>NC_137857.1:28477784-29841117 GCF_948465745.1 Chenopodium album | reverse complement strand
CTCGTCTTATCCTGCCAAATTATAAATCAGCATCAATAACCAATCTTCGTGCTGTATATAAATTGTTTCGTATGTATGTTAAATAAACAGAAAACTATAAACAAATTATTATAATACCTTCCAAAAAGGACATCCGAAGAATCTCTTGCCAATGTTATTACCCCTCCGGACGGTGGATATCCTAGCTTCCTCACCGTGCTTGCAGGTTACTTTTGTCGCATTTGCGGATGTTGCGCTACACTGCGAATCCATTGACAATCTACTTGTTACAGAAGTTGAAATTAATTTGTAGTTGTTGGGAAATGAAAATGCATATTTATAAATAACCAACTGTATAGCGAGCTACCCCTTGTGTCGGTTAATTATTACTACTAGTGTTCCTTGTTTTACACGTTTTGAACGTAATCCAGTAATTATGATTAGTGTTCAATAAAGGAAGTGATTATCATTAAGTATTCGACTATTCTTGGGTGAAAGCGCTGTGGTCTAATAATCATAAATTGAGCCTGTTGTCATAGTTGTTATCGGCTTGGTATCTTAAAATGTTAAACGTGGCAAAGGCAAGTACCTCTCGAACCGGTCATGAAAAAAGGTTTAATTATTTTTTGAAAGTATTACATTGTACTACAAAATATATATAAATATAAAATTGTATATGACAACATAGTGACTAACACAATCGTTTAGTAGTTGAATTACCTTTTGTAAAAAAAAAATGACACTTAATTTCTGATTTCGTATTATAAACCAATAAAACATGTAAACCACGTGCAATATCAAATCTATGTTGATAGTGTAAATCTCGAAAATGTATCGGCCCCGGTTTACTAAGACTACAGGACCAATATTACTTGCAAATTATTAGTTTGGGAATCAGTTTTATGACTTTAGCTCTAAATTAATATAATGTTGTCCATAATAACTGATGTTTCGAAATAAATGAACAAGGCCTTAAATTGATTAACAAGCTAGCAAACATCTCATGTTGCATAAATATTGATGCATCGATATTCCCGCATTGAATTTGAGTTCAAATTATCAAAAGTTGACTTCTTATGTTGACTTTTGATTCTCATATGTGGTTGACTTTGCTACTTCAGGTTATGACCATGATCAGCGTTGATTAATTTAGAAGATTTTGAGGTCAAAGAATTAAATAGGCATCTGAAGTATTGAAAATAATGGAGCGTATTGTCCTTCAAGTCCCATTCTCTATCAAAGTCAACGACTTGGGCCAACCAACCCCACCCATGTAAGAGAGGTTTTTAATAATTATTGACCTTCAAGCTCACTAAGTCAATATTTACATTTGGGGTTCAGGTTAATGTTGTTGTGAAGGCCTTGTATATTGTAACACTAGGCGATCTTGTCAACATTCACCTACAATATTTGACATTCTGATAAACACTATACTAGTACACCGTAAGTTGGATAATTGAAATTGACACTTCCTTAGTTGATTTTGGCAAATCTCTATATGATATGAATCATAGCAATATGTGATGTCACATGAAGGTATGCCAAAATCAATTAATAGTGTGCCAAAATCATTTCCAACTAACATGTTATGATGTTTTGAAGACTAACTTAATCAAATTAGATCAGACCACATTAGAAATATTCTAATATCTTTAAGTGATTTAAACCAACATTAAGCATTTACTAGTTACCACAGAATTTCCAATTGGCTACAACAACATTGTGGCCAAAAGTGCTTAGTAAATGTAAACCCTCATATTAATGAGACTCATTACAACCACCAAATAATTTTTCTTTAAAAAACAAAAATATTTTACGAATCCAAAATTATAATTGATTAATGAAGGTATATATTCAAGAAACGCAACGCCAACTTAATAACCTCCAGCTCAAAGTAATGTTGTATTGGAAGAACATTATGTGATTTTGATAGAAGATATTTTATTCAGATATAATTTTGATGCGTTTACAATTTTTACACTGTTAATTTCATTTGGCACTTCGATCGTCGTATAGTCTCCAGCAATGGCTTTTGTTCTATGTTATTAAAAATTACTTATCAGATGTTAATTAGCAGACCAGCAAAGAACGTTAACTATTTTGATGCAATCGACTTTATCGAACTATTAATAGGAATTGACTTTAAATTGGTTCCTATATATGTAGGGCTGCTTTATTTTTTGATATTTCTGACTATAACATACACTAACATGAAATACTATCAAGATATATGCACAGATTTTTCATTACTGAATAAAAAACTGTTAAGTGCAACTGTCCTATAATGTGGATTTTCCAAAAATGAACATAGTTAAATATAACGACAAAATTGACACAAGATTAGTGGTCGCTAAGAATCTAATTTAGTCCAATATCTGATTTTAATTTATAATTTGTGTAAATGAATTACTGCATACAGTTGTTACACAGCTTTGTAATTGTATTCATAATTTCCTATATGATAAAAATAGAACACATTGATATATATAGTGACTAATAATTATGTGCACAAGGCATCAAACTAGATACGACAAAACAATTTTAGACATAGGATGCAAGAAACTTAAACATTAAACACATTTTGAAATTTGATGCATCAACTCCAAAATCCAAAGTTACATTCAATTTTATCACAAGTTTAGTAGCTACCTACCTTACCCACATGATCAATTTTTTTCATTTTCCTTTCCAATTCGTAATGCAGCATTGCATCCATAAAGTACTACTTAATATTACAAACTGTTCCCATAATGTTTTATACCCACATGGTGCACAATGGCATATTATAATTTCATTGTACATGCACAGTTGAGAAATGAAACTCTCCATGGAATTAGATTTAACCATCAATACAGTGAACATGGAAAAGCGGAGTCTTCAGATCGCCATAAAACTCGACTCTTACCCTACGGCCTGGCTGAAAACCTTCATCTTTGATCATTCGACCAACACCCTTATGGATCTTACAATTTACTATGTTCTTATTCTGATCATACTTGATCATTAGTTTCGCATTCCATGATTTTGTGTTATGTACCAGTTGCACTGTTGAGGATGGGGGAAATCCATTAAGGTATTCCCTTGCAAACTTTGCCGGAACATACTGCGAAAAAATACGTAATGATAAAAATCATATCCATCATTAATATTCATTATGCTCAATTTACACAAAACGAAGTTAGTATCAAATATCTATTTTGCACCCTAATAAAAATTTTAACACCAAAGACTTGAAAAGTTACATACCAAACGTCCCACTTTGATGTATGGATCTGTAAATTTAGCATTGAAGAAGGGTAGATTGTCTTCACTGTAGTCGTTAATGTCGAATTCTTCATCTGAAGAATCGCTTTCTGCATCATCACTATTGTCTTTGAATTCTACACCATTTCGGCATGTTCTAACCCGAAAGTAACAACTCCCAAAGTAGAATAACTCAACGACATCTCCATTCCTTATGTCATTCACTTCCAGGAACTGCTTCCATCCATCGACAATGAAAAATTTCCAAGTTTCACCCGTTTCAACCAACCTCACAGTTACTGGAAATTGGGAACTTTGGTATCCTCGTAAAACTAGGAATTTGCCAGTAATATTTTTCAGCAACTTTGCAAATCTATCCGGAACAAGCTACAAAAGTTTATGGATAATTCATGTATCAAAACCCCAGTTCTGAGCACAATAATCTTAAATGTTTTTGCTACGAAATCAATTAAGATACGCATGTGAACTATATTACATCCAACATCAGCAATGCCGATAATTATTTGTATTACTATTTAACTACAATTGTCTAATTTTGAATTAATATTTTAATAAATGATCGATCCTTATTAATTAAAGTATGTCACAATTAAATACATTATTTTCAAAAATTATATATCGTCCTATGACTAATGCTCATCAGTAATGTATTACATACCGCTATTTCATTACCACAACACCCATTATGGTTTTGATTATTTCCCATCCTAAATGATAATCAATTTCGTTTATGCTTACTCCATAATAGCTATATTATGTTTTATATTATTTCCCATCTAATAAATCCAAATACACTTGCAATATATCACGACATTTTTTTGTTAAAAAAATTAACTATGCATTGTTCTGCGATTGGATTACTTTTATTCGGGCTTTAATATTCATCATTATATTCAGTTGGTAGTTAAAAATTAATAATCGCATAATTACGAGTATTCACCCATGTTATAGTCTAGTAAACCAACAGTAATATTAAATTAAATGATTTACTATTGTAATCCAGTCTTTAATTTTTTGGTTCATTATATTATGTACATGCATAAGAGTATTTACGGATAAAGATTTAATATTCATGGAAAATTAACAAGGATAGTAAAAGTAATTTAATCTTAATATTGGCCCAATAATTTAAATATTATTCAATTTCATTAACATGTTAGATTAAGGTGTAATAAGCTTACCACTTGCTCTCTTGTCCATTCGTTAACCATGACTTGAAACCAAGGTGTTTTCGAACCTTCCATATTAGCTCTTATTTCCTGCAGATTAAAGTGACTTGAAAATTAGTTGCATGTGGAAAATTGACATACGGTGTGCAATTTAAAAAACAGGCAATTTCAACTTATATTATTTTAGCCGCTTGAACACAATAATCAAATACCCTATACTATGCACACATATGTAATCTCTAAAAAAAAAAATAAAAAATTATGCACCCATATGTAAGTGACTGATCAACACAGATCAACTACAGTACTTCTGATTTGTTTTTAAAAGAGTATTTCACATGATTAGCTTAGTTTTTAAAGTTATCGGAATATGTTCTTTGAAGAACAGTTAAACTACCCATTTAACCGATGATTAAAAAACTTGCTATACAAATTTCAAAATTATGCTTTTAATTACCTAGTGTATTGCTGTGCTAATATGTATTTGTTGTAGAACATATGAAAATAAAAAACCACGAAGTATGTAAAGACAAATTCAGGACTATTTTACCTTAGGCAACTAATTGACTAAGTTACAGAGGCTCAAGGAAGCGTCAGTTCGTTTGGTGATGAACATCCATCAGTATGTTGAAGGAAATGAAGGTGAATTATATGTTCATAGCTCTGAGTGGTGTTTATGTTTAATTCTTAAAAATATGAAATGAAAGTCAATAATGAAGGATAAGGTGAGGTAAATTAATTGATTGAGGAAGGTGAGGTAAATTAATTGCTTGGGGAAGGTTGTTCAATACACTTTCATTACGTCACTATTTTGTGTTGACATGTCTTACATAAGTTTAATAAAATGTGGCGATGTATATAAATTTTAAATTATGTTCCTTGTACGATTGTATCCAATTGGAACTACAATTTATTTATAAACTATACTAAGGGTCTGTTCTACTACGTTCAAATTAAGTTCATTTCAGATCAGCTCAGCTGAGTTCAGTTCAGTTCAGTTGAATTCAGTTCAGTTCAGTTCAGTTGAGTTCAGTTGAGTTCAGTTCAGTTCAGTTGAGTTCAGTTCAGTTCAGCTCCTAATTTCCATCTCTTATAAAATATTCATTTCAGTTCAGTTCAGCTAAGTTCAGTTCAGTTCAGTTCAGTTCAGTTGCGTTTAGTTCAGTTCAGTTCAGTTGAGTCCAGTTCAGTCCATCTCAGTTAAGTTCAGTTCAGGTGAGTTCAGTCAAAGAGAAAGAGAAGTGGCCCTTAATATGTTTAACGATCATATTAAATTAATTGGACACCTAAACCCATTCCTTGACGAGCACAAAAAATTCATGCTACAATAACTTGACATTGTCTAATAATATGATTCGGCTTCATCGCTACATGAACACGATTTGCCTTCAATTGAACTCATACCTGATTGACTTAATGTGATTGTCCGATTGAATTTGTGCATGATATGACTGTGTCCCAACAAATGACGCATATTAGCCAATTTGAAATTATTTGAACTAGGTTAGGTTATAATTTAACTCAAAACTTTATCAAACTTAATCTAAGCGGACTTACCCTAATAAATGACATAATCCCAACCTAAACCTACAGAACCATAAAGAAACCATACTAATGATGAGCTACCTTTAAGTTCATCCAGTGAAATCACTTCCATCTCCATATACGCATATTATACATGCAGTGATCATCAATTTTACCGTACACGATCAAGTCGATGTAATTACTTTACATTAAACCCGAATCAACAACCGTAATGTATCTATTAAACATACACTGCAACTTACTATAACAAAACAACACGCGCTACGTAAAATGTAATTTGGGATATTACAGAGTAGTCATGCCTAATTGATTAACCCCCTCCCGCCCACCTACATGTATCTATGACTACGGGGTGATTTTGGAACGAGATAATATGCGGGTTACTCGAGTATTACTCGATTTAAATCTGTCCTAACTCGACTATATTGAGCTTGACTGATAATCGGGATTCAGTCGAATTGCTAAAAATCCTTCTTATATTATAATGTTTACATAAAAAGGCATTGTTGCGATTACATAAAATTATAGTTAAGATTATTAAGGGCTTGTTCGCTAACGTTTCAAATAACTTCAATTATGCGAAGTTTAGTTACGTACAGTTCTTCAGTTCAGTTCCTATTTTCCTTTTCTCATGTATTATTCATTTCAATTCAAATCAAAATTGTTAAGAAAGTTAAAGTTATGTTCAGTTCAAGTGAATTTAGTTCAGTTTTACTAAACAACGTTAAAATTCCAAGCAACTCGTGATCGACTCGATTCGGTCAAATCTTGTTAAACATTCGACTTTGTCTAAACTCACAATTCTTGTGAAATACTATTAAGGGCCTGTTCTCATTGAATGAAATCAGTTGCACTAAACTGAAATGAACTGAATTGAACTGAACTCAGCTGAACTGAACTGAACTCAGCTGAACTGAACTGAACTGAAATGAACTGAACTGCACTAAACTTAGCTGAACTGAACTGAATTAAGCTGAACTCAACTGAACTGAACTGCATTTAAACGTAAGAGAGCATGCCCTAAGTATGTCTACAACACCATAAGGTGGTTACATCTGGTTGGACCTATTATGACTAACTTGCGATAGACCAATTTTATTCTTGGCGCATGATTTTTCCGTTATTTAGCCAAATTCGTCAAATATTGAAGTATACATTAGACATTTCTGTATTATTTATGAAAATATCATAATGTAATTAACTATATACATAATTATACCTACAATATTTACTTTTAAATTGAAATAACTTGTTAATATAAGCCTTAATTGTTATGATTGTAACAATCAAAATTAATACCGTTTATTTTATTTTATTGTTCATAAACATTTGTCTTTGTTTGAGGTCATTTACTTCTTATAACATTGATTATAATAGCCACTTCATTATAATATTTGCACATAAATATTTAAAGAAATTGAAAATTGAGGATATTATATAGTAATCGTATCTGAGGCAATGGTCAGTTTTGTCAATGCCTCACGTACCATAAATAAGGTGTAAAATGTGGCAGTTGATAACTAGCTGTATAGGGTCAAGTATGTGACGATTACATTGATACCAAATTTATGGTTGCATATTGGATGATAGAGTTGTAAGAGCACTCTCACTGCATTTATTTTGTCCATGAGGAAATTTTAATGAAAACAATGAAATTTTGGCTTCCCACTCATGAGCACTAGAAAAAATGGCCATGGGGAAATCTTCACATGGCCATAGCAATGGCAGAAACTAATTGCCACAGTAGTGTGGACCATGGTACCACATCATAAAAAAACTAAAATTTTAAAAAATTAATAATGTGATGATAGTAATATTTTGGGAGAGAGAAAAAATAAGAGAGAGAATGGTGTGGCGAGTGAGCAGTTGTAGAAAAAAAATGCACATAAGAAAAAGTGGAAAAGAGGCGTGAGAAAGTGGGTAGAGAGATAATTGCAATTTTTTATTTAATTTGCCCATGAATGAGTTCTCTATAAGGCTAAACGTAAAACAAATACGCCCACGCTTCTTTTATTGATACGTATTGACCGGCAAATAGTTTTAGTCAATTTAATTAACTTACATATAATAATTCGTAAGTGGAGTTGCGGAGTATTCAAGAATTGTTACAAAAAAGATAGCGGGGTTAATAGTTCTTTAGAAAGTAAAGCATGTGAGATCCAGATAGCTTAGAAAAGTAGTATTGTAATTGTTGTACCTAAGTGTTGACCTAGAAAGTAAAGCATGATCTGGTCCGGTATCATGTTATTAAACATTGTCACTTAACTGTTAATGCATTTTTATACGATTTTACTAATTAAAAAAATAATAAATTTTTTGTTGTTACAATAATCATAAATTGATTATAAATATTTATACTCGCATTTACCTATATTAAATAATAAATAATTGTATAGAAAAATTTAAAGCCTACTGTGATTTGATCATATCTGATCTAGTATGCTTTGATCTGAATAATTTACGGTAGAGTGAATTCAATAATACATGTTGAAGATAACTAGTCTTAAGTAAGTGAGACTTACTTTTCATTTATATTGAATAAAGTGATTGGTTGCAAGCTTGCAACGTACAATAAATTGATAGCTGATGTATGTAAGATCTACAACTTAGGCGTAGGCATTTGACCACTGCAATAATGTTAGGTAATAATGTGAAGGGCACTGTAAGTTTACTTATTTTTCCTTGAAATCTTGCTTCTCAGACTGATACATGTAAGGATAATAACTCCGACATTGGATATGTAATGACTTAATTGAAAATATTTGCTAATTTTATTTCAAAGTCCAAATTTGAGAAGTTGTAGAGTTGGTGCTAGGTAATTCAGTTTTGCTTAGCCTGGTTATTTGTCAATGTAACATACTTAACCTTAGAGGTTTTTCCAACGTCCTAATATGTAAAAAAACGAATTATACGAATTGTAGAATGTAACATAATTTCACCGAACAATACATGAAGTTACCCACCTCCAAGCAATTATGTGAAATAGAAGGGAAACTAACAACGTACTTGTTTTAAAAAATTGATAATGCTCCATATTACTGGAATGCTTCATTAAATTCAAAATTGAGATATTTATAACTTTTGACATCAAATTACTAAATATATACCCCTATAAGGGCTATATCAATTAAAAATATCCCTACATTTAGGCAATTTGACTTTGTATCAAAATTAGTTGAAGGCACTCTTACCGTATTTATTTGTGCAAGTAAATCCACACATCAAACTGATATTCAAAAAGAAATTTACATGTCTTAATTAATAGCAAAATAATTTTTAACCACGAAGTACAAGCGAGAGCACAAGATTGCTTATAGTGCAAGATTATTTAGTCGTTGACAAATGCATTATCTTTCCTTCACCATTCTTATCGTACCAAGAGTTGTAAGGATTTGTTCCCCTATAATGGGTGTTTGTTCCTGATTAGTCAAGTTTATAGCACTGCCTAGTTGCTTTTCCAATACATCTATGTCTCTGCTTCAACCGTAACTTTGCCAAAGGAAGTGTATCAAATCATATGTCAGTTATAAATAGGGTGGTTGGCAAGTTCATCCTTTTTTTTATGTAGATACAAGTTATAAGAAAGCTAGTTTGGCGTTAGGGGTGAAGGTGCTGGTGAAGCAGAATAAATCAAGGAAATCATAACCTTATTGACACAGTAATTGTTGTTAAATATGCTAAAATGAAAGATTACTTGATCCCGTGATTATTGTTCTAATGAATTTGTAGTATTTAATCTATGAGGTGATGGTAGTTTGTTAGAGGTTAATGTATTTTTTGTGTATAATTAAAAAATAAAAGCGTTATTTCAAGGAACAACAATTAACCATTTAAAAAAACTTATATTTAGTCCTTAATCAATAACCACTAAACATGGGTTCCAAATTATAATTTGCCTTAATTAAAATGTATTTTTGAAAATAACATGGGTTTAAGCCTTAATCAATATCCACTAAACATGGGTTCCAATTTATAATTTGACCAATAAAATGTAATAATGAATAAAATGGTCACGTGGATTTAGGTAAAAATACAATAAATGTATACATTAATTAACGTCGTATATTAATAACCGTTACATCATTGTAGCAACTTAAACTTGATCGCAATTACCAATAATATCTATGGTATTTGGTTAAAAAAAGAAACTTGTAAAGATAATATTATGAAATCTATGAGGAAAATGATGAAATTATAGTTTATATTGATTTCATTAATATTAATGCATTTAATGAATTCAATATTTATAAAGTGTTAGAGACTAAATTTTAGTTTAGCACTAGTTTAAGGGCCTTTTCATAATTACTGAATTGAGCTGAACAGAGCTGAACTGAATTGATTGGATCTGAACTGAATTGAACTGAACTGATTGGAAATGAATTGAACTGAATTGAGAAGAACTGCATATTTTATGTGAGAGGGAATTTTAGAGCTGAACTGAACTGAAATGATTGGAACTGAACTGAACTGAACTGAACTGATTAGTGCTGAACTGAACTGAAATTAAGTAAATGTGAAGAGGCCCTAAATCCCGTCCAATGCACGGTTGTTAAATATTGAAAATTATAGAGTATATTAAAAATAAAAGCATGTAAGAGAAAATATTCAACATACATGAAATAATTATAAATTTATAATGGATATTTTAATCTTGAAAAGATTTATATTTTATATAAAACAAATTATGTCAAAATTTATATATAATTGATTTTTTCCTTACATAACACTAATTTTTTTTTACAAGTTTGTCTTTATATTCGCTTTTAGTAGTATTTAATTGATGTTTAATTGTTAAAAGTTGCTGATTAATTAATATCCATCACATATTATATACGTTTTTTATAAACTTTTATTGTAGATCATTGTAAGGGGCTAAAATATGGTAAGTATTCCACACATAAGGTTTTGGTCAACTGATCATATTTGGACTTAATCTTTAAGTCAATGAAGTTATGTTATAGATTGTATTACTAAAAAAAGATTCACTACTTTGCATTGAAAAATAAAATTATTGACTAGATAAGCTTATCAAAACTTGCAACTACACACAAATTCTAGGCAGAAGTTGTATGAATATAATTAAAAATTTAAAACAATAATGAATTACTGATTACACGGTGAGATTGTGATTCATTATAAATGTTCTATCTTTAATTAAAGGAATGATTATATCAAATATATGATTAAAATAGTATTATTATTTTAAAAAAGTCATATGTGTTCAGTAGGAAAAGGGAAGTTGTTAGTAGTAGTAAAAAAAGATAAAAGTTAATTACACATAAGATAGTTTTGTTGTTAATTTTATAAAAGTATAAACAGAAGGGTAATGACTAGCATTTTTATTAGTATGTTGGTTTACATACAATGCGTGTAAGTAGAAGGAAACGCTAAGATAAGAAAAGATAACTTGGCATATACCTTAAATGATCTAAATCATGTTTGTAAGCCTCCCCCATTTGTAGGTTGAACCATGAATTTGTTGTACATGAACATAAAGGTTGTTGCCTTTAACCACGAATCGGTAAGCAGGATTTACCTTAATCAAAATCGAACATCACAAATACCTACTTAATACCTTATCACCTATTAACTACCTTGTTAATAGGGAAAGGAGGAAATAGTCTCTACATAGTTTATTTGCAACAATTAGAGGGGACACTACAAATTTGGGTACATAATTGACATACATTTATGATTATAAATAAGTGTGGTAGGAACACCACTTTTGTGCATTCACTCACAAAACTTAGTATCATTAATATTGTATCCTCTCCAATTGCTTCCTTCCTTACACCTCCCCTGAAATTATGTCTTCCTCTTCTTCACTCCGATCCCTTCAGTCTCTAGTCCTCTTGGTAATGTCCAAAAATCGCCTTCCCCCAAAACTCATCAACCCACTAACTACCTTTCCCGTCGCACTTACATAGAGCGACTCAGGGCCACTAAAAAGTCGGGGTCTGTTCTTAGTCGATCACTAGCTCGCCTTAAAAAATCCCGTGCTAAGGCCATTATGTACATGGAGGAAGAAGATGAAAAAAATGTCCCTGATTTGAAAATAACATGGGTTTAAGCCTTAATTCATCGTAGACGGTCCATTTGGTTATCTTAGTCTCCATTAATTAAAATTAAACTCTAAAATATAACTGTACACATAAAAAATATAAGAGTATTATATAAATATTGTTTAAATCTAAGTTAATGATATGTAGATAATTTGTAACACAATCCTGTACCTAAAAATGACTAGCCATGGGCTTAACTTGTTGTACATCCGACCTAATTGGGTTTAACATGTTGTACATCCGAGTATATTAATGACAATGTTACATTTTCGATATTATTATATGCATAATGAACCAACCGAGCAAATCAACTCATAGAATTATTGATGTAAGGCATGTTATCGGGATATGATTAGTTTTGTCACGACACCTCTAAATCTTTTAAAGCCTTCTTACTACAGCTCAGTAGTCACTAGTCAGTATGTCTTGAACTCCATATACGTAAAAAAAAATAAACAATTAAGACATTGCGATATACGTCATCCGTTTTCTTTTACTTGCAACACACCTTTTAGGCACGCAGTTTTATGAGATGATTAGTGACGTTAAAAGAGCGATTTTATCAATATAATTTTTACGAGAAGATTAGAATAGGTTAAGTATCACATGTAAAAAGTATAATGAATAATTTATTCGTTACATTACATAAACCCTACCTCAAAAAACGTGCCTGAAGGATGTGTTGCAAGTGAAAAGTAATGTAGGAATTATATTTAAATACTTTTGTACATGTAGATTACATTTAATTAATTGATACATAATGACGCATTTATGAAATCGTAGTTAAAACCATTTTTGGTTGGTGAGGTTGCTAGTTGTAACTATACGTGCGAAGTCTTGCCACGAATTCTAAAAAACACTCAATTACATGAATCTTCAATTATCTCAGAACTAGCAATGTAAATACCCAAATTGTTCTAGGTAGGATAAATAAGTAGTAATGTTTATGTTTGTGAAAGTATATATTCATGTAATTACTGAAATTTATACCAATTTTAGTAAGACCTAAAGTCATTTACAAAGCATATGGTAAATTTTCAATTATTGTCACATTAATACTTCTAGATGATATGAATATTAATTATTAAATGTATTTAGATGATTGGAACATAACGAAGCTGAACATATAGTTCACCAGGTTTATAATAAGAGGTTAAAAGAGTCAAAACTGACTTTATAACAATAGCAATATAAATGTACATAAGATGTAATGGATGGCACTAAATTTAGCTACACTGCAATACAATTAAATTTATTGAATTGAATTTCCGCGTATCAAAAGTGGACCCTACAGGATCCACTTATATTGAAGAGGAGTTAGTTTAATGTCAAATATTTGAAATGGGGCTGTGAAACGGGTCGTGTCGTGTCTAGTTCGTGTTCATGTAATTAGTAAACGGGTAGAATAATCCTTGGCCTAAATTTAACCAGGTTACTAAACTGTTTGAAAACCCTACAGCCGTCTACCTTGCTTTTCATCTGGTTACCCGTGTACCATTTAAAATGTTTAGATTTAAGTAATCTGATTAATATGCTTTAAAAAATTAAAAATGTAATCATTCAAAATATTACTACTGTTATAAGTTTGTAATGGTAATAGTACATACCCCAGGTGTCACTTATGTTAATCCACTTAGTTTTAATAATTTAATAAATTTAGGACATGTTCACATAAAATTTAGTGTGCTAAATTTAAATGAATGGACTTGAACCACACTGAACTGAAACGTTTAGAGTTGTAATGAACTTAAGTAAAAAGAGCTGCAGTGAATATTTTATGAGAGACGTATGTTAGTTGCCGGCTTGTAATAAAGCCCATTTAAGTAATCTAGTTACGCGTGTTGGTTTATGATTAAAATTTGAAACCCAAACCTAACCCTTTATGAAAGTGTCGTGTGCGTGTTTACCCAATTTTGTAAGCGGCGTGAGACTTATTGACACAAAAGAACTAATTTCATGTCGGGTTCGTGTTGCATGAACATGTCCTGTGATTGGTTGACAGCCCTAGTTTAATTATTTTATTTGTATATACGAATTGATGGATAGCCAAGTAGGGATTCCTGTTGATAGAACTAACACTTTATCACTGACCTTTCCCTGTTAAACCCAATTTAAACTCTACCTCCTTTAATTTGATTGGCAGCCCCTATTTATGGACATTTTCTGCCACCAACTACCTTCGTCTTGTTTATTTATTACAAATTTTAAACCAGTAAAGAACTACTGATATAAAGATATGAACAATCAAAACATTCTGAACTTCCTCTCCCCCTTTTAACCTTCTCAAAATATTCAATTATAATACCAAAAAATTTTAAAAAAATTTCTTATTCGTGACACAATAGAAGCTTAAAAAATGGATGATGAAGAAAAAATACAATTACCAAGAACAAAACTATTTAAAGATGAAAAAAACATGTTTAACCTTGGGCCTAGGGATCGGCTATTTGTAGCAGTGGTAGAGTTATACGATCCCCTACTAAGTTTTTGCAGATATGGCGTGAGGTGGGGTTCAAATCCGACTTCTATGGATTTCGACGAAATGATTGAGTTCCAGCTAAGGGGTGAAAATTTCAAGTCACTTGTTAAGGACCATGAGCAAGAAGTGGTGGAAACAAAACCAAACTTGGAGGATGGACGTAGACAGGACGCAAATATGGTTGTGGAAAGGAAAAACAGTTTCTCCTTCCCTATCCTGTCACCAAATGTGTACACAACACCAGGTTTGCGTGAACCAGAACGTACACCCCCAAACTCAAGGTGTGGATCTAGCAAAGTTGTGAAAATGGTTACATTTGGAGATTTGCTATACTCCCGCAAAATGCAGGAATTCGAAATGCGCTCAAGCAACGAGTTTGAAGAGTATGGGAAGGGGCAAATTAAGGTCAGTGCGCCGGAGCTTGGCAAAGCCGTGGAGGTTGCAAAGAGGAGGAAGAAAAAGGTGGGCATTTTGTGGAAGATAGGTCTGTATTTGAACTTTTTCGTGTTCCCTTGAAGAATTTTATCGTTAATCTGAAGATTTAATCAAATGTCTGATTAATATAAAATTAGTAAGTCATGCTATCCTTCATTGCAAATTTGCAGTGCTCCTTTGGTAAAGATTTAGCCCATGTAGGTGCACATCGGTAATCTAAGTCTGAATACAAATGGTAGTAATAATTTATTAAATATTTTGTAAAATTTGGTTATGAAGGATGTATCTAGCTGCGGAATAGTTATTTTAAGATTCAACTTGCATGATTTAGACAAAATGCATTATATAAATTATAATTTGTGGCGATTGTATGCAATATTGTAACAACTTGACTCTCACTGAGAGGATTTTGAAGTTAATGTTGTACTAAGATTATGAATGTATTAATGGTTATTATTAGTATTTTATAATATGTCTTATGTATGTTTTAGTTGTGTACATTTAATGAAGTGCCCCCATTATTAAGTTTAATAATTTACTTTCACTAAGTGTAACATGACTCCAATAAGTATAGTCACAAATCGACGTTTGTTTATTGGAAATCATTGACTACCTCCGTAGTATATGAAATTCTGAATGGTTATAAATCGCAAACTACAGCAAAACATGCATAATTTAAGATCCGGAGCTAATATTTATTAAATGTGTATCATGTGAAGAAACTTATTTTTTTGCATCATAGGCTAATGTTCCATATATAACGTACAAGTCAATTTGTTACCTGATGTAGGAAACAAATTTTACGTAGAGATTTTTGAAGAATAACTAAGTTCCTAAATGAACTACACCTATACATGTATAAAATGTATTAAACAGAAAGAGACGTAATGACTACTAGGATACAATAAAAATGTATGAGAACAATACATAACAATAGTTTAAGGGTAAAAGATGAAATTGCTTGTATCTACAAAACTGCAATTGAGTAATTAAATTTATTAACTGGATGTGTAATATTAATGTGTAATTATTTGAGTGCATGAAGTTAATAGAGGGTGTATAATTACCAAGATGTCATTGTTGTGATGGATAGCTCTCAATATAAATTTTTAATACATAGGGAAATTGTCGCTTCACTGTAAATGAATGATAATGGTTCATGAAAGAACTCCTCATACATAGTTTTTTTATAAAATTTCTTATTTCGATGCGTAAGTTAGTTTAATACGAGTTTTCAACCACACTCCTTAAAGTAAATAGCTATCACAAAACTTGTTTAAGCGTCAAATGAAAAATACCCACCATTTTATACCTAAGAACACGCTCGGTTATGGTACAAACAAAAAATTGCCATTCTTTTTTCCCCACTTTATCTCCCCTCTTGTTCACCTTTTTCGGGCGTTTTTTAATACAATTCCTCACACACTGGTGGAATAAAATAATCCTGACACAATAGTGACATTTAAAGGTAGTGCAAATTAAGCAGAATGATGTGATTTTTCAGATTATATAAAAATACAACAAAATGGGTCTCCATGTATAAATGAAAATATATTATACAAATTGAAAAATTTTAATTTAGTTGTTACATTACTTAAAAAGGTAAAAATACCTATTTTTATATATAATTAATGGGTAAGTTTGATGCTGTAGCATTAAAAAAATGTCACGTACATTGGCATTATTAATCTTACTTGTGGGCATTTATTTTATTGGCCATGAGTAGGATACATGTTTTTGAGTTTTTACCTAAATTCTCGTCATTGACATATTTTAGACCTTAAGTGAGATTTGTCTGAGGATATGAAATGATTTCATTAAATGAATGTAGCAACTTGGAAAAAAGACTCAACAACAAGCTAGTTGATCCCTAATTAAATACACCATCCTGTGTAAAAGGCAAAAGATTTTGTGGGTAACTTAGGTACAGCTGTCAAAGTTACTAACTGTTAATTGTTAAAGTTAAATGACTTATAATATTGTGTCGTCTTTTTACTCCTAAACTCGTAAGGTACAAGTTAGGTTGGATCAGAAATACAATAGACTTTTATGCACAAATAACTGACATTATTATACAATTTTGACTTTATACACCCCAATTGTCTATGTATTATGTCAACCTTACTTTATGACAAAAAAAAAAAAATTCAGAAAGATGTATATGAAATAGTCACACTGTATCTATATTGTGGTATTAACATGTGAGTGAGGATGTGAAGTCAACGCTCCAAGGACTAAACGTGTAGTCCTAATGCCTCATTCATTTAGTGAGAGAAATGTAAGTAAAGTAAACGATGGGAAGACTGGTCATGGAATACTTTGTCAAATGGATAGGGTGAATTGACTTTGATGTAGTGAAAAGGAATTGTAAGCAGTGTTAGAGCTGTCGTATTATTGTAATAGGACATCATGAAATGGGGCGAATCCACTGTTATAATAATACGGACTAATGAGTATGGCTGTATTAACTTTTGAATAAGTTTAGTTATGTTTCGCGATATGCGTACAATCGAAGTAGAGTGAATTCTTAATATGGTATTATTGCTTATTAATTCTAGTGAACTTATAAATTTTATTTAAGGTACATAACTTGGGGTCTTGAGCTAAATGGTGTAAGTAATTTTTGCAGCTTATGTTTGTTCATTGTAATTAATTAATTATTGGTTCGAGAACCTAGAGTTAATTATCTGAATTCTAACAAAAATTAACATTGTATTCAATAAATCCTAAATTATTCATGTGTATCATTAAAATAGCCATAATTAGCATGCATATAATTTTATTTAACCATAAACCATTTGGATATACATATTCACAAAACACGTATTTCTGTATTAATTGTATAATATAATTATATAACCTATTAACTATTAAAAATTTTATTCATATGAAAAATTATGAATTACATTTCTAATTATCCTGGAAATGAATTTTTTTTAAATTATATAATTGACCAGTTTTAGTGCAATTTCTTATTCCATACAAACTTGCAAAGTAAGGGAGGTCCAAATAAACAATAAGGTTATGTAATATTTGAAACGTGGTTTACCGACAGCCGTACACGTGGTCTCATGCCTTTAACTGTGAGATTGTACAAGAGATGTGCAACCCTAATTGGAGATGTTCTTCACTATAAAACCCTAATGCCGAAGTTCTGCCATCTTCGCATCCACCACCCTTAACTTAATTTATGTTTCCATATTCGTTAATACTAACACAAAATGGTGTCAAACAAGCAGACATACCAGCCGTCTCCGGCGAGGGAGATATATCTGTCATCACCATCCCCAAGCCCATCACGTTCCATAACACCACCAAGGTCACTTAGCCCTACACCATCTCCTCCATGCACTCCTCGTCCTCCCCCAGAAATATATTCAACTACAGATTCTGAAATAGTAGCCCTAGATCATCCCGAATCCGGGATATCTGACCTCAATCCAAACAAAATTCAGTACATGCTAGAGACTAAGATGGTAGATTGTGTGGAGATCGCGGAAGCGGATCTACTTAGAAAGTTCATTATGAACCCGATGGATGTTCCTACAGAATGGAAGGATCTAAAAATGTTGTCAAACGAAGGGGATCTCTATCCTGCACATCGCCCAGATATTGGTGATCTAATATTTCTCCCGAATCATGTTAAACGTTTATTCCTCTGGTGTATGGAGAAGTTAGAACAGCAAAAATCTCTTTTAGTCATACCAGAAATATTTGTAAACTTAGTTGACCCACCTCCTAAAATACCTCATATTAGGCAGCAAATTGTAGTCGAAAACTTACCACTCTCCTTAAAAACAATGAGCTGGTCAAACACTTTAAAAGAAGTGGCATGTCGTGTTAGTCATCGGCAACTGCAGTTTACAGCTGGGTGGGAGGAACAAGGGTCACCTGATCAAGGTAGGAAGATTGAGATAAGTTTGACTCCGAGGACAAATGTTCTCATCAATCCAATTTCGGGCATAGAAAGAGAATTTGTGGGTCAAATTGGGGGAAATCCAGACAATTTTCCCCATCTACCAACAAAGAGTAATATGTCAATATTGTACTGGAATGCAAGGGGAATAGGACGAAAATCATTCGCTAGAAATATCCGGATGCTGAATGAACAACATCAACCTCATATGATGGTGTTGTCCGAGGTCAGGGTAAGCGTGCAGGGTACATGGGAGATCATAAGGAACTTGCCATTTGATGAATGGACAATGTCCACGCCATGTGGATTTGCAGGAGGTATCGTGGTCATGTGGAAAGCAAGGTACATCAACTTTGAACCAATAACAATTACCTTGAACGAAATTGATGCTGTTATTCAGGTATAAGACTTAACTCAACCCGTATGACTATACATGTCTACGTGAATGTTATTATGTAATTTAAACGTGAATGTGTAATAAATCATGATTGGTTGCAATGAATTAGTAATAGTGTTGTGTGTGCGTAATCACTCATATGGTAATTAATTGATGTTAAAAACCATTTTCAATTGTGTTGACTACTAGTTAATCTCAGTATGTTTATTTAGAAAAGGGCACATATAAACACATGTTGAAATTGTTTATTTAACTAGGGAGAAATTTATTTTACCTAACTATCTTAATGAAATACGTATGTTTATGATATGTTGTTCCAAACTTTTATTGTCACAAAGTTTATTTAATGACGAAGCCAAATATTATGAGAAATAAAATTGTGCTAAATTCGAAATGCTTATTAAAATCACGTTTTGTATTGGTCAGCCATGAAAATTAGGGGTGTAGAATTAAATCATATTATATACTTTTAATCCAATTTGGCATATACAAGGTTTGAATTCAAAGAAAGATAAGTTATAAGTTACTCCCATGTGAGACAATTCAATAAGTATAATAAAGTTAGACTACAATGAATGTACCAGTATTAGTTACAGCCCATATAAATCACATAGATTATTTGGGCCGCTTTTAATAACAAAGTGGTTCTTCCCTAAAAAAAATATATATAACAAAGTGGTTCATGCCGATCCATATATGTTGGGCCTGGAACACAATTGGACTAATTTGGAAGATGATGTTTACAAGAAAAAGACAACGTATGTAGTGATTACGGCCCACATCTTTGTACTAGTAAAAATTGATTAACAGATAACATCTTCATAAGTTACATTTGTTTTGATCAAATTATTCGTTTTAGAAACACGGATATCTTAATACTAAGATGTATTTTAATGTGTTCCTTACCATATTCAATGCAGGGATCTTATATGGACGACGAGTGACAACTTGGTCATCTTTTCAGGACGCAAGGGTAATAATAGAACCGGAGGACAAAACAACTATGGATCTGATATTTATGGCTACGTATTAGGATTAGGATGTTAAGTTGTCGAAAGGTGGATGTTTAAATTTAGTATTAATTAATCTTATATCTGGAGAAATTGTCATGAACTTATGTGCTTGTACTGCTGTTGGTAATTATCAAATGGATGTATTGAACCATTTGTACATTCTGATTGTAGGGACTTATTACTTTGTTATAATTTATGTGGGACCCCCATAAAAGTCAAGACAGTATGGTATAAGGTTTAGGCGAGTTCATTCAATGAATGGGCTAGGTTCTTAAATAATTAACCAAATAACAAGGCTACACCGGGCTTTTATGGTGTGTAAAAGACATTTATAATATAATTTACTACTTCAACACTATGTTTGTATAACAATAATAAAGGGGCAATGAAGGGAATGAAATATATTACCCAAATAACCTTCAACTTATAACCAGTAAATTCCCCAAAATTCAAAAATAAAATAGAAGTATGAGTTAAAAATTGCTCAAAATGCAATAATATATAATTTTTTGCCACTATTATCATTTTACCAGAATTGGTAGCCGATAACCATATCCGAACGTGGTGTATATGGTAGTTAGACATCAATTACATTATACTAAATGCGAATAAAACATGACACTTGTCGAAATCTGGTTAAATAATTTCCCGCCCTTTTTTTATTAATTTTTTGTCATATTAATTAAGGAAATATTTACTCATTATAATTTGTTTTCCCTACTTTACTAATACGTTATTTCCCTCCTAACAAATTCAATAAATACATTTTTGCAAAAAATTATAGAAAAATTAAGCGTAATATTATTATTATTATTAAAAAGATATATATATGCATAATATCTAATATAAATTTGTACGTAATATTTATTTTAATATATGTATCATACGGGTAGTATAAACAACCTAAAATGTAATAAGAAGTATTTTTGTAGTAAAAAAAAATTGACCTTGGTCATACTTTTTATACAGAAAAAAAAATTAACAAAAAAATTGTTGCAAAACATTTTTTTCAAATCCGTGCATTGGGACCATAAACTGGTTACAAATAAGTACTAATAAAGAATACAATAAATACGCTTTAGGGCCTAAAAATATTTTAAATAAGTGCAGCTAGCCAGCTAAGTTCATTTCAGCTCCAATATTTTCGGTTCAGTGCAGGTCCAATCTGTTCAGTTCGGTTCCTGTGATCCCATTTCAATTACTGTAACCTGGTTCTAAATATAGTCGTTATAATAAGCGGAATAGTTTTATTTGTCACTCGTTTTATGTTATTAAAATAAGCATAATAGTTGCTGGACCGAACTTGTATGTTGAATGACTGGGCCACATAATAGTAGCCTTTCATACCTACCAATATCCGGCCCATTGACAAACTATATGTTTTTAAAAAATTTTTACTGTAATTTTTTATAAAACGTAGTTGCTGCTGGACCAAATTGGACTTTACCACAGATGGGCCAATACATAAGAGCGTGAGTCCACCTCCTACCCACCCTATTTATATAAGGGCAGACCTACCAAAATCCGGCCCATTGATCATCTGTGTTTCATTTATTTATTTTTTTTAGTTTAAATGTTTATAAATTTTTTTTTTTTTTTGGATGTCGGGAATGTGTATTATATATCAATATATGTAATTTATATAAGCTATTGTGATTTGTGTAATGATTTTAGGACTAGATGAGGTAGCATATACATTAGAAGCTAATTTTTGCTTTACTTAAATTATAGCGCGAATAATGATAATTTATAATACTAAAAATGATCATGGGTAAGACAACAATTTCTTAGCAATCATTAAGGAGTCCTTAAAAACAAACCCTTTTGTCCACGACAAGAACAAAAACCACATTTTTAAAGATAAACGAACTAAACAGGGATAAAGTCCCCTGCTGTCAATGATATCATACGACAACAAATCTTCAAATGAAATGACAACAGCTTCAATGTTTGACTTTTGTTGCCTTACGAGCACCCGGTTTCTGTAGTTGAGTATCATCTTTGCGCTTGAACTGTGTACAACACATACAAATTGTGTCAGCATCCAAACTATAATCGAGACTAGTAAATCTAACCAACACTCACAAAATTCTTACGTTCTTCCGAACTTTTGTAGCAACGGGTTGGGGCTCTAGCTGATTAAGTAGTTTCACCTTTGGTACCTAAGGAGATATTGTTAGGACCGTGAAGTACATAAAGTGAAATAAAATTAAATTAGTGGTCAATAATACCTTGTATTTGCATGTTGAAGATGTCACTTTGAGGTGCGTATCCGTGGGGATGTTTTCAGTGATTTTGAACTCGTCGGCGGAGTCATTAAAGAAGAGTTCCTTCCCTATTTTAAGCTGCACAGCCTTGCCTTTGTTTGAGCTTTTCTTGCAGTTGATGGTACCAGTTTTGCCATTGTTCTCAACAACTTTGCCTTTCTTGGTACCTTTGTTGCTCTTGGTGGCAGCTTTTCCTTTGGTGGTGTCCGATTTTCCTATGTTGTTGGTGCAATTGACTTTTTTCTTCGGTACAACTATGCGTGTCTTGCTTCCTTGTTGATGGAATTTGCTTTTTTGGTCGAACATTTGCCTTTTTTCTTCTGTACCTTCTTGCTACTACCTGTGGCCTTATTGTCGTTGTGCTCTGCTGATTTCTTGGTTTTAGAATATGGTTTTTTGAACAACAACTCGGCTGGAGTCTTGTTTCGTGAGCCCTTGGGCCTACCTCGGGGCCTTTTATTAAGCACTGGATCCTTTATGACAGGGACATCAGAACCGCGAATGGATACATCAGATAATCCATTGTCCAAGTCACAATTCCTGTCGTGTTGTTCACTAGGCCGTCGAGCACTTGACATGGTATTTCCATTTACATTCCTAAATGAGGATGATTGAATTGCCTCTCCTGGATAAGACATGTCAACACTTTCTTGAACCGTGTCACCCCTGCACTGGTCGAGTTGTGACTTTAATTTAGCTAAACCTAAGCTCACCATTTCCACAGCAGCGTCATCCAAAGCAGCAGCTTCCTCACACAAGGATTCGAACTCAATCATCAACTTATTGTACCGTCTAGCTGCAACACTTTTACTTGGATCATGATACGAAACACGAATGGCGGTGTGTTTCCTAAGGACATCCTTTCGCCAACGATTTAGTATATACTTATCTGGTATCTCAACCACGCGATTTTGATCCAGAATCCGCATCATATGCCTGCACATAATCCCATCCGTTACGAATTTCCGGCATTCACATATTACCTCCGTCGTTGTGTTGTCGTACATGGCAGAATAAAACCTTCTGCGATTGGTTACAACTTCCACACTCTGTCCTTCTGGAACAACCCATACACGGTCTTCAAGTACATATTGAAAAGTGTTTTCATTCAACGGCTTCACCTCACTACAGTAGCAGTACATCAATTTCACACATTCTGATTGTATCTCCTGAAACTTTGTATCGGTATACAATTTCTGAAATACCTTTTCAGCTGTGAACCTTGTCACAAGTCTCCTCACATATTTTGCACAGTTTGCATCAGCTGCCATCTCATCCCGAATGCGTTTATCCATAGCCTTAGCATATTTGAGGGGGAATTCAAAAAGCTTGGTGTTTCGATTCACAAACCCATCAAAGAAACTGTTTATGCTCTCAACCCGTTGCGTAGTCTTCATCCCGGCCCAGAAATATTCTTTCATGTAAGCTGGAATCCACATATGCCTCTCATTGTATAGGCTTGCCAACCATTCATTACTCCCCAGGTTGTATTTAGCAATAAACGCATTCCAATGGCTCTCAAACTCTTCAACATTTAGACTTTCATAAACTATAGCCTTTAACAAGCCCTTGAACTCACCATACCTACAAATCATATGACTTAAAATTAAATATAATAGACGCAAATGCTTGTTTTAAAAAAAAAAAGCCAAAACTAAAATGTTGTTGCTATACTAACCGCTCGCATTTCCCTAATTTTTCTGGAATCTTTCTCATAATGTGCCAAATGCACCATCGATGTCGACTTTGAGGCATGACCTCCTCTATGGGCTTCCTCATAGCCACTGCCTGCTCTGTCAATATGGCTTTAGGTGCCAAATAATTCATGCAAGACAACCACTCCTTGAATACCCAGTTAAAAGTATCACAATCCTCGTGAGAAATCAATCCACACCCTAACAATATAGACTGACCATGGTGGTTGACCCCCACGAAATTAACAAATGGTAATTTATAATCATTTGTAAGATATGTGGCATCGAAGCATACAACGTCACCAAATTCTTCGTATGCCGCACGACTTCGCGCATCAACCCAAAGTATATCTTTCAACCTCCCTTCCTCGTCAACGCGATGTGCATGGAAAAAATTTTCGTTCATATCCTTAAATTTCAAAAAATTCGACATCATTGCGGATGTATCTCCTCCAACCATTTTCATCCTTCTTTCCTTATAGACCTCATGTGCCAAATCTTTAACAGTGTATTCCACGTTTTCTTTCCCGTCTACTTCTGCGGCCAAACATCCATGAATTTGTGACATGGGCACTCCTTCCTCGTAGAAGTTCAAAGCCCTCTTCCTATCTCTATTACTAAAGCTCTTCATACGATACTCTTTGACTAGCTTAGACATTCCTGGTGTGGGGGTGTGATTATCGTGATTTAATACCACTTTCTTCAACACCCATTCCCGCTCGTGATTAAGCCCTGCATATATCTTTGCATTACACTCACATTTTTTTGACTTCCTCTTCCGTTGGCTTAATTCATCCACACACACGACGCCACCAACAGCGCCTCCTGAACCGGACACATCCATAGCCTTAGCCCTTTTCTTCGCTTCCCTCCGCGCCCTCATATTAGGTCTTCCCCAACACTCACACCTCCATGTTGTTGTTATACGGTCTCTCCCATCACCTTTAGAATACACACCTTGAGCCCTTGTTACTCCAAATCCTACTTGCTCTGCATATTCTTTGTAGTAGGACTCCACATCTTGCCACGTTTTAAAAACCATTCCCACCATAGGAGGTTCTATAGAGGCTGATATGCGCACATTATTGCTACCCACCACCGTGCCTACTGTCTCATTAGTTAGAGTTGGAGACTGAAATTGCATCCCAATTTGATCTTCCATCACCATGTTCATTGGTGTGGTTTGTCCCTCACTTACCGGGGTGCAACGACTAACAGATTCACCAATGTCAGGATCTTCTCCACAAACGACTTCCCTCACAGTATCATGAATATCCAGCTCTTCAAGTCCCTTATCCTCCATGGTTTCAATCCTTCTTAATCACAATGGTTTCACTTTTAGTACCTGATACAAAACATGAAAGTAGTATATATTTAATTTATTATATTGTCTTAAATTTAAAATAAATTAACCGAATTACTATTTGTAGAGTGTAATTCAACAGCAAAGATTTAGCTATTAGTCACTATAGGACATCAACATGTTATATATATACACATATTTATTAATTCACAAGTAAATAAATATTTTTCTTCCTTTAATTTGGTATCTTCAACAGTAATATTAAATTCACACAATGGATTTTAAAATTAAAAAAACAAGGCCTATCAATTTATTTAATCATTGAGATATTGTAAGCATGTTGACCTTGTACTATCAATCGTATTGTGATGTTATTACAAGATCTATAACTCTATACGCATCTATCATAGGATCCTATGATTATAGCAGATTTCGGTTAAAATAACAAAATATTTTTGTTACACGAAATATAACTCGATACTTGTTTGGTATTATGTATAATAATACCCTTTTATGCAGACTTTTACACTTTTTTAGATCTACAATATATAATTTTCGCTAAATCTATACATTTGGCCATATCTATAATATGGGTATTAAAAAAGGTACCTCAAATTTCTATATTCAATCCTATTTTCAAAATATAAACCTTCTAACGACATTTGTACATCTCCTCTATATTTTTGGCCGGATCTATATATTTTACGTCTACAATAGAGTCATTCAAATTTTTATCTTCTATCCCTAAAATTGCAAATAGAAATTGTAATCCTTTTATATTTAAATTATGAATCACAAATTCACAATAGTTTTTTTAAAAGTAACATGCAACGAATATTACCAGCTTAAAAATAGAGACATAACACTAATTACATAATATTATAAAACTACTATGAACATTTGTATATAAGATTATGTTTAAATAGCACTTACCAAATAATTCTATGCGGGAGGCACAATGAACCGACATGTACATGCTTAAATCTCTAAACCATTCTTTGCAGACGGTCGATCCTTAATGCAAACACATCCTTCAACGATTCTCAGTCACTTTGTTTATTTGGGATCTAGTTCGAACTTGTTACGCAAGAAAGATGTACCAGACCCAAAAGCTATAACACTCTCCAAACAGCCAACTACTACCTACCAAATAATTCATACATACAACTTCTAGCTTATTGAATAAGTTAATGAACAGTAACAAACTATGTTTACAGACGGACATAAACAGCTTTAAGACAAATATGCTTTGTCGACGCAACCGTCAGCAGCCGACTCATCGAAACATAATAAAAATTGCTGAGTTGGCGAGGAAGATTGACAAATTAAAGCAATCCAATAGATTAACTGGGCAGCCCCCTTAAAATTGTACTACATTGCAACATATATATAATGCAAAAATATAACTAAAAATAAGGAACATAATCTCATGATCATTGATCATGTTAACATTAACCACCACTAAACTAACCCACTACTATTATGATTCCACTAACATTAGGAGTTAACTAACCACTCACAATTTGAAGCAAATATTCCAACACACAGAACTCAGTAAGGTCCTTACAAAAATCAATGCTCATAAAAATTAAAAGCTGAATTTTCAGCCTAAATCAGAGTAGGTCCGGGCGTGTGTTCTCTAACTCTATACATGAACCACCTTCAAACTATCCATCAACGGTTTTTTTTTTTTTTTTTTTTTTTTTTTTTTTTTTTTTTTTGGTAATAGATGAAAATTTCTCAAAAATAATACAACCATTAAATCTAATCTAATATATATATTTGAAGGGGAGTTTTTTTCCCGAGTTTTTAGAGAGCCACGTAGGATGTAATTTTCTCAGCGTGTCATGTAAGATTATAAATTTTAGTTTTATCCAATTAAATAAGAGATTATTAATTTTTTTATGATTAAATAATTCAAATGTCACGTAAGCAAAATTGACGAATGAGATTTATAAGTTAAAATTAATTATATACAAAATATTATATTTTGAGATTATGAATTTTATCTAAATCACAATGTTTTATATGTGGCCGGCCACACCGTACGACCAGCAACAATATTTTTTTTTTGAAAAAAAAATAAAATCTTGCTTCTCTATGCTCTCTCTCTCCCATCTCTCTTTCCTCTTTTCTTCTTATGGAATTGCTGAGTTTATCAACAGTTTAATTCATTTTTTGAGCCAATTTTGACTCTTATATTCATACTGATTTTGTTCAAAACAAATTGGATTGATCGATTTCTCGATTCTTGGATTTTCCCTAAATTCTAGGGTTCTTTCAATTTCATTCTTTATTGTTCGAATTTGAGCAATTAGCCACAAATTGTTAGAGTGATGCTTGTTCAACCATGGCGTCGACCCGAAACCACCAACCGTTGGCTGCTATGCGGTGAGTAGTGCGAGGAGCAGGGGACACTACTACGTACTACTTGCGACACTGCTAGTGTTGTTGCTGTTTTGGTTGGATCTTGGTTAGAGTGGGTTAGGGTACTCAAGGGAAGGTAGGGTTACTAGTGAAGGAGTTATGTAATCGATAAGTGCAATTACTAGATATATCAAGGATCACTATTATGGAGATAATAAGTTCATTCTATTGGGGCGTCATCCTCTGTTGCTAGACTATGAGAGATGATCTTTGGGCTAGTCAAATGGTCCAAAGCCCTTTAGAATGGATCCTATATTGGTCACACACAAGGGTATTGGGTTAAACAAGTAAGAGGCCCATTAATGGGCCTCATGAGGATATAACAAGCCATGTAAGGAATAGAGCTAGTGTAGTTAGAAGTGGGCTAAGTGTTTGGGCTTCACATGGACTCTAATTATATATGTGATATATAAATAGAGGCCATGCCTAGGGTTGCATCAAGTCATAACTTACTCATACAGTGAATTATGAAACAAGCAACCAAACACTCTAGAACTCTCTCTCACACGCCTCTCTCCTTCCCCTCATCCGTACAACTGTACGGACTACCCTAGCAAGGAGGTTGCTCGTGGTGGTGGTGGTGGTTCGTGGCTCGTTTGTCTCCTCTCCTCTCCGTTGAAGGTTGATTGATGCGTTCAGTCACGACTAACTAGCATTAGTGGAGGTTTAACTTGTGCCCGTGGACCAAGTAGAGGAATCACGCTTGGGGTTCTTTATCTCCCTTTGTTCTTGCTCGATCGCACGTGGAATCACGCTTCAAAGGTACAATTATTTGTTCTTTATGTGTTATGCATTAGATCCTTGGATTAAGTACTGTATGAATATGATTCATGTTTATTTCCGCTGCGTAGTACCTATAAACTCCTACAGTGGTATCAGTTAGCCTATTGCATTTACGCATATTGCCAATAATTCTTTGATAATCCACAATTTTAATTCAATTAGGAGGGAGAATAATTTAATTATGGGTCAATTATTATATTAAATGTGATTTAACTCTTGGAATTGATTAAATGTGATTTAATAATGCTCAAAATAGCCACGAAGAGATCCGAATTTTGCCCTAGTTTATTCGAATTTTTTCGAACCCTAACCCTAATTTTTCAAAAATTTCGAAACCCTAACCCTAAATTATGAATTTTGTGTTTTGGTTTTGATTTAATTCGTTTACTATGTGATTAATGATTTTAATCTGTTTGATTTCATGATAAATTATGAATTTTCATTGATCAATGATTTAATTTAAAAGTTAAATTATATTGGGGATTATTTTCATGAAGAACCCTAGTTTTCAAAATTAAATTGTGAATTTAATTTTAATTGGATAAATTATCATAAAAGTTATGTTTTAATTTACCATGGACCACATGAATTTTATTTAGCAAAAGTTGTTAATAAAAATTGATACAAAACAAAAAAAAAAAAAAAAAAAGGAATTTTAGCAGCGGCAACCGCGGCTGGGTGGCGCAGCCACGGCGGCTGCCGCTGCAGGTGGTCCGGAGGGAGGGGTGGGGTGGGGCAGCAGGTCGGGTCAGCAATGGCAGCAACAGCAGCACCGTGCAAGGGTTGCGCGACACCGCTGCTACTGTGCTGCACCGCTGCTTTGGCAGCGTACACCGCAAGGTGTACGGCCACCGTGGCCGGCTTAGGCTGGCCACACCACGGTCGCTGGTGCACGGTTTTTCAAAAAAAAAAAAAAATTCAGTTTTTGAAAATTTATTTCAGGATAATTATGAATTATTTTGGGATAAAATCAGTTTTATTTTGGATAAGTTAAAATATTTTGAAATTATGATCTTTTATTTTAAAAGATAAAATTGGTTTTATTTGGATAAAATCTTTTATTTTAAGATAAAATCAAATATTCAAAAGTTGTTATATTTGATATTATCCATATTTAAGTTGTTAAACTAGTAATTATCCATAATTAAAGTGGTTAATTTTGGATAAGATTTGTTAGGATATTCTGAGCATATTCCAAAAGGATAATAATTGATTTAAATAATGTAATTATCCCATAATTATTTTTGGATATAATTGATTTAAAATATTGTGATTGGCTAGTAATTAGGATAGAATTTTCTAACTTTGTTAGGATAATCTTTGAGGATAAATATGATTTATCTTTTAAGATTAAAATAAGATTTGATTCTATCTCATGACTAATTTAGAATATATGATATTTTATTGATGATCATGAATAATATATGATATTATCTAATTACATTAATTAAAATATGAGATATTTAGATGTCATGTTTCCTTAATTATGATCATTCGATGTTATAGTTTAGGAAAGCATGATGAGTGATTTATTATGTGGCAATTTTATAATATATGATGTTGTTTATTGCTATATAATGACTAGTATGGCCCAGTAGATTGCTAAATACGATCTGCGCATCGTGATGTATTTTTGTAATCTTAGTACGGTCTACGTACCGATAAAGTATTTTGTAATTTTATTTTATTTTATTTAAGTAGTAGATAGAATAGAGTAGAATTACAAGTTGCAGTTAATCCAAGAAGCCCATGAAGTGAAGGCCCAAAGGAGCAAGATGGATGCGATCCATGATGATTCAAGTAGGAGCATTTACTTTATTAGTTTTCTTAGGATTAGGGGCCATGCATGCTATGTCTTATTTATGCATTCAGTATTTTATGCATATTAGATTTTATTGATGTTTTGTGATGATGCGCTAGAGTTCACTATTTAATCACAACATAATAAATCTAGATCCCAATAATATTGATGCAGCTTTTCCAATTTAAAACCCGACGAAAACCTTGATCGTTTGTGATGGGTCAGCCCTCAGCAGAGCATCATAATATATCTTGGGGAAGTGGGGGTAGGACCGCATAACTACACTTTTAATTGGTTATATTCAACAAGGTTACCTAAACCGTTTAGAACCTTGAAGCTAAGAGTAATAATTAAACATGCGATGGTTAATTATTCAACCAAGAATTACAAGAGTTGTAATCAGTAAAGAGTTTACTCACCTTGAAAATGTAATGGTTGATTGCAGAGCCTCACTCTGGTTAATTATTGCACGAATAAAGGATCTTGGAATCACTTAATTCAAGTTGGGATCTATCACTTAAATTGAATAGAGTGTTTTAAAGTTACCAATTTAATTCGCTTATGGTACTTTAAATTTTAATAAACATAATTGAATTTTGTGTTTACTTATAAGTAACATGTCGTTCTAATTTTATTATTATATATAATTTCCTCGATTGAAAATAAAGTTGAGAAACGTTCTCAAAAGTTCAAAAGATAATCCATAAACCTATAGTCCAATTTTGCTAAGATTGTTCTAAAAGGCAAGTTTTAGAAATTCATGTCACGTGTCTAAGGTTGGTTTTATTCAAAATGTTTGAGTAAAATACCAACACATCTTCATTTTGAAAAATGTTTCAAGGGAAATAATGAGATGAGAGGTACAATCTCTCAAAAGACAAGTGTACAAGTCCAATAAAATCTCTCATCTTCAAAATGATTGAATATAAGAAAGTGATTGGAAATCTCTGTGATCAAAAAGTTGATCAAATAACGGTATTCTACATCTACTTTATATAGAGTTTAATACTTGATTAAACTCAAATATAAATAATGATAGAATAGACTTAGCAAGATCATGAAAAATGCTTAAAGTAATTGAGCAAGGTATCATTTTGAACCTAAGAGAAATGTTCTAAGTGGCTCAAAGGGAAAGGTTTAGTAATATATGAGGATTGCATTAAGATGTTATAGGCCAAGAATTGCAAACAAGTTGCTACTTCTCAAACCTAAAACTACTTACATGCTAAAAGTTGTTATGAACAACAAATGTTTCAAATTAAATGGACCAATTCCAATTGATTAGATACTACCTCATATAGTTGGAAGGTAAAAGAATGGAAATGTTCCAATTTAAGAATTATATTATAGAAATTGATTTGGCATATTGCTACTTCTTAGACATATGATATCTTGTTTAGATCATTCATTGCACAATGTGATTGAACTAAAGGAAGAATTTATTGCTAAAAGAGAAATAAATCTACAAGTTTAGAAGAAAATGTTGCTACTTCACAAGTAGAATCTATAAGTTTGGAAGCAAAAGTTGCAACTTTACAAGTAGAACCAGTTTTTCACCACTAATAATTGGCTAGAATTAAATAAATGTTATTCATTCTTGCCATTATCAAAACACCATTCAATGTTGTAATGACTAAGCATCGAAGATTCAAAAAACGTGGAATAAATGTTATTCTATGCTTCTTTGAGTCATAATGCGTTTTGAATTGCTAAATAGGTTTAAAATTCTATATGATAGAAATAATTAAACAATTTCTATATAAATAAATTGTCTCTAATATGTCAATTAATTCAAATGAAAATGAAAATTGCATGCGGAAGATCCAAAGGGATGGACTTTCAATATCATTGGATTATGAATCTATTGATATATGTAATTATCATTCTAATTTGAAATTATGACTAGGTCACCATTTAGAGAAATGATGATGTGAACTCAAGGTCGAATACATATTGATGTAAGAAAACCAAAGGTTCAAAGGCTAGAGACGGACAACGAAATTTCATTTGTGATACGATCACCACTTATGCTTAATTGAAGCATGGAAGTTAAGATTTTGAAAAGTTCAAAATGTTCAGTATGAAGTTCAGTATCAACTTGACAAGAAAATGATTACATTACAATATGATTGTAATTGTGAAAATTTAAAGTCAAGACATGTACTTGGCAACACATTCGAAATATTGCGATATGATCGTAATAATGAGAATTTAAGCCAAGACCTTGATAAACATCCAAGAGTTGTGAAAATGTTTGACAACAAACTCCGAAAAACCTTGTGAAGTGTTTATGAAGGAAGTTATCAATCTATATGAGATATATTTTAAGTCTTTCTACAAAGCAAGGAATAAAACATGTATTAAACCGTTTGATGCACGTTCGATTCCTATATAGAGCACGGGGTACTACTACACAACCATACTTAGCACAAAATGTTTGTTGCTCAAGTAGGTGCCCTTATGGAAATTGTTCCAAAAGGTCAAGTGGGAGTAGTGTAAATCTCAAACGAGTTTGAGAAAAGCAACAAAAAAAACGTGGTTCAAACCATGATTGGTTCACCCTATGCTAAATATGCCTCCTCAAAAGGCAAGTGGGAGTATAAGAATCTTGAAAAGTTCGAGAGCCTTGAAAGAGTTCAAGAAAAGTGAATTCGAAAATCTTGAAGAAATTCGAGAAGTTATCGAATAAAAGCAACAATATGAGCATGATTCACCTCATGTTACAAATGACAACGCGTGGTCTCATTAAGTGTAATGGGATTAATAACCATGTGTCGAAGGTAGTACATTCCAAGTGCACATCCTCTATTGTCGTTTCTCATTGAAAACTAAACAAAGTTGTTGTATGAGTTTCAATTGTTGCATAAGAGCCCACAATGATGACTAGCATATGTAAAACTTAGTCAAAGAAATATGATTTTATATTGACTAAGAGTTCTAAAATATTTATTTTGGAACATTATGATTATGCAAGTAATAAAGATGATTTGACAAGTTATGACTCCAAGTGGTTTAAAACCATGAAATCTGAAATAGATTCTAAGTATATAAGCAAGCGTATGACACTTGAATAATTTGCCTAAGTTGGGTGAAACCCAATATAAGCAAAACAGACAAGAAAGAAAAATGTTTTCTAACTAAAGCAAAGACTTATCTTGTTAAAGGATTCAACTAATTCATAGTATGACTATGATTACGATGAAACCTTTACATTAGTCATGTTGCAAAGATCTATTAAAGATACTTTAGTGATTTCTACCTTATAGGATTTGGTAGATGGATTTCAAAACACTTTCTTGAAATTGTTCATGAAATAAGATTTGTATATGATACAATCAAAAGTTTTGAGATCCAATAATCCTAGGGATGCATAAAAGATCCATAATGGATTGAAGTTAGCATCAGGGAGTTAATGTTCTTAATTTTGTGAGTTAATCAAATCGTTTGATGTTCTCGTAAAATAAAGAAAAGGTCTTGTATGTATAAGATGTTTAGTGGGAGCTATGAAGTCTTCTTGGTCTAGTATAAAGAGCAATTATTCATTGCTTGAAGAGTCAAGTGGTGGGTAATGTATTTTATATGAAAATCTTGAAGAAGATGATGAGTACATTTGGGATTCAAGATCTATATAGATAGGTCTCGAAGGATGTTTGAATTTTGGTTAAGAAGCTTATATTGATAAGATTCTTATAAGATTCAACATTATATTGAAAAGAGTTTCAATCCCATGTGACATGGCACGTTGCTTAATGATTCAATGCCTTGAGAAAGGTTGATGAAATTAAGACTTTGAGTGATGATCCTTGTGCAATTCGCAAAGGATGCATCATGCATGCCATGGACTATACTCGTCTATTTGATTCACGTGTTTTAAAGACCAAGTGATGATAGATTTCAATCGAAATCCAATTTGATGTTGGAATACAAATTAGAAACCTAAGTTCATTCCTTGCAAAAGGGCGAACGAAAATTCTTAGTGTATGGAGATGAAAATGATTATAAAATTTAGAAATTGCAAAAATTCATGTTTATGAGAATGTCTCATGAACTCTACTTTCTAAACCCCTTCCATGACCAAGGTATGAGAGTCATACTAAGGTTCTTGGATTGAAGCAAGTTATGTAATTTTAGTTGTGTATGTTTTGAGAAAGCATATTACAAAAGTAAATACATTAGCTTGCAGAATTATGTTTATCAATTGAAACAAAGTTTCAATCTTATTTAATCGTGGTTTCAAGATTAAATAAAATGTCTAAAATAGTTATGAATTGATGGGCTCACTAGGTTAATGACCTTTTGAATGAAACCCCACAGGTGAACTAAATTCATATATTATTTAAGTTCCTAGTTCGGAATCATTAAACTGGACATAAATGATTTCCAATAATGGACTAGCATGTTAAGATTGATTGGATAGTGCAGTTTCATGGGCTATAGGAGCGTAGTGATGCTCGGTCAATCACATGGATATGCATGAATGATGCATGATCGAACTATTGACCTACTTTGAAGTTCAAGTATAGAGCTTCTGGATATATTAGTGGATTCCTTTGACATGAGTGGAACATTGATCTCATTCAATGGATGTTATAACTGTGGTACATTCAAACGTCTTCCCATAACTGGAGATTATAAAGGGTGTTTCCCGGTTATTTCAGAAGTTGAGTGGGAGCTTTGGTTGCCATAAGATTGGATTGAGTCTACCTATTTAATTAGGAATGTGTCTTGGCCCCTTGAGTAGAGAGAATTCAGAAAATGCATGGCCGTGCTCAAATGGATTACATTGTAACCATTTGTTTTGTAATTCTAACTCAGATTTCAAGAAAGATTTGTAGACTAATATGATCACGACATAAGATGCAATCATATTATCAAATCGACACACATTGACTTAAGGAATTTGAATATTGCGCACTTGTCTCAGACAAGTGGGAGATTGAAGGAGTTATGTCTTCGATAAGTGCAATTACTAGATATATCAAGGATCACTATTATGGAGATAATAAGTTCATTCTATTGGGGCGTCATCCTCTGTTGCTAGACTATGAGAGATGATCTTTGGGCTAGTCAAATGGTCCAAAGCCCTTTAGAATGGATCCTATATTGGTCACACACAAGGGTATTGGGTTAAACAAGTAAGAGGCCCATTAATGGGCCTCATGAGGATATAACAAGCCATGTAAGGAATAGAGCTAGTGTAGTTAGAAGTGGGCTAAGTGTTTGGGCTTCACATGGACTCTAATTATATATGTGATATATAAATAGAGGCCATGCCTAGGGTTGCATCAAGTCATAACTTACTCATACAGTGAATTATGAAACAAGCAACCAAACACTCTAGAACTCTCTCTCACACGCCTCTCTCCTTCCCCTCATCCGTACAACTGTACGGACTACCCTAGCAAGGAGGTTGCTCGTGGTGGTGGTGGTGGTTCGTGGCTCGTTTGTCTCCTCTCCTCTCCGTTGAAGGTTGATTGATGCGTTCAGTCACGACTAACTAGCATTAGTGGAGGTTTAACTTGTGCCCGTGGACCAAGTAGAGGAATCACGCTTGGGGTTCTTTATCTCCCTTTGTTCTTGCTCGATCGCACGTGGAATCACGCTTCAAAGGTACAATTATTTGTTCTTTATGTGTTATGCATTAGATCCTTGGATTAAGTACTGTATGAATATGATTCATGTTTATTTCCGCTGCGTAGTACCTATAAACTCCTACAACTAGGTCGGGGTTACTTAAGTGGGGTTACTTGAGGGGATACCGAGGGGTTACTTGGGGGGTTACTTGAGTGGGGTTAGTAGAGGGGTTACCGAGGGGTTACTTGGAGGGTTAATTAAGTGGGGTTACTAGAGGGGTTACTTGGAGGGTTACTTAAGTGGGGTTACTTTAAAAACAAAAAAAAAAAAAAAAAAAAAAAAGAAAAAAACAAACAAACAAACCGTGCATCGCACCGGCTTCATCTAGTGATTTTCTAAAAGTAAAACGAGTTTTTTATCTTAGTGAAAATTTCAATGTAGTCTTATGACTTTTAACTGCCACAATTTTTTTCTATAAATGGACGGCTGAGGTTATTTCCTTTTAGATTTTTTTACAATTAATTTAAATTAAAAATTATTTTTAAATTATTGTATATATTTTTTATTTCCAGAATTTCAAACAAATTAAAAAATGATTTCTGAAAGATGAAAATATATTTAAAATAATTAAATCTACTAGTTCAAAAAACCTAAAAAAAAAAAAAATCTCAACCATCCATTATAAAAAATTGTGGTAGTCAAATGTCATAACTACGCATTAACCTTTCCAAGTTATTGGCCTAAAATCGAATTGATTATAACCTCTTGGCAACTAGTTTTGATAAGTTAAACACAAATCCCGTTTGCTTCATCTTATTTTTGCTGGAATGAAATTATTTTTACTGAATTGAAATTATTTTTGCTGAACTGAAGCTATTTTTATTGATTTTTAATTATATATCTTCTTTAAGGTTATTATTTTTACTGAACTGAAATTTTTTTTACAAAATTGAACTTAATTTTACTGAAATGCACTTAACTTATTTTTGCTAAACAGAAATTATTTTTACTGAACTGAAATTATTTTTACTGAATATATATTATTTTTTAAGGTGAAGTGAACAGGGCCTTATTGTAAGATGGGTTAAAGTTACCCCTATAATATTTAAATTTATTATTGCATAATTCAAAATTTGTATAATACAAAAGTTACCAATTTTCAAACAGAAATTTCTCCTTAAAAAACACTATTAAATTAATCATATTAATCTTATACATAAAAAATACACATTATAATATGATCAAACTCGTTACAAATCATCAGCTTCCCTTGTGGACTAGTGGTAAGGGAATGAAACCTCTGAAGTCTAGGTCCAAGGATCAAGCATTGGTACCACCCTCTCTTTCTCTCTTCCCTCTAAAAAAAACTCATTACAAATTAAAAATTTTCCTTGAAGGAATTAAAGTTAACATAAAAATTGTATAGTTACTCTCAAATTGACCATCTTACAATAAAATTAACTTAAGTCTACCTTATACAAATTTTTTTATTGGTAAGACATTTTTTATTTCAATTTTACGGTAACAAAAGTAATTTTTTATTAGAAAAATCCATTCGTTCCCCTCCATCACCTATAACAATTTCACTCAAAGTGTGCCTACATTCTGAATATACTTAACAATCATAGGAAGTCAGATTTGACATATAATGATCGCGACATAAACTAATTCACCTATTCTTCTTCTTCTTCTTCTTCAAAAAAAAAAAAAAAAAAAAAAAAAAAAAAAAACTAATTCACCTAATTCAATTGAATATATAATTCACACTTAAATTCAATTATTGTGATCACTTGAATTTAGCAACAATATTATTGTGAACAAAAACCAATTGTCTAAATTATCTTATTGGGCGTGATTTTCAATTACAAATCCATCAAAACATGCAATATGGACAATAAAAACTTAACAGAATAAATTGAATACGAATGCAGAAAAATATGAAGCAACTAGAAATAATAATTAAAGAAACATATAAAACCATCCTAAACATGATACTACGTAAAATATTAATACGATATTAGGCTTGATAATAATATGTTAATAATATATCATTGTAAAGCATTAGAAGTATACTTTCCATCTCAGTTGGAATCACATTAATATATTTTGTTTAATTAGAAAATATGATTAAAATAGTGCAACGGTGTCAATTTTCTACCGACTTTTGTATTTTAATTATATATTATTCATTTCAAAACAAATTGGGTTTATAATATATTATTGGAAAGCTTATTTCGAGCACTATTTAAAAATATTTAGGATTTGGATACTACTTATAGGCACAAAAATTATATTTGCTCTACTTTTGGCTGTAATTATGTAATGAGAAAATTGGGTAAAATTCTATGGATTTTAGGCGAAGAAAAGGATTTTGGCTATTAAAGTGGCTAGAATGGCTTAGAAAATGATAGCGTGATAGAACAAAAGGATTATTCAAATAACTCTTAGATCCATTATGCAATTGAGGCCAAATTAGGAAATAAAGATTGTTTTTGTCATTAGTCTTTGGTTGGGGAGACATTTTTAAGCGTCTATATAGTATTTGATTAAGCAGTATTATTATAGTGGAATTCAAGCAACATTGATACAATTAAATATTAGAAAATGAGTATTATACTAGTAGTGAGATAGCAAAAAAGAATTTATTCAAATTAGCAATAAATTAAAATTAAACAAATGCGTGCTTCAATAAAGAAGCCTGAATAATAAAGCAAGAGAAATACATAGGGTTTCCTACTATCATTGGAAGATATAAAAAAAGGGATTTTTGCTATGATGAAGGAAAAGATTTGAAAGAAAATTAAAGGGTGAAAGGAAAAATAATTATCAAGACCGGGGAAAGAAGCACTGATTTGAGTCGTTGGATAAGCAATTTCGACATATAAGAGAGTATTTTTCAAGATCCACAAAGAATCCTAGAAGAAACTCTTTATGTCTAATATCACAAATAAAACTCAAGCATTTTACATCCTTGCCAAAATCTTGTAAACGAGTTATGTATATTTGTACTGTACCAAAACAAATATAATTATAATTTCTTTTTTCTCTATGTTTTTTTAATACTTTTCCAGTTTTTGATATTAATTTCAGTTGCTTTTTGTTCACAATCTATCTTTGATTTCTATACTTCCCTCCATTTCTTCACATACACATTTGGTTCAAGTTTTAAAGAAAGAAGTTTTAAATATTTTATCCTTAGTAATCTGGGGAAAATTCCAACTTTCTTTGTTTATTTGATATAGGTCATAATCTTTAAATGAATACTCAGCTCATTTTAGTTGACATATAGTCATTTTACTTTTATCCTCATCATTATCATCTGATTCTGAATTTTCTTACTCTTCTCCTTCCATCATATTATTTATTTCATCATAATTTTCATCTTCAAATTCACTATCTTCAAGTTCTTCATTCATTATACTCATTTTCTTCCTCCATTATTTCTACTATTCCTTTATTATTAATTACTTAAAGCCAATTCTAAAGTCTCATCTTCTTGTATTTCTATGTAATCCCAACTACCTAAGGCTTCTATTAATTTATGATTAACATTCTTACATTCATTAGCATAATGTCTTGATTCTCCACAAGACCAACACTTGCAGTTTTTCTTTTTATCAGGACAATATGTTGCCTTTCTGAAAAACCTACTTGGTTTTCTATATTTGTGTTTAGAGTACTTCTTCTTATAGGCTTCTCCTCTTGATCTATCAAATTTATTTTTCTTATAATTCCTTCTCTTATTATAGTTTTTTATTTCACATCCATAGTTATTTGGAAATTCCCAAAAGTAAGGAATTGTCTCTTCATTTGTTGAGTTCCTACAACCTCTCTACATTTCTTTTCAACCCATTTTCTTAGAAAAGCAATTCTGTTTCGTAGGGCATCCCTAGCTAAGAGTTTTTCTCTCCATTCTAGATTTTTTTCACTAATCTCTTTATTAAGAGGACTTGGTAATTTATCGTAGAACATTCCAAGATTTGTTTCATTTTCACCAATTTTATATTAATAAGTTTCAAATTCCATAATCTAACTCTCGACAAATTTCATATTACAAATGGACAAATTGCTTAATTTTCTTTGATATTCCATTCGTTTTTCATTAGGATCAGCTCCAAGACCAATGATTCTAACTCAATGTATTGATATAACTGCCTAAATTAAACATTCTAGTAGGCGAGTCACTAGTTCTTAATGTAGTTTTGACTTCTTTATCTATACCATCATACCAGTCTTCTACACAGCCGTATAAACTATGTTTGATGTAATTTAAGAAATTTTCAGATGTCCATTCAGTGTTTAATTGAGTACACTACTCATGCTCTTTTTCCACTGATCTAAAACATCTTGTCTATCTCTTACACCATCCAATTTAAGCTTATAACCAGTTTGACTTATAGGTTTAAGAGTCACTTCTTCTTGTTTAGGTATTTGGTTAGGCATAAGCTTGACACTAAACCGGGTAGTCTTTCCTGGTATGTATCTTGATCGTGTGCAACTTCCTTCTCCCTAGTACCTAGGTCTTTGGATAACATTGTTTACATTTATATTTTCATTAATAATTTCTTTTCCAACATCATTATTATCCACTACTAATTTTTTACCTAGTTTATTTTCAATCTTTTGTTGAACAACTTCTATGGGTAAAAACTCTAGATCATCTAGCTTCATTGATCCCATTTGTTGATATAAGTCTTTTTCTAAAGATAAGTAATTATTTTCTTCTTCCTCAAAAGCAATCCCTTTTTCAAAAATTATATTCATTAATTCTTTTAACTTTTTCGGGACTTCATTCTTCCTCATCAAATAACGTTTGTAACTCATCAAGCGTTTTCTTCAGAAGATGATGGCTCATCTTTAGTTTCTTTGTTCTTCTCTTGGTTATTAATTGGTCTTTTAGGGAGTGTTTCCGTAAATCTCTTATTTTTATCTAGATTTTTAAAAGGATATTTATATTTATAAGGGACAATATTTTCCTTATTAGGAAATATTTCTTTGTTAAACTGATGTCTTACTTCGTTTGTTAAAGCAAGTTGTACTTGCTTAACTTGTTCTTCACTCACTTAAGTTTTTATTAATCGCTGGTATTGTTGTTAATAGCTTATGTTCACTGCTCATGCAACAACAATGTATGCTACCAATTTGATCTACAATGTAATTAAGGACGGTGCCAAAATTATTAGTGTTTTCCGGAATTTGATAATAGTGCTTAAATTCAGGTTTCTTACACTCAGTAGAAGGCCTAGTATTCTCTAACTTTTCTTAATTATTAATACAATTAACTATTTTTATTAAACTTAATCGTATGGCTCTGATACCAAACCGACGCAGCACTTAATACTAATAGATGATTTTATAGAGGTAAATAAAGTAACTAGTAAACTCGTTTTAGAAGCATCCAATCTTTATAAGATAAGCCACTGGTACTTATTTCATATCACTAGACAAGAGCTATTGAGATTCGTATGAATACTACTGAGAGGTTAAGGCTTTTAAAAACTAACATAAATTTTTTATTACTTTTAGGTCTAAATTAATCGTTGACTGCTGATGAATAAATTTATATTACTGGATAATAATGAGGGAGCCCCAGTTGATCTCAGATATTAACAATCTAATTTATCTCCTCTCACAGCTTTATGTGTTGAAATCTGTGCCACTTTATTATTTTACTTTTATCATTTAAAAAATAAAAGAAAATGAATAAATTGTGAGATGAGATTTATTCACATCATTTATCTCAGAGATCAACTTGAATTTACCCGATAATAATAATGTACTACTAGGCGTTAAAAATATATCATTTTGCACAAATTTTTGTATGCGGCTGGCCACATGGTGCGGCAAGGGTTACTTGTATGGTGTTACTTGTTTATGGGGTTACTTGTATGGGTGTTACTGGTTTTGTCGGGGGTTACTTGTAGGTGTTATCTGTATTCCGGGGTTACTTGTATGGGTGTTACTGGCTTTGGTCAGAGGTTACTTGTAGGTATTACTTGTATTATGGGGTTACTTGTATTGGTGTTACTAGTTTTGGTCAGGGGTTACTTGTAGGGTGTTATTGGTTTGGTACGAGATTTTGGTCTGGGGCGGTTACTCAACCCATTCAAGTGTTCCATACAAGTAACCCCAGAATACAAGTAACATTCTACAAGTAACACCTACAAGTAACTCCAGAAACAAGTAACCCAGAATACAATTTTTTTTTTAAAGAGTTACTTGTACGATGTTACTGGTTTTGGTCAGGGGTTACTTGTAGAGTGTTACTAATTTTGGTCGGGGTTACTTGTAGGGTGTTACTAGTTTGGTATAGGGCATACGTACAAGCAACCCTTGAACAAGTAACTCATACAAGTAACCTTGAATAAGTAACTCATACAAGTAACACTTATATAAGCTAGTAACGTAACTCATATAAGTAACCCTTGAATAATTAATCATACAAATAACCCCTGAATAAGTAATCCATACAAGTAATCCCTTAAAAAAAACAAGTAACCCCTAAAAAATACAAGTAATCAGTAACTCTTGAAAAAAATAAAACAAGTAACCCCTGAATGATACAAGTAACCCCTGAATAAGTAATTCATACAAGTAACTCTTGAAAAAAAAAAATATAAGTAACCCCTAAACAAATAATCATACAAGTAACTCCTGAAAAAAAAAAAAAAAAAAAAAAAAAAAAAAAAAAAAAAAAAAAAACCTGAAAAATAAAAGTAACCCTAGCAATACCAGTAACTCCCATTATTTTTGCTGACTTGGCAGCAGGCCACACCATATGGCTTGCTGCACCAAAAAGGCACTGATCATTGTAACCTCTAGTGGTACCCAAGTGTTTTACAGAAGTACCCAAATATAGCGAATTTCCTAAACTACCCTTGTGAGACACGAGATTGGAACCATCCGTTTGGACTTCCTCCCATTTTTCCATAGTTCAAATTCATCTTTAAGCATTCTGACTCCTCCAACAAATACTTTGAAAAAATCGAGGTACCTATACGATTTATTTTATTTTACACATGTAATTTGGTTTTTTTTAAGCAACATGTAACTAGATTATAAACCACTGCATATTTTTTTATATGTGAGAAATAGCTACTAGACCACTGTATAAGGCTATTATGCACTTGTTGAATCATGATCTACTCCTTCTGTTTCAAATAACTATGATACACAAACTTGATACATACACCTATTGTTAAACTTAATAATAATGCTAAAAAACGACTTAGCTTTGTGTTGGTATTCATAAAGAATTAAAGATAAATATAGTGCAATTAGGGTTGTACACAGTTTGGTCCCAACCGTAACCAAATCAGACCAAACCGCATTTTAGCGGTTTGGTTTGGTTTACGGTTTGGAAAAATATGGTTTGGTTTCGATTTTTGGGGAAATATGGTTTGCGGTTTGGTTTGGTTTTGCGAAAATTATAACCAAACCGTAAACCGCATTTTAGTATTCATATAATTTTTAATTAAATTAAAATAGTTATTATATATTATAAAAAAATTTTAAAAAAAATAACATGAAAAATCATTAGAAGACTATACGGTCAGTATACTACTATACTCTATACTCATTCTCTAATATCAATACTTAAAATTCAATAGGTCATATAACTCATATTGCTCTTATTGTGTTAGCACTTAGCACTTGATTAGTTGGCTGTTATTTTTATTAAAACTTTGTAGTAAAACTTAATCCCTTTGGGCTAATTATTTAAACTTTATTATAAATTTATTAATATTTGACAATTTTTTAGGAAAAAAATGTCGAGTCATCATAAACCGCAAACCGAACCGCACCAAACCGCATTATTACGGTTTTGTTTGGTTTGGTTTCAATACTAATATGGTTTGGTTTGGTTTGGAAAATTGACCAAACTGTACTTTGCGGTTTGGTTTGGTTTAGACTCAAACCGCACCAAGCCAGACCATGTTCACCTCTAAGTACAATACAAGGAAAACCTAACTTGCCTAAAACTCTTAAAATATACTAGGGGAGGCTACGCACGGGTTGCATGCGATATGTTTGATGTTTATGGTCGAGTTGTAATTGACTAATAGCTTCTCATGACACCCGCAACTTACCGGCTAGGCTTTTGCACGCATAAACTAAGAAATAAATTGTTGACAATTGTATCATTGCGTAGGTACGGAAATGTAACACTTGAATATATATATACACTATTCACTTTTTAGTTGTAAGCTTTTTAAGGTGCAATATGGCTTTTGTTGTGAATTATAATATACATCATTCGTCACTTTTAGTTGCAATTCTTGAATATATATATACATTTTTCATTTTTCGTTATAATTGATTTTTATTTTTTTTTTCCTTTTTTTGTTGGGCATAATAGTCATGTGGGATTTTATTAGGTTCATCTCGATATATATATATGTTTTAAATATTTAATCTTTAGAGTTTTTTTACATATCTATAATCAGAGATACAAAAGATTGAAATTATGTATTGACAAGCGTGAAAGTTAAAATGTTACAACTAAAAGCTAACGGAGAAAGTTTCAAAGAAAAATGTCTAATTAGGCGATGAGGAAATTAAATTCGGTGGGTTTGTGTGTATGTGTGTTATTTTTTCTTTTTTCTTTTTAATGAAAATATTAACAAAGTGGATTATATCCAACCTATTCCCCCACCCCTTGACGAGGACTATTATCAGGTTAGATAGGTTTGCTTTCTAACGTTAGATAGAAGAAAAATAACTTTAAGCGTTGGAAGTTGGAAGGGAAAGAAGACTAAAGAAGCTAAGAGATATTAATAAGGGAAGCATAAGAGTTAATATGATATAATGGGTATATGGGTAAATAAATATTTTTAGGGTAAAAAAGTCATCACACTATTCATACGAGTTCTTTTGTACTTTTTATAAGGTAGGGATACATGTCAAATATAACGATACAATTATAATATTAGCATAACCCACCAACTTTTAATACTCCCCCTTAAGGTGCAAGCAGATCACGAATGACCAACTTGTATAACAGATTAAAAAACCAAACTAGTGTCATCTAAGAGCCTTTGTAAGAATATTTACCCACTGATGATTTTTCAGGCATATGAGGTAAAAATTTTACCCTTCAACAACTCATCACGAACAGAATGACAATCTATCTCAATATGCTTCGTACGATCTATCATGAAACATTGGTTTCTTACGATGTGCAAAGCCGACTGATTATCATCACAAAGCCATTCCATAGACTTTAATTTGAATGACCGACCCCAAGAGAAAGCAACAACGCTTTCAACCACTTCAACTCACAAGTAGTAACTTCCATAAAACAATACCCGACTTCGACCAAAGAGTGAGATACGATATATTGTTTCTTAATCTTCCAAGAAATAAGCGAATGATCCCAAAAAGACAACATAACATGTCAAGGAACACCAAGTTAATAGACACGTGGCTCAATCACTATAACAAAAATCCTTGAACCACAAATTTTTCTTAAGTTGTAACAAAATGCCTTGTCCGAGACTACCCTTATAGCGCAAGGCACAAAGAGTCGTATACCAATGAGCAACCTGGGGATCACTCCAAAAACTATGCCACAACATGCACTGAATAACTTAACTCTAGGCGAGTGACTGATAAATAAACCAATCGTCTAACCACCCAATGATATTTATTTGGATGAGCAAACGGCTCACCCACAGCATGTGCAAGGTGATGATTTCACTCCATCGGATTATCAATCGATTTGCAAACATTCAAACATGCGTTATGAAGATATCCAAAGATTACTTTTGCTAATGAAGAAATATAGCCTTGGGACTATGAGTGTAATACCCTATATTTTGATACGTGTTTTCTAAATTAATTAATTATTATTTCATAAAAGATATTTTTAGTAATGTCATTTACTATTTAATTTTTAGAGCCAAAATGATATTTGAATTTTGTTTCCAAAGTTGAAAACCTAATTATTATTTTTAGATTTTGGATAACATTTATTATCATTTATTCTATATAAAAAATAGGGTTATTTATATATATATATATATATATATATATATATATATATATATATATATATATATATATATATATATATATATATATATATATATATATATATATATATATTGTCTGTATTTTAATAAATAAAATTATATTTTATTTTTAATAGATGGCAGAAAATTCCTAACATAATGACAGTGATTTTCAGATTTTCTATAAATAGAAAGTCTAATTCTTAGTTATTTTATTTAGTGAATAATTGGTATTTTATTAATTGATTATTTATACAATAAATATTATTTACACAGTTATTTTTAATTCCTTAAATATCTAAAGGGAGGTTCGAAAACATGAGCTTAGGAAAGCTAAAATTTTTGGCCACCATGATGGGTTTTTGGGTGATTTATTTTGGTAAATTGTATTTTTAATTTTCTGCTTAAAATCTCTTATTTTCCTTAATTTTATTTCTCCATCACCTAAATATTTGATCATCTTTTTTTTCCTACCTTATATCTTCCCTGATTATTCCCCAAGTAATCTCTTTTGTCATATTATTTTTCATGACAGCACATGGTCCTTAATTCCATTATTCTTAACCACCTTTATATCAAAACTTTCCATATTTCCTTATCCTCTTCTCCAAGTAATTCCTTAATTCTTTTTACCATAATTCTTCAATTTCTACATTTTTCTACCATAATTCACACATGAGATAGTCTATAAATACCCATTGATTCCTGCCAAACATACACTCACACCAATTCCCTTAAATTTCTCTTAATTCTTCTCCTTTCTTCTCCCTTTCTTGTGTCAACCACCACCGAGCACCACCACCACCACCGACTGCCGGCACCAGCCATCTTTGCCACCACAGCAGCCACCTATCGGATAAATGCCTTGGCCCTGCCGCCCCTTTGTCGCCACCTTCTTCTTCTCTTTTCCTTGGTTTTCTACCTTTTATTCTTCTCTTCTCTTATTTAATTACTTATTATTATTATTATTATTATTATTATTATTATTATGGGGGATCTATAAAACTTATTATGAGTGGTTTCAATTAAATACAAATAGATTTAAATTATGTATATTGGAAAATAATTTACAAGATTCATGTACAAATAGTTGGGGGTTTTTAATTAATCGTTGTGTTTATTTGTTAACCTTATATTGATTAAAATTATATTTATTAGTAGGTTGTGTTCAATCAAGGTTCTTGAAGTTTGTTTGTGTGATTGCTAAACAAGGATCAAAGGTACGTTTAGGTGGCTAGATACCTTTGAAAGTGATTAGATTGAATGAGCATGTTTTACATGATTTTATGATGATTGAATTATATTATGATTTATGAAATAAAAGCATGTTTAAATAACTTGTTTTGACAAATAAATTGGAGTATTGATTTTCATATCATGTTTGAATAATTAAATTTATTATTCATGTTTAAAAGGTTTGATTTTAAAACCATATGGAAATAAATAAATTATAATGGAATTATTGGATTGAAAAGGATTTAATGAACTTTTATTATTATTATTATTATTATTATTATTATTATTATTATTTTATTATTATTATTATTATTGTTATTATTATTATTAGTATTATTATTATTATTATTATTATTATTATTATTATTATTGAAGCTTTACATTATTAGTAATCCCACATGCGGATTTGGTTGATAAGACTTAATTTGGATTTTCAATGACCGAGTCTTTTCTCAAGAATAGCCTTGCAGTATAAGGAGACCAGCTTGGGGGTGCACATTTAGGTGAGGAATTGGATTTAAAAAGGAATTTGTTTTATTAATTATTATTTAAATATTGAATCATTGGAATTGGTCTGGAATAATGAGTTTGGAATTATTGGGTTAATTATTGGAATTGGATTTAAAATATGTTTGCAATAAATTTAGTTTACTTATCTTGCATTTATCGTACTTAGCATATTTTGCTAAACCATACTTTCTTATTTGTTTTTGTTTGCCCTATTTACCTTAAAGGTGAGCAGTGATGACTAATTTTTGGTGGAATCAATATATGAGCATATGTAGTCATCAGAATGTCTTCAACTAAATTAGGAAGTTGGTCCTTGTTTTTAATCATGAGTACTCATGATTATGGTTACTATTTATAGTTATTAATAAAGAAGTATTGAAGTTTTCCGCTGTAAAATATTGGTTTTGGTTAAGTAATTTTGGTAGACTTGCTTAATCATGTAGCGGTAATGGTATTATAATTTTGATATAATTATACGTATTATAATGGTATTTTCATAGAGGAAGACTTGAGGGTGTTACAATGAGCAACCTCAATGCCTAAGAAATACTTAAGCACACCTAAATCTTTCATATAGAAGTAGTTGCACAAATAAGCTTTAAATCGAACAATGGCATCATGAGAGGACCTTGAAATAATTAGATCTTCGACATAGACAAAAACATGCAATGAAATACTTCCCGTAAAACAGAGAGTATTTAGCATTAGAGTTCTTAAACCCAAAATCTCGCAGATTAGAGCACTAAACAATTTTGAGGATCGTTCCCTCAAGGCTTGTTTCAAGCCATATAGAGATTTCCGCTGAAGGAATTATGTCTTCAATAAGTGAAATTACTAGATATATCAAGGGTTGCTATTATGGAGGTAATTAGTTCATTATTTTAGGTTATCATTATCTAATGCTAGATATGGCAAATGATCTTTGGGCTAGTTAAATAGTCTAAAGACCAATAGAATGGATCCTATGAGGTCACACACAAGCTAAGGTTATTGGGTCAAATAAGTATGAGGCTCATTAATGGGCTTCATGAGACTAAGACAAATGAAAATAATTGGGCTAGAGTAGTTTGATTAGGATGAGGAGTTTGGGCTTGTTATGGACTCTTATTTAGAGATATGTCTATAAATAAAATTCATGCCTAGCTAGGGTTGACATAAGTCACAATTAATAATATAGTCGATGTATTGTGAAACAAGACAACCAAATCGTAAACCTTAATCCCTCCTCTCTCTCTCCTCACTCACACCCCCCCTCTTCTATCTCACTCTGTACGGCCAGCCTCTTGTGGTAGCTCGTGGTTTTCGTCGTGGTGGTTCGTAGTTAGTTCGTATGTGTCCTCTTCGTAGAAGGTTGATTGAAGCGTTCAATCATGACTAACTAGCATCATTGGAGGTTTAATTTGTGCCCGTGTACCAAGTAGATGAATCACACTTGGGGTTCTTGTTCTCCTATTGTTCTTGCTCGATCAAACTTGAATTCATGCATCAAAGGTAGAAATATATGTTCTTTATGTGTTGTGTGTTGATCTTGGTTAATAGATGCTTATGAATGTGATTCATGCAATTCCGCTTATAGTATCTAAATTCCTACATCCGCAACCTGCAAACTTTTCCAGATGTTTGAGTATCGTATTCTAGAGAAAACTGCATATATACTTCTCAACCAAAATCACCATGAAGAAAAGAATTATGAACATCCATCTAACGTAACTCCTAATTTAAAGATACATAATGTAATATAAAGCTCATTACTATGAGATATTGTACATAAACTATAATATATTTATATGCAATAAAAAAAAAAGTTTGGCCTAATATATTGGTATAAATTTATATTTTGTAATACTAAGCTAGTAATAATTTTCCATTGTTAAATATATGTTTTGGATTGGTATATATATTCTAGGTATTTTTTGAAAGAATATGAACAAGAAAAAGAGTCCCCAACATAGAAAATATAGACAAAATAAAGCGTCGCAAAAGTATCAAATATTAAATATATGAAACTCTAGACACAATAGAGCGTCACCAATTTTAAGATTTTAGACACAAAAAAGTGTCGAAAAAGTTGAGTAAGTGCGCTAACTACAACCTATTTCGACGCTTCGTATAAAAATTTAGACAAAATAAAGCGTCTAGATTCACCACGCTTTTTGGTGACACATAATTTTCTAGTGTGATTTATAATAATACATACATGTATAGTATAATTTGCTTTTAAAACTAAATGAAAAATTGACTAACCATAATATGTCACGTCAACATGTTATGGTGTCATTTTTTTGAATAAGGACACAGTAGAATCATCCATTTTTCATTTATACTTTCTCACATCCGTTACAACAATATGTATTTATGGAATGTAAAAGCAAAGACAAAAAGGATTGTGAAAATTTGATTCTTATTCATTTATTATCACTTCCCAAAGAGATTAACAATAGGTTTAAAACTTAACCGTTCTCTAGCTAAAGTTATAGAATTATAGCACATGTCTTCTAGGCCTTTAATTTCAAAGTGTTTGCACTAAAGGGCATCAATATATATTATATAATTACTAAAGAACACACCATGTTTGTTCGTTACAAACACAAAGCTTACGAGATACAAACAAATGATGTCTTTAATATAACTATAATTATACGAACATTAGACAATACACAATACAACCAAACAATATTTGTTAAATGCTGATGGACGCTGCGTAAAATATACAAGGAAATTAAAGTGTTTATATGTATCTTAGATTCTTAAAAGTTAACAGTGTAATTGGATTGAAAATCTAGTTTTGAATAATTTTCTTCAACAGAGTTACACAATTACCTTGGATGCAACTCACTAATTGTAACTTGATTTTCAGAAAACAATGTTGGCTTATTATTAGCACTGCTTGATGTCGTCGTTGAAGGTTGATAAAACCTCGACACAAGAGATGATTCATTACTACTATAATAAAAAGATTGAGGGCGTTGAGGTAAAGGCATTGTGTCGATGGCAGAATCAGTATTGAGCATGACGACAACTTTGCACATGGTTGGTCTCGCTTCTATGTCCTCTTGCACACACCATAAGCCTAAATGGATGGATCTCAATACTTCAGCGCTCGAGTATGAATCTTTCAAAGTTGGGTCCAAGAATTCCAATGGTTTATCCTTAGTTAAACATCTCCAAGCCTATAAAAAAGAATGCATTTAAATTTTGATCTTCTAATTATCTTTAAACTGAATCAAATACCATATGATTGATGAAATGGCTTATACTTACACAGGTCAAGAGGTCTCCTGTGGATGGATGGAATCTTGCACTAATCTTCTTACCGGAAACAATCTCCAAAACTAAAACGCCAAAACTATAAACATCTGATTTTACGGAAAATTGTCCATGCATTGCATATTCTGGAGCCATGTAACCGCTACAAGGCAAACAATTACTTCACTTAAAAGTTAAAACAATAATAACACAGAAATGTAAGTTGTGTGTCTTGTATGTATATTTAGAACAAAATAAAACATACATTGGTTGTTGAGGGCCATTGCTTTCTTTATTAAAATGCAACTCTTATTTATAATGGTTGTTTTCATAGAGTTGATATATTTAATCTAATAAATTTAAACAACCAAAATACTAAATCAAACCCATACATGATATTGATAAGTAAGATGAACTATCCTACCATCATATAATCTTCTATGGGTTAACTCGGTCACGTTAGCTAGTTAGATACTTTGAGAGTAGGTGAAGGTTAACCAAATTCCAACCCTGCTCAAAGTGTCTTTAGTGGGAAATATAGTGCTAGCTTGGAAGCTTGAAGATAAGAAGTCTTTTTTGGTACCTTTTATTTTTTGGTTGAATTGGAACTTTAGTTTCTAGCTATTCAATAATAATAACTAAAAAAAAAATTTCTCAATAACTAACTAACTAATATATACTTTTATATAATAAAAAGCATGCCAAAAAACTTTTATGTGTCACATAAATATGCACTAGAATTGCCTCAAAAAAAAAAAAAAAAAAAAAAAAAAAAAAAAAAAAAAGCACTAGCATTGTGACATGTCACTATTTAATTAGCATTATGTCATGTCACTGCTAGCATAGCAACAATTATTCAATGTCATTATTAGTTAACAGGTTTTGAATACTAAACCTGATTGATATAAAATCACACTACTTGCTACCTTAGTCAATAGTAATTTATGTTTTTTGTATATAGACATAAAAGTTTATATCTTTAAGTAAGCTTAAAAAACAGAATAAAAAATAATTATGTAGTCTAGAAAAAATAAATAAAGAAGAATAGCCTTAACAATTCCAAGACAATTTATGGTTATTCTCTTAAAATTTTTTTTTTACTAACATGTATGTTTTAAAGTCGCTATCCGGTGCAACGTTAAGACCACACACTAGTTTTGCTTCAAATGCCGTGAAAGATGACACTATCATTGACAAAGATGTGGAAACTAATCAATTCTAAGCTCAGTTAATTAAGTTGATCCTAAAATCCTAACAAAAATTGTAAGGTAACTATTAGAAGATAATCTTATGACTCAAAATTATAACCAACTAAACTAGTTAACACCCACAGCTATATACTTGAGTAAATAACATTTGTACTTCCTCTGTCATATATACAGTAATTTACACAATATACTTTTTTTTAAATTCATATATTAATTTCCACCATATTTTTCTATAACGAATTACAAAATAATTTTATCATGAAACATGTTGTTATTAAGTTCAAATTATTGTATTAGAACAATACTACAAAAAACCCCTATCGAGTCGCCTGTAAATGACCTAACCAGTCGCCTCAAAGGCGGTTCCACAACCACCAACACAATAGTTTCCAACGTTAGGAGTTGCCTTTGAGTATTTTGATTGTGTCAGTTATTTTGGTATGTTGGAAGTAGTAACCATCGGAAAAATTATTGTGAAGTATAATGCAGCCTATGGTAGTTGGTATTCCAAAAATAAAACAAACGTTTGATTATTAGAAAAATTAAATAACAGTTAGCAGATGGCTCAAAACAGAATAAAAAATTGATAACTTGTTTAGCAAATTAAAGTAAATATGTGTTTTATCGTAATTTGTTAGATTTATTTTTATATAGTTTAACAATAAAATATACTTCCTCTGTTTACATTACATAAACCCGACCTCAAAACACGTGCCACAAGGCTGTGTTGTAAGTAAAAAGAAACGGAGGAAGTATTAATTTACTTTTTTAAAAAAATATCCCCTCATAATCGTTCGCCATAACAACCCCCTTTTCGGCCACTAGCAACTTCGACTCAGCCCTCCTCCTTTGGCTGTGCAGATCTAGCCCCCTCTAAGGGTGGTCTCCACGCCCAAAATTCCCCCACCCTATACCCCAACACCAACCCCCTTCTTCACCGCACCCCAACCATCATATCTGCCCACCACTACCCCACTTTCTCCGTCCCTTCCCTATTGTAATGGGAAAAATTCTCTCACTTTGAAATACTTCCTCTGTTAAGTATTATTTGCAACAAAGGGGGTGTTTGCGGAATCCTAGAAAAAATTTGTTTGTGAGTGTAAAATGGAGAGAGAAAAAGTTGGGTGCATGTGATGAGGAGAGAGATAGAAAGAAATGATAACCTAAAAAGGAAAGAAAACATTTGTTGCACATAATAATTAGCATCCACTTATAGTATTTGTTGCAAATAATAGTTAACGGAGGAAGTATATAATAAATGCTCGGATATGTTTATTAACTTGTGTGTGTGCAATGTGATTTTAAAGTTTTTGGGCCTATGGAATTGAATTAGGCTTGGTCATGACTATGCTACTAGTTGTTTAGTACTTTTTTCGTTTTTTTTTCTTGACCGCTTTGACTTTTACACTATTCATTACCCTTCCTTTGACCGTGCTTTGTAAATAATATGCAAGGAAAAACATATTCATGTGGGATCTTGTAAGAATCGTCTCAATAAAAACTATCACATTTTTATAACTTTTTAAATTTTCAATTAAAGAGAAATAAAGTTATTAATATTAAATTGTGCATCAACAAACATGCTACAAAAATAGGCACTAAAAAAATAAAAGCTTTTTAGCATCTAAGTCTGGCAACTGATTTATAAAAGGTTGCTAAATAGCAACTATTATAATTTTTTTCATTGCCTAATTAAAATTGAATTTTATGCTTTAGTTTTTTAATAATTAATGGCTACATGTTTTTGATTTGTTGTTGTTTAAAACAAATTGTCTTATTAGTTGTTTCTAGATGACATCATATTTTTCTCTTGTTGCCATATAGTAACAAACTATAGGAACAAATATTTTATTTGTATTGATTTAGAAACAAACAAAGGCAATGAATTTTGGAGTTGTTGCCATTAGAAACAAGTCGTCTAAACTATTGTTGCTAGATGATAACATAATTTTTTATTTGTTGCCATTGAAAACAAGTTGTGTTACGTATAAAATTATCTGAAGACACTCTTCTTATTATTTGTTGCTATAATGACATCAAATAGAGACGGATTTCAGTATCGTCTCTAATTTAGAAATGAATTCTTGATTTCGTCCCTAATTTAGAGACAAAGTTTTCAATTTTGTCTCTAATATTTCATTCACTTATTATAAATTATATATACATAGAAGTAAATAAATAGTACTTGGTATAGTTGGTAAGAGTTTCACAATGTGACTTTGAGGTCACAAGTTCAACTTCTACCAACTGCGATTCTTGAGACTGGGGACTCAAAGAGCCTTACATGCAAAGTCGAGTCGAGTTGACCTGAGTGAGGTTTCGGATTGGTAAAGGTCGTGATCGGGTTGAACCAAATAGAAATTGGGTTTTTTGTCTCGTAGTTATGATAGCAACCAATATTTATGATTTGTTGCTAAATTTATGAACCAACTTTATAATTTGTTGCTATTTTTAGGAACCAACATTTATAGTTTGTTGCTATATTAGAAACCAACATTAATTGTTTGTTGCTACTTTTAGCAACAACCAATGGTAATCTGTTCCCAAAGTTGGCAACGACTGCACCAAAAACAGCAACCATCATGGAAACTATATTTAAATTGATGCAATATTGCAACAAAATTGTTTTGCAACTAGTAGCCAAAATCACATAGCAACAAGCGTTTTAGCAACAACAAGTTTTTGTTTCCAACCCGTTGCTAAATAAAGTTGGCAACGAATTTTTAGTGAATAGCAACAAATTTTAGTTGATGCTATATTGACTTTGTTTTGTAGTGAGGTCAAGGAAAAAAATAGAGGAAGTAGTATATTTACCAATATATCTATTCTATTAACTATTACTAAAACAGAAGTTACTGACGTCATCATTGCCCATGTGTCTCTCTCTCAATTAAAATTTCCGCCTAAATGCAATGATGATGTCATCTTTTTATTTATTTATTTATTTTTTTTTTGCTATCATATTTTACATTTTTGAAATTTAAATATTAGAAACTTCTACATTATAACTAAAACCTATCAGTTTATCGTAAGAAATTTAAACAATTTTAAATAGCACACTAATATATAATCTCCTACATTGAACTATGAATCAGACAACGTTGATCACTATATCATAAGTTTGATGAAAATAAAAAATTCTAAAATTACAAAAATGTATGTAATTCTTATTTATATTCATGTATAATAGCAATTTATTTTTAAAATGTTCCAATTAAAAATAGGTTTTATATAAACCTTGCATCGCATGGGTTCTAACCTAGTTTACTAATAATCAAGAGTTAGCAACGTGTACGGTATGAAGATTGTCAGTCAATTTAATTTTCAGTTTTTTAATTAAATTAATAATTTTCAGATTTAATTGAATGACAATTATTTTGAGAGAATTTTGGGGTAAATTAGCATTGTTGATCTCAACAACGTATATATTAGAGGGCTAATATAATCTTAAGGACATAGATAAATCGTTCTATTTTAGTTTGATTATTGTTCTTATTTATTTAGTTTTATTTTCTGAATTATAATTTTTCGAACATTCCCTTCTACAGCCACACTCTTGACCATTCAGGGTGGATGAGGACACGGGTTTTGATGGATAGGGTTGGGTTTTGGATAAAGGTGATCAACATTAGCCTGGCCCCATCTGACCCATAAATATGGCGGATTTGTGCAAGCCTTGAAACCCATATTTTGTTTAAGCCGGAACCTGACCGAAAAAGCCTGAAAAACCCTTTGTGGCCTAAAAAACCCGCTATTGTTTTGCGGGTTTGGGCACAATAACGTCGCATTATTTTGACAATTTTTTTTATAATCTATCACTTTTCAACTTATGTAATACCTAAACAAAAACTTATGTAATACGAAATAACTCCAATATGAAAACTATTAATTTCATTTACTTAAGTATGTGAAAAGGAAACTTTTTTAAAAGGGAAAACAAAACTTTTCCGCACAAAAATAAATAAATAAATAAATAAATAACTTACAATGTTCCAACGATTCTTGAAGTGGCATTGCCATTTTGTTCAACCTCGGAGATTCTTGCCAAACCAAAATCAGCAATCTTTGGGTTCATATTTGCATCAAGTAAAATATTTCCAGACTTAAGATCACGATGAATGATCGTTGGTTGAGAGTCTTGATGAAGGTAAAGTAATCCCCTAGCAATGCCTTTTATTATTTCGTAACGCGTACTCCATTTCAACTGTCCTTGCTTCCGTGCATCTACATACGAGGTATAATGTTACATAAGGAGTACTTAAAATCAGCAAGGTCAATCAATTTCAATATGCTATTCGATCTTGAAACTTATTCGGATGACATTATACGAGCCGTAAAATAAATATCGTTGATCACAACTTGTCTTATTAGTAATGAAATTTTAATTAGAACTGGATCATCACGTAAACCTTGAATATCTGACACACATTGACTTTTAACATAACTAGGTTAGATCCCGTGTCATGCACGGTTTTCAATTTTTGTCACGGAGTATCAATTTAAGTTTTTCAATCTTTGTCACGAAGTATCAATTTATTTATTTTTTTTTTATTTTTTTAATTTCAAATCACACTACTTAAAATATATTGTTTAATCTTTTAAAAAATTATACTCGTATATTGCTTTCTTCTATTTTAAACCTTGATGACATATTTTTTTCAAATATTTTCATTCACCAACTACGTTAAGTTGCAAAAATGTATATTCATGATTTTATTTTTTATTTTTAACTCTAAATTGTCATTATGCATTAAAAAGTAATTACTAATATAGGAATTTATTTATACAAAGATATGTTTAAATATTTAAGTTTATAAATATATTATTCTACGATTTTTTTTCCACTAAATTTTGGAAGTAAATATTTTGCGTATATTTTGTATCAATTTTAATTTTTTTTTAAAAATATATTAAGGACACACCAGAAGATGACACGTGCCATTGCTGGTCTGTCTTTTAGTATATTGTTATTGATTGATGATTGATTGATTTATTGATTGATTTATTGATGATTGATGATTTTGGCTTTTATATTTTCTTGGAATGTGAAGTAATTACAAAGTATTGACAAAATCAAGTTTAAAATTACATCTATTCTAATGTTGTCCTAAAATGATACTCCGTATAAAGTATCCCAAAAAACATAAAAGTAAGTCAATAAAATTTATTTATGTTAAGAAATTTTAAAATAACGACAAAATGTTGTCATCGTTTTAGTAATAACCAACAATGAAATTTTTTTTTTTTTATTTATTTATTGTATTTTAGCACTTACTAGATCCAAATACATGAAATTTTTGCCTAAAGCCTCCTATATGACATCATTAGAGGGCTCACTGACGGATTTTTATCATTTTTTCCTCTATCTACCTTATGTTCTTTAGTCTTTTTAATTGTAACAATCCAAATAATGCAAGCAAACCATAAAATTAGGTACCTAAATTACGAACTTGGGGGTAATTATCAGATGATGTTCATCCTTTAGGGTTTTAGAACGAAATTGGGGGTTTGTTAATTAGTGATTAATTTACAAAATTAGGACTAGTTTGCATCAACTTCATGTAACATAAAATTGATATTTTGTTTAGAAATTAGTACTTATTAATTTTTTTTTTTTTTTTTTGAAAACATAGTACTTATTATTATTGAAGAATTATGGTTAATATGTATTTTGAGTTTCTTAAATTTAATTATTTCTCATGTTTATGATTTATAATCCTAGATTAAGCATATGCATTTGTTCAATATAAGTTATTTCAAAATAAATTATGCTTAATTTAGAAACTTAGATTAGGATGTAACCGGTTATTAAGGTAAAGTATGACATGTGTCATTATGTGGTTGGTCTTTTGTAAAGTAAATTAATTAAGATTTATTTTTTTATTATTTGGAAAATAAATCAATTAAAATATTAAATCAGATAAATAAAATAAAAAACAAACTAAAAAAATTGAATAAATATCAGCCACCACCCACTGCTAGAATTGCTAGCCCCTCCCCTCCCCGCCAGGTTGCCGGTGGCCAGCGACTATGGATCACCTTTCTTCCTCGTCGTCCACTACACCTCCCCCACCCTACTCCCTTTCGCCCACCCACGACACCCCACTTCACCCTTTTCCCTATTTCCATCCCTTAAACGTAAGTACCTAACCCTAGAAATCCACTAATCTCAACTATTGTAGCAGTAGAGGAAGCTTTTATGGAGGCGGTAGAAGAAGGATTGAAGCTCCTAAAGATATTATACTTCGGCAACGATCGGTTAGTAGCACCGCCAATCACCAAGACCTCCTCCATCAATGTCGAAGAATTTGAGTTAATCACCGACCCTTGAATCGTAGATATTCTGAGCTACCTGTCGTATGTCTATGGTGGATGTGATCTATTAGAGTTTGGTTTGTTATATTTGTTAATATTGTATATTTGGAAAGTTTATCTTGTTTAGGAGTTTTAGGCAAGTTAGGTATTCTATTGTATATGGGTATATATTTGTGATTAATATAATACAGAAGGCTAAGCCGTTTTCTCCAATATTTCTTGAGTTTAACATGGTATCACAGCCTCTCTAATTTCTAGAGATTTTTTTTTCGATCCTTGGTTTATTTCTAAATTCCGCAAATTTAGTTTTTTTGTGAGATTTGGCTTCCGATTTTTTTTTCATATTGAAATTGTTTCTTCAATTTCAATTTCGTTTTTTTTTAGAACGATTTTTTTTAGGGTTTCAGTCATCCCTAATTCAATTTTGTTCTTGGTTTGTTTGGGTGCTACGATTTGTGGTGCTTGAATCTGTGTATGGTGCGCTGCTTGGCGTGCTGCTGATTCTTTGGTGTGTGCTGCGTGTGAGTGTGGTGCGCTGTGCTGTTGTGGTGTGTGGCGTGCTTGTGGAGTGTGCTGCAGCAGTGTGTCGTGGTTTGGAGTGTGGTGTTGTGCATTGCGGCAGTGTGGTGTGTGTGTTGCAACAGCAAGGTCGCAAGGCAGTGCGGTGTGTGTGTCGTGGTGTTGTGCTTTCGATTTATTTTCACTCTTAATTTGGTGCGATGTCGGGTAACAGTGACACACCTCCTCCTCCTCCTAATCCTCCTTCTAAGTATGAGCCGTTCACCGACCCCCTGCCCAGCCCCCTCCCTCGAAGCAGCAGGCAGCAGAGTCCGCGACCAGGTTGCGGCAAACTGCTCCAACCCGCAGCCTGGCCGCGGACCAAACTGCACAGCAGCGTGGCGCCATTGTGCAGCCTGCTGTGCAGTCCTCTGCTGGGCAGTCCGTACAGGCCGCCGGCGCTGGTCAGCCACCCCCCTCCACGGTGGTTGACAGTCAGCCAGTGGTGGCCGAAGGTGGTTGTTCGCCGGAATTTGGTGGTTTAATTAGTGACGAGCAACCGTCTAATGTTGTTGAGCGCGAAATTGTGGATGAGAATATTTTTATTAACCCGGATTATTTGAGGGGGAGTTCGTCGGAAAATAATTTGGGCCGTGGTCATCGTGAAAAGCGTGTTCCTTCGTGGCATCGGAACTATGTCACTCATACTATCATCACTGAAAATATAGACCCTTCTGCATCGAAAATCGACCCTCCTCAATCACATTCCTCAGGTAAACCTTTCCTTATAGCTTGTCATGTTGAATATAATCGTTTTTCTAACAGACACAGGTGTTTTCTGGCAACAATCACTAAGGGAAAGGAACCGTCTTCATTCAAAGAGGTGGTTAAAGACATCGGTTGGCGTAAGGCTATGCAAGATGAGATTGATGCTCTAGAACGCAATGGCACATGGACCATTGTGGATCTTCCTCCAGGAAAGAGGGCCTTTGGTTGTGGTTGGGTGTATAAAATCAAATACACCGACAAGTCAAAGGTCGAACGTCTCAAGGCTCGTTTGGTTGTTCGTGGCAACCGTCAGGTTGAAGGTGTTGATTATAATGAGACGTTCGCTCCAGTTGCAAAGATGACTACGGTACGTGTTTTGTTGTCTGTTGCAGTTTCTTTGAATTGGGAGTTACATCAGATGGATGTCCATAATGCTTTTCTTCATGGTGATTTGGAAGAAGAGGTATATATGCAATTGCCTCCAGGGTACGGTACTTCGACACCTGGCAAAGTTTGTAGATTGGATAAATCTTTGTACGGCTTGAAACAAGCCCCGAGACAGTGGTTTGCAAAACTGTCTAGTGCTCTGCGAGGTTTTGGGTTTAAAAACTCATATGCTGATTACTCTCTATTTAGCTATGTACAGGGCAGTGTCTCTTTACATGTTCTTGTCTATGTCGATGATTTGATAATTGCACGCAACTCTCATGATGCCATTGTTCGTTTTAAAGCCTATTTGAGCAAGTGCTTCTATATGAAGGATTTGGGTTTGCTTAAATATTTCTTAGGCATTGAAGTTGCTCGGAGTCCTGAGGGCATCTTTCTTTCACAACGAAAGTATGCTCTTGATATTTTGACTGAGGCAGGAATGTTGGGTTGCAAACCCATTGACACACCGATGGAGCAGAATCATCGTCTTGCACATGCTTCCGGTGAGCCGTTTGCTCAACCGGAATAGTATCGTCATTTGGTTGGTCGTTTGGTGTATTTATCGGTCACTCGACCAGAGTTGAGTTATTCAGTGCATGTTTTGGCACAGTTTTTGAGTGTTCCACAGGTTTCTCATTGGGATGCGGCCATTCGTGTCTTGCGCTATCTTAAGGGTAGCCCGGGACAAGGTATTTTGTTGCGACCTACGAAGGATTTACGTTTGACAGCGTTTTGTGATAGTGATTGGGCGGCATGCCCCTTGAGTCGGCGTTCTTTGTCAGGTTATTTTGTTTTCCTAGGTCGTTCTCCTGTTTCTTGGAAGACTAAGAAACAGCCCACTGTGGCCACATCCTCTTCTGAAGCTGAATACAGGTCTATGGCTTTTACTTCCCGTGAGTTGAAGTGGTTGAAAATGTTGTTGTTTGTTCTAGGTGTTAAGCATTCAAAGCCTATACAGTTGTTTTGTGATAATTAGTCGGCTTTGCATATCGCTAAGAATCCGGTGTTTCATGAGCGTACGAAACATATAGAGGTAGACTGTCACTTTGTTCGTGATGAGTTGATCAACGGTAATATTTCTACCTCATATGTTTCGACAGGTAATCAGTTGGCAGATATTCTTACTAAGGCTCTTGGACGGCAACAGTTTGGTTTTCTTTTACGCAAGTTGGGCATTCGTGATTTACATGCTCCAACTTGAGGGGGAGTATTAGAGTTTGGTTTGTTATATTTGTTAATATTGTATATTTGGAAAGTTTATCTTGTTTAGGAGTTTTAGGCAAGTTAGGTATTCTATTGTATATGGGTATATATTTGTGATTAATAGAATACAGAAGGCTAAGCCGTTTTCTCCAATATTTCTTGAGTTTAACATGATCCTCCAACTTTGATTCCCTTCAAATGAATTTTGTTTCAATAGAGAACTTGGGGATTAGGTTTAGGGAGGGGAATGGAGAAAAGGAGGGGTGGGATAAAGGAAAGGGGCTGGGGACGCCGATGCTAGGGGATGGAGGTGGTTGCCGACCGCCGACAGAGGGAAGGCCGGGGGCTGGCCATTGGCAGTAGGTGGGGGGAAAGGATGGCTGGTTTTCTTTTTATTTTTAAAAATTTGTTCAGAGTTAAACATATAATTATATATAATAAATTATTTTTGATTAAAAAAATGATATGTTTGGTAGGTTGTAGGTCATTTAGCTTATTAAAAGAAAATACTCTTTTAAAGTCGACTTATCTCGAGTTAATTGAAAAGTTGGTTTATTTTAAGGTAACCACGCATAGATTGGCTTACTCTTGACAAATTTTCCAGTAAAATATTATTCCCTCCGTTTTTTAATGAGTGTTATAGTTTGACTGGCATATAATTTTAGGAAATTTTAGCGAGGTAGTTGATGAAGTATTAAAAAATTGTAAAAGAAAGATAATGGGGTTAATAGTTTATTGAAAAGTAATGAATGTGAGATTAAATACATAACAAAAAAAAAAGTAGTACTGAGTTTTGGTGGGGAACATGAGAGGAGAGAAATATAATATTTAAAGGTAGTTTTTTGCCAAATGAGAAATGTAACACTTATTAAAATACGGCCAGATTTGGTAAGCGTAACACTTATTAAAACACGGAGGGAGATGTTTGAATCCTTTTTTTTACGGGAAAAAAAATAAATAAATAAAAAATAAAGAAGATGTTGGATCCTTTCAAATAAAGGGGAAAAAACTAACATGTTGGATTCATCAATGTATATTATTGGAATTTCAAATTTCTATAATTTTTACGAATACATATTTAACGATATGAGTAAACAACATTCTGAAAAAAGTCAAAACGTGTTTGATTTACATAAACTTACATAAACGAAGAGAGTTATGAACATTGATATTGATATAGGTATTTTAAAACATATATCAATCAATAACTTAATACTAAAACAGACACTGCGATTGACACGTGTCATATTCTGGTGTTGTTTTTCCCCTCCAAAACTCCCCTTCTCTTTTTAACCTTTTTTTTTTGTTAATATTTGTTTCTATAATAATCTCATTCCAAATAGTTTATATTATTTTTATAACAAATATGTATACTCCTTTTTATTTGGTGTTCATAATTATTCTATATACATTTACCTAAATAATTATTTCAACTTCTTTCGAAAAAAAATATATATTTCAACTACTTTCTAACTATCTTTTAAATGGAGTATCATTAAATTTTGCCAATAAACTTATAATAAACTGATTATGTAATAGATGTTTAAGAAAATACTTTAAAATATCAATTACTTTTTTTTCAAATACCTTTATTAGCTAATATATTATTTCAATTTCAATTCGATATAACTATATATTCAAGTTAATTACAATTTTGTTTATGAAATTTTAATACTATACATACATATTATCATAAATTGATTTATAGTATATAGTATACACCCTCCGTGTTTCAATAAGTGTTACACTTATTAAATCCGGCTGTGTTTTAATAAGTGTTATACTTCCCTTTTTAGCAAAAAACTACATTATAATATTATATCTTCTCCTCTCATGGTCCCCACTAAAATCCACTAATACTTTTTTATTATATATTTTCTCTCATATTTATTACTTTTCAATAAACTATTAGTCCCATTATCTATAATTTCTTTTACAATTTTTTAATACTTCAACTACCCCACTTACCTTTTATTTTATTTAAGTCAGTTAAATTGCCTAAAACTATGTGCCAGTCAAACTGTAACACTTATTAAAATACGGAGGGAGTAGCTATAAAATAAATGTTGTGTTTAGCAAATGATTGTTTAGATATAAAGGTGATATATTATTTGTAATTTTGTGTATGTTTTCACTTTTGCTAATAATTTTAGTGGAAATTTTAGTTTGTTGTTTGATTGGTTTTTAATTTTTATTAAAAATTCATTTATAAATAAGTATTTACTAATTTGACCACGAGACCTGATCAAAGCCCGCCTGAAAAATTTCTCGATTTCGGACAGACATAAAAAAAATTCATTTTTTAGATAATTTGTTATTTTGTCTATTAATATATATTATGACATTATAATTCTCTATATTTGATTTGTATGTTTTATCAAATTTTATTTATTTGATATAATTAATATTCTTACAAAAATTAGGCTTACTGCGCATGGCACGGGCATTAAGTTAGTTAAGTTAGTACTCCCTCAATCAATCAATCACTAACTATATACTAAAAGACACACCACCAATAACACATGTCATATCCTGATGTGTCCTTAGTTTTATTTTTTATTTTTATTTAATTTTGCTTAATAAAATTCTACTAAAGAAACAAAATCTTATACAAAAGTAATTTCGTTATCTTTTACAATAAGATTACTTAAAATCAAAAAATTGACACCTTTAGGACAAATCTTTATAGCTATAAAATTAAAATATTATGAACATAATTTGCAATACATTGTAAAAAACGAAAATATTCATTATTTTACCTAAAAATCTTTTTCTACATAGTCATTGATTAGTCACCATAATAATTCTACTACATTTAAATTATTATACTCAAATCTATTAAAATACTAAAATATTAATATGTTGATATGAAAATACCTCCAAATTAAACATATGCTATACTATTAAAAAACAAGGAAAAATTGTCAGGAACTACACACTTAATTAATAAGGGTATTTGGAAACAACTACCCACAAAAAAATTTTATCAAAAAAACTACCCCATTAATTTAAAAAGTTAGAGTAGCACTACCCATTTGCATTTTCCGGCAAGAATGTGCGGCGTGTGGGCCCACTTTTTCAATTTTTCTCTGAAAAAACACGATGCAATGACAAATTTGACCTTAATTCGTAACCCTAGGATAACCAATTTGAATTAAAAGCAACAAATTCAACAAATTTCAAATTATCCCCAATTTCTAAGAACCCTAATTTTTCTAATTGTGACACCTTAACATCAAAATTCATAATTAACGGATTAAAAGAGAAGAATTAACTATGAATTGCATACCTTACTTGTTTTCACTTCTTCAATTAGGGATTTTCAGAAGAAAAATTGAAAAAGTGGGCCCCACACACCGGACTTTCTCGCTAGAAAATGCAAATGGGTAGTGCTACTCTAAGTTTTTAAATTTAGGGGGTAGTTTTTTTTATAAATTTTCTTAGTGGGTAGTTGTTTCCAAATACCCATATTAAGCATGTAGATACTAACAATTTTTCCTAAAAACAAACCACTATTTTGTAAAATTTAACTACAGCAGAGTTGTTAACTTCTTATTATTAATATCTTCTTCCTCATTCGTTCTCAATCTTTTTCGTTCTATCAATGCTTCTTATAGAAAAAAAAAATCTCCAAAATATTTTACACATCTTCCTATTGACTAATAATACAAATCTGTCATACGCAAACCAATAAAATCTACCTCTCACACATTTCAATATTTATATATTATTTCACAAAATTTGTATTTTATAGCACATTGATCATTATATACATCATTTTATGTCTAATAAATCTTTCGAAATCCTTTATTTTCATCAAATTTTGTCAACAATGTTTTTAGATATTTATTTTGTTTATAATAAACTAAATATAATGATACTTTAATAATGAATATTAATATTACCGTGCATGGCACAGGAACTAGCCTAGTTACAAAATAATTGACTGTTTGACACGCTCAAACTTTTTTCACATGGCGATTTACTAGTTTGACCTTATTTTTATCTAATGTAAATATAATAAAACAATTTTAATAAGTAATTTGTGAAGTTGTATGTTAAAATCCATTTAACAGCACATTTGATGATAAAATATATAGGGCCTGTTCTCTTACGTTGAAATTCAGTTCAGTTTAGTTCAGCCGAGTTAGTTCAGTTCAGTTCAGCTCATTTCAGCTCATTTCAGTTCAGTTCAGTTCAATTTAGCTCCTTATTTCCTTCTCTTATAAAATATTCAGTTCAGTTTAGTTTAGTTCAGCTGAGTTCAGTCATTGAGAACAGGCCATATTTATTACATTTAAAAACAAAAGTTATAGTCAATATTGATATATAAATAGTATAAAAAGTCCAAAATGTCAATTATTATATGGAAAAACTTTTGTATACACCCGGTTTATAATAATATTATTGTACATCGAGCAGTATAAGGGTAACTTTTACCTATTTTGAGGTAACTTTTTGCCTTTTTTTAGGTAACTTTAAACATAATACGATTTTTATATAAATAGACAACAAGAAAAGTTTTATAATGGTAATTTAATTACATTCAATCACTAATAATTGATTATTAGTCATTTAAAATGTGATTCTTTACTAATAAAGCATAGATAATTTTTATTTGCATTGGTTGCTTTTGTACATATTGGGGTAACTTTTATTCATTTTAAAGGTAACTTTTATTCATTTCAGGAGTAACTTTGGATTACTTTAGCCTATCTTTATAATAGATGTACAATAATTAATGTACACCCGATTTTTTTAAAAATTTGTGTATTATACGGGACAAATGAAGTATTGTGAGATTAGAGTTTGTCACGGAACATACCGAATAGAAAGTAATCGAGGCTTTTGTTGGGAACAAATTCAAACACGAGTAACTTCTCTTTTCCTTCAAAGCAAAATCCCAATAGCTTAACCAAATTTCTATGTTGAAGATTGGCTATTAATACAACTTCATTCTTGAATTCTTCTGCTCCTTGGCTAGATATCTTTGATAGCCTTTTAACTGCTATCTCTTGTCCATTTTCCAGAGTTCCCTATGATATGAAGGCGTGCAATTACGAGGCTTAGAAAAATATTTTAGTAGATATTAAATGATATTAATACTGAACTATACACAATAGAGAATATTAAGAGACCCGGTGAGAATATGTCTGTAAGAATTCATACTTAGGCCCTGTTTGATCGATTCACCTTAATTTTGCTGAACTGAAATTATATTTACTAAACTGAACTCATTTTTACTGAACTGAACTTAATTTTACTGAACTGAAATTATTTTTACTGAACTGAAATTATTTTTACTGATTTTCTATTATAATTCTTCTTTAAGAAAACTGAATTTTACTAAACTGAACTTATTTTTACTGAACTGAAATTATTTTTACTGAACTGAAATTAACTTTACTGAACTGAACTTATTTTTACTGAACTGAAATTAATTTTACTTAATATTATTTTTGTAAGGTGAAAAGAACTGGGCCTTATATGAGAACTGATTTAAAATTTAAAACACATGAGTAAAAATTTAAAACATGTGAGTAAAAATTTTGAACATGTGACTAAAATTAAAATTTTGAACATATGAGTAATAATTTAGAACATTTGTGTGAGTAATATGTTTAGAACATCTGATTTAAGAATTAGAACAAGTAATAAAAAAATTAATAAAATTTGTTTTATGAAATTTTAAACATATGAGTAAAATTTAAAACATCTGATTTAATATTATGAACATGTAAATAAAAATATAGAACAAACTAATATAGAAAGTGTGAGTAAAGAATTTAGAACATACGAGTAAAAAAAAAATAAAATATGCGCTTTAAAATCTGGAACATATAAATAAAAATCTTAGAACACACGTTTCAAGATTTAGAACATATAAGTTAAAGTTTTGGAACAAGTCATTTAAAATTTAATAATTTATGACATCAAACTTAACTAATTTTGGGTTAGAACATGTTAGTACTAAATTAGAATATTTGATTTAATTTAGAACATTTAAGGAAAAGTTTAGAACACTACATTTAAAATTTAGAGCATAAAAATAAAAATTTAATTAGAACATAAAAAGTGTTCTCAGATAAGAAAAATTCTCATGAGAGCCTTATATATATGAACAAATAAGTTCAACATTTGTTCGTAGGAAAAAGTATCAAGATCTACTTGCTTAACAAGTCAATTTATGAACAACTATTCGCTAAAAAGCATTTTAAAAACTACCCTTGAAATTTAAAAAGTTTTGGTAGCACAACACTTAGCTTTATCATTTTTCGACAACTAAATCCGGCGAGTGGGCCCAATTTGTTATTTTTTCTCCAAAAAACATCATCACCCTCGTATATATTAACCAACCCTCCTCTTCTTAGCAAAAATTCATTCTAAAAAACTAAATCTTTGTAAAAATTGCCAATTAAAGAATGAAAAATGATTTGGTTTTTTATGTTGAGTTTTGGCAAAAACGAGGAGGATTGGTTAATATATATGAGGGTGTGCATGTTTTTTTGGAGGTAAAATAATAAAGGACATTTTGTGAAAAACTACCTTATAAAGCATTTTTTTAGCGAGAAACTACCTAACAAAAAAAAATGTTGTAAGAAACTACCTTATAAAAGAGTAAATGTTGTAAGAGACTACCATTGGTCGGAAAGTCACCGTTGACTTTCAATTTCCGGCATTGACCACATCACATGCCGATCACGTGACTTTTAATTCACCCTTTCCCTCCATTGTTCTTAATTGGCACGTCCCGTGATCAAAGCCAGAAAATGAAAGTCAACGATGACTTTTTGACCATGGGTAGTCTCTTACAACATTTACCCTTTTATAAAGTAGTTTCTTAAAATATTTTTTTATTAGGTAACATTTTTTTTATTAGGTATTTTCTAACAAAAAAAAAATGTTATATAAGGTAGTTTTTTACAAAATGTCCAATAATAAATGTGCCTCTCTCGCCGGAATTAATATCCTCTCCCTAACTATTTCTTTTTTGTCGTACAAAAATTGTATAATTGTAGAAAAAAATATTAATTTTAACCGGAGTTTACTTAGTGCAACTCGTGTATTGTCAAAAGGCTATAGTAGCAGGTTTTTTTTTTATTTATTTATTTTTTTTTTTTTTTAAAAAAAAAAGAAAAATTATTTTACTGTATACTACCTTCGTTAAATATTATTTGCAACTTTAGAATATTTTATATCTCACAAATAATACATCAAAGTTACACATAACATTTCACGGAGGTAATATTAAATTATTGCCTATTTTTACTTATACAATACTTTGTATAACATTAAAACAAACTCCTTACGTTTGCAAGTGATCCCTTCAAAGAAACAGATGCAGTCATGCAGTATCTTAGTTCATGCTAGTAATGTGAATATGTAATCCATAGCTAATTCCATGTTCGAATTAATAGGAAAGACCCATTGGTTACCTTATAAACACTGCCAAATCCGCCTTGACCAAGCTTGTTGTCATCGGAAAAGTTATTCGTGGCAGCTTCAAGTGTCCTCAAATCGAACATCAAGGACTCCGCGGTTACCAAATCATCAAGCACTGTAGCAAAATAAATTAAAGCATGAGCCAGCTGCAGCATGTAACCTACTAACCTACCTTCAAAGTTCTAAAGTAATTTAGATTGAAAAAGGGACAAGTACCATTTTTAGCGTCTATAGAAGGGTGCTTCTTTACTTTCTTTCTACAGAGACAAATGCCTGTAATTAGCAGCACCAAGAGAGCTGAAGGCACTATGGTTGCTACAATTATTTTCTTGGTATTTGCCTTTGTGTTTCCTGCAGAGGCATTGTTATAAATGAATTTTCAAAAAAAATACTCTTAATTATTCATAGAAGTTAACAAAATTAAAATACCACATAATCTATCTTATGTGTGGCTAATTATATCGTCTGACCACTTATAAAAGTACAAAGTAACCCCTATAGCACTGACCAAGTAACCTTTGTAATACTGATCGAGTTTCCATATAATATAGACTAGGTAATCCTATAACACTGACGAAGTAACCCCTTTAACACTGATCAAGTAACCCCTTTTACACTAACGAAATAACTCATACAATAACTTGTCATATGATGTCACCAGCCACGTATATGAGAATATGTGGCATGCTAAACATTTACTTATATTCCTTATAATAGATTAATATTTGTCTAGCCTAATAAGTTTCTTACCCCCAAGCCAAATCCTAGAGATTTCGGGTGTGAATTCTACCAAGTGAAGTTAGTTAGGTCCTTGGGGGTAGAGTTTCCCTTACTCTCTCCTCTACTTCCTAAAGTCTGGCCATAAATAATAAATTAAAAAAATCTTGAGGGTTAATGAATCAATTAATGATTTTTATGTAAATATGTTAATAGTAGTAAAGTACAAAATTGCTGACTGCAATGCAAAAACTAAGGACGTACGTAGTGATCATTAACATACATACGAAACACGATAAATAAGTTTTAATGGGTGTGTCTTTAAATTTTATAATTGTAAAATTTATTTTTTTTATTTTTTTTTTTTTTTTTTTTTTTTTTTTTTTTTTGAAATAACGTTTAGTGTTGGATTAATTAGCTTTGGAATCCGAGCATATAAATCTTTAGATTTCATTAAAGAGAACTACTGAACCGACACCTCTCACAGGTTAAGGTCAGCCAGCTCCGTAGGTTAACGTCTAATAATAAAGGAAGTAGATAAGGGAATCCCCCACTATCAAGTACATGTAGTTGGTCAGGCTTGAACTCATATCTGAACGTCACAAGGTGAGTTCCTACCAACTCCACCAAACTTTGGTTGTTATCCGAACATGTAAATTGTTTAGGAAAGTTTACCATAAAATTTGTTATATAATTGTAATACAGTAATAATAATAATAATAGTTCTGGGATTTCAGCGAGAAAAGAGGTTGACATTGGGTTGGCTGGAGGAAACGACGAGGCCCTCAGACCTGCGGATGTGTTACTTTATTAATGGGATTGTGGTTGCGATTACTGTGTTGATTTGACAGGGTCTTCTCCTTTGACACATTCAGGGCTATCTGACTTTATTCTTGGGCGGGTTGTGGCTGATGCTGCTCATTGGAAGTGGGTTAAGTATGAAGCTCGATGTCAGGTGGTTAGATATGGTTTCATTCCCTTCTTCTTTTCTTCGCTTGGAGAATTAGAGAAGGAGGTTGTTGCGTTATCAAAGCGGGATTCAGAGGTTCTCGACGACGCAAGACATTGGGGCTCATACTGCAGCTCATATCTTCACTAGGGTAGGATTTGCAATAGCTAGAGGAGTGGGGGTCCAGATTATATCTCGGCTTCCCACTAATTTATTGTATGTTGTATGACTTTTGTTTTTGAGATATAATAATAATAATAATAATAATAATAATAATAATAATAATAATAATAATAATAATAATAATAATAATCATCATAATTATTATTATTATTATTATTATTATTATTATTATTATTTTTATAACAATAACAATAACAGTAACAATAATAACAAGGGGGTTTACTCAGGTTCTGAAAGGCGCTCGGGATAAGGTGATCTCTAAACTTGACGACATTTCTAGTTGAGTCTCTTTGTTGGTGTTTCCTCTTTGCACCCTAAAAACCTTCCGTCTGCGGAACAGTCGTAAGTCTCGGTTTTCGGTATAATGTCAATATCAGGAAGAGAGTATTTCTCGTGCTATTTGTTCTTCGAGTGCACTAGGTGGTAGTTTACAACTTGTGAGGAAAACTTTGGCAGAGGATTCTCCTTTTTTGTTGGTGGTTGATGATGAGGATGTTGATTTGGAAGGGCGTAATATCAAGCAGCGTCATATGAGGATTTGCAATGGCCATTACACCGTTGTAGTCCAGGTTCTTTCTTTCTCAGGTTTTGCTCACTAGTAGAAAAATGCTTATTTGCATCGCCTCATTTGCGTCTCAAATAAAAACGAATGACGTAAATGATATAGTTTGGCTTCATTATAAGTCATTTGCGTCGGACATTAGTTATAAAGCGAAGCAAATGTCTGATATATTTCTTCTTACTTATATTTGCGTCTCTTTCATGAAAAGAAACGACACAAATGATAATGTTATTTGCGTCACTCATTTATTAACAAGTGACGCAAATAACTTCGTGGGTAAATTGCGTCACTTCTTTCTTTATTGAGTGATGCAAATGACTACTCTATTTGACCCACTTAACGCTTCCTCCCCTTAAGTGTTAAAAAACTCTTGCCGCCTTGCCGCTATTTGAACTTCAAAACCCTAGCAAATTCTACAATAAACCCCCAAAAATTAAACAGTAATAGTGCAAAACCTTCGAAAATTCAACCAACTTTACTGGAATTCAACCTAAAATCAACACATTCAACCACTAACCAAAAAACCCCCATCGAATCGAAGCCTAAACCCCCATTTTTGAGCAAAAATTACCAAAAACCCTCTCCTCTATCTCTATTCTTGCCTGATATACCTATTGATCACCTTCATCTCTTTAAAACTTCAGTTGTTGTTTAGATTGGATTAAGAGTCTTTCTCGTGGAACATCATGTGGTAGGGAAGGTTTACATGCTCAACACCTTATGGATTGCTTGAGTGGTATTGTTGTGGCAGTCTTAAATGATTTGGTTAACACTATTACCGGGGTGGCTAGAAGATTTCATATGGAATTATGAGAGTATATAGCTAGTGCTCCTCGCACACCCCTTATCAAGCCTGGTGGTGGAATTTTTCCTATAGATGTGGGTACTATTTGGAGATGTTTAGTTTCAAAGGTCGGTGCTGTTAAGGTTGGCTAGTCTTTGGGAAGTTACTTTGTTGGTTTTCAATTTTGTGTTGCGGTTTCTTCAGGTGGTGAGACAATTTTTCATGATGTGAATCGGTCGATTGAGGATCGTAGTTCTAACGTTGACCTCTGAATGTTGTTTGTTAGACCTGGCAAATGGGTCATTCAGGTCGGGTTACTTTCGAGTCGGGTCATTTCGGGTCTACTAACATTTAGGTCGGGTATGAGTCGGGTCAGGTTAGATATCGGGTCGAGTCCGGGTTGGTCGGGTCGGGTCGGGTATATTTAGGTCGGGTCAATTTTGGGTCAGGTATATTCAAGTCACATTTGGGTTTGGTCAAATCTGGTTGGGTTATGTTCGGATTGTTTCATTTGTGGATCAAGCTCAAATCAATAAATTTTTAGAGAGTATAATTTAGTTTATGAGCATAGCTACGATTGAAAATGAACAATTTTAGTTATTTTTGGCATAAGAAATTCTTTGTTCAATTATAAGGCAATTTTAGTTCGGGGCATTTCTATTATTGGGTCTGTTTGGGTAAATATCGGGTCTGTTCGGGTCAATTTTGAGGTATCAGGTCTATTCAGGTCAAACACTTTGGGTCAATTTCGGTTCAGGTCAACTTTGGGTCGGGTCAATTTCGGGTTTCGGCTCAGGATCGGGTCAACTCCATTTTCGGGTTGGGTATGGGTCGGATCGGGTCAATTTCGGGTTTTGGGTCATTTTTTGGTCAATGATTTTGGGTCAATTTCGGGTTACGGGTCGGGTCATTCGGGTCGGATCAACGGGTCAAGGTCAGGATTGCCAGGTCTATTGTTGGTAGATTTCCAAAATGCCTTCAATCTAGTTGATCGTGCGATCATGTTATGTGAAATATGTCATCGTTGTCCGGGCATTGTGTAATATGTTGAATATCGCGCGGTATCGTCTGCTGGTATGGTGGGTATTAAGCATCAGTATAATGTTGTTTGGGATACCCTTGTTGATATTTGCTATTGATCTATGATTCAACGAGAAAAGAGGTTGACATTGGATTATTTAGTGGGAATGACGGGCCCCTTAGACCTGCAAATGTGTTACTTTGTACCTGGAATCGTGGTCGCGATATTTGTGTTGACTTGACAGGGTCTTCTCCTTTGACATAGTCTAGGCTATCTGATTTTATTCTTGGACGAGTTGTGGCTAATGCGGCGTATCGAAAGAAGTTTTAAGTACAAATCCAAGCTACTTGCCAGGCGATTAGTTATGGTTTCATTCCCATCTCCTTTTCTTCTAGGGAATTTGACAATGAGGTTGTTGCATTGCTAAAGCGGGTTTAGATATTCTCGACAACACAAGACATTGCGGCACGAGCTGTTGCTCATATATTTACTAGGATAGGATTTGCTATAGATAAAGGAGTGGGTGCCTAGATTGAATCTCGACTTCCTGTTCTATGTCTGTGTTTGTTTTTGAGCTACATTAATAATAATAATAATAATAATAATAATAATAATAACAACAACAACAACATAAGGTTTGTCTCCGTTGTCTAGCTCTCTCACGTTGGGTTGAATTCTGTTACTTGACTCTGGCTAGACTGTTTTATGGGAAGCATATCTTATGGTCTTGTCAGGAAGTGCAACAGGGTGATCCTCTTGGCCCTTTGCTTTTTGCTTTGATTCACCATCTGCTAGTATGCCAAATCAGGGATTCTTTAGACTTATCTTTGCAGGCTTGCTATTTGGATGGCGATACTATTATTGGTGACACATTGGTGGTAGGAAAGATTATGGAGTTGACTTTGGCAGAAGGACCTTGTCTCGGCCTTCATGTCAATGTTGAGAAAATAAAAGTTTTCTGGCCCTCGGAGGACCCTCGTAGCCATCTCGTATGTGCCTTTCCTGCAGATATTTTTCGTCCTATGCACGGTGTTAAGTTGGTTGGTGGTCTTGTCAGTGCGAACTCCTCTTTCTGTTGTGAGCTTGTTTCGAAGAGAGTGTAAAAAACCATTGTGCTAATAAATGTTGCTAAGCTCGCTGATCCCCAATCTAAGTTGTTACTTCTTTGTGCGTGTACTGGTTTTCCAAACTTTACTTTGCTATGCGTACTTGTCCCATTCGTCTTTTTACAAAAGCTCAAATTTCTTTTGATGTGACCTATCGAGCATCTTTAAAGCGCATTGCAACTACTTCAAGCATGGTTTTGGTGATTGGCAATGGCGACGGCCACCTTGCCTTTGCTTATGGTGGAATGGGTGTTTATTCAGCGGGTGATGTTTAACACTATGCTTTCCTTGTGTTGCGTTTACAGTCTACTGGCCTTTAGGCTACCTTTCTTCGCGATTTTGGTATTGTTAGTTCGGAACCGGCCTTCGATGATGCTCTAAGTCTTTTTAATAAGACTGTAAAGACTTACCTTATGCGTAACCCTAGTGAGATCGCTGCCCCCAAACCATGAAGAAATTTACAGATATATATTTCTCGAAAGTTATTGCTTCTAGAATATCCACTTTCTCCTTATTTTTGCGTCAGGTTGCCTAGTGAAAGTCCCAGCAGAGGGATCACACTTTGGCCTGATTGCAAGCCGTCCCAATATTGGGGTTGGGTCAAAATATGAATGGTAAGGCTTACCATTCTGTTATTTTCTACAGATTAGTCGTTCCTTTGTTCTCGGTTTCGACACTGTGTTTCGCTTGCTAAAAGGTTTTCAATGGGTCGGGGATTATTTTGGAGATCATGTAGTGTCCTGTGCTGGGATGGTGGGTGTTAATCATCAGCACAACGTTGTTTGTGATACCCTTGTTGATATATGTTTTCGGTCTATAATTTTTGTAAGAAGGGAGGTTAATGTTGGGTTGACTTGAGAAACGATGGAGCTCTTCGACTAGCAGATTTGTTGCTTTAATCCTGGGACAAAAGCCTTAATGTATGTGTTGACTTGACAAAGTCTTCTCCTTTGATTCAATCTAGGTTGTCTGACTTCCTTCCTGGTTGGGTTGTGTTAGTTACGGCTCAGCAGAAGCGGGAAAAGTATGGTACGCGTTTCAGGGTTATTGGCTATGGGTTTCTTCCTTTCTCCTTTTCTTCATTGGGGGAATTAAAGAAAGATGTTGTTGCGTTGCTGAAGAGGGTTCAGCCGTTCGCAAGGACTTTGGATATTGGTGCTCATGCAGCTGCTAGCATCTTCAATAGGCGCGAATTCGCTATAGCTAGAGGGGTGGGGGGCCAGATTGTATCTTTGTTGCTCACTTATTTTATAGGTTTTCTTATCGAGAAAACAAAAGTTTTCTGGCTCTCGGAGGACCCTCGTAGTCGTCTCATGGGATTCTTTCCTCCTGATATTGGTCGTCTTGTCCATGGTGTTAAGTTGCTGGGTGGTCTTGTCAGTGCTGATTCCTCTTTCTGTGGTGAGCTTGTTACGTAAAGAGTATTGAAAACCATTATGCTGATGGGTGCTGTTGATAAGCTCGATGATCCCCAATGCGAGTTGTTGCTTCTTCGTGCGTGTACTGGGGTTTTGAAACTGTACTTTGTTATGCGCACTTGTCCTACTCGTCTTTTTGAAATGGTACATATTTCTTTCGATGTGGCCCTTCGGGCTTCTTTGGAGCGCATTGTAAATGATTCGGGGCCTGGTTTTGGTGATTGGCAATGGCGACTTGCCACCTTACCTTTTCCTTATGGTGGTTTGGGTGTCTATTCGGCGGGTGATGTTTGGCACTATGCTTTCCTTGCTTCGCGTCTGCAGTCTTCTGGTCTTCAAGCTATGTTTCTTAGCAATTCTAGTATTGTTGGTCCGGGTCCGGCCTTCGATGGTGATCTTTGCCTTTTTAGCAGGACTGTGGAGACTGACCTTATGAGTAACCCTTGTGAGATCGCTGCCCCCAGACTCATGAAAAAATTGGCAGATATATACTTCATGAAGGTCACCGCATCTGCATATTCCACTTTCTCCTTATCTACGCGTTAGGTTGCCTTATGGAAGTCCCAACAGGGAGATTACTCTTCGGCCTGGTTGCGGACGGTCCCGATATCGGGTTTGGATCAGACTATGAATGGTAAGACTTACCGTAGTGTTCTTTGCTACCGGTTGGGTGTTCCTTTGTTCTCCGTTTCAACATCGTGTTCTGCTTGCTCAAGGGTTTTTGATGGGGATATTATGGGGATCATGGAAATGTCTTGTGTTGGGATGGTGGGTATTAAATATCGGCACAACGTTGTTGTGACACCCTTGTTGATATTTGTTTTTGGTATGAGAATTCTGCACGAAAGGATATTAACGTTAGGTTGACTGGGGGATCGACGGGGATCTTCGACCAACAGATTTGTTGCTTTATTCCTGAGATAGAGGCCTTAATGTACGTGTTGACTTGACGGGGTCTTCAGCTTTGATGCAATCGGGGTTGTCTGACTTCGTTCCTGGTCGTGTTGTGTCGGCGGCGGCTCAGCGGAAGCGGGACAAGTATGGGGTGCGTTGTAGGGCTATTGGCTATGGTTTTCTTCCTTTCTCCTTTTCTTCATTGGGAGAATTAAAGAAGGATGTTATTGCGTTGCTAAAACGAGTTCAGGCGTTCACTAAGGCTCAGGATATTGGTGCTCGTGTTGCTGCCCACATCTTCAACAGGATCGGGTTCGCTATAGCTAGAGGGGTGGGGGCCTAAATTGTATCTCGGCTCCCCACCAATTTCTTGTAAATTGATTGATTTTGTAAGTTTTTATAATAATAATAATAATAATAATAATAATAATAATAATAATAATAATAAAATATAATAATAATAATAATAATAATAATAATAATAATAACAGCTGCAGCAGCAGCAGGAATAACAGCTAGATTTTTTCATAATAATAATATAGCTTTTTCACATTAATAAGATATCTCCATCTTAATTTCCACACTAGATTTTCAATTATAATAGACCCACCCAATAATCTTATACGGAATTAATGCACGTTAAGTATCCTATAAAACAGTATTCCCTTCATTTAGAATAACTTACACTATCTTTTATTTTCATTATTTATGATGATGTGAATTATGATAATCCAAATTATAAATTTAGGTATTGTATTAGGTATTTTGGACTGCCACTTTTTACATTTCACTTAAAGAGGTTTTTCTTAGCCTTGTTAGTTTAAATGTTTAATTATTAGTACTTAAAAAGTTAAAAGGTTCTATAATGTTGAAGGATATTATTCACTAGTAAGGAAAGTTAATTAAGATATATAGAATACGTCGTGTTTGGGGAGGAAAAGGATAAACATAGCGGCTACATTATAAAAACTTAAAAGTTGAAAATAACAAAACACATTAAATATAACATTTAATAAATCAATCCGTATAATTTAATTATTTCGAATGACCAATATAAAAACATCGTAAATTACATACCTGGAATCATTCTTGCAATATGTGTAGGAGAAGGCACTATGCTTGATATTGGTGAGCTTGACGGCTTCAATTTTGTTAAGTTAATAAACTCATATAATTCATACCTTAGATTACAACTAGGTGTTGACACAATTCCCCCTTGCCACAATAGGCTATTTAAATAAGTTTCAGCTACACTGAAGCACTCCGTACAATCTTCTCTAGTCAAGTTGGGAGTACATTGAGCCGAAGTGTACAAATTCTTTTTTAAGGGTAAAAACCATGTATTTGTAGTGGCATACTTGTTACCGGACTTGTCCGAAGCCGCCTTAGACGTTACAACACTCAACGTGTCGTTGAGCAACTTAGTCCAATCTTCGACATGGTCTGTGACATTGTTAACATTGTATAGCACATAGTTTGGTTTTACTTGTAGGAGATTAAAAAAAGAAAAGTTTGAATATCGAAGTGTGCATTGTTCCTTCCAAATTATTGCTTCCCGAGTTTGACACGCGATTAGGGCTTCGCTAGCCTTCTTGACACAATCGTTACAATCAACGCGATCAATGTCACCTCGGCACAAGGCAAGGCCATAAACAGGATATTCATTTTCTAAGCCTTGCTTTAGAGTAACAATACCATCATTGGCAGTAGAAATTTTGGTGACTAAATTAGATAGTAGATGGCGGAGATTGGTGTTATACAAGCCTTGAAAAGTGTAAGATTGTGACGAGGCTTTGGAGCAATTCAAGTGTGTGTAGTCTAAATAAAACGAATTTGAGACATTAAATTGTAAAAATACTAGTATTAAGATGATGAGCACCATGATGATTTGATTAACACACTGATTAATAATTACCCGTATTGTGTTTATAGTTTTCGGCTTGTTTGAGACTAGAACATTAATTCATATTTATTAGCTCATATATAATACAAGGTGGGTACTTGTTTCAACAAACAAAAAAACTGATAGAAAAAAAAAAAAAAGTTACGTCAATTCCTAACTTTAAAAAAGTCACTTCCGCACTTTGATAAAAAAAGTTTCCACAGTGAATCTCTAAATTCCTAACCCATGATTCAATCCACTACTTTCTCAATTTTACAATACTTTGAACTTATCTTTATTTTTCAACGGTGATAATAATTTGCTTCTTAACCAGTCTTATTAGAAAATTGACTCATTACTAAAATATGGGTCAGTCCTATGTCACAATCAATAAAACTTTTGAGGGTTGTTCGCGGTCAAACCATATTGTGGTTTAGATCTCAAACCATAACAAATCGTGAAATACCGTTTGCAATTTTCTCAAACCACACCAAACCGCCTTTATCACCAAAAAATTGCACTAAAAAAATATGGTTTATAAGTGTGGTACAGTTCGCAGTTTAACTCAATTCGGTAAAATCAACAAATATATTTTTTTAAAAAATGCACAATTAGTTATATTTTTTGATTGTTAATTTAGAAACCAAAAATAAACCACGGTTTGGTCATATTTATAAAGTGTGCCGCAATTTCCAAACCTCAAACCGCACACCGAACAACCCTCCCATTCCCCCACGTGACTCCTCGCCCATTCTCTGATCTTATTTGCCCCACCCGACCCCCTTCCTCCTTATCCACGGGGTGGGGAAGGGGGCTGCTAGTAAGGGGGTGGTGACCTACCTCTGATTAGACATCCTGACCATCGACAACGCCCCCCCCCCCCCAACTCCGCCTTCACCTCCGATCCACCTCCTTTCTTCCCCCATTCCCTGTCATTTCCACCACTTAACACCTCAACCCTCTCATTTTCGCCACTTGACACCCCACCATACCCCTCCACCCATTTACCCAAACTCGGCCCCAAACCCCTACCCCAAACCGTCCCTAAAATTGCCCCCCCCCCTATGAAATCAAACCAATCACATGTTTTTGTCTCCAAACCCTGAGCCCAACCAAAAACCACCTAGAAAACAAGTGTGGTTGATTTAAAATATCTTTGTTTGTTGAAGCTTTAGAATTAAATATATGCTTTAATTTCAATTAAAAAGTTATCTTTGTCTACACCCATCTTTATTTCTCGTATTTCCTTTGGTAAAAGGAAAAATTGTAATTAATAATCTCAACTTTGCTCCATTTACTTCTAATAATCTCAACTTTAAATTATTCTGCAACAATTTCAATTTTGGGGGCTATTTACTTTCTTCAATCCCAAACCGGTAAACAAAAGTCAATGACCTATTATACCAGGTCACTTGACACGTGTCAAGTAATAATTGGTCCAAAAAATTTTAAAAAAAACAGATGACTCGCCACTAATCTTCCTCCGTTTCCACCACCAACCCAACTTAACCCCACCGTCGCCCAGCCCGTCGTTGCAATCCTTGCCATAGAGCGCCGCCGGGGTTTCCCCCTATCTCGAAACACACTCCATGCAATACCAAGCAAACCCCTCCCCACTCATAGAAACTCCAAACCGCTCCTCCACCACTGCGAACCCTAACAGCTAGGGTTTTAGATGGTGGGGGAGGGGTGTTTAGGGGTTTTCAAAAGTGGGGAAGGTGGTTTTAAGGCGTTTAAAGTGTTTAAATGAAGATTTGATGGTGGGGAAAGTGTTATCTTGGTGTTTCGACCGTCGAAAAACGAGGGAAGGCAGTGAGTAGTTTGTGAGTAGCACCACCCGTGCGGAGGGAGAGCAGAAACGGGCGATAGGGTGGGGGGGGGAATAGTGGCATTGTAGAGGGTGGGGGAATAGTGGCGCTGCAGGGCTGGGGGCAGTCGGCCAGCGTCAATGTTCTAGTGGCTGATTGGTTGGGCATGGGGTTTGGCTGAGTGGGGTTTTTTAAGTTAAAAAAATTATTTTAACCAATAAAATTGCGCCACGTGATATTTAAAGAAAAAAAAAACCCCAATCAACCAGTAGCTAGTCATTGGGATTGAAGAAAGAAAACACACCTTTAAAGTTGGGATTATTCTAGAATAATATAAAGTTGGGATTATTGAAAGAAATTTGAGCAAATTTGGAATTGTTATCTACAATTTATCTTGGTAAAATGTAAAAACAATTATTATCATTGGTCACTTATATTTTTATTTAAGTTACTTAAAATATTAATGATTATTTTATTACTCTATTTGTGTTTTAATGAATGTTACACTTACCAAATGATGTTGTGTTTTAATAACTGTAACACTTCCGGCAAAACACTAAATTTTTTATAGTATATATTTCTCCTTTGATAGTCCCTACCCAAACCCGCATCTGATCTACTGTTTTTTTTATTATTATTACTTACTTTCTTTCATATTAATTACTTTTCAATAATAAATTATTAACCCCACACAGTGTTGTCGTTATCAAGATCCTATTTGGATTGGAAAGAGATGATAGGATATATCATTATAATCGGATCGTATGATCGTAAGATCCTGCGAAAGCTCATAAAAAGGGTGATAAACGACAATAATAAGATAATATTACATGTTATTCCTGGTAAAATTGATGCTAAAACCAATAATTTTAAAATAATCAACCATGTTTAACACAGTACAAGTCAAAAAAAATAAAATTTAGAATACCTAATAATCTAAATATCTAGTAGGACTAGATAGGATAAAGTAGGATCGTACGATCATACGACGAGATCCTACCGGCCATAACATGGGCTAAAATTACTCAGCATTTTTTTGATTAGCGGGATCCGATAGGATAATGAGATTATACGATCCTACAAATCCTATACGATCCTACCTGATCCTACTACGTACGATCTCCCTTTAATTGCGATTTTGTTAAGAATCTGGATCATTTGTTAAAATTGGATCACAATCCTACAATCCAGATCGCGATTTTAAATACAATGACCTCACTATCTTTCTCTTACAATTTTTTCATACTCCAACTATCTCACTTAACTGTTATTTTATTTAAGTCCACTAACGTCAAAACTATGTATCGATCAAAGTGTAGCAGTTAATAAAACACAAGGGAATAAACTCCTAATTATAGTGCCAAACTATTCCACCCTGCTAATGACCTACTTCTCTCTTTCCCCTAAGAGTGTATTTTAAAGTACCCTTAAGAGTACATTTTTTTTTGTTTGATGCGAAAGTGGGCCAAGTCTTGAACATTAAAACCAGCAAATTGAACCACCTACATTGCAAGTAAGAGATTCATCTACTCCTATGATGTCCTCACAAAGACGGCTTTTTATTTCGATTGGAGGAATATTAATCGAAATAAACAACCCAATCTTTGAGAAAAACCCCGCACATTAGGTAGAGTACATTTTATGCCACTAAGAAAACTTTATATTGTACCACTGAAACTTTAGTTGTATTATTTAACAGACCAATAAGACATCTCTAAATTTGCAAGCATAATGACATTCTCATTCCTATTAAGCTCCTCAAACGCGGCTGGCTATTAGCCGCTTAGAATGGTTCCACAATAATTTCATGCTATTTTCTTCATCATAGTAAGTCGTGTTTTATGGGATAATGTTGGGCATAGATTGTCTTACACTCTTATTAGTCCCCAAATCAAGTTTCCAATCCATACCGGATTTACGGATTGTACCATTCTAGTCATGTGCTTCATTTACGAAACTTTTTTCTCCAAGTAGACTGCGTCAGTACTATGTACTTTTACTACGTATGATTTAAGTTTTGAGAGTTATCACTCACTTCTCACTAGGGGTGAGCAAAAATTCAGGGTACCCTGATGTGGAACCGGAACTTGTTCGGAACCGCGGGTTTCAAACCCGGAACCTGTTGAACAGGTTCCGGTTCTGGATAATAAAATTAGGAACCTGTTGCAACAGGTTCCGGTTCCGGGTAGTAAAATTTTGGACCTAGAACCTGTAAGGTACCCTGTTAGTACATGTTCTCTATAGGATACATGAAACCGAAACCTATATGGTATTGAATATTCTAGACAATTAGTGTTGGTTTGTTATATTTGAAACAGTTTATTAAAGTTGTAAGCTTTTATTGTGAACATCCATTTTTAAAAATATAGAATTGTCACAATTATCAAGTAACTATTAAGCTTACTTTGAAAAACAGGGTACCCTGTTTAGGAACCGGAACCTGCAGGTTTCGGTTCCGGTTCCCAATTCTTAGGAACCTGTTGCAACAGGTTCCGGTTCCGGTTCCTATTTTTAGGAACCTGTTGCAACAGATTTCGCTTCCGGGTTCCGATATTTTTACAGGGCACCCTGCTACGCTCACCCCTACTTCTCACTACCATTATTGTTAGTTACTTCGTCTTGTAATGTTGAATTGTCTTTAACGGTTGTGAAACTAATGACAGTGGAAAGACAAACCAAAAACTGTGTAACACGGCATAGTGGCAACTAACAGCCTTTGAAAATCTTTGTGTAATTAATACTCCGTATAATAGCAAACGATATTTAATTTTGTCCAATATAGTTTGTTCCATGTCCACTTGTTTAATCTTGTCAATGGTAATTTTTTTCACAGGTTGATGCTTGTTTATGCTAATTTTCGTTAGGTGGGATTGAATATCAAAATCTAAGCTATGGATCAACTAAATAAAACCGTGAATAAAGCTAATGCGAAAATAAAGTAATATTACAAGGAATTGTTGACGCGGAAAACCCACTAAAGGTAAAAATCGCGGGTAGAATGAGGATCTACCAAACTTTCACTATGCAAAATATCAAAGGGATCAGTTCACAATGTATGCTTAGAGTATCTTTGTAGCTAATTTAAGTTGCGATGTGTCCTTCGTCTGACGATGCCTTCTATTTATATAGATGGTCTCTAGGGTTAAACCCTAGCCGTTGCAAGGTGATAAGCTTCGCTCCTTGATTTCCGGAGTTTAATTTGATCAATATCTTTTCTGTTTTACCCATTAACAGTAGTATGTGGCTAAATATGGACTTAGTATTTTATATTTACAAGTTGTGAGACACACGCAAATTGCGTGTGCAACATAAGAAATTAATATGCATGGCTTGATTCTCTTTTTTTTCCCTAAAATATTATCTACCTTATTCTAATAAAAAAAAAAAAATATTAGTGGGTTCATAAATTGATGAAATCATAGAGGTTAAAAGGTAAGATATGAGTACATTATAATCTTCATGCAAAATATGATTTCCTTTTAAAAAAAAAATAAAAGTAAAATAAATTCAAGGGTGGTAGTTTTTTTGTTTTTTTTTTTATAGAAAAAATTGGTAGTTATATTTTTTAAATTATGGTAGTTTTCTTTTAAAAATTATAAAAGATGAAAGGGGTATTTTGGGAAAGTGAAATTTATCACCCAAAACCCCCTTTCACTTTATATATTACTATAGATAATTTCCTAGAATAGAGCTGTTGTTGACTCTTTCATTGGTCGAAGCCGGCAGGCTTTCGTCAAATCTTGGTCTTCGTCGGAGTTTGATTTCGTCTTTGACTTCAACTGACCGTCGTTGACTATGACCCGCAGAATTTTACCCATAACAGTGAGCCCCTAATTACTAAATATGGATACCCATATACATTTTTTGCAATTACATAAAAAAAATAAAAAGAAAAAAAAATTAAGGAGAAAATTGCTAAATTTCAATAATTAAATTACTTGGGGCGGGGCAGTTCTGTCATTGCGCTTGGTGGGCACAATCTTCAGGGAAGTTACTTCAACTTCTCCACTCTCTCTCTAACCGTCATTTCCTTCTTTCATTACTGTAACACGCTTTCCGCTTCCCAAAATAACCACACACTCCTTGCTTTCTTTCTCTCTCTTTGTGCCGAGCAATCCCGGCGATTCTAAGGTGTTGCGCGGCGGTGACTTTGTGCTTTCGTTAACTTCATTTGATAGGAAATTACTTCAATTTTTTACTTTTTTTTTATCTTTTTTTTTTTTTTTTTTTTTTTTTTTTTTTTTTTTTTTTTGAAGAAACTTCAATTTTTTACTTTATTAAATAATTTGGGCGAAATGTCGAGCAAAACTCCAAATTTAGAACTAGGTTTTCACTTTGTGTTGTTGAAAAAAGAGGAATGGTTGTTCCATAGAAGAGAACCATGACCAACACTACAAGAAAACCCATTTTTGGCTACAACTCTTTAGCAACGACTTAATTATTGTTGCTAATAATAATTTTAACAATGACACTGTCGTTGCAATATATTCATTTTCATTTCCCTCGGACCTTGTGAAATTTGAGACTATTTTCCACAACAATAAGTGTCGTTGCAAAATATATCCTAATTTTTTACAATGACCATATTTGTTGCAAATCTTCCTAATAATTATTGGTAACAACTTTAATCGTTCCTAAATATACCACTTTTAATTGTAACGACAATGTTGTTGATATTTATGACTACAAATCTAAAAAGTACAAAAATAATAATAAAAAATTGATAAAACAAAAGAAAGTTGTAATGTATATTTTACTTTCTCAAACCTAGAACCTTCTATCCTTCTTCTTCCCCGCCTAAGTGCCTAACCCTTATTTCATCCCGTCACCCCAATTTTTCGCCACTCCAAAATTCAAAGCAACTACAAAATTACCCAAAACAACTACTTCCTCCGTTCTTTTTTACTTGACCCGCTTTGACTTTTACACTATTCATCACCCCTCCTTTGACCGTCTTTTATGAATAATATGCAAGGAAAAACATATTCATGTAAGATGTTTTTGAATTCATCTAAATAAGTACAATCATTATATGTAAATTTTACGTTTTTTCCTTATGGAGAATTAAAGTTATTGATCGTTAAAGTTTTGCATTGGCAAGCGTGCAGGGCCGGCCCGGAGGGGTAGGCCTCGAGTGCGACCGCCTAGGGCCCACGCCAGAAAGGGGCCCAAAAATTCAAAAAAAAAAATCAATTTGCATAGCTGTAAAATTTAAACTATTTAAACTGTAGTTTTTACTCGTTAAAAAATAAACTACTTTTAAAAAAGATAATAAGTGCATTTAGTTAGCAATTAATATTAAATTACTTAGATGTCAATTAGGTGGAGATAATTATGCAATATAACCTCCCCTTCTTCTTCTAATCTTCCGATTTTATGAGTATCTGTTTTAAAATATTAATCTTTTCAATTACACCGTTTCATATTTATTCAATTACCTAAATATTATGCAAGTTATTACTCCAGTATTGTGTATGGAGACTTATTATTCAAATAATTTAAGTTATTTTCATTGTCTTATATTTAAAGCTATTGCGTGTAAAAAAATTTATTTACATAAGGAGCCCTTTTCTTACATTATGCCTAGGGCCCATGAATTTCTAGGAACGGGGCTGCAAGCGTGTTAAAAGAAACAGGTCAAGTAAAAAAAACAAAGGAAGTGCAAATTAAGCTTACTAAAATCAAAAACTTTTGTATGCCCCCGGGTTTACAATAATTTTATTATACATCGAACATTTTGCGAAAAGTGACCCTTTTTCGTTCAAAAAGTGACTTTTTTTCACAAAAATGACCCTTTTGTTTCACAAAAATAACCCATTTTTTTTTTTTTACAAAAGTGACCTTTTTTTTCTTCACAAAAGTGACCATTTTTTTCACAAAAGTGACTCTTTTTTTTCACAAAAGTAATTAAGTTACATATGCAAAACAGAGTATCAAAATCAATAAAAATAAACACAAAATTAACAATAGTCATGAAAAAACAATACAATCACTCAAACAAATCAAAAGTAGCCGCCGGAACCACTATTAGCGACGCCAATAGCGATGAAACCATCGCCGTTCTATCATTTCTAACCATCTCACCGAGCAATGCGACGACAAAAGTTACCCGGCCTATGAGTCACAAAAATTACTTATAGATAGCCTCCACAGCCAAAATCATCGAAGCTAAGCCAACATAACTATAAGTTGATAAGGTTTGTCAAAGTCTAGCCCAGATTTATAGTTTCTCAAAGGACGAAACTAATTAAAAATAGGAAATTTTGACAATTACCACCTTCTGTTATTTCCATTTTAGCAATTACCACCTTCTATTTTTTTTTTGAAAATTACCACCTTCTATTTTCAAAAACATCAAAAGTTACCACCTTCTTGCCCCCCAACTACCACGTGACGTCATTTTGGGCCCATTCTTTCCCTTCCTTCCCTATTTCTCATCTCCCATTTCACTTTTTTTCCCCCAAACCACCAATAATTGTTTGTCAATTTTGATTTGGAGGAGTGAATTGAAGTGTTTCAAAAAAAAAAAAAAAAAAATAGAAGGTGGTAAATGCTAAAATGGACATAACAGAAGGTGTTAATTGTCAAATTTTCCTTAAATATATGAACAAAAAGATTATAAAAAAAAAATCAGCAAAAGAAAATGGAAGAAAGAAGTACGCATCAATGGAGAGGAGATAGGAAAAATTCAGGAGAAAGAGTTATTGAAAGTGGGTACAGTTTAATTTGGGAGGGGATGAGGGAAAAAGAAAGGGGAGAGAAAATGGAATTATCATAAGCTGATATTAAAAATTGAGTTACTTACATGTGTCGGCCCAAACTCACAGCTGATTTACAATTAGTTATTGTAAACTGGTTTTTCTAAAAAAGTTTGTGTACTAAAATTATCTATTATAACACCTCAAAAAAATTATACATTCTAAATAAATTACTTCTTAGCCCAAATTGCTTGAATCGTTTGGTGCGCTATAATTTTGGGAGTTAACGGTTGTGTAAAATTACGGAAATTCTCATGGGTATGGATTTTGACATTAGCTAGCTGTGATGATTTCCTCTTGGTACTACTCTAATACGTAGTAGCAAGTAACAAGAGGTTAGTTCTTTCTTTTAATTTTTTATTTTGTAGTCCTACAATCTCATACTCTTACTCTGTATAAAAAATTGATTTTTTTTTCATATAATGTTAAATTGTGACCTTAAAAAAAAATGACAATCACGGTAAATTAAGAAATTTGCTCTTTTTTTAACTTTTTGTGGAAAAAATTAAGCTATTTACTTGTAAACCTGAGTAACTGAGTTTAGGGGTAAACTATTGTGGAGTTGAATGTGGTCTCTATCATATTTTTTGGGATATAATTTGGAGTATAAATTACATGTTACTATTATAGTTAACATCTGTAGATACTCTTCTTATAGTTTTGAAATAATTTATTAGATATCTTGCATGTATTAGTTCATTGAACAATTTTTTAATGAACGACTAGGTTCGATCTGGTACTACTAAAGTTTAGAAAAGGTGGGTTGATTATATGACTGTCATATTTGACAGAAATGTCAAAAGTAACTTTCTATTTAATTATTGTTTGTAAAGTTAATAGATTACTTGTTTACTACATTGAATGATAATTTCTATTACTTTTAATTTGATGGCTTTATTCTTATTTTTTTTTTTGTAAATAATTTTTGTGCAGTATTTGCTTAGAGGTTGAAGTGTAGAACTAAGCCCATGTATGTCTTGTTATTGTCGAATTGAGGTTTCTTTTAATTATTAAATTTTAAATGCGTATGTATATCTGTAAAATAAACTCACATATTCAAAATTTTGGGATTAACTATAGAAAAGTAGTATTTTACAATGTTTGAAAATAGCAAATTCGTCCATGTATCTAAAAAAAGTTTCATTCACTAGATTTGATAGCAATTCAAATTAACCAAGATGAAAACTATTCTAATTAAAGTAGGTCTTTTTAACAAGTTCTCTTGTTTGATTTTACATTACATTCTTTTCCTTTACAGAGACACTTAATTAGTAGCTAGCTGATAGAAAATCAAAGTAATCAAAGGAGAAAACTTTTTGAGCTACAGCAGGCTACCTGGACGGTTTCATGTTGGTAATACTCTTATCCTATTTCAAAGTTTTTTTTTATAAATTTTTTATTTTTTAATTTTAATATTCATATGGTTCAAGTCAAAGTTGTGATTGTTTTATATAGGGAACCCCCAACATTTGCTACGCACTAATGGTAACCTCCCCTTTTTTTTTTATTATACAAAATGACCTTAATTAATAATTTCATCTCACTTATGAGTAATGACACTAGAGTGTTATGTAGTTAAAAAAAATTAACTATGGTTAGCTTTGTAATAAAAAAATAAACAACACCAACCTAGCCACCACCTCCACCCTCATCCCTTACCAGACCTAGCCAGCCCACCTCCAACCTCACTGGGACCTTATCGGAGCCACCAAACAGCCTAATCCCTTACCAGACCGCTGAATCACCCACCTGAACCACCGAACAATTGCCTCCCCCATTTCCTCCGCCTAGACCCAAACCCTAACCTCGCAACCTTCTCTCTCCTGTAGCCATTCTTTCTCCGACCTAGGTCGTTTTGGTCGAGGAAGGGTGGTAGGTTAACTATGGTTTGAGGTTCAATTCTGGGCGGGGAAGAGGTGGAAGATAAAGAGAGAGAAGGCGAAGGAAAGGACGGTGGAGAAAGAGAGAGAGGAAGAATCGGTGATTCGGTGGTCGGGTTTTGTGGCATTCAGTGGTCGTGGGGTTTGGGTTCGACTATCTGAGGGTTTGGGTTCAGCTTCGACGGTTGGAGGTTTGGTTTCGGTAGGCTAGATTGAAGTGGTCGGGTAGTGTAGGGAATATTTCAAGCATTATGATAACCCCAAACTTGAACCCCACTATGATCATACACTAAAGTACGGTGGCGTTCCAAAGGGAAAGACAAAGAGCAAAAAGAGTCGCCAACAAGTTTTAGGAACTTGTAAACCCAAAAGACAATCCAAAGGACTATCAACTACTCCATAAGGTCTTGAACCAAACAGGGTCCGGGGATGAGGGCACGAATCCAATCTACAAAAGAAAGGACCCGCCCTATAAAATAGGCCTCTACTTTGTTCTGCTCGTATTCATGTGCGCTTTTCGAATAACATACAAACATTATATTGAACCTAACCTGTTTAATCTATGTTGGTTGAAATTAATGCACAAATAATACTATTATTGGCGATCACTTGAGTTAAAATCACATTAGCCTAAACCAAATTATTAATTATCTTATTAAGTGTGATTTCAAGTACAAATTCCCTTTAAACCTACATAAAAGGCGTGATCAAGCAATAACAATAAAAATATATCAAGCAACATAATAATAAACAATAATAAATAATCATAATAATAATAATAACGATAATAATAGTCAAAATCATGTTAAGGAATAATAAAGCTTAAATATAATAGCAAGATCCTAGGCATGATACTAACAATATTAATAACAAATCCCTAGCATGTCGCTAAGCAATAAAGATCAAAGCTTTAAACCTAACATGGTACTAACATGATATTAGAAAGAATAAAGGCACCCTAAACATGATACTCGAAAGCATAAAAAACATCCTAACATGATACTAGGAATCATAAAACAATAATAAGCATGCTTTCTACATTGTGAAAGAAATAGAGAGTAAGCTAATTTACTTACTTTGAAGCCTCGTACCTCTTTCTAATAACAAAATACACAAGTTAGTAAACTTCAATGAAAATAATAAAGAACAATTAAAGAATTAAATTGAAATCAAATTAAATAAAGCTTTGACTAGTTTTGGACCAAACCCTCAGAAATTATCAAACCTTGCACGTCTAGGGCGAAGGCAACTTCGAACTTGGTTAAGAGACTCTAAGTCTTGTGAATGCGGAATATTGTATGTGAAAAGCTAGTTTAGAAAAAGAGAGAGAAAGAATAAGCTATATTGCTTAAAGGGAGAATAGAGAGAATTAAGGAAGAATTGATGAGAATTGATGATAGATTATGAAAGTTGATGAATAAAAACAGGGGTTCGGGACCCTATTTATAAGGAAAAAGTCCGAAAAATCATAGAATTTGATAAGGAATAAAACTCCACTCTGTCGCCAGAAAACTGACCTTGTCGCCAAATATTTATCTTGTCGCCAGGCGACAGAGTCTGTCGCGAGGTGACAATCCTGTCGTTTCGCGACAAGACAGTTTTTTGCGGATTTTGTTTCTATCATATCTTTTGATCTAAATGTCCAAATAAGTCATATAATATGTCGTTGGAAAGCTCTTGAAGTCTACTTTCTAATGCAATTAGAATCAGATTAAAATCTTTTGTAGATAAAAAGATATGGACGAAATAGTAGGACGGTGTCAATTTTGGATAGAGTTTCGTATATCTTTCATATCTTTTTCGTTATAGCTCGGATTTATTATTATAATATATCATTGGAAAGATAATTTCAAGATCTATATATCCAACCATATTAAATTTGGATAAAAAATATGAGGCACGAAAATAATATCTGACTATCTTTGAACATGTTTAAATCCAAATAGAATTAGAAAAGTTTTTTTAAAAAAGGAAAGTTTACATTCAAATCAAATTCCATGATCTTATCTTTTCAAAAAAGGATAATTAAGATATTTTAGAAACTTATAAAAGATTCTAATCAATCCAAATAGTTTTGGAATAGGATTAAACCTTTGGACCCTCCTCATGATCATTGGGTCGTAGGTAAAATCCGGTTTGGGCCCAGTTTAGTATTTTGGCCATAACTACCTCATTATTCATCGGAATTGGGCTTATAATATATCGTGGGAAAGGTCTTTTAAAGCCCCATCCAACTACATCATTATTGGACCCTTATCATGGACCAAAATAAACTGAAATGGACGTTTTCATAAAATAGAGTGGGTTTTCGAAAACAGAAAGAAGGATTTTAATAAAAACTAACTGCAACACTTGACTTTTCCACACTTTTACCTTATTCGATTATGGTTCGACGTGAAAGGTATTAATCACTGGGTTTGGTTTTGGGGAGACACAAATGGGTGTCTACAGGTAGTAGGTCGCCGGCAGTGAAAGGGGAAGTAGCGTGGCTGGTTGGTGGAGATGGTGGTGTAGGTGTGTAGGCGTCGTTTGAAGTGCGCCTATGTTAAATCATGTTGTGAATATGTTTGACACTCATAGGAAGTGGGAATGACATACATTACGATTAGGGACAACGATTAGGGACAAGGAAAGTAGGGAGCCACTAATAAGCTTTTAAGGAACTTGTAATCCGTTCACGGATCATAAAAGGTAACAATGATTAAGGGACAACGATAGACAACAACGATTGACCCGTGAAGGTTACACCCCATTCATAATCCATGAGATTAGTAACTCTATATGGTTCAGAACCACGAATGGAGGATCGGGGATGATGGTACGAAGTGAGTCATGGAGTCACATTTGCCCGTATTGCCCTCTACTCGATTCTTATTGTGAAAAGTATTCCTGTAATCTCAAAGGCATGCAAACAAATATACAATTTGCTTCAAACTATTATTATGCTAAATTGGTTAAATATTAATGCAGCACATTATTCTATAATATTGGTTATTACTTGATTAAATAACATGATGAAAGGAACCTACACCGGTTACCCAAATTATCTTATTAGTCGTGATTTTCAATTACATATTCCTTTTTACATGCAATATGGTGATCAATAAATAACAATAGAATAAACATTAATATTGGAAGCAATTCAACAATAAATCCAACAATATATAATCGTCAGAAAAATAACAGAAATAATAGGAACATGATTCCTTATTTTGATTTTGTTTGCTTGCAACTATAAAAACAATAAATGCGATAGTAACTTCAAGGAAAATTAATTAAACAATAATTAAAATGAAATTAATAGAGTTGATTTGGGGCCAAACCCTCAAACAGTTCTACCTTTCACGTCGTGGTTTAAGGACAGAACCTCGGGTAAAGTACGGACTCCTTGGAGTGCTTAAAAAAGGAATTTTGAGAGAATAGGGTAGGCTAGTGCTTAGGCTAGAGCATAGAAGAGAGAATTAATTGATGCCCCGTATTTCAGAAATGAGGGAGTATTTATTGGAAAAATGAGTTGGGGAACACACGGAACCCTAAAATGTGGATAAAAACCTACCGTGACACGGCAGATCTTACCGCGACACGGCAGAATCTACCGTGACAAGGGGGAAACTTGTGTGACACGGGGAATGTTGTGTGACACGGGGGTATAATTAGGCTACGGGGGATAAAACGCGTGACACGGAGGCCTCTATTTCAATTTATCTGCCCAAAACATTTTAACCCTAATTATTTTCAGCATTTTCAAGTGCCGCATCATAATTTCGGGCTATTTAGGCTTACTATTTATTAATTGGGCTAAAATAATAAATAATGTGAAATGAATAAAAAAAAGGGTTTAGGCCAAAATAAAAAGAAACTATGCTTTAACTAAACATCAGGACTAATCCATGGACTATTTGATGAACTAAATATGAATTTTAAGCACTCTCGGGATTAAATACTCACCCGACCAATAATGGCGGTGAAAGGTTGTTCATAATCGGGTTTGGCTTCAATTCGGGGGGGACATTTTTAGGTGTCTACAGAAACCCCACTTTGATTGAGTTTGTAGAAAAATCAGTTTTGAAAACGATAGTCAAAGTAGTCGATAGGGACGGAGAATGATTTAAGACATTTGCGATCCTAAATCACTCTTTATACGCCGATACCTGCAAAAAAATGTTAGTTCCACAGATAAAAGAGTAAAGAGATAGAATACATATGTAACACCAGTGTATCGGTAACAAACGATGCTTGGTATCTTCCTGTGCTTGAAGGAATCCACCGAATGACATTTCGCTGAAATGCTTTCCATGCCTGAGGAAAGTCAACTGATGAATTTGGTAGCTTTCTATGCATGAAGAAATCTACCGGATGATACTTTCCATGCTTGAGGAAAGTCGACAGAAGAATACTTTCCATGCATGCTTGAGGAAAGTCGATGAATGAATACTTTCCATGCCTGAGGAAAGTCGATAAATGAATACTTTCCATGCTTGAGGAAAGTCAATAAATGATATAATTGATGACTTCTTCGTGTTGAGAGGTGACAACGACCGACAATTTTCCATGCTTGAGGAAAAATTTGTCTACTAAAATAACAAGTCTCTGTGTATCGAGAACCTTGCGCCGGAATGATAGTGGTTTGATTGGCCCCGAACGTGGGCTGCAAATGTTTCACACCATCAAGTCAACTATCTGACCATGTGACGCCGGAATATTAGTTAGAATTTTTCTCGTATTTTCCGGTGAGAAGATAACCGTTTAAAAGCTGCAGAGAGTTATTCAAACTAGTCAAAATGCCTGAAATATTCTAGGAACAAGTGTGCAAGACACGTGAATGCGCTGCATCACGTGGGTTACTATCGTGACACGGTGGGTAGATGCCGTTGCACGGGGCACTTTTGCGTGGCATGGATTACTTTTTTAGCTGAAATTCCGCAAATTTGACTTGGACTGACTGAACTTTGAGTGACTTCTCGCCGTGATGCGTGGCATCCCAACGTGACACGATGAACATTACAGTTACGCGGTAACGGTCCTTTGTAACAGCTATATTTTTGGCTTTAAATTCAAGCTGCTGCATCTCATTTTGTCACTTCTTCTTCGCCATTTTTATTTCCCCAATTTCCATTTTCTCTTTTTTCTCCATTATTTTTATTTTTAAACTTCGCCGGCTACCGTGCCACGGTTCCTCAGTATCGGCTCACGAAGTTCCCCACCGTGTCACGGTGTCTATCTTCGTGTCACGGCGTTACTGCTTCGTTATTATTAATTTTTTTATTTTTGCCGCCGTTTGTTCGCCGCTACTGCTGTGAGACAGTCCCCGATGCCCTCAGGAGTTCACCGCGACACGAGGTTGTATACCGTGCCGCAGTATTGGTCAACCGTGTCACGGCGGGTCTGATTCTCGTGCGAGCTCGCTGCTGCTGTCAGAGTTCCACCACTGCTACCATAGGTTTGCCGCGACACGGAAGGAGATATCGTGTCACGGTTTAGGATCACCATGTCGCGGTGGTTCTGCTACTGCCTTCAGGGGTTTTTCGAGCTTTTGGAGCTCAAGTCTTCACCAAATTCACTCAAGTTTCTTGCCATCTTACTTATTTTCGAATTCCTACGAAGATCCATGTAAGTGTTCTTGCCTTTTGTCTCGAATTTTGCTTCAAGTGAACAATTTCATGTAAAAACCCTTGAAAAATCAAATTGGGGATTTTTGATTTTAGGGTTTTAAGTCAAAATTATTGCCATGAATTTGCATGTATGTAAATGAATGTTTGTTTGTGAGCAACTTGAGACAAAAATTGTATGATTTGGTAAAGAATTGAGCAAATCACCATTTTTGGTACTACATTGTGCATTATTTTTGTTGTTCCTTTGCACTTGAATTGATGACATATTGGTTGTAGATCTTGTAAAATATGCCATGATGTGTCGATCTATTGTTTTTGTGCAATTTCAAAACTTGCTCTGTTTATGTATCTACGATAGTCTTAGAGAACCTAGTATATATCATGCGGCTAGGGGAACTGTAGTATTAGTTTGTCATGGAGAAATTAAATATTAGCAATAATTCTATTATTTTGCTAATCTTTTAGGCTTGAGGAAAAAAATTAGCGCATAATAGAAAATGCAACTTGAGATAACTGTTAAGCTGTTTTTTTTAATTTTTTTAAAAAATAAATAACCAAATAACTTAGGAAATGATGCTATGTATTTAGATTTTTATTTTGTGTAAACATAATAGCATGCCTAAACAACAAGATCAATACATTTCTACTCGTGGTCGGCTTTAGGCCTTCTGAGAGGACACTCCCACGGTTCTCGAGGGTATGGATGACGATGTCTTGGAGACTAAGCCTCGGCCCTCTACGGGGAGGGGTAGGTGGGCTCCAACTCCGTGGACAGCAGACCAGTTGGTTTTCTATTGTGAGAACCATATTTCTCACCGTCCACTTATTAGCGTAGTCAACGTCGTGATTCGTCATCATAGATCGGGAGCTGGAGACTTGATTCCCCGGCTATTCGGGATCATCACAGGAGATCCTGTCACCAACGCCTTGTTGGAGTCTGCTGGCTTGGTAGATTTCTATTTAGCGGTTGTGGTTTGACAGTTGTTCGAGCGCTGTTGGAGTATTTCTGGGATACTACTAACACTTTCCACTTTGCTTGAGGGGAGATGACGGTGACCCCTCTAGATTTCAGCATGATTAGCGGCTTGCGATTCACTACTTAGGCCGTTGGGCAGATGTCTAATCTTACTTGGGATTCGAGCCATGTATTAGAGTTGTTGGGTCATATCGTTCCTTATATCAGGAGTCAGCCGGTAGCCCGGGGTGGTTTTCGGAGCCGGCGATCTGAGCTGGCCTCCATCCTTGCTCATGCCTTCGACATTGCTTATAGGACTCCTGAGCAGCGAGTACGGTGTTTATATTGATTCTCATTTCCAGGACTCTTTCTCATGATAGGAGTTCTCGCACGCTTCTTTGCTAGTTGCCGTCTTTGGCTAGGATTGGTGAGATCGGGTCCTTTAGCTGGGCCAGTTTAGGGTATGCTAATCTGCTTTTGTCACTACAGTATGGTAGTCAGCAGCTGAGTGATCAGTCCCCTGTTTCTGTCTTCGGTCTTTGGAGAGTTGTAGAGGTGATAATTTTATTACTTCGAGTTTTTCTCCTAGTCCTTTGGCTCATGTACTGATAGATTATTCTTGTTGCAACTTTGGTTTTATGAGTACTTTCTAGGATTAGCCCCTCGACGGCGTCGAGGAGTAGCCCGCAACTTTCCCATTGGTGCTAGTTGGCGTGAGTGTGACGAGTCTCGAGTGGAATCAGTACCGAGTCTACGAGGGTCCCTGCGTCGGGGCACCACTACTGTTGGCATAAGGTTCAACCAAAATATTCTTTCTAATTATGATGTTACCTCGCGGTATTCACTATAACTTTGTTTATGGTTTTCAGGTCTCTGCTGATGTCCGTTATCGACCTTGGGCTGGTTTCACTGACCTTCCCGAGGCTATAGAGCTTTCGACATATCGTACTGTCTTCTTCGGTTAATTACAGCCTATTTGGTACCATGGAGAGCGCGTAGCCCGTCAGCATAGTACCGACCATTGTGTAGTACCATTGCCTCCCCCGAAGTCGATGTTACATCTGACTAGGTTGGTGTCTCTCGTGGGCAGAGGAGAGCGATCTCAGTTTTCTTGGCGAGATCTTGTGCACATTGAAAGGAATGGTGTCCTTCGGACAAGTGTATTATTCTAATAGTGGGTCAGAATTATTAGAAAGCTAAAATATTCAGTAAGGTCAAGTGATCGGAATGCCTGGGTAATGGCCACTTCCGATAAGTAATATTAATGTATAATTAATATTACAACTTAATTTTGACTGAACCCTTCGGGGTCACACCCAAGCAAATTAACGAACCGGCTCGACGAATTAATTCGGAAGAAATTAATTCGTCGCTCGAGTGTTAAATATTTAGACGTCGGTAATTCGAGCTTAGAGCGTCGAAACCGAGCGTTTGAAGTCGAGTCAAAAATAATAAGTGACAAGACGCACAAATAATAATAAATCGACCATGTTCCCAAAATACCCTTAGCATCGGAGTGCCCCGATCATCCGAGTGCTAGGGGCAAAAATGTCATGGCATAGGTGGCTAGCATGCGCACCAAGCCGTGCCATGCATGGCTGGTTGGTGCTAGCCAGTGCACCATAGCTAGCAGCAGCTAGCAGCCGCAAGCGTTGCATGTTAGCAACAGCTAGTAGACGCAAGCAACGCGTGCTAGCAGCCGCAAGTTGCGCGTGCTAGCAGCAGCTAGCAGCGCACGCATGGTCAGCAGCCCGCACTTGTATGTGTGGCGTGCTAGCCATAGCAGCAGCCCGCAACATCAAGTGCGGGGCTTGGCTTTCCAATAGGCTGCGGCTGGGCCTTAGGGCCGAGTACTTGGGGAAGCAAGTGGGAGCACATGGGAAGCAAGTGGGGTGAGGGACATGTGGCATAAGGAGAGTATTGAGTAGGGAGCAAGTAAGGTCCCATACTTTCCATTTGGTCCTCACCACCCTTTACATATGATAGTGCCACTTGTAGATTTATTATTAGTTTGCATTTCTATTTTAATTTAACTTTAAAATAAATTGTGGAATTTCATGATCCCACATTGATGGGATAGAAATTTCCACTCTCATTCTCCTCTTTAAATACCCACCTTGGGATTTGGAGAAGAGTGCTTGAGTGGGAGTTAAATAAAGCATTGCATTTTGGCAAAAACTCTTAAACTCTATTAACACTCGGGTTTTGGTCGGACCTTGCTAAATCCGAGGTAGCGGACCTAAAAAGTCGGTGTTCGTCCATTGTGGGTGAATTACCGTGGGAGGCTCATGTATTATCGGAGCTAGAGCTTTCAAGTACAAGCCCGTGTGTGAGGGTGTTAATGGATCTTAGCATCTTCATTATCCACCATTTCCATAATAAGATAATAAAATTTTGAGAGTGTTAATGGATTACATGTGATTCAGGATTTATTGTTCAAGCAATGGTTCCCACTCATTTTCATGATTTGAGACCTTCTACTTGACAACCTACAATCATCAACGTTCAACAACGAACTTTTCTTATTTAACATCTTTCCTTATTATTGCATTTAAGGCAACAATATTCTCAATATATATTTTAGAAGACAGCCCGATGATGCCTTGCTTGGGTTTTACTCTAAGCGACTCACAACGATTTGGGATACCCTAATCACTTGTGATCATGGAAATTTTCCTTAAATTTCCGCACATTATACATGGATGCACATCCATGTTACCATTCTTAATCCACGACGCTTCTTGCCTCGTGCTTACAAATGGTTTCCTTGTTAAGGATCTGATCCTTGTTAAGGTTTGTGCTTGTGTAGACACCTAAAAATGTCTCTCCAAAACCAAACCCGATGATGAACACCTTTCACCGCTGTTATTGGTCGGGTTGAGTATTTAATATTTGGAGTGCTTAAATCCATGTTCATTACCAATACATTCCTAGCCCATTTTACCAAACCATAACTTATGTTCCTCTTTTCGTGCCTTTAAGCCCAAATAATTCATTTCGTGTCCATTAAAATCATTCATTTCGTGTCTTTTTTATAAAAACGTTTAGACCAGTTTATTTTGGTCCATAATATGGGTCCAATGATTAAATATTTGGATAGGGCTTTAAAAGATCTTTCCAATGATATATTATACGCCCAAATCCGAGTTGTAACGAATAAGTTATGGCCAAAATACTAAACTGAGTCTAAATCGAACCTAAGCCCACCTTACCTACGACCCAATGATCATGTGTAGGGTCCAAAGGATTAAATCCCATTCCTAATCCAATTAGGATTAATTGGAAGCTTCTATAAGCTTCTAAAATATCTTAATTATCCTTTTTGAAAAGATAAGATTAAAGAGTTAGAAATAGAATAAAACTCCTCTAGTAATTTAATTCGAATTGAAAGACGTTCAAAGATTGACAGATATTATTTTGGTTCCTCACTGTTTTTATATTATTCTTAAATGGTTGGATAGCTCTTGAAATTATCTTTCCAATGATATATTATAATATTAATTCCGAGCTATAACGAAAAAGATATAAAAGAAATACGAAACTCTATTCAAAACTGACACCGTCCAACTATTTCGGTTATATCTTTTATCATACATAATATTTTAATCTGATTCTAATTGAGTTAGAAAGTAGACTTCAAGAGCTTTCCAAAGATATATTATTCATCTTATTCCGATTTTTGGATCAAAAGATATGATAAAAACAAAAACCGCAAAAACTGCTGTCTATCGCAAGAGTTTTATCCGATTCGAATTCTTATCTTTTCTTGATTCGACCTCTCTTTTTTCGCTATAAATAGAGGTCATATCTCCCCTTTTTCAATCATCAACAAGCTTGATCATCAAAATAAAATCATTCCCTCTCCCTACACCAAAAATATTCTCTCCTCTCTCTCTTGCTCTAGCCTAAACTCTAGCCACCCTATTCTCTCATTTTATATCCCTTAAGCACTCTAAGGAGTCCATACAATACCCGAAGTTCTATACTTAAACTAAGGCGTGAAAGGTAGAATTAACTGAGGGTTTGGACCAAATCAACTCTACCTTTTATTTAATTTAATTTACATTTGATTTATTATTTATTGAAGTTACTAACAGTTTATTTATGATGTAGCAATTCAAGGAAACGCGGAAAGTGAGTAATTAATCACTTAATTACTCTTTTTATTATTTCTTATTGCTAATATCATGATGAGGATTAGTATTTGATTTGACTAACGCTATTATTGTTGAATTGCTTCCAATATTAATGTTTATTCTATTGTTATTATGATCACCATATTGCATGTTTAAAGGGAATATGTAATTGAATATAACGCCTAATAAGATAATTTGGACAACCGGTTTAGGTTCCTTTTTAATCTTATTATTTAATCAAGTGATCACCAATATATTAGAATTATGTGTTGCATTAATATTCAACCAATTTAGCTTAATAATAGTTTGGAGCAAATTGAATCTTTGTTTGCATGCCTTTGAGATCGCATGAATACTTTTCATAATAAGAATCGAGTAGAGGCCAATATGGGCGAATGTGACTCCATGACTCACTTCGTACCATCATCCCCGATCCTCCTTTCGTGGTTCCGAACCATATGGAGTTAGTAATCTCATGGATTATGAATGGGGTGTAACCTTCACGGGTCAATCGTTGTTGCCTGTCGTTGTCCCTTTTCGTGGTTGCCTTTTATGATCCGTGAACGGTTTACAAGTTCCTTAAAAACTTGTTGGCGGCTCCCTACTTTCCTTGTCCCTAATCGTGTCCCTAATCGTATATGTCAATTCCCACTTCCTATGAGTGCCAAGCATATTCACCACTATGCTTTAACGTAGGCGCACTTCGAGCGACGCCTACAGCTTGCAACATCAAAACTCAAATATATTTGTTTCCATGCGTCAAGAACTCATCCTCTAGCTCATCCAAGTGCTTTGGATGTTCTTGACTATAATCTAATGATGTAATACTTAGATTCAAGTTGATTGGTACTATATACGTACTTCACATACTTTAAGCAAGTAAGTCGTGTGACGATTCCATATCATAGCTTTACATGATGGATTTGATTCTAGAATGATTCTCAATTTTATTCGATCTATGTAACATTTAGCTCATTCAGTTAAACTGAGTCTTTCCAAATTGTTCGCTATGTGATATGGTTGAAAGTCTCTTACTAGAGTCTTTCTTGTTTGACTTAGTACTTAGCCTAGCTTATACTTAGTTCAAACATTTACTTAGCTTTATACATATGGGTCGAAAGGCTATTCAAAGTCCTTCAAGTTTATCATGGTAAATTCCTTTACTTATTTAAACATTTAATTAAGTATATACTATAGAACTTAATTCCCAACATGTATTCAGTATCGTCTTTAGCTTGGTTCATTGTCGAAAATACTTTCAAATCTAAACATTTAGCATTTGATAATTGTTTCACAATAGATCGAGTTCGCAAACTTCTCGTTGGACCTTTACTTTTTCTCCTACTAAACTTCTTATTCATCAGAATTTCTATGTTTCTCCATAAGCCAATCCTCTTATTAACTTCATGAGAAAACACGTTCCAATTCCTATATGCAATGCTTCCTTCAATCCCACGACGGATTTCTTGAGCTTGCATTCAAATCTAGCATTATTTAGATTTTCAAAACCCTTAGACAATTCCATAATCACTTCAAAAATCCTATTTTAGAAAGGCGGTTTTTGTATCTATTTTGCCATATTTCATATGTGCAATTTTGCTGGATTAATCACGAAAAGACTTAAGCATTCTGATTGGTGAATGGGTTTTAATTAAAATCAATACCGTGAATTTAATTATATCCTTTTTCAACCAATCTAGCTATATATGCATATACATTTCTACATATGTTAGTTTTCTCCTTGAAAACTTATTTTGTAATGGATGGGTCTTTCACCCTTCATGTAAATTAATCAAGTTTCAAACATGATTTTCAAACATGGGGTCTGTTTCGGATTTTCATGGCCTCAAACCTTTATTCGAAATTTGGATTTGTCGTAGCTATCTTACGAGACATTATTCCTTTACTATCTAATAGTATGCTTGTAAGTCTTAGGTTTATTTCTAACTTAATAGAAAATTTATAGGATTCAATCCAAGCCAAGCCTTTGGTGAATTAGATACCTATACGGGGAAATTTTATCAAACACTGAGTCTTTAGGTTCTTCCAAAGCCCTTTTATTATGATGATCTTACTCTAACATTTCTAATGTTTTGTGAGTAATAAATTCTCTTTTAAGGCACTTGTAAAGTCCTTTTGAGTATTCTTGATCAAGCATTCTCACGAAGTCCTTTTAAGGTCTTCCGAGATTTCTCAATTCAAGTTTGTTACTAAGCTCAATGGTCATCAAGTTCATTATTCTCCTACTTGTCGTTTTGGAAATGTGTTACTTTCCAAAAAGACACCATTTAGAGCAATAAACATTATGTTCTCAATTAGGTTGTGGAGGTAATGCCCGTAGTCTCACTTTAATGCTTACAAAGAGACATGTATATTGTCTTTGGATAAAAGTTTGTTGTGAAACAAACAGTTAATTAGCTCCCACTTGAGCTATCTTAGTCTTTATTGAGCCATTCAGCTCTCAATGAGCCAACTAGCTTTCACTAAGCCGGTAAACTCCCACAGAGCCACTTAGCTCCCACTGATCCAGTAAACTCCCACTAAGACTAAGAGCCTTAGACATATACTTCAAAAGACTTTTAGAAGTTATTTCTATCCATAACTGAATATGGCGTCCTTTCTTAGCTTCGACTTTTCATTTAGTGTAACATTAGTCATTTGTGCAAATCTTTAAAAGCTTTATAGGAAGAGTTGTGAACCATCATCGTTCGAGCAAGTTTGTTCACATTTGATGAATATATCCATATCCTTTCAAATTCTTTGTGAAACGTTGAAGTAATTGAATCCTCTTTAGCCTTCGGAGTCAATTGTCTATACCAAGAACAATAGCTTTCTGCTTTGTCAGTTTCAATAAGTAAGACTTGCTTGTCTCAACATGATTCCAAATCGAGCAATTATCAAGAGCCTATCTAATATAGCGTTGAGTACGTTCTTGTCGATGTGATATTGCTAAAGATGTTCGGAATGCAAATCAAGCCCATGACTTGAACTTAGTGAGTTTATCATGTGAGGGAAATATTTGTTTATAATCAAGCATTCATGACTCATGGATTGGTTAACCATGCCATTCAAATAAATCTCGCAACTATTGCTCATTACTTTTGAATGTGAGTCTTTTCGTGTGTAAACGGATCAATTGCTGATTGTGGAACATAATAATAATAATCATTTATATGTTCCAGCCTTTAGTTCAAAAGGTCTTTAAACAAAGCATACGACCTTACAACTGATGTAGCTCTTGTTGCTTCATCCTAAGCTTGTAAGTCGATAACTTAGCTTAACTTCAATAGTTTGAGGTCAGATTCAAAGTGGAACACTCAAGGAGTATCCGATACTTGTGAAGATAACGAATTGCTAAGTTAACTATAATAACATGAACTCATGGATTGAAATGAAATCTAATTCCTTTTCTTTGTTCCTTCTTTCCTATATTTCTTATCATATAATATCTCATAATCTTACTTTAAGAATAATTTCTTTAAGTTCCTTTGACTTTTATACTTTGTTAGGCATAATCAAGCACCTAGTGCGCCGTAGAAAAAAGTTCTATCTTTTCCATTAATTCATGCTCGAATTACTACATCAATGAGTCCTACTCATTTATGTATGAGGCGAAAAGATATGTTGGTTGTCAAACATTGACAATTTGAGTTTGCAACTCAATACTTCATGTTTTATCAAAACTACCTAATATTTTGAATACATGATGTCCAATCGTCCTTTCGGACTTTGTTATAAAAGTCATTTATGAGAAATGTATTTTAGAAATGCTTTTCCTTTCTTTGAGAACTATTCTCAAGGATTTCCTTTACCAATCTTGGAAACCATATTATTTGATTTAGAATACTATAAATATAAGTGCAAAATATAACTATTTATTAAAAACATAATAAGTTTGAAATTTAAGAGCATTCATGCAAACTTCAATCTTATTTAACATCTTATTTACGCATAAAATTGTCCCTATTTGGCGAAAATAAGGCGATTCCAAGATCCAAAGAAACAAAGAATGGTTAAGCATGCTTTGGCTTGTCTTAACAACACTCAATCTTCTAAGGTAAGCAACTCCTTGCCATGGCCGTTTCTGACTTTTGTGAGGCCTATGGGCAATATAAAAATTAGGGGCCCTATAAATTTAATCATATTTACATATGCACTAAAAATTGATTGCATATGAAGAGTACTTTTTTATTAGGCTATTTACATTATATTCATCTTTTTTTTTTTTTTTTTTAATTCCAACATTTCAATTTCAATCTCATTCACGTACACTCTTTTGATCATCTTTTTTGATTTATAGGTTGGAAAAATTATATTGTACATGTGACATCTTGTAAGGTTTTCTTCTAAATATGCTTTCATAATATTAACCTTTTATATAAAATACATCTTGAGTTATGTAAGTTATAACATGTGCATTGGCATGAAAAACGTGAAATCCCCAACCTTGCCAAATATTGTGATTAAAAATGAACTAAGAAATTAAAAATTAATAATCAATTTCATACAAAGAATACTTCATAATACTCTAATATTATTGTGAACATGATATAATTTTAAAATATTAGTCTTAAAATCTTGTTTACAAAAAATAAATCATAACTTGATAAAAATAAAGTCATACGACAATATGAAAGTATTAGACATATAAATGCTCAAAAATGTAGTACAAAAAAAATTTGTAAAATAAAAAGGAAAGAACTCTTAACGGGGAAAAAATTTGGCTAATGGGTTTCGAAACCGTGTTACTAAATTCTAGGAAAAACAAAACAATCCTTAACTAGTGAACCACATCGTTAATTAGTCAAAGATATATGGAAATTAATTTTTATACCTTAAATAATTTAGGCCTTATTAATTTAGCAGCAAATTGGGCTTCAAATCTGTGGCCCTGGGCTGGTGCCCCGGTTACCCTGCCCCAGATACAGCTGTGCTCCTTGCTAATGGATCTAAGCCATTCTTGGTTAGATAATCGTCGCATCCAATGCTTTCTTGAGAATTTATCTCTTTTGCCACGACATGTATGGACTCCATCACTCATATCGTTGAGCTCAACCTAAACCTACATGCACACCCAGTGTGCCTTACCTCCTTAGAGAAGCGATGGTACCTCGCTTTGGCGTAGCCCACCATCACCTCTTCCGGTTAGTAAGTGTTGTTTTGGAAAGACAAGTTTTACTCAATATTTTTAGGAACCTAGGATTTCTATGTTGGTTGATTTAACTGAACTTAACTAATCATCACAACATATTGAAAGCCTACACATGCATCTAATCATATCATTCACATATATAAGAATAAGAATAAATATATAAAGAAAAATTATTAGATGCATATTGGCAACTAGCATGACCCCTTGAAATCTTCAAGTCTTCAAAAGGTCTTCACTTGCAATTTCAAGGCTTCGTCTTCCAAGAAACTTCGTCTTCAAGACTTAACCAAACTATGAAAATACTAGTATCTATGATTAGGACTAATCTACAAAATTAAGGCACAAAAATACTCAACGGTGCGTAGACCGAATTTAGATTTACAAAAATACATAACGGCACGTAGTCCGTATTTTCTATCCTAATCAGGTCCCACTAGTTGCCATTTCATAAAATCCGTGAGAGAATATACATTCCATTCATCCATTCACTATATGTGAATGGCCCATGCATTTTACAACAACAAGCAAGTAAAATTGCATCAAACAAACGCGCGCACTAGTAACTAATCTAGGTGGTTAATCCGATTAACACGCCTTATTAAAACTAGTCAAAATTGTTTAACCGATTATGTAAATTATGTAATCAATAAATGAAGCTCCCACTAAATTCCGCATCCATCTTAAATAATCCAATTAATTAAGCTGGTAGAACCCAAATTTGTCAAAATAAAATTTTGCCAATGCCGCTCAAAACCGAGACCTAGCCTCCAAAAATTATAATTAAAATAAACAAAATTAATTAAAATAAAGGCAAAAATTTGCAAAATAGCATTGCCTTAAAACCCGGGGATAAAGGGCCAAGTGTAAGGTTGTGCACATCGTGCTCCAAGCACGTAGCACACCCACACACACTCCCCGCAACACCAAGCATTATAGCTCACACGCTTGCCAATAAAGCAATGCACTCAAAGATGCTCGCACACCTCACGCACATGGCCGCACGCAACCCTCGAGCATCTACTTTGGCAGCCACATGCGGGGTGCTATGCAACCAGCTAGCCAAGGGAGGCTTTGCCTCGATTTGCGTGCCATAGCCTCGGGATTTCAATCCCAATTTTGCGTGACAAATTATTAATTCTAAATTAATTTTAGAACTAATTCAGGAATGTGTTCGGGTCGATTAATATTTCTAAAAATTTGATACACACTTTCAATCCAACTTTCTTCTCTTTCTCTTCTACCTTTTTTGAAAACAATTCATTTAAAGCAAAATCCTTAGATGATTACGCTGTTGAAGTCAACACAAATCATGACATTCCATTAATGATTGTTCGTGAATTTTTTGACATTCTTCATCAACAAACTTGCTTAAAGTGAATTCGTATTACAAGAAAAAAAAAAGAAAAGGTAAAACAATCATTTTGACTCTAGTTCATTGTTTGAATGCTTGGTATAAAAGGTTTAAGTGAACGCACCCAATTTCTCGTTACACAAATTACTAGGTCATATTCCACATTCGCGTACTAATCCAATCATGGGTGGCAAAGCAGCATTGGAGAAACTTAGACAAGAGCTCCAAAACCTGAAGGCCCTACGAGAAGAAGAAGCCCAATTAAAGGCTCATAAAAAAGCAGACTAGGCTAAAATAAAAGCAGAGAAAAAAAACAAAGTTCTACAAGAAAATGCAAGAGCCGAAAGACTAGAGGCCTTGGAGAAACTTATCCTTCGAGCTAGCTCAGGGACTAATTCCTTCAATTATGGCTTGAACCACAACCTAGTGGCAAGACTCTTCTAAAAATGTTCTTGACTACGGATTTACCAACCTTTATGATTATGGACAATCCTAGTTCTCACTTAATGAGCTTTATTGGATTCATAGCATCATAAAAGAGGTAGAGAAAAGTCTATATACATGTACTTTTCCTCTTTCATTGGACCTAACAACTAGATCATGGTTTTATATCCTCGATGCAAAACAAACTTCCACTTGGAGTATTTTGCCTACTAGAAAAAGTTACTTTTCAAAACAAACTTTCATTTAAATTATTGGACCCTTTTCAAATTATGAATTCTAATTCGAAACAACATGTTTCTAATAAAAATAGTATTCAAAATTTTCTTTCTGAAATTTTGTTTTCTCAAAGAAATAAATTTTCAGATTCTCAATAACCATTTGGATAATACATGTATATACATAAATATTTCCAAAAGGAATGAATCAAGATTCGACTTCTTCTTGACTCGAACTTGTTCTCGCTTAGTTCTCCTACGAATATTGGCTAAAGGATGGTAAATGAACCACCTACAAGACCAAAATCAAATATTGATAAGAACAAAAAAAAAATATCTGATGTTTACTACGAAAATTCGGTTAAATTGCGACCGTTTTTCAGACAGTCTGAAAAACGGTCGCAAACGACGAAATTTGTGACCGTTTTTTAAGCGGTCGCAATATTACGACTTTGCGACCGTTTTTATCTTTTAGACGGTCGCTGGGATGTTTGAACAATTAAAAATAATTCTAAATTAAAATAGATCGTTTGCGACCGTCAAAGACGGTCGTAAATGTCATAATCTACGTCCGTCACAGAGACGGTCGTAAATTTCAAAATCTGCGACCGTCAAAGACAGTCGTAAATGTCATAATCTGCGACCGTCACAAAGACGGTCATAAATTTTAAAATCTGCGACCGTTAAAGGCGGTCGTAAATGTCATAATTTGCGACCGTCAAAAGGATGGTCGTAAATGTCATAATTTGCGACCGCTTTAACGGTCGCAAAGGGATTTTTTTTTTTAAAAAAATTATGCGGTATAAAATGAGCCAAACCCTAAGAGTTTCTCAGCTCTTAGCCTCCGCCTCTTTCTTTTCTCTCTCCTCCACTTCTTTTTTCTTTCTCCATGGTTCCATCTTCTTCTCTTTCCTTTCTCCTTCCTCCTCATTTTTATTCTTCATTTTCACATCTCCATTTTCGTTCCAAGTTACGCTCCCCTCCTTTTCCGTTCTCTTATTCTCCGACAGCGTTGGTGGTGTGTTGGTTTGATGCTTATCTTTGTGGTGTTAACTAGTTCATGGTTTTTAAGGTCGAATTCGACCATGAAAAGTCTAGATCTACACTTTTCATGGTCGAATTTGGCCTTATTAAACCAAATTTGAGATAAAATTAGAAGTTTGAGGTATGTTTTCATGTTTTTGGTTTATTTTCATTTTGTTTTTGGTTGATTTTCATTTCTTTTTTATTTGATTTTGTTTTTTTGTTGAATTTTGGGTTTTATTTTTGAGTACATTTTAATTGGATAATTTTGTGGATTAATTTTCGTTAATTTTAGCGTTTGATATTCAAAGTGAAATTGTTTGATTTTTGATATTTTTTTGATTTGATTTTCGCTAAATTTTAGGTTTTCATGTTATTTTGTTTGATTTTTGGTTCATTTGGTTTATGGGTGGCTTTTTTGGTGGCTGATTTAGGTTTTTGTGGGAAAGGGGTGTGAATCCAGGGTGGGCTGGAGTTCTTTTCAAGGTGATTCGGGGTGGCTGGAGGTGTTTTCGTGGTGACTCAGGGTGGATGGAGGTGTTTTTGTGGTGGTTGAGGGTGTTGTTGGGGTGGCTGGAGGTGTTTTCGTGGTGGTTGAAGGTGTTTTAGTGGTGGTTAAAGGTGTTTTCGGTGTGGCTGATAGTACTTAGGGTGGATGGTGGTGGTGGGTAGATGTGAATAGGGTTGGCAGTGGTGGTGGGTTACGTTGGTGAGGCTGGATGCTGGGTGGGGTGATTTTCTTTTTTTTTTTGTTTTTTTTTTTTTTAATTTTAGCGACGGCTGTAGGCGGTCGCTAAATCCAATTTTGCGACCGCTGACTATACCGGTCGCAATTATATTTATTTGCGACCGTTTTTCAAACGGTTGTTGAAAATATCAAAAACGGTCGCAAAAAAATTGCGACCGTCAAGCGGTCGTAATTTTGTTTTTTTGCGACCAAGGTAATAACGACCACCACGTTACGAGCGTTGGTCGCAATTAAGTTTAGCGACCGTTTTTTGATATTTTCAACGACCGTTAGAGGCGGTCGCAATTTGTCCGAATTTTAGTAGTGCGTTCTAAATCAACTTTGAGAATAAAATCACCACAATGATCCTTACAAACGTTTAGACATTAGGTAAGATTAGTAAACCTTAAACACAATTGTTTTTGGTTTGTAAACAAGCAAAGAACTAACTTGCTTTCTTGAACATGACTTTAACTTAAATGCAGAAGCCATGTCATTGTTCTAAGTATCTAAAAAACAAAAATTGGATACATACATAAGTCCATCCCAATATCATGATTATATGAATGGCCTAAACAATAGCAAGTCATTAGAACTACCCCAAAGTGGGGGCTCCAAGACTTGTGAAATAGCAAAGAATGCGCATAACCCAACTCATGGGGGCTCCGATATCAACAAAAAAACAAAATGAGATATTCATGCCATTCGAGCTACTTTTGAGAATCGCCTAAACTACTAATGGTTTATGTAGAACTCGAGCCTTATAATTTTCAAATGCATCACAATGATTTAATAATCATTTTGCTCCTTTGAAAACTAAGTTTACATTTGAACTTGGCCATGAAACAAGTTACATATTCGAGTCATTTTCAAGTTCAACTTCAAAAACTAATCTTAGTGCATAATTGTTGTTTCAATACCTCAATTTACTCTAGAGATTATAGAGTATGACTAGTAAGAGCAAAGAAACAAAATCATGATACATAAAAAAAATACTTGCTCATACGAAAGTTTAGTACTCAATCAATCATCATGAAAATTGTATCAAGACACATAATTAACATAAGACAAACAATTTCATGAGTTAGAATGTAAACAAATGACTCCTAAATTCTAAGTTAAGGAGTCTTCATTCTAAATTATTCTCCATTGGAATTTCGCAAGAAGGATAACATCTACTTTCTCGAGCTTCAAAACAGTGACAAAATTTGAACTCAAAAGAAAGAATTCAAAAATAACAAGAATAGACGAAATATTTGAACAACATTTCATTTTTCCTCTTACTTGTTTTAATGAATGACCAATATTACTAGACTTAGCAAATTTCTTTGATAAAACTATGAATGGTAAAGAAACAGTTTAAACACACTAGTTAATTCGTTTTCAAGATCCTAGTTGTTATCATAATAAGACGAAATATAGGATTTCTAGACCCATTTCAAGCAACATGAAAAGGTATAAATTATTAAAAACAAACAAGTCATCGAAGTCACCAACATTGGGGGCTACAAAATTCGATAACATAAAATGGAGGCTCAAAAGCCCGAAATATAGCAAAACTACTCTAGTTTGATGATGTCTTCAAGAATTTCCTAAACTAACTAGTTTTGTGCAAATCTTGAGATCACAATTTTATAAGTGAATATAATAACCACCGGTTATTTTTATCATTGATAAACCAATTTTGAAACTTACGCATGAGAAAAATAAACACGAGTCGCAAGAACAAATTCATGCTATTATAAAAGTTCAAAATTTCATTTATGATTTTAATGCATAATTGTTGTTCTAAACACTTCAGTTTACATTAAAATTAACAAGTATAGTCTATGTGAGCAAGACAAAAGAGAAATAAAGTTCAAGCACAAAGTCAAAATTAGAACAAAAGAAAACACATATATGCTTCACATGCTCATACAAGATCAATACTTTACAACTTTGCATGAAATTTGTTGCAATATAAATAACGACAAATAAACAAATTCATGAAAACAAGTCGAATGCCACCCATAATTGGGGGCTACGATACCTGCTATTAAACTTAGTAAACGGGGGCTTCTAACACCCGCAAGAACCATCCTATACCAGTTTCAACTAAGCATTCAAGGGATTTACTAAAATCTCAAAGAATTAGCTACTCTTAGACGAATAATAGTAACACCAATACAGTCATCGCCTACCAACCAATTTTGAAGTTTGAACATGGCAAAAAACTATAAGTACATTTCGCGCCATTTTCAAAACTTTCAAAACATAATTTATGAAAGTATTATTAGTTCCAATACTATAATCACTTCATAAAAAACAAGTATAACCAAACTGAGCAAGTAAAACAACAGATTCAAACTAAATTTGAAAGAAAAAAGCAAGAACATACTTAAACGAAGAAATGCTCATGCAAGGTTCAATACTTAACTGTTCTTCATGAAATTTGTTCCAAAACACTCCTTAAACATAGCATAACAACATGGAGCAAACAATTTCAAGGGTAATAGACCGAATCAAAAACCCCCAAATTAAAAATTTGGGGTTTAATGGTTCGAAAATCGCCCAAATTCAGCCAAGAACAAACGAGTTTAGCAAAAAAATTTACATTAGATTGTGGAAAAAATGAATAAGGGACGAGATCTACTTCCTTTAGCTTTGAATAAAAAAAGAAAGAAAATCCGAGCTCTTTTGAGAAAGAAAGAACCGAAAATCGTGAAGGAAGGAGAGAGAAAACAAAATGAAAAATCGCGCTCCGCGATTTTCTTTTTGCTGCACTAAGTGTCGCGCGCAACTGAATCAGTTGCGCGTGACAGACCAGCGCAACTCAGAATGATGCGGGCGCCTGGCCAGCGCGACCTACTGAGTTGCGCGCGAATACCGATCACTAAAATGACCGGTATCCGGATTTTGATCCATTTGATCATTTTTAAACGGTTTTTGCTCGTTATTAGACGTAATGGCTCGCAAATTATCAAATTCCTTTTTAATTTCTTTGCATTTGTAGTTTATTTTCTTCTTTCATAGATTTTTGCATCATCTTTGCATGCACACCGTGCTTTGTGCCTTCCCCAAGCATACGTTTTGAACGTTTTTTGTACGCGTGCCTTAAGAAGTTCCGTGGTGGTGCTTTACGTAAAAGCACCAATAGACAGGTTTGTCATTTTACTGTGCTGACGTTATAAGTGTCCAAGTTTTCTTCTTTTTCACGTACGAAGCAAAAGGAAGGCGTTTTCATGCAGCATAAAAATGCAAATGGCGTAGCGTACAGTGTAAAATTGTACGGCGTAGGTGTTGCGTAAAATTTCACCTCAACCCAAGCTTTGCGAGATCTACCTCTCGGAATAAAAAGGTAGACTCATTACTGTAGACGTTAGCTCACGAGTCGATAGGCGCGCCAAACCTTCTGGAACTGGCATTTCATGAATGGAATCAAATACGGTAGTTAGTGAGCTTACCAGCTTACCAGACAGTTAGGGTGTCTGTCCACCCCCTGTATAAAGAGCGACGAGATGATGTCGCACCCATGTAGTAACGTGCCCCCAGTCCTGAGACACGTGTACTCATCTTGTGGACAAAACTGCTGAGAGAGTTGCTGACTTTCTTCTCTCTCACTAGATTTGGATATATGCCTCCAGTTTTGAGACATGTATTTCTATCTTATAGACATCTGGCTCGAATACCGGACCCCTTTTCGATTCGAATATCGAAAACCCATTTTCATTCTTTTTACTTTGTTAAAGTCAGGCTAAAGTTTTAATGACATATCGAGGGACTTTAGACCAACGATGAAATAATTGAGAGGAAATCATCCCCTTTTATTCTTTTTCAAAACTGATCTCTTTTCATGACTTGACATCACCCAGAATACCTTTACTTGTAAAAGTGTTCTATAGTTGCAAAGGATCAATCTAGATTCTTTAGCGCATTAAGACTAGAGAAAAGTTTTTCTAGCCTTAATAGCTACTTGTTTCAAACACTTAGCGAACCAAGGATTGTTTCGACAACCTTAAACAAAACTGAAAGATTCTCTATCCTTAGAGAACTTCGCAGAATGAGTCTCGAATTTATTTCCTTGACTACTTTGATCATCGTCTATTCTAGCCTCAATCAAAGTGGGGGCTAACTGTAGACACCTACTTTTGGCCTCTTGTCCCGAAAAGAAAGTGCGATGATGTTACAAAAACCCGTTCTTCATGCTAGATCAAAGTTGAAGTGTTTATGGACTACGAAAAGCATTATGAAGTAAGTTAAAACTCATATTTGAGACCAAGTTATCTTAGAGCCTTGTCCGATTACTAATTAAGCCTAAAATATGTTCGTACATGTTTAAGCTTGATTAATAACGGACCCAAATGCGTCAAATGCAATGATTGGATCCAATGGAACATACATTGTTGAAAAACGAGCCAAACAGACAAACCAACCATAAAATTTCCGTGCAATATTTATACAGATGGATAGCCCTTTCAAAGAGATTTCCAACGGTATATTATAAGCCCAATTCCAAGCCAAAACGAAGAAGTTATGATCAAAACACTAAATCGGGCCCAAAACCGACACCCTTGCACTCCAACGGCCATAAATTTTGATCCATAACATATTTTAACCTAATTCTAATGGCATTAGAAAGTAGACATCTAGATCTTTCCAATGATATCTCACACGCCTAAATTTGATATCGCAATCAACGGAAGTTTAAAAACGCATTTTCGTATAAGGCAAACCGCAAACCATCGCAACTAAATAAGTTGCGCGAGCCTGGCGTGCGTGACTCATTGAGATGCACGTGGCTGATAGGCCGTCGCTGAGCCTACCAAAGAATAAGTCCTATCTTGGTCTCACTAGCTAATAGCAAGGGTAAGAAAGGGTCAAACCCAAGAGAGGCGTTGAATCAACCACCGAAATACTACCGCATAAATAAGCTAAGTGAAGTCGAAGTTAGTTTGGTTTTGTGCAACAAGTACTTGTTCCAGTTAACTAAAGCTAGGGGAAATTAACAATATTTAGAGGATTCTAGGGCATGGGTTATACCACTCAACTTCATCACAAATCATGATTAGCATGCACAAGCAAGGTAAAATAAGGGGTATAATGGGGGAAATCATCTAAAGCACCCAACTACTCTCTCAAGCTAGAGGGATTACTTGAATCATGAATACAACCTACTCTCGTGGTTACAAAGCATAAAACAAGTGTTAAAGCATAATCACGATGACATAAACATTCCCTTGACTAGAAATTCCTATTCTCATGGCATTTCAAGTCAATCAAGCATAAGAGAGCTAACTCAAGTTCATCTCTCGATCCTTCGTTGAGATTGCTTGGATAATAGTTCTAGCAATGGCCATATACAAGAAATAATCAATTAAACCACTTAAGCTCAACTAATAATTAACACCCAACAAGTACCAAATTAGCACATGCAACAAGTAATTAGCTACTACATTGAGGGTTTTACCCAAAATTAGACCACTCACAATCCATGGAGATTAAGGCAATTAAGGATTTCAAACAACTCATGAGCATAATTAAACTAAGAATTAAGCTAATTAACAATCTAAACATAAAAGAATCCTACAACAAAGCAAGAAGAAATAGGGGAAAAGAGTAAGAAAAATATTACTAGAAGCTTGAACTTGAATAACAATGGTGGAGCTTGTCTTCTACAATGATTGAGATTGAAAATTCCAAGCTAATAATTAAAATCTAACTAATTATTTGAGAGTATTTGTGTTTCTACAATTACAAACTAAGAAGAAGCGCTAAAAACTTAGATGCCCTACAATTGAGCCCAAGGGGGGTATTTATATGACCCTCAAATAAAAAAGATGGAGAACCATAAACACTTTTCACATTTTCTAGGCCCTTCTCTTCACATTTTCTTCGGTTTTGCTCCATTCTCACGGCTTCTAACCTCGGTTTTTCATCCATATGCCTCAAATGATTGTCTTTGGACCTAAAATCTCAACAAAAATACTAACAACCCGTGAAGCAAGGGATACACAAAAATTGAACAAAAATAGGATAGAAGTGAACCAAAATGCCAATATATCGAATAAACAAGGTTCAAAATCACCCTAAAATCATATAAAATAGCAAGTTATCAAATCCCCCCAAGCTAAGTTTTTGCTAGTCCTCGAGCAAAACAAACATGTCAAATCAAGAAGGAAGATTACTTGCTAATGATCAAACCAAGAAGAGAAAACACAAACACAAATCCGCATGGCAAGAACCATAAACACTTTTAGCACAAGTGAAAGCAATTTAGACCCCTAAGTCACCTAAGAGGACGAGTTTTTATCTCGTGAGGGTTTCCCTTGAGCTTAACCCACAACTCACACAAACCACACCAACTATCATAGCACATCGTTGTTCTCAAAGTGGTCAAAACACACAAAACCAATGTTTTTATTGCCTAAGTCAACTCATCGGGATACAAATCACAAGCAAGACAAGTGATCAACTTTCAAGAATTACCATTCATACAAATGTGCACAGGAGTTGGGGGTAGAAAGGCGAACTAAGCAAGATTACACTAGGATACTTCGTTATACCTTTTACTAGTTCATTAGAGCACGTCTAGATATTCCAAAGTTGCAAAGCCCTCTTTCGGTTATAAAATCTCAAAATGCAAGTCCACCTCCCAAATTGCACTCCCAAGCCCTTTCAATTACGCTCTAATGCGGGAATTTACACAAGAAACATCAAAATAGAAAGTGTGTGGGAGGCATCCACAAATTGACCTCTAGAATAGAAAAGGTGAAAACTTTGAGAATTTTGGAGGAGTCTTTTACTTCCTCATTCTTTTTCTATTTTTTTTTCATTCGTTGCCCTCGCCTCTTTAAACTGTGAGCGGCTCTTTCTTTTATTCAAAACATGTGGCTTATTATGCCACTTGTTACACAAGATATACATAAAACTAATTCCCTAGTAGAGTTTTGTTTTGGGGAGGAAGGGAGACACACCAAAGGCACAAGGGACCGCAATTTGATTCAAACATATCCTACTTTGGGCAAATTTGACAATATCCTATGCTAGACGTGCTATTGAGCATTCATCGGTTTTCATTTCATATACACTAGTGCAATCAAGATTAATAAGCCTCTAAATGACCCCAACTCTCGCACACACCCTTCTAAAAGAACTTTTACTCATCACTCAAGAGTCAAGCAAGCAAAACATATAAGCATCATCACTTGAGTCTCATCCTTGGGCTTTTTCGATTTTTTTTTTAGGTTACTAGAAAGCAAGAAAAGATAGAAAGTTAGGAGAACTAAGCTAAGCATAAAAATAAGACACAATTGTACAACTAAATAAAGAGAGGAAAGAAGAGAGGTATTCACACATTAAGAGATTTGGATTTAGGGTATTGGATTTCAAAGGGAGCAAATTTGTGTGTTAAGGGGTTTGGATGTTAGGGGAAGGAACAAACAACATGCAAGGTAATCACCAATCAAGCACATACAAGAACCAACATAAAAACCAAAGATAAAGACTCCCCCCCCAAGCTATCATAAACATGTCCCCAATGTTAAAATAATTAAAGCATAAGAAAGGGGAGAAAGAGACTAACTCATTGGCTCGGGCCTCCTTGGGAGCTTGAGCCCCTGGGGTACCAATGTCGGTAGACATTTCAGAACTCACCCAATTCCGACCGAAGACCCTCGAAGCTTGTCCTCATGTTGTTGTAGGAGGACCTCATATCTTCGTTAGACTTTCTCATAGTCTCGAACTCGGTAGTCATCCGATTGAACCCTTTGTTCATCATCTGCATTTGCTGCTCGAAGGTGAGGGATGGGTTGCCCTCACCCATGCCTTGACCTTGGTACCCTTGTTGGTGCTTGTATTGTTGTTGTTGCTGTTGGAATTTTTGTTGTGGAGGTTGTTGTCGTGGTTGTTGCTGCTCTCCTTGCTCTTGCTCCTCTTCTTCGTCCTCATCGCCGGGAGCCCAATCGTGGTCCCTCTCAAAGATCCAGTTGGTCTCGTCGTAGATGAAGGTCCGCTCCGGGTCGGGGAGGTAGGCGTAGGACCGGCCACTCATGTGTCACTGGTAGGGGTGCGGCCCCTCTACGTCCTCTATCCACCTCATTATCCTCAGCGACTGCATATCAATCCGCGTCGCACCTGGGCAAACCTCTTGATCTGCAAAATTAAGGATAAGAGCAGCAGCAATAATAGTGATCATACCACCTATGGTGATGTTACCAGACCTGGTGGCAACATCCTCTAGGTGGTCCACAAACCAAGACCCTACATCTAAGGCCAAACTACCCTCACTCAAGTGCCATAGGAAGTGAAGCTCCCTAGTGGACACTACCCCCGAACTGTCACCTCTAGCGAACGTCGTGTTCGCTATGGTGCGCAGTGACATCCTAAATGCGGGGTGGATGATGGCCGTGGCCTTATCGGTCCTTGGGTTATAGTTAAAGAGGCCGGTGATCATCCTCCAAAACTCACCCGCGTTATAGCTACGGGGTGGCCTATCCTTTGCCCCAATGGTTCCGTTCGTAGGCCACCCAAATGCTTAGTTCACCCTATTGATGGTCATGTTTTGTTGGGTGTTCATGAGTTGGAAGGTAATACGTCGGGGGTTCCTGTTTGTGTCCCGTTGGACTTGGAGGGTGGAGAGGAACTCAAGAGTTAATCTCTTGTAGGTCAAGGCATGTAAGTCTAGCCAACTACCTAGTCCACATCCCTCGAATAACATTCTTGTGTCCTCCCCCACCCCTAGGGACTCGGCTACATCCTCGCTGTAGAATTTGGTCGGCCTAATTCTCCTCCTACTATTTCTTAGAAAATTGTTCGAAAAAGTTTGGTCATTGAAAATTATTCCCATTATATCCACTTGTGGTGGATCAACGGGAGGAGGAGGAGAAGGGTTGCGGTACCTAGCGTCTGTGTTTCTAGGTCAATTTCTTCTAGACATGGTCGGATTTATGCAATGCAATCAAACAAACCACAACCAAATAATCAACACAATAAACACACAATAGGCACTAAGTCCACTAATACACAACCAAAGCTCAAACAAGGCCAACAATTACTACACAATCAAGCTAAGCTCTAAGTCTCCCACCTAAAACAAGTAAATCACCAAGCCACAAAGATCATTTCAATAGTGCATCCACAACAATTTTTCATTAATTTCACGCACTAGAATCAAATAATTCAACACAACAATTTACTCAAACAAGCATGTTCTTCCTTCACCAAAATCACCCCTTTAATTCCATACTTACAAAAATTTCAATCCTCAAAACACACCAAATTCATTCAAACTCAATAAATCTTGACAATTATCAATTATCAATCACTCATAACAACAAACTTTCTCAAGCTATTTCATGCAAAAATCCAAGAATTCAAGCATAAAATTAGTAAAAGGGAGGAACAATTATACCGAACTTATCGTGGGTGTAAAACCCGCAAATGAACCTCTCTTGCCTTCCTTTTGCTTGCTTGAGAACCCACCTTCAACCAATTGCTCCAAAATTTACTCCCAAAGAAAACCCCCAAATCAATTTTTTTCAAGGGTTTGAGTTTTTGGGTGATTTTTGGGGTTAGATGTGATAAAAGGGGTAGTAGTTTCTGAATTTGGTGAAAAGGAGTGAAGATTTTTGTGAAAAAGAGTTGAATTTGGGTGAAAATTTGAGTGAGAATGAAGATTGGAGTGAGTAAGGAGGAGGGGAAGATGAGTTTTTTTAGAGAGAGAGAGAGGAAATTGTGAGTATGAAGAGGAGAAGTGAGAATTTTTTTTTATTTATTAAAACCGTGTTGTTATCAGTTGTTTCTGGGGACGCACGGACTTGCCAAATTTGGCACGACGTGCAGATTCGAGCAGAATTTAGGGAAGTTCCTACCTTATTTGGCACGGACGTGCCGGGGTTGTGCACGTCCTTGCTTAATAACACGCACGGACGTGCTTATTTTGGCACGTCCGTGCTGAACTTCGAAGCACTTTGTTAATCCTGCCTGATTCTGCACGTTCTGCACGTCCGTGTAGACCTGATGTTGCACTTTATTCTGTTTTTTTTTTTTTTTGTAATAATAGTAAGGCATAATAATAATAAAATTATTATTATCACCATTATTATTATTATTATTATTATTATTATTATTATTATTATTATTATTATTATTATTATTATTATTATTATTATTATTATTATTATTATTTTTAAAATCCTTATTACTTTACTTTCACAAAACCTTTTCTTACTTCTCTTTTCATCAACACCAACAAAAGACATTGAGAGTAGGGAACATTGAGAAAAATTGGTAATAGTAAGAGTGATGGAAATTAAGTAATAGTTATGAGAGAGAGAGAGTTGAGAAACTCGGGTTGCCTCCCGGAAGCGCTCTTTTAACGTCACTAGCTTGACGACATTGCGGGATCAATGAGAGTAGGGAACATCAAACTCATCAAGGTGAACAACCTTGGCTTCCTCATGCACAAAACCGTCAAAGTATGCCTTAAGCCTTTGGCCATTCACTATGAACGGTTCACCATTGTCATTTGAGATTTCTATGGCTCCATATGGAAATACCTTCTTAACGGTGAAAGGTCCATTCCATCTTGACTTGAGCTTACCCGGAAACAACTTCAACCGGGAATTGAATAGTAGGACCTTGTCACCTTCCTTAAACTCCCTTTTGATAATATGCTTGTCATGCCAAGCCTTGGTCTTTTCTTTGTAGATCCTTGCATTCTCGTATGCATCCAACCTTAATTCTTCCAAGGCATGGAGGTCAAGCAACCTCTTCTCACCGGCGCTTTGAAGGTCAAAATTCAATGTTTTGATAGCCTAATGAGCCCGATGCTCAAGTTCTACCAGCAAGTGGCATGACTTTCCATAAACAAGGTTGTATGGTGTGGTGCCGATAGGAGTTTTGAACGCAGTGCGGTAGGCCCATAGAGCATCATCAAGCTTCATAGACCAATCTTTCCTAGACCTATCCACCGTTTTCTCAAGAATCATTTTTACCTCCCGGTTTGAAATTTCAGCTTGACCACTTGTTTGGGGGTGGTAAGCTAATGACACCTTGTGCCTCACACCATATTTCTCAAGGAGAGCTTAAAAGGATCGCTTTGCAAAGTGTGAACCTCCATCACTAATCACAGCCCGGGGCACTCCAAATCTTGGGAAAATTACTCTTTTGAAGAGCTTGACCACAACCTTAGCATCATTAGTAGGAGATGCAACTGCTTTCACCTACTTTGACACGTAATTGACGGCCACTAGAATGAACTTGTTCCCAAAAGAGCTCGGGAAAGGCCCCATGAAATCGATGCCCAATACATCAAAAATTTCAAGTTCAAGGATGTTGTTAAAAGGCATTTCATTCCTTTTTGAAATATTACCGGTTCTTTGACACCGGTCACAAGCTTTCACCACACACCACACATCTTTGAACATTGTTGGCAAAAAGAAACCGCATTGCAATATTTTTGCCAAGGTCTTGTTAGCACTCATATATCCTCCACAAGGTGAGGAGTGCCACATTGTGATAACGTCTTCAATTCCGTTATCCGGGACACACCTAAAAAGGCCATCAACACCTTGTTTGAAAAGCAAGGGGTCGTCCCAAAAGTATTAGCGAACATCATGAAGAAACTTCCTTTTTTGTTGATAAGAGAGGTCGGGAAGAAGAATAGAGCAAGACAAGTAGTTTGTAATGTCTGCAAACTATGGTGCCGGTGCTTGGAGAATAGCAAATAGTTGATCATCCGGGAAAGAATCGTCAATTGGCAAGTTATCAAGATCACCTACAAAGATAGGCAACCGTGAAAGATGATCGGCCACAACATTTTCGGCACACTTCTTGTCTCTAATCTCAATATCATAGTCTTGTAAGAGTAAGACCGACCGTATCAACCTTGGCTTCGGTTCTTTCTTTGACAAGAGGTACTTCAAGGCCGAATGGTCGGTGAAGACTATGACTTTAGACCCCAACAAGTAAGATCTAAACTTCTCGATTGCATGAACAATAGCTAGAAACTCTTTTTCTGTGGTAGTGTAATTCCTTTGTGCATCATCTAGTGTTTTGGTAGTGTAGTAGATAGCATGGAGCTTCTTATCCTTCCTTTGTCCAAAAACGGACCCACACATGAGCTCAAAAGAAAGCTCCCTATTAGGGGGTTGAATAATAGGAGCCGAAATCAATGCCTCCTTCAACCTATCAAATGCTAGCAAACATTCATTAGTAAACACAAAAGGGGAATCCTTTACCAACAATTGAGGGAGCGGCTTTGCGATTTTTGAAAAATCCTTTATGAACCGGCGGTAAAAACCCGCGTGTCCAAGAAATCTCCTTATCCCCTTCACATTTGTGGGGTTTGGGAGGCGCTCAATAACGTCAATTTTGGCACGATCAACTTTAATGCCCCTACTAGAAATCACATTACCAAGAACAATGCCCTCCTCTACCATGAAATGGCATTTCTCTTAATTCAAAATTAAGTTCACCTCTTGATATCTTTGCAACACTTTAATCAAATTCAAAAGGCATATGTCAAAAGATGAACCAAAAACAGAAAACTTATCCATAAATACTTCAATTGATGATTCAAGCATGTCGGAAAAAATAGACATCATACACCTTTGAAATGTGGAAGGTGCATTACAAAGCCCAAAGCAAAGGTGCCAAAAGGGCATGTGAATGTAGTCTTCTCTTGATCCTCGGGTTGGATTGGGATTTGGAAGAATCCCGAGTATCCATCCAAGAAATAATAGTGACTATGTGATGCTAGTCTTTCCAAAATTTGATCAATGAAGGGGAGTGGAAAGTGGTCTTTCTGGGTGGACTTATTCAATTTCCGGTAATCAATACACATCCTCCACCCGGTGACCGACCTCGTAGATTTGGTCTCACCCTTATCATTCTTGATGATGGTCATGCCTCCCTTTTTAGGCACAACTTGAACCGGGTTAACCCACTTACTATCGGAGATAGGGTAGATTATGCCTGCCTCAAGAAGTTTTAAAACTTCTTTTTCACAACTTCCTTCATATTTGGATTGAGCCTTCTTTGGTGCTCAATCGAGGAAGCATAATCATCATCAAGTAAAATCTTATGCATGCATATAGTAGAACTTATCCCCTTAATGTCATCAATTTTATAACCAATGACACCTCTATACTCCCTTAAAACATTTAGGAGTTTCCCAAGAGAGGTGTGATCAAGCTTAGCATTGACAATAACGGGATAACTCTCACTATCATCAAGAAAAGCATATTTTAAGTAAAGGAGGAAGGGGTTTAAGTTCAACCTTATGAGGAGGCGTAGTCCTCTCCTCTTTTACCTCCACATTAAGCACTTCCACTTTCATTTCGTTGTGGACTAAAGGTTGGTTGAGCAAAAGATCATACCCCCTTGTTTCTTCACCTTCCTCAACTAAGCCTCCCGTTAGGATAGCTTGTAAAGGATCTCCTTCAAAAAAATTCTCTTGGAACTTCTCTAAGTCCCTTTTTAAAGTATCAACTCTATGAACTTCATCATACAATGGCTTTTTTAATGCTTGTGGGAATGAAAATGATATTTTCTCATCTCCCACGTTCAAGGTCAATCTTCCTTGCTTCATATCAATCACCACTCCTGCGGTGTTCAAAAACGGTCTTCCCAAGATTAGGGGCATCGTAGTATCTTCTTCCATTTCCATTACCACAAAATCACATGGCACAAACACTCTTCCAACTTGAACCGGCACATCTTCAAGAATTCCCAAAGGTAGCCTAACCGTGCGGTCGGCCAATTGTAAGGACATTATAGTTGGCTTTAAGTCTCCAACCCAAACTCTTAGCAATTGAGTAGGGCATCAAGCTCACACTTGCCCCAAGATCACATAAAGCATCCATAGCTTCCATATCTCCAATCTTCACCGGTATTGCATAGCTTCCCGGGTCACCAAGCTTTTGAGGAAGCTTGTTTTGAATGAATGCACTCACCTCCTTAAGAAGGGAGATGGTTGCACTCTCTTCAAGCCTACTCTTATTGGATAGAAGATCCTTCAAAAACTTTGCATACGTAGGCATTTGTGACATGGCATGAAGAAAGGGGATGTTCACTTGAAGTCCTTTCATGACTTCAAGAAATTTGAAAACTTCTCATTCAATTTCTTTTCTACAATCCTATGAGGGAATGGAATTGGAGGCTTGTATACTCTCATTGGGGGCTTTTCTACTCTTTTCCAATCTCCCTCACTTTCTTTTATGACTCCCTCGTCATTATATTTGTTGCTTCTTTTTCTCAACATCAACTAATTCATTTTCAAAATCATCCTCATTTTTCACCACTACTCCCTCATCACCCTTTTGAGGCTCCTCTTCTCTCATGACTGGCCCCTCATAACCTCTTCCCGACTTCAAAGTAATGGCCTTAGCTTGCTCCTTTGGGTTTACCACCTTTGAGCTTGGGAAGTGACCGCTAGGATTTGAGGATGAACTCCCAACTTGTTGGGCTATTTGTGCCAATTGATTCCCAATTATCTTGTTGTGTGCTTGAAGTTGTTGGATGTTCGCTTGCATATCCGCATTGCTTCTTCCTTGTTGTGCAATGAAGGTCTCAAGTGCGGCTTCAAGGGTAGACTTTTGAGGTGGTGGGGGAGCGGGTTGGTTATATTGTTTCCTTTGTTGGTCTTGGTTGGGATGGCGATATGGAGCTTGTTGGTTTTGAGAGTGAGGTTGGTTGTAGTGGTTTTGGGGTTGGTTTTGGTTTTTATTGTAGCTATTTTGTGAGGGCCCTTGGTTTTGTTGCTTCCATCCCGTACTTTGTTGGGGTTTCCAACCATGATTGTAGGATTGGGGGTATGGCTCATTTCTTTGCCCAATTGCCGCCGCTTGCTCTTGGTTAGTTGAGTTGCAATAAGAGGACTTGTTGCGTGGAAGAGCTTGGAGATGTAAGAGTGGCTTGATCTAGCTTATGAGCTAGCATGTCAAACTTTGATGCAATAGAACTATTGCACTAAGATCGTGGATTCTGGCCTTCTTTACTTGAGGTTGCCTTCTATCACCTCCATATGCGTAGTGCTTAGCCACTTCTTCAATCATTTTGTATGCTTCATCCACCGATAGCGTTTTAAGGCTACCATTGGCCCCGTTATCAAGATTAGCTCTTGAAGTAGGAGTAAGACCATTATAAAAGCTTTGAACAATGATCCATGATGTGAAACCATGGTGTGGGCATTTTCTAGTGTAGTCCTTGAAACGCTCCCAAGCTTCACTCAAAGTCTCATCAATCTCTTGGTTGAAATTGGTGATTTTCCTCCTTAGTTCGGCGGTCTTTTCGGGTGGACAATACTTTCCAAGGAAAGCTCTAGTGACTTCATCCCATGTTGTCAATGATCCCTCTTCTACCCTTCTCAACCAATGCTTTGCCTTGTCACGGAGGGAGAATTGAAACATGTGAATACGGATGAACTCTTCCGTAATGTTGTTTTGCTTGATGGTGGTGCACAATTCGAGAAAGTTGTCCAAATGAGCAAAAGGACACTCATGAGAACTCCCACGAAATTGATCACCCTGTATCATACTGATGAGTTGAGGCGATAGCTCAAAATTGTTTGCATTAGTGGTGGGGAGACGTATGCCACTCCGAAGTGTGAAGGCATTGGGGTGGTCATAATCTCGTAGCAATGGTGGAGGAGGATTGCCGTCACCCATGTTCTCTTCTTCGTTGGTTGAAAAGATTTCTTCCGGATCCGAATCCGAATACACAATGGAGAACTCGGGTGTGCCTTCCAAAGTCTCCTGACGTTTCTCAAAGTCCTATTTAGCTCCGGATCAACGGGAATAAGCGGTGAAGGCTTACTCTTTCGTGTCATGCAAAGTCAAACAAAGCTAAGAAAAACATTAGCAATGACTATCACAAGATGAAAACACATATATACAAAAACAAATAAGAAAAATTATGATACAAAAATTCACACACTTAGACTCATTCAACAATAATATATTCAATGTGACTCTGCCTCCCCGGCAACGACGCCTAAAATTTGATAGGCCATCGTTGAGCCTACCAAAGAATAAGTCCTATCTTGGTCTCACTAGCTAATAGCAAGGGTAAGAAAGAGTCGAACTCAAGAGAGGCATTGAATCAACCACCAAAATACTACCGCATAAATAAGCTAAGTGAATTCGAAGTTGGTTTGGTTTTCTGTAACAAGTACTAGTTCCAGTTAACTAAAGCAAGGGGAAATTAACAATATTTAGAGGATTCTAGGGCTCGGGTTATACCACTCAACTTCATCACAAATCACGATTAGCATGCACAAACAAGGTAAAATAAGGGGTATAATAGGGGAAGTCATCTAAAGCACCCAACTACTCTCTCAAGCTAGAGGGATTACTTGAATCATGAATACAACCTACTCCCGTGGTTACAAAGCATAAAACAAGTGTTAAAGCATAATCACGATGACATAAACATTCCCTTGACTAGAAATTCCTATTCTCAATTTCAAGTCAATCAAGCATAAGGGAGCTGGTTATACCACTCAACTTCATTACAAATCACGATTAGCATGCACAAACAAGGTAAAATAAGGGGTATAATAGGGGAAGTCATCTAAAGCACCCAACTACTCTCTCAAGCAAGAGGGATTACTTAAATCATGAATACAACCTTCCCGTGGTTACAAAGCATAAAACAAGTGTTAAAGCATAATCACGATGACACAAACATTCCCTTGACTAGAAATTCCTATTCTCATGGCATTTCAAGTCAATCAAGCATAAGGGAGCTAACTCAAGTTCATCTCTCGTCCTTCATTGAGAAAGCTTGGATAATAGTTCTAGCAATGGCCATATACAAGAACTAAGCAATTAAACCACTTAAGCTCAAGTAATTAACACCCAACAAGTACGAAATTAGCACATGCAACAAGTAATTAGTGACTACATTTAGGGTTTTACCCAATCCCTAGAAAATTAGACTACTCACAATCCATGGAGATTAAAGCAATTAAGGATTTCAAACAACTCATGAGCATAATTAAACTAAGAACTAAGCTAATTAACAATCTAAACATACAAGAATCAAGCAAATAAATAACAACAAAGCAAGAAGAAATAGGGGAAAAGAGTAAGAAAAATATTACTAGAAGCTTGAACTTGAATAACAATGGTGGAGCTTGTCTTCTACAATGATTGAGATTGAAAATTCCAAGCTAATAATTAAAATCTAACTAATGATTTTAGAGTATTTGTGTTTCTACAATTACAAACTAAGAGGAAGCACTAAAAACTTAGATGCCGTACAATTGAGCCCAAAGGGGGTATTTATATGGCCCTCAAATAAAAAGGACGGACAAAACAAAAGTCGGGAACTTCTGCAAGTGCGCACAGACGTGCCAGAGGTGGCACGGACATGCAGCCTAAGTGGCACGGACGTGCCACCCTAAGCACGGCTGTGCAGATTTGGGCAGTAGCTTAAACTTTGGCCAGGTGAACTGCACGGGCGTGCAGCTTATGGCACGGATGTGCTGGCTGAGCTGCATGGACGTGCTGAAGCCTTGCATGCCCGTGCCAAATCAGGCAGTAGCTTGGTTTGGCTGGGGCACTCCTGCACGGTCGTGCAGGACATGGCACGGCCGTGCACGGTCTTCTAGGCCCTTCTCTTCACATTTTCTTCGGTTTTGCTCCATTGTCACGGCTTCTAACCTTGGTTTATCATCCATATGCCTCAAATGATCGATTTTGGACCTAAAATCTCAACAAAAACACTAACAACCCGTGAAGCAAGGGATACACAAAAATTGAACGAAAATAGGATAGAAGTGAACCATAATGCCAATATATCGAGTAAACTAGGCTCAAAATCACTCTAAAATCATATCAAATAACAACTTATAAGCGGCACTCGAGCGCGTCTCTCTGAGTTGCGCGCGCCACTTGACGGTGCGGCTCTAAAACCCTAAACTGAGATTCCTATGTCTATAAAAAGGGGTATTCGCACAGCTCTAAACACACAAAAAATCAAAATTGAAAAACCCTAAATTTCTAAAACCCCTTGTAGACACCCATTTTTGTCTCCCCAAAACCAAACCCAGTGATGAATGCCTTTCACGTCGAACCATAATCAAATGAGGTGAAATTGAGGAAAAGTCAAGTGTTGCGGTTTAGTTTTATTCTCTTCTCTCTATTTTCGAAAATAACTCTATTTATTAAAAATAGCCAAACCAGTTTAGTTTGCTCCATAATTAAGGTCCAATAATAGTGTAGTTGGATGGGGTTCGAAGAGACCTTTCCAACGATATATTATAAGCCCAATTCCAATGAATATTGAGGAAGTTATGGCCAAAATACTAAACTGGGCCCGGTTAATTATTTACGGCCCAATGATCTAGAGGAGGGCCCAATGTTAATTATTATTCCTAAAATTATTAGGATTAATTATAACTTTCTAGAGGTTTCTAGAAACGTTTCTTCTAATTCTAATATTATTAGATTTAATAATTATTTTTAAATGGTTTTTTTATTTGGAGTAAAATTTTATTATTATTATTTTATTATTATTAAACACGTTTTTTTCTTCTGTACGGATTCCGTAGATCAAGTTGATTAAAGATCGGATTCCGCGTGGAAAAGCGCGTCCAAGTCAGACTGTCGCCAAACGACAAGTCTATCGCCTCACGACAGCGTGAATTTCTGGCGACAGCGTATAGTTTTATTCCTTATCAAATTCCATACTTTTCTGGACTATTTTCCTATAAATAGAGTCCTCGGCCTCTGTTTTTATTAATCAACTCTTATTTAAAATCACCCAATTCTCTCTATTCTCTATTAAGCAATATATGCTTTCTTTCTCTCTCTCTTTCTAAACTAGCTTTTACAAACAATATTCCGCATTCACAAGATTTAGAATCATCTAGCCAAGTTCGAAGTTGCCTTCTCCCTAGACGTGCAAGGTTTAATATTTTCTGAGGGTTTGGTCCAAATCTAGTCAAAACTTCATTTAATTTAATTCTTTGATTTATTATTGTCATTGAAGTTTGCTAACTCGTGTATTTTGTTATTAGAAAGAGGTACGAGGCTTCAAAGTAAGTAGATTTAACTTACTCTCTATTTCTTTCACAATGTAGAAAGCATGTTTATTATTGTTTAATGCTTCCTAGTATCATGTTAGGATGTTTTCATTGCTTCCTAGTATCATGTTAGGATGTTTTTTTATTGCTTTCTAGTATTATGTTTAGGGTGTCTTTATTATTTCTAATATCATGTTAGTACTATGTTAGGTTTAAAGCTTTGATCTTTATTGTTTAGTGACATGCTAGGATTTGTTATTAATCTTGTTAGTATCATGCCTAGGATCTTGTTATTATTATTAAGCTTTATTATGCCTTATTATGATTATATTTTGATTATTATTATGATTTTGATTATTCTTATGTTGCTTGATATTTATTATTGTTATTGCTTGATCACACCTTTTAAGCTTGTTTAAAGGGATTTTGTACTTGAAATCACACTTAATAAGATAATTAATAATTTGGTTTAGGCTAATATGATTTAATTAATTCAAGTTATCGCCAATAATAGATTTATTTGTGCATTAATATTCAACCAACATAGATAAACAGGTTAGGATTAAACCTAATGTTTGCATGTTAGTCAGAAAGCGCACATGAATACGAGTAGAACAAAATAGAGGCCTATTTTATAGGGCGGGTCCCTTCTTTTGTAGATTGGATTCGTACCCTCATCCCCGAACCCTATTTGGTTCAAGACCTTATGGAGTTGACGATCTCCTGGATCGTTTTGGGTTTACAAGTTCCTAAAACTTGTTGGCGACTCTTTTGCTCTAGCTTTCTTCCCTTTGGAACGCCGTCATACTTTAGTGTATGATCACAGTGGGGTTCAAGCTTGGGTTCATAATGCTTGAAATATTCCCTACAGTTTTTTGGTGACTCTATTGGGGAAGATTTCTATTTATATTCCTAAAATTTATTTTGGCAATTATTTAGAATGAGGGGATGAGACTCGAAAAATTCTAAGTATTTCATGTGCGTAATTTTGATTAACATTATTGTCATATGCATAAAAAGGTCATCGTTGGATAGACCAATGAGTCAAAAACATAGGATTTTTACACGTAGGAAATTTGAGAAATTTCTTTCACAACTAGAATCGAAATAATGCTGCGAAATCTGGAAAATTCTAAGAACGCAGATACCTGCTGAGGCATGTAGGAACTAGCGTCTAGAAAACAGGGCTTGTCGCCTGTAAAGAGCTTCTTTCGCTTTGCGACAGGGGTTCTTTTGCGGCGACAGTCCTGTAGTCTGGCGCCAAGTTCTTCCAATACCGACCCAGAACTCTGCCTTCTTGTTTTGACCATTTCTAGTAATGTTGGCTCGATTATACTTCCTGATTGAGCTTTTCTCACTTTTCTGAAACCCAGATGTGTTCTACATATGGACATAACCCTCTGGGGGTTCACTCTTCATCTACCCAATCGAACGCTCCTGGCAACGACGGGTACATGCAAGTTTGTGAATCCACCTAACCATGGAAGCAAGTTTTTAACTTGCGGGGTCCCATCCATACGCGCCAACCCTTCACGGTTAGGCTTCCGCACGATACATCCGGACTCATAACCATCTACCCTCTTTGACTTAACCCATATCATTGAACTTTAGAGAACTAGAGCCATGGTTAGGTTGCAAACTCATTGCATCATATTGTGACTATATGAACTACTTGTGCATCCTTGCTTGTGCATACTATATATGTGTTAACCGTTTGGTTTGACTTGTGTTTGTAAGTACACTTAAATAAATTAATTAATGAATAAAGGACTTTGTTTGATTAATTAATTAATTAATTTGAACTAATGAATATGTCTTAAGTCGAGTCATAGTTCCTTTAAGTCAACCCGGATTTTTTTTCCAGTATACTGCACTTGCGTCAACTTTTTTTGGTCGTAGCCGGAGTTCTAGGAAGAAATATGAGTTGTACAACCTATGGAGGTGTAGCCTTGAGTTTTATCTTTAATTTGGCGTTAGTTTCGTCCCAATCAGAGTCACAGATCAAAAGTTATGAATAAAATACCACAGCCTATCCAGTTTAATGCATACACGTGAGGTCCTAACTTAGTCTTTGCTTGAGTCTAGTCACATAGTCTAGCCACATGGTCATGACGCAAGTCTTAACATGTCACCTACACTCACTAGTCTTAGCACACACTTTGTATATGTCATCATGACCATATCTTAGGTGAGTCGATTTTTCCGTCATTTGAGTTGGGGGGTCCATTCTATTCCTAATTCTTCCATATTTCTTCATCTACATCTTCTTCCTACTCTCCACATACTTTCTTCCATATTTCTTCATCTACATCTTCTTCCTACTCTCCACATACTTTCTTCATATTTCTTCATCTACATCATCTTTCCACTTTCCACATACTTTCTCCACACCTATCATTTCTTTCATTCTTTCATGATCTCTTCCCATCTATGCATGTTGAATCGAGTTTGAGTCATATGATTGACAAGAAAAAAAGGTAATGATGAGACAAAACACAAGGCAAGCTTCTCACTAAGATTTCATGCTTTCTTCTTCTTTTTTCAAACCTTTCCCCCATAAGTCTAGCATAGACACCTTGCATTTTCTTTAGATTTATTACATAGGTTTTTTATTTTGTTCCCCTTTAATGAAATGAGTGTTTCTTCCCTCACATATGATCATTGCATTGCAAAAAAAAAAAAAAAAAAAAAAAAAAAAAAAAAAAAAAAAAAAAAAAAAAAAAAAATCAAGGTCAAACTAAGCACAAGGTATACCCATGATTAGAGGCACCTCTTGTAGCCATATCATACCTTTCACCCTTCAAAAATACAATCACTTTTTTTTGATACTCCACTTTGAGCCTCCTCTAACGATAGACCTTTCATTTTTCAACCCATATCTACTTAACCTTGGGATAGGGATGGTGTGTAACTTATGCAATTTTCAAAATACAAAAGCTTGAGTGATCTCAAAAGAATAAAATAAAAATATAAAAATAAATAAAAGTGTACAAAAGGGCAAGTGTTCCAATGTCTATGATATGAAAATATCTTTGATAAGAACACGTCTCAGATTGCGTCTCTTATCGAGTGCTCGGTACCGTGCCTGAGAAACATGAATGCCAAGTGAGTGATAGACCGCATGATCGGGATTGCCCACACTTATCAAAATAAAAATGCATAAGCAAAATAAATAGAGAGCAAAAATAAAAGAAAAAAGAAAGAAAGCTCAAAAGTGAGAAAACTCAAGCATAAAAATAAAAAAGATTCAAAAGCAAGGTTGCACACCTTGAGGGCTTATCTAGGGTCTTGAGCCTTTATCCCCTTCTTCTTCAACCTTTAGCCTAACCACGTTACAACCCTTAAAAAGACCTTTTTGAGGTATACATACACTTGTGCGAGGTTCGGCTAGAGCTACGTTTGGCCTGATTCTTAAGGGATACGTAGGCAACCTCATATTGAGGTGCGGCCATAATAAAAATGCATTCATATTCACATTCACACACTTACACCGTGATCATATCAAGGGATCTCCAATGCTCATCCCTATTCACTTAGAGCTAGACTTGGGGGCTTGATCCTTACATCATTAGCCTACCTAGCCTAAGAGTCATCATTATTTGACTCTTACCAAATAATACTTTTCCATACCGTTAGCCTTTGCAGCCTAACTTTAGTGTCACTTTCACATACTGCACAGATACATGACCAAATAGACTTCTAATTAGGAACCCTTTGTCATGAAGTCTTAACATAACGTTGAAGCATGCTTTGTCAAAATCATACATCAACATCACTCATAATCATCATTGTATCAGGAAGTATGAAGTGCATAGCCTCCATGCCTAAGATACCTAAATCCTTTCATAAACGAGTCAACTAAGATAGTTTAGGATGAATTAATCCTTGCACCTTGAGAGATAGCATCAAATGCATATATTTGATTAAGTTCATTCAACATGCACCATAAAACACTTCGATTCTTTTTTTTTGCGTCTTTCTTTTTTGGGAGAAAGTCGATACCCTCCACAAAAATGACGGAAAATTTTTACCTTTTTTGCATTTTCGAGTCGCACATCACACACGAGTCATGTACATTGAGTCATATCGTGTCATATCACATCGAGTTGAGTCTAACACATAAGAGTCGAGTCATGTCAAATTTATGAGTCAAGCAACACTAAGCCTTAGGTCAACCTGAGATAACTAAAAAATAATAAAAGATTAGCAAAGTCCTATAGTCCGAAATATAGATGCAGGTACATTCCAGCGAGCAAGAATATTTCCGGATTTTTTCGAAAAACCGCAAATATAGATGTATGAAACTTTTACAAGATGAGAGAAGTTTGAGCAAAATTTTATAGATCAGTAAATTAGAGATGAAGAGCTTTAATTTGCAAATGATTTGAGCGGATTTGGTTTTAAAGAAACGACTAAATTGAAAGTTCGGAGTGAAATCAGGCAGTAGAATTGAAAAAGAAATCTGTCGCCAAACGACAAGGTTGCCGCTTGGCGACAGAATGATATCGCGGCGACAAGAAGTTCTGGCATGCGCGTGCGTGGCGACAAGTCACGTGGCTTCATGATATGGTCATATGGACCTAGTGCACAAGTTTGGGTTCCTTGGTACGCCAGTTAGCCCCTCTAATCAATTTAACATGATTTAGTGATCGGCTCGATTACAATCACAATGGGTGATCGACCTGACAAAAGATCGTCTCACTTAGCTTAAAGTGCCTAAGCATTGGCTCATCGCAAGCACCGAAGTAACAGTTCACAACGATTTCCTAGGATGGAAAGATTTGAAGAATCAAGAAGACAAAGCTTTCAACAGGGGGGGCTTTAAAATTTAAAGGGTTTCACTTGGATTTCAAAAGGACGGTTTGAGATGAAGCGACTTTCAATAGCTTTCACTATGATTGGGGAGGTTATTATTAGATTTGAGAAGAACGATTCAAGATGAAGCGGTCTTTGATTGCTTTTCGCTAAGATTGTGGAAGTTATCACTTGATTTGGAGAAGATAGCACGAGATGGGATATCTTCGACGACCTTCGCTATGATTGTGGAAGTTGTATCCTATATTTGAGAAGATAGCACGAGATGGGCGATCTTCGACGACATTCACTAAGATTGTGGAAGTTGTCACCTATATTTGAGAAGAGCGGTTCGTGATGAGGCGGTCTTCGACGACATTCGCTAAGATTGTGGAAGTTGTCACCTATATTTGAGAAGAGCGGTTTGTGATGAGGCGGTCTTCGACAACATTCGCTATGATTGGGAAGGTTGTCACCATGATTCAAGGAAAAGCTTGAGATGTAGCAGCAATGATAGACAATGTTCCCCAGGATGTGAAGAGTTGTCACAAATTCAGAAGATGGCGAGATATGGTCACCTTCGACGGTCCCTCAAGATAAAGAAAAGATTGTCTATAGCGGCGATGCACTGCCGTGGCAACATACTGCCACAACCTTAAAGATAACAACGTACAGATATTTTCGACGATGTTCCCAAGATACCGTGGAGGATTGTCACCAAGAAATATTGAAGATGACGACGCAATGTTACCTTCAAAGATGGCGTTCTCTGTCTTGTAGAAGGTTGTCAAGACGAAAATGCAACAACAAGATGGTTACCTCCAGCGCGTGCTCGACGGTTCAAGATACGCGTTTCTTAACTCTTTTATCCGTTTTAACTAATGATTAGTTTGCAGGTATCGACGTTATAAAAATGATTTGGGATCGCAGAACTTTCTGAATCATTCTTCATCCCTATCGCTACTTTGACTTTTGTTTTCGAAACATTCGTTTCTCCAAATTCAGTCAAAGTGGGGGCTTTCGTAGACACCCATTTGTGTCTCCCTAAAACCAAACCCAGTGATGAATGTCTTTCACGTCGAACCATAATCGAATGTGGTGAAAGTGAGGAAAAGTCAAGTGTTGCGGTTTAGTTTTTTTCTTTTCTCTCTGTTTTCGAAAATAACTCTATATAATAAAAATAGCCAAACCAGTTAAGTTTGGTCCATAATTAAGGTCCAATAATAGTGTAGTTGGATGGGGCTCGAAGAGACCTTTCCAACAATATATTATAAAAAAATTATTAGGATTAATTATAACTTTCTAGAGGTTTCTAGAAAGGTTTCTTTTAATTCTAATATTATTATATTTAATAATTATTATTTTAAAATGGTTTTTATTTGGAATAAAATTATATTATTATACTACTAGAAAACAGCCTAATTCCGACGGACGAGTTCCGACGGACCCATAATTCCGTCGGAAAATTCTAAATTTCCGACGGATTTTTATTCCGTCGGATATTTCCGACTGAATTGTTAAATTCGTCGGAAATTTACGACGGAATATAAATCCGTCGGAATATATGTACTTTCTGACGGATTTCTCCGTCGTAAAGTAACATTTCCGACGAAATTAAAATCCGTCGGAAATTTCCGACGGAAATTTCCGTCGGAACATATTGTTTTTTAAAAAATAAAACTTTTTTAAAGTGACATAAACAAAACCCTAAATCTACCCTTATGTGCGCCGCTTCTTTTCCCACCTTCTCACTTTCTCTTTCTTTCCTATTCTCTCTTCTCTGTCCTCTCCTTCTCTCTCCTCTTCATTCTCCTTCCTCTCCATTTCTCGATCTTCTCTGTCCTCTCCTTCCTCTCTTCTCTTTCTCTCTCCTCTCCTTCTTCCCTCTGAATCTCTGATCCGCCTCTTCTCCTTCCTTCTCCTTCTTTCCTCTTCTCTTTTCTTCTCCTTTTTTCCTTTTCTCTGTTCGCCCTCTTCTTTCTACTTCTATGTCCGCCTGTTTCTTCTCTCCGAACACCACCGCCAATACCTACTACCAACAACAATCGACACCTAACAACCGTGCAACAACAACGGCGAGTCGGCGACCACAATAACACCAGCAACGCGCAACAACACCAACTGCACAACCACCGTCGCGAGAATCGTCAACTGCTCAAGTATTATAGATCTTGTTTTACTTTAGTTTAGATTGTAGATCTAGTTGTATTTTTTAATAAATTTCTGATTATGGTTAATTTTTCAAGTAATTGTAATATTAGTTTAAAAATTTTTGAGGATAATTGTATATTTATTTGATTTCTTTTAATTTTTGTTGTTAATTTTATTTTTCTTTTTACTGAAATTCGATATGTTCGATCTACTTGTTTCGACTTTGTTTTGGTTGTTGGGTTGGGATTTTGACGTTTTTTCTTTTCTTTTTTTTTTTAATTTTTGGGTTGTGATACTTTGTTTTGGTGGTGGTGGTGGTTTTAGGTGCGTGGGGGGGTGGTTTTCTTAGGTGGGGTGGTAGATCTGGCTCGTTTGTGGGGTTAGGGTTAGGTGGATAGGGGTTTTGGTGGTGTGGGTGGTGGAACAGGACGAGTTAGGAGGGCTAAGGATATAGGTTAGGGGGTTTGTGGTGTAGGCTGGTGTAGTGGCGATTGTGGGTTAGGGGGTTTGTGGTGTAGGCTGGTGTAGCGGCGGTGGTTCGATGTGGGTGGTAGCGGCGGTGGTTCGATGTGGGTGGTAGCGGCGGTGGTTCGATGTTTGGGTAAGGGTGTATTTGGTGATTGGTGGTGGTTGATACGCCGTGCCGTGGTGGCGCGGCGTTTTTTTTTTAATTTCTTAAAAAGCGTTTCCGACGGAATTTCCGTCGGAAATTTCCGACCGAATTATAAATTCCGTCGAAAATTTCCGATGGATTTTCCTGGTGCTGAAAAATCTTTTTCGACGGAAAATTCCGTCGGAAATTCTGTCGGAAAAGTGTTTCCGACGGAATTTTCGTCGGAAAAAGACAAATTTCCTACAAAGGCTTTTCCGACAACCGGTTACGACGGAATTCCGTCGGAAAGGTGTTTTCCGACGGATTTTGGGGTGGTTTCGACGGAATTTTTCCGTCGGAAATGACCCTTTTTCTAGTAGTGTTATTAAACACGTTTTTATCTTCTGTACGGATTCCGTAGATCAAGTTGATTAAAGATCGGATTCCGCGTGGAAAAGCGCATCCAAGTCAGACTGTTGCCAAACGACAAGTCTATCGCCTCGCGACAGCGTGAATTTCTGGCGACAGCGTATAATTTTATTCCTTATCAAATTCCATACTTTTCTGGACTATTTTCCTATAAATAGAGTCCTCGGCCTCTGTTTTTATTAATCAACTCTCATTTAAAATCACCCAATTCTCTTTATTCTCTATTAAGCAATATATGCTTTCTTTCTCTCTCTCTTTCTAAACTAGCTTTTACAAACAATATTCCGCATTCACAAGATTTAGAATCATCTAGCCAAGTTCGAAGTTGCCTTCTTCCTAGACGTGCAAGGTTTAATATTTTATGAGGGTGTGGTCCAAATCTAGTCAAAACTTCATTTAATTTAATTCTTTGATTTATTATTGTCATTGAAGTTTACTAACTCGTGTATTTTTTTACTAGAAAGAGGTACGAGGCTTCAAAGTAAGTAGATTTAGCTTACTCTCTATTTCTTTCACAATGTAGAAAGCATGTTTATTATTGTTTAATGCTTCCTAGTATCATGTTAGGATGTTTTTATTGCTTCCTAGTATCATGTTAGGATGTTTTTTATTGCTTTCTAGTATCATGTTTAGGGTATCTTTATTATTTCTAATATCAAGTTAGTACCATGTTAGGTTAAAAGCTTTGATGTTTATTGTTTAGTGACATGCTAGGATTTGTTATTAATCTTGTTAGTATCATGCCTAGGATCTTGTTATTATTATTAAGCTTTATTATGCCTTATTATGATTATATTTTGATTATTATTATGATTTTGATTATTCTTATGTTGCTTGATATTTATTATTGTTATTGCTTGATCACACCTTTTATACTTGTTTAAGGGATTTTGTACTTGAAATCACGCTTAATAAGATAATTAATAATTTGTTTTAGGCTAATATGATGTTAATTCAAGTGATCGCCAACAATAGATTTATTTGTGCATTAATATTCAACCAACATAGATAAACAGGTTAGGATTAAACCTAATGTTTGCATGCTAGTCAGAAAGCGCACATGAATACGATTAGAACAAAGTAGAGGCCTATTTTATAGGGCGGGTCCCTTCTTTTGTAGATTGGATTCGTACCGTCATCCCCGAACCCTATTTGGTTCAAGACCTTATGTAGTTGACGATCTCTTGGATCGTTTTGGGTTTATAAGTTCCTAAAACTTGTTGGCGACTCTTTTGCTCTAGCTTTCTTCCCTTTGGAACGTCACCATACTTTAGTATATGATCACAGTGGGGTTTAAGCTTGGGGTCATAATGCTTGAAATATTCCCTACACCCCTAATCTCTCAAACCCTCTTACTACCATGCTACTTTTCCCTCTTTCTTCCCATCTACTCTTCAACCCTAATCCATCCATTGAAGCTGTACGAAGAAGAAAGAAAGTCCATAAACGTATTTAACGGAGATTTAATATAAAAGAAGAACGGTTAGTTTCCTAAGCACTTAGATAAATCACTTTTATTTTATTGTTTAAATAACTTTAATTGATTAATTAGTATTGTTTGATCACTTTGAACAAACTTTTAATTAATTTATTCGCATAGTATTCGTTCATTAATCAAGACTAGAATTTGATAATTAATTGTTGTTTTATCACCTAAGACCAGGCGAATATTGTTTATTTCTTGTTATTTTCACAAATTTGATTAAATAAGAATAACGACTTTTGCAATGTAATTCCTACATGATCAACGCGTGTAAATAAAATCAACTAACATAGTTTTAGGTATCGCGTTGCATATATTGTTTGGTGATGAAATTGTGCAAAGGATGAGCTAGTAGAGGTCGCACTAGGGATAGGATCGCGGTTCCCCTCTAAAAGGAACGTTATCTTGGTACCCTCGCTCCCGAACTCATTTCTGGTTTATATAGAGTAATTTGGGCATGGGTAAACTTATGATTCATGCTAAATATCCCTTAAACTCTACTTGGGAGAAAGGCATGAACGAGGTTTATGGGTTTTCCTAAAACTCATTGGCGACTCCTACTTGTTTTTTACAAAAAAACGTGTATGATAGAATCATCTCTAATTCAAGGTCTCCCAAACAGTTAGAAATTCAAATCCTAATACACCCTAATAAGTGTAAAATCCTAGGCTTTAAAGGGCCATGTACATCTAAGGAGAAGGACCCCCTACGATGGGAACACTCTCCTTACACCATCATAAATAATTGGGGTATTTATAGGGGTTTGTACTCAAAAATTCTGTGACGTGATTGGCTGCGCAATCTAAGAGTGTCATGTGTCACTTGGGGGCGCCGTTTTGCGGCTTGACATTTCTCGGGATTTGGACCTTGATGTAATGAGGGTCTTTTCTCTTTGCTGATTTCAGGTGCCCCTTTAAGGCATTTGACACGCGTCATCTTCCCATGGTGACACGTGTCGCCCTCCGACTGGGTCACGAGTCACTATGGGATCGGACCACATTTATGGGGTAATTTTACCCTAAACAACATGAATCAAAGTCATTATAATTAAGAAAACACAAAAAAAAAAAAAAAAAGATCAAATTAGATCAAATTAAAATATGTTTTGTTTGAAAGCATGTCTGGTAAAAATTAGATCAAATTAAAATATGTCTGACATTAATTCGGGGCGAAATACATCAAATTAGGTTGGGTATTTGTCAAGTCAGTTTCGAGTTTGGTTGAGTTAAGGTCGTTTGTCAGGTCAATTTCGAGTTTGGTTGAGTTAAGGTCGGGTAAAATCGGTGTCAGATTAACTTTAGATCAGGTAAATTTCGAATTTAGATTGAATTTAGGTCAATCACAGATCGGGTTAGAGTCGTAAATGAATACCTTGAGTCGAATCAAATCAGTTAAAGTTTCAAACGGATGGTCTTTCGAATTCTCAAGTTGGGTCGGTTTTAACAACTTTACTTACAACTATATATAATAGTGTTAAGCACATTTTGTGAAATTTATGTGGGACCAGCGATAAGAGACTTGTTTTTTTTTTATATACAAGTTAAATAGTGTCCATGCCAGTTGATTGGGTATGTATGTAACTGATCTTATATGCACCTGATGCATGAGCTTGTGTATTAAGGGGGTTTTTCAATATTTTTGATAATTATTGTTATTACTTCCTCCGTTTTTTTATTTGCATCACGCACTTGCAAGTGCATGGAGTTTTAGGAGAATGAATTAATAAGGTGAGTGGATGAATAATTTATGGAAAATGATATACATAGCCCTTAGGGCTACATATAAGCATTAAATTTACACTTAAAAATCGTAAAAGGTTAAGAAATCATCATAATATAAACACTAATTACACTGATTTACTCATGTTTTTGTCATAAATTCCTAATTTTATACTTCCTCCGTTTTCTTTTACTTGCAACACTTCCCTAAAAAGAAAATGTCACAATACTTGCAACACACTATAAAGGGAAAGTTACTTTAAGGAAAATCTATATTATTTCCCTTATTTAAAGCACATAGGCCACTAAATTACACTCCTAACAACCACTCATCCTATTTTAAAGTGTATTATATCATGTGAACCCCACATTTCTTAAATACCGTGAAAAAGTGTGTGTTGCATCTAAAAGAAAACGGAGGAAGTACAATTTACAAGAGTATAGTTAATGCTTATATAGCCCTTAGGGCTACATATAGCATTACCAATAATGGTAAAAGTAATATAAGGACCATGAAAGTGAAAGTATGTGAGAAAATAGTGGGGACCATGAGATAGAGAAATGATAAATTAATTTGAGTGGGGATTAAAGTAAGAGAGAGAAATAATAATGTGTAGTGTATAGTTACTATATGTACAAGTGATACAAAAAAAAAAAAAAAAAAAAAAAAAAAAAAAAAAAAAAAAAACCATAATAATAAAATGATGCAAATAAAAAAAACGGAGGGAGTACAACATTTGCGTCTTCTTCACAACTTTTAAAACATATTTTTAAAGTTTAGAGCCCCCTCAATTATTTGGATATTTTTTAAATGGTCTTGTATAATCTTCTATGAAATTTTATGAATAATGCATAAATTTTTTTTTTTTTTCGAATGAAAAAAACAATTTCATTAATAATAAGCCTAGAGCATATATATAGCACAATAAATGCACATAAGGGGTTGTATCCCTTTACATGGTAATATTAGTAATATTTTATAGAAAAATTTGCTTAAAATAGTCTCAACTATTAGCAGTGTGTAACTTTGTGTATTATACGTGCAAGATGGTACGCCGTTCATTAGGATAGGTATCTCGAAGAATATTTCGTCCATATTCAATTCATTGCTATAATATTTTTATACAAACTATTACTTTTTCTTTCAAAAGGTGTGTACATTCAGTGTTATACTAGATTCTTTAAAGTTTAAAGGTATACTAGATCCATAAATTAAACTTCTTTTAGTTAATATACTGATATACGTTCCCTACTCTTTACATAACTGATGTTACAAGTTTATATACTAGCATAAATGGAGAAGTTTGTATGTTATTTATGATGCAAAATAAACAAAATAGAGATCATTACACAACTAAGAAACATTACATGATAATATGATATACCCAAGACATACAACTTTGAAGGAGAAACGAACATGAATTAAAATGATAGTATGATACTATACGTATCGCTTCTTTATTTGTCTTATTACATTCTAGTACAAATTACATAACATGTATGAAATCGGAAATTGCTAAATTTAGAACAGTAGGAAACTGAGGTTGCATTAATTATTAGGGGGAATACACCCTGCACATGGCGGAGTAGTTGGATACTCATCAGGAATTGGTGGATTAGGGTAGTAAATAACAGCAGGAGAACCAACGTGGCTCACAAAATCTGGTAAAATAAAAAACAAACAAAACTAGATAGTCAAAACAGGAAAAGTACATACATACGGAATAATGATCTGCAATATAATGCACATTTTTTACGATAAATGGTTCTGAAAATTTATATAAGTAGAATAATCCAAACATAAAAGTTCAATATTCTTAAAGTACACGAATACTCCCTCTGTTTTCAATACTTGCTTTATTTTTTTATGCGCGAAGTTTTAGGAGAAATTTAAAAAAGTAATAAATATGAAAGTAGCAGGGTGGGTAGAAAAATAAAAAATTGTATAAAACTAAAGTAGTGGAGAGAATTGGAAGAGAGAGAATATGAAATTAATACTACTAAGTAAGAGAAATTGAGTAAAATATGATTTATGTTAAGCCCACTAGTGAGAGAAATTGATTAAATATTGTAAAAGCTTTCCAAAAAAAGAAAATGGAGTAAGTATTTAAAACGGCCGAAAATGAAAAGTGGAAGAGGTATATATACTTAAAAACGAAGGGAGTTTGACTATTAAGCATGTTCCTTAAGTTAAGTTATGTTATGTTAACCTTACAAAAATAAGTTTTGGGTATAACAAGTTCAAATAAGATCAAATAAATTGAGATAAAATACAATTATTATTCTATTAAGTTTATGAAAATATTGTCACGAATAATAATACGACCCTTGCCTAGTGCTCCAAAAATTAAACGACCTTTTGATTATACTCCATTAATATGATGTTTGACATGCATCTTCTATAAATAGAACGAAACCAGTTAGTAACCTGTTTAATTAATAGGTTAAGTGTGACATATGTGACTTTGTAATTGGTAGATTGCTTTGTAATCTATAAATAAGAAGGGACCCCTTCTCCGGCCCCACCCCACCAGCCAGGCACCCTTTCTCCGGCCACATTACCCTACGCCCACCCGCTTATTAAAACCCCCTACTCCACCACCAGCTCGAAACCCTACACCAACCTTCACCATAATCTGAACCCCTCAAAAAGAGAGGGTTAGGGCAAGGAGATTTGGGTTTTGGGGAGGGTCAAGGCATGGTGGTTTAGGATATAGCAAAGGTCAGGGTTGGGGTTGAGGGTCAGAGTAGGGGATGCTTGGGCGTACTAGTGAGAATTGGAAAGAGGGTTGGGGTCGGAAAGGGGGATTGTTGCATGGTATGGCAAGGGCGGGGTTGCGGCATGAAGGGGAACGGTGACGCTGCGAGCGTGCAAAGGGGTTGGTTGGCTGTTGCAAGGGAGGCTGAGATCGGGGAAAAGGGTTGGAGAGGGAGGGAAGGAATTATTTTTTTGTTAATTAAGTTTTTTAAAATTTTGTATATATCATTTTTTTTATTAGAAATATGTTAAAAACAAAATTAAAAAAATCCTTATCAATCACAATTCGACACGTGTTTTCCATATCCTATGAAACAGGTTACCAGTCATTTATTCTATTTTTGGAAGGTTAGTTGGTTTTTCCCCACAACACTTTTCCATCGCTGAAAATTGGGTTTTGGTGGGAAAAGCCAACTTTATTTTTTATGTGGTGGTAAAGTAATAAAACTTAAAATTATGTAGGTAGTAAAAGTCAATAAGTAGATTTATGGAGGTGGTAAAAGTCAAAATTATATTTTCAGTAAACTTTACATAATATTGGTCGTTCTTACCTAACAGTATTTATTATTTCCATTCGCCTTTCACAAATTTTTATATGTGACTGGTCACACCGTGTGGCCAGGATTACTTGTTCATGAGTTACTTCTTTTGGGGTTACTCGGTCAATAAGGGGTTAATCGGTTAAGGATTACTTATTCAGGGGTTACTCAGTTGGTCACTTGTTATTTTATCAACTAGAGGTTACTTGGTCATGGGTTACTTTCACACAGAAAACACGTTAATCGGCTGAGTAACCCCAAGTTATGTAACCTTTGACAGTCTAATTAAGTAGCCCCTAAATAAGTAATTAACCTCTGAATAAGTACCGCCGACCAGAGGGTATAGCCAACTACACAGAAAAAACATCGTTCACCTTTTTATTCCATCTGTTTATTTATTTTATTCCATGGCCTGCTACATCCCCTTTGATTCCACCCCTGTTTATTTACAAGCTCAAAAATCAAACATTCAAACTATTTATGTGGAATTGTGGAAAACTAATATTATGCGCATTGTACTAAACATAAAATAATTTGCACAGCTAATTTGAGTCAATATTTTTTGCAAATTTAGTTTAAATTATATGCGCATTCAATATAAAACATATGCATAACAAATCCTTCACATATTTATCATTTTAATAATCTACTCATTAATTGAGTGCATGCCTAATTTTACAAGATCAAAAAAAAAAAAAAAAAAAAAAAAAAAAAAAAAAAAGGCCCTTCTAATACCTTTAAAGGTGGAATCAATCCGACTAGAGGTACTTTAAAGGTGGTGATCTCATTATATATCCCCCTCCTCCTATAATTTTTTTTTTTTTGGTGTTTCACCCGATTCACTCTTTGGGCTAATCCGGATTCGGGGATCAGTTTTGGGTGGTTAGGTTCCAGTCCCCACCCAATTATTGTTGCGGGGGATCGAACACGAGTCCTCCCTACTAAGTGTAGTCCCAATCACCACTACATAAACACTCAATTGGTCCCCTCCTCCTATAATTAGGTGTCAAAAGATCGAGTTTGGAGTAATTTCTATAAGAATTGGTTGGGCAATTTTTCTTATCTACTTTAGAGTAAAAAAAAAAATAAGAAAAGAAAAGAAAATATTTAAATAAATGCAAGGTAATATATATATATATATATATATATATATATATATATATATATATATATATATATATATATATACTTGAATCAATTAAGAAAAAAAGAAAATCAAATAAACTAATTGATTTAGAACTTATATGACATTGCAAAGAATCAGAAGCTTACGTGTCTTTTTAGTTGAGAAAGGTTCTGCTAGCTGACGAGCAGAAATTTCGCTTGGGACTAGAAAAAGAACAGCAAATATAATGGTAATAACAAAGATCTTTGAAGAAGCCATTACAACTTGTTTTTGGGTGATACAAGTTCAAGGATTGAACTTATATTTATAGCCTATTGTGACCTCAAAGACTGGGACCGCAGTCAATCACATTTAAATTTTACAAAAAATAAATAATTAACTTATAGAATAGTCGTGCCATCAAGGTTGTGAAATAACATCTTCCTTAAGGGCATATGTGGAATGAGGTGTCCTTATCCTTCTTTCCATTCTCATGGGTCCTTAACCTTTACCAGTAAGTCGGATTAGATTGACTTGTAAAAGTTGTTTTGGATTAGTAAACCACATTTTCAATAAATAAATATATAAATAAATAAACAAACAAACAAACTAGTTGCATTACTCTTCTGATTATTAGCTAACTAATGCCCCGGGGCATTCGATAACAATTATAAATATCAAATTAAAAATGACATTAATTACACCAATTAACACGTGATTTTATCATGTATTTTCAATTAATACCACTTTAAAAAAATATTTTAAATACTAGTCCAAAATCCACAGGGGAGGGGGGGGGGTTTGTTAACAAGATCATTTTGTCCTTTATTTATTTTTTTGCATTTTTTAAGGTCATTAGATACAAAATATATCAATTTGTCGTTATACTGATTTGAATTATATACATGGAGATATCTCAATTCGGCTCATGTCATGGGATGTGACAAAGTTTTACACAGGCTGTCATTGGCCTAACGAAACCCTTCTCTATTATCCAAGCTTAGGACTGACAGCAGGAAAACCCACAGGCGGAATTATCCAGGTGTGGGACTCGCAGCGGAAAAATCCACTGGTGGAGTTATCTAAGCATGGGACTGGCAGTGGAAAAACTCACTGGCGAAGTTATCCAGGTTTGGGACTGGCAGTGGGAAAACCCACAAGTCTGCTAATATGGGATGGAGGAGGAAGATTTATATCAATGACTAAATGGAATAATCAAATTTGGTTCATGTTAATCGACCCTACTTATGGGATTAAGGTTTTGATGATTGATATAGATATATGAAGGTGACAAAACCGTGAAATTTTTATTTGAACATAAAAAGGATGTGAAGTAATAAATTCAACCTAACATTTTAAAAATAAGGAACATTGTTTATTATTATTATTATTATTATTATTATTATTATTATTATTCCGCATGTTACTATCATCCAGCGTTTATCTGAAAACGAGGATGCCCCAGTTTCTCTTATTGATAAACATCATTGTATCTCAAAATGGCATATTGGTAAGTAGAAGCAACTTTTTTAATATTTTATTTTATTTTATTATACTTTTTTGTTTCTAATCTTTCGTCCCCTCACCTTCACCAAATCACCGGTGTACTCCATTAATGGCATCAAACCACTATAAACCATAAACTACCATCATCGTATTGCTCATAATCCATCATCATCTTCGTCGTCCCATATTTTCTTCAACCTCCATACCTATCCGGTGGCTTCGCCACCAAATTAAACGAAAAACCCTAATAAAAATAGAGAAATTGGGACTTGGTTAACCCTTTAGGGCACAGTTCGACTTCTACCTTCATCGAAAATGTTCATGCATTCTGATTTCTCCATTGAATTTCATAAAGTAGGTGATAGAATGGAGAACAGATGGAGGAACGAAGGAGAAAGGACTGAGGAAAAGAATGTCAATTTAAAAGCAATTTACATAATTAGCCCCACTTACATACCCAAAATGACATAAATATCCCTTTGAGATACTTATCATGTTTATCAAGAAGAGAAACTTGGAATTACCCTCTGAAAACTATATTGAAAAATTATGTATGATCGATTTAAATTTGTTGATATTTGACGCGTACTTTGTCTTTTTTAATTATTGATCTTAGCCTCTTAGGTAAACATTTGACATTTTCATTGCGTTAACGTTTGAAAAGTTTAAAGCTAAGACTAGACTATTTCGTACCAAATAAAGTATCAATCTATGGATGTTTCTACTATGTCATTTTTCAAAAAATGACACCATAACATGCTGACGTGGCATGTTATGGTTGGTCAATTTTTCATTTATTTTAAAAGGCTAAAATTTACTATAAAGTATTTATAATTGTAAATACATGTATAATTGTAGAAAATACATAATTATAGTAATTGAAAATCTATTTTTATTTTTTAAAATCATTTTCGAAATTTAAATTATACGAGTAATTAAAATTTAGAAAATCAAATATTCATCATAGTTTATTATCGTTTCGTCAGTTCATCATCGTAAATGAGGTTCTTAATTAACCATCCCAAAATCTTGTATAATGTAGTCGGAACTCAAACTGAAATTCCAATCAACAAGTCGTCCAATTAAAGATTGGATTTTTATTGGGTTTTCAAATCTAATTGGTATACAATTTTCGATAATTTTAATTTTTTAAAAAATGGAAGCAACTATAGGGGGGGAGAAGAAGAAGAAGATAGCATTGCCCGCCATATATGGAGTAATGGCAAGGTTAATCGAGCCAGAGAGAAAGCTACTGTTAAAATTGTAGTTCCACTTTATATTTGTTCGATTTTTTTTTAAATTTTAATTTGGGGTTTTCCAAGGATTTCAGATGTTTTGATCTGGAAGTTGATTTGATTTGGTTCATCATTTTCATTTAATTTTTTTCTAGGGTTTTTTTAGTTGGTGATATTTTAATGGAGTTGTGTGTTTTGATTGAATTTTTACAATTGTTGCGTCAATTTACGGTGTTCAATTTACAATTAATTGGTATTATAAAAAAAAATTATAATTTAAAATTGTATTTGCAAAAAAAAAAAAATACATATATTAAAAAAATAATACATAATATAAACACAAATTTAATACATTATAGACATTAAACTAATTCAAAATGAAAATCAAAATACTAAATACAGGCCAATTAGATTTCGCCACGTCATCATATTGTGGTGCCTTTTTTGAAGAATGACATTGTAGAATTTTTAGTCAATCTATGCAATTGGTTATCTAATTTTAATTTTACGGCCGCGGTTCTAATTTCTATAAGTCAAATCTTAATGCAATAAGAATTTGTAATTTCGTTTATTTTCACTAGGAAAATTACAATAATTGACACATATATACAAAAGGCAATAGGTGATAGAACGGGTCTTACTATTCATAGAGTTTTTGTTTTTTTAGACGAATCCTAATTTTATTCTATACATCAATAGTTGAGTAGTTTGAATCCGACTGGAAGTGCTATTCATGATAAATTTTTTTAGCACATGAAAATTAAAATGACCATTGGAGAACAAAGAGTGTCGTAAAAAATCACGAAGTACTTAGTTTTAATTTTTAGATACTCCACAAAGAAGTGACAATTTTTTTTGAGAGAGAGAGAGTACAGTTTGAATTTTCCCTCAAAAAAAAAAGAAAAAAATATTTATTTTTTAAAAAACAACCTACTGTTTGAATTCAATGTCCATTTGTATTCACGTACTCCAAGTCTCCAATACAATATTAAAATAATACAAAAGATATTATTATCACAAGTATTGGTATTCCCTCAGTGTTTTTATTTTTACATTTAGAATCAATTAATTTTTGTGGGCCTCTCTCACCGGAGAATCTAGCCGAAAATACTAATGTGGCAGTGCTACTCTAACTTTTAAAATTTTGTAGTAGTTGTTTTTAAAAAAAAAATTTCAAAGGTAGTTGTTTTCAAAACAGAGGCTATAATTGATAATTGTTGACAAAATTTCCTAATTTATGAGAGACAAATCATCAAGCGTAAAGATTAAAAGTGACGGTGGGAGTATCTAACAAAAAGTAAATCGTTTAATGATTTGATTCACCATTTATGAAAGACGACTTTTAAGATGTGGTAGGAGACTTCCTTGAATAATTCAGAATTCGAATAGATGTAAATGTCATGGATACTTTCTTGAAAAGTTCATTTGAAAATTCTAATACTAGAAACGAGAGAGCAAATTCCTAAACTAGTAATTGTCGGCAATGTAGCATATGTCCTCCCTCCAAAAATAAAAAGAAAAACTTTTTAAAATTTCTTGTAAACAAAAACCACCAACTTACATTTTTTGGTAAGATGAAACCGTTGGTATTATTCCGTCTTTGACTATCATTTTCAGGCATTGATTTCTTTTTTTTTTTTTTTAATGTTTTTTTTCAGTTATGTGCACCACCACTCTAGAATATCCATCACCCCCACCCCCACCTCCATATATCCAGACCACCTACTTGAAGACCTATCTGTTGTTTCAATGAATACTATAAGAAGGGGGGTAGTATGACTGTTTAGGTAAACTTTTTGCGGAATTAAAACTAACTAAGCTAAAGGAACAAAAGATAATCTGAAGGAACTAAAAGTGCAAGAGAGAATTTTACGTGGAAAACTCCTTGGCCCTAATCAAGGAGAAAAACCACGACCACTTCGAATTTTAGGAAAAGAATTTTCACTAGAATAGGGCAATAAATCCTATTACAAACTAAAGACTCTTATTTCAGGTTCCTCAACAAACTTAAATCCCCGAGGAACAAGTCACCCAACTTGTTACTCTTTTCTTCTCTTTCTCTTTCTCTCTTCTCACTTGTCTCTTCTCTTTCTCTTCTCTTTCTCACTTCTCTTACTCACAAACAGAAGTTCACTCAAACTTCCCCATTCCCCAAACTACAACTCGAAAGAAAATAACTCTAGTATAAGAACATAAGAACAATTATTTCACTAATGTGGAATTAGACTCGTAACTCAAATTAAGAAAGCAAAAGCTTGAAAATTTATGTGAGCAAGGGTGAGTTTTCCAACAGAAATCAAGAACTATTTATAGAGCAACAAACGCTTTGGAAAATCCTCTAATGTGCAGCAACTCCATTACGCCACTGCTCTAACCCACTAAGAAGATCATGTTCCTAAATTCAAGGAAACATGAACTCCTTAATGTGCTTGACCATGACATGAAAGTGATCATGGGGAGTTGGCCGCAAGTTTTGGAAAACATGGAAGATTTTATTTTTTAAAAAGATATTTTGAAAATCAGAGTAAAATAAAATCCTTTTTGTTTGGAAAGATAGTCGTTAGAGAAAAACAGTTTACCTCACAACTAGCATGCATAATTTAATCTTTTAGACCAATTCAACACAACTATTTTTGAGTGTAACTTAATATCTCAAATTTACATAAATCCTAAAATATAAAAATACATTTAGTCTTCATGTTCTCTAATGAAGCTTCTACGCCGAGTCTTCTGTTCCTTGGAAGGAACTTCTCTTCTCTGGTGAAGCTTCTATTCCTTGAGAGGAACCTTCTCTTCTCAAGTTTTCATTTCTGAAGCACCAGTTCTTGCAAAGGAACTTTTTTTTTTGGATACCTCTATTTCTGGCTTTCCTCTTCCTCATGGTATCTTTGCACGACACTTAGCTTAATTCTCCTAGTCATTGCATTTGATCACACACTTAGCCCCAATTATCCACTCCAACCACCATAAATTTACCCCCACCCACTCAAATAAATTTAACACACTGTAGACACCTAAAAATGTCTCCCCAAAACCAAACCCGATGATAAATAACCTTTCATCGTCACTATTGGTCGGGTTTAGTATTTAATCCCGAGAGTGCTTAAAAAATCGTATTTTATTAAATTCATATTTTTGAAAGGTCTATGGATTAGTCTTGACATTTGGTAAAAGCATAGTTTTAATTTTAGCCCAAGCTTGTTAATTAATTTTAAGCCCAAACCTTTTTTATTTTATTATTTATTTTTGGCCCAAACATTTTATTTATTTTTATTTTATTATTTTCTTATTTTAGCCCGAATAATAAAAGTCAGAAAAAAGCCCGAAATTATCAATCGGCACTTAAAAAGCCAAAAGAAATTAGGGTTAAAAATGAATTTAGACGGAAAAATAGACTGGAAGTGACCGTGTCACGGTACAGTCTGACCGTGTCACGGGAACCCTTCCCGTCTGACGGTGGGACTTCCCGTGACACAGGAGGTCTGTCGTGACACGGGATGTTCCGTGTCCTTTCCGCGTAAACCCTTAACGCGTTTTTCATTTCGTTTTCTGAAAATTTCCCGCGTCACTCCAAAACTGTACCGCGTCACAGGAAAGTGTACCGTCTGACGGTACAGCCTGACCGTGTCACGGTACAGTCTGGCCGTGTCACGGGATACTTTTTTAGGGTATTTATCATTTTTGGGTTCCGTGTGCCCCCTCAGCACATTTTCCCTATAAATACCCCGACCCCTCATTTCTGATGTACGGGGTAACAAGAATTCGATTATTATTATTTTCTCTCTTCTATGCTATTAACCTAAACACTAGCCTACCCTTTTCACTTCAAAATTCCTTCTTCAAGCACTCAAAGGAGTCCATATTTTACTCGAGGTTCTGTCCTTAAGCCAAAGCGTGAAAGGTAGAATCGTTTGAGGGTTTGGCCCCAAAATCAACCTTATCGTATTGAATTTAATTTAGTTATTGCTTTATTATTTCCTTGAAGTTACTAACTCGTTTATTATTTTGAAGTTGCAAACAAACAGATTCAAAGTAAGGATCATGCTCTTTTTATTATTATTATTTTTCTAATGATTTTTATGTTGTTAGAATTATGATTAAATTGGTTTTTATATTAATATTGATTCTATTATTTATTTGATCACCATATTGCATGTTTAAAGGAAATATGCAATTGAAAATCACGCCTAATAAGATAATTTGGACAACCGGCTTAGGATCCTTTTAATCTTATTATAAATTGAAGTGATCACCAAATTTTTAGAATTATGTGTGCATTAATATTAAACCAATTTAGTTAAATAATAGTTTGGAGCGAATTGAATTATTGTTTGTATGCCTTTGAGATTGCAGGAATGCTTTTCAATATAAGAATCGAGTAGAGGCCAATACGGGCGAATGTGACTCCATGACTCACTTCGTACCATCATCCCCGATCCTCCTTTCGTGGTTCCGAACCATATGGAGTTAGTAATCTCAGGGATTATGAATGGAGTGTAACCTTCACGGGTCAATCGTTGTTGCCTATCGTTGGCCCTTAATCGTGGTTGCCTTTTATGATCCGTGAACGGTTTACAAGTTCCTTAAAAAATTTGTTGGCGGCTCCCTACTTTCCTTGTTCCTAATCGTCTCCCTAATCGTATATGTCGATTCCCACTCCCTATGAGTGCCAAGCATATTCACAACATGCTTTTAAATAGGCGCACTTCAAACGACGCCTACACACCCATACTTTTTAGCAACCCTAACTTTTGAAATCAACTCCTACCTCTTTGAATCCATCCCATACCCTAGAATGTAATCAATGTAAGAGGTAGGTTATGAAATGAGGCATTGCTCTAGAAAGTTGGATTGCTTTGGTTGTAGTGGTGGAGATGGGTTTAGAATTAAAGAAAGGAGTTAGTGTTGGTGGTTTGTTTAGCTAAGTTTTTTTTAAACTTTCCCTTTCTACCGGAAGAACAACACAATCAAAAAACCTGATCTCGACTGATTCCAATTTGACTTTAAAACAATCGCAATGGATGGCTTCACAAATAGAGTAAGTTTTTTCGGTGGCGACTTTGGAGTATACGTAAGGGACACCTTGGTAATGAAGCTGTGAAAAAAGTAAATCGATGGAGGGAAAAAGTGGTTTTTGGAAGTTATTGATGGTGGTAAGAGACTATGATTTAACTAATTATTATCATACTCAAGTAATTACTAAACAACCAATCAATTCAAATAATAAGAATTCTAATTGATCTAATGCAAATAAATTGAGTAATAAGGGAAATTATATAATAAAAAGCATTTACGTTAAAGATTCACCATGAATATAATCAATGCAATAGTTATTATACCCCTAACATATAATTCGGGGGTTGCTAAACGCAACCTATGTTTATTTGACACAACCCTTTTCTCTTATTTTTCAACCCTAATAGAAGTATAAAAATTATATTTTCTTCTTCTCTTTCAACTTGGTAAAACATATTAATAAATTTGAAATTTTCTGTCACACGAGTACCAAAATCGATTCAAAATACTTATTAAGATTGCAACGGAGGACAATTCTCAAAATTGATGTAAGTTTTTCGCTTTTTTATTTTGTTTTGTTTTGTTTTTTTTTTTTTTTTTTTTTTTTTTTTTTTTTGTTTTTTGTTTGTTTTTGTTTTTTTTTTTTTTTTTTCCGAGTACACTTCTTGTGAAACAAATAAATTTTGACGACATCAAACAAAATCGATGCTTGTATTTCGCACATATTGAACAAAACAATGTACTCTATTTCGCACATGTTGAACAAAATTATATACGCTATTTCATACGTATTGAACAAAATTGTATACTTTAATTCGAATATATTAAACGAAATATTATACTATATTTCGTACATATTGAACAAAGAAATAAGCTCTATTTCTCACAAATTAAATAAAACATGACCACGATAACCACTAAACAACTTAATCGACAAAAGACCACCTTGCACTGCAGTTGTTCTTCTGCGAGGCCTTTTATTATATTCCATGCTCGTTTTGCCTCGACTTCTTTTGTTTGAGACCCATTAGGTTCTACTGGATCGGAGCACAGCCGCATGGTGGTTGTAGGGCAGTCTGCTCCATGCCCAAGTGAGCAGCAAGCAGCTTGCGGTGTGGGCTGTTTCCCTCCTCCACTCCCAAGTGTAGCAACCAATTAACATAAATTTTATGATAAAAGTGTAGGCGTTGCATGATTTTGTTAGCTAATGGATCGGAACAAGAAGCATGAAGGACAATTTAGATCATAGAATTAAACTTATTTTTAGCAGGCTTGAATTAGATAATGAAAATAGATATTAGTTGAGACAAATTAGATCATAGCTTACAAAAAATAAAGGAACAGGCTATTAAGAAACAAGCTGCCATTCTTCTTACTCATCTAATTAATACCCATTTGGTCTCCTTTCTTTAAAGGAATTAAGAATTTACTAACATCTAGTCATGATTCTTTGCTGAATGTATTTAGCAACAAGGAGTATGAGGAATAAATTAATAGTGGGTTATACAGCTCACAAATTAGAATTCAAACAAGTATTAAGATTCAAATGAAAGAAATAGTGATTTCTATTACTAACCAGTTATACAAAACAACAAGAACTATTATATTTCAGTTATACAAAAACACTACAACTATTACATCCCAATAATACGGAATAAATTCCTCTATTTTAGCTCATCAATACAAAACAGTCAAGTCAGTTTCATACCAGTTTCATACCAGTTGAAATTGCATTTGTCAATTTATCTAATACTACCCAATTCCAATTCGATTTTTTTCAATTGAATGAAAATTCAATTCCAACAAAGATTAAACACCCCACAAATAAAATAAAGAGTATACAAAACCCTCAAAATTCATCATACTCAAGAGGAAAAAAAAAAAAAGAGATTACACTCTAAATTTATTTGTAAAATGGAGCATCAAAAATTTGAGAGATTGTGTAGATTACCTTAACAACAACAACGAACAATTTGTAGGGAAGATCAAGCGACAAATTTCGATGGAAGAATGACAGCACAAGCTCTCAAATTGATTTCAGTATTGAATGACTTTTTTAATTGAAATTATTTGGTTTTAAGTTAAAGAGAGGAACGAAAAAAATGACAGGGTGTTTGAGAAGGAGTTGGAGTGTGAGGGTAAAATTTGGGATTTTAGGGGGGTGTGCTAAGTAGATGAAGGTTGTATTTAACAATCATGTATAATTCAATCGACAAGAAAAAAGCAATCTGTATACAATACCAAAGGTCTCTTCCAAGTTATCAATGACTTTGCTAATCACAATCAAACTTATTTCAGTGGAATCATGCAAGTTAAAGACATTAAGCACATTACTTAGCTTCTTAATAAATATCCATTCAACTACTTCCACGAAGCACCTCAAACCTTTAATTGATCTATCCAAATCAGTTAGAACCCAACTCTTGTCGTGATTAGAGCAATGGATAAATAAAAATATAATATTAATTCGATTAAGAAAACATGGTTAACAATTACTAACGCCCGCAACTCAAATATACCATTTTTCCCCCTCTCTCTCACTTTCATCCTCTAAAGCACCGTGAAGGCGTGAACTCTTTGTTAAAATTAGCTTATGGGGTTTCTCTCCATTAAAGCATCCTTCATTATTTTCTAGCACAAACACACAATGCATTGCGAATCCGAAAAGTGAACACACAATCAGCCCGATACACTAATACCAAATTTATATTATACTTCGTATGATTTATATCTGCAAAAAAAATTAAATTGCTAATTTTTTTCACATACTGTACAAAAATGCAATTATAAAGGGGCGTGCCCTAGTTTCTCTTCTTGAAAAACAAGGAGCGTTTCTCTTATAGCATTTATGAAACTATAGTGCATTGGGAATTGTAAAGTAATTCTATTATAATAAAAAAAAGTGCTGACTCAAACTGGTGATTTGGACCAGTTTAGACAGTGTGAAATGGTGAATTTATTACCTTTAATGTCGTTCTTCAACATCCATCCAATTTAGCGTTAAAACAAAATTTCCTACATTTAATAGGTTCGAATTGCCATTTTTTTCCATCTTCATTTGGCTCGCAAACTGCCATCACCTTCGTTGCCCCAATCTTCTTCACTTTCCTTCGCCTTTCCGGTGGCTTCGCCGCCAAATCAAACAAAAAACCCTAAAACAATTAGAGAACTTATGGCATGGTTAACCCTTAAGGGAAGGTTTGTCTTCCTCCTAGGTTGTTCATGCGTTGCAATTATTGTATTGAAGATTTTGATTTCCATCAATGGAGGTTGGAGAACGGAGGAAGAAAAAGAACTCATGGATGTTCGTGGCGCACACGACTTTGCCTTCCATTTGTGATTGGATGGGTGGAAGTTGTGGTGAGGTGGATAAAGAGAGGGAGAAGAATAAAGGAAGGAGAGAGAATTTGGTGGTGGTGATATTTCGATGGAGGAAAAGGGCAGTGGGTTAGGATGAGGAGAGAGAGTGTTTGAGGAGAGAGAAAGTGAGGTGAATTCCTTACCCCAAATCCCCAATTCACCGTTTGTTAACCCCGTTATCCAAAATTACCATGTGATAATTGTCATATATGAAGAAAGACCAATGTACCCCCAATTTCCAGTGTAAAAAAACAAATTTATCCCCTTGAGATATATTCCATGTTTATCAAGAAGAGAAACTTGGAATTACCCATTATAAAGAAGTCTTTAATCACAATAAAACTAACAAATAGTTAAATTGGAATTATAATTAGGAAATTTTGACAATTACCACCTTCTGTTATGTCCATTTTAGCAATTACCACCTTCTATTTTTTTTTTGAAAATTACCACCTTCTATTTTCAAAAACATCAAAAGTTACCACCTTCTTACCCCCCAACTACCACGTGACGTCATTTTGGGCCCATTCTTTCCCTTTCTTCTCTATTTCCCTCACATTTCTCATTCCTATTTGGATTCTCATCTCCCCTTTCACTTTTTTCCCCCCAAACCACTAATAATTGTTCGTCAATTTTGATTTGGAGGAGTGAATTGAAGTGTTTTTGATTGTTTGGGGGAAAAGAAGTGAAAGGGGGGATGGGAATCGAGTTAGGAATGAGAAATGTGAGGGAAGTAGGGAGGAAAGGGAAAGAATGAGCCCAAAATGACGTCAAGTGATAGTTGAAGGGCAAGAAGGTGGTAACTTTTAATGTTTTGGAAATAGAAGGTGGTAATTTTCAAAAAAAAAAAAAAATAGAAGGTGGTAATTGCTAAAATGGACATAACAGAAGGTGGTAATTGTCAATTTTTCCTTATAATTACCAAGTATTCTCGAGGCATTAATGGGTAGCAAAAATCAACAGTACCGGAATGGAAAGTGGTCAGGAAACACATCAAATGAACTACAAAATCTATAGCCATTTTGTTGGAAACGGCGAAAGATTTTGTAACCCGTAGGTGGGAACGAAAAATTCAAGTGTTGCCACCTACGAGTTACTAAATATGTGGGTGTTTTCTCTAATATTTTTTTAAAAAAAAAATCTAAAAGCTATTGCTGGTGGTGATGGCCTGGTGACTGGTGGTGTTTGTGGTGGTGGTTGGTGATGGGATGGTGATGGCAGTGGTAGTGGTTCGTGGGAGAGATGGTGGTGCTTCAATGGTGGAAAAAGGTCAAAGCTGCTACAATGGAGTAGAAAGTTGTTTAGCCACTTTCATGGAGAATTAAGAATCTGTGCGGATAATAGTGAGAAGGAGAGGGGCATGGATGAGAGTAAAAAGAAGAGGGGCATAATAGTCAGTTCAAAAATACGGGCATTAGAATGTAAAACGAGGGCGACGTTTAATATAGCCCTTAACAATAATAAAAATAAGAGGATTATGAGTAGAAAATAATACTTGAAGTTATTTATCAATGCAATCTTGAATCTTGATAACAAAAAATGAAACCAAGAATTGATGTAGAAAAACGTAATACAATATGCAATAAAATGATGTGTCAAAGTGGTAGATAAAAGAGGCTAGAACTGTTTGCCTAAGCTAAGGTTAGTGCTCAAGTTACGAGGACATAACTCTTTAAGGGGCTAGAGGTGATAGAGTTTTGTGTGTTTGTATTTCGAGTCATTTTTGAGTGATTTTGAGTCTTTCTTGAGTTAGTTGAAGTCTTGAGTCGGGTTATGTAGGCGTCGTTCGAAGTGCGCCTACGTAAAGCATGTGTGAATATGCTTGACACTCATAGGAAGTGGGAATTGACATATACGATTAGGGACACGATTAGGGACAAGGAAAGTAGGGAGCCGCCAACAAGTTTTTAAGGAACTTGTAAACCGTTCACGGATCATTATAAGGAAACCATGAATAACGGACAACGAAGGCAACAACGATTGACCCGTGAAGGTTACACCCCATTCATAATCCATGAGATTACTAACTCCATATGGTTCGAAACCATGAAAGGAGGATCGGGGATGATGGTACGAAGTGAGTAAAGGAGTCACATTCACCCGTATTGGCCTCTACTCGATTCTTATTGTGTAAAACATTCCTGTGATCTCAAAGGCATACAAACAAAATATTCAATTCGCTCCAATCTATTATTATGCTAAATTGGTTGAATATTAATGCACACATTATTAAAATATTGGTGGTCACTTTGATTTAATAATAAGATTAAAGGAACCTAAACCAGTTGTCCAAATTATCTTATTAGGCGTGATTTTCCATTACATATTCCCTTTAAACATGAAATATGGTGATCATAAATAATAATAATAGAATCAACATTAATATTGTAAGCAATTTAACAATAATAGCGTTAGTCAAATCAAATAACAACCTTAATCATGATACTAGCAATATATATATAAAAAAGAAAGTAATTACATTAATTACTCAGGTTCCGCGCGTTCCTTTAAATTGCTACATCATGAATAAATTGTTAGTAACTTCAAAAAAACAAAAAAAAAAAATCAAATTGAAATAATTGGATTAAATAAAAGTAGAGTTGATTTGGTCCAAACCCTCAGTTATTTGTAACTTTCACGCATTGGTTTAAGGATAGAACCTCGGGTTAAGTATGGACTCCTTGGAGTGCTTAGGAGAAGAATGATGTAATTAGGAATATAGGTTTGGGGCTTAGAATATAAGAGAAAGAGAATAGAATGATATTTGGTGGAAAAGAGAGGAAGAGAGAAGGATTTGATGATCAAGCTTGTTGATGATTGAAAAAGGGGAGACATGACCTGTATTTATAAGGAAAAAAAGAGGGGTCGAATCAAGAAAAGATAAGAATTCGGATCGGATAAAACTCTTGCGATAGACAGCAGTTTTTGCGGTTTTTGTTTTTATCATATCTTATGATCCAAAAATTGGAATAAGATGAATAAGATATCGTTGGAAATATTTTGAAGTATACTTTCTAACCCAATTAGAACCAGATTAAAATATTTTGTAGAACAAAAGATATGGCCGAAATAGTGGGACGGTGTTAGTTTTGGATAGAGTTTCGTATTTTGCTCAAATCTTTTTCGTTATTGCTCGGAATTGGGCTTATGATATATGGTTGGAAAGCTTAAAATAGGCATAAAATCAGTTCAGCTCGGTTTTGTGATGTGGATACGAAAAGTGGAAAGTAAGTTATGGTTTAGGGAAATGAGCTAGGAAATGGATTGGTTTATGAAATATCTTGGATAGAGACATGGATTTAAGCACTCTAAAGATTACATACTCAACCCGACCAATAAAGGCAGTGAAAGGTGTTCATCATCGGATTTGGTTTTGGGGAAACATTATTAGGTGTCTACAGTCCTGTATGTTGTATCAAAGATAACAACATCTCCATATATCCTATAGTCTTCTAGCATCATTGTATCTCTCCAAAAGATATTGGAAAATCTTCCTTCTTTGTCAAACTTCACTCTAAAAAAGAAGTTTGGATCCTCCAATTGTTCCTGACTTATAATGTGTTTCTTAACCTTGAGCAGAAATTCAGGTGATCTACAACACTATGACCTATATTCTGTTCTCCTCCAGCCTCTGTAGCCATGTAATTGTAAGTGTCCATTGTAGTTAGACCTGAAGATTTCATTGTTTGGATTGTTTCAGCTTTTTCCTCTGTCATTTTTCTTTTAGAACGATGCAAATAATGCCACTGTGACTTTGTTAGCTCGTGGTTATGCTGAATAACATGAGCCACCACCTCAAACTGTCCTTCTTTATTCACTTTTGCTCTTATGCATGTCTTGCAATTCGATCTTGTAATGGCTACTTGTCTTGTCTTTCTTGTATTTACATTTACATCTATCCTCTTCATCAACCATTTCAACTAACTTTGTTTTCTTCTGACCTGAATTTCTCTTTCCCTCAGCACAACACACATAATTTTTCTCAGTTACTATTTTTGTGTGTTGTTTGAATCTAGTTGTATGTTTTCTTATTAAAACCCCAGTGTAGCATCATGTTTTTCATACAATTCCAAAATTTCTTCAAAAGTTTCTCTTACCACACCAACAAATGATCCGCTAAGATCTAAACCAGAAGCATCAATTGGATTTGTGTCTGTTATTTAATACAAACATATCAGATAATAACCACAGGCAGTATATCATTCAAATTGGAGGCAAAAAAAAAGGTAACACTTAGGCATTCAAAGGGTTATTTTTTTGCATATAATCTGAATTTTCTCTACACAATCGGAGGGTAACATTTGTGCATAAATAGAGTCACATTTATGCATGAAAAGGGTAACATTTATGCATTCAAAGGGTTACTTTGAATTTTCTCTATACAATCTGAGGGTAACATTTGTTCATAAATAGGATCACGTTTATGCATGAAAAGGGTAACATTTATGCATTCAAAGGGTTACTTTTTTCATACAGTCTCAAAAGTTTATAGAAATTACCTTCAGTTGCTTTTGATTTGGTTGTTTGTTCAGAATTTGAATCAATTGATTTATCAGGATCCACTTGATTTTCTGCATTATGAATTGCGTCTTCTGCATTCTCAATTACTTCATCTGCATTGTCTGGATTGTTGGATATTGGTACAAATTCATCTCCAAAACAAGTAGTTTCTTCTTCTTCTTCTTCTTCTTCTTCTTCTTCTTCTTCTTCTTCTTCTATAATCGATCGATTTAAATAAATTTCAAATTAAGTGTCAATTTGCCTATGTTTTTGTAGCAATTCGTGAATGAGATTGCTGCAATTTGTTGTATCGAAAGTCGAATTCTCCATTGATGATCGAATTGATTCTCCAATTTGCGAGTTTTTTCACTTTCTCTCTCCTCAATTGATGATCGAATTCTACAATTTGCAAGTTTTCTCACTTTCTTTGTCCTTATTTGATGATCGAATTCTTCAATTTGTACGTTTTCTCACCTTTTTTCTCCTCAATTGATGATCGATTTTTGCAATTTGTGTGTTTTCTCACCTTTTTCTCACTTTCTCTCTCCTCAATGGATGATCGAGAGCTGCGTTTTCTCACTTTCTCTCTCCTTCATTGTTAATCTGCGTTTTTTTGATTTCTAGGTATATGAAATTCCGCGATTTTGAAATTTCGCAATTTATAAAAAAAAAAAAAAATTAATGGGTTGCATGTGCGAACAGTCCGATGTACAGTAAAAATACTGTACACCGGGTACATGCAAAAGGGATTAAAATAAAAAAGAACGGATGAAGTACAATCTATACTGGTGATGACTTTATCAACGCTTTTTTAAACTTTTAGACATTAAATAATGCCAAACTTCCAAAAGTAGGACCACACTTTCGATTAGCGCCACGCCGCCACCACGGCCCACCACCGACTTGCTGGCTGGCAAGAAAGGTCATCCACTTGCGAGCACGCATACTTCGAAAATTCAACATCAATTCATTGAAAATATCCAAGAACAATAACATAATTCACGATGATTCAATGTGTTTTTTCAACTCATCACCATGTTGCTTATCTTGTTTATGATACTATCTTTGTTTGATACCTCTACTGCTTCCTTTCCAATAACCGTAAATTATAATAATTCCGATTGCTTTAGCTCAACATTGTACGCCCTTAATAGCTCGTTTGAAACCAATTTCAATCAACTTCTATCCAATTTGGTGTCTCAAGTTTCGAGTGCCAAAGATGGTTTGCTTAAGCACAAGCAAGGTCTAGACAACCAAGATCCCGTTTACGGCCTTGCCTTGTGTCGAGGTGATTTGTACCCCAATCAATGTCAAGAATGCATTCAAATGGCAAGTAACCAAATAAAGACTAAATGTCCAAGGGCAACACAAGCAATATTATGGAAGGAACCTTGCATGATTCAATACTCTAACCAATCCTTTTTTTCTCTTTTACAAGAAGACCCTTCGCAAGCATTATTCAATAATAATACGGTCACAAAAGATGTAAAAGATTGGATTACATTGGTCCGGAACTCATTGAATGAAGTAACATCGAGCGCAGCTTCTAATACACCCGGTAACATGTGCCACACGAATGAGGCATGGTTTACACCGATGAGTAAGTATGTGTACACTATGGCTCAATGTACTCCCGACTTATCAACGGAGAATTGCACCAAGTGCTTCAGTGCAGCTAGATCTCAACTAAATCAAATGAGTCAGTTGGGAGGAATAATGCTGATGCCTAGTTGTACTCTTAGGTACGAGACTTATCAGTTTTTCAATACGTTAAATTCAACTACGATCATGGCTCCATTAAATATTGTGACAAAAAATCGAGGTACGAAGTTCTTTAATTTTATTTATAGCTAGTCCATTGTATAGGGCTTATAGTGCTCATACGGTTTTGATCTACTCTTTTATTTATTTATTTATTTTGTATCTACTCTTTTTGTTTCAAAATAATTAATTCACTCAAACTTAACACACCATGTGTATTTGTTGATTGACCGTTAATACTTTTTCAATTCCCTCCTTCCCTTTCCAAATTATTGTTTGCCCCATTTAATTTACTTTATTAAGTTTTAGGTTGAATAAAGTTAATCGTTCTCAAAAAAAGGGTTGAATAAAGTTAATAAAAGTAAAGTGGCAGTCCTTATGTATATTTGTAGTGTAGAGCAATCTTGAATAAGAGCTTACAAGAAAAAGACAAAGAGTCAATGAGGTATGTAATATTAATATTATGAAATTTTATAATTAATTACTCCGTAATAATTTTATATGATCATTACTACTTTGGATCTTGTCAAAGTTGGTACATCCTCCTCTTTTTGTTAGTCTTCTTTTGAAATTTAGATTTAATTTTGACAATCAATATTTATAATTTTTTTTTTTTTTTTTTTGACAGAATCAAGATTTATAATTATGCATTAACAAAATTTTAAATATTTAACATTATTAAATTTTTATTAAAATCATATATTGAGATGAATCTAGCAAATTTTTTTTTTTTTTTTTTTTTTTTTTTTTTTTTTAGGAAAAAATCTAGCAATATTTTACATGATGACTATATTTTTATTTACTCCTATTAATTAATTAATGAAAATATATGAATAATGCAAAAAGTCAAAAAGTTTGACCGGTCAGCCACGAACAACAAAGAGAGACCAAAGAAGTACATGAATAAAGCAAAAAAGTCAAACTGATTTAATTATTCAGAAAATGAAAAAGAATCTTTTTCCAGCACTAGCATTTCAAAGATTTGATTGCCATGTTAAACCAATTCAAGCTAAATCATTGATGATTTACATTTACTATGCTTCTTAATCTGCAGAAAAGAAAGTAGTGGTTGCAGTCATTGTGCCAATAGCAGTATTAGGAATTATAATTACCGGCATTTGTTTCTTTAGAAAGAAAGCAAAGAAGTATTCTTCTCCCGATGTTAAAAATGGTAAGATCATGTTTGATATACTCTTTGATTCACATAATAAATTTAATCAATTAACCTATTCATTACCATCCTTCCTTAATCTTCTATTTCATATAATAAATTATGATAACCTTTTCTCCTTATTATTCATTTCCATTCAACTTCCTTTATTCCTAGAGTCGTAACAAACATACTAATACTTCTTTGTGGTAGTAATGAAATAAGTGAGCTTTGTGTTATATGGTGTTATAGTGCTTGGAGATTTGACAACTGTGGAATCCTTAATGTTCGATCTTAAGACACTTGAAGCTGCTACGAACAACTTTTCGAATAACCAAATACTTGGTAAAGGAGGCTTTGGTAGTGTCTATAAGGTAATCAATACATATTTTACATTCTTGAGAGTCTTTCTATTAGTTTGTGGTTTTTATTCAACTCGATCATCTACATTAAGATTGAATTTCAAACATTTGATTATCTCTTGAAAACTTTAATCACATCATCATGTTGTTCTTTTTTTTTTTTTTTTTTTTTTTTTTTTTTTTTTGTGATACTTAATTGATAGTTTGTATATGATTTCCTATTTCATAGGGAACTCTGGCAAATGGACAAGAAATAGCAGTTAAAAGACTATCAAAGATATCAGGCCAAGGAGTGGAAGAATTCAAGAATGAGGTTGTTTTAATTGCCAATCTTCAACATAGAAATCTGGTAAAACTATTGGGATTTTGCTTGGCAGGAGAAGAGAAGTTACTTGTTTATGAATTTGTTCCCAACAAAAGTTTAAACTACTTCATATTTGGTAAGTTCACTTTTGTATTATTATTATTTTCACAATACAATGCTAATGAATCTAATACTTTGTAATATTATACATGATCATACATTTCTTTAAGGATAGATCAAAATTGATTGTCAAATATAATGTGTGATTAGTGTGAACCAAGTGTTCCAATATTTAATAAAGCTTGGGAAAAACAATAAACATAACTTTGATTATAGGCTCGGGTGTCATGCATGGCAGTGAATACCTCAAGCAAAATAAACAAACAAGAACACATATAGAGTTGTGTAGCTTAATTAGTGTTAAGATATATTAGTTAATAATATATCTTTGACTTGGTATATAATTAGTTTCCTCCTTTGTAGCTTAGAATATTTGATGTATATCTCATAGCATAATTAGTGCCTAGACTTTAGCTTGTAAATTGTATATATTCTCAGTAATTGGAATGCAATACTCACGGAATACATTTCCTTCACGGTATCAGTAGACTAGGGTTAATCTTCCGCTGCACCCTAGCGTTTCCGCCCAAACTTTCCTCTGTTTTCTTCTTCTTTCCCCTGCTTTCTTCTTCCCTCTGTTTTCCCGGCAGCCATGGTGGACAACAAAATTAACCCAGCCATGACTGTTAACAACATCAAAACTGCGATCCCTATCACTCTTGAGATGGAAAATTCGCTTTACTCCACATGGGCGGAGCTATTCAAAGTCCACGCTCGTTCTCACCGTTTTCTAAACCACATCATTGCTCCTGAGAAGAAGGTTGCTGCGCCTTCAACTGATGAGGAGAAGGAGCAATGGGCGACCATTGATGTCGCTGTTCTTGGGTGGATCTATTCCACCATTTCCCATGATCTATTGAACACTATTATAGAACCTGACTCCACGGCTATGGAAGCTTGGAATCGACTTCGTGATGTATTTCAGGACAATCAAAATTCTCGAGCCGTGGCCCTTGAACATGAGTTTCGAGCACTCAAATGGAGGACTTTCCCAATGCTTCGACATATTGTCAAAGGCTTAAGAGCCTCTCTGATCAACTGGCGAATGTTGGAGCACCGGTGGATAACAACCGGCTTGTTCTTCAGTTAGTTTCCGGCCTCTCGGAACCGTACAAGGGGGTTGCAACCTTGATTCGACAAAGCAACCCTCTGCCTCAGTTTTACCAAGCCCGTTCGATGCTTACTTTGGAGGAAGCGGGCTTGGCAAAACAGACGGCCTCTTCTTCATCCTCGGCGGCAGCCATGGTGGCGAGTACTCGGGATGGTGACTCGGGTTTGGATGGCTCGGGTAACTATCGTGGCAATGGCAAAAATCAGAAAAAAAAAATCAAAACCGGAAGGGTAACAACGGCGGTGGTCGGAGTTCTAGGTCCGGTGGTGGTCAGGGTTCTGGTGGCGCCGGCGGTGGTGGTCAGGGTTCTGGTGGTGGCCGCAGTTCTTCCCAGCAGCAGCAGTGGGCGTCCATGCCCCCTTGGCAGCAGCAGTACCCACCTTGGGTTTGGCCATGGGCTGCTCCACCTTGCCCATATTCAACCCAAGGTTGGGCCAGACCTCAAGGGCCCAACAGACAGCAACAGCAAGGCCTACTTGGTCCTCGGCCTCACCATCAAGCGCATGCTGCCTCTTCTCAGCCTTATGTTCCAACGGATTTGGAGTCGGCCTTCCACACCATGTCTCTACAGCAGCCCGATCCCTCGTGGTACATGGATACCGGTGCTACTTCTCATATGACATCCACCAACAGTAATCTCTCGTCTTATTTTAATTTGAGCAATCATCATAATGGTATTGTTGTTGGTAGTGGTCATACTATTCCAATTCGTGGTTTTGGAAATACTACTTTACCATCCCCTAATCCTCCTTTGTCTCTCTCTAATGTCCTACATGCCCCCAAACTCATTAAAAATCTAATTTTTGTTCGTAGGTTTACCACTGATAACTGTGTGTATGTTGAGTTTGACCCTTATGGTTTTTCTGTGAAGGATTATCGGACGGGGATGCCCATAATAAGATGTGATAGCCAAGGGGACCTTTATCCACTCACTAACACCTTCTCACGTTCTTCTCCATCAACCTTCACGGCCTTAGCTTCCTCTATTTGGCATGATAGATTGAGACATCCGGGAGCTTCTATTTTAAAGACTCTTAGTAATAATAAAAGCATTGAATGTACTCACTCCTCTAGTTCTAGTGTTTGTCATTCATGTGTACTTGGAAAACATGTTAAAGTGCCATTTGTTTCTTCTATTTCTACTACTACTATGCCTTTTGATATTGTTCATAGTGATCTTTGGTCATCACCCGTTTTGAGTTCTTCGGGACATCGTTATTATATGCTTATTTTGGATGATTATTTCGAAATTTTTGTGGACTTTTCCCTTAGCTAAGAAATTTTTTTTTTTTTTATAAAGTCTTAGCATTTCAAGCATTAATTCAAACCCAATTTGAACGACCTATTAAGACTTTTCAATATGACAATGGGAGAGAGTATGATAATGGACCTTTTTAGGCTATGTGTGAGTCTAATGGTATGTCATTTCGTCTTTCATGTCCACATACATCATCACAAAATGGGAAGGCCGAGAGGAAAATAAGATCATTGAATAATATTATTCGCACCCTTCTAGAACATGCCTCCTTACCACCTTCTTTTTGGCATCATGCGTTACAAATGACCACTTATCTCCATAACATAATTCCAAGTAAGTTACTAGAGTCTAAATCTCCTTTAGAGGTTCTATATCAAAGAAAGCCGTCTTATTCACATTTACGTGTCTTTGGTTTCATGTGTTACCCTCTATTTCCGTCTACTACTATTAATAAACTTCAAGCTCGTTCAACACCTTGTGTTTTCTTGGGGTTTCCACCTAATCATAGGGGTTACAAGTGTTATGATTTATCAACTCATAAGATATTCATAAGTAGACATGTTGTGTTTGATGAATCGATTTTCCCTTTTTCTAAGTTGCATACACGTTCTACCCACACGTATGATTTTTTGGATGAAGGGCTCCATCCATCTATCATTCACCAAATGCAACTTCCTTCCTCTACTCCTTCGGGGCAGCCTGCTTCGTTAGCCCAAACAGAAACAAGCCCAGCTGCACCCACGAGCCCAACTTCTCCTCCCTCTTCTCCTTCTGGGCCGCGCCCTCATTCCCCTCCACTAAGCCCAATCCGCAGCCCGCCCAACTCTCCTCCTTCCTCTAGCATACCAGCCACTGTTGGGCATAATAGGTTGCTAGTGGACCGTGGGCCTGTTCAATCAGCCACGGCCCACTTGCAGCCTACCCACACAGCTGGCCCACGTGCTCCTCCTCCCCTTAGCCCACATATTCAACTTCCAATTTCCAATCCTTCTTCTACCATTATCACGAGAAGCAAAAATGGGATAATTAAACCAAATCCGAAATATAAAAATTTCAACACTATGGTTTCTAATGTTACGAAATCCCCTCTCCCTCGTAACCCCGTTTCTGTTCTTCGTGACCCGAATTGGAAAATGGTTATGGATGATGAATATAATGCTCTTATTAAAAATAAGACGTGGGAGTTGGTGCCCCGTCCACCTGATGTTAATGTTATTCGTTCTATGTGGATTTTTACTCACAAGGTGAAATCTGACGGTTCTTTTGAGAGGCATAAAGCCCGTCTTGTAGGTGATGGCAAAACACAACAGGTTGGCATTGATTGTGGGGAGACTTTTAGTCCGGTTGTGAAACCGGCTACTATCCGTACTGTTCTTAGCCTGGCTTTGTCCAAAGCTTGGTCGATACATCAACTTGATGTTAAGAACGCTTTTCTGCATGGTGAGCTTCAGGAGACAGTTTATATGCATCAACCTCTTGGATACCGTGATAAAACGCACCCTGATTATGTGTGTTTATTGCGGGGCTCTTTATATGGTCTTAAGTAGGCACCCCGGGCATGGTATAAGAGATTTGCAGATTTTGTTGCTTCTATTGGTTTCACTAATAGTAGGAGTGACAATTCCTTGTTTATTTATCGTCAAGGGAAAAATGTGGCTTATTTACTGTTATATGTTGATGATATTATTCTCACAGCTTCTTCTGATACTCTGCGGCGTTCTATTATGTCCCTTCTTAGCTCGGAGTTTGCTATGAAGGACTTGGGTCACCTTAATTATTTTCTTGGCATAGCTGTGACACGACATAAGGGTGGATTATTTTTGTCACAGCGCAAATATGTGGAGGAGATTATTGACCGTGCAGGGATGACTTCTTGCAAGTCTTCGGCTACACCCGTTGAGGTAAAACCGAAGGCCAGTTCTACAGGTTCACCTTGTACCGATCCTACATTGTATCGTAGTCTTGCAGGGGCCTTGCAATACCTTACTTTCACTAGACCAGATATATCTTTTGCGGTCCAACAGGTTTGCTTACATATGCATGATCCGAAAGAGAGTCATATGGCTGCTCTCAAACGGGTTATTCGGTACATCCAGGGGACTATTGATCATGGTTTGCATCTGTATCCGTCTTCTATTTCATCTCTTGTTTCTTATACAGATGCTGATTGGGCCAGGTGTCCGGATACTAGACGCTCCACATCTGGAAATTGTGTATATTTGGGTGACAATTTGATTTCTTGGTCCTCGAAACGACAACTTACTCTATCTAAGTCTAGTGCTGAGGCGGAGTACAGGGGCGTTGCTAATGTGGTTTTTGAGTCGTGCTGGCTTCGAAATCTACTTTTAGAGCTACATTGTCCGATTAAAAAGGCAACATTGGTGTATTGTGACAATGTGAGTGCTATTTATCTTTCTGGCAATCCGGTGCAACATCAACGAACAAAGCACATAGAGATGGACATTTTGTTTGTTCGGGAAAAGGTTGCCCGCGGCGAGGTCCGTGTTCTTCATGTCCCTTCTAGGCACCAAATCGCAGATATTTTTACAAAGGGGCTTCCTCGTGTGCTCTTTGAAGATTTCAAGGATAGTCTAAGTGTTCGTCCTCTTCCTGCTTAGACTATGGGGGTGTGTTAAGATATATTAGTTAATAATATATCTTTGACTTTGTATATAATTAGTTTCCTCCTTTGTAGCTTAGAATATTTGATGTATATCTCATAGCATAATTAGTGCCTAGACTTTAGCTTGTAAATTGTATATATTCTCAGTAATTGGAATGCAATACTCACGGAATACATTTCCTTCAATTAGTACCAATATGTTAATTACATCCACTACTACAAAAGGCGTGCTTTTTAGACGCTTTTAGCCTTATTTTCGACACTAAAAAGCGTCGCAAAAAATTTTCTCGACGCTTATAAAAAGCGTCGAGAATAAGTGAGTCGAGAATTTTGTTAGACATCAAAAAGCGTCGAGAATCTTGACGCTTTATTATGTCTAAATTTTTATACGAAGCGTCACAAAATGCAACAGTTGGCGCACTTTCTTAACTTTGGCGACGCTTTTTGTTGTCAAGAATCTTAGGATTGGTGACGCTTTTCTATGTCCAAATTTTCATACATTTGTTGTCTAACATTTTGGCGACGCTTTTTCTTGTCCACGTTTTCTAATTTTGGGACGCTTTATCTTGTCCATATTCTTTTTAAAAAAATGTCAAAAATACTAAAATAAAATATTTCATTCACTGACAATGATTTCTAGTATACTAATATATATTACAAAAAAAAAAAAAAAAATTAAGAAGTACAACAAAATTATACCGAAATTATTATATTGCATATAAATATATTATAGCATATATACAAGATCTCATAGTAATGAGTTTCTATTACAACAATTATAATTTCAACTTAGAATTCAGTCATGACTAGTTGTAGTGGAACAAATTCCGAATCACTAATTGAAATCTATATACTAATGCCGACTATAGCAATTACTACGTACAAAGAAAATGAGAAAATTATCGGTTGAAAGTTTTAGCTCGAAGGTAAACCCAAATTTTCCATACACAATTAATAAAATCCAGTGCAGCCTTGACTTCATCCTTCACTGAACATATGAAAACACAAGTTAGTATGTGGCACATGCAAAAGTAACAGAATTCAATTTACAAGCAACAGCAAATCCAACTTACTTGGCCTTCTAATATGAGCATCATCCTGAAACAGGTGGGAGCTAAATATTATTTTCCTCAATGAAATAGTCCTTATTTTCACGTATTTCATGTATATGAATTTGTGGAATATTCCTAGAAGCAAACCATTAGCATACTGGTACCATTATGTACAGTGCAAACCAATATAGCTTTGGAGATAGAAACATAAACCCAGAAATTCAGCAATTTCTATCATACTGATGGATGTCAATATCCAGCCAGCAGAATGATACATAATTATTGCCTTTCATTGCTGATGATATCTCTATAGGTATTCCAGTGCTCATCTTGGACCAAATCAAAGCCTACATAAATTTTATATGAGTTACATTAGCCTGATAACACTAATTCTATAGCATAAAAATCACACAGCTTTGAACGTAAGCTTGACATCAAAGAAAAGGCACAAATGCTACTATCTAGTGCAACAAAACTCATACAACAAAAGAGCTGCTTAACTTTTAGCTGAAGACAACACTTATCATCTTAGCCCCTAATCCGAATTTCCCACGTGTTTCTTTCAGTCCATATTTTGTTCCAGATAAAACTGCATAAAGAAATAATAAATATTTACAACAAAGAAAAGGCAGGGAGATAAGTAAACTCCAAGCATATTAATAATCACACCTCTCCCAAACATATTAGGTATTTCATCATGCGGCATTCCTTTTCCATTGTCCTACATGACGTGGAAAACACTATATCAGCATAGAAGCGGAGAAGAACTTTAAAAAATAGCAGAAAATCTGCAAGAGCTTTTAGTATAAAAATAAAAAGAAAAAAAATAAAAAAAGACCAAATAGACAGAAGGTTTAGATATAAATCACCTTACATATCACCCTGAAACAAGAGGCTTCACCCCGGTCTTTGCTAGCTTTTGCAGCAGTCTCTTTAACTTTCTTCCCCAAAGCTGCATTTTTTGCATGAATTTCCACATCACGAGCTTCCTTTGCCAGGCGTTTCTATGTGAACAACAAATAATAAAGAGGTCAGATCAAATTTAAATATTCTGATCCACATATTCCTAGTCAAAAACCTAACTTAACTCATGATATCAGATTATCAGTCACTAACCATACTGGGCTACTGGCATAGAGACCTACAATTTGTAAAATAAAAATTCACGAATAAAAACCATATGACCAAATCAATTTGTAAATTTAAAACTCAAGAGAAACCATGATCAAAACCAAAATAGGAATAGACATGCTTGGATTACTAATTGCATTTGATGGAACACTAAAAGCCCACGTACCTCACGAGCTTTAGCTGTCTCATAATCATCATATAACTCCTGATCAACTCGCTCCCTGTCAATGAGACCAATTATAGAATTGAACTTACTCTTTCCTATCTCTTCACTTCAATAACAAAAAACGGCACGAAATTAGATGCTGAATAAAAACCAGATAATCAAATATCAAACTTTTTAGCATGATTAATGGATGTGTTCCATACATTTGTGTCATAATTCAATAGCTAAAACCACTTACATTGTAACTTCCACTGCACGACATGAAGCTCTGATATATACTCTGAAGAATCAAGAGCATTTTCAACCAACTCACAGTAGTGTATAGGGACTTCCCAGGCTGCAACAGACGAATAATACAACATGATGTAAGCAATAATATCACACACATTATTTTCCATTACAACCTTTCAACACACCTCAACTTCCATTCATATCTCATTATGGCATTACCATGAACACTCACTCACGACTCGTTATCAGTTAAATAATCACAGTGAAAGCACGGTGGAGCTGAGCAAAGATGTAACTTCAACACCATCTGAGAGATACCGGACCTATAACTATAATCCAACACGTTGCCCTTAGAAATAAATAGTGTTATCCCTAATTCACAACAGTACTATCAGCTAACTATTACAACAAGCTCCTATGTACAGTAACACAAGTTATATAAATCAGCAAGTTAATCATTAAAATCATATAGTTCAAGTAGGATCATAACCACATCTAAAAAGGGTCTTAGGTCAAATATTCATTAAAAATCACAAAAATTGGGAAAAAAATCAGTACTGTATATGCTTTAAAAATTGAGCTCAGAACGTACATTGTCAAATCTAGCAATATTCTTGTTCTCCGCAAAGAATTATACTGGTGATTCGGCCAACCCACAAAAATAAAATCAAAAGTTCATTAATTAGATAGGCCTTATATCCTTGACATCAGGCAGCTTGGAACATTTCTGCAACAATCAAATGCTATTTTCTACCCTTTTCAATCTTAATATCTTTTTGCCCTGCCTAAGAATACCAAAATGCTACGAATTAGCTCAGATAAGTATCAAACATAGAGATTTGAGAACATAAACCAGAGATTAAGGGAGGAAGAAGAACAATAAGAGATATATATGTATTAATGCTAAGCAATTAGAACCTTAATTTGAAACACCCACAAAGTATAATTCAAAGAATTGCAATTAGACCTAAAATTGGTAAAAATACATGAAAATTGATCTAAGTCGGACAAAAATCAACAACCAAAAATGTATTCTAAATTCCCTTGCACCCAATACGACATACAAAAAACCCTAGATTTCAATACGATGGCTTACTATTGCTACACATTTAGACAATGACTACAAATTCAATGCTTTTTTCATAACAATTAAATATATCTAATTAAATCTGAACGGTGATTTAGCACAAAAGCATGGAAATTGATGAGGAAAATAATGAGATTACCTTAAATCGAAGAACTTAACAAGGAGAAAAGGAGATTATATCACGGCTTCCACCCAAATTCGCTAAATTTCAAGCGATTTTGAAATATGATGAACTGAGATCTAAGAGCAAATTCAAAAGATGACGAACTAAGAGAGAGAGAGAGAGAGAGAGAGAGAGAGAGAGAGGGTATCTATAAGGCAGTTTTGATTTTTTGAAGTTTTTTTTCCTTATACACCGTTTTTAGGTTGCCTTGAGTCACGTGCAACTCATACAAATTTTTTGACGCTTTTTGTCGTCAAGATATTAAATCGACACATAAAAGCGTCGAAATTTAGCGGAAAAATATTTTTACATTGACGCCCCATACACAGCGTCGAGCCAATAGCGTCCAAAAACTAAGGGATTTGTAGTAGTGATCCGTAGGCATGCAAAAGGGAAATTGATCTTGAGGATTACAAGTTATAGAAATAAGCTAGGTTAACAACTTTAACTATGTTTCCCTTGTAATTGCTTATTAATTCTTGTGAAAATTGATCCGCTAGATCATTATTAGCCTAACTTTCATTTTTAAAAAAATGTTGTTCTATCGCCAATTGTACACAAATAATGTGTATACCTACTTTATGGTTGACACATTAATTGCTTGATCCTAATATTTTCAATTAAAAAGGACATAATAAAAATTAATCTGTAATTGTTTCAAAAAAAAAATATTAATCCGCAATATTTTTTGTAGATATCCGAAAGCAAGGAGAATTAAATTGGTCTCTGCGCTATGAAATAATAAAGGGCATTGCTAGAGGGCTGCTTTACCTTCATGAAGACTCTCGGCCAAGAATCATTCATCGTGACCTAAAATCTGGAAATATTTTGCTCGATGCAAATATGAACCCAAAAATTGCAGATTTTGGATTAGCTAGAATCTTCGAGGTTGAACAAACAGTTGATGACACGAGCAGAGTTGTTGGAACGTAGTAAGACTTTTTGATCTATGCCTCTTTTTTTTGTGTCTTCCTCAATGATTTTAACTAAACTTAAGATTAATCAAAAGACAAAAGTACATGTAAAATGACATGTTTTCTTGTAGTGGTTATATGGCTCCGGAATATGCAATGCATGGGCAATTTTCTGTAAAATCAGATGTATACAGTTTTGGAGTGTTGGTTTTGGAAATTGTTAGTGGCAAGAAGATTAGTACAAAATTCGACAAACATGGCGATGGAGATCTCTTGACCTATGTGAGTATAAACATGAGTTAATTGTATATAATTCCTATGTTTAAAGTAATCCTTACTTAATTTATTGTATTCAAATAAACAAAAAATTAATTTGCCGTAATATGGCTACAATTTAAATGTGTATTAGGCTTGGAGAAGTTTGAAAGAAGGAAAACCCATCGATTTCATGGACACAACACTGAAGGATACTTACTCGAGTGTAGAAGTGTTGAGATGCATTCATCTAGGCTTATGGTGTGCACAAGAGAACACAAATGGGAGACCGACCATGTCAACTGTTGTTCATTTGCTCAACAACGATACATCCAGCAACACAATGCCAACACCTCCACACCCTCGAAATTTTTACAATAGTAGTAGTACTGAATCATCTCTTTTGTCAAGATTAAGTGTACAATCAACGACATCAACAAGCAATACAAGTGAGTCAAAACCATTATGTGATCAAAATCAAATCACCATTAGTGAGATGCTTCCCAGGTGATTTACTCTGGCTATTGAAGACATATATACTTAAAGAAGACACAATAAGTGATATTTGATATTGATATGATGTAGTTCACTTTGTCTATTCAAATGTTGGATTTATTGTATAATTTCTCATTCTTTCTCATATTTAAACTTTATACTCATGTAAGTTAAGAATGCATAATTGCATACAGACTACACGTTTTTGGCAGACCTTTTTGGGCATGCGCGCTGTTAATTTCCAGCAAGTTAAGCCACATTTAAGTATTTGACTCAATGCTCATAAAAAAGTTATTTTTATTTAAAAAAAATTAAATAAAAAAAAAATAAAAACAGAGAACTTAGGGTCCGTTTGGCATCGCTGTGGTTTCTGTTTTTTGTTTTTTAAAAGTACATTACATATGTTACATAATGGATCAAAAAATATTTAGACTTATTAAAATCATAATAATTTTGAAAACTGACAACAAAAAAGTGAAAAATACCTTTTTCTTGTTTCTTGTTTCCTGTTTTTGGTTTTTAGTTTTAAAAAAAAAAGGAATCTGAAAACCAAAAATAATGCCAAACAAGCCCTTAAAAGCTGATTTTTCAGCCTAATTTGGAGTAGCTCCGGGTTAAATTGTCACAAAACGTCAATAATGTTCACTGTCAGTGACGTAGTCAGGAATTTCAAACCTAGGGGACAAGTAGGCATCGCATTTAGTTTGACAAAAATGTTGGAACACACATACACTTAAATAGTTATAGTATAAATGTATAATTAGTATTACATCTCAAAATTTCCAAACTATGGAGTACTTAGTCAAGAAAATCCAACATCCTACACCGATTCTTCCTCCATATGCTTATGTGTTTAGAATATTAGAAGAATTCAAAGATAAAATAATGTAGCCAATTAAATGTACGGTTCATAATTTCCTATTACAACCGTAATTTGGGTATTGTTAATGCAAAACTACAATTAGAATTATCCACATAAATATATAGCTTTTTTTCTTTTTTTTTTCTTTTTTTTTTCTTTTGAGGGAATATATAGCTTAATTGTTAAGGGAAAAAATGAAAAAAAAATACTATCCTTTAAAAACGGAATTAATAAATCAATAAACAAATTAAAAATTAAAATGAAACGGTTGCAATACTACAGTGTCTTTTTCCTTTAGAAAAGGAACTTAAAAATCAATAAATACAAAAATAAAAAGTTAAAACTAAAAAAAAAAAAAAAAAAAAAAAAAAGCACTAAATGGGTCGGATCAGGAATTGATACCGTGACCAGATGTCCACAAATCTCTCAGAGTGGAACAATGACCGCTGCTCTATCTTCATTTGGTGTAAATAATGGGCAAAGTTTATATATTTAAACAATTTATTTTACAGAAATTGGGGGGCATAGCTGTCCCCCCTTGTCCCGTGCTGGTTCCGCCAGTGTTCACTGTATTCTCATTTCTCCTCATAGTCGCAATTAACACAAGCATGGGTGGAGCCATTGGGGGGGGGGGGCTGGTGGAGGCCCGGCTCCCCGTGGCCCAATTGGTGATATTAGTAATATATAGTTTGGCCCCCCCAGAATAACTAATAAATAGCTAATATTTGTTTTATATATCATGATGTTAGTAATAACCCAATTGGTTTGTTGGAGTTTTTCATGGTGACTTGGTCGGAGAGAGGTCTCAGGTTCAATTCCCACTATGAGCGTTTTTTTATTTTGTTTTCGGGGTAACTTTATTGTTTCTTGGCCCCCATAGATTTTTATTCCTGGCTTCACCCCTGAACACAAGTATTTATATGACAATAGATTTACATAACCGTAATATTCCCCTATTTCCTAACGAATCTTCACATAAGATATTTACCAAAATATTATCTCAACAAAGAAGTATATAACAATAATATATTAGCATGTCGCACAAATACCTTTGAATATCTCCAATACCCCCCTCAAGTTGGAGTAAATGGGTCACATATACCCAACTTGCGAAATAAAAATCAAAATTGATTTATCCTAATCAAGCCTTGGAAAAAATATTGGCCAACTTAACTATTGTGGACACATAGGAAGGTTTGATAGTGCCTACTGTAATCGCATCTCTCATAAAATGATAGTTAGCTTCAATATATATGCTTCATTTGTTCATGAAAAACAGGATTCTGAGTAATGTATAATGCTGACTGGCTGACACAATATAGGTGCATGCCACTTTCATGTTGCACAGCTAAGTCTTCTAAAAGTTGCTTCAACAGTTTCTTTTTGTGGGTCACTGTTGCCATCGAACGATATTCTGCTTCAACGGAGGAATGCGAATATGTATGTTGCTTTTTGGTCTTCCACGATACCGGAGACAAGCCAAGAAGCACAAACCAACCACTCAAAGAGCGTCATGAAAGAAGGCAACTCGCCTAATTAGAGTCACACTAGCCCTCCAATTGCAAAGCACTATTTGATTTTAAAAAGATGCCCTGACTCGGATTCTTCTTCAAATAGCTCACAACTCGCAACACGACATCCCAATGTTCAACTCTCAAACTCTGGATAAATTGTGATAAAATATGCACATAATAGGCCATGTTGGACCTAGTGACTAGCAAATAAATCAAACGCTCTATTAGACGTCAATATCTCTCCACATCATGCAAAAATACGCCATCTGCAAGAGCTAGCCTTTCTTGTGGGTATTGCCACCCCCCAAATGACCACCGGTTCAAAACCGGTGGCATAGGGGGGTTTTGAACCAGCGGCCAACTTGTATTTTCGCCTAGTGATATGGAAATCTACACGTTTTGCTTCAAGCAAACCTGTTTCTATAATAATATCTAATATTAATATATGATAGCTTGCTATTTTATGTGATCATAGAGTGGTTTTTAACGTTGAATATGTGAGGGATCGATGACTTAGTTCATTTTTCACTCTATTTTTTATCCATTTTTTAGCATATACCGTGCTACACGGTTTGTTATTGTTTTTGATGATATATTAGATCAAGGAGTTATGTCTTCGATAAGTGCAATTACTAGATATATCAAGGATCACTATTATGGAGATAATAAGTTCATTCTATTGGGGCATCATCCTCTGTTGCTAGACTATGAGAGATGATCTTTGGACTAGTCAAATAGTCCAAAGCCCTTTAGAATGGATCCTATATTGGTCATACACAAGGGTAATGGGTTAAGCAAGTTATTAGAGGCCCATTAATGGGCCTCATGAGCAATTAACTAATCATGAATTGGATTGGGCTAGCATAGTTAGATTGGAATTAGGTTTTCAGCTTTTGACATGGGTTCTTATTTAGAGATGAGATCTATAAATAAGATCCATGCCAAGGGTTTGGAGTAAGCAGTCATAATTCACACACAGTGAATTTTGACATCAAGGCAACCAATCCCAAAACCCTAATCCTCTCACAAACTCACGGCTCTCACTCCTCCCCTTTGGACTCACGGCCAGCCACCCCTTGGTGGCGCGTGTGGTGGTTCGTGGTGGTTCTTGGTTAGTATGTGGCTCTTCTCCGTAGAAGGTCAATTGAAGGGTTCAATTGCAACTAACTAGCATTAGTGGAGGTTTTAATCTGTGCTCGTGGACCAAGTAGAGGAATCACACTTGAGGTTCTTTATTTCCCCTTGTTCTTGCTCGATCGCACGTGGAATCACGCTTCAAAGGTACAATTATGTGTTCTTTATGTGTTATGCAATGATCCTTGGTTTAGGTGCTTTATGAATATGATTCATGTTTATTTCCGCTGCGTAGTACCTATAAACCCCTACAGTGGTATCAGTTAGCCTCTTGCATTTACATATATTGAGTAATAATTCTTTGATAATCCACAATTTTAATTCAATTAGGAGGGAGAATAATTTAATTATGGGTCAATTGTTATTTTAAATGCGATTTAACAATATGGAATCATTAAAGGTGTTTAATTTGCTCTATATTAGCCTTGAATTGATCCGTTTTTTTGCCCTACAATACTCGAAAAATTCGAACCCCATAAACCCTTATTTCGAAAATTTCGAATTTTAAGCCCTACTTTGTGAAATTTTGTGTTTAATTTTGATTTATTTCGATGGTAATATGTTTAAGGAATTTAATCTATTTGATTACATGTTAAAATTATGAATTTTTATGATCAAATTATTTACTTTAAATGTTAAATTAAATTGGGGAATATTTTCATCAAGAACCCTAATTTCAAAATTGAATATGATTTTGTTTTGGAATAATTTGGACCACATAAAGTTTAATTTAATTTTACAAATATCTGTTTTTGTTTTATTTAATTAAAAATCAAAAAAAAAAAATATTTACTGTAGCAACCACCGCGGCTGGGTGGCGCTGCCACGGCGGTGCTGCTGCTGGTGGTCCGGAGGGAGGGGCGGCAGCACGGGTTAGAACAGCAGCAACAGCAGCACCGTGCACCTGCAGCGCCGCACTGTTGCTGCTGCCCTACGCCGCTGCTGTCCTTGCGGTGTACGGCCACCGTGGCTGGCTTCGGCTGGCCACACCACGGTGGTTGGCGAATTTTTAAAAAAAAAAATTTATTTTATTTTGTTTTTGGATAAAATCAGATTTCAAATTTTAAAAGGATAAGTTTTAATTTTGAAAAGATAATTAACAAAATTAAAGTTGTTATTTTTGTTAAGTTTGGATAATTATGGAGCAAAAGATTCTATTTGGATAATGATTGATTAAATAATGTGATTATCCCATAATTATTTGTGGATAATAATTGATTTAAAATTTGTGATTGGTTAGCAGTTAGGATAGAATTTCCTAAATTTATTAGGATAATCATGGAAAATAAATATGATTTATCTTCCATGATTCAAATAAGATTTGATTCTATCTCATACCTAAATTAAAATATATGATATTTTATGGTTGGTCATAAATAATATATGATATTATCTAATTACAGTAATTAATTAAAATATGAGATATTTATAGCCATGTTTCTTTCTTGTGAACATTCGATGTTGTAGTTTAGGAAAGCATGATGAGTGATTTATTATATGGCACTTTATAATATATGATATTGTTTATTGCTACATATAGACTAGTTTGGCACATAGATTCTAAATACGATCTGCACATCGTAATGTATTTTTGTAATCTAAATACGGTCTGCGTACCATTAAGTATTTTTGTAATTTAGTTAATTTTATTTAAGTAGTAGATAGAATAGAATAAAATTACAGGTTGCAGTTGATCCAAAAGCCAATGAAGTGAAGGCCCAATGGAGCAAGATGGATGAGATCCATGAAGGTTCAAGTGGGAGCATTTTGCTTTATTAGTTTTCTTAGGATTAAGGGGCCATACTATGTCATGTTTTATTGCATTAGTAGATTATGGATGTTTAGGTTTATTTATGTTGCTTGATGATGCGCTAGAGTTCACTATTTAATCACAACATAATAAATCTAGATCCCAGTAATATTGATGCAGCTTTTCCAATTAAAAACCCAACGAAAACCTTGATCGTTTATGGTGGGTCGGCCCTCAGCAGAGCATCATAATATATCTTGGGGAAGTGGGGGTAGGACCGCATATCTACACTTTTAATTGGTTATATTCAACAAGGTTACCTAAAGCGTTTAGAACCTTGAAACTAAGAGTAATAATTAAACATGCGATGGTTAATTATTCAACCAAGAATTACAAGAGTTGTAATCAGTAAAGAGTTTACTCACCTTGAAAATGTAATGGTTGATTGTAGGGCCTCACTCTGGTTAATTATTGCACAAATAAAGGATCTTGGAATCATTTTATTCAATAGGGGTCAATTTAAAATTGAATAAAATGCTTTAAAGTTACCAATAAATTCTGAAATTGCTTTTGGTACTTTAAATTTAATTAAACATAATTGAATTTTGCGTTTACTTATAAGTAACATGTCGTTCTAATTTTATTATTATATATAATCTCCTTGATTGAAAATAAAGTTGAGAAACGTTCTCAAAAGTTTAAAAGATAATCCATAAACCTATATTCCAATTTTGCTAAGATTGTTCTAAAAGGCAAGTTTTAGAAATTCATGTCACATGTCTAAGGTTGGTTTTATTCAAAATGTTTGAGTAAAATGCCAACACATACATCTTCATTTTGAAAAGTGTTTCAAGGAATATAATGAGATGAGAGGTACAAACCCTCCAAAAGACAAGTGTAAAAGTCCAATAAAATCTCTTATCTTCAATATGATTGAATATAAGAAAGTGATTGGAAATCTCTAAGATCAAAAGTTGATCAAATGACAGTATTCTTCATGTACTTTATATAGAGTTTAATACTTGATTAAACTCAAATATAAATAATGATAGAATAGACTTAGCAAAATCTTGAAAAGTGCTTAAAGAAGCATCATTTTGAACCTAAGAGAAATGTTCTAAGTGACTCAAATGGAAAAAGTTTAAAAAAGTATGAGGATTGCAATAAGAAGTTATAGGCCAAGAAATGCAAACAAGTTGCTACTTCTCAAACCTAAAACTACTTACATGCTAAAAGTTGTTATGAACAACAAATGTTTCAAATTAAATGGATCAATTCCAATTGATTAGAAGCTACCTCATAACAGTTGGAAGGTAAAAGAATGGAAATGTTCCAAATTAAGAATTGTATTATAGAAATTGATTTAGCATATTGCTACTTCTTGGACATATGATGTCTTGTTTAGATCACTCATTGCATAATGTTATTGAACTAAAGGAAGAAGTTATTGCTAAAGGAGAAATAAATCTACAAGTTTAGAAGCAAATGTCGCTACTTCACAAGTAGAATCTACAAGTCTGGAAGCAAAAGTTGCAACTTTATAATTTACAAGTAGAACAAGTATTTCACCACTAATAATTGGGTAGAATTAAATAAATGTTATTCATTCTTGCCATTATCAAAACACCATTCAATGTTAGTAATGACTAAACGTCGAAGATTCAAAACGTTGAATAAATGTTATTCTATGCTATATTGAGTCATAATGTGTTTTGATTTTCTAAATAGGTTTAAAATTCTATATGATAGAAATAATTAAACCATTTCTATATATATAAATTGTCTCTAAAAATGTCAATTAATTCAAATGAATATGAAAATTGCATGCGGAAGATCCAAAGGGATGGACTTTCAATATCATTGGATTATGAATCCATTGATATATGTAATTATCATTCTAATTTGAAATTATGACTAAGTCATCACCATTTAGAGAAATGATGATGTGAACTCGAGGTCGAATACATATTGATGTGAGAAAACCAAAGGTTCAAAGGCTAGAGACAAACAATGAAACTTCATTTGTGTTACGATCACTATTTATGCTTAGTTCAAGCATGGATGTGAAAATTTTGAAAAGTTCAAAATCTTCAGTATGAAGTTCAGTATCAACTTGACAAGATAATGATTACACTACAATATGATTGTAATTGTGAAAATTTAAGTCGAGACATGTATTGGCAACACATTCAAAGTATTGTGATATGATCGTAATAATGAGAATTTAAGCCAAGACATTGATAAACATCCAAGAGTTGTGAAATCGTTTTACAACAAACTCCAAAAGAAAACCTTGTGAAGTGTTTATGAAGGAAGCTATCAATCTATATGAGATATATTTTGATAATGGATGTAAATTACCTATCTTCCAACCATTGTTTAAAGGATATAATTTTAAGATAAGCTACAAAACTAAACAAAAACTACATACGTCAAATCAAAAGTAGCAAAGGCTTCATATGTGATATGGATGAGAAAAGTTCTTATAAAGTCTTTCTACAAAATAAAGAATAAAAGTTGTATTAAAACGTTTAATGCACGTTCTATTCCTATATAGAGTACAGGGTACTACTACACAACCATACTTAGCACAAAATGTTTGTTTCTCAAGTAGGTGCCCTTATGGAAATTGTTCCAAAAGGTCAAGTGGGAGCTGAGTAGTGTAAATCACGAAAGAGTTTGAGAAAAGCAACAAACAAACGTGGTTCAAACCATGATTGGTTCACCCTATGCTAAGTATGCCTCCTCAGATCAAAAGGCAAGTGGGAGTATAAGAATCTTGAAAAGTTCGAGAGCCTTGAAAGAGTTCAAGAAAAATGAATTCGAAAATCTTGAAGAAATTCGAGAAGTAATCGAATAAAAGAATATGAGCATGATTCACCTCATGTCACGAATGACAACGCGTGGTCTCATTAAGTGTAATGGGATTAATAACCATGTGTTGAAGGTAGTACATTCCAAGTACAAATCCTCTATTGTCGTTTCTCATTAAAAGCTAAACAAAGTTGTTGTATGAGTTTCAATTGTTGCATAAAACCCACAATGATGACTAGCATATGTAAAACTTAGTCAAAGAAATATGATTTCATATTGACTAAGAGTTCTAAAACATTTATTTTGGAACATTATGATTATGCAAGTAATAAAGATGATTTGACAAGTTATGACTCCAAGTGGTTTAAAACCATGAAATCTGAAATAGATTCTAAGTCTATAAGAAAGTGTATGACACTTGATTAATTTGCCTAATTGGGTGAAACCCATTGTAAGCAAAGCAGATAAGAAAGAAAAATGTTTTCTAACTAAATCAAAGGCTTGTTAACGGATTCAACAAATTCATAGTATGACTATGATTACGATGAAACCTTTACATTAGTCATGTTGCAAAGATCTATCAAAGATACTTTAGCTTAGTGATTTCTATCTTATAAGATTTGGTAGATGGATTTCAAAACACTTTTCTTGAAATTGGTCATGAAATAAGATTTGTATATGATACAATCAAAAGTTTGGAGATCCAATAATCCTAGGGATGCATAAAAGATCCTTAATGGGTTGAAGTTAGCATTAGGGAGTTAATGTTCTTAATTTTGTGAATTAATCAAATTGTTTGATGTTTTTTGTAAAATGAAGAAAAGGTCTTGTATGTACAAGATGTTTAGTGGGAGCTACGAAGTCTTCTTGGTCTAGTATAAAGAGCAATTATTCATTGCTTGAAGAGTCAAGTGGTGGGTAATGCATTTTGTATGAAAACCTTGAAGAAGAAGATGAGTACATTTGGGATTCAAGATCTATATAGATAGGTCTCAAAGGATGTTTGAGTTTTGGTTAAGAAGCTTATATTGATAAGATTCTTATAAGGTCAACATTATATTGAAAAGAGTTTCAATCCCATGTGACATGGCACGTTGCTTAATGATTCAATACCTTGAGAAAGGTTGATGAAATTAAGACTTTGAGTGATGATCCTTATGCAATTTGCAAGGGATACATCATGCATGCCATGGACTATACTCATCTATTTGATTCACATGTTTTAAAGAATAAGTGATGATATATTTCAATCGAAATCCAATGTAACGTTGGAATACAAATTAGAAATTCCTAAGTTCATTCCTTGCAAAAGGGCGAAGGAACATTCTTAGTGTATGGAGATGAAAATGATTATAAGATTTAGAAATTGCAAAATTCATGTTTATGAGAATGTCTCATGAACCCTACTTTCTAAACCCCTTCCATGACCAAGGTATGAGAGTCATACTAAGGTTTTTGGATTGAAGCAAGTTATGTAATTATAGTTGTGTATGTTTTGAGAAAGCATATTACAAAAGTAATACATTAGCTTGCAGAATTATGTTTATCAATTGAAATAAAGTTTCAATCTTATTTAATCGTGGTTACAAGATTAAATAAAATGTCCAAAATAATTATAAATAGATGGGCTCATTAGGTTAATGACCTTTTGAATGAAACCCCACAGGTGAACTAAATTCATATATTATTTAAGTTCCTAGTTCAGAATCATAAACTGGACATAATTGATTTCCAATAATGGACTAGCATGTTAAGATTGATTGGATAGCGCAGTTTCATGGGCTATAGGAGCGTAGTGATGCTCGGTCAATCACATGGATATGCATGAATGATGCACGATCGAACTATAGACCTACTTTGAAGTTCAAGTATAGAGCTTCCAGATATATTAGTGGATTCCTTTGACATGAGTGGAACAATCATCTTATTCAATGGATGTTATAACTGTGGTACATTCAAACGTCTTCCCGTAACTTGAGATTATAAAGGGTGTTTCCTGGTTATTTCAGAAGTTGAGTGGGAGCTTTGGTTGCCATAAGATTGGATTGAGTCTACCTATTTAATTAGGAATGTGTCTTGGCCGCTTGAAGAGGGAGAATTCACAAAATGCATGGCCGTGCTCAAATGAGTTACATAGTAACCATTTGTTTTGTAATTGTAACTCAGATTTCAAGAAAAGATTTGTAGATTAATATGATCACGACATAAGATGCAATCATATTATCAAATCGACACACATTGACTTAAGGAATTTGAATATTGCGCACTTGTCTCAGACAAGTGGGAGATTGAAGGAGTTATGTCTTCGATAAGTGAAATTACTAGATATATCAAGGATCACTATTATGGAGATAATAAGTTCATTCTATTGGGGCGTCATCCTCTGTTTCTAGACTATGAGAGATGATCTTTGGACTAGTCAAATAGTCCAAAGCCCTTTAGAATGGATCCTATATTGGTCACACACAAGGGTAATGGGTTAAGCAAATTAGAGGCCCATTAATGGGCCTCATGAGCAATTAATTAATAATGAATTGGATTGGGCTAGCATAGTTAGATTGGAATTAGGTTTTGGGCTTTTGACATGGGCTCTTATTTAGAGATGAGATCTATAAATAAGATCCATGCCTAGGGTTTGGAGTAAGCAGTCATAATTCAAACACAGTGAATTTTGACATCAACGCAACCAATCCCAAAACCCTAATCCTCTCACAAACTCACGGCTCTCACTCCTCCCCTTTGGACTCACGGCCGGCCACCCCTTGGTGGCGCGGGTGGTGGTTCGTGGTGGTTCTTGGTTAGTATGTGGCTCTTCTCCGTAGAAGGTCAATTGAAGGGTTCAATTTCAACTAACTAGCATTAGTGGAGGTCTTAATCTGTGCTCGTGGACCAAGTAGAGGAATCACACTTGAGGTTCTTTATCTCCCCTTGTTCTTGCTCGATCGCACGTGGAATCACGCTTCAAAGGTACAATTATGTGTTCTTTATGTGTTATGCAATGATCCTTGGTTTAGGTGCTTTATGAATATGATTCATGTTTATTTCCGCTGCGTAGTACCTATAAACCCCTACATTAGATCCAAAGATTGGACTACGAAGCATCCCGGTAAGTATGCAAGGAATGTTAAGCAATGAGGTAAAGAAGTGAAGCAAAAATGAAAGAAAGAAGCAAGATTAAAGAAAGAAGGAAAGACTAGGCCAAGAAGACCCTGCAGAGTCGTGCTAACTCATGCATGACCGTGTAGGGGTGTTCTAGAATGCAAGTCGATTTTGTGCAGGTCTGTACATCAGTGCAGAACCCTACACGATCGTGCAGGGTGTCAGGGTTAGAATTTTTAGAATCAGAAGCTACTGATTTTGTTCTCCCCATTCAGCATAGTCGTGCAGAACTCGGCACGTTCGTGCAACATATGGCACAAAACAGTACCTACTGTATCTGGTCTAGAGACTCTGCACGGCCATGCACATCATTATGGCATGTCCGTGCAACCTAGCTAGGCTGTACGTCTGTGCCAAACCTGTCACGTCCGTACAGACCAGCAGTCGAGCCCGATTCTTGTTTTCTTCGTTCTTTTATTTGGGGGTCTTATAAACACCTTCCTTAAGCTCATTTGTACGGATCTTCTTCTCTCTTAACTTCCTTAGTCCTATTATCTTAGTTAGTGCATAATTTTCCTTTCCCTTAGTTTAAATTTCCTAAAACTCAATCATTTGTAAGAATTATATGAAGTTTGTTCTATTAATTTCAACAACAATTATTCTCGATCTTGAAGCATAAATTAGTAATCTCTTTTTCACTCCTTTGTTATTTAGGTTTATGATTTTATCTTTGATTAATCTTAGTTCCTGTTTAATCTTTGTTAATTGTTCTTGCATGTTCAATCCATCCATGTTTTATCTCTCTCCTAGTTTAATTGAATTCATGTTAACCCCAGATTTTATTGTTAGTTTGTTTTCCACCATGTTTATTTAGTGAGTAGTTCCTTAGTTAGGGGTTGGGTGAAATCCCAACCAAGCCATGATTGATTGGCTTGGATTCCTTCACGCTTTACTTTGGGTTGATGTCTCTTTGTGCTCGAATTGATCAGTGCATGTGTAATTTGGTGGCCACTTCATGCTCATGTGTTTATTTCCTTACTCACATTGAAAGAAGGGGTTTAGTAGTGAGTCTCTTCTTGTGCAATTGGATTATGCTATTTTCATAATCACAGATGGTTGGTTTCGTTGAATAAGATGCCTTAGTGTGGTAATTTCGGAGAGAAATCCCAATTATTCTTGCTTCATGCTAGCTCAGAACGATAGTGAAACAAGCTTGAGTTAGAAATAAACCCACTTTCGATCATTGAGACTTAATACTCTTTACCATGTTAGTGTTTGATCTAGGGAATACTTATGTTGTTACTTTGAAAGAAGACAATGTTAAGTTCCTATTCTATCACCCATGTATGCTCATGATTTATCCTTGTTATTAACTATTTGGTTTGGTTGGTGTTTGAATCCCGTTTCCCCTAGCGTTCGTCTCTATAGAAGTTATCTAATCAAAATTCCAATTTGTGACCAAACTAGATTACAACTGTTTCATATTCTTGGTTTTCTTACCCATTTCCTATGAATACGATCTTCTACTTAGCCTAGACTTGTCTTAGGTTGGTTTAGGTAGAAATATTGTTTGGCTAGGTGTAGACACCCATTTGTGTCTCCCCAAAACCAAACCCAGTGATGAATACATGTCACGTCAAACCATAATCGAATGAGGTGAAAGTGTGGAAAAGTCAAGTGTTGCGGTTAGTTTTTATTAAATTCTCTTCTCTCTGTTTTCAAAAACCATTTCTATTTTATGAAAACGTCCAATTAAGTTTATTTTGGTCCATGATAAGGGTCCAATAATGGTGTAGTTGGATGGGGCTTTAAAAGACCTTTCCAACGATATATTATAAGCCCAATTCCGATGAATAATGAGGAAGTTATGGCCAAAATACTAAACTGGGCCCAAACCGGATTTTACCTACGACCCAATGATCACGAGGAGGGTCCAAAGGTTTAATCCTTTTCTTAAACTAATTAGGATTGATTAGAATCTTCTATAAGTTTCTAAAATATCTTAATTATCCTTTTTTGAAAAGATAAGATCATGTAATTTGATTTGAATATAAACTTTCCTTTTTTAAAACTTTCCTAATTCTATTCGGATTTAAAGATGTTCAAAGATAGTCAGATATTATTTTCGTGCCTTATATTTTTTATCCAAATTTTATATGGTTGGATAGATCTTGAAATTATCTTTCCAATGATATATTATAATATTAAATACGAGCTATAACGAAAAAGATATTAAAGATATACGAAACTCTATCCAAAACTGACACCGTCCTACTATTTCGGCCATATCTTTTTATCTACAAAAGATTTTGATCTGATTCTAATTTCATTAGAAAGTAGACTTCAAGAGCTTTCCAAAGACATATTATATAACTTATTTGGACTTTTAGATCAAAAGATATGATTAAAACAATATCCAGAAAAAACTGTCTTGTCGCGAAACGACAGGCTTGTCGCCTGGCGACAGACTCTGTCGCCTGGCGACAAGATAAATCTTTGGCGACAAAGTCGGTTTGATTAGACAGAGTGGAGTTTTATTCCTTATCAAATTCTATGATTTGCCGGACTGTTTTCTTATAAATAGGGTCCGAACTCTGTTTTTATTCATCAACTCTCATCATCAACAATCAATTCTCTCAATCAACTACTATCAATTCTCATCCTTAATTCTCTCTTTTCTCTCTTGAGCAATATTTGCTTTCTTTCTCTCTCTCTTTCTAAACTAGCTTTTTATAAAATACAACATTCCGCATTCACTAGATTTAGAGTCTCTTAGCCAAGTTCGAAGTTGCCTTCGCCCTAGACATACAAGGTTGATATTTTCTAAGGGTTTGGTCCAAAACTAGTCAAAACTTTATTTGATTTGATTTCAATTTAATTCTTTAATTATTCTTTATTATTTTCATTGAAGTTTACTAACTTGTGTATTTTGTTATTAGAAAAAGGTACGAGGCTTCAAAGTAAGTAGATTAGCTTACTCCCTATTTTATTAACAATGTAGATTGCATGTTTATTGTTTTATTATTCCTAGTATCATGTTAGGATGTTCAATTCCTAGTATCATGTTAGGATGTTATTTTATGCTTTCTAGTATCATGTTTAGGGTGCCTTTATCCTTTCTAATATCATGTTATCATGTTAGTGCCATGATAGGTTTAAAGCTTTGATCTTTATCGTTTAGTGACATGCTAGGATTTGTTATTAATCTTATTAGTATCATGCCTAGGATCTTGCTATTATTATCAAGCTTTATTATACCTTATCATTATTTATTGTTTATTATTGTGTTGCTTGATCACTGTTATTGCTTGATCACACCTTTTATGATTGTTAAAGGGAATTTGTACTTGAAATCACGCTTAATAAGATAATTATTAATTTGGTTTAGGCTAATGTGATTTTAACTCAAGTGATCGCCAATAATAGATTTGTTTGTGCATTAATATTCAACCAACATAGATAAACAGGGTAGGTTTAATATAATGTTTGTATGTTATTCGAAAAGCGCACATGAATACGAGAAGAATAAAGTAGAGGCCTATTTTATAGGGCGGGTCCTTTCTTTTGTAGATTGGATTCGTACCCTCATCCCCGAACCCTGTTTGGTTCAAGACCTTATGGAGTAGTTGATGGTCCTTTTGGATTGTCTTTTGGGTTTACAAGTTCCTAAAACTTGTTGGCGACTCTTTTTGCTCTTTGTCTTTCCCTTTGGAACGCCACCGTACATTAGTGTATGATCACAGTGGGGTTCAAGTTTGGGGTTATCATAATGCTTGAAATATTCCCTACAGTTTTTGGCGACTCCATTGGGGAGGATTTCTATTTATATTCCTGAAATTTATTTCATTTTGGCAATTATTTAGAACGAGCGGATGAGACTTGAAAAATTCTAAGTATTTCATGTGCGTGATTTGATTAACATTATTGTCATATGCATTAAAAGGTCCTCATGGGAGTACCCCATGAGTCAATCCATAGGAATTTTACATGTAGGAAATTTGAGAAATATCTTTCATGACTAGAATCGAATAGATGATGCGAAATCAGGATAATTCGAAGAACACAGAAACTTGCCAAGGCATGTAGGAACTAGCGTCTAGAAAACAGGGCTAGTCGCCCGTAAAAAGTTTCTGTCGCCTGGCGACAGTTCTGTCGCTTGGCGACAGGAGCTTTTTTACGGCGACAGTCCCTGTAGTCTGGCGCCAAGTTCTTCTAATACCGAGCCAGGGGTCTGCCTTCTTGCTTTGACCATTTCTAGCATTGTTGGCTTGATTTTGCTTATTGACTGAGTCATTTTCTCACTTTTCTGAACCCCATATGTGTTCTACATATGGAAATAACCCTCCGGGGGTTCCTACTTCACCTGCCCAATGGAATATCCCACTATCATGTGCAAAGTTCAGATTTGGGTACGTGTAATGTTTGTGAATCCACCAAACCATGGAGTCGAGTTCGATTTCATCACGAACTCGCGGAATCCTGTCCATTCGCTCCAACCCTCCCGGTAGGCTTGTGTGCAATGCATATGGATTCATAACCATGGACCTTTTTGACTTAACCCATATCCTCGAACTTTAGAGAACTAGAGCCATGGTTAGGTTGCAAACTCATCATATTGTGACTATGTGAACTACTTGTGCACTCCTGCTTGTATATATTATATATGTGTTAACCGTTTGTTTGACTTGTGGTTAAGACTAAATAAAATAACCAATGACTAAAAGACTTTGTTTAATTAATTAATTAATTAATTTGAACTAATGAACAAGCCTAAAATCGAGTCATAGTTCCATTAAGTCAACCCGGATTTTTATTCCCGTATACTGCACATGCGTCAACTTGTTTTGGTCATAGCCGGAGGTCTAGGAAGAACCACGAGCTGTACAGCCTATGGATCTGTAGCCCCGAGTTGTATCTTTAATTTGGCGTTGGTTTCGTTACAATCAGAGTCACAGATTAAAAGTTATGACTAAAATACCACAGCCTGTCCAGTTTAATGCACATACGTGAAGTCTTAATTTAGTCTTTACTTGAGTCTAGTCACATAGCCTAGCCACATGGTCATGACACAAGTCTTAACATGTCACCTAAACTCACTAGCACACACTTTGTATATGTCACCATGACCATGTCTTAGGTTCATGTATGAGTCGTTTTGCCGTCATTTGAATTGGGGGTTCATTTTATTCCTAATTCTTCAATATTTCTCCATCTCCATCATCTTCCCACTCACCACATTCTTTCCCCATCCATATCATTCCCTTCATTCTTTCATGATCTTTTCCCATCTATGCATGTTGAATCGAGTTTGAGTCATGTGATTGACAATAATAATAATAAAAAAAAGAGTAATGATGAGACAAAATACAAGGCAAGCTTCTCACCAAGATTTCATGCTTTCTTCTTCTTTTTTTTTAGACCTTTCCCCATAAGTCTAGCATATGCACCTTTTGTCTTCCTTAGATTTATTACATAGGTTTTTTTTTATTTTTGTTCCCCTTAATAAAATGAGCATTTAATTTCTTGCATATGATCATTGCATTGCATTATTCAAAAAAAAAAAAAAAACAGTCGAATTAAGCACAAGGTATATCAATGATGGGAGGCACCTCTTGTAGCCATGTCATATCATCTTCACCCTTTAAATATATAATCCTTTTCTTGATAAACTACTTTGAGCCTCGTCTAACGATAGACCTTTCATTTTTCAACCCACATCTACTTAACCTTGGGATGGGATGGTGTGTAACTTATGTAAGTTCCAAATATGAAAAGCTTGAGTGATCTCAAAAGAATAAAATAAAAATAAGTAAATAAATAAAGGTGTACAAAATGGCAAGTGTTCCAATGTCTTTGATATAAAAATATCTTTGATAAGAACATGTCTCAGATTGCGTCTCTTATCGAGTGCTCGGTACCGTGCCTGAGAAACATGAATGCCAAGTGAGTGATAGACCGCATGATCGAGATTGCCCACACTTATAAAAAAAATGCGAACATGAAAAATGCAAAAGCAAAAAAAGAAGAGCAAACAAAAAGAAAGAGAACTCAAAAATGAGAAACCTCAAGCATAAAAATAAAAAAAAGATTCAAAAGCAAGGTTCCACACCTTGGGGGCTTATTTAGGGTCTTGAGCCTTTATCCCCTTCTTCTTCAACCTTTAGCCTAACCACGTTACAACCCTTAAAAGACCTTTTTGAGGTATACATACACTTGTGCGAGGTTCGGCTAGAGCTACGTTTGGCCTAATTCTTAACGGATACGTAGGCAACCTCACATTGAGGTGCGGCCATAATAAAAATGCATTCATTTTCACATTCACACACTTACACCACGATCATATCAAGGGATTTCCAATGCTCATCCCTATTTACTTAGAGGTAGACTTGGGGGGCTTGATCCTTACATCATTAGCCTACCTAGCCTAAGAGTCTTCATTATTTGACTCTTATCAAATAATATTTTTCCACACCGTTAGCCTTTGCAGCTTAACTTAATTAGTGTCACTTTCACACACATCACATATACATGACCAAATAGACTTCCAATTAGGAACCCTTTGTCATGAAGTCTTAACATAACGTTGAAGCATGCTTTGTCATATCACACATCACTCATCACTTATAATCATCATTGTATCAAAGTATGAAGTTCTTAGCCCCTGTGCCTAAGTTACCTAAATGCTCTCATAATCGAGTCAACTAAAATAGCTTAGGATGAATTAATACTTGCACCTTGAGGGATAGTATCAAATGCGTAGACTTGACTAAGCTCATTCAACATGCACCATCAAACACTTCGATTCTTTTTCGCGTCTTTCTTTTTCGGGAGAAATTCGGTACCCTCCACAAAAATGACGAATTTTTTTTTCTTTTTTGCATTTTCGAGTTGCACACTACACTAGTCATGTACATTGACTCATGTCGTGTCAATTCACCTTGGGTCAACCTTAAGTCACTCAGTCACATTGAGTTAACCTCAAGTCAATCATTCACCTTAGGTCAACCCTAAGAAACACATCAAGCCTTAGGTCAACCCTAAGAAAAACACAAGCAAAGTCTTTTGGCAATTCTTTTGATTTTTACAGGATACAACCATATCATCAAAGCTCTTTTGTTCAGCGACGCGTGGGCATTCTATCAAGCTCTTTTGTTCAGAGACGCGTGGACATATCATCAAAGCTCATTTGTTCAGAGACGCGTGGACATATCATCAAAGCTCTTTTGTTCAGAGACGCGTGGACATATCACTACTACAAAATGAGTCTTTTCTCGACGCTTCAGCTTCGACGCTTAGGCAAGGGCGTCAAGTGGTAAATACAATATGCGTGTTTTTTCGACGCCTATATTGAATTTCGATGCAAATAAGCGTCGAGAACTACACGTGCAGGGCTCGTGAGTTTATTTGGCTTTACTCACGGTTTCAAAGCTTCGGAAATAATAAAACCGCCCATAGTACTAAACTTGAAAACCCTCTTTACTTCTCTGAGCTCTCATATCTTAACCCTAACTATTCATCTCACCTTCATCTTACAAAATTTTGCAAAGTGATTCAGAAAATCATAGATTTCAATGTCAGATCTTCAATTCGTTCCCTTTGCACCGCTCATCTGTAATTTTGCTTAACTAATTTTCTCTTCCCGCCGGCCTTCATTGGTGTTTAATTTCGTCTTCTCTTTGCCGATAAAATTGAGGTACATCCTTTCCTTTTGGGCTTCAGTTTTTCTTCGAATCGAATCCTATAGCTTGTTTATAGAGTTTATTTTACAATAATTTCACAAAAATTTGGTCTGAAATGGGTATGATTCATGAGCAATTAATATTTTATGGTTTGTTTATACATATTATTGAGTTCGATTTAGTGCTACTGTTCAAATAAAATTTTGGAAAAATTTGGAAAAATTAGCCTTCTTTTATTCTATGTTTGAGCGAAGCACCCTTTTGAGTTGGCTGCTCACCTGCTATTACTTAAGAACACTTTTTTTTTAATTGTGTTTGAATATTTTCAGGTTCTTATTTTATAGTTTTAAGGTAAAAATCTTATTTAAATTTTTTTCTCTTTCAAAATTCTAAGAGTCTACAAATTTATATGAATTTGCATTAATTTTTTCTGATAATAATTTGAAATCAAATTGGCAATAATAAAGGGTTTTTAGTATGTTTTTGAATCATGAGAGGTTAGGGGATGACTTTGAAACAAATGCCAAATATTTCTTAGAAGTTATTTAAGCCGAGTCAGCGGATTGTGTAGAAAGTATTGTCTTGCTAAAATGCTATATAGACGTGATGAACAAGGACTTAAGGAAGAAGAATATCATAATTTCAGGCTAGTTTACTAAGCCAATTAATGTGGGAGCCTTTCATGTGGAAAAACATGAGCTTACTGTTTCTTACAAGCCAACCCAAAATTGCAACATATAGTGTGAGCCTTCTATTACATTACGGAGTATAAGATAAGGGATTCAAATATTTTTTCTCGATTAATGTAAGATGGTCTTCTCTGTGAGCAGTAAGTGGATTAAGAATTATTAAATATAGTTGTAAAGAGATGCATTAGCTTTGTTCTTAGCTAGCTCTATGTCTCGTTCTCTCCTTTTTTTTTTCTTTTATTATCTCAATTCTTATATTGATGCTGTGTGATTTATGTGTAGGATACATTGTGGCAAACTTTGTGTAGTATGCAGTTTCGTTGTTTTGATACTTGATGTAATGTTTTAGATTTTTCATTGTGCTATAGTGATGTACATTTTCTCTCATAGGTGATGATACCAAGGGGCTGCACCTCATGTGTCGTTACAAATTTGAAGGTATGTAGCTCTGCATTACTCTTTATTTTTCTTGAAATTTGAGTTCCCTTTTTTTGTGAAAATTTTGTGTAACAATATTGATAAAGGGATAGATGGAAGATATTGTTTATACATTTTTTCCCCTAAAAGTTACATTATATAGCCTCTGTATCTTAGCTTAGCTTGCATTATTAAACTTTCATTTATTGGACTTTTATTTTAGCTAGTTAATGTTTTAATAATGTAGCAACTCTATGTCACATTTTATGTAAAATACTATGAGAGGTGATTACAAGTCAAACATAACAATTTTCTTCTTAAAGCACTTGTTGGACAGTTCGTCAAGGGAATAGATCTTCATTTCTTCTAAAGAAAACATCTGAATTCTTAGAAATGGCAAACCACCAGGTAACAAAGTCGTATTTCTCTTTTTAACATGTGTTGTGTTTAGATGCTAGAGTCCCTATTTATATTTGATGAATTATAACTATGCATGGTACGTATTGAATTGAGTAATTGCTTTATTAAGCTGATGAAAAATAGACTAACCTAGAACTAAATTGAATCTTGGTTTTCTGAAATCTTTGTGGCTTTGTGCTAAAGTCATAATGAGACACAATATCTTTATAAACCATGAGCAATCTCAAACTTGCTTAAGAAACATGATATCTTTGTTCATTGGTAATATTTGTTTTCCGCATTATAATTTCCTGCACATTCATTAGAAGGTGGTTTGAGATGTGTCCTTTTATAGACATTTGCTTGTTTTGCTCTATGGATGTAAATGTTATTGTAGACAAAACTCTTATAATTGCATGGCTCATATTGATGGTTCTACCGAATCATTAAAAGCTGGTTTGAGCTGTGTCATTTTATTGACATTTGCTTACTTTGCTCTATGGTTGTAAACATTATTGTGGACCAAAAGACTTATAATTGCATGGTTCATATTGATGGCTCATTAGTTTTAATCAAATTCAACTCATCATTGGTTGTTGCTTTTACCTAGCAAATGTTACTTGTCATTTTGTTGGTTTTAATATATTTTACAATTTAATAATTAATTCTTCCTCTATATCTATGCATCAAATATAGTGTTAAAGTTCTTTTGGTTTGCTTTCTTCCATTCTTTTTTTTAAAGGCGTACTAGGGACTGTGATTAAGAGATTTTGAAGAAGTTTTTTCTTCACTTGATCTCCCTGATGCTCTTGTCTTGCTGACATAGTATAGCAGCCACATTGGCAGCGCCATGGCTGGTTGCTTGGCAACAGGTTGGGTGTTGCAGGTACATATATGCTATTGCTTTTATTATTAATTGTTGTTTTGTTTTTAGTCTTGTTTGATGTTGCTGCTGTTATTGTTTAATGCTGCTGCTGCACGCATTGAGGTGTTGTTGCAAACTCGCTACTGCCTTCCTTTGTTGACTGAGATGCTGCCCCATCTATTTTCATGGATGTGTTTATGTCCTATCTTGTTTGTGTGTGTGTGTGTGTGTATGTGTTTGTGTGTGTGTTCGTTGTTGTGATTGTGTCCTATCTTGTGTTATTTAGACTTAAATAAATAAAAGAAATCATTTTTGTGAGCTTATAAAACTACTAGGATTCTACTTTGACAAAGCTAAGTTAGTCAAGGGAATGCATCTCCATGTCTTCTAAACAAAGCATCTGAATTCTTAGGAAAGGCAAAACATCAGGTAACTGAAATCAGAGCTGAAATCCAAAACTGAATTCAAATATGAAGTTCAGAACTGAATTCAGAACTGAATCCAGAATTGAATTCAGAACTGAATTCAGAATTGATTTTTTGGAAGTTTGAATTAAGAATTAAATTCAGAACTGAATCCAAAATTGATTTCAGAACTGAATCCATTTATACTGCTTGTCTGCCCTGCTCCCCTGCTGCTTGCTGTCCTGCTCCCCTACCTAAGCTGAATGCCTGAGATGTCTACGACTTATCTTCCATCTTTTGCTGCTATATCATGCTGCTATATTTGAGTCTAAAACCATGATATAAAGCATGATGGAATGGAATATTTTTTTTTTTTGTAGTTCTATACTAATGAATGTGTGGGATTTCTTTGCTAAGGTTGAGCAATGATTGAGGCTGCTTTAGATATTGTGAGCCGCTCTGATAATGTTCATAGAATAGATCAGCAATATAATGAGATTTGGGGATTCATTTACTACATAAGAAATAGCTCTTGAGTTTTTAAGGGAGAATGAATACTTTACCTAAAGAACCTGAATCCAACATAATGGTTTTGTCCTGTTTTTTCTCAACACGTACTAGCTAACATGTCAACTTCCAATCTGTTTCCCTTTGTTTAGCTAACATGTCAGCTTCCAATATGTTAGCTAACCTGTCATCATCAGGGGGAAATCATTGATGTTTCTTTCTTGGCAGTTTGATTTTTTTAAAAATAAAACGCACATATGGTTTTCAATTAATGATTGATTATACTCTTATGATATGAGTGATTAGCATTTTCAAGTCCTATAAGGTCATCTTTGTGCACATGTTATTTGATAGTATCTTATCTCGATAGATGATTAGGATCCCCTTCTTATATTTCTTCAGGCACTAGTATAATTACTAAGCAAAAATGTGAACTTCACTTAAAATGTTGAGTGTTTTTCCTGTGTTCTGATAATAAGTGTTGAAAGCATAAGTAGCATGAGCAAATACATTATCAGGCTTATAGCAAGGCTCGCCTGCAATAAAGGGGAACAATCCTCTTGTCAATTCCATCTCTTGCAGTACAATAAGTCTGGTTTGTAGTATTATTAGACAAAACAGACCCATACTGATATAGACTGGCTTCCCATTTGCATCGAATAATCCCCAATTCTTTTTTGAGGTGGCCTCATCCTTTGGCATCCCCCTTAGACTGCCAGCCTAATGTTGTGTGTGGGTGTGCTTGTGTGTGTGTGTGTGTGTGTGTGTGTAAGATTGTTGTTATACGACTGCCATCCTGACGTTTATAAGATTCCTGTTGTAAGTATTGGCATTCTCAAAGACGTTTGTGTAATGCTTGTGTGTGAAATTCAAAAATGCTTGTGAGTGTGTATGAAATTTAGAGCTTGTATGTGTGTGTGTGTGTATAAGCCTATATTGTGTAAAGTACTAATTTATACTTTTTATTTTTTATTTTTTTTTTGAAGATTGGAAAAGGCAATGTATGTGCAACAAGAGAATAGGCCGGGACACTTGAGCATCAAAACAAGTGACTAAATCGTTTATAACACCGTCATCTATCTATTTTGGTTTTTAGTCTTAATTATATTAGTGATGTATTTATTTAGGGATCGGACAAGCTACTATAATATGCGACTTTTTTTTATTATTATTTTTATTAATTGTGTTGATGTTTTCTTTTATAAATTTGGTAATTAATTACGCACTCTTATTATTGTTTTTTTTTAATCTGATCTAGTTATATACGTAGTAGAATATTTGTTTATTTTAATTTTAATGTTATTAATTTAATTTATGATAAACTTAAATAACTATAATGTATATATGATGGTAATATTTTAATAAAAGGAAAAAATTCTTAAAAAAAATTCTAGACGCTTTTTAATGTCTACATATTTGTACATTTTCAAATTTCAAAGAGTTTCCCGCCATACCATAGGCTGACACGAATAAACGCAAGACAACAAAAAGCGTCGCTAAATTTGATTATGTGGACAGCAAATAGCGTCGCTAAAAAACTACACACATTTGGGATAATGCGCGAAATACGTAATTTTCGACGCTTCGTATATTAGTTTGGACACTAAAAAGCATCGAGAATCACGACGCTTTTTTGTGTCTTTGAATAATTTTCGACTCACGGATTTTTGACGCTTTTTTGCAGCGTCGAGAAATAATTTTTCGACGCTTTTTAGCGTCGAAAAAAGGCCTAAAAAGCGTCCAGAAAACACGTTTTTTGTAGTAGTAAAGCTCTTTTGTTCAGAGACGCGTGGACATATCATCAAAGCTCTTTTATTCAGAGACGCGTGGACATATCATCAAAGCTCTTTTGTTCAGAGACGCGTGGACATATCATCAAAGCTCCATTGTTCAGAGACGCGTGGACATATCATCAAAGCTCTTTTGTTCAGAGACGCGTGGACATACCATCAAAGCTCTTTTGTTCAGAGACGCGTGGGCATTCTATCAAGCTCTTTTGTTCAGAGACGCGTGGGAATTCTATCAAGCTCCATTGTTCAGAGACGAGTGAACATTCCTCAAAAAAGACTCCATTGTTCAGAGACGAGTGAACAATCCTCAAAAAAGAAAGCTCCATTGTTCAGAGACGAGTGAACATCAACAACAGCAAGATGACGTTCTCTAGCTTGTAGAAGGTCGTCAAAATGCAACAAAACGGTTACCCCAAAGACGTGTGCTCGACGGTGCAAGATACGCGTTTCTTAACTCTTTTATCTGTTTTAACTAATGATTAGTTTGCAGGTATCGGCGTTATAAGAAAGATTTGGAATCGCAGAACGTTCTAAATCATTCTCCGTCTCTATTGATACTTTGACTCTCGTTTTTCGAAACATAAGTTTCTTCAAACTCAGTCAAAGTGGGGGCTTCTGTAGACACCCATTTGTGTCTCCCCAAAACCAAACCCAGTGATGAATACCTGTCACGTCAAACCATAATCGAATGAGGTGAAAGTGTGGAAAAGTCAAGTGTTGCAGTTAGTTTTTATTAAATTCTCTTCTCTCTGTTTTCGAAAACCATTTCTATTTTATGAAAACGTCCAATTAAGTTTATTTTGGTCCATGATAAGGGTCCAATAATGGTGTAGTTGGATGGGTCTTTAAAATACCTTTCCAACGATATATTATAAGCCCAATTCCGATGAATAATGAGGAAGTTATGGCCAAAATACTAAACTGGGCCCAAACCGGATTTTACCTACGACCCAATGATCATGAGGAGGGTCCAAAGGTTTAATCCTTTTCCTAAACTAATTAGGATTGATTAAAATCTTCTATAAGTTTCTAAAATATCTTAATTATCCTTTTTTGAAAAGATAAGATCATGTAATTTGATTTGAAGATAAACTTTCCTTTTTTAAAACTTTCCTAATTCTATTCGGATTTAAAGATGTTCAAAGATAGTCAGATATTATTTTCGTGCCTTATATTTTTTATCCAAATTTTATATGGTTTCATAGATCTTGAAATTATCTTTCCAATGATATATTATAATATTAAATCCGAGCTATAACGAAAAAGATATTAAAGATATACGAAACTCTATCCAAAACTGACACCGTCCTAATATTTCGGACATATCTTTTTATCTACAAAAGATTTTGATCTGATTCTAATTGCATTAGAATGTAGACTTCAAGATATTTCCAAAGACATATTATATGACTTATTTGGACTTTTAGATCAAAAGATATGATTAAAACAAAATCCGCAAAAAATTGTCTTGTCGCGAAACGACAGGCTTGTCGCCTGGCGACAGACTCTGTCGCCTGGCGACAAGATAAATCTTTGGCGACAAGGTCGGTTTGATTAGACAGAGTGGAGTTTTATTCCTTATCAAATTCTATGATTTTCCGGACTGTTTTCTTATAAATAGGGTCCGAACTCTGTTTTTATTCATCAACTCTCATCATCAACAATCAATTCTCTCAATCAACTACTATCAATTCTCATCCTTAATTCTCTCTTTTCTCTCTTGAGCAATATTTGCTTTATTTCTCTCTCTCTTTCTAAACTAGCTTTTTATAAAATACAATATTCCGCATTCACTAGATTTAGAGTCTCTTAGCCAAGTTCGAAGTTGCCTTCACCCTAGACGTACAAGGTTGATATTTTCTAAGGGTTTGGTCCAAAACTAGTCAAAACTTTATTTGATTTGATTTCAATTTAATTCTTTAATTATTCTTTATTATTTTCATTGAAGTTTACTAACTTGTGTATTTTGTTATTAGAAAAAGGTACAAGGCTTCAAAGTAAGTAGATTAGCTTACTCCCTATTTTATTAACAATGTAGATTGCATGTTTATTGTTTTATTATTCCTAGTATCATGTTAGGATGTTCAATTCCTAGTATCATGTAAGGATGTTATTTTATGCTTTCTAGTATCATGTTTAGGGTGCCTTTATCCTTTCTAATATCATTTTATCATGTTAGTGCCATGATAGGTTTAAAGCTTTGATCTTTATCATTTAGTGACATGCTAGGATTTGTTATTAATCTTATTAGTATCATGCCTAGGATCTTGCTATTATTATCAAGCTTTATTATGCCTTTATCATTATTTATTGTTTATTATTGTGTTGCTTGATTATTGTTATTGCTTGATCACACCTTTTATGATTGTTAAAGGGAATTTGTACTTGAAATCACGCTTAATAAGATAATTATTAATTTGGTTTAGGCTAATGTGATTTTAACTCAAGTGATCGCCAATAATAGATTTGTTTGTGCATGAATATTCAACCAACATAGATAAACAGGGTAGGTTTAATATAATGTTTGTATGTTATTCGAAAAGCGCACATGAATACGACCAGAACAAAGTAGAGGCCTATTTTATAGGGCGGGTCCTTTCTTTTGTAGATTGGATTCGTACCCTCATCCCCGAACCCTGTTTGGTTCAAGACCTTATGGAGTAGTTGATGGTCCTTTTGGATTGTCTTTTTGGGTTTACAAGTTCCTAAAACTTGTTGGCGACTCTTTTTGCTCTTTGTCTTTCCCTTTGGAACGCCACCGTACTTTAGTGTATGATCACAGTGGGGTTCAAGTTTTGGGTTATCATAATGCTTGAAATATTTCCTACACTAGGGTGATTGTCCAACGACCGATTTATCCCTCTACCAGCATACTTTTTCTGCCACCTGAAATTCCTTATTTGTTTCGAGCTACTATCTAGCCCCAAAAAGTTTTTTAAAACCCCCAAGTCTTTCATCTTGAAACAGTTTCCCAAATATGCCTTAAAATTAAACATAGCAAACTTGCCTATATGACACTCAAATCAAATAAACTAGCACATTTAACTGGATTTTCCCTTTCGTCAAAGTAAATAGGGAATAATCAAAATATGATGTTCAAAGCCAAAATTCTTCATCGTTGCTAATTTTGCGAACCAAACAATGGGGAGCTTGTTTGAAGTCGTACAATGATTTATTCTTCCTATACACACTACTTTACAAGAATTATTTTTGTCAAAGCTAGAGGGAATTTTCATCCATACCTCTTCCTTCAAGTCGCCATGTAGAAACGCGTTGTGAACGTCCTTTGATGAACTTTCCCCTTTTTCAATGCTGTCACTAGAAAGAATGTTCGAACTCTCACCATTTTTGCCACAAAGCAAACGTTTCATTGTAGTCAAGACCTTAAACCTGATGACCACCAAATATCAATACTCTAGCTTTCAATCTCAACAAGTTTTCATGCTCATCATTTTTCTTTGTAGACCCATTTACTCCCGAGCTCCTTTTTCCTAGGTGGAAAATTTTCTAGCACCCACGTACCCTATTCTTTGAGTGCCTGAATTTCATCGGACATCGACTTTCTCCATCCCTCAAGCTTCATAGCTGCTTTAAGAAATTTCGGTTCATTGCTACCATTAATTGCTATAATATATAATATATTTTTTATGTTTCACGGCAACTAGTGAGAATAAATAAAATGTGTTATAGGGTAAACGATACCAAAGGAAAACAGTGCAGATGAACTTTGTGGCGTGGTGGACTTTTATGCGAAATGGCATATGTCACAAAATCACGAATGTTGATAGAGGGAAACTTTTGACATTTTCCTTTTCCTATAACATCAACATTTTCTGCTTGGTCGAACACATCAACATCACTTGGAGTATTATGAGCTACCCCCGCAATATTGCCTGCTTGATGCTGGTAGGAGATGGACCAGCGCCTCATTGGAAACCTAGCGGCCAGATCGGATGGGTTTGTTGTCTTGCTATAGCTGATACACGAGCTCGCACTGGATGCCCAGCGAGCATTTCTGTGTTGTTGACAATCTCTACCGCAGCCTAGTTGTGGTGTTCCTCCTCACCATACAATTAAAATATGATAATTAAATAATAAATCACAATAAGAAAATAACAGGGCCGTCTTGGAGATTTTGGAGGCCTGTTATGAAATATAATTTGTGGCCCTTGTATATCTTAAAATTCGTAGTAACATAAAATTTTTTAGGCTAAAAATGAAGATTTGAGTTAAAAAATGATATTATTTAATTATTATAGATAAATTGTTTAGCCTAATAAAAAATTAAATTAATAATTATTAGATACTTAGATGCGTTAGTACTGTATCATTGAAATTTTGATAAAAGTTAATCAAAATTTGCTTACAAAAGGAGAAATAAAAAAATTGTTACATAATTATCTTTAATCCTTTCTAGAGCTGTCAAAAACCGACCCGAATTGGTGAATCCGAACCGTTTCAAATTGTTTCGAAAAGGAACCGAACAGTTAAGAACCCAATATTTTAAAACTATAAACCAACTCGAACCGATTTTTCTAAACCTGAAACTAAACCGATCCGAATGTTTGAGAACCATTAATGAGTTATACCCATTATCAAGCCGAATTGAAATAACCCGAAACCAAGAACAACCTGAACCGAGTACTTTCGAAACCGATAGCACTACTAAAAATTGGCCAAATTGCCACTACTAGAAAAAGGCCCAATTCCGACGGAATTTTTCCGTCGAAAACACCTTGAAATCCGTCGGAAAAGGTGTTTCCGACGGAATTCCGTCGGAAAAGGTTGTCGGAAATGCCTTCGTAGGAAATACCACCTTTTCCGACGAAAATTCCGTCGAAAGACAATTTCTGGTACCTGCGAATTCCGTCGGAAACTATTTTCGGAAAATTAAAAAAAAATACGCCGTACCACCACCGGCACGGCGTATCACCACCTCCAACCACCCAAAAAGGCCTGTCAACCCCAACCAAAACAACCTTCTCAAACCCTAACTTTACCCACTGCGACCACCGCCACTACAGACCACCACCACCGCCACCCACTAACCCAGATCCAAACCCCCCAAATTCAGACCCAAACCCCCCAAACCCAGACCCGACCTAAAACACCCAAACCCCTAACCCAGATCCAAACCCCCCAAATTCAGACCCAAACCCCCCAAACCCAAACCCGACCTAAAACAACCAAACCCCTAACCCTTAGCCTTGGCGGCACCCACCACCACCTCCCTTGACCCACCCATAAACTGACCCTAAAACCACCAACGAGCCACCAGAACCACCAAATTTAAAAAAAAAAACTTTAAAACAAAATAAAGAACATTAAAAACATCAAATCATACCTTTAATTATGAAATTAGCTTCGAATTTCACCAAATTTAGGTTAATAAGGCTTAATTCGACAATAAAAACTCTAGATCTAGAGTTTTGATTGTCGAATTTAACCTTAAAAACCGTATAAAATCAAAAATACATTGCCGACGGAATTTTCCGTCGGAAAGCTTATATATTCCGACGGAATTATAATCCGTCGGAAATCTCCGACGGATCTTTATAATCCGTCGTAAATGTCCGACGGAATAAAAATCCGTCGGAATTTCCTATGTTTCTGACGGAATTAGGTGTCCGTCGGAACCAATCCGTCGGAATTAGGCCTATTTCTAGTAGTGACAGAGAGAAGAGGCTGAAAACGAGAATGGAGAAGGAAAACGAGAGAGAAGGATGGAGAAGGAGGGAGAAGAGAACAGGAGAGGAGAACAGGAGGAGAGAGGAGAGGAGAACGAGAGGAGAGAGAACGACAGAAAGGAGAACAGAGGGAGAATGAAGAGGAAAAAGGATAAGGAGAGGAGAGAGGAGGAAAAGAGGCGTAAAATGATGGTAGGGTTTTTAGAATTTGGGTTTATTTTTTTAAAAAAAAATATATATTCCGACGGAAAATTCCGTCGGAAATTTCCGACGGATTTAAAATCCGTCGAAAAATATCTTTTCCAACGGAATTTTCCGTCAGAACGCACATATATTGCGACGAATTAATATTCCGTCGGAAATTTGCGACGGATTTGCGACGAAATTGTTGAATTCGCCGGAAATTTCCGACGAATTAAAAATCCGTCGGAAATTTTGACTTTTCCGACGGAATAATGTGTCCGTCGGAACCAATCCGTCGCTATTTGCCTGTTTTCTATTAGTGTGCGACCGGCGCAAACGGTCGCAAAAAATAGTGAAAACGGTCGCAAAACATAATTGCGAGCGTCAACGGGGACGGTCGCAACATGGCGGTCGTTATTATGATGGTCGCAAAAAAAATATTTTATGACCGTTTGACGGTCGCAAATTCTTAACGGCCGTTTTGACTATTTTCAACGACCGTTAAAAAAACGGTCGCAAATATTAAAAATTGCGACCGCCTTATGAAACGGTCGCAAATATCGAATTTAGCGACCGTCATAAGCCGTCGCTAAAATTATTAAAAAACAAAAACAAAAGAAAAAGACCCACCCACCTACCTTTAGCCCAGATCCACCCAAACCAGATCCCACCCAAACCAGTAAACCACCACCACTACTCACCCTAAACAACCACTAGCCTGCGTCTACTGCCCTCTACGCACCATCACCGTCGCCCACCAATACCCAGCACCACCCACCCATCCTTAACCCAGAAAAACAGTTAAAAAAATACCAAAAAAAAAGCAAAAATAAAACATTATCAAACAATCAAACAATTTCGAACAAAAATCCAAAAACGACATAATTCGAACAAATTTATCAAAACAATTTAACCCACAAATAAAATGCACAAAAATTAAACCAAAAAAATCGCCCTATAATTCAACCCATAATTATACCCAAAAAAATAAACCCACAACAATTAAACCCACAATTTCGAACAAAAAATTCGACAAAAAAATCAAACAAAAACGAAATAAAACCCTCATAAATCGAACCTAAATTCGAGAAGTTAAAGCTCAAAATCAAACCAAAAATCTATAAAATTCGAACAAATTCGAACAGAATTAACAAAAACTCGAAATAAAACCAAAATCAAAGGAATTCGAACAGAAACGCAAACAAAAATCGATAACAAAATCAAAACAAACATGGAAATTCGAACGGAAAACGAATTCAACCACAAAATTCAAAAATAAACAAAATTTCAGAAAATTAAACATACCTTTCATAATATATCTTCCTCTTTAGGTCAATATGGTCAAATTCGACCAAGATGTGGAATTTTTTAGGTCGAATTTGACCATAAGGTGGCTGCTCTATTTCGGGTTAGTGAAGAGAGGAGATGCAAGAGAAAGAGAAAAAGATGAGGAGAAGAGGATGAGTGAGAAGAGGGGCGTTCACTGGGAGGTGGAAAGAGGAAAGAGAAGAGAGAGATAGGAGAAGGGTGTGAGAAAAAGAGAGGAGAAGAGGATGTGTGAGGAGAGAGAGAGGATAGAGGATGCGTGAGTAAAAGAGGACAGCTGCTTCTAATACTAGGGTTTGGGTGATCTTGTTTTATACCCTTTTTTTTAATTTGAAAAAGCACTTTTGCGACCGTTATGGCGGTCGTAATGTTGCGACCGTTTCTCAAACGGTCGTAATTAAAGCATTTTTGCGACCGCTACTAACGGTCGTAACAGAATTAATTTAATTTTGAATAAATTTTCACATGAATTTTATTTTTAAAATATATTTCAGTACCTTTACGACCGTTTTATAACCCAAAAACGGTCGCAAATTTGCGACCGCTATAAAAACGGTCGCAAATATCAATTTTTGCTACCGTTTTGATGACGGTCGTAGAAAAACAGTCGCAATTTGACCAAATTTTAGTAGTGTAGCAACCCGACTCATTGTAAACTGAAACCGTTTAAACCCGACAAAAACTGATAAACCCAAATTGCTTACAACCTGTAATTGGTTAGGACCGAACCATTTATAACCCGCAAAAAGTTATGAACGAACAATGTACAACCCCTAATCGGTTATTACCAAACCGTTTATAACTTATAAGTCCGTAACCCGTTATGACGGTAATGTTGATGTTGGTATTAAATATTACCAAACCGTTTTTTTTTTTCCTATTAAATATTTTCTCGATAGTAAAACAAAAGGGTTACGAAATATTTATATTGAATAGGTTTGGAATTTTGATGTCATTGAAACTCTAATGCTAAAATATTATCATCCTTTTACGAGTAATGGCTTATGGAATACTGTATTGTATTAAAAAAATAATTAAAAAATAAAAAAATAAAAAAAAAAAACTGAATCAAAAGCTAAATCTAGATTTGTTATTATTAGTTGATCTCGAAAATCATTATACAAAAAAGGGACATAAAGCTAAACAACTAATTAATCCTCCATATGATCTATTGGAATAAATAATTAAAGAATGTTAAGGATATACTAGAAGATATAAGTTAACGAATCCCATTTAAAACTGGCAAAATCAGTTGACAAACCAACTTGACCTAAATCGATTACAACCCAACCCAATTGGGACCCGATATGTTTTGACCCAAAACCCGCTTTAAACTAACAAACCCCGTTTTTAAACCGATCGAATTTTACCTGAATCGATTATGACCCGAACTAACTATAACCTGACCCGATCGATTAGAATCCGTCCCGAAAAGAAACTATGATAAAAATAAACCAAATCGAATCGAGTCGAAATTATTTAAAATCGACCCTATAATAATTCCAACCCATTAAAAGCCGACCTGTTACAAACCGAAAAACGAAAAATTGAACCCAAATCCGAACCAAAAACCCGATTGACACGCCCTAATCCTTTCATAATTCAACGAACCTTATAAAGTAGAAAAATAAAAAATTTATAAAATGTTAGATAGTTAGATGTATCGATATTGTGTCATTGTAAATCGTAAAAATTAAACAAATTTTGCCCGATAAAAGGGGAAAAAAAAAAAAGGGAAAAAAAAAGACGCAAATTTGCACTAGAGATGAAACCAACTATAAGAGTAGTATTTGTTGTCAATTGTAAATATTCTAGCCTAATATTTGTTGTCAATTGTAAAAATTCTAGCCTAATTTATAGCCTTGTTTATAGCCTTAATTAGTGGCTTATGTACATTAGGCTAATCCGTGAATATTTCATTCCATATTGCTGTGATTATATACAAGTTACTATGACATTAGGCTAATCCGTGAATATTTCATTCCATATTGCTGTGATTATATACAAGTTACAAGCTTCACATAAGCCACTAATTAAGGCTATAAACAAGGCTATAAATTAGGCTAGAATAATTATCTTAACACACCCCCTTAGTCAAAGCGGGAGGAGGACGGACGCTTAGACTATCTCTGAAATTTTCAAAAAGTACTCGTGGTAGTCCTTTCGTGAATATGTCTGCAATTTGGTGTCGGGAAGGAACATGTAGAACCCGAACTTCACCCCTAGCTACCTTTTCACGAAAAAATAGAATGTCCATCTCAATGTGCTTGGTACGCTGATGATGTACCGGATTACCCGAATGGTAAATAGCACTCACATTGTCACAATAAACCAATGTAGCCTTCTTAATTGGACAAAGTAACTCAAGCAATAAGTTTCGTAGCCAACAAGACTCCGAAACAACATTGGTAACACCCCTGTACTCTGCCTCTGCACTAGACTTTGAAAGAGTAGCCTGGCGTTTTGATGACCAGGAAATCAAATTATCACCAAATATACACAATATCCAGAGGTTGATCGTCTCGTATCGGAACACCCACCCCAATCAACATCTGTATAGGATATGAGTGTAGAAACAGAAGAAGGATAAAGATACAAACCATGATCAAGAGTACCTTGGATGTACCGGATTATCCGCTTCAGATCAGACATGTGAATATCCTTCGGATCATGCATGTGTTAGCAAACCTGTTGACCGCATATGAGATATCCGGCCTCGTAAAAGTGAGGTACTGTAGAGCCCCAGCAAGGCTACGGTACAATGTGGGGTCGGAAAAAGGAGAGCCGGAAGAGCTATCTTTCGACTTCACCTCAACAGGTGTAGCCGGGGGCTTACATAAAGACATACCTGCTCGCTCAATAATTTCCTCCACATACTTGCGTTGTGACAAAAATAATCCACCTTTATGTCTTGTCACTGCTATGCCAAGAAAATAATTAAGATGACCCGAGTCCTTCATAGCAAATTCCGAGCTAAGAATGGACATAATAGAACGCCGCAGAGTATCAGAAGAAGCAGTAAGAATAATGTCATCAACAAATAAAAGCAAATAAGCCACATATTTCCTCTGACGATAAATAAATAGGTAATTGTCACTCTTACTATTAGTGAAACCAAAAGAAGCAACGAAATATGCAAACCTCTTATACCACGCCCGAGGTGCCTGCTTAATTAAGACCATATAAAGATCCCCGCAATAAACACACATAATCAGGGTGAGATTTATCACAGTACCCAAGGGGTTGATGCATATAGACCGTCTCCTGAAGCTCACCATATAGAAAAGCGTTCTTAACATCAAGTTGATGCATCGACCAAGCTTTAGACAAAGCAAGACTAAGAACAGTATAGATAGTAGTATTTACAATTGACCAAATAATTATCTTAACAGTATTGTTGAAATTTACTATGAATTCTTAATACGTAGTTTAATACTTTTTTTGATAAAAAATATCAAAATTTTGGATTACATGTATATATATATATACATATATATATATACATATATATATGCGAAAGATTAAACTATTACTCCAAAATTTTCTTGAGATACTAAAATTTGAATTATAATTCCGTTGCTTAGTTAGATTGAACTAAATAAGGGGAAAACGATTTGAATTTCCATACGTAATTGAAGTATCTTGGAAAGGAGGGGATTTTAATTGAATTGATTGATAAAAATTTGGTAAAGAATAAAAATCCAGTGTTAAATTTAGGAAAGAACAAGGAAAATTAGGGAGCTAAAGAGGGAAAGATGAATCTGGGACAAATCAATAGCGTGTGAAACGAAGTTGAATGAAAAGTATATATATTAAAACAGTGCGTTTCTAGTGTGGCTAGGCGCACGGTGAGGCAAGGTGCCACATTAGTAACCCCCTAAGGTAACCCCTGTCTAGTAACCCCCGAAATAATCCCTGAAGTAACCCTCTAGTAATCCTTGAAGTAACCCTGTCTAATAACCCTCGAAGTAAAATATTTCAATTTCAATTAAAAACCCAAAAACTCGAGCAATAATTGACAAAATTATGAGCATAATTTACACAAACAAACACTTAGCACCTACATCATCCTCAAAATTACATTGATATGATGCTTGTAAATACAACAAAGAAAATGATACCATTATAACTTCATAATTACACAAACTCGAGGAAGACGACGAATTCGGAGTTGAAGGATCTACAACGATAACAAGACCTGCCATAATCACTTCATCTTCTTCCTCCTATTCTTCTGTACCTCCAAGCTACGAACCCTAAAAAACAAATTCAGGAAATTGGGGAATTTATTGAAGAACAAAAGAAAAGAGGAGAGAGAGAATCTGGAAATTGGGGAATTAATTGAAGAACAGAAGAAGATGGAAAACTAAAACTAAAAAAGGGAAAATCTGGAGAATTAATTTTGGTGAAAGAAACTGGAGAAATAATCGACGAAAAGGGGAGAAGAGGAGAGATAGGAGAGAACGTTATGTTGATTAAAAAAAAATATTGTGGTTGGCCACACCGTGTGGCTAGCCACATATGAAAGTTTGTGATATTAAAAGGATAGAGAGAAAGTATTAAACCGATAAGGTTGTTATATCACCAAATTTTCACAAAAAAAAGGGACAGTATAATTATTTGGGTTTTATTTTTTTTTCATGATCCCGTGCAAGGGCACATCCTGCAAACCCCCATCTACGACCATGGAAAAAATATGTGATTTTGATCTACAAATTTGATTTACACAAATTCATATGATCGAATAAATTCAAACAACATATTAGGATACATGAGCAATATATGTACAAATTATAATTTAAATATACATACTTGATTTGTGGTTGATATATTGTGAGTTATGAAATTAATTTGTAATGTTATTATTCGAGCGTAGAAATTTAAGGTGTCGATAAAAAATAATTAAAATATTAAATTTACTTAATTGAGTAGTGTAAGTATATATGTTAGCTTATATTTAAATTTTCAGTAATTTGAATCAACTTGAAAAAGATTTTAGATCGGTCACTTGACATATTATTTTTATCATGCATGTCTACTAATTTTTATAAAAATTATAGGGGTTAGATCCCTATAGCCCCAATGAAGATCATCCTCTATGACTCTTCCCGACTTTAATCTCTCAAATCTCGAGTTCCAAAAATAATTTTTTTAAAACCAAACAATGTTCGGACAATCAAGATCTTGTTTACGGCCTTGTCTTGTAGACTGTTGATGTGTTCATTTTATATATATATTTATCCCCGTCCCTTGGTCGTAATTAGTAGTGTTTTTGGCTCCTACGAGCCACTTTTATTACTAATTTGTGTTTTCTAGTGCTTTGGTAGTTTTGTAGGAATTTGCATACTTGGAGCATTTTCCCGGGTTTTTCGAGGAGCATCTACAAGCATTGGAAGACCGCGACCCAGTTCGATAGCCCAAGACCGATTGGAGGGATCAAATCGGTGATTCAGGGCTCGAGTATGAAGATCCAAGGAGGGAACTCGGATTGGGCCAAGGAAAAGAGGCCGAATCGAGGTTTTGGTGGCCCAAGCATTAGCGGCCCGGACCAGGTTCTCCGCCCGGAGGCGCGCCCGGTCGGGCGGGGCGAAGCATGAGTGCGCCCGGAGCACACGCCCGGACGGGCGCGAGAAACCCATGGAGAGGAAAAAGGCGGGCCCGGTCGGGCGGCCCCTTGCTCGACCGGGCGCGTGTAGCTCTTACGAGGATTAGTCTTCCGATTAGTTTTGTTTAGCGGAGATTTTCTTGCTTAGTATTAATGTGTTATTATTAGGCAAGATTAGGAGTACTTCATTATTATTACTTACTCTAGTTTTTATTCTCTTCCTTCTCTCTACTCAACTTTCTCTCTCTAGACTTTTATTTTCTTTCTTGTTCCTCAACTCTTTTGTAATTCCGCCGTCTTGGTACGATTTCTCTCTTAATTAATCTTAGTATTTTATTCATTCTATTTTCCTTCATGTCTTGTTTAATTATTATGTTTTGCTTAGTTTTAATTATGTCTGAGTAGTTTTCCTCCTAGGGTTTATGGGGATCTAATAAATAATATGAAGGGGTAATTTTTTGATTGTTGATTATTAATGTTTAATTGATTTCCTATTGATTGTTTAAATGCTATGCAATTAGATTTGGCCAGGTTTAATTGTATGAGTTTAGTAATATTGATTCGAGATTCGAGAGATGAGAATTGATATTTAGGCTTAGTTTCAATAGGCTGATTAATTTATAAATGGTTAGGTCGAGATTCGAAAGATGAGATTTAATACCGGTAAATTAATTCTGTGATCGTAATACGTAGCGAAAGCCCTTTATGATCTGATTAATTAATGCATTGATGATTGATTATTATGTTTTACCCTGAAATATTGTTTATTAGTGAACCTGTGCCCTAGGCTTTATTATTATTGATTTCTTCCTTAATTATTCCCTTTACTCATAATCTTCGTAGTATAGTTTATAATCACAACAAATATTGGTTACTTTAATAATTTGGATTATAATAATTAATTAGGAATAGAAAGACCAGTTTCCCTGTAGATTCGACCCTACTTCCCTACCTACTTTAGTTAGAGGACTTAGGTAATTACTTTTGATTAGGTGATACGACTTTAGCCTGTCAACTGTTGAGGTGGTATGTATTTCGACGAGTATCATAATTGTATTCAAATGGCAAGCAATTCAACCATCATATATAATATAAACGTCCAAGAGCAACGCAAGCAATATTATGGAAGGGACCTTGCATGATTCAATACTCTAACCAATCATGTTTCTCTCTTTTACAAGAACAACTTTCGCATTAAACGCAGCTACTAACAAGTCTGGTAACATGTACGACCCAAATGAGGCGTGACTTTCACCTAAGAGAACATTGTACAGTTTTGCTTAATGTACTCCAGATTTGTCTATGAGTAATTGCCTCCATTAGTGCTTCAGTAAAACAATATCTCAACTAAATGAATATTTTCAATGGGGAGGAATAATGCTAATGCCTAGTTTTACTATTCGGTATGAGATTTACCAATTTTTTCATAGTTCAAATTAATCTATAAGCATGGCTCCTCCTTTAACAATTATTTTTAGAAAAATCGAGATACCTATACTATTTGTTTTACTCGTGTCACTAGCTAGCTAGACCATGGCACATTTTTAATTTTACATACGATAACTAGCTAGACCACTGCATGAGGCTTATTGTGCACTCTTTAAGTCACGATCATGATCTACTCCCAATGTTTCAAAATAACTAACATACTCAAACTTGATACAGTGTATACACCTATTGTTAAACACAAGAATAATTGGAGAAAACGGCTTAGCTTGTATTAATATTCACAAAGATGTATATAGTATAATACAAAATGACCTAACTTGCTTAAAAATCCTAAAAAAATATACATGCCAATGGGGGCTGGAGGGTCGTGGTGGGTGGATTTAGGTTGTGGGTGGGGATGGGTTTTGGTCGTGGGTGGGGTTGGGGATGGGGATGGGTTTGGGGTGTAATTGCGATAATTTCTTTTGAATTATTATTATTTTATTTTGTAAAACAACAAGAAGGAAACGAGACCTGTCATCTAAGATAAGGCGCTTTCTATCTATATGCATATGGAATAGAGAGTTGTTAACTATAGACTCTATAGGGTACCCCTTAGAAGAATGCCTCTAAGGTGATCTCTATTCTCTATTTTAGGCGATCTAGATTCCCTATCTTGTGGTAGTGGTTGGTGCATATAGATCATGAATGCCCAACTTGCATAAAAAAACCAAAGTGTTGTCGTCCAAGAGCCTTCGTAAGATTATCTTGCAAACTGATTATTCGTCGGAAGATAAGAGATAGAAATATTACCCTTTAACAACGCATCAAGAACTAAATAACAATCTACCTTAATATGCTTCATATGATCATGAAACACTGGGTTCTTGGCGATGTGTAGAGTCGACAAACACTCACAAAACAATTGCGTAGACTTTGAATGACCAACCTCAAGAGAAAGCAACATTGCTTTTAACCACTTCAATTCACAAGTAGCAACTACCATAAAACGATATTCAGCTTTTGCCGAGTACAAGATACGATAGGTTGTTTCCTAGCCTTCTAAGAAATAAGCAAACGACCCAAAAAGACAAGATATTCTGTCAAGGAACGCCAACTCAATGGACACGCGGCCCAACCATTATCCCAAATAGCCATCAACCGCAAATTTTTCATAGGTCGTCGTAACAAAAAGCCTTGTACTAGATTACCCTTAAGATCAGATAACGCTAGACACAAAGAGTTGCATCCTAATGAAAAACATGGGGATCACTTAAGAACTGTGAAAAAACATGTACTGAATAGCTCAACTCTAGAAAAGTGATGACCCACAAATAAACCAATCATCCAACCAACCAACGATATTGATCTGGATGAGCAAACAACTCACCCTAAGCTTGTGCAAGGCGATGATTTTGCTCCGTTGGAGTATAATCGATTCGCAACCAATATACATACCTCAATCATGATATCCAAAGAGTGTTTTCATTGAGAAAGAAAACCCTCAAGACTATGTGCAACCACAATGCCTAAGAAATACTTAAGCACACCCAAATCCTTCATATAGAAGCGTTTGAACAAAAAAGATAAAACCGAACAAAGGCATTATAAAAGGACTCTTAAATCATCTAATAATTGACATACACAAGAATATGCAATGGAACACTTCTTGTACATAGCTAAACAAAGAATATTCAACATAGGAGTTCTTAAACCCAAAATCTCGTAGAGCACTAGACAATTTTAAGAATCATTTAAAGAAATCCTGTCCTTCAAAGAAATATATTATTCCGATATGGGTTTCAGAATTAATTACAAAGCTAATTATTTAGTAATTAAAGTCAAGTGATCAGAGTGCCTAGCTAGAGGTCGCTTCCGATCAGTGAGATTAATGTAATTCACAATTTTTTCACCAAATACCCCTGAGTTATAACTTAATTCACCAAATACCACCAACATTTTAAAAGAATTTCAAAGTTAATAATAAAATATTTAAGTAAATAATATAAATATATATGAACAAATTACAAGCTTCCACAAGGCACAATTAAGATTAATGACTAACTGAGTTAACTAAAAGGGCATGTGGTGATATTTTCGTGAAACTTATGGTTAGTTATAGGAAAATTTGAATTTTGGTACCTCGAATATGGGGGTAATTGAATTTTAGTACCATCTAAAATTTTATTTTAAATTAGTACCTCTAAAATGACTAAACTATAGATATCAGTACCTCCGTCCATGTTCCATTAAGTTTTCTGTTAGTGGGGCCCATTATCTAATTATTTAATAATTTAATTTATTAAAAAATACATTTTATAAAAAAAAAAAAAAAAAAAAAAAAAAAAAAAAAAAAAATTATTATAAAAAAAAAAAATCAGCCACACCGGCGCTAGCCATCCCTTCCCCAAAACCCTAGCGCAACCACCACCATCTTCCCTCCCTTCCTCGTTCCTGGCCGCGGCACCCCACCCCCTCCCTTTCCCTTTCCCTCCCTGTTTTCCCCTTCCCCTTCCTCGTTCCTGGCCTCGGCGATGTGGTGGATTTCAGATAAGGTGGGTTTCAAATTTTGGGTTTTAGGGTTCGTCGGTTGTGGGTTTTAAGGGAATCTGGGTTCGTCGGTTGTGGGGTGGTGGGTTTTAGGGGTTCTTGCGTTCGTCCGTTGTGGGGTGGTGGGTTTCTGGGTTCGTCGGTGGTGGGGTTGTGGGTTTCGGGGGTTCGTTGGTGGTGGGGTGTGGTGGGGTATGGTGGGTTTCTGGGTTCGGGTGTTCGTGGGTGGTGGGTTTATGGCACCCCTGGGTTTCCTGCCTGGCCGCGGCGGCAGCTGCTGTGGCAGGGCTTCCTGCCTAGCCGCGGCGGCAGCTGCTGTGGTTGGGCTTTGCTCCAGGGAAGGGGAAAACGGGGAGGGAAAGGGAAGGAGTGGCCGGCGCCGGTGCTAGGGGAATTCGGCCACCAACAGCCGGAAGCCGGCGCCAGCGCTGGTGTCAGTGGCTGTTTATTTATTTTTATTTAAAGTTTTTTTTTATAAAATGTTTTTTTTTAATAAATTAAATTATTAAATAATTAGATAATGGACCCCATTAACGGAAAACTTAACGGAACTAGACGGAGGTACTGAAACCTATAGTTTTGTCATTTTGAAGGTACTAATTTAAAATAAAATTTTAGATGGGTACTAAAATTCAATTACCCCCATATTCGAGGTACCAAAATCCAAATTTTCCTTAATTATATGGTGAAAATGAATTATGTTGGTGGTATTTGGTAAATTAAGTTAGTACTTAGGGATATTTGGTGAAAAACCGTATAAATAATATCACATCTTGCTATTGACTGAACCCAAGTCACATCCAATCACGTGACTAAACTAAGGCGACAAATTAAGTCCAAAGGCATAAATACACTGATAAATATATTTCAAACTCGAACGTTGGAACCCGAGCTGAGAGCATCGAAATCGAGCATTAAACGTTAAGACGATTTAAAGAATCGGATAGACGTGGAAAATCATCAAGCATGTAGGGCAAAGGGAAAGCCCATGCATTGGCCTAGCACGATGATGGTTGAGCATGCGGGGCTAGGCAGGCTATCGCAGCTAGCATGGTTAGTTGGACAGTACACTAGCACATGCTAGCATTAAGTTAAAACTAGTTCTAGGATATAAATATTAAGGATGATTTACCAATTATATTTAAGGCAAAATAAAAACTTAATGAAAAACTTTTGTATACACCCGGTTTTCAGTAATTTACTGTACATCGGGTACACTTTTGTCAGATTTAGTGTCACTTTTGTCAAATTTAGTTTCACTTTTGTCAAATTTATCAATGAAGCATAAATAACTCATATATATCAGAGTAACTTTTATGCGTTTTAATGTAACTTTTGCGTATTTTATTGTCACTTTATAACGGATGTTCGGTAATTTACTGAACATCCGTTTTATTTAAAAGTTTGTGAAACGTAATTAAATTCTTGCGTTGAAATAAAACATACAAGTAATTATTAAACTATTGTCAATGCATGGTTCGTGCAGGTGGATGCATGATCCACATAATCCATCTCTTCAAAAAAAAAAAAAAAAAAAAAAAAAAAAAAAAAAAAAAAGTGGAAAGAACATTGCATTGAAATATAAAAAACATTTAGTTTAAGTGAAAAGAACATATTATAGAATTGTAACAAACATTGTATAAAAATGTAAAGAACATTCAGTTAAAGTGCAAAGAACATGTTATAAAATTGTAAAGAATATAACGTGCAGTTAAATAATGTTCTTTATCTTCATGTTCTTTGATTGTCAAAATAATATACTTTTATTTGTGACATATATTAATTATATATTTTGAAATTTTTTTGAAGTTTGTTAGATTATGGTGGTTGAATAAAAATAATGTACATTACATTATATTATCATTAGAGATGATAAAAAATTCGGGTCGGGCTGGACCTTAACATAATATCTCGTGTCCAAAAAACCCAAAAAAAGTAGTGGGCTTTTCGGGTTTTTTTCGGGCAGAGTTTGGATTTTTAACTAAAAATGCATTTTTAGGCTTGTCTAAACCCGACCTATTTTTGGGTCGGACAACCGAAGAGGAGAAATTTTTCACTTCACCCAAAAAAAAAAACACAATTAAAAAAAAAAAAAAAAATATGCAAACGAAAAAAACAAATCCAACAAGTGACCAGCTATTGGAGTTGATTAACTACATCTTATGTCTAACTAATCGTGTCTTCATTAATTATGGCTTCAAATCTTCTATAGCCTTACATATTACCTGGGATGCATCTCACTAATCGTGATTTGATTTTCAGATGATGATTTTTACTCACTGGTATTGCTCGTTAACGTCGTTGATTGTAGACTATTATAAAAACTTCGAGGGTGTGGCGGTGTTGGCATTGAGTTGATGGTTGTATCGTTGTTGAGCAAATGAACAACGGTTGACATGGTCGGTCTCCCATTTGTGTTATTTTGTGCACACCATAATCCTAGATGAATGCATTTCAAGACTTCAACACTCGAGTAAGTATCGTTCAATGTCGGCTCCATAAAATCCAAGGGTTTTTCTTCAATCAAACTTCTCCAAGCCTATTACATTTAAATTAAGGTCATATTAGGACAATTTAAATAATCTTTTCCTAGGAATTAATAATTTATCTATGAACTACATTGAACTTGGTAAACATGATTTTATCATATTCAGTTATTCATACTTACATATGTCAAGAGGTCTTCATCTCCATATTGGTGGAATTTTGTACTAATCTTCTTGCCACTAACAATCTCTAGAACCAATACACCAAAGCTGTATACATCCGATTTTACAGAAAATTGCCCATGCATTACATATTCCGGAGCCATATAGCCACTACAAGGCATTGAATTCAGTTACAAATTAAAAAGTAAAAGATGATAAAAAAATCATAAAGAGTTGCATTGTAACATTATGCTCTTAGAAGCTTAAAAAAAAATAAAAAAATAAAAAGAGTTGCATTGTTACATATTCCTTTGTTTGGTTCATTTAACATTAGCTTGCTCTAGATTCCTTTGTTTTTTATTTTAAAAATTAAATGAGATTTGATATGAAATAAAAGGAAAGCGTCCTTCACAAAATCTTCCGTTTTCTTTCTTTTCAAAATTGAAGGAATTCAGGAGGAAAGAGAAAAAATTTAATATTTCAAGTTTAAAATTAATTTTTTTCTTCTCTTCTCTTCCATTATACAGTGGCGGAGCCAAGGGGGGTTGGCGCCTGGCGTGGGCCATGGCCTCCCCCTTGGCTGTAAATATTTACTAATATTAAGGTAGCAACAAATTATAGTTACAATGTTCCATTTGTCTCTCTCGTCTTCAGTTCGAACCCTGTGCCATGCAACTTTTTTGGTTTATTTTGCTTTACTGCCTTCATCGCTTGTAGTACATAAGTAGATGTATTCAACTAAATTTTTTTAGTTTTAATAAAAATAATTGGGTTCACTCATTTAATTTAGATTATACTTTTTAGGATTGGAAATTATTACATACTACGTAGTATATTATGACAAAGTATATATCGAATTGTATCTGTGTATGAATGCGATATAAGTACATACAAATAAGATTTGGCCCCCCTAACCAATAATTTCTGGCTCCGCCACTGCCATTATAAATATTATACCATATAATAGATTCATCTTCTTTTCCTTCCCTTACTAATATCAAATTTATCATTAGATGATGTAGTTTTTTCCTTTCTTTTCCCTTCCATTCCTCCCTTTCTTTCCTTTACTAATATTTAATCAAACAAAGCCTAAAATATACTTAAAGGTCCCACAAATATTCTCAATATCATTTAGATTTTTCCTCCATGTTCAAAAATAGCACAAAACTTTTTTTTTTTTTAAATTTTTTTTTTTTGAGAAAAATATTGTACGGAGTACATAACTAGTTAACTTAAATATGAAATAAAGTTGTGTTTTTGTACAACTTAGATTCTTAGCTTAAAATAGGCCTAGACTTACCATTGAGGCAATCATCAATAATCAATCAATCAATTAATTGTTAAACGCGGGCCTGGGCCGCACCCGCAAACTAAGAGAGAGAGTCCGCTTCACAAGATCAAAGGAGGTTCCATCCCAAAACCATATGACAATAGGAGGAGTAGCCCCTTAGCCTCATAAAGTGTTTAACTCTCTCTTCTTTAATCAATGTGGGACTCTTACATGTGTTACTTGGTGGGATTTACTGCAACACTCCCCCTCACATGTAAGGTCTCTTTTAACTCAAGGATCACTTGATCCAATTCAATTTGGCCCAGAATACTTATGTCATTAAAGGTCCCAAATTTGGGCATGACAATATACTCAAGCCATTAGAGGTCCTAAACCGTGGGCCTGGCTCTAATACCATGTTAAACGCGGGCTTGGGCCCCACCCGCAAACCAAGAGAGAGAGTCCGCTTCATAAGATCAAAGGAAGTTCCATCCCAAAATCATATGGCAATAGGAGGAGTAGCCCCTTAGCCTTATAAAGTGTTTAACTCTCTCTTCTTTAATCAATGTGGGACTCTTACACGTGTTACTTGGTGAGATTTACTTCAACACTCCCCCTCACATGTAAGGTCCCTTTTAACTCAAGGATCACTTTATCCAATTCAATTTGGCCCAAAATACTTATGTCATTAAAGGTCCAAAACTTGGGAATGACAATATACTCAAGCCATTAGAGGTCCCTGACCGTGAGCCTGGCTCTGATACCATGTTAAACGCGGGCCTGGGCCGCACCCGCAAACCAAGAGAGAGAGTCCGGTTCACAAGATCAAAGGAAATTCCATCCCAAAATCATATGGCAATAGGAGGAGTAGCCCTTTAGCCTCAAAAAGTGTTTAACTCTCTCTTCTTTAATCAATGTGGGACTCTTATATATGTTACTTGGTGGGATTTACTTCAACAATAATATATATAGTAAAAGACACACCATCAAATAACACATATCATCTTCTTCTTTTTTTTTTTTTAAATAAAAGTTTTATTAAAGAAACATATCTTATACAAACATAATTCACTAATCTTATACAATCTAATTACTTAAAATAGAAATGATTTGACATATCTTTAACACAAATTTTTATATAAGCTATAAAAATGTTCTTAACATAATTATCATCATTTTATATCTAACATACCCTTCGTAATCCTTTTTTTGATACACATTTGCCAATGTTAATTTTAGAATTTTTTTTTTTATAAAAAAACTAATTATAATGATAGTTTAATAATGATTATTGAAAATTAAATTACCGCTCATGACATGAGAAGTAACCTAGTGAATAATGACAAATCGAGTATAGTGCCGAACCACTTTTAAATTCAAGTGAGATTTTATCTTAAAATCAATTACTAGTAGAGCTTAACAAATGGCAAGATTGACAGCCATTTCATCTCTTCAACATGTGACCCTCTTTTCTGAACAAAGGAAAAAACATTCTCCATACTATAATTTTAAAAATATTTTTTGGTTTTTGTAACAATATACAAAATTAGATTAAGCAAACAATTTAATAATATTTAAAATAAGAAAAATTTGAAAATTACCACCTACGATTGTTGTTGTTTTAGCACTTATCACCTACAGTTTTTTTTATTTTTTATTTTTTTTTGAATTTTACCTCCTATTCTTTTTTAAGACATCAAAACTTCCCACCTACTTGCTCTAAACTGAAGTTTGATGTCATATGGAGCCCACTAACTTCTGTCTCACCTTATTTCTCTCGTTTTCTTTCATTCTCTCAATTTCTCATTCTCCTATATTGTACTCCTCTCAAAATTGGGGAAAATCCAAATTAAATTACATATTCATGTTAATTATTTCATAAATTGAAGTTTTTCTCCAATTTTGAGAGGTGTACAATATAGGGGAATGAGAAATCGAGTGAGAAAGAAATAAAAGGAGGGAAAAGGTAATTAATGGACTCCACATGACGTCACATTTGAGTTGAGAGCCAAGTAAGTGGGAAGTTATGGTGTTTTAAAAAATAGCAGGTAGTAAATTTAAAAAAAAAAAAAAAAAGTTGGTAATTACTAAAATAACAACAATAATAAGTGGTAATTGTCAAATTTTCCTAAAATTTAACATGAGTATGTATTTCTTGTCAAAAAAAAAAAAAACATGAGTATGTATTTATCATAAATAATTAAATATGGTTAAAAGTAAATACATGTAGCATAAAATTAAAATTAAGGTCAAATTGATGGAGGAAGACATGGAAAACATAAACTTACTATGTTCCAACTACTCTGCTAGTGTCATCCACTGATTGTTCAGCTTTGAAGATTCTTGCTAAACCAAAATCTGCAATTTTTGGATTCATATTTGCATCGAGCAAAATATTTCCAGATTTAAGGTCGCGGTGTATGATTCTTGGCCGCGAGTCTTCATGAAGGTACAGTAGTCCCCTTGCAATGCCTCTTATAACTTCATACCGTGTAAACCAATTCAATTCTCCTTGCTTTCGTGCATCTACAAGAATATTTTATAATTAATACGTAGTATGTATGTATGAGGAAAATATATATGTATGTTGTATGTATGTATGTATGAACCCACTTTCTACTAAATAACTCTTTTATATTCTCACTACAATTGTTTTTTACCACCAAACTTTAAAAAGATTTATTTTACCACCGCCTAAAAATTAAAAAATTGTTTTTCACCACCTGTTTCCAAAATAATCATTAAATCTAACGGAAATAAAAAAGACTTCTTCGATTTCCGTGTGAAAAACATGTTCTTTAATGTTTTTGGGGTCAATTTGGTCCTTTGGATTCGATTTGAGGTTATTGACAAAAAGTTATTGTAAATACCTCATTTTGCCTACTAAAAATACCTCGATTTGCGTGACCCACACGAAACGAGACATTTTTGATAATTTTTAGTCAATTCTGACCTCAAATCGGAGCAAAGGAATAAAATGACACCTGAAATCACTAAAGAACATGTTTATGGTATGAATATCGAATATTTTTTTGAAAACCGTATAATTTAACGGTTCCTTTGACGGCTGGTGGTTAAAAACAATTTTTTGTTTTTTAGTTGGTGGAAAAATAAAACTTTTAAATGTTTGGTGGTAAAAACAATTTCGTGTTTTTTCTTGACCGTAAAAGGCCCTGTTTGATTCACCTTAATTTTGCTGAACTGAAATTATTTTTACTGAATTGAACTTATTTTTACTGAACTAAACTTAATTTTACTGAACTGAAATTATTTTTACTGAATTGAAATTATTTTTACTGATTTTCTATTATAATTCTTCTTTAAGAAAACTGAATTTTACTGAATTGAAATTATTTTTATTTAATATTATTTTTTTAAGGTGAATCAAACAGGGCCAAAATCAGAAAAACCAAAAAAAATATGGATGAAATAATTGAGGAAACAAAATTTGTCCAAGAGTGATAATACCAAATAGGAAATAGTTGAGGCTTTTGTTAGGAACATATTCGTACACAAGTAACTTCTCTTCTCCCGCCAAACAATATCCCAATAGTTTTACCAGATTTTTGTGCTGAAGATTGGCTATTAATACCACCTCGTTCTTAAATTCTTCAACCCCTTGGCCTGAAATCTTTGATAGCCGTTTAACTGCTATTTCTTGTCCATTTGCCAGAGTTCCCTATGATACAGGCAATTATTAATTATTCTCTCCGTTTTTTTTATGCATTCTATCATACAAAGTCTTAGGAAAGTGGGTTGAATGTAGCAATTTACTAGTATAATGTCCATATGATGTATAATTTGTATATATAAATCATTTTCATCTTGCACAAAAATTATAATCATGAGTTTGATTAGTAAAGTCTGACCCATATAAATTTGTGATAGAATTCAACAAGAACACCAACAAATATAATATCGATAAATTGAAATATATTCTATAAGCCTCCTATATCCCCGAATTTAATACATTTGAAGTATCAACACACCCAACATTTTCGAAGTACAATCGTACCCCGTTAACCTTTTTTTTTTTTTTGTTTTTTTTTTTTTTATAAGAATTGATTGTACCCGTCAACTTTAAAATGCAATTAATACTTGCAACATATTAACTTTTACACTATTCATGTATCTCACTTTGATTAGTTTTAGCTATTGATACTTAAGTAAAAATGTAGTCATGTGGATCTTGTTAGATTTGTCTCGATTTATACAATTTTAATACCTAAGATTTACAATTTTTACATATTGGTAATCAAAGAAATTAACGATTGAAAACATGCATCAGCAGGCGTGAAAAGAGAAGTGTTGCAACTATTAAAAAAAACAGAGGAAATATTTTTTTTCTAAATAACACGGCTCTGAAATGTTTTTTTTTTTATATATATATTGGATAGATATGTAGAACGATTTCCCACAATAATGCTAATACTAAAATAAATTCCTTTATTGCGTCGGTGTAAAAATAAATTCCCATAGTATTGTCCATGTAGTATCGGACTTGAATCTCTTTTTTTTTTTTTAACAGCTTAAAACTGTTAACGACGGGTTCGTTTGGCATCGTTGTGGTTTTCTGTTTTTTGGTGTTTTGTTTTTTAAAAGGATATTATATCTGCCACATAATGAATCAAAAAATATTTAAATTTATTAAAATTATGATAATTTTGAAAACTGACAACTGAAAAGTGAAAACATCTTTTTCTTGTTTTTTGTTTTTGGTTTTTAGTTTTCAAAAAAACAAAAAACTGAAAACAAAAAATGATGTCAAACAAGCCCGACGTTAGCGGTTTTTTATAAAATATGCAAAGCTCAAAGAGAACAGTCATTCGTATAACCAGGTCTCTTTTCTTACTCACTAAATGACAAACTCACAAGTCACAAGCACGTAAGTGAAGGTACTGAGGGCAATAGCAATAGAACAAACCTCTAAGAGGTTTGTTCACCTGCCACATCATCATTACATAAACCTCTCCCCTAACAAACCTCTCACCAACAATAGATGAACCTATTTACAGGTTTATGTAGGGGACCCATATCAATACTATTCATTAAATTCATCCAAACTAAAAAAAAAAAAATAAGAAAAAAGCCCCAAAATTTTGCCAACTCACATGATCAAACCGGTTTGTATTTACAAACCTCTAAAATACAAACCTTTACCCACAACAAGAGGTTTGTTGACAAACCTCTAAAAAGTTCCAACAAACCTCACACAAACCCCACCATTGCTATTGCCCTGAGTAGGTAAACGCTAGAATTTAGCAAAGAGACCTGACTATTATTTAACACGTCTCTTTACTTTCTTTGTAGTATAAGAACACATCACTGAGAAAAAATCCTTTATTATCGATCCCATGTGGACAATATTAGGGAATTTGTTTTATAATCGACGCAAAATGGGAATTAATTTCCGTTATATCAATATGAATGGAAATTTTTCCAGATATGTATTTTGCTAATCTGTTTGAATCTTTTCTATTATAAACGTGTATAATAGAGATGTATACATCTATTCTTATTCTTCAAAAACTTTTGTATACACCCGGTTTACACTAATATTAGTGTACATCGAGCAGTATAAGGGTAACTTTTAGTTAATTTTAGGGTAACTTTTTGCCTTTTTTTTGGGTAACTTTAAACATAATACAATTTTTATATAAATAGACAACAAGAAAAGTTTTATAAAGGTAATTTAATTACATTCAATCACTAACAATTGATATTTAGTCATTTAAAATGTGATTCTTTACTAATAAAGCGTATATATTTTTCATTTGTATTGGGTTACTTTTATGCATATTGGGGTAACTTTTATTCATTTTAAGGGTAACTTTTGATCACTTTAGGCTATCTTTATAATAGATGTACAATAATTACTGTACACCCGATTTTTTTAAAAGTTTGTGCTTACTCTTTCCCATCCTCTATTATAGATGCAATATTCAAAAACTTTCTTACCCTTCCACTAAATTGGCTATCCATACTCACCTAATACTCACTTAATTTACTCACAAAACCATTTTCTTTTGCGATTTTCCTTTATTTATATAATGATTCATATTTGCTATATTATTAATGATATATACATTTTTTTGTGTGTGTATATTTCAAATAATAGGCCTTCGATATTAGGTATTATATAGTTTAATTGTATATACATTTTGATAAGTTTATATTTTTTTCATATTAACAAAATTTACAAATGCGGTCATTATATTTTGAAAATTTAGACTTTGGAATTTTGAATAAGATAGCTAAAGAATAAGTTAATTCCCGTCATATGTGTATTGAGTCACTTTATATTATATACACATATTTATTTACATGTGAAATATTATTTTTCCTACTGTAAATAAGTAGATAGAACAAAATATCCATGAAAATAGTATCATACCTACAATTCGATAATATTATTAGAACTAAATCGATAATTTTTTATTTTATAACATTTAAGTTTATAAAAAAAAATAACATATCTCATTCATGCACGTATTGTACATTCTTTTATTATAATATGTAGATTATAAATTAAACTGTATATTCTAATAGCAATATTATTATATATAGAACAATGGAACTTAAATTTAAATTATTACATATAATTGTTATACACTTCGTATTTAGTATAGCATGTATGAATTAAAAACCATGCATCACACGGGCTTAAATTTTGTTTAATTTAAAGGAAAGTTATAATTGATTACCTTATAGACCCTACCAAAGCCCCCTTGACCAAGTATATGGTTATCCGAAAAGTTGTCCGTGGCAGCTTCAAGTGTCTTTAGTTCATACACCAAGGACTCCACCGTCGTCAAATCACCAAGCACTATATCACCACAATCCACCACATAAGTCACTTAAATCATGATAATATAATAAATTAATGCATTTTATTATTTCTCCTAAAACTATGTGTTCATAGAAAATTAGAAATAGGGCATGTAATAAAATACGAAAGGAGCAATACAAGTTGTTATTAAAAAAAAAAAAAAGGAAAATTTATCAAGAATAAGCCAATCTTTATTCATTTAGCTCAAAATAACCCAACCTTTTAATTAACTAAGAATAAACTAACTTTCAATATCTATTTTCTTTGAATAGGTTAAAAGACCTACAACCTACCAAATAGGTCATGTTTTAATTAAAATTATTTTTTCAATTACGTAATAAAACCTCTTTTTTTTTTTTTTAAAAAAAAAAAAAGAAAATCCCACACCAAGACACCAGACACCATTACTGAACAACTGCACCTCGCTTGCCACTACATGGACCATTTCTCTCTCACAGCCAAGCCTCCACCCTTTACGCCTTTCTCTTCCCCTCCTGGAACACCGGGCGACCTCTACTCTCCTCTACCTAACCCCTTTCTCTTCCCCCTCCCTGACTTCGTCGGCCGAAATCAACGCAAACCACCCGTAAACCCACCTCAATTCCTAGTGGCGGATCTAGCCTTGGTCCTGCTGGGTCACGTGACCTAGCAGGAAAAAAAAAAAAAAAAATTTTGTTTTTTTTTAAATGGCACCTATTGGAAAATAAGATATAAACATTATTTTTGGTTATAAGTTAGCAATACAATCTTGTAGCTTAGTGGTTGGAGGGATTGGGACAAAGCCCAATTAGCAAGGCCCTAGCCACACAAGTCTTGAGTTCGAGCCTTATTGCTTGTAATTTTTGTATTCCTTTTATCTTTTTGTTTTTTTTTTTTGTTTTTTTTTTTTTTGGAATTCGTTTTGTTTTTTGTTTTTTTTTTTTTTCCTTCCTATGTTATGGTTATGTGATTTATTGATTTTCATGTAATTATTTCAATTTTTTCCTTCTTTTTTCATTTAATTCATTGTAGTAGCATTAGCTAGAAATAGAATATTTTTTTTTGGTTTTCCTTTTGAAATGATAATGAACTTATGATATTTGATTATCATGTGATTAATTTGATTATCCTTCAATGCTGTTATGTTTTGTGTTGTTGAGACATTACATTAAGTGGTTTTTCTAATTTGTGTTGTATATATTATGTTTGTATAATTAAATTGGGTATTGTGATTTAATTGGCTATAATATTCTAAAAACCACTTGGGTATAGAATAGATAAGTTGCAAAAAGATTGAATTAATCTATTTTTGACAATATTGGATTTTGTAATTAAATTGAAATTGTGACTTAATTTTCATAAAAAACATATGATATAACAAGTTTCTTTAGTTCCAAGCATCCTCCTCCACAAACTCATCGTCTATCACAAAATTCATCCACCTCCGGTATGTGGTCGATGAGTGATGATCGATATAGGTGACAGTGACCCAGCACCTTAAAAATCCTGGATCCGCCACTGTCAATTCCCCACCTTAACCACCAAAATATCATCATATCTATCCCAAAACCCGATCCTAACTACCGAAACACACCCGAAAATCCACCACGAAAAACCCATTACCCAACCGAAAAAAGCCCCACTCCACAAATTAGCAAAAAATAAAAAAAGAAAAAAAAATTAGGGAGAGGGAAGGAGCAGAGGCGGTGGTGGGAGGAGAGCAAGAGAAAGGAACGGTGGGTGGACTGATGAATGTTTCGCTGGTGGGATGTGGCTGACGGGGGCTGTGTTCTTCATAGAGGGGAGGTGGATTATTTTTTAAAAATATATATATAAGATTTTTTTTTTTTTTTTTTTTGTTAAAGCAAAATATAAGAAAATTAATTTTGAGCTGATCACACAAAAGTTGACTTATGACAAATTTTCCAAAAAAAATAAAGACTTACCTATTTTAACATCCCGAGAAGAGTGCTTCTTTGTTTTCTTTTTAGAGAAACAAATGCTGATAATTAGCATTCCTAAGACAACAATTGGCACAATGATTGCAACCACTACTTTGGTCGTTTTCTTTCCTACATAGAACCATGGTAAATGAAAAAATCATACTCCAACAATTTTGGAAAGTTTAACTTGGCAATCATAAGTCTGTTACAACTGCGATTAACAAGCTTAAAATAAATTAGAACACGAACACAAGTGCACAATACAGTTAAGTATAATTAAACTAGTACATACCTCGAAATTGTCTCAGATTCTTTGGAGGAGCCATGCTTGTTGGCGACTTTAAAGTATGAAAAAACTTATAAACTTCGTACCTAAGAGTACAACTAGGCATTAGCATTATGGCTCCCCAATTATATTTTCCAATAAATTGAGAAACAGCCGCAGTTAAACACTGGAAGCAAATCTCCTTTGACAAATCGGGAGTACATTGAGCCAAAGTGTACACATTTCTATCCAGAGGTGAAAGCGGTACTTCATCAGTGGCGTACATGTTACCAGACTTGTTAGAAGCTGCTTTGAATGTTACCTCATTAAATGAAGTCTGGAGCGCAGTAATCCAATCATCCTTTAGGTCTGTGATGTTATTTGAATTGTACAATGATTGTGAAGGTTGCTCTTGTAGATGAGAGAAAAACGAGTAGTTAGAGTATCGAATCATGCAGGGTTCCTTCCATAATATTGCTTGGGTTGCCCTTGGACACAAACTTTTTATCTGGTTGCTTGCCATTTGAATACAATCATGACACTCGTCAGGATACAAATCTCCTCGACACAAAGCAAGGCCGTAAACAGGATCTTGATTGTCTAAACCTTGCCTGTGTTTAAGGAAACTGTTTTTGGCACTCGAAATTTGAGAGACCAAAGTTGAGAGGAGATGATTGAAATTGGTTTCGAAAGTGCTATTATGAGCGTATGATGATGAATTATAGCAATTGGATACATTATAGTTTACTGTTACTGGAAAAGAAGCAGTTGAGGTACCAAGCAAAGATAATAGCATAAACAAGATGAGCAACATGACGGTGAGTTGGGAAAAAAAAGAAAAAAATGGATCACGAATTCAGTTACTTGTATTATTCTTGGATATCTTCAATCTATTGACGTTGAATTTATAAAGAATGCTAGCAGCGGTAATGACTTTTCTTACCACCCAGCAAGTCAGTGGTAGTGGCTAAAGGATTGGTCCCACATTTGCCAATTTGGCACTAATGTCTAAAAGTTAAAAGTTTGACTAGGTCATTAGTCTCATTTTTCTTATCATTTGACTTTTTAATCATTAAAATGATTCTTAAAACATGTACCAGTATACTTTTTCAGTTTTTCTACGCAAAATACTAACAAAAGCTTAAAATTAATAAAATATATAATGTATGTGACGAATTCTATAAGCTTAAAACTAGAGTAATAAAATATATAATGTGGCGAATTCAACAAGATCCAACATGATTTTATTAAAATACTTAAATTAGAATTTACATACGATGGTCAAAGTAATTAATATTTATCCAAATATACTCTACCGAGGGATTATATACTTTATGATACAAAGTGAAGGGCAAGTGATTTAATTAATTTTAGTACAATACGATGCATGTGGGGTCATCGGGACTGTTGTACCCTCGAAATTGAGATTATTTTACAATAACCAAAAGTTGGAATTATTTTTTAAAAAAAATTGTCTAAAGTTGAAATTATTAAATTCAAATTTTCCTATATCAAGTTGGAATTATTAATATCAAGTTTTAATAATTTTTTTCATGCATGCAAAAATAGATAAACTTCTTCCTCCACTTTCTTTTTGCGGCAATACTTTATTACTTGATTTTTTAAAACTTGTAATGATCTATAACTAATACTAAGATAGCAATCGCTGACATCATTCTTGTTAGAATATATTAGAAATGTATTCTTTGACTTTGTATTATTGTATATAATCAGTTTAGCAAGTGTATATCTTGAGCCTAATCCTAGCCTAGAAGATAGCCTAGAATATAGCCTAGAACATAGCTAACAGTTGCTGAGCGCGGGGAAATTAGGTCGTTGACTAACCTCCTCACGGCCAAACAAAATTTATTATAATCCTAAACTAACCCCTAAACAAGTCTAGTGTTAAGTTTGGAGTCGAACCACAAGGAACGGTAATGTTGGATTGTTCTCGATCTAATGCTTAAGCTACGCCGAAGTCGGTTTATGGATAGTGGACACTACAACTACACTAGCACACATATAAAGATCAAGATACTATAAAGTCTACTAGGGGCAAAGGTCCACTTTGAACAATTAACAAGTTAATGGGAATTGATTTGATAATCAATCATGCAAAGAAAGAATTAATATCAATACTTTCATCTCCAGGTGCCGGAGCGGGCGTGCAAAAGGTCGGAAAGCCCGCTCCAAATCTGGAGGAAGCAATTTATTTTTTATTTTGGATTTCTTGTGTGGAGCGGGCGTGCAGATTTTGGAGCGCCAGCTCCTCTCGGACTGGGCAAACTGCTCAACTTCAATTGAGCATATCTCCCACGTTTTACATTGGAATTGAGCATATGACCTGTCGTTGGAAAGCTCTCAAGATAAGCTTTCATCTCCAATTAGAATCGCCCAAAAATGTTCTATAGATCAAAAGATATAGGCGTTTGAAGTATGATCTTTGCAAATCAAGTGCACATTTCTTCATTACATGTTCTTTTATGTTTTATATTTCTTCAATCTTGAGCAATGGACTTATCCAAGTGTTCCTAAACATAAGATTAAACCAATAAAGTTTAATCTAATGTCATAAGCCACCAAAATATGCAAGAAAAGCCAAAATTGAGCAATAACGACATTTCACACATAAACATGACAAATGTAGTAAAACGTTATTAAAACCAAGTAAAAAGATAGAAAAACTATCTAGAAAACTCCTAAAAATAGCGACATAAATGACACTTATCAGTTGCCGAGTTTAATCTAGATAGTTTGTATATTTATACTCCTAGCTAATCAATGAAATGGCAACGATCATTCTCTTTCATGGTATCAGATTAGGGTCCTGATCCTAGTCATGGTAGCACTAATTTGCCTTCCCCATACCCCCCTTTCACCCTAAACAACGTTTTGCATGCTCCGAAATTAATAAAGAACCTAATATCAGTTCGTAAATTTACCACCGATAATAAGGTTTCCATTTCCCTTGACCCTCATGGATTTTCTGTGCATGATTTACAGACGGGACTCAAACTAATGAGATGTGACAATACCGGTGACTTATATCCTCTATTTATTTCCTCAAACTCAAGCCAACTCCTTAGAAAATCAATCAAATTTCACTGCTCTTTCCTCCGATCTCTGGCATAGGCGCCTCGGACATCCTGGAAATGCCGTCCTTAGGTCCTTAAGTAGTAAAAAATTTATTGATTGTAATAAGGCTTGTAACTCTTTTTGTTCTTCTTGTCCTCTAGGAAAATTATCAAAATTTCCCTTTACTAATTCTATGTCGCATACTACTTTTCCATTTGATATCATTCACAGTGATTTGTGGACCTCCCTCATTACTAGTTCTTTTGGTCATCGTTATTATCTATTATTGCTTGATGATTACAGTAAATTTTTATGGACATATCCTATTGCTAAGAAATCCTAAGTCAAACACATTTTTCAATCTTTTCATAAGATAGTCCAAACACAATTTGAACGTAACATTAAGACCTTTCAATGTGATAATGGCACCGAGTATGTCAATGGAACTCTAAAAGATTTTTTTGAGAATCAAGGCATGCTCTTTCGTCTCTCTTGTCCTCACACCTCTCCTCAAAATGGAAAAGTTGAACACCACATAAAATCAGTTAATAACATTATTCGGACCCTTCTTGCTCATGCTTCCTTACCACATTCTTTTTGGCATCATGCCTTAGAAATGGCTACCTATCTCTTAAACATTCTTCCAACCAAAGTCTTAGGTTTTAAAGCTCCAACTCAAGTTTTATATATACCACCGTGATCCAATATATTCGGACTTACGTGTCTTCGGTTGTTTATGCTTTCCTCTTTTCCCACCCACTTCTATTCATAAGTTGCAAGAACGGTCCACCCCTTGTGTTTACCTTGGCCCAGCTCATAGGCACCGAGAATCTAAGTGTTATGACTTGTCAAATGGTAAAATCATTATTTGTCGCCATGTGAAGTTTATCGAAAATGAATTTCCGTTTTCTAAAATTTATATGCCAACTGCCAATGATTATGATTTTTTGGATGATACTCCATTTAATCCCCAACCCCATTTGCATAACACGCATTCTACCCAGCCCAGCCCACTTCACAAGTGCGTTCTACTCCCTCCTCAGCCACAACTGGGCCTTCTGTTCTCGGCCCAGGTTCACCCTCCTTCCCCTCAGGTGCTGTCACAGCCCGTTCGGAAATCAGGACTCCCCCCTTTTTGGGCCGCGTCTCCATGACAGCCCACCAGACACTCCCTCAAGGAGTGCTGTACACTCATCCCCTACCTAATCCACTCCTAGCCCACACCCCGACAGCCACGACACTCCGACTCTCCACCACAACCAGATAGATCACCCGGCCACTCACCAAATGACCACCTGTGCCAAGGATGGCATTATTAAGCCAAACCCCAAATATTTTTCCAACCTAAACACGATGACCACTACCTCCATTTCTCCTATTCCAAAGGACCCTGTTAGTGTTATTCGTGACCCAAATTGGAAAAATGCTATGTTAGACGAATTTTATGCTCTTATTGATAATCATACATGGGATTTGTTCCTCGGCCTCCTAATGTGAATGTTATTCGATCTATGTGGATATTTCGTCATAAAAAGAATTCTGATGGTTCTTTTGAGCGGTATAAGGCTCGTCTTGTAGCTGATGGTAAGACTCGGCAGCATGGTGTTGATTGTGATGAGACTTTCAGTCTGGTTGTCAAACCGGCTACTATTCGTACTGTTCAAAGCATTGCTATTTCACACTCTTGGCCGATCCATCAGTTCGATGTCAAGAATGCTTTTCTACATGGTAATCTCAATGAAACAGTTTATATGCATCAACCTATGGGGTTCCGCGACAAAAGTCACCCTGATCATTTGTGTCTATTGAGAGGATCTTTTTATGGTCTAAAACAGGCTCCTCGGGCCAGGTATATCAGCGGTTTGCTGATTTTGTCACCTCTATTGGGTTTACTAACAGTAAATCTGATAATTCCTTGTTCATTTATAGGCAAAGAACTGATACTGCTTATATTCTGTTATATGTTGATGATGTCATTCTTACAACATCTTCTTACCATCTACGGAAACATATTATAGACAGTTTGAGCTCAGAATTTGCTATGAAGGATTTAGGTCCTTTGAGTTTCTTTTTAGGCATTGCTGTAACTTGTGATGATAATGGCATGTTCTTGTCCCAAAAACATTATGCTTCTTCTATCATTGACAGGGCCGGTATGTCCAACTGCAGTCTTTGTCCTACCCCTGTTGACACAAAATCTAAACTTAGTGCTACTCATGATACTCCATATGAGGATCCCACTAAGTACAGGAGTCTTGCAGGTGCTCTTCAGTATATGACCTTTACTAGACCTGACATTTCATATGCTGTCCAGCAGGTTTGTCTTCACATGCATGATCCGCGCAATGCGCATATGGGTGCCTTGAAGCGTATTTTACGCTACTTCCAGGTTACTTTGTGTTATGGTTTGCATCTGTATATGTCCTCTATTGACAGGCTTGTTTCTTATACTGATGCGGATTGGGGGCGATGCCCCGACACCAGGCGATCTACTTCCCGTTATTGTGTATTTTTAGGGGATAATCTGATTTCCTGGTCTTTTAAAAGGCAACCGACACTGTCTAAATCCAGCGCAAAGGCCGAATATCGTGGGGTTGCTAATGTGGTATCTGATTCTTGTTGGATAAGAAATTTGTTGCTTGAGCTTTACTTGCCTATTTGTAAAGAAACTATTGTGTATTGTGATAATGTGAGTGTCATCTACCTCTCCGGAATTCCTGTGCAACATCAACGTACGAAACACATTGAGATCGATGGATATTCATTTTGTGCGTGAAAAAGTCGCTAAGGGTAAGGTACGAGTCCTACATGTTCCTTCCCGTTATCAAATTGCAGATATTTTTATGAAGGGTCTTCCACGGGTTTTGTTTGATGACTTTTGTTTCAGTCTTAGTATCCGTGATGCTCCCGCTACGACTGCGGGGGAGTGTTAGAATATATTAGAAATATATTATTTGACTTTGTATTATTGTATATAATCAGTTTAGCAAGTGTATATCTTGAGCCTAATCCTAGCCTAGAAGATAGCCTAGAACATAACTAACAGTTGCCGAGTTTAATCTCGATAGTTTGTATATTTATACTCCAAGCTAATCAATGAAATGGCAACGATCATTCTCTTTCAATTCTATTAAAATTAAACAGATGCATGCCATGTTGTCTTTATAAGTTTTTTCTTGCAAAACTAATAATGATGTCATCAATTTAGGATTTTAATTTTATTTTATTAAAATCCTACTCAGCTATACTATTATTAGTATCAATTTCCGGAATACAATATAAATCTAACAATTTAATATTTCTTCTTCAGGTACCCTTTTCAACATTCAATTTTTTTTATGAGCTCTATTTTTTTTAATACTTTTTTTTTTTGGTAATTTGTGTTTTTAATTTTGGTATGAAAAAAATAAACAAATTAAAAGACACATATTTTTATTTGCGGCATGCTGTACCGTACGACATGGTAATCGAGTTTCTCGATCAGGGATCACTCAAGTTTCCGGGGTTACTCGAGTTTCTCAGTCTGGAGTTACCCGAGTTTCTCAGTCAGGGGTTACTTGGTCTGGGGTTATTCGAGTTGCCGGGGTTACTAGAGTTTCTCGGTCAGGGATTACTCAAGTTGTCGGGGTTACTCAAGTTACTCAGTTAAGAGTTACTTGAGTTACTCTTGACCGAGTGACCCCTCAAGTAGCTCCTGAGTGAGTAATAGAGATGGCAATGGATCGGATTCAGATTGGATGGAGCTTCACCCGCATCCATCCATTACTCTAATCGCTCCATCCACATCCATCTGTCATCCACTTCACCCATCATCCATATTCGTCCGTCCACCATCCGCAAATGAAACGGGTGGAGTGGATGACTAATGGATGAATATTAAAGTGGAAAAAAACTCACATAAACTCTAATATTCAATTATTTAATTTGTACAATAATTTTATTTTATTAATAAAAATAAAACATTAACAATATATTGTTTGAAAAATTAATTTAATTTGCAACAAAAAAATAAGTAATTTTCTTGCACATTTCATATTTTATTATTAATACTCTAAGATTTTAAAATCTAATATATGTTAAATTGGTGGGTGGATGGTTAGCGGGTGAAAAAGTATCATCCACATCCGATCCGATCCATCACCTGCTTCATCCGTCACCCGCATCTCATCCAATTTATTTGGGTTTTTGTTCATTTATTTATAGTGGATTTCGTCCACTTAATATTGCTATCCCTAGTGAGTAACCCCTCAAGTAACACATGACTAAACCCTCAAGTAACCCTTAATCGAATAACCCCTACCAAACACGTTAAGTAACCCTTGATCGAATTACTCGAATAACCCCTGACCGAACTCCTTAAATAACCCTTGACCAAGTAACTCAAATAACCCATGACCAAGTAACCCCTAACCGAGTAACTCGAGTAACCCTTGATCGAGTGAACCCCTCGAGTAACTCCTGCATTAGCCCCTCAAGTAACCCTTGATCGAGTAGCTCGAGTAACCCATGACAAAAAAAAACTCGAGTAACCCCTGACAAAAAAAAAATCGAGTAACCCTTGATAAAATAAACTCGGGTAACCCCACCGCATGGTGTGGCTTGCAGCACCAAAAAGTTGTTGATTAAAAAAATTATTTGTTTGAACCGTGTATTGCACAAGACTAATCTAGTATTTTACTATTTTTCTCACCACTAGTTGTCCCCTCATATCATATACTAATATTTTATTATATGCTCTCTTTTCCCCACTTATACTTACTTTTGTTTTTTTTAGAATTTCTTTTTAATCTTCAACCAAGCTCACTTCTATCATAAAATAATACTTTCGGCTATTCATCCTTAAACTTCGTGTATGGAGGAATGAAGCAAGTGCTAATATACGGAGGGTATTTTCGTTTTAAGACACGTTTTGGTAATCGTGAAAAATTAAATAAGGCAAAAAAAAAATAGAGATAGTGGGAATAGTTATTAAGGTTTTTTTTTTATTCTTTATAATGCATATTTTAGTAATATTAACCTTTTGTAATATATTTATTGAACATTGGATATTTTAAGTTAAAATATGTAATGTTCAATAAATATATTACAAAAGGTTAATATTACTCCCTCCGTCCCTAAATTACATTTCTCTTTGGAAATTTACACGGGAATTAAGAAGGGAAGAATAAGACAAATAACAATAATTAGATAATGCAATGAGAAGTACAAAGATAGATTAGTTATTATTCATGACATGTCATCAATCCTTGCAAAAAAAAAGGACCAATCACATGCTCCTAATTAAAAATTTTTAACCAATCATATTCATTGTAATTTGGCACAAGGATTATGAGTGAGATTAGGTAGGGATGAGTGAGAAAGCATTAAATATAAAATAGAAAAAAAGAGTTGATTTAATAAAAAAACTTACCAAAAATAGAAAAGAGGAATGTAATTTTGGAATATCAAAAATAGAAAGGAGAAATGTAATTTAGGGACAGAGGGAGTACTAAAATATGCATGGACAAATGTAATACAGAAATATATGTGAACTAAAAAAGGAAGAGTATCATATTATAGTCAATTTTCTCAAAAATAAATAAATAAATAAATAAATAAAGTCAATTAAATACGTAAATTTAAAAGTCAATTTATGTGTAAAACCCAAAATAAACGAAATTTAAAAGTCAATATATGTGTAAAACCCAAAATAAACGAAATTTAAAAGTCAATCTATGTGTAAAACCCGAAATAAACGAATGAAGTATTTTATTATCACTTGACTGAAAAAATTCTGACCTAAGAAAAATCTGCAGGACTAATTATTCATCATATTCTAGTCTTAATCTCTAACTTCTAAAAGAAAACTATTGCGAGCACTAATTTTGCAAATTGCTCTACTCTTAGTGAATACCTCAAATAATTTTCATACGAGTATGAATTTAGTCCTTTAAAACAGCATCAATGTAATCATTGAGTGAAAACTTTTGCGATCGATAAAAGAAGATGGTGAAATGACTAAAGGTTTATTCATGTGGATTAAATTAGAAAAAAATTAGTAGAATGAGCAATATAGAAATGAGGGTTTAATTTTGTTAATGGTTAGAATGAGTTATAATATATCTAACTATTAATAACAAAAAAAACCGCTGACATAATGTCCTTTCTCAAACTGAAAATAGTATAGTGCACCCTGGTGCACCATGCTCATGGTGCACCCGGAAAGAATATTAGACATATTTTAAAGAACATGCTAGTGTTTGAAAAAGAACATATCTGTGTTTGACAAAAGAACATGTTTGTGTTTGACAAGAACATGACATTACAAAGAACATAGAGTATATATAAAAAGAACATGTTATTTTTCATGATTACTTGGGTGGTTGAACGTGTTTGAAAAAGAACATAATATTTGACAAAAAAAGAACATGCTTGCATTTGACAAAGATAGAGGTAATCATTTGGCGGGTCGGGCCAAAGTTAAAAAATCAGATCACTTCTCGTGTCGGGACAAGTTTTGGGCCAAATTTTTTGTGCCCAAACCCACCCAAAATAGTCCGGCCATGCGGGTTTTTCGGGTCGAGTAAAAGAATCAACTAAAATGCATAAAAACACATTCCCAAACCCGCTTAAAACATCAAATTTACGGGCCGGGTCCAACCCGATGTGGGGGCGAAAAAATTCTGCCCAAAAACCATCCAAAATCGGGCCGGGTCGGGCCGGTCTAACTTTGATCACTTCTAGCCAAAGAACATAAAGTCTTTACAAAAAGTGAACATGATAATACATTAAAGAACATGTTCTTTTTCCTGGTTACTCGGAATTTTTTTTTTTTTTTTTTAATACTTTAAAAAACATATTGAATATTGTAAAGAACATATATTTCAAACTCAAAGAACACACATATTAATCAAACTTAAAGAACATATTAGCTCACGTTCTTTATAAATATCTATAATGTTCTTTTTTTTCCCCATGTTCTTTTAAATATACCTAATGTTCTTTTCCGGGTGCACCATGCGCATGGTGCACCCGGGTGCACCAACCATACATTATTCTCAAACTGACATGTGTCGGCTTTTCCATAATTTTTTTTCCGCATAAACTTTTTTTTCCTTCTTCCATATTTTTTTCGGAAAAGCTTTTAGTATTTTTTCATTGAAAAATCTTTTGAGAACCCTTATCCAATGAAATACAATTAGTGATTCGTGGAGACGGATGTACCATGCGCATGGTCCATCCGTTCCATAAAAATTGGCAGAAAGAACATTGTATAGAAATCTAAAGAACATTTAGTTAAAGTGAAAACAACATGTTATAGAATAGCAAAGAACATAACATGCTGTTAAATAATATTTTTTTATTCGCACTTTTATTTGTGACATAATGTTAATTGTTTTCTTTTAATTTAATTTTTAGATTATGGTGGCTGAATAAAGATAATGTTTATTACATTATATTATTGTGTTCTTTATTAATATTATGGATGTAGTTTAGATATATATAAAGAACATAAAACTAGATGTTTTTTGTAAAATAACTATATGTTGTACGTTTTTTTTACAAAATAACTATATGTTCATTACAAGCAAAAATTTTATTGGTTGAAGGCTGCAATTATGAGCTTGCCTTGAATCCTTTGACTGAATTTTTTGGAGCAAGGGACTGGTTTATATGGTTTGAAAATTTTATTGAGGTATTGTCAGTTTTTCCCTAACTAGCAGTTTAGGCTTTTTTTTATTTTTTATTATAATTTTTTTTTTTAATTTGTTTTTTTACGACTATTCGTTGGATTTTCAATTAAAACCATGTCAGCATTAGATCAATTTGGCTGAGTTCAGATTTCTAGCCAATAAGATTTAATTTGGTCAAATTTTGATTAATCCCTTTTGACCTTTGACTTTAACAAAGTACCAAACAAATTTCTTTTAAACTTGGCACTACTTTGAATCAAATGTCCAACATATAATTAGTTAAATACGTTTCAATATGTTTGAATGTGCATGAAAAGACCGAGTAATATTGAAGCAAGGACAAAAAGGTTGTGTAAACTTGATTCTCATTCATTTATTATTACTCCCTAAAGAGATTGATATTGAGTTTAAAACTTAACCGTTCTCTAAAGTTATAGTATTATAAATAGCACATGTAGTCTAGGCCTTCAATTTCAAAGTGTTTGCGCTAAAGGGCATCAATATTATACAAATAATACAGAACACACAATATTTATTCGTTACAAAACAAAGCTTACAAGATACAAACAAATATTGTCGTTAATATAACTACAATATACGAACATTAGACAATACACAATACAGGCCTTGGAAAATATTTACACAAGGGTAAATATTTACACTAGCTTAGAAATCAACTTTTGAATATTTTTCTTCAATAACAGAGTTACGCAATTACCTTGGATGCAACTCAGTAATTGTAACTTGATTTTCAGATAACATAGTTGGCTCATTATTAGCACTGCTTGATGTCGTCGTTGAAGGCTGACTTAACCTCGATACAAGATATGATTCATTACTACTTTGATAAAATGATCGAGGGCATTGAGGTATAGGCATTGTGTCGATGGCAGAATCGGTATTGAGCATGACGACAACTTTGCACATGGTTGGCCTCGCTTCTATGTTCTCTTGCGCGCACCACAAGCCTAAATGAATGGATCTCAATACTTCAGCGCTCGAGTATGAATCTTTCAAAGTTGGGTCCATGAATTCCAAGGGTTTTTCCTCGGTTAAACATCTCCAAGCCTAAGAAAATTGTAGTCATAAAAGAGAATAAATTAGATTTTTGATCTCCCAATTAGCTTGAAACTTAATCAAATACGATCATATGGAGTACCATATATATGATTGATAAAATAACTTATACTCACATATGTTAAGAGGTCTCCATGCGGCAGGAATCCAGCACTAATTTTCTTACCGCAAACAATCTCCAAAACCAACACGCCAAAACTATAAACATCTGATTTTACAGAAAATTGTCCATGCATTGCATATTCTGGAGCCATGTAACCGCTACAATAAACAAATACTTCGCTCAAAGTAAATAAAAGAAAAACAACACAGAACTGTAAATTTCATGTCTTGTACTACCTCCGTTAATATTTAGTTGCAATTTTGGAATATTTTATGTCTCTCGAAAAATATCCCAAAGTTGCAACTAAATGTTAACGAAAGTAGTATATAAAGAGTTGCTTCCTTAAATTGCAACTCTAAAAGGGTTGGTTTCGCAGAGTTGATAAATTTTTATACTTGTATTTAATATAATATGTTTAATCAACCAAAATACGAAAACAAATCCATACATGATTTAGGTTAGACGAACTACCCAACCATCTTAGAATCTTCTATGGGTCAACACGACTCACCTTAGTGAGCTAGATACTTTGAGAGTAGGTGAAGGTAAACCGAATTTTCATTGTCAAAGTGTCCTTCAGAGAAAAGTGTGCTAGTTTGGCTGCTTGGAGATAGGAAGTCTTTTTTTGGTCACTAATTTTTATTTTCTTGTGTTGAATTGAATTTTAATTTAGCTATTCAATAATAATTTAAAAATAAATAAATAAATAAATAAATAAATAAATCTCAATGACTAACAAATCAAATTTGCTTCAAATAATACTGTGAAACATGACACTGCCATTGACAAAGATGTGGAGACCAATCAATTATAAGCTCATTTAAGTTGATCCAAAAAATCCAAACAAAATTTATAATAACTCCTTATTTTGATCATAATTTTCTATAGGAAATTTTGACATTTGCTACCACCTAAAATACCTCGCTTCAGATTTGCTACCTATTAATTTTTTTTTTTTTTTTTTTTTTTTTTTTTTGGCTACCACCTAAATCATAGTTTGTTAAAAACCACTACAACTTGTACTGTCTTACACCGTTAGTATTTCCGTTACCACCACCCAACCACCGTCCAACCACCACTCTTACCCACCCACCACTCCTTCCCACCCATTGCCTAATCCACCGCCACTATTGAACATCAAACTCATTGCAACCACCATCTAACCACCGCCTAGCCACCACTCCTTCCCCACCCACCAGCTGTCCAATCCCTTGCCCGTGACTCCAGCCACCCAAACAACTTCCCTGCTCCTTCCAAGACTCACAATACCACCATCATAACCAGCCACAATTAACCACCACTTCACACAACCGCTCTAACCACCACAACAACCACCAATCAGCAGCAGAACCACATCGAACCACCATCAATTACCAACCCTTTTGCTGCCCCTTTCCCATGTTCCCTCGCATCACCACCAATCGGCACCAACACCCAATCACAGCCACCGCACATAGCAGCAACACTGCCCAAATTCACAACCCCCAACGACAAATTCGCAACCCCAAATTCGAAAATTACAATTATCAATTTCAAGACATTTTCGTTAATTTTTTGACAATTTCAAGTTCAATTTATTTCCATAAAGAATGAAAATCACCGCTAAAACCTTAACCGAAAAATTACTATCACAAAAAAGTAAGGACACGCAAACTGAGACATTGTTTCACACGCACATGAGACATTTGCGTTATTTTTTTGACAATTCTAAGGTTTGGATTCGTGAGAACTAAAATGACTTCCAAAACTTTAGCCAAACAATTTTTGACACGCAAATTGAAACATTAAATGTTTAAAAGGGGTACTATAGTCTTTTACTTAATTATTTTAACTTAGTGAAATAGTTTTTAACGGTGTTAGTCACAGTTTGCAAAAGTCCAAACCACGGGTGTACCGTTGGGAAGGAAAAATTTTAAGAGTGTATCAATAGGAAAAGTCAAAACCACGGGTGTACCAATGAGAATTTCCCTGTATATTACTTCCTCCGTTTTTTTTAGTTGACACCATTTGACTTTTACACTATTCACACAACACGCTCCGACTCGCTTTTGTGGTTTATAGATACGATAAAACATACTCATGTGGGATCTTGTTTGAATCGTCTATATGTATATTTTATTAATATTCACTTTTTATAATTTTATAATATTGATAATTAAAGTTAAAAACATGCGTTGGAAAGCGTGATAATAGAATGATGTCAACTAAAAAAAAAAACAGAGGAAGTATTTAACAGTAGAATTTATTAACATTTTTAAAAAAAATCCCCTCCTTACCATTCACCAACTCAACCAGCTAAAGTAGATGCGTTGAGGCCAGGGACTATGTTCTATACTCTATTACCTTGACCTCAACCCTGACCCTCTTCTCCAATTTACTCTAACCCTCTAATCCGCCCACCACTACCTAGTCTCTCTCTCTCTCTCTCTCTCTCTTCCCTTATACTGCCACACTCTTGCACATTCAGGCTAGTTTAAGGCCAGGGTGGATGTGGGCATGGGTTCCGATGGCTAAGGGTAGGTTTCGGGATGGGTGTGATGATTTCTAAGAAGGTGTGATGGCTAGGATGCTTGGGGTTTTGAAGAGGGTGCAGGCCAATGCTGGTGTAAGGGAAAGGAAAAGGGATGTTTAGTGATTGCCGGTGGGGAAGGGGGTGGTTCTGTAAGACCAACAAGGGATAGTGGTGATCTACTAGCGGGGAAGGGGCGGGAATGGACTGTTGTGGTTGTTTGGGGAAGGGGTTTGGTTGGAACAATGGGGGAAGTGGGTATTTTAACTAAAGAGATAGTTTTTAATAATTTTTTTTAATATTTAACCAATCATAATATGACAAGTGTATTAAACGTGTCACATTTTATTTTGAGCAAATGATCAAATAGGTCGTTTCATTACTTTGGAATAATCCAAAGATCGTTATTAATTTAGAAGACTGATTAAATGTCTTATTATTCTTGTGACAATTTTTCCTAACCATTTTTCATCTTATACAATATAAAATAACTCAAAATATGAAAACTAATAATTTGACTTAAAAGTATGTGAAAAAAGTGTTTTGTGAAAGAAAAAACAAAAGTTTACCTTAACAAAAATAAAAATAAAATAAAAATCTTACTATGTTCCAACAATTCTGGTGGTGGCATTCACACTTTGATCAACTTCGGAGATTCTTGCCAAACCAAAATCAGCAATCTTTGGGTTCATGTTTGCATCAAGTAAAATATTTGCAGACTTAAGATCACGATGGATGATCCTTGGTTGAGAGTCTTGATGAAGGTAAAGTAATCCCCTAGCAATGCCTTTAATAATTTCGTAACGCATACTCCATTTCAACTCTCCTTGCTTCCGTGCCTCTACGAGGTTTGATGTTACATACGGAGTAATTAAAATCAGTAAGGTCAATCAATTTCAAAATTGCCAATTTGCCATAGAGTATTGAAATTTTTAATAGAGGCGTACGTACAATTAATGCTTTATTTATTTTTTTTTTAAAAAAAATAGTTGAAAGAACATATAACTATTTTGTAAAAAGTATATAGCTATTTTGTAAAGAACATGCAACTTTATGCTCTTTTTGTAAATCTAAAGAACTTCTTTAAAAATAATTTTAAAAAATATGTAATATTATGTAATGAACATTCCCTATTTATATTTACCCACTATAATTTAAAGACAAAATTCAAAAAACATTTAACAATAAACAATGAACATATTACAAATAAAAGTACATTACACTAACAATCTATCAAAGAACATGAACATTTACAATAGTTTATCAATATATTTAATAGACATTATTATCTGATATAATAATGAATATATGAAAAGAACATAGTATTAATAATTAGATGTACATAATAAACAAATATGAAGTACATCATGTTTTCTGATAAAGAACATTATTTAACAGTATGTTTATTTCACTCTAGGTATATGTTCATTACATTTTAAGAGAAAATAGTATGTATTTTCACTGTAGCGATATGTTCATTATTACTATTTCTATGACATGTTATTTCCATTTTGTTTTTATTCAAACGTATGTACCATGCAAGCACCTCTACTAATAAGATATTGGAAATTTGGTAGAGCACACACACGATCATGAACCTCATTCTGATAATGTAATACTCGTGTGAACTTTAATATTTATTGTGAATCTAAAATACGTCGTTATTTTGAACATAGTGACCCTAATTTTAATACAGTGACAGTTACTATCATTGACTAGTATATTAAAATTTCATTAAACAAATATAAAGAAGGTATTGTGTCAGTCCAGACTAAAGAAACGTTTCGTCAGTGCGGATTGACAAAATGCGGATTTTTGATATTCTCAATTAGCGGAATGATATCCTTTATTGGCTGGATGATATCTTCTATTGACTAGATTATATCCTTTACTAAGTAGATGATATCTTTTATTGGCTATATGATATCCTTTAATGGCAAGATGATATTTGTACTGGCTAGATGATATCCTTTATTAGGTGGATGATATCCTCTATTGGCTGGATGATATCCTCTACTAACTGGATGATATTCTTTACTAGATGAAGCCCGTGCGATGCACGGGTCGATCTATTTTTTTTTTTTTTTTAAAAATATTCTTCATATTTATGACTTTATGTGATTACATTTGTTATTTTATTAGTTGTATGTAATATATCATTTTCTTCGTATTTGTTTTAAAATAGTAGATAAAATTTCTAATTTCAAAAGATAACATTACGTATTTAATTAATGTAAGTATGTAACCATTAAAATCTCATTGGTTAATTATACTTATGTGGCACTTGAATTATTTATTAGATATAACTATAAATTATAATCCTACGTGGCACGTTAACTAATCTTAGGTGGTATAATTCTATTGTAGTGTTTTAAAAATATTAATGTGGCGCTCTTATAATTTTTTAAAAATAAAAATCCTACGTGGCGCTCTAAAATCTCGGGAAAAAACTCCCCTTTATATATATATATATATATATATATTAGATTGGATATATGATATCTTGTATTAATTGGCTATATGATATCCTCTATTGGCTGAATGATAAACTCTATTAGGTGGATATCATCCAATAAACTAATAAAGGATATCATCCAGCTTACAAATGATATCATATAGCCAATAAAAGATATAATCTAGGCAATAGATGATATCATCCAGCTTATAGATGATATCATAGAACCAATAGAGGATATCATCCAAAGTATAGATAATATCATGAAACCTATATAATAGAACATATCATTGCACTAATAGAGGATATCATGAAACTAATACAAGATATCATATGGACAATGGATGAAGGATAGCATCCAACTTATTATAGATGATATAGTCAAGAAAATAGAATTTATTTTATAAATATAATTAAAAGGTTAACAATGGTGGAATCACCATTAAAGGTCCCATACTAAGCTCATGGGTATAACATAACATGCTCATTTTTCAACCAAAATACATGCATTTGTTATCAAAACGCTCACAATTCAACATACAATCATATAGAACAATCGATTTCGACAATTATACATCACACAAGAAAGCTCCAAATCGATTTTTCGCCTATTTTCGAAAAATTCGAGAATCTCAATCAATTATCAAGCCAATTCAAGCATAAATCATGAACAAATATAATCAATATTTTTTTTCACTTTCCTTACCATCCTCTTCAAAATTTCAATTCAAGCATGAATTATGAACAAATAAAATAAAGTAATTTAGCAGGAAGTTGAGGAGAAAGAAAATAGGGGTGGATTAAAGGTGAGGGAGGAGAGAGAAAGTGAAATAGGATTGAGTGGGAGTATTGTTGGTGGTGGTAAGTAAAAAATAAGGGTGTGAGAAGTTTGTAATATCTTACAAAAAATAATAGATTTACTGACAAACTATTTGGTCAGGCTGGACTGACCCAATAGTTTGTGAAAAATATAAATTAACCTCTTATGACCTTCATAATAACACAATGGTATTTATTTTAACATAGTGACCTTTTTTTCTATTAATAAAACGACTACAGTGTCTCTAATATTAGTAGGCCACAATAAATTAATTTTTTTTTTTTAAATCATAAATTAATGTTAATTAACCAATAAGAGTTTGTACCGATTGGAACGTTATGTAAACACAGGGTTTTGATAAAATTAGGTCTATAATTGCATCCATTGTAAAGCTGCTTTAAGTAATCTAAAATTACCCCAAAATAAATAAATAAAACCAAATTTCCGGAAAATAAATATATTATTATCCTTCTACAAACTTATTACATTATATTTTTTTACATTAATTAAACTGGTTATACATTACGAAGTATAATTTTTGCAAAATAAAACTATTAATAATTAAGTTGTTGTTGGTATATTATTGGAATTTCAAGCTCTTTCTATTTTTACGAATACATAATTGTTCAGGGGTGGAACCAAAATGATGATCATGGGCCAACCCTAAGCATCTCAGTTAATCAGAGCACAAGAGAGTAAGAGAAATAGAAGGAATAAAGAAAGTGGGAGAGAGAGTCATACAATGTGACTTGGTATTTATAATACTTTGTAATGTTCTTACTCGTACAATTTATTTGTTAACAATTTTCTTTTGTAAAAAGTTTAATACCTAGTGTTAGAAATTGAATTTGCATGGTTGAATATTTTTATGAATCACAATATAAATTTTTAATATAGGTTGATGACTTGAAATGAGACTCTATTTTTTTTTTTTTTTTTTTTTTAATATAAGTTGATGATATGGAATATTAAACATTAAATAAAAAAGAACGCCATGTAGTACAAGAACATTTTTATGAAATTTGTTTTACTCTATAGTATACATTTTAAGTTTTACATCTGTTTTTATTTTATTTATTTATTAATTTATTTTTTTGTATGAAATTTGATGTTTTTAGTCATTATGCTCAATAATAAAGTTAAAGTACAATTTTGAAGAAATTTTTTTAAAAAATTTCTAATTTATTTGCTAAATTAGGGCCCCAATTAATATTTTTGCCCATAGGCCATAGGCCACCATAATACTAGGAACGGCCCTGTAGGCTTGGGCTAGTGTACTTTTATTAACTTGCATGGTTTATTGGTATATTGAAGGCTTTTTATATAAAGTAATGAGTTGAGTCATTATATATCCCATACAGTAGTAAATAACATTTCTAACAACATATTCATGATAAAATATGGGGAATTTATTGCATTAAATAAAACTATATTCAATGTTAATACTCTGTGTATTTTGATAGTGAAAATAGTCTATTGTATCAATTATCTGGGACCGATGGAGTATTATAAGATTAGAGTTTGTTACGGAACATACCAAATAGAAAGTAGTCGAGGCTTTTGTTTGGAACAAATTCAAACACGAGTGACTTCTCTTCTCCTGCTAAGCAAAATCCCAATAGCTTAACCAAATTTCTATGTTGAAGATTGGCTATTAATACAACCTCATTCTTGAATTCTTCTGCTCCTTGGCTAGATACCTTTGATAGTCTTTTAACTGCTATCTCTTGTCCATTTGCCAAAGTTCCCTATGATACGAAGAAATTCTATTACGAGGTTACGAAAAATAAATTAACTTAAGTAAATATTACAATTATTATTATTACTCTACAAAATTCTTATATTTAATTGGCCATACGGTATATGAGTTTATTTCGTTTGGGTGTTATAGGGGTTACTTGGTCAATGTTACAGGAGTTATTATTTTTTGTCAGCATTATAAGTGTTATTCTATCAATGCTATAAGGGTTACCCAATCAACACAACAAGCGCTACTCGATCAATGTTTAACAGCCACTTAGCTTACAACGGCCATATAATGTGGTCAGCCGCATACAAAATCGCCCATTTTTGCTTGAACAATAACAATACTACAAACTTACTATATTTGCAAGTGATCCATTTGAATAGAAACTAACAGAGTATCTTCGTTCAAGCTACTATATATTGTTTTTTGGTATTCCATCCGTTTCACCCTTTGACCTAATCCGGATTCAGGGATTAGTTCTAGGTGGTTAGGTTTCAATCCCCTCCCGATAGTTGTTGCGGGAGATCGAACATGAGTCCTCTCTACCAAGTGTAGTCTCAATCACCACTACATAAACATCAAATTGGTAGCTACTATATATTGTGAATACGTGATAGCTAATTCAATATTCGAATTCGTAGGAGGATCTTGACCCATTGGTTACCTTATAAACAGTGCCAAATCCGCCTTGGCCAAGCTTGTTGTCATCAGAAAAGTTGTTCGTGGCAGCTTCGAGTGTTTTCAAATCGAACATCAATGACTCCGCAGTTATCAAATCATCAAGCACTATATATAGCAACATGTGAGACATTTGCTAACTTCATTGTATATATTATTCAAAGTTAAATAGAAATTCACACTGTATATGATTTGGATAAATACCATTTTTAACGTCTGGAGAAGGGTACTTTTTTGCTTTCTTTCGAAAGGCACAAATGCCTGTTATTAACAATCCCATAACCGCTAACAGCACAATGGTCGCCACAGCTATTTTCTTTGCAGTCGCCTTCTTCTTTCCTGAAGAATTATATAGTGGTTTAATTATCTAAATGTCATTGAAAGTGTAGGTATCCTATCCTTTACCTTAAAATTTTCGAAAATTGTGAAAGACTTGATAATTAAGTAAATTTTTTTAATTGTCCAGCGTTCCTTTGGAATATGACTAAGATATTATTTGGAATGTGACTAATATATTATTCTAATGATAAACATGCAATAAGTCTTGTGTAAGGTAAGTGTACGTTAATTTTATTGTAATATAAAGCGAGTCTAAGGGCCTGTTTACATTTACTTAATTTCAGTTCAGTTCAGTTCAGTTCAGTTCCAATCAGTTCAGTTCAGTTCAGTTCCAATCAGTTCAGTTCAGTTCAGTTCAGTTCCAATCAGTTCAGTTCAGTTCAGTTCAGTTCAGCTCTTAATTTCCCTCTCATATAAAATATTTATTTCAGCTCAATTCAGTTCAGTTCAGTTCCAATCAGTTCAGTTCAGTTCAGTTCCAATCAGTTCAGTTCAGTTCAGTTCAGTTCCAATCAGTTCAGTTCAGTTCAGTTCAGCTCAGTTCAGTAAATATGAACAGGCCCTAAGGGTAACTTTAATTGTTTTTGTGGTAACTTTAAACACTAGGGAACTTTTAGAACATATCCGTAATAATTGGTTCATTTTCACATTATAATATGGACACAATTAGTCTTATAATATTTACAATGCAAATATATATAATTTTTGATAATTTTAATCCAACATAAACAAATATTTTTCAAGAAACCAAAAAATAATGATAATGAGTTAAAACTAAAAATTTGGTAAATAAAAAAATGTTGACAATTCTACTTTAAGTAAAATAATGGATTTTTTGCCAGAAACTACTTAATTAAATAAATTTTGTAAGAAACTACCTAAAAAAAATATATTGTAAAAAACTAACTTATAAAATGTATAATGTTGTAAGATACAACATTTGGCCGAATTCTACCGTTGGCCTAATTATACGACATTGACCCGCATCAAAATACCCCAAAACCACCATAGGGGTTTGTTTTTAAGGGAGTAAGGTATTTTGGGGTGGTTGGGGTTTTTTTCAAGTTAGGTAGTTTCTTGATTCGAAATGGTGGTTTTTAGGGTCAGAGGTGGTGGTTACGGGGTTAAAGTGTGGTTTCGGCATGGTGAAGGTAATTTTAAGCAAGTAGTTTTAGATATGGGGAAGAAAGATAGAGGTTATTTCGGGGGTATTTTTAGGTGGGTCAATGGTGGAAATCCGGCAAAGCTAATATTTTATAATATTTTACCCTTTATTTGGTAATTTTTTGCAACAATATTTTATCTTTTATCAGCTAGTTTCTTACAACATCTTTTAATTAGGTAGTTTTTCACATAATCTGAGTTTTATTAGGTATTTCTGATAAAAAAAAATCCTATAAAATTTATTCCTTCGAAAAAATGTCAATTATGAACTATATATATAATCATTAAAATATTACAATTGTTATATTTCAAATGATCAATATAAAATATTCATGTCCCTTTAACTTTAAAATTTACAAGAAATATGAATCAAGTAATGATTTAAGTAAGAGAAGGTTTTGGGTAGAACGGACTCATGTGAGACCGGGCTCAGCAACAAAAATCGATAATATTGTCTTATTTCTTGAAAAAAATTATCTTATTCCTGACTAAAATAGTTTTTTTTCCGATAAAAAATATGTTATTCCTGACTAAATTAGTCTTATTTCTGATAAAAAATTATCTTATTCCTAACTAAAATAGTCTTATTTCTGATAAAAATTATCTTATTCCTGACTAAAAATTTATAATTCCTGACAAATATTAAACCAATTAATATTTATCTAATACCTGACCATACTAATCTAAAACCTGACAATGAACGTCCAATACCTTGCCCATCTGATTCAATTCACACCGCATATTGTCAGTGTTCTATTCATCCCCTTGTTCTCCAGTGATGTATGTATGTGTTTCTGTGGATTTGACACTATTCTATTCCGGTGTAGAAGGCGGCTAATGGACCTAAATACGCTCCAGAAATCGTCTTCGAAATCGTCGGCGTCATGCCGTCAACAGAAGACGCCATTGAAATTGAGGTCTCTGAAGTTTTATATGGGCTGATGAAGCAATCTCAAGCCCCATCGAAGCAAGAGGTGGGATAATAATTAAATGTTTTAGCTAAATTGGATTCTAGATCTGTTCATGATTCTAAATCAATGGAATTTGTGATGAATTCTCCCTCTTTTTCGGACCAAATTGATGGAATTTGGGATGAATTTCTCCCAAATTCGAAACAGGACAGAGATAATGAAAGTTTCGAAGGTGCGTAAATGAATCGACCCAAAGGTTGAGGATGAAGAACCAGCATTGTTATCAAGTCCGGACTCACGTGAGTCCGTTCTACACAAAAGTTTTACTTTAAGTAAATATGCCAATAGTTTTCAAGTACAGTGTTGAAACTTGAAAGAAATGGTGTAATAATGGACAAAACTAGCGACGTACGTAGTGATAGTATACATGAGGAACACGATAAATTATTTTTATGCAATTTGTTAAGTATTATTGGGTGGAGAAGGTATTGTGTCTGTCTAGACTAACGAAATATTTTGTCAATCCGGACCGACAAAATGCGGATTTTTGATATCCTTAATTAGTGAGATGATATCCTCTATTAGCGGGATGCACTACTAAAATTCGGCCATTTTGCGACCGTTTTTCTACGACCGTCATGGAAACGGTCGCAAAAAATGATATTTGCGATCGATTTTCACACAGTCGCACATTTGCGACCGTTTTTAAAGCGCTCGCAAATTTGCGACCATTTTTGGGTTATAAAACGATCGCAAAGGTATTTTAATATATTTTAAAAATAAAATACATATAAAAAATAATTCAAAATTAAATTAATTTGGTTGCGACCGTTTGTAGCGGTCGCAAAATGCAACAATTACGACCGTTTCTTAAACGGTCGCAAAATTACAACCGCTATTACCGGTCGCAAAGGTGCTTTTTTTATTTATTTAAAAAAAGGTATAAAAAAGGTCCACTCCTAACCCTAATCAGTTGATAGCCGCTCACTCTTTCTTTCCTCTCTCTCTCCTCACGCCTCTCTCCTCTCTCTTTCCTCCTCTCTTCTTCTTCTCTTTCCTATATCCTTTTCCTGATCTGTTTCCTCTTCTCCTTCTTCTCTTCGTCTTATCCCCGATCTCTTTCCTCTTTTCCTTCTTCTTATTCTTATGTGTTTATGCTTCATTAAACGGCGTTTGCATCACCATTTCCTCCATATTTGTTCTCTTTTTCTACATTTTTTTTCTTTATTTTCGATTTCGAATTTTTGCAACAAACAATTTGGGTGTTCGGATTTTCGTTTACAACTGAATAATTTTGGTGTTCATGGTCGAATTCGAGCAAGAAAATTTCAGATCTGGAGTTTTCATGGTCGAATTTGACCATATAAACCCAAAGAGGATGAAATATTTGTTAAGGTATGTTGATTTTTTTGGAAATTTTGGGTTTTTTTTTTCGAATTTCCATGTTTGGTTTTGTTTGATTTTCGTTAATTTTAGTTATCATTCATTTTTATGATTTTTATTTTGCTTTTGTTTGAATCGATAGTTTAGAATGCTTTTCGTTAGTTTTTGTTTGATTTATAATGATTAAGTTTTGTTCATTTTGGTTTTGATGTTCATGATAAATTTGTTTAATTTTTGTGATTTTGATTCATTCGTTTTTTTTATTAAATTCGTTAATTTGATATTCATATGAATTTTTGGTTTTATGTTTAATTTTACAATTTTGTAGGTTTAGTTTTGTGGGTCTTTTTTTGTTATATATTTATTTTTGTGGGTAAAAATTAGGGTGGCTGGTGGCTGGTGCCTGGTGGTGGTGGGTGAAGGATGTTTAAGGCGTGCGGTGGTGGTGGGTGGAGTTAGTTCGTTTGGGTAGGAATTTTCGGTGGGGGCTGGGTAGAATATGCAGACAGTTAGTGGTGGTGGGTGGAGTTCGCTTGGGTGGGACCTAACGGTGGTGGAGTTGGTTTGGGGGGGAGTGGTGGTGACGCTGCTGCCTGAGAAGTACAGGCAGTGATCCACTTTTTTTTTGTTTTTTTTTAAAACGATTAGCGACCGCCATAAGCCGTCGCTAAATTCAAGATTTGCGACCGGTACATATGGCAGTCGCAATTATGAATATTTGCGACCGTTTATAGGTTGGTCGTTGAAAATAGTAAAAACGGTCGCAAAAAATCTGCGACCGTCAAACGGTCGCAAAATTGTTTTTTGCGACCACGAGAATAACGACCACCATGTTACGTCCGTTGACGGACGCAATTATGTTTTGCGACCGTTTTTGCTATTTTCAGCGACCGTTTGAGGAGGTCGCAATTTGGCCGAATTTTAGTAGTGATGATATCCTGGATGATATCTTTTATTGGATATATGATATCCTTTATTGACAGGATGATATTTCAATTGGTGGATGATATCCTCTATTGGTTGGATGATATTCTCTATTGGCTGGATGATATCCTCTACTAACTGGATGATATCTTTTATTGGCTATATGATATCCTCTATTGGTTGGATGCACTACTAGAAAACATGTTATTTCCGACGAAACGGTTCCGACGGACACTAAAATCTGTCGGAAAGTACGAAATTTCTGACGGATTCGATTTCCATTATTTCCGACAGAATTTTAACGCATGGGAAATTTTCGACGGAATTTTAATCCGTCAGAAATCTCTTTATTTTTGACGGGAAATCCGTCGAAAATATTATATTTTACGACGGATATAAAATTCCGTCGGAAATTTTTCCGACGGATTTTAATTCCTTTCCGATGCGATTTCCGACGGATTTTAATTTTATGACGGATATAAAATTCCGTCGGAAATTTTTCCGACGGATTTTAATTTCTTTCTGACGGAATTTCCGACGGATTTTAATTCCTTTCCGACGGAATTTTAGTTAAAAAAAAAAAAAACTAAACCCTAATTAAAACGGCTCACCCCCACCTACCCCTCTTACATTTCTCCGCCTCTCTCTTCTTTCTTCCTCTCATCTTCTCTTTCTCTCTCCTCTCCTCTTCCCTTTTTCTCTCCTCTCATCTCCTCTTCCATCTTCTCTTCTCTTCTCTTCTCTTCTCTTCTTCTTTTCGTTCTCTAACGGTAATGGTTGTTTATGGTCATGGTTTAAAACAAATTAATGGGTTTTAAGGTCAAATTCGACCACGAAAATGCTAGATCTAGATTTTTCATGGTCGAATTTGGCCTTATTAAACCAAGTTTGATGTGAAATTCGAAGCTTAAATTTTTTTATTTTTGTTTTTGATTTTTAATTTAATTTATGGGCTGTGTTGGTTGGTTTGACCGTGTTGATGGTTTTAGGTGGGTGGGTTTGGGTGCAAGTTCGGTCAGGGTTTGGGTGTTTTAGGGTGCTGGATTTGGGATTGGGATAAGGGTTCGTTCAAGGTTTTGGTGGATCTGGGTTTGGTGGGGTTTTGGATATGAATTCCATGGATCTGGTTTTAATGGGATTTTGGATAAGGGTTCAGTCGATCTTTGGGTGGATATGTGTCTGGTGGGGTGGTGGTTGTGGTGGGCGGTGCAGATTTTTGGGTTGTGGTGGTGGATGGGATGTGCTGATTTGTGGGTTAGGTGGGGTGGTGGTGGTGTGACGGGTGACGCTGGGTTTATTGTTGTGTCTCATGGCTCAGGTTGGTTTAAATTGGAGGTGATGATTCGCCGTGCCGGTGGTGGCACGACGTATTTTTTTTTTTATTTCGCAAAAGAATTTTCCGACGGAAATTCCGTCGGAGATTTCTAATGGAAGTGTATCCGTCGGAAATTTACAATGGACTTTTCTGGTACCGAAAAAACCTCTTTTAACAGAAATTTCGTCGGAAAAATTTTTCCGACGGAAAAGTTTAATTTTCCTACAAACACGTTTTCGACAGCAGTTCTGACGGAAAAGTGTTTTTCGACGGATTTCAAGGTGTTTCCGACGGAAATGACCTGTTTTCTAGTAGTGATGATATCTTTTATTAGTTAGATATCATCCAACAAACTAATAGAGGATATCATCCAGCCTACAAATGATATTATATAGCTATTAGAGGATATATATCATCCAGCCTACAAATGATATTATATAGCTATTAGAGGATATATATCATCCAGCCTATAAATGATATAATCTAGGCAATTGATGATATCATCTTATATCATAGAACCAATAGAGGATATCATTCAAACTATAAATAAAATTATGAAACCTATATAATAGATGACGATATCATTGAACTAATAGAGGATATCATGGAACTAATACAGGATATCATTTGGACAATGAATGATATCATCCAACTTATAGAGGATATCATCGATATAATCAAGAATATAGAACTTATTGTTTGATAAAAATAATTAAAAGGTCAGCAATGGTGGAATCACCATTGGAGATCCCGTCCTAAGCTCATGGGTATAACATAACCTGCTCATTTCTCAACCAAAATACATGCATTTGTTATCAAAACGCTCACAATTCAACATACAATCATATAGAAGAATCAATTTCAACAATCATACATCACACAAGAAAGCCCCAAAGCGATTTTTTGGGCTATTTCGAAAAATCCAAAAATCTCAATCAATTATCAAGCCCATTTAAGTATAAATCATGGACAAACATAATCAACAATATTTATTTTCACTATCCTTACCATCCTCTTTAATTCAAGCATGAATTATGAACAAATAAAAATTAGTAATTTAGCAGAAAGTTGAGGAGGGAGAAAATAGGGGTGAGTTAAAGGTGAGGGAGGAGAGAGAAAGTGAAGTAGGATTGAGTGGGAGTATTGTTGGTGGTGGTGGGTGGAAATGAGGGTGTAAGAAGTTTGTAATGTCGCACAAAAAACAATAGCTGGACTAACAAACTAAGTGGTCAGGCTGGATTGACTCAATAGTTTTTGTATACTCCCTCCGTTTCAAGTTACTTGCAACAAAGGAGGGAATTGCGGACTTGTAGGCAAAAGATCATAAGCTTGATTATTGAAAAATTAGGGATACACTTAAGTGTTGATCCAACCCAAAACCAACACCTAGCACCACCACCAACACCTTGCACCACCACTAGTCCACCACCGAGCACCACGAAACCATCCACCACCATGAAACTAGCAAACACTAAACCCACTACAACCCACCACCACCCACAACCCTAAACCGACCCACGAATCCGCCACCACCCACGAATCCAGCAAACACCGAACCCACTACAACCCACCACCAACCATTACAACCGACGAATCCTAAACCCAGAATCCAAAATCCGCCACCACGAATTCATAACCCATCATCTTCACGAATCCACTACCCATCACGATCCACGAATCTGCCACCACCCACGAATCCATAACCCATCACCACCCACGAACCCAAAATTCGAACCCCAAAACCCATGAACTCAGATATTGAACACCAAAACCCACAACCCAGATTTCGAACCCAAAACCCACAAGCGAGGGGACAACCGACAGCGACGTGACTTCCGGCGAGGTGTTGCGGTCGAATTGAGGGTAGATCAGTGAAGAAAGAGAGAGAAATTTTGGGTATGGTGGTGGTGGTGGTAGTGGTGGTGATGCTATTGGTGGTGGTTGGCAATTGAAAGTGATGATGAATTTAATTGGGAGGGAATGATTTTGGTGGAAATGATTACGTTAATCAATTTAGAGTTTAAGTTAATGAAATAAAATAAGGAGTTTAATTAAGGTGTTTAAAAACTAAAGTAAGGGTAATTTTATAAAATCACACTAAAAACTTAATATAAAAGGGAAAAAAAAAACTTGTTGCAAGTAATGTGAAACGACCATTTTTTGTAATTGTTGATAGTAACTTGAAACGGAGGGAGTAACTAATTTATATGAATTAACGTGGAAATTGTAACTAATGATGGGGAATAAATGGACGAAGAGAAATGGAAATAAAGGAATGAAAAGTAAAAGAAAGTAATCCTTATCCATTGTGTTTGGCTCAAAAGTTAAAATTCGATTTGATGGAAAAGTAAAGTAGTGATGAGTACTGATGACTTGATGAGTGATGACGGATGAGAAGCCCATTTCATAAAATTTTTACTTTCTTCCCTTCTTTTAAATTTGCGAGGAAAGAGAAAAACAATAATGGGTTGCATATTCATTTATTAAAGAAAAGTACATTAAAAAAAAAGCTATATTATTAATAATATTTTAAATAGCTATTTTAACTTGTAACTATATCAAAGTTTTAAGTTTTTTCAAAAAAAAAAAAAAAAAAAAAACATAGTTTTTTAGTAATATGTTAGGATTTTTTATTTTCTAAGTCTATTATAATTCTTGGTTATATTTTGCTAGCCTATAAATACATTATTATGCTAATAAAAGGTAGAATTAGAGTTTGATGTAAGGTTTGTTTTTCTTATTATTACTCAATAAATCCACGTCATCAATTCATACACTATCTATTATTTTTTTAGTTGGCACATTTTTACTTTGTACATTATTCGCATAACTTTCTTTGACTTGAAAATATGATTTATTGTCAGGAAAATACATAGGTCATAAATTCGTATTAATATTTATTTTTTGAAAATCAAATTTTTAGTCTTTGCTGATATGCAATGAAAGATATGCACATTTAAAATATATATGCGTTGCCGCGTTGCCAAACAATGCTTGGATTACAAAGGGAAAGACCCCTAATTCAGACGACATTGCGAGTCTTCCATTAAAACTTGCAGCAAGTTCTTGGAGGAAAAATGAGAAGCTGAAGACGAGGGGCGATCAGGTTTGTTGTCCCAAACCTTCCTGATTCATGGTCACCTCCTAATCAGGCGTGGGTTAAAATAAAAGTTGATGGAGTAATATTTAATTTCGTCATGTCATCTTTCAACTATGAGCATATTCTAATAAAAATGTCTATTATGAGATTCAAACTCACAACTACAATAATATGCATTAGGTGTCTTACCACTCATCCATATATTAATCATGTTTTCAATACTCGGCTCATAAATATTAAGTATATGGATTGGATGGAGATCTGAACATTTAATAACTGCAATTCCTAAAAAAAAAAAAAAATCGATCCAATTATTTGCTAATTATGATAATCGAGATAATACATACAAGCAAGAAAAATTAGCTATCGTAATAAATTTTAGCTATTTAATTATTTTGATATTAATTATGTCTTTATTTTCATCATTTTATAAATTATATACAAAGGATATGTCTATAATTTTTGTACAAGAACATGTTTATATAATTAGTCAATAGTTGTTTCATAAATAATTATTCAAAGGTTTAATGGGAAACTATTATAAATTATAAACAAATATTGAATAAATAAATAATAAAGAATAAACGTATTTATTCCTTACAAGTGGTAAGAAAAATAATCCGGAGCATCGCTCGGGCTACGCACTAGTTATTACATTAAATTCAAACTATTACATTAAAAATCGTGATTAAATTAATTATGTCAATTATGTTGAAATGGATCGATAGATAGTGGTAATATAAAAAATTTTCTAAAGCAAAACTTAATTTACATACCTGGAATAATTGTTGCAGCATCTGTAGGAGAAGGCGCTATGCTTGATATTGGTGAGCTTGATGGCGGCTTCAATTTTGTTAAGTTAAAAAATTCATATAATTCATACCTTAGATTACAACTAGGCGTTAGCACAATTCCCCCTCGACGCAAAAGGCTACTAAAAAGGGTTTTAGCTACACCGAAGCACTCGGTACAATCTTCCCTTGTCAAGTTTGGAGTACATTGAGCCAAAGCGTACAAATTCTGATTTAACGGTGAAAACCATGCCTTTGTAGTAGCAAACTTGTTACCGGACTTGACCGAAGCTGCCTTAGACGTTACGATTCTCAACGTGTCGTTGAGCAACTTAGTCCAATCTTCGACATGATCCGTGATAAAATCGTTGTTTTGAAGCCCTGTGTTGGGTTCTAGTTGTAGGAGATTAAAAAAAGAATAGTTTGAAAAACGAAGGATGCAATTTTCCATCCAAATTATTCCTTCCCAAGTTTGACACACCCTTTTTAACAATTCGCCAGCCTTGTTAACACATTCTTTACAATCATCGCGATCAAGGTCACCTCGGCACAAGGCAAGGCCATAAGCAGGTTCTTCATTTTCTAAGCCTTGCTTTTTTGTAACAAAACCATCATTGGCGGTAGATATTTCGGAGGCCAAATTAGAAAGCAGTTGGTTGCGATTGTTGTCAAACAAGCCTTGAAGAAGGTAACTTCTTGACGAGTCATGGGAACAATTAAATTCTGAGTAATCTAGGTAACGCGAATTTGAGACATTAATTTGCAAAAACACTAGTATTAAGATGATGGGCACCATAATGATTTTTTATAAACACACTAATTAGTGATTACCCATTTTGTGTTTTTAGTTTTCGGCTTGTTTGACATTAGAACATTTATCTTAATATTTTAACATTCATAATGGAATGTGGCTAAGCTACTTTTTAAAGTCACTACCCTACTGAAAAAGGAGTTACTTCTTCACTTTTAAAAGAAAAGTGTCTCCACCATAAATATGCTATCTTCCGAGTTCATACAATGCATAGTCCGTACAATGATTATCTAAATTTGTCAAAATAAAAAAAAACAATAAACAATAAAAAATAAAAACCCTCCCACCACATGATTCCAATCTACTATCTCACTTTCACAATACTTTAAACACATTTTTTTTTCAACAGTGATTAAAAATTGCTTTTTAACCGGTCTTTTTAGGAAAAGGACTAAGTACTGACTTTAATGTATCTCTCTTTCTACTATACTAAATAATGGGTCAATCCTATCTATTTCACTATTGGATTTATCAATGGGTCTTAATTAGCAACATACTTATGCAGCTAGAATAGCTCCAACAAGGGGAGACCTAAAATGCGCAGCCCAAATCAAATAATTCAGACGACATACTCGCTCAAATCAATACCACACTCTATCAAATGAACATTTAGTTAATATAGACATGAAAAAAATGAACTTTTAATACTAAAAAATGTTATTAAAAAATGATCATTTATTAAAAATGAACGTCGTTATCATATAATCATATATTTGCTAACCACGGCCTTAAAATGAACACATAAAAAAATAAAAATAAATAAAATAAATAACACGTAAAAAAATTAACACGAAAAAAAATGAACATATAAAAAAAGTTAACATGTAAAAAATGACCAATTAGTAATAAAAAGTGAACATGTCAAAAAAAGAAATGAATATTTAATGTATTAGAAATGAACATTTATCATACAACCATAAAATAGCTGGACCACACCAATAATTAAATGAACATTTCATAAAAATATATGAACACATTAAATAAATGAACATTAAGTATAAAAAAAAACACGTAAAAAATGAACACATAAAAAAAAGTATGAACATTTAGTATATTGAAAAGGAAAATTTGTCAAGAATAAATTTTTTCTAGTAGTGTTTTGACTGCTCAAAACGCTAACCTGCACCTCAAACGCTACCACTAAACAGGACCTAAATCAACCTTTCATAATATGGTTAAATAAGCCAAGATTTTAATTAACTCAAAATAAGTCGACTTTTAAAGGGTATTTAATTAAAATGAGTAAAAACCTGTTAAAGTAGAAGGTAATCGGTTGATAAGGTAACATATAACACGTGTCATTATGTGGTTGGTCCTTAAATAATTAAAAGATATTTTTAAAGTGATTATTGAAATAAAAAAATAAAATTTACAATTAAATAATTATATTAAAATAATTAAATAAACAAAAAAAAATATTCCCAGCCCACCACTCACTGTCAACCCCCACCCCCTTTCCGTTCCAGCAGCCGATGACAATCGATCCTTCCTTCGTCGTCGGCAACCTCATGCCATCCCCTCCCTTTCCCTAACCCCGTCTTTAAACCCAATTCATGTCCCTTCGTGAAGCGCAACATGGATGTTGCGAAAAGGCGGGAAAACGAGTGTCGGAGAGCTAGATAAAGGACGACGTGGGTGTAAAGCCAGACGGTGACATTGGAGCGATTTGCGGCGACGAGGAACGAAACACAGGAGCATGAGAAGGCTCCAATGAGATTGGGTCGATTCAAGGTCAATTAGGGATGCCGTTTCCGATTAGGGGGAACACTACTAAAAAACAGCCTATTTCCAACGGAAAAATTATGTCGGAAACACCCTGAAATCCGTCGGAAAACCCGTTTCCGACGGGAATTTCGTCGGAACTAGTTGTCAAAAATGTTTTGGTAAGACACTACTAGAAAACAGACAAATTCCAACGGATTGGTTACGACGGACCCGAAATTCCGTCTGAAAAAGTAAAATTTCCGACGGATTTCTGTTCTGTTGGATACTTCTGACGAATTTTAAAAAAATCCGTCGGAAATTTCTTACGTAAATAAATTCCGTCAGAGTACATGTGCTTTCTGACGGAATTTTCCTTCGTAATTTACAATTTTCGACGGATTTATAGTCCGTCAGAAAATTTTTGAAAAAAAGTTAGAATTGTTTTTTTTTTCCCATTTAAACCCTAAAATGAAGGCCTTCCCCCTTTTCTTATTTCCGCCTCTCTTTCGATCTCATCTTCTCTCCTTCTCTGTCCTTTTTCCTCTTCTTCGTTCTCCCCTCTTCCTTCTCCTTCTCTTTTCTTCTTCTTCGTTCTCCCCTGCTCCTTCGTTCTCCTTTTCACTCTTCCTCTTTCCTCTTCTTCTACTTCTCGTTCTCCTTCTCGCTCCTCTTTTTCTTTCCTCCTTCTCTTTCTTGTTCCTTCGCCGACAGTAACTCCCGCCGCCACAAGAACACCGACGTGAACAACAACGTACACCAACACACTTTAACACCAAAGGTGGAAACGAAGGTTTTTAGGTCAAATTCGACCATGAAAACTCTAGATCTAGAGTTTTCATGTTCGAATTTGGCCTTGTAAACCCAATTTCGTGGTTTTGTGTGGTCAAAATTAAATAAGGTATGTATCCATTTTTTTTCTTAATTTTAATTTTATTTGTTTTTTCAAATTGTGTTTGACAAGTTTGTAGTGGTGGTTGATAAATCTGGGTTAAAGTTGGATTTTTTATGTATTTTTTTGGTCGGAATTTTTGGATGCTTTGGTAAGGGTTTGAGTGGGTGGAGCCGAGTTCGGGTTTGGGTTAAGGGTACGTGGATCTGGGTTGTGGTGGTGGGTCGTTGAAGTTAGGGGTTGGGGGGATTTTCGGTGGTGGTGGGTCGTTGAAGTTAAGGGTTGTGGGGATTTTCGGTGGTGGTGGGTCGTTTAAGTTAGGGGTTGTGGGGATTTTCGGTGGTGGTTGTCATTTGGGTTAGGTGGGTCTGGTTTTGTGTTAGGTGGTGGATGACGTTAGTGGTGGTGGTTGTTTTGCTGATGGTGGTCTGATATAGGGGATAGTGACAGTGGTTAGGGTTTGTTGAGGTGGTGATACGCCGCATCGGTGGTGGTGCGGCATGTTTTTTTATTTTTTATATTTTTAAAAGAAATTTCCGACGGAAATTCTATCGGAAATTTTCGACGGATTCTGAATTCGTCTGAAATTTACGACGGAATTTTCCGGTGCCTAAAAATTGGCTATGACGGAATTTTTTGTCGGAATTCCGTCGAAAAAGTGATTCCGACGAAATTTCCCTTGGAAAAGGTCGTTTTTCCTACGAACCCTTTTGTGACAACCATTTCCGATGGAATTTATCGAAAACGGGATTTTCGACGGAATTTAGGGTGTTTCCGACATAAATTTCCCGTCGGAAATAGCATGTTTTCTTGTAGTGGAAAAACTGTCCCTTTCGACATAATTCATTTGTAGGAAGAGATTTTCAGGCCACGAAAAAATCCGTCGAAAATTTGAGGGAAATTCCATCTTAAAAATTAATTAAAAAAAACGCCTACCACCAATCCACACCACCAGCCACCACCCTACACCTCCAGCCTCTCTAACCCGTACCCAGCCACCAGAACCCCTAGCTACGTAATCGAACCAGACCCAACCCCTACAATCCTGCTAAGCTAGCACTCAAGCTTGCAACACAAGGCTCTTCCGATTTCCTTGGCCCGCAAGCAATGGGGCCCGCCAGTGTACGTGTGTGTATATGTGGGGTCCACGTGGCGTGTGATGATGATTAATTGAATACTAATCCTATTCCTTCTAGGTTTATATTTTTAAGGTGGTGTTTTTTTGTTAATTATAAATACCAATGAATCACTTAGATGATCATACAATTAATTAGAGGATTCATATTGCCTCCTAAAAATGAGAAATTGGATCTAAACACATACCCTGAGAGATCTTGTTCAATATTCTATTTTAAGCCAAAACACTCAAGGCAGCTTTGATCGTGTGTGTATTGACTGTCAATAGAGGGATTTGCACTGACAATCCTTGGCTCCCTTCGTATTTACAATTAAGTTTCAAAGGTATAAACTTTAGAGTAGATTGTGTGTTCTAATTAACTTTTTGAATTATACATGGATTCGGCCATATAGTTGTTTCCGCGCTCATAATTAAATTAGAGTAAAATCCTACGATTTCTTGATTGAGAGTGTATAATTTTGAAACTAAATGGTTGTTTCAAAGAAAAAAAAAGTTAAAAGGTTCTTTTTTTGGTCAAAAAACTGATCTCCAGGTTCGACCTGGGTTGCGACAACTACAGCTAGATAGCAAGGATGAAATCGGCTAAGATATGATCAATCGAAAAAGGGGGAGAAGACACACGAAATGGTGACGCAGAAAACCCCAAGAACAAGGGTAAAAACTGCGGGTGGCTATGAGTCCACCAATCCACTAGGTATTCAAGGTTTACAAGTTACAATGGTAATAGTAATTTAATCAGATGGATAACAATTTGCGTACAATGCTTAATAACTATAGCTCTATTCATTGTGTTGATCCCTCTAAGATAATCCCCTCTTCTTTATATGCTATTTCCGCCTTCTAAGTTCTCTTCAACGGCACCCTTGGATTACTCCTGGAATCCCGGGGTTGAGGGCTGGAGTGGTTCCTCCTTTTTCTCCATCTCTCCTGGTCAAAGGCTTCTTCAATTTGAACTGGTCTTCTCCAACGGCTAGTTCGTAGAAGGTGGCTCCTATTTACTCGGGCAGAGACTTGGTTCAAAGATTCTGGGGAATATTCTTCGAGGCTGCTTCTAGCTTACTTAGCTGCTGGACGTCAGCTTCATAGCTATAGAGGACCTGTGCTTCATTTGACCTGTAACCTGCAACTTGACTACCTGTAGAACATATGAATTTACAGGTGAAAATTCTAGCATAACTGTTTGCCCCAGCTTGTCTCTTAGATGTTCCAGTGCCTTCTATGAGGCAAGCTCCAAAGAATTTGCATTTTTATAAAAAACAAAAATTCGATTTATTATTTCGAGGATAATCTTCAATCTGTTTCAAAAGATAAAAACTCTTTGAAAAGATAAATTCAAGCCGTTAGACTCATTAATGCATTATAAATAGATAAACAAGAATCTTCCAACCACTTTTATTCTTGCGATAAACACAATCTCAGAAAATCTAGGGTTTTCTCTTGCGAAAATTGGGGGAATCTGATCAACGAAAAGGCATCACGATTTAAGCTTGGATCTGACGTGGGGAAAACTAGGTCGTTGGGCTAATTCTCCCTAAGCCAAACAAAATTTATAAACACTCAACAAACCTAAATACAAGTATAGAGGTAAGTCAAGGGTCGAACCCAAAGGAACGGTAATGTCTAAGTGCTTCCAATTATATACCTAAGCTAGGTCGAAGACAAGGGGTAAAAGATGACTCTAACAACTACTAAAGCAAGGAAACCAAACAAATATAAAAGCTAGGGATTAGGATCCGCAAATAATGGCAATGAACGATGCAAATTGGTTTAGGAAGTTGACTAAGTCAAGCAATGCAAGGGAAAATCAATTATGCAACCAAAAGAGCATATCAAGCTATTCTCCTAGAGGTCTAAATAGCGTCAACTACGATAAACTCTAGCTAGGAAACATCACAAGACACCTCAATCGTGTAAATGCAAGCCACAAATCAATGGTCCGTATCAATGTGAACTTACAATGCAATCTAGTGTGAATAAATAGGGTGATCAAGCCTAAATCAAACACACACATGCACATAATCAATTAACCAATTTAATCACATCATCAACTCCATCAAAATCCCCAATCTACATCAATCCATTACATAATACAAGCTTCACCAAATCCCTAACCAAACAACTACTCTAGCGACATCATCAATTCAACAAACAACTAAAGTAATCAACAATCTACAATCAAAGAATCAACAATTAAAGAAGAACAATTACTCTAATCAAGACACCTCAATCGTGTAAATGCAAGCCACAAATCAATGGTCCGTATCAATGTGAACTTACAATGCAATCTAGTGTGAATAAATAGGGTGATCAAGCCTAAATCAAACACACACATGCACATAATCAATTAACCAATTTAATCACATCATCAACTCCATCAAAATCCCCAATCTACATCAATCCATTACATAATACAAGCTTCACCAAATCCCTAACCAAACAACTACTCTAGCAACATCATCAATTCAACAAACAACTAAAGTAATCAACAATCTACAATCAAAGAATCAACAATTAAAGAAGAACAATTACTCTAATCAAACATCAATCATCAAAACATCAAAACACAATCAAAATCAACAATCTAAACAAAGAATATAAAACAAAACAATAAATGAGATAGAGTTTAGAAATGCTCATTGATAATAGAGTAGATCTCCAATACAATTGTCACCATTGGATCTTCAATCTCTCAATCACCATTGAAATTCTTCACTTTCTCTCTCTAAAATCTACTCCTAAAACTAACCCCTAAAATCTAGAGGGAGAAGCTCTCAACTAAGCTAAGAATATGATCTAATTCTATTATCACTTGTTACTACAAAAATAGAAGGAAAAAACTATATATACAAAGGAGAAGGTCGGTATTGACGCCCAAGAATAGACCCACGCAGGTGCGGGCACTCGAAGGAGAGAGAATGGTGCGCGCGGGAGCACACCCAGGGATGTGCGCCCGCACACACCTGATGTGCGGCCGCACACGACAGATGTGCGGCCGCACACTCCTGATGTGCGCCCGCACATAGCTGCAGTTTTCTCCTTTCTTCTTTGCCCTTGTTCACGAGGTGCACGCATCCTAGATGATGATGATGGAGGACAAGGTAGGCAACAACTTCCTTGAAAATCTAAAAGAAAATAAGCCATGAGGAAGGCATTTACAAGGCCTTGAAGCATGCCCCTTTGATCCCTCTTTTGACTTGAAACTTCTTGCACAAGCTTAAGGCATGAAAACAATGAAAGATCATGGAGAGGAAGCTCGAGAATCCTTGGACAATCATTCACAACCTACAAACAAAGGAGAAAAAGCAAATAAAAGGGAAAAATAACAAATAAACTAAAAAAAGCACGAAATAGAGAAACTAACTACAAAAAGCATAAAATGAAGAAAACAAGAATAAAACTAAGGAAAACTAAAGAAAGGAGAGATAAAATGGAATAAAAATCATCCAAAAAGGAACCAAATGAGTGCCAAAAATGTCACTCATCAAATTCCCCCAAGCTAAACTTTTGCTCGTCCTCGAGCAAAACAAAGCAAGAAAGAGAAAGGATGAAAATTTATTGAAAACGAAAAAGAAAGACTCAAGATAAGAATATACACTAAAACTCACTGTCGTAGGAATCACGGTTTTTTTTTAGCTACAACAAGCCCTTTAAACCCCAAAGTCGCCTATGAGGACGAGTGAGGTCTCGTAAGGGTATCCTAAGAGTTTGACCCATAACTCTCATAATAATACAAACAAGGCAAAGCATGAAAAAGAAAACAAAATACAAGAAAAGCAAACAAATGTTCATGAAAGGACTTTTGCAAATGTACAAGCACAAGTGGATGCAAATCTTTCTAAACAAGTAAGGGAGTGCACGTTCCAAGATACCCAAGGTTGATTGAAACATAAATATGCTAAGCATAGGAACTAGCTTTCACAATCCACTTTCATCCCAAACAATCTTACCGCGTTCTTCCTAATAGCTTCAAATTGACCTCAAGTGAGCATCCCAATGATTCCACGAAGGAACCGGAAAAAGAGAACTTTTAGGCTACTCGACATCTTGACTTTTGCATCCCCTCTCTCTATTCCTAAAACTCACATTCCTCTCCACCGATGAATGACTCAACCATTTAGGTCAAAAGGTCTTTCCCCAAGGTTGTAACGTAAGGCAATAAGGGTGAAGGTAGGCTAAAATTTAAAATTTGGTGGTTTTCCTAAAAGTGAAGCAAAGAACGGCCAATTCTTAGAATCACAATCAAGTAGTCACCAAACAAAAACAAACTAACACCCCCAAGCTTATTCAAAGCTATAAATCACAAACATATACACAAAAAGCGTGAGAACGCTTCCCCCCAAGCTTAAATGGAGCATTGTCCTCAATGCTCAAAAAGGGAGAAAACTCACATCAAAATATTTTTTGAATTTTTCATTTTTTCACTTTTTTTTTTTTTTTTTTTTTTTTTTTTTTTTTAATAGTGCTTTGTCCTCGCCTCTTTTAACTTTAGATGGCTATTTCGATATTGCACTTATTTGTCCATGCCTTTTGTAATGTAGGACGGCTTTTACTCAAACTCATTTGCCATTATTCACAAAGAAGACATAACACAATCTTGCTTTCATAAGAACCAAACATTTTAACTTCTCCACCACAAACTCTATCAACATGATCAATTGCTTCACAAAAACCAAGAAAAATAGAAAAATGAAACAAAAGGCCAAAGATCTAAAGATGTGGCTTGAAAAGAAGGGATAAGGCTCAAATGGTTGCAAGAAGGCAAATGTAAACCCAAAAATAAAGAAAGAAACGAACTATCCTAAAAATGAAAAATAACACCCCGAAAAAGGTGCCTTTGTCCTCCCTAAATGGTTCGGTCTCGGATTCAAGATCTATGAGTCAAGTTTCAAGATTAGGTTTGCAAAAAGTCAAGGGTCCATGCCGCTCATACAAATAAGGTAGAAGGCTTGAAAAACATAGAACTCACATGGTTGTAGCAAAAACTCACTATTGGTGTCAAATCGACTATAGGAAGCAACTACCAAACGGGCCACAAACAAGTAGAATCCGGCTTCATGTTCCCACTAGTTCTAACTAACTACCTTAGCATGCTTTATCATAGAATCAACCAAGCATACTCTCAAACCGTGCACACCGTTACCATTTAGGAAGAAAAGCATTCAATTATACAAGTCCAAATGTTATTATGTCCAAAGCAAGAACAAAACAAAACACATTGCAAATTTGCCTTGATAGAAAGGAAAATCTTTTTGGAGTTTTTCAAAATAAGAGAAACATGGAAAAGCATATACAAAGGTGCAAAGCATATATGAATCAAAATCCCACCAAACATGATAGAATACCCTCCCCCAAGCTTGAATGAGACAATACACTCAAACATAAATCATATAATCCATGGGAGGGGAAAACAAGGAGATCAATCCAACAAACCAACATATGTCCAACAAGTCATCATCCACTAGAGAAAGAGCAAAGAAAGATATTACCGGATTTGAGGTGGGTGTAAATACCCACAAATGACCCAATTAAACCTTTCATAGCTAATTTCTCAAGAATTGAACCTTGTTTCCATATGCTCGCAAAGATAGGAGTCAACCTTCCTTGATTCTTGATCCAAATCGAAGCACCAAAGTATATCAAGTCATGTACCTAGCAAAAGGCACACGAACATTTCCATGAGAGAAAATCTATTCTAAAAATAAAAGGAAAATCTAATCTAAAACACGGGTTACTTCCCGAGAAAGGCTTGCTTAAGGTCCAAGCTTGACCGCTCTAGTAAAATAATATTGCAACGATCGCAAGAGCTTGTCAAATGCACTACTACACATTTCATATGAGAGCAAGTATGCACATGACAAAAATAAGGCATGCAACAAGCATAGTGCACACCTATGGGGTTGAGAAGAAGTATGCCAAGAAGAAGAAGGAGAGAAGGGAAAAACAAGAATATAAGAAAAAGGAAGAGAAATTAAAGAAAAAGAAGAAGGCATACTCTTCCCAACAAAATATTTTTGGTTGGAAATCCCACCATCATCCTCAAAAGTCATCAAATGAGGCACTTGGGGGACTAAAGGCTTTTCAAGAGGAGGGGATATGAGAAAAGAAGGTAATGACATGGGGTAAGAGGGAACAAGATCAAGCTTTCTTGAAAATGAGGTGTAAGGTGAAGGAATAGGAATTGGTTGCTCACTTACACCACTATCTATTGAAACACAAGCTCTCTCATCCAATGAACTCACATCCAAAGGGCTCTCCTCCAATTCATCATCATTCAAATCAAGCTCATTCTCAATCACGTCCTCCTCACAAACTTCACATCCTAAGAGAGCTCTCAAAAGTTTCAAATCACGATCAAGGTTCAAAGGAAGCTCATCAAAGGATTGAGGGTCAAACTTGGGAGGTAGCTCAAAATAATCATGAAAAGTACAATCTCCCTCTAAAAAGGCCTCATCCATCTCAATGGTGGAAAATGTAGAAGAGAAAGGGTCTTCAAAGGTGAAAGAGGAAGGCAATGGTTGAAAATTTGAGATAAGAGTTGGAGATTCAACCTCACCAAACACTTCACTCTCATCTTCATAATCATCTAAAGTAGGTTCTACCTCCTCAACCTTATCACATGGAACCTCTTCTTCATCAAAATCATCTAAGCTCAAGGCCTCACCCTCAAAGAAACCATGGTCATCATGCAAAGGAGATGGGGTGGAAGAAGGTTGGTCTTCAAAATTGAGGAATGGGGGGATGAAATTGCAATCAAGGGAGGTGGGTGGGAAAATGGACTCTTCAATTGGTTTTTCAACACTCAAAACCTCATGGTTCTCATCACCCTCAAACATCCAATCTCCCATGGAGACTACTTCATCCTTCTCATCCTCACTCTCTCTCCTCACAACTTCTCCACGCTTCCAAAATTGCAATGTCCCATCCTTCTTAACTTGAATTAATGTTTCCTCAAAATTAGGAGAAGTCAACCATTTTAGCTTCTCTTCAACTCCATGTAAAGGGTCAATGGAACAAAATTCAAGTTGGGAAGGAGGTTCAAAATGCAAACTCTCTTTTGGAACATCCATCTCTACACCCTTTTCCTCACTCATAGGCTCTCTAATGTCCTCCTCACACACCTTAGGCCTCTCAAAACAATCATCATCATCTTTCTCCACATCTACCAAAGTAGTAGAAACTTCATTTACATTCAATATTGATGACAATTGATTCTCCATCTCCTCATTCCTTCTAGAAACAACCTCATTGCTCTCTTCCAACTTTTTCAACAATTCCATTTGGCTTCTTAAAATCTCCAAATGTCTCATCTCTTTTGGTTCCAAATTAGAATTCATCTCCAATTTTCCCAAAGAACCACCAATTTGATTATAAGAAGACTCAATGTTAGGCTCCAAGGTTTTCAAAGGTGAAAAGAGTTGAGGAGCATAATGAGGAAAAGAATTATGAGCAAGCATGTGATGAGGATCAACACTAGAGATATGAGTGGCATCATTAACATGGGGAATGGGGGCACAAGAAGGCATGCAAGATTCATTATTCATGGAACATGGACCATAACAATCATCAATAGAAGCATTTGAACAACCATGACCACGATTATAACTATCTCTAGCAAACCATACATAAAAATCCCAAGCATCATCAATTGACAATGCCCGAAATCTACCATTAAACATGCTTTCAACAATGTCTCTAGTTTGCTTAGTCAAATTATGATAACAAATCTCACAAGCCTCCCAAAGATCATAACCATGGTAACTAATGAAGTCTTCTAATCTATTAAAGTACACCCCAAATGGCTCGTTCTCAAATTGAGGAAACGAGGTATTTTCCATTTTTATACAAAACAAGCAAAAATCAAATAAAAGAAAATTATATACAAAGACCTAGACTCAAGCAATCAAAAAAACTCAAACATAGACACCGTTCCCCGGCAACGGCGCCATTTTGACGTGGGGAAAACTAGGTCGTTGGGCTCATTCTCCCTAAGCCAAACAAAATTTATAAACACTCAACAAATCTAAATACAAGTATAGAGGTAAGTCAAGGGTCGAACCCAAAAGAACGGTAATGTCTAAGTGCTTCCAATTATATACCTAAGCTAGGTCGAAGACAAGGGGTAAAAGATGACTCTAACAACTACTAAAGCAAGGAAACCAAACAAATATAAAAGCTAGGGATTAGGATCCGCAAATAATGGCAATGAACGATGCAAATTGGTTTAGGAAGTTGACTAAGTCAAGCAATGCAAGGGAAAATCAATTATGCAACCAAAAGAGCATATCAAGCTATTCTCCTAGAGGTCTAACTAGCGTCAACTACGATAAACTCTAGCTAGGAAACATCACAAGACACCTCAATCGTGTAAATGCAAGCCACAAATCAATGGTCCGTATCAATGTGAACTTACAATGCAATCTAGTGTGAATAAATAGGGTGATCAAGCCTAAATCAAACACACACATGCACATAATCAATTAACCAATTTAATCACATCATCAACTCCATCAAAATCCCCAATCTACATCAATCCATTACATAATACAAGCTTCACCAAATCCCTAACCAAACAACTACTCTAGCAACATCATCAATTCAACAAACAACTAAAGTAATCAACAATCTACAATCAAAGAATCAACAATTAAAGAAGAACAATTACTCTAATCAAACATCAATCATCAAAACATCAAAACACAATTAAAATCAACAATCCAAACAAAGAATATAAAACAAAAGAATAAATGAGATAAAGTTTAGAAATGCTCATTGATAATAGAGTAGATCTCCAATACAATTGTCACCATTGGATCTTCAATCTCTCAATCACCATTGAAATTCTTCACTTTCTCTCTCTAAAATCTACTCCTAAAACTAACCCCTAAAATCTAGAGAGAGAAGCTCTCAACTAAGCTAAGAATATGATCTAATTCTATTATCACTTGTTACTACAAAAATAGAAGGAAAAAACTATATATACAAAGGAGAAGGTCGGTATTGACACCCAAGAATAGACCCACGCAGGTGCGGGCGCTCGAAGGAGAGAGAATGGTGCGCACGGGAGCACACCCAGGGATGTGCGCCCGCACACACCTGATGTGCGGCCGCACACGACAGATGTGCGGCCGCACACTCCGGATGTGCGCCCGCACATAGCTGCAGTTTTCTCCTTTCTTCTTTGCACTTGCTCACGAGGTGCACGCATCCTAGATGATGATGATGGAGGACAAGGTAGGCAGCAACTTCCTTGAAAATCTTGAAGAAAATAAGCCATGAGGAAGACATTTACAAGGCCTTGAAGCATGCCCCTTTGATCCCTCTTTTGACTTGAAACTTCTTGCACAAGCTTAAGGCATGAAAACAATGAAAGATCATGGAGAGGAAGCTCGGGAATCCTTGGACAATCATTCACAACCTACAAACAAAGGAGAAAAAGCAAATAAAAGGGAAAAATAACAAATAAACTAAAAAAAGCACGAAATAGAGAAACTAACTACAAAAAGTATAAAATGAAGAAAACAAGATTAAAACTAAGTAAAACTAAAGAAAGGAGAGATAAAATGGAATCAAAATCATCCAAAAAGGAACCAAATGAGTGCCAAAAATGTCACTCATCAGGATCCTACTGCAGGGAGGTCGAATTTCGCCCATTTCCTCTGTCCTGGTAAGTAATCGAGCTTCTCTTTCCTCAATTTTGCTTTTTTCACAATTTTTCTTGCGAAATTTATTTTTGATTATGGTAAAAATTAAGCATGTTGCTAAGAAAAAATGCCATAGACATACGAATAGGAACTTGAGAGTGAACCAAAATAAGATGGGGAAGGCTGATGAGGACAAAGCTAGCAAAATCACAGAGACTGAGTTGTCAGAGCTAAAAGCAGCAGCTGGGTTCCCTGAATCTGCTGTGCTCATTGTGCCTGGGGAAGGTGATAGGCCACAATTTTGCAATGATGATAACATTGTATTCTATGAGTATCCCTTTAGACATGGTTTTATTTACCCTTTCTCTCACTTGGCTAAGCAAATTCTTGAAACATTTGACCTGAGTCCGGGGCAGCTTATGCCTGCGGTTTGGAATTTGATAGCTATTGTGAATGAGGCCACTGCTGAGTGGAAGATTCAGGTGACTGCTGCTGATTTCGTGAGATGTTATGAATTGAGAAAGAAAGATCTTGATAGGGTCACTATATACAAGAGAGCTTCGTACAACCCTCCCCCTTTCCTTGGATATGAGACCCAAGACAGGTCATGGAAATCGAGGTTTTTCTTTGTGCTAAAGGATTCTCTAGGGGAATCTGGAAGGTGGATTAGGAGTGGCTGGCATAAAGGTAAACTTTCTATCCTAGGTGTAATGGGTTTTGGAGTGAGGTATATTAACTAAGTGTTTTGAATTTGTGTTTTCTTCTCAGATCTGCGTTTGGACATTATCAAACCAGAAGACGGTTCAGAATCTGTGGTGAACTCACTGTACAAGGTTCCTCACTCTGTTCATGAGAGGGTTGCTGAGGCTCATTATGTTCCTGAGAGGGTTGCTGAGACTCACTCTGCTGCTACCACTAGTGTCACTATGACATCAGGTAAGACTTATGTCTTTATTGGCTTTCCTAGTTGTGTAACTCTTTGGATGGTGTGTTGAAGATACTCGTCTATTTGTTTCTGATAGGGAAAACTGGTATTATGTCTCGTGAAGAGTCACTTAATCGTGTGAAGAGGAAAAGAGGTAGTGGCTCTCTTGGGGGTTCTATTGACACCACTGTTCACCAAGCTGGAGATAGCCCTTCTAGGACTTTGTCTAACAGAGAGGCTCCTAAGACTCATCGTACTAGGTCTACTACAGGCCCTTTTGAAGCAGTGGTCATCCCAGACACATATGATGTCAGTCTTCCTCCTGACTTCCTAGCTGAAGAAGGTTCTAATAACGGGATCTGGCCTGATGCTCAGAAACTCTTGTTTTCGGCAGCAGCTAAGCGTTTGGCTAACCTGGGAGGTTCTTTGGCTCTAGCTGATGGGGCCCAACTGGTTTTACAGGTTTGCTCTTTGTTTGGACTGGATTTTGCTTGCATTCTTCTTGGTCTTATGCTAACTTGGTATGTTGCGATTGTTGGCAGGGTTTCCAGAACATCCTGTATTCTAAGTATCACTTTGATGGCTTGGAAAGGAAGTTGCACGAATCTGACAAGGATAGGAAGGAACTGCAGCTTAAAGCAGATGCAGCCCAGAAGAAGGTGGATGATGCTAATTCCCTGCTAGAGAGCAAGCAGAAGCAGTTTGAAGAGGAAATGAAAAAGAACGAGGAAACTTTACGGGCTAAGGATCTGCAGCTGAAGGAGAAGGATAAGGAAGTGGGTGATCTGTACAAAAGGGTGGTTAACCTTGAAGATGATCTCAAAGACAGAGAAGCTGAGATCACTCTGAAGATTAAGGCTTATATGGCTAATGGCTTTTTGCTGAAGAAGTTTGAAGGTGATGCAGGTACTCAGAAGCTTCGTCAGTTGGTTGATGACTACCTGTCTGTTGGCTACATTAAGGATTTGATATCTGAGGAGGCTGACCCTGGTGAACCTGAAGCTACAAAATCTACTGCTGAGTCTTCTCCAGGTCACCATGTAGAATCTCCTCCCAAGAGGGCTGAAGATGAACATATGCCTGACGTTTAATTCCTAGTGTTTCCAGCTTTCTAAGTATTTTCAACTTTGCTATCAGAATAGTCTTTGATTTTCTAGGACTTTTGTTTTACTTCGTTTATGGAAACGAAGGTTTAAACTTTGAATAATCTTTTGCTAAGGACTTTTGAACATTGATTTCCTTTAGATAATTCTATGATACCTTAGCTTTGCTTTGATTTCTTTGACTCGTGACGATGCTTGGTATTTCCTTTGATTTTGTGAATCTGTGTTGTCTGGCGCTTAGGCCCGTCGTTGCTTTGTCCATTGAAATTGTTCCTGCATCACAGGGGTTAGAGGTGGCCGTTGGCATAGCCAACGGCCCTCCAATGCTTAAGTCAGTACCAGTTGAAGGAATTAGTTGAATAAAAATAAGAGTTGTGAAGTTACTCTTGCTTCTTGTGCTCTCCTGCTGCTTTCCAGGTTCCTTATGGGTACCTGCTTGCGTTGTCTTGTTCTCTGCACGTCAACAGGTTAGAGCTGACCATTGGTGTTGCCACCAATGGCCCTCCGATGCTTAAGTTAGTACTGAACGTTTTGGAGCTAGAAAAAATATGTACAATCGTTTTTTTTTTTTTTTTTTTTTTTTTTGAACGAAAATACTAGAAGTGATAGAGTTTCAGGTGTGCTGCGTTCCAGCTTCTGGGTACCAGCTTGCCGTTTGTGGTAGCTAACCTGTAGGCCCCTTTGCCGATGATTTCTACGATTTGGTATGGGCCTTCCCAGGTTGCCCCCAGCTTACCTGCGTTGACCTCTTGGGTATTTTGGAAGACTTTCCTTAAGACCCAATCTCCTATTTTGAACATCTTCGCTTTAACATTCTTGTTGAAGCTCCTAGCTACCATCTGTTGGTAGGTAGCCATCCTTATGTATGCTAGATCTCTCCGTTCTTCTACGGTATCTAGGTCATGTGACAGCTCCTCGTTGTTGCGCTCAGGTGTCATTAAGCTGTATCTAGCTGTTGGTGTAGTGATTTCTGTGGGTAACACGGCTTCGCATCCGTAGAACAACGAGAAAGGTGTTTGGCCCGTTGCGGTTCTAGGTGTGGTTCTGTTGGCCCAAAGGATTCTTGGTAATTCTTCTGCCCATTTACCCTTCTTATCTTTCAGCTTCTTCTTCAAGGATCCAATGATGACTTTGTTGCTAGATTCAGCTTGCCCGTTTGCTTGAGGATACCTGGGCGTCGAAGTGACCAACGTGATGTTCCATTTGTCGCAGAAATTTCTGGTTGGGGCACTTATGAACTGGGACCCGTTGTCACAAACTATTTCAGATGGAACTCCGAACCTGCAGATTATGTTAGTCCAGATAAAATTGATAACTTCTTTGTCCCTGACTTGCTGGAACGCACCTGCTTCGATCCACTTAGAAAAGTAATCTGTTAGAGCTAACATGTAGACCTTTTGGCCTAGCGCAACAGGTAGTTTACCTACTATATCCATACCCCACCTCATGAACGGCCAAGGTGTTAGAGTGGGATGTAAGGGCATAGAGGGTTTGTGAGTGATACCTGAATGTCGCTGACAGCTATCGCATTTGCGTACATACCTATGAGCGTCTTCTCGTAGGCTTGGCCAATAGTATCCGTATGCTAGTATCCTGTTGGATAAAGTTCGTCCAGCTGAATGAGCTCCGCATTCCCCATCGTGGAAATCTTTCAGGATTTGCTCATAGCCATCTTCCTTTATACAGCGTTGCAGGATCTCTCTGGTAGACTTCTTGAACAAGACACCTTGTATGACCGTGTATCTGCTAGCTTTAAACCTTAGTGCTCTTGCTTCAGCTTTGTTTTCAGGCAGTATGTTGTGCTCCAAATAGTCAAGTATGGGTTGCATCCAACTGGTCGGGTTGGTAACAGGTGCAACAAAGTTGGGTTCCTCTGGTTCAACCTTAATGGTTTGGCTTTGGGCAGGAACGGAAGTTTCCAGGTTGTCTGGATCTGGTTTTACAGGTTCTGGAATGCTAGGTTTAGGTGGTGGGTTGGCTGTATCCACGGCAGGAGCTAACAGATGGATGAGAGGGATGGAAGAGAATTTGGATTTTCCCAAGGCTGATCCCAAATTGGCTAGGGCATCTGCTTGCGTGTTTCTATCTCTAGGTATTTGCTTTATGGTGAAAGTTGAGAATTTGGTTGCTAAGGATTTGGCGAAGTCTAGGTACAGAACCATTTTGGAGTCTTTAGCTGTGAACTCGCCGTTCATCTGGCTTGCTACTAGGAGGGAGTCGCAGAACACTTGTAGATTGGTGACACCTAGATCTCTCGCAAGATTCATACCTGCAATCAAAGCCTCATACTCTGCTTCATTGTTAGTAGCTTTAAAATTACAGCAGATAGCTTGTACCATCATGTCCCCCTGTGGCGACTTCAGCACGACGCCAAGACCTGCACCTCGAAAGTTAGAAGAGCCATCAACATAAATTGTCCATGTACCTGGGGTTACAATTTGGTTAATTTGCTCAGATTCCAAGGTTGCCTGTTGTTCAAGGTCGGGGCTGAAGTCAGCCACAAAGTCGGCTAGTGCTTGTGATTTTATGGTTGTTCGTGGTTCATATGTGATACCAAATCCACTAAGCTCGATTGCCCATTTGCTCATTCGACCTGTTAACTCTGGTCTGCGCAAAACAGCCTTCACAGGATAGTTAGTTTTCACCACAATGGGGTGAGTTTCAAAATAGTGGCGAAGCTTCCTACTAGCTACAATCAGTGCTAATACCAGCTTTTCAAGAGAGGAGTATCTGGTTTCAGCACTGAGGAGAGTTTTACTAACATAATAAACAGGTAACTGCTGACTTTCAGCTTCCCTTGCTAGGACAGCGCTGACAGCTTGGGTGCTGACTGCAAGGTAAAGCTGCAAAGACTCTCCATCAGCAGGTTTGGACAGCAATGGTGGCGTCATTAAATAGTGTTTGAGGTCCTGTAGGGCCTTCTCGTGATCATCAGACCAAGTAAAACCTTTATTTTTCTTAAGGACGTTATAAAATAAGTGACATTTGTCTGATGATCTCGAGATAAACCTATTTAATGCAGCTACTCTACCTGTTAATTTTTGCACCTCTTTCAGATTTCTTGGTGATTGAATATCAATTATAGCACGTACCTAGTCTGGGCTAGCTTCAATTCCTCGCTGAGTAACTATATAGCCCAGAAACTTACCTGCAGCTACTCCGAACGAGCATTTGGATGGGTTCAGCTTCATTTGGTACTTCCGGAGGATGTTGAAGGCTTCTTCTAGGTGGCTCACATGATCAGCTGCTTGTTTGGACTTGACTAGCATCTCGTCGATGTAGACTTCCATAGTGTCCCCCAGCTGGTCTTTAAACATTCTGTTAACTAGCCGCTGATAGGTTGAACCTGCACTCTTCAGACCGAAGGGCATTACTTTGTAGCAGTATATTCCTTTATCTGTCATGAAAGCCGTCTTTTCTTGGTCCTCCGGGTGCATCAGTATCTGGTTGTAGCCGGAATATGCGTCCATGAACGTGAGGAGCTCGTGGCCTGCTGTAGCGTCTACCATCGAATCTATATGGGGGAGAGGAAACGGGTCTTTGGGACACGCTTTGTTCAAATCTGTGAAGTCGATGCAGACCCTCCAGGTTCCGTTCTTCTTGCTGACCACAACCACGTTAGCTAACCAATCCGGATATTTGACTTCTCTTATTTTCCCAGTATCTAGCAGCTTCTGGGCTTCTTCATTAATAATTTGATTACGTTCCAGGGAAAATTTTCTCCTCTTCTGCTTTACTGGTCTTACACTGGGATCCACATTTAACTTGTGCGTGATTATCTCAAGGTTGATTCCTTTCATATCTTGATGTGACCATGCGAAGCAATCTGAATTCTCTTTGAGGCACTTGATGATAGCATCTTTCTGTTCTGCTGCCAATGCCGCGCCAATCTTGACTTTCTGCTCTGGCTTTGACTCATCCAGCACGACTTCATCTAATTGTAATTCATCTGGACGCTTGGGTGCTGGATTTTTCTGTAATTGCTAGACGGCGGGGCCATGGGGTTTCAGGGCGAGCTGGTAGCATTCTCGCGCCTGTCTCCTATCCCCTTCGACTACTGCTACCCCCCATGGCCTTGGGAATTTAAGCAGCTGGTGATAGGTTGATGGAATAGCTTTCATTTTATGGATCCACGGGGTTCCCACTATAACGTTGTAGGCGGTCTTGCAGTCTATCACATAGAATTTGTGCATCATATTGACCCCTTTGAGCAGCGTTGGAAGCTGGATTTCTCCCAAGGAATTCATAGGTTCACCATTGAACCCAACTAGTACCGTAGACCTCTTGATTATATCTAACTCCTTGAAACCGGCTTGATCTAAGGCATCTTTGAAAATTATATTGGCTGAGCTTCCATTATCAACCGGTACTCTCTTCATCTTGCAGTGACCCACATGGAGGGAAATCACCAGGCAATCATGGTGCTCGGGCTCGTTGAACCTGCTCTCATCGAAAACGACTGCCATCTCATCTAGCTTCTTTTCTTCGCTATTTGGATAGGTTTGGGGAATGCTGGATGTTGAGGTGCCAACTCTTGAGATGCGCTTTGCGCTGGAATAAGTCAAACCGCTGATGCTAGATCCTCCTGATATTGCTTGAATCACGACACCCGGTGTTGGCGAAGCTGGCGGTCCTGACTTGGTTTCACGCTTGATATCAGGTCCCTTTCCTTTTTTCCCGAGGAGATCCTTTAGGTACCCTTTCTTTAGTAGCCAGGCTACTTCTCTTTTGAGGCTGTTACATTCGTCAATCCTATGCCCATGGTCTCCGTGGTATTCACACCACTTTGATTTGTCTTTCTGGTGCTCAGGTTTATCACTCTTTCTAGGCCATCTAACAGGTGGCCCAATATCCTTGAGGGCGTTTACTATCCCTACCACATCGGTGTTGAAACCATACGAGCCGACATCTGGGTGGTACTCTAATGCTGGCTTGCTGGAGCCCTCACCTGCTCCTGGTTCAGATATATTGTTGACGTTGCTGCGCCTTGGCTGCCAGCTACTTTGCCTGGTTCCGGGGTTCTGATTGTTGAAAGACTGGTTCCCCGAATACCCTGATGGTCTTCTCTCGACCCAGCTTCGAGCATGCTCATCCTCTTCTACACGGACTTCGGCCATTGCCCTGGTTCTAACCTCTTCGAAGGAAGAACATGGGTACCTTGTCAGCTCATAATACAACCTGGATCTGTAATTGAGACCCTTTCGAAAAGCTTCAATGGTAGTTGAGTGGTCACAATTTTTGATACTGACCATTTCCCGATTGAACCTGTTCCAATACTGCCGGGTCGTCTCGTTTTGGTTCTGAACGATTCGATACAGGTCACTGCTCTGCTTATCTAGCTCTCGGCTAGTAGCGAATTGTTGGTAGAATTTGTTAACCAAACTGGAGAAGCTGGCGATGGAACCTGGCTTTAGGTTAATAAGCCACTGGAGTGCAGGTCCTGATAAGGTAGCGCCAAAGGATTTGCACATGGTGGGTTCAATTAATTCCCACGGTATGGATAACTGCCACATTTTCTGCTTGTACTGAGCCACATGATCTTGAGGGTCAGTGGTCCCATCATACATCTTTGAAAAAGAAGGGATGCTTAATTTTGCGGGGATGCGCAGTTTTGCTAACTCCTCCACAAAGGGGGATTCGGCAAATCCATCGCGAGATTCATAGGCTACGGGTTTGGGAGCACCTGGTAGCCGGGTCAAAAGCTTCATCATCTTCCGATTCTGAGCCTTGATAACAGCAACTTCTCTAGCCATAGGGTTAGGATCCCCACTACATTGCTCTTCATTATTGCGAGATACTCCTCTCTCGTCTTCCTCTTCAGACTCATCAGAGGACACCAGGGTGAATTGGGGTATATCATCGATCATTACCATCTTCTTTTTGTTGCTCCTGACAGATTCAAGCTCTTTGGATAACTTTTCTAAGGACGCTTCAGATTCAGCTTTAAGCCTTGCCAAGGTGGCTTGAGACTCTTCTTCTAGCTTCCGGCTCCACTCGATTGAATTAACACGTTTGCATTTGGATCTAGATCTTCTCCCATGATGAAAGGCGGACCAATTTATCTAACTGTATCCCCACAGACGGCGCCAAACTGTTTTGGTCAAAAAACTGATCTCCAGGTTTGACCTGGGTTGCGACAACTACAACTAGATAGCAAGGATGAAATCGGCTAAGATATGATCAATCGAAAACGAAAAAGGGAAAAAGGGGGAGAAGACACACGAAATGGTGACGCAGAAAACCCCAAGAACAAGGGTAAAAACTGCGGGTGGCTATGAGTCCACCAATCCACTAGGTATTCAAGGTTTACAGGTTACAATGGTAATAGTAATTTAATCAGATGGATAACGATTTGCGTACAATGCTTAATAACTATAGCTCTATTCATTGTGTTGATCCCTCTGAGATAATCCCCTTTTCTTTATATGCTATTTCCGCCTTCTAAGTTCTCTTCAACGGCACCCTTGGATTGCTCCTGGAATCACGGGGTTGAGGGCTGGAGTGGTTCCTCCTTTTTCTCCGTCTCTCCTGGTCAAAGGCTTCTTCAATTTGAACTGGTTTTCTCCAACGGCTAGTTCGTAGAAGGTGGCTCCTATTTACTCGGGCAGAGACTTGGTTCAAAGATTCTGGGGAATATTCTTCGAGGCTGCTTCTAGCCTACTTAGCTGCTGGACGTCAGCTTCATAGCTATAGAGGACCTGTGCTTCATTTGACCTGTAACCTGCAACCTGACTACCTTTAGAACATATGAATTTACAGGTGACAATTCTAGCATAACAGTACTCCTACCATTTTTTTTATTTGCATCACTTGAGATTGCACAAAGTTTTAGGAAAGTAATAGAATATTGTGAGTTGGTGAATAAATTATTATTGTAAAAGTAAGATGGTGACCATGAAAGAAAATATATGTGAAAGAAGATAAATATTTTTATTATTAAAGTGGAGATCATGGAAAAGAGAGAAATAAAAAAATAATTTGAGTGAGTTTAAAGTACGAGAGAGAAATGATAAAAAATAATATAAAGTTACCAAATATAAAAGTGATACATTTAAAAAAAAAAAAAAAAAAAAAAAAACATTTACAAAAAGAAAGTGATGCAAATAAAAAAAAAAAAAATGGAGGGTGTATAAACTAGCTCCATTTAGATATAAGTATAAATTGGTTGGGAAAAACATTAACATATTACTTTCACTATAAGATACTCCGTAATTTTAAAATAGAGCCTTTTCCATTAATGTGTTGTTAACTAAATGGGACGAGAAGTCTACTAGGAAATTAGTGGCTTGTTATTATGAGGACTCTACTTCGAAAGTAACTGAATGAGAGGGGAAAAGAGGCTTATCCATAATGCGTAATATATCCCACAATTTGCTGTCATCAACTTGTGAAAAAAAAGGTACCATAATATTGATACGTATGATCAAGTGGACGTGGACCAAACTATATTGGACAAAAGCAATTATTGTTTGCAATTATACATAGTAATAATTACACAACAATATTTCAAAGGTTGCTAGTTGCTACTATGCCGTGTTACACAGTTTTTGGTTTGTCTAATTGTCTATCAACTGTCATTAGAGTCACAATCGATGAAGAAAATTCAACATACAAGACGAAGCAACAAACAACTTTCAAAACTTAAATCGACTGTAATTAGTACGTTGTCTACTTGTTGGAGGAAAAAGTGTGTAAGTGCATCTAGCACAAGTACTTTTCCGGTATGACACTTTAAAATAGGTTACCAACCGGTTTTGTTTCATTTTTGGCAAATACATGTGAAAGGTGGTGTTATTCTGGAATAACCAAAAGGTGGTGCTATTACTGGAAGACCGGCCAAATGTGGTGTTATTTTTGACCAATTTTCTTTAATATTTCTATCAATGAGTTTATCATTATTTTTTTTTTTTCAATTTTCTTCCAAAATTATTTCAATTGCCCCAGCTTGGTCCCTTCTAACGGCACAGCGTACGGTATGAATTGGAAAGCTGGCATATATATTGGGGTCTCAATTATTTCATCCAACATTTTTTTTTCTCTTTTGAAATTAAATACCCACCAGGAGTTTTTATAAATATTAAGATAATGTCCTAGGCTCAAACAAGCCAAGAACCAAAAAGGGTAATCAGTGTATGTTTTGAGTAAAAATTGCGTTCAATTCATCATGATGTCCTTCATACTACTATTATTTTTCCTAATTAATTCCTCAAATTCATTTCCAATTTTAAACTACACGAGATCAGATTGCTACAACTCGTCAATATATCCTCTTAAAAGCTCGTATGACACCAATCTCAATAATTTGCTATCAAATTTGGTCTCAAAAATTTCTACTGCAAATGATGGTTTTATTACAATTAAGCAAGGCTTAGAAAATCAAGATCCTACTTATGGCCTTGCCTTGTGCCGAGGTGACATTGATCGTGACGATTGTAACGATTGTGTTAAGATGGCTAGCGAGGAGGTAACAAGTGATGAGTGTCCAAGGGCAAGTCAAGCAATAATTTGGAAGGAGCGTTGCATGCTTCGTTATTCTAACATGTCCTTTTTTTCTCTCCTACAAGAGCAACCCAGCGTAGCGCTACACAATGTTAACAATGTCACGGACCATGTCGAAGATTGGACTAAGTTGCTCCAGGATACGTTAAGTAATGTGTCGTATAAGGCAGCTTCGGTCAAGTCGGGTAACAAGTATGCCACTAAGGAGGCATGGTTTGAACCAATGAAAAAGTATTTGTACACTTTGGCTCAATGTGTTCCGAGCTTGACAATGGCAGATTGTAGCAAGTGCTTCGGCAAAGCTGTTGATCTTATTCCTAGATTGTTCGCGCATGGAGGGATTGTGCTAACGCCTAGTTGTACGCTAAGGTATGAAGTTTATCAGTTTTATAGCTTAATAAGTTTGAGGCCACCACCAAATTCGAGCATAGCGCCGGCTACTAACATTATTGCAAGAACAAATCCAGGTATATGTATGTTCTGTTCTGATGTGACATATTTGGTCTTTCATTTTTAAAAAATTTGTCAAAAACAACTTTTTAAATTGCATATTTATGAAAAATCATTATAATTTTAAATTTTAAGATACGTGTTTTTAATTTTTTTTTTTTTTTTTTTTTTTTTTTTTTTTTTTTTTTTTTTTTTTTTTAAGTAGCAGCTAATGCCAAATTTTGGCGTTAACTTTAGGCATTGACCTCCCACGTGAGAGCTAGGCATGTGACGAGCAAAACACCATTTCAACCACATCACCACCTGTGGCAAAGCTCACCCAAACCTGCCTAAACTCCCACACAACCAGGCCAACCATCCAAACATTTATGGAAATCCTCTAACCTAACCTCCTTAAAATCATCTAGCCACCTCCGAAACCACCCACCTACCACTAATAATAAACAATACAAAAATACAACTTTTTACGTGGCATAATAAGTTAAGATGTTTATGACAAATTGACTAGTCATTCACATTTTATCTTCATACCTATCCTTTATGGTTATTGCATATATACAAACTTTTCTTTAATCTTATATTAATTTGAGTTTGTTTAGTAGGGGTTAAAAGAAACTAACTCCGATGGTAAAGGGTGTATAGTTTGATGTGAGTGTTAGTTGGGTCTAAACAATCAACGTAGGTAAAAATTAATGAAACTCCATCTTGGAAAAGTCAGAAGTATAAGAAAATATGGCTGATATACATACTTAATTACGGGTTTGAAAAGTCAAACAAAAAAAAAATGGTTTGATTATATGCTTATTTGCTTCATGTATACTACGGAAGTACGGACTATAATTTGAAGTTCCTACCAGAAACATGTTGATAATATTTAGTTGGCAATTAGATTGTTGCTATTTTAGCAATATTTCATTTCATTACCACCTACAATTGTTGCTTTACTCCCTCCGTTTTTTTAGTGACACACTTTTCTTAAACGGCAATTTTATTTTAAGTGACAAGTGACACACTTTTCTTAAACGGTCATTTTATTTTAAGTGACACACTTCCTCTTTTATAAGTTCCTTATATTTTAATAATATATCTTCACCCCACCATCTCTTACTTTATCATTTCCCACTCATTTCATGCTCCCCACTTCCTCTCACATTCTTTTACTTTATCATTTCTCACTCCTCCAACTACCCCCTAATATTTTATTTTATTAAAGTCAATAAAATTTCCTAAAACTCCGTGTTGGTCAAACTGTGTCACTTAAAAAAAAAGGAGGGAGAACAATTATTTTTTTTTTTTGAATTTTACCACCTACAAAGTACAATTTTTTTAAAAAATCAAAATTTCCCACCTACATGGCTCTCAACTCAAATGTGACGTCCTGGGGGCCCACTGACTAAAAAAAAAAAAACTATAGGTAATAATTGTTAAAACAACGACAATTGTAGGTGGTAATTGTCAAATTTTTCTTGAATTAACATTGGAATTATAACTCACCAACAGTGGTGGAGGTATTAAGGGGCCTGGGTGGCACCGGCACCGTCATTATTTTTATTTTTAAAAATTTTATTAAGTTAAAATTGTAATTTATAGGTTAAATACAATTTTAATGCAACAGATAACATTAAAATAGCTTTGCCATAGTGGTAATACATTGAGTTTGGTGAAAAGTCTTGGGATCAAGTTTTTATACAAGCATTTTTTTCAATATTTTTTATTTAATGCCCCTCCATCTTAAATATTCTAGGTCCGCCGTTGCTCACTAAGGGCTCAATTGAAGGGGAGACTTAGCTTGGAAGAAAATAAAAGAAAGGAAATATAAAATATCAATAACATAATACTAAAGGCGAATCTGACATGACACTTGTCATGTTTTAATTAAAAAATTTCCCGCCACTTTTACTTTCTTTTTTTTAACAAATATTTATGAACATTATTTTACAATATCATATAATATTTAACTTTCAATTTGGCAACTATATATAAAGTATATTCTATATGCATTCAATGAAAATATTTTGACATATAATATTTTATAATAGGTATTTTTCTATATCAAACAAACATATACTACATATAAGGTAATATATGAAATATTGGAATAATGTAAAACTCCGATACTCCATAGTTCATATCATTCTACATCATATATTTCCTTTGAAAGATTTTTTTGCTCCAACCGGGATAGTTACATTACCTTTTATTATATATTTGTTGATTTATTACTTATAAGTTTTGTGAGAATTGTTGATTTATTTATAAAAATTAACACTGCAATTCAATAACTATAAAATATTCATTGAAAACCTTGATTATTAATTGTCACAAAAAAACCAAAAAAAAAAAAAAAATTAAATTTGTATAAAACATTATACCGTCAAAGTATGCTATAAAATATTGTGCCAGTCAAAACATTAAATTATTGTTAAATTAACATTGTAATTTATAGATATGTTAAGTAATTAAAAACCGTGCATTGCACGGGACTTAAACTAGTGGAGTACTATATGTATATCATTTCCATGGGATTTTTTAGGTTACTGAAGAAGTAAAGGAAAATTTATTAAAAATAAAATTTTGCATTCCATTCCTCCAAATTTAAAGAATTTGTGAGAAAATAAAAGGTAAAGTGAGTGTACGAAGAAATAGGCGTTAACTCTGTCGTCTTACGTGTTCAGCCAAGTCATCGACAACGTGGGCGTATGAACATGTCACATAGGTAAATTAACCAACGAATCCCCAATTTTAATGATAAAAAACTATTAGAGTACCTCTAGATTGACGTTTTAAAGCAATCAAAGAGCTAAACAAGAAATTGTCGATTTTTCAATTTAAGTTAAGGATACTTAGCTTACTCTTTCAAAGACATTTACATAATAAACATTATATAATTCTCGAGGAAAGAAGAAGGCAACTGCAAAGAAAGTAGCTGTGGCGACCATTGTGCCATTAGCGGTTTTGGGATTGTTAATTACAGGCATTTGTGTCTTTCGAAAGAAAGCAAAGAAGTACCCTTCTGCAGACGTTAAAAATGGTACTTGTCCAATTAATTCATAGTCTGAATTTCTATTGAGCTTTGAACGAAGTTGGCTCATGCCCTCTTATGTTGTTGCTATGTACAGTACTTGATGATTTGATAACTGCGGAGTCTTTGATGTTTGATTTGAGGACACTTGAAGTTGCCACGAATAACTTTTCGGATGACCACAAGCTTGGTCAAGGCGGATTTGGCAGTGTTTATAAGGTAACCAATGGGTTATGAGTTTTTTTTTGGTAGAAAAGTGAACTGCATTAAAAGGTTAACATAGTAGCAACATTATAAGTTTTAGGCCTCACTATAGGCCACCTTACAGTTAACATCACCATTGTCAAGGTGGGTTCAAAAGTGGTGTACTCACACCCAAATATTGTTCTAAGTTGTGATCAGAAATAAGTTTACTGCCAAAAGAAACACTACTACTATTACATAAGTCCACTCCAACCGCAGGAGGGTTAATAATTACACAAGTCCTGAGCAAAGTGCTATAGTTCCATTCCAGCCTAGTTGATGTTGTTAGATTGAGCATAGCTTGCTTGGCCACCACATCTGCTTCCCTGACTTGACCCCTGGGGCCCTTGGATAGCTTTCCCCTTGATATCACTCTTAGCTGGGCCCTGCAAAAAGAGTAATGATTCCCCAGATCATCAAAGGCTATGTTGAATTTAGTGATTCCATTGACTGCAGCCTGGGAGTCAGAGATGATTGTTACATCTTCCCACCCTTCAATCAGGATCCATTGGATAGCAGCATGAATAGCCATAGTTTCAGCCATGAGGGCATAAGATGCCCAAGTACTAGCTGCAATCCCTTTGACCCAGTTCTGTTGCTGATCTCTACAGATGCAAGCAAAGCTTGCAGAATTTCCCTGTCTTTTAAAAGAAGCATCAACTATTATACAAAGGCTAGAGTCCACTTCCACCTGGGCAAAAGCATTTACAGTAGGGTTTGGATTGTGGTTGGATTGGTTGGGACCTAGCCAGGCTATCTCAAAGGCCCAAGACTTAGCAGCATGGATATGATTTGCAATGGGGGTTGATTTCTTATTAAACACCCATTCATTCCTCCTAAGCCATAGTCTCCAAGAAATTAATGCAAAGGTTTGGTTCCAAGGAAGCTGAAAAAGGGAATGGTGAGTGGTGACATCCAAATTTGCACAAATCCAGTCATAACCAGAAGAGTGCTGACCTATGGAAGGGGGGGAGACAAGATTCCACATTTCCTGAGTTCTGCTACAATCTCTAAGAACATGGATAATAGTCTCAGGGTTGGCAGGACAGAAGCTGCATGATCCAGAGCTTATGATGTGCCTAGTATGGAGGTGGTCTGCAGTGGGTAACCTATTCCATAAGCCTAACCAGAGGAAGAATTTGACAGAAGGGGGAATGGCCAAGGCCCAGATTTTAGACAGATCATCCTTATGAGGATGAGGGTGGTTATTTTGCTGAAGCCAGAGGTGAAGATAGGCAGTCTTTGCATCAAAATAATCACCTTTGCCTAAGGCAGAGAAGATCTGATCCTCCCCAAAACAGGGGGGAATCATACTTTGGATATGAGATATGACATGAGGAGGAAGGAAATGCTTTAGAGGGGAGGGGTTGAATTGCCCCTCAGACAGGATGTGGTCAACAGTGAGAAAGTCAGCATGCTCACTAAGAGGCCCCTGGACTAGGATCCTTAGTTTCCCAAGCCCTGTCCAATTGTCATTCCAAAGGGAACAGATATTGCCTTTGCCAATTGCCCATTGAGAGAAAGAAGTTAAGAGCTCCCACCCCTTCCCTATGTCTTGCCAAAATGGGAGCCATTGCTAAATTTGGTTGGTGTAGACCTATGGCAATATTTCTCTTTGATTAAGGTGGCAGCCAGGTTATTTGAATTTTGAATTTTCCATCCCAACTTAGCCATGAGGACAGTATTCTGGGTATGAGTCAGCCTAAAACCTAGCCCTCCCAAATCTTTAGGACAACAAATTTTTGACCAGGCAAGCATAGGGGTTTTCCTCTTTTCAGAGGCAGTACCCCAGAAAAATCTGCTACAAATATATATGGTCAATGGCAGAAGCAATTTTTTTGGGAAGCATAATGGTCTGCATAGTATAGGCAGGAATTGCAGCTAGGGAAGACTTGATTAGCACAGCTCTACCAGCCTTGGAAAGATTCTTGGCTTTCCAAGCATTTAGTTTGGAATTCAATTTTTTGGTGATATGGCTAAGCTGAGAAGGAGATGGTCTCTTATCAGTGAGAGGAAAACCCAGGTAAATGCCAAGATCATCACTAGCAGCAATGGAGAGAGTGGAGGTGAACAGGTCTTTGATAAAAGAGGAGGCATTTTTTGAAAAATACAACTTACTCTTAGCATTGTTCATGCACTGACCAGACACATCCCAAAACTTAGAGAGGGTAGATTGCATACTAGCAAGGGTTCCAGGAGAAGCCTCTCCAAACAGCAACAGGTCATCAGCAAACATGAGATGAGAGACAGGGGTATTATGTTTCCTAAATCTGAAAGGGGTCCAAGTTCCCTCATTTCAAGCTGACTCTATAAGGAAGGAAAGGTAATTCATGCAGATAATGAGGATGTAAGGGGATAGGGGGTCCCCCTGCCTAATGCCTCTAGAAGCAGAGAAGTCAGAAGAATTGACACCATTAACCTTGACATGGAAGCTAGGGTTTGAGATGCAATGCATGATCAGCTGAATAGAATCCCTATCAAATCCAGACCTAGAGAGACAAAATTGAATAAAATCCCATTCAAGTCTATCATAGGCTTTCTCCAGATCAATTTTGATTGTGAACCAAGCTTTCAGGCCTGACTTCTTTTTCATAGAATGGAGGATCTCAGAAGCAGCAAGGTAATTGTTGTCACAACCTCTACCAGGTAAGAAGCTGCTTTGATTAGGGGAGATGATGGAATTGAGGTGGGGCCTAATTCTCTGCACTAAGATCTTGGTTATAATCTTATAAGAGGTGTTACAGAGGCTGATGGGTCTGAATTGCTTGATTGTGTCAGGGTTTTGGACTTTGGGAATTAGAGAGATGGTAGTATTGTTTGTACCTGAAGGAAGGGACTTGGAAGAAAAACATTGAAGGCAAAAAGCCAGGAGATCTGGCAAGAGAGTGGCCCAATGCTGCTGGAAGAAAAAAGGGTGGAACCCATCAGGTCCAGGGGCCTTGAACTTCCCCATGGAGAAGATTGCTAAGTGAACTTCACCAACAGTGGGAGGCATAGCAATGCTGATATGGGGAGAGGTAGTGGTTTGGGGGTCAGGTAAAATACACCCCTGACTTGAGAAAAGGGAAGAGAAGAAGGAGGAGATGTGGTCAGACGACTGGTGGTCAGGAATGTCCTCCCCCACAGAATTCCTAAGATTTTGGATTTTATTTCTTCTTCTTTTTATTAAAACAGAATTATGGAAAAAACTAGTGTTTCTATCTCCCTCATTCAACCAGGTGACTCTGGACCTAATGGGCCAAAAAGCTTGTTCCTCTTTATAGGCTCTAGAAAGGTCACAACACAAACTAGACTCAAGGTCATACAGAAATTGATTGGTGGGTTCATTTTCTAGGGCTTTCTGGGTACCTTCTATCCTTTTCAAAGTCTGTCTTATAACCTTCCTAAAATTAGGCACATTATCTTTGGTCCAGGTGAGAATAGAAGGGGTTAAAGCAGCTAGCTTCTCAGTAAGGGTACCCTGCAGGTTTGACCAGACACTATCCACAAACAATTTAAACCCAGGATGAAAATACCACAGAGATTCCATTTTAAACAGTTTAGGGACAGGGGTATGGTTATGAATGGGATCAGAGGAAAGGAGAATAGGGCTGTGGTCAGAGCTTTCACGAGGAAGGTGAAGGACAGAGGTCTGGGGGAAAGCTTGAATCCACTCAGTGTTGATCCAAGCTCTGTCTAGCCTTTGCAAAATAGGTCTGATTCTTCTTTTATTTGACCAGGTAAATTTATTACCACAAAATCCAGCATCAACTAGAGCACAGGTAGACATGCATTCAACATATTTATTAATTCTTCTCATTTTAACTAGTCTACCTCCCAACTTTTCATTTTGAGAAGTAACCTCATTAAAATCACCAATTACTAACCAAGGCAAGCTCATAGTAGTACTAATATTAATCAAATCAGACCAAGTATCACAACGGGACTTAAATTTAGTGCTAGCATAGATTGCAGAAATAAAAAAGGAGAAATCCGATACCTTTACCACACCATGGACCGCATGAATGTCCCTGCTTGCAGACTTGAAGTCCACGTAGGCAGAGTTCCAGAGAAGCAGAATACCACTAGACACTCCTTGGGGTTCAGCTAGGAAGTATTTGTCGAAAGGAAGGGGTTTGATTATGTGTTCAGTGTGGGCTTTGGATGCTTTTGTTTCAGAAATGAAGAGGAGATCAGGCTTATGCTCCGCAATGATGTGCTCAGCGTGGGGGATAAAGGTTCCACGCGCAATCCCTCTTGCATTCCAAGCGACAATGATCATAGGTTCAGGTAAGGGTCCGTCTTGGAGGACTTCCTCCCAAAGTCTGTTGCTGGACAGGGGCCCCAGATGTAAGAATTTGTTCTGGACTGGGCTGAACAGGTGGTTGTTTGAGGTCTCGAATAGTGCCTCCATCAGAAAGTCCCCTGACTTGACATCCTGGACGCAGGTTTCTTTGATATGAAGTTGTAGCACCTCCCGTTGAATTTGAATTGTGATTACTGAATCTGTTGTGCTTGCCATTGTCAGTTTGAGTGGATCTAAGCTCAATGTAAAGATTTTCCTCAATTGAGGGAGGATTGGAGTGGGATCTGCTAAGAAGGCCAATTGAGGGTGCAAAACCCATGGGAGGTTCTCCCTTTGAGCTACATGCATCCACCATCGCATAAAGACTTCCAAAACGGGACATAGAGCTTTCAGGACATGCAGATCTGGGAGGTGAACAGGATACATGCTTCCTTCTGGTTTGGGGGCCATCATGATCTCTTGGTAGGGTGGATCTACGAATTGGGGGTACAGTATGAAATGGCGAATTTGGTTGTTGGTGAGTTTGAACCACTTGGAAGGGGTTTTTAGCAGAAAATCCATGCTGTTGACATTCCATTCTGGGAAGTGAGGGATTGGTGGTTCGAGACAGAAGATGTGGTCCGGGGTGGTCCTGGCTACCTCCGTTAGCACAGGGAGAAGGAGAGTGAGCGGAAGGGGTTGGAAAGGTAGAATGTAGCGCGGATTTGGGCGGTTGAATTTGAGAAAACGCTGAAGCAGTCGAGGCGGCATCGCCACTTCCTCCGACTCCGACTCCCTTCCGAACTGGAAGGGACAATCCCCTTCTGAGAATTGGTCTGACCCGTTTGATGATACCATTGTTTTGAAGAGGCGATTTTTGGGATTTTTTAATGGTGAAAAGGCTATGGAAAGTCGCAGGGGTTGCTGCCGTTGCAATATTTAATTGCTCTGGTTGAAGTTGTGAGGTAGGGTTTAGAAAATCTTTGTTGTTGGCTTTATTTGCTGAGTTTGGATCTTGCACAGCTAATCCAATGGCTGGGGTTTGATTAGAGGAAGCAACGGATGGAGATGAAGTAGATCCAACGGATAGGGAGGTCGGGTTGGACGATCCAATGGCTGGGGTAATAAGAATATCAGAGGATATTTGATGTTGTTCCGTGGACTTAGGGTTGGAAATTAGAGTTTGACTCAGGTTAACGGGCATGGGTTTAGAATTGGGCTGGTTAAACAGTTGGGCCTTTTTTTCTTTTGGGTTCTTTTTTGAATTTTGAACAGTAGAAGTTTTTCCGGAAAAAGAAACTTGGCGCTTTTTTGCTGATTTTCCTAAAACAGGGATCCACTCACCCTCCTCCTGAACTTCAACTTCCATGTCTGAAACAGGTTTGCTGGGGGGTGGTGGCTGATGTTGCGACGGGGCCATCCCCGACACCTTCGATCTAGTGGACAATTTTGGACAGGAGGTCTTTTTATGATCAACTGCGTTGCAGTAAGTGCAGAAAGGCAACTCGTCAAGGTACACAATATTCTGGCAATGGTTCCCAATCCATATTGAGTGCTTCTTCTCCATTTCCGAATCGAGGAGAAGTAACATCTTTACTTCCTGCATCCGGTTAGAATTGAACTGAGACATGTCAAGCTTAATAAATTTACCAATGGTGTTCCCAATTTTCTCAAGAACAGAGGAATTAAAGAATTCCACAGGTAATTCAGGTAGGGATATCCAAGATGGAAGAGATTGGATCTTAGCTTCCGATGGTTTGAAACCCGGAGTCCAAGGTTGGACATGAACAAGAGATTTACCCACGAACCACGGTCCACCTCCAATTATAGCGAGTTGCTCTTCCTTTGACCGTAGTTGTAGATTATAGAATCCTTTTCCCAGAGTGAAGAATTTTGCATCAGATTTGAGATTCCAAGCTTTAGACAGAGATTGGAAGAGAAATTGGAAGGAGAAAGATTTCCCCATGGTTTTGAAAATTACAGAATGAATCCAAGGAGATAGGATCGGGTTCAAGTCCACGTCTTGGAGAGATAGGACTAGTTGGGTTGCTGAGTCAACAGAAACAGGGGGTGGAGCAGAGAAATGGGAAAGGACATTGGCTGGGATAGGGTTTTGGGTAGGCTGGATAACAGACTTGAGGTACGATTTGGGGATTTGGGTAATGGAGTGGCTGGTGGTAGTATCCTTCTGGTGGTATTCAGGCGGCCGGTCTGGTGGAACAGTCACTCTTTGTTTTTCTCTCTCACTTTCTCTCTCTACCTCACTCTCATCTTTTTTTTATTTTCACTTAAGGGTAGAAACTGAGGAAAAGAAAAGGGAGGAAAATTTAGCTAGTAACACTAGCTGTATTTTGGGTTATGAGTCATGACCTTCCTATATTTGAATTCGAATATCGAATTAACTACCATATTTTCACATTACTAGTTTGAATCAAGATATACTCCATTTGTGTGAGTGGTTGGTGCACCCGGGTGCACCATGCGCATGATGTACCCGGATGAACATTTAGGGTATTCAAAAGAACATGGGAGAATGCTGTTTTCGTAAAGATTTTATGTTCTTTGTAACGCCATGTTTTTTTTTGTATTATCATGTTCCTTTTAAAAAGACATAATGTTGTTTGAAATGTTATTTTTTTTGTTAAACACAAACATGTTTTTTTTTTTCAAACACAGGTATGTTCAGGAATGTTTTTTTACAAACACTAGTATGCATGTTCTTTTTCAAACACTAGTATGTTCTTTTATTTCTCCATGTTCTTTAAAATATGTCTAACGTTCGTTTCGGGTGCCATGTTCTTTGTAATGTCATGTTTTTTGTCAAACACAAACATGTTCTTTTGTTAAACACAAGTTTGTTCTTTTTCAAACACTAGTATGCGTGTTCTTTTTCAAACACTAGCATGTTTTTTTTTCAAACACTAGTATGTTCTCTTTTTTTCCATGTTCTTTAAAATAAGTCTAATATTATTTCCGGGTGCATCATGTTGTTTGAAAAAGAACATGTATTAGAACATGGTGCACCATTATTGTTTTAATGTAAAAAGTTTGTCGTGGTGATAGACCTGTTCACTTCACCTTAAAACAATAATATATAGTAAATATAATTCTAGTTTAGTAAAAATAATTTTATTTCAATAATTTTAAAGAATAATTATTACAGAGAATCTATGAAAATAATTTCAGTTCGGCAAAATTAATTTCATTTGAGTATAATTAATTTCTTTAAGTGCAGCAAAAATAATTTCAATTTATTAAAAATAAAGTGAAGTGAACAAAGTCCAAGGCTATATATACAAGCACAAATAATGATGAGCGGTTTAAATGCGTTAATTAAAAAACAATAAGTACTATGAAAATCTTACAAAGTGTATATGAATGGCAATCAGTGGTTCGTGGAGGCGGATGTACCAGGCGCATGTTATATCCCTTCCAAATAAAAAAAGTAGATAGAACATACGTAGTATAATATATGCCATGAATTAGCACGGGTATACGATTTCTTTATCAACAATTCACCATAGCACTCAAATCCCCAACCCTTCAATTATATGCATTTTTTAGGGACACCTTCCAAACAACCACTTCTCTAATCATCAAAACAAAAACAAAATGTAAATCACGCTTTTTTGCATGATTGACACCGAATAAATGCTTTCAAAAAACAAAGTAACTACCAAAGCATTGATGAAATAACCCCTATGACATTAACCGAGTAAGATCTTGTTCTTTAGAGCTCCAGAGCAGAGCAAAGAACATCAATAGGGGTGTTTGCGGTGCGGTTTGGTGCAGTGCAGTTTGTGGTTTAACCATATATTTTAAATTTTAATTATTTTTTTTAGAAAAAAACTTTTATTTTAATTTGTCATTATTAATTTGTAATTCAAATATTAAAGTTTTTTAAGTTTTAATCTTATTAAAGCTAATAGTCAAGGATTAGCTCATATATTTTAGTTCTTTTATAAATTTTATAATAGAAATATAGTATAAAAATCGCAAATTGCATTAAAGTGCGGTTTTTGGTGCGATTTGGTCTAAATTTTATTGGAGACCGTACCAAACCACAAACCGTGGTTTGGTCATTTTCAAAAACCGCACCACAATTTTCAAACCGCAAACCGCACTTTGTACAACCCTAAACATCATATTTCAGCAACGCGTAGTAGAGACCACAAGTCCACAACAGCTCAACTTAAAATAATAGGGTTTAAGTTACAAAATCAATACCAACTTCCCGTATTTAAATATATATTTTTTTTCTTATAATATGTATTTAATATCTTTCTACATAAAATTCTGTGCTTTTTGCATGGGTACACTCTAGTGTTATATAATTGCAAAGAGCATAACATGTTGTCAAATAATGTTCTTTATCTTCATGTTCTTTGATTGCCTGTATAGTGTAATTTTATTGGTGACATAATGTTAATTGTTTATTTTGAAATATTCATTGAATTTTGTCTTTAGATTATGGTGGTTGAATAAATAATAATGTTTATTACATTATATTATCATGTTTTTTTATTAATATTATATATATGTATATATATGTATATATATGTATACACACACACACACACACACACACACACACACACACACACATATATATATATATATATATATATATATATATATATATATATATATATATATATATATATATATATATATATATATATATATATATATATACAAGTATGTATATAGAACATAAAGTTGGATGTTTTTTTGACAAAATAGCTACATGTTCTTTACAAAGCAACTATATGTTCAATATAAAACAATTATATGTGATGTTCTATATAAAATAGCTATAAAAAATAATCGGATGCGCGAAGCATTGTGCATTCGCCTTCAGGAACAAATTCATATGAAGGATAGTATATTTTTTTAAGTGGAGACCAAAGAAACAATAAAATAAGTTGAGCGATGATTAAATTAAAGAAGGAGAAGAATATTTATTTCGTTGTTTAAATATTTCAACAATTACTTCTCTACCTTATCAAAAGTACAAGATTACTCTTATGAATAGTGTGATGTCAACTCTATCCTTCAAAATGTACATCTCTACCTTATATATTATAAAAAAGTACAAGACTACTCTTATGAATAGTATGATGCTAACTTTATCCTTCAAAATGTACATTTACATATTTACCCTCATTTATATGTACATGTTATTTTTAAAGAATAGTGTTTGACAATTATATTCACAAAAATGTTTATTTACTTATATTCTCTCATTATTGTAAGTTGCGTTGGACATTTATACCTCTAAACATACTTGTTTGCATATCAACAACTATATTTGTGATTTAAGGCCAAATCAAAAGAATTTCTGAATATGGCTAGCTATAGCACGCGCATCGAGCACTTTAGCTGCCATAGTTTTTAAAAAATTCGAAATGTCAAGCAAAAATAAACTTTGAAAGAGATATATACATGATATTCTATAATGAGTGTAGTGTAATAGTATTTGTGATATATACTTCAATAAATTAATTTTTCGTGATTTAGTATTTGAATGCCTTTGTATCATAGGGAACTCTGGCAAATGGACAAGAGATAGCAGTTAAAAGGTTGTCAAAGGTATCTAGCCATGGAGCAGAAGAATTCAAGAATGAGGTTGTATTAATTGCCAATCTTCAACATAGAAATTTGGTTAAGTTATTGGGATTTTGCTTAGCAGGAGATGAGAAGTTACTCGTGTTTGAATTTGTTCCAACAAAAGCCTTAACTACTTTTTATTCGGTATGTTTAATATCAAACTTTGATAAATAACTTAATTTAATATACTCTTTATGGCCCCGTTCACTTTACCTTTTTTTTCTGAACTAAAATAATTTTTACTTAATTGAAATAATTTTTACAGAACTGAAATAATTTTTACTGAACTGAAATGATTTTTACTTGACTGAATTAATTTTAATAAACTGAAATTATTTTTGCTAAACAGATATTATTTTTACTGATTTTCTATTATATTTTTTTCTTTAAGTTTACTGATTGTTACTATACTGAAATTATTTTTACTGAACTGAAATTATTTTTATTGAAATGATCTTATTTTTACTGAACTAGAATTAATTTTATTTAATTGAAATCATTTTTACTGAATATTATTTTTTTAAGGTGAAGTGAACGGGGCCTTTGTGCATGTTTTTTTTTTTTTTTTGACAAGATATGTCCATGTCTATTACTCCCTCCCCCAATTTAATAGATGTCTACTTTTCATTTTGGGGAATTCAAAATTAGACACCTACTTCTATTTTAAGAATGTACTTTTTGACAATATTCCCTCCTTTTGATGTGTTGTCATCAATTTTCTTTTATTAATTTTGTACTTTTGACATCATTTTCCAACACTTTTTCTCTCTATCTCTATAATAAATACCAACTACTTTTTTTTCCTTCTCTCTCTAACCCCACGTGCAATTTGTATTTTCCAATAATGAGTTTAAAGGAATCTCTGAGTTCTTTAATTCCCGTGTAATTTTAGAATCAGGCATCTAATTAAGGGACGGGGGGAGTATATATTTTTTGTGCTCGTAATGATCAACAGTAAAATAAGAATGAGTTTCATGAATGCATACTCTGGAAATATTAAACTTGATCAACCATGCTAATTCCAAGTATGTAATAACGGTATGTTATATATATTTATTTACCTGGTAGATACACAAAAGCAAGGAGAATTAAATTGGTGTATGCGCTATGAAATCATACGAGGCATTGCTAGGGGACTACTTTACCTTCATGAAGACTCTCAGCCAAGAATCATCCATCGTGACCTTAAATCAGGAAATATCTTACTTGATGCAAATATGAACCCAAAGATTGCTGATTTTGGTTTGGCAAGAATCTTCAAGGTTGAACAGACGATGGATGACACAAGCAGAATTGTTGGAACATAGTAAGTTTAATTATTAACTTTAATTTTCTTTTAAAACCTAATTTTTATTTCTCGTAATATAGAATGTCTCCTTTTGTAGTAATATTTAATTTAGTTTTTGTATGTAAGTATTCCGTAATGAAGAACACGAAAAACGTTTATTGCAACACTAGATAACGTCACATTTTTAAAGAAAAATTAGAAGACAAAAGACTTTATTCAGTTTATTTTAATATTTTTTAAGGAAGCAAATTTGAAGAAATAAAAATTGCATTTTTTTATAAAAAAAAATAGATTGTTGTGGTAATTGTGTACATTGCCTTGTAGCGGTTACATGGCTCCAGAGTATGCAATGCATGGACAATTTTCTATAAAAACAGATGTTTATAGTTTTGGCGTGTTAGTTTTGGAGATTGTTAGCGGTAAGAAGGTTAGTGCAAGATTCCACCCAGCAACTGGAGACCTCTTAACCTATGTGAGTATAAATAATTCATGTATGCTATTTCATATTTTATTCAATTTCAAGCTAAACAGGAGATCAATTCAAAATCAAATTCATTCTCTTTATGAAAATACTTTTCTTAGGCATGGAGAAGTTTAACAGAGGATAAACCCTTGGAATTCATGGACCCGACATTGAAAGATTCATACTCGATGGAAGAAGTAATGAAATCGATCCATTTAGGCTTATGGTGTGCACAAGAGAACACACAAGCGAGACCAACCATGTCAACAGTTGTTCATATGCTCAATAATGGTTCTTCCATCAACACAATGCCTATACCTCAATGTCCTCGATCCTTTTTGCAAAGTAGTAATGAATCATCTCTTGTGTCAAGGCTAAGCCAACATTCAACAACAACAACGAGCAGTACTAGTGCTAATATGTCAACACCATTTTCTGAAAATCAAGACACAGTTAGTGAGTTACACCCGAGGTAACACTAAGCTAGCTCACTATTGAAGAGAAACTTTTAAGAATTTGCTTTGTGAGCTAGCTAGTAATGTGTTTAACTTCTTACACAATGCAAAATATAAATAATTTTCCTTAACATATAGTTTATTTAGCCTTTTGCAGTTATGTTCTTGTTCTTGTATTGTACCAAATTTCTTGTAGTCAATTAAATTAAAGTCTCAATATATATTCATATCTTTTAAGTATTAATATTCTTTTTAACAATGTTCAACAATAAGATTAGGTGATTAAACTAAAACTAAGACAAATAATTAACTACTAAGATTAACTGACTAGATATGTATTAGATCTGTATAAAGGTCAATACTAAAATAAAATGAAACTAAACATAACCTTTTTACTAATGTGTGGTTGGTGCACCCGAGTGCATCACGCCAGAAAGAATATTAGGTATATTTAAAAGAACATGGGCGAAAAAACAAGAACGTTATAGACATTTATAAAGAACGCGATCAGACTATGTTCTTTGAGTTTGATTATTATATTCTTTGAGTTTGAACTATATGTTCTTTACATTGTACAATATGCACTTAAGTGTATGTACATAAAAAAAAATGTTAAATTCAACCACCTAGAGTAACCATGAAAAAAAATGCTTTTTGATGTATTATCATGTTCCTTTTTAAAAAACTTTATGTTCTTTGTCTAATGATGATCAAAGTTAGCTCGGCCAGTTGGCCTGGCTCGATTTTTTTTTTTTTTGGCGGATTTGAAAATGTGTTTTTATGCATTTTTAGTTGTTTTTTCCTAGCCCGAAAAGCTCGCACGGCTCGACTATTTTAGGCGGGTTTGGGCACAAAATTCCAGCCTGAAGCTTCGCCCGCTCGAGTCAGGGCATCCCCTTTCTTTGTATTGAATGGGACGGCCCGGTCAGAGGATTGGGTTGATTTTTTTACCTCGATCCCAGCTGCGGCTTGCCTAATGAACACCTCTATCCTTGTTAGACACAAACATGTTGTTTTTGTCAAACATGAGGTTCTTTTTTAAACAAATTTAACCACCTGAGTAACCATGATAAATGACATGTTCTTTAATGTATTATCAAGTTCTTTTTGTAAAGATTTTATGTTTTTTGTAATGTCATGTTCTTTTCTCGAACACGAGTATGTTCTTTTTCAAACACAAATATGTTCTTTTTCAAACACTAATGTGTTATTTTTTTCGCTCGTATTCTTTAAAATGTGTCTAATGTTCTTTCCGGGTTCATCATGCGCATGGGTGCATCATGTGGTGTCGAAATGAACACAAATTAATAATAATTACCTTAAGAATAATAAACAGTAATTACCGGAAGTAGGGGTCGATCCCACAAAGAATGTGACTGGAAATAACTAAGAATAAGATCCAAACACTTAAGTAATAAGACTCAAGACAATAAAAGAAACGATTGGGGGGAATTTAAGGATAGGAACAACGAACTAACAACAAAATCTAACTAGGAACTCAAACTAACTAGAACAAAGAACAGAAAAAAATACTTGAGATACTCAGCAATTGTACATAGAAATCCACCATGTATATGTATAATCCCGGGCATATCACTTAACCCTTTAGAATAGCACTACTACAAAAAATGGAATAGAGAACTGTTGAAATAGGCTCTATAGAACACCTCACAAGCGTCCTTTTGCTAAGCGATGTGTAAAGTTTACAGAACGGGTACAAGAGGCGTTCTATATGCAAGGGAAAAGAGAACGGGTACAAGAGGCGTTCTAAATGCAAGAGATAACCATTCTCTATTCTATTTCATATGCTTATAAAAAATGAATAATAGAGAACAGTTAGCAGTTCTCTTTTGATTATTTTTTTTTTTTGAAAAAAAATAATTTAAAAAAATATTATTTTTTACATCAGGGAGGTTGCATACATGCTAATCTACATCATAAATCAATGAAATAAATTGAATTGAAATTGAAAAAGTCAAACATAAACACCAAATTAAAACAAATTTTATTGTCCTTTATATTCAATCAATTACATCTCATGCCTCAAAAAAAAAAATAAATAAATAAATAATAAAACGTCTAATGTGATTAATAAAAAAAATCATGACATTGCTTTACTGCTACAATAATACTCCCTCCTTTTTTTTTATATGCATCACTTGGTGATGCGCGGAGTTTTAGGAGGGTAATATAATATTAAGAGTGGATGAATAATATATCATAGTATAAGTAAGATGGGGACCATGAAAGAGAAAGAATGTGAGAGAGTAGATATTTTTATTATATAAGTGGGGACCATAGAGGAGAGAGAAATGAAAAAATAATTTAAGTGGGGTTTAAAGTAAGAGAGAGAATTGATAAAATAAAGTATAAAGTTTCCAAATAAGAAAGTGATGCATTTAAAAAAAAAAAAAACACCCATAAAAGGGAAGTGATGTGTATAAAAAAAAACGGAGGGAGTATCACCTACTACCACATCAAAAGGAGAAAGACTAAATTAAGGCGCAACATTCGAGCTTAATCTTCTTGCTCGTATCCCAGATTTCGAAAAAAATAATGTTAAGAGGGGTTAAAATTCATTTGGGCCTTTTCATATGTTAGATTTTTCTTCTGTATTTTCAAAAAAATAATGTTAAGCATATAGAACGGCTAACTAAAAGGGGTGATCTATATCTTTAGTGTAAAATTTGGATATCAAATAGAACGGTTAACCAAGAAATGCGTTCTATAAAATAAAATTAATTACAATTTAAAAAATAAATAAATTAATCAAATAGAACAGTTAAATTAGATAGGCGTTCTGTATAATCCTGGAGATCGCCTATCTAAGTTAACCGTTTTACATCTTGCGTTTCTTATTCTAGTTTTTGTAGTAGTTTAACTTGACTTATGGAACAAGTTCCTCTGTTTTCCCTTATTAATGACTAGATTCGATACGACTTTCACTAACCCTAACTAACAGATAACCCCTATACTATGAGTAAGAGAATTTAACCTGATGACAACATTAGGAACTAGGAAAACATCAAGCCTAGACAACCATAGCATTATTGGCACACGATTTTACCTAATTAAATCAAGAATTACTTTACAATTATTAACAGAGTGGAACGTCCTCCTCTACAATTGGTTTCTACTACATTAATATAATGCGCTCAAGCAATTACGGATTTAGTTTCATTAATTATCGATAGAAATCAGACCCAAACAATTAAAAGTTGTACACTTATCATCATTCATATAAATAAACAGTAATTCAAGAATATTCAAAAGCATTAATCATTAAAACAAATAGTACTCGTCTCAAATACTTATTACATGGTTTCAAACTAATAGTTACTAAGCATAACAAGCTAAGGACTCATAACAGAGAGATAAACGAAACAAGAACCCATCAAGTTCCTCATATATTCGGATCTGAATTCCTCTCAAGTTGCTTCGAGTTCCTCCGCTAAAGTGTATCACGAACAATAACGAATGACTCCTAACCCTTGAGAGGTTTCAGAGTAAAGTTTCCGTTCTCTAGTGTCTCCCCTTTTCTCTTTGATTTCGTGGCTTTAAATAGGCTAAGAGATGAGTTGGCATCTTTCAAAGATAAGGAAAGTAATTAGATAAGATTATGATGATATCTTTCTTTCCATATCATAACCAATTAATAAGATCTTCTTATTAATCAAATACATCCTTTCCAACCCCAAAGACATTCCAAATTCGTGGATTTAATGAACCTAGACGAACAAAATGTGTCCAACAACCTCTTTTCATCCCCGTCAGTTTATCAATTCCTCCTAGGAACTTCCATTTGTGTTTCGCATTGGCTCCTTTATTTGGTTCATCTTCTTATCTTCTGAAACCACTCAGTAACCTATAAAAACACATAAAATAGAAATAAGCCATAAAATATATCAAAAATATAAATACAGACACTAAAATGCTAAAGGAACTAATTTAACCTAAAATCTAATTAGGAACATGGATATAATATAGTGTCGGAAATGACACTCATTAGTGCACCCAGGTGCACTATAATATTTTCACCTTATCACAGGTCAGTCGTCATTGTTGACCATTAATAAGCGGAGAATAAATTACATGTTAGATGGGGCCCTTAATTGCTTGGTTAGGCTAAATTAATTATAATAGTGTTAAAAAGTACATATATATAAATATATATATGTTATTACTTCAAAGTTTAGACTTTGCACATGTATAGACCAAAATCTTTCAGGTAGTCCATGGAAACCCAACCACATGCATATTCAGTGTGGGCGATTCCACCGGAACACGTGAAAGAGAGACTGAAGAAGCTGATGGGCACACTCCGATCAGAGTTTGGCGGCCCCAAGCTTGTTCCTCACCTTACAGTTGTTCGAGCCGTTACCCTGACGCCAGAAGATGCACTTGAGAAATTCAGATCATCTTGTAAGGGACTAAAGGCGTACAGTGTTCAAGCTAGTGGCGTCTCAACTGGAACTTGCCCTTACCTCCTATTCGACGCTACTCCTGAGGTACATCGATCTAGTGATGTGTTGTTATTGCCATTAGTCTATAAAACGTAAATTGTCAACTCAAATTTTGGATCGATGACATAACTTTTTTGAATCGTAAGATTTAGAAGACTATAACTAATTACAATAACTATGTGTGTAAGTGTGTTGCAGGTTGTTGGAACTAGTGATCACTGCTGTGGCCATTTTGGATACAACCGCACCGCGCGTAAGTTCATTAACACTTCATATTTTAGCTAGGCGTATTATTGGATAAAAAGTTGGCTAGTTTAATTTTCTATCCAATTAGTTTAATTTACATTTAAGAGGTAAACTTCAATACGAAATATACAGTTATAATATGATATATACAATTATAGTGATAAAACATTTGTATTTGTTGAGAATTTTCGGTCCAAAAAATGGTAAAATTGTAATTTAGTAGTCCTGTTTTATTACAATCACACCATCACTATCTCTTCTTCCCTATTTTCACATTCATTTTGCTTAGTTTGACTTTTATTACTCCCTCAATGTATTACTCCCAATCCAAACATGCCCTAAATAGTGATATTAATGTGGGGACAAAGCAAACACCTACCTCTAATAAATAGCAAGTGTTAAAACAAAGTAAGCTTTACATCTCCTTACCATTATAATCCATATCAAAGAAGTTGGTGGTCTGCTAGTCTATCTTATCATGGGCCTTGGCCCATGGTCCAACAACTAATTCTTAAAAGTAATAGTAACAGATGGATGTAGTTTTAATAGGGCTAGTTAGACCCACTAGTTAGCATATGGGGAAGTGACATATATTTTGAAACCGAGAAAGTTCAATAGTGCATATTTTTTAGTTCATTACATTTATAACTAGTTATTGACCCGGGCGATGCCCCGGCTCGGATTATCATAAATTCATAAGTTCGTTTGATCAAATTAATTTAGAAGGGTTGATGTTGAACAATATTAATAACTGAATGCAAATATAATAAGAGGTTAATATGAAAAGATTTTGAATTAAACTAAACACTATAGCATTAAAATTAGACCAATGAAGAGTTTTTGTTAAAGAGACTAAACATTAATACAATTCATCAATATGGTGAGAGAAGAGGGATGACACGTAGGATAACATGTAGTGCATATGCGGCATATGGGTGACACATGTCGTTAGCATATTGTCCCCATGAGTTTTAATAATATTATAGATTTACTTTGATTTATTACAATAATCGAATTTTGCAGCTTACAAACCACACATGAGCCTTCTATATGCGGACTTAACAGACGAAGAGAAGAAGAGAGCAGAAGAGAGAGCTATAATTTTGGATGAAAGCATTGTGAACTTGAGTTTTACGATAGATCGTCTGGCACTCTACATAACTGATGAAGATAAGACTCTCAAATCTTGGAAGAAGGTGTCTGAATGTGAACTCCAAGCCATTTAGGCTTTTGTATAATTTACTACTTGTAATTTTAAATTTCTAAAATCTTTAATTAGCTAGTAATGAATAAGTTTCTGTCATTTGTAGACGCCTTGCATATGTTTGCGATTGTGATTTGTAAACATTTGCTTCCAATAATAAAATCTGCTACTTAGACCTGTCTAAAGTTACGTACTCAACTTAGGTTTATTTTTAATAAGGTAAAGAATTTAGATGATAGATCTTATTGGACAATTAGTCTAAGGTGCACCCTTGTGCACCTTAGATAGGTGCAACAACGTAAAAAAAATTAACATTACGCTTTACAAAATGAACATATAGTAAACAAATATGAACTTTTAGTAAAAAAAGTATGAACATGAAAAAAAAAATGAACATTTAATAATAAAAAATGAACACATAAAAAAAATGAACATTTAATACTTATAACGCATATGTTTCGTAATCATATTATTTTTTATTTCTTTAAATTTTATTTTCATAATTAAATGCATTATATTCGTTATAATATTTTATATGTTCATATATAATTTCAAATATTCATAATGTAAATATGTAGTGTTGTTCATGATAAATTAATTAAATATGTTTATGCATATGTTTTCTTTCTTAAATGTTTATGTTCATATTTTTTTACGCATATGTTCACCTTTGGAATGCTTATATTCACTTTAAGAAAACCAATGCTTACGTTCATATTTTGAAATGTTATGTTCACTTTCTAAAATGCATAAGTTCATATTTTTTATGTCTATGTACACTTTCTCAAAAGCTAATGTTCACATTTATGGGAACCTATGCATATGTTCATATTTTGCATGATTATGTTCAAATAAAAAAAATGCAGAAAATTAGATAAAATTCATTTCGTTGGAATTAAGAAAATCATATACTACCTCCGTTAACATTTAGTTGCAACTTTGAAATATTTTATGTCTCTCAAATAATACCCCAAAGTTGCAACTAAATGTTAACGAAGGTAGTATAACCTAATCAATTGAAATTAATCACAAATTCACCACATAAGAAATTGAAAATCACACATTTTTATGCCTATGTTCACTTTCTGAAAAGCTAATGTTCATATTTTTTTTATACCTATGTTCACTTTCTGAAAAGCTAATGTTCATATTTTTTTTATACCTATGTTCACTTTCTGAAAAGCTAATGTTCATATTGTGCTGTTGTTACACCTATTTTTAGGTGCATGAGTTTGCACCTAAGAATATGCGCTTATCGGAACGAGCTTTACACTGGTGGACTCAATTCAAATTTGAATGCCAAACGGCCCAAACCCTTGAGAGAGGAAAAAGTCTTTTATTAGTAGTATTTTTTGGTATATAACCACCTCTAAAAGCACTCTGTATTGAACTAACTATCCTTTTTTATTCGAAATTAAAAAATACCACCCATCAATGTCAAGCAATTTCACTACCTTTTTTCAATTTCGGCCATTTTCTGACTTAGGGGTCACAAAATGTAAAATCAAAATAAAATTATATGTAATGATTTGATACTTATATAAAAATTAAGCAATCAATACTAGTGGCTTATAAAATAGAATTATATATAGCACACAGAAATGATGGAAAGAGATAGAAGTTATACGCTATGAAAGTATGAAAACACATTGCATTGTATATTTGTAACTCCCCAATTTCAATCCTTCCAATTAAAAATGTGCTTTATAAAATGATGAATATCTTGCAATAATATGCTTTTTCCTTGGACAAATGGACAGGTAAGATAATAAGGGATTCGATTGGAAGATTTGGAACTAAGTGGCCAAAAAGAGTTATTCTACGCTTAATTATGATAATTAGCCGCGTAAAGACAACGCAACGTAACACAAAGTTATATTCCACTCCCACTTGTAACAATAGTAGTCTATCAACTATGTCATCTTCTCACCTACAAAAAATTATTGTAATAATAATCAGACTTGTATAATCTACTCCTACTTTTTTAAAAAATTTCATTACTTTAACTTATTCATTATCCATACTGTTTTTTACTTATTATTTAACTATTGTGAAATGATTGTGTCTTATTATGTAATATATTATTGTATTAGTTATAATGTCTAATTTCTAATTTAATTTTTTTTTTTATAATAAAATATATATCTCGGTAAATATATTCTCACAAGATGATCCAGCTCTGATCTGCTACCAATAATACCCCGTATGTGTGAACATAACGTAAAATGTGAAGGCATGATTGACATACTCCAAAAAAAAATAACATTTGCCAGGCTTATAAATACAAAACATGACGTATAATTCCTACATCAAAAAAACATATCATTCCTAAGTCCACAAATTGGTTACCATTTTTCTCTTACAAATAGATTAACCTCATTTGTATCCGTCAATGTCTGATCATACGGTAGGTCGGAAGCCATCAGGTGACGAGGAGGGGGCGTACGCGGTGTGGGCGACTCCATCAAAGGATGCAAAGATGAGGCTGAAGAAGTTGATGAGCGGCCTACGATCGAAGTTCGGTGGGCCCAAGTTTGATCCTCATCTTACTGTTGTAGGGCCAATCAGTTTAACGGGGAAAGATGCAAAAGAGAAATTTCGGGCAGCTTGCCGGGGGTTGAAAGCTTATCCTGCTCAAGCTCAGGAAATTTCTACCGGTAATTCTTTCTGGCAGTCTGTTTACCTCCGCCTCAACGCCACCCCCAAGGTAATTCAACAAAGTATTTCCTTGGATTATAAATCGTCTTGTTAGATTATCTTAAGCATAGTGGTAATTATTTTAAGGATGATTACTATACCATTTTTAATAAATATTGTATAACCGTAATGACTAATTATGTGTATTGAATACATTAATTCTTTTATATGTGCATGGAAAACTATGAAAGCAAGTAATAGAAATAAAAAGAAACTTGCGTTATTTATAAACAAAATTTTGAAAATTTATGTTCTAGTAATTAATAAAGTGTTATATGTGTGGCTAATCATACCATACGCCCTATAACACTGGTGGAGTAATCTCTATCACAGTGACGAAATAACTCCTATGATGGTTGGCCACACAGTGTGACCAGCCACATATAAAAGTTGTGAATAAGGATCACTCTAATCCTATCTTCGCATCATAAAAGATATTCTCAGCATTTGCTCGTCTAAACTTATATTCTGACCTAAACTGTATATAATTTTGATGAGTTACTCCATATTAACTTATCTAAATTTATGTTATTTGTTATATAATCTCTCATAGGTGCTTGGAATTAGTAGTCATTTCGATGAACACTTTGGTAACACCCGTACAACACGTAAGTTTGAAATGTTGTAATTGAGCTTGTTTATTAACCATTTTACATTTTTACCTTATTAACCATTTTACATATCTGTAACTAATAGATCGAGCCTTATTCACTACTGCTTGTATTTGATTTGTTACGAAAAATAATAAACTTTTGCAGCTTACTTACCACACATGAGCCTTCTATATGGAGACTTGACGGATGAAGAGAAGAATGAAGTTATAGAGGAAGCTAAAACCCTAGATGAAACCATTGATACCATGAGCTTCGCGATAGATCGCCTAGAACTGTACATTACACCTGATGATAAGACTCTCAAGTCCTGGATTAAGGTGGAAGAATATGAGCTTTGTGCACATTGATCTTCGTTTTTCCTATCTTATTTGTACTAAATTTGTGGCATTATACTTAGTGTCCATGTATTGTTAAAGTTCATGTTGATGTTTCTGGAAGGACGACTACTGATGTATGTTGTTATGCGAACCTTATGCTGTTAAATTGAATTTTTTTTTCATGTTGCTTTTATTTGGTGCTCTTGGTTATATTTTAAGGAAAATACACTTTAGTAATCCCAACTTTGCTCAGTTTAATTTTAAATAGTCCCAACTTTTCGATTATTCTGCAATAATCCTAACTTTTGCCTGCGTATTCTTTCTCCAATCTCGTTTACCGAGAAAGAGTTAATTTTATTCTTACAAAAACAAAAATATTGTAACGTTGGGACTATTTAAATTATTAAGTTTTCTTTTGGAAGGGAATTAATAAGTTTATTGGTTAACAAAATTATTAAGCTGTTTTTGGAAGGGAATTAATAAATTTTTGGGAAATTCTACATGGTGGCCTCAAGAATTCAGTTTTTCTACGTGAAAGATGAACTTTTTTCCAACTCTCTTAAGTGGCCCTAAGGTTTTTAAAAATTAAGCATAGTGCCCAATTTTTGGTTTTTTGGCTAACTATTTTAATTTTCGGTTAACAATAAGTAATTAAAAAAGAAAATTAAAAAAAATTATCTAAAAAAAAATGAAACACCAATTTAACCAGCTGCCACCCACGACAGTAACCACCTGTCGAACTAGATGCTTCCGTTGCCGGTACGCCCAGAACTCCTCCTTCAATGCCGACTCGCCCACACCCTCCCCCCCCCCGGCGCCGGTGCTACCCTAACCTCCATCCCATCCTTCCCTAACCACCGTAACCTCGCTCAGCCCCCACAAATCGAAAACTCCTAAAAGTTGCCGGAAAAGTCAGGGTACCCCTCCCCACACACTCAAAACCCTAGCGTTGGCCTTTTAAAAGTGTAGGGGAAGGGGCGGCCGGACTTTTTAAGTCGAGATTTTGGGATTTTTGAGGGCTTGGGTTGGGTTACGGGATCGGGTATGGGTCGGTTTATAGGGGTTGCGGTTGTTGGAAAAAGGGAATTGAAGTAAGGGAGGTCAGGGAAGTCACCAATGTTGGGAAATTGGAAATAAGAGTGCTGGCGCCGGCGATGGCTAGCCGTGGGGTTTAGCAGGTGGTTGAATGTGTGGCAGATGGGTGGTTTAAGTTTTTTTATCTTTTTTATTTATTTATTTATTTATTTATTTATTTTGAAGAATTTGGTTTTGTTAAAAAAATTAGTTATGTTAATTTGAAAACTAAAAAAGTTAGCCATAAAACCAAAAAAAAAGACACTATACTTAATTTTTCAAAACTTGGGTGCCACTTAAGAGAGGTAGAAAAAAGATTGACTTCCACATAGAAAATTTAGAACTAGAAGACCACCATGTAGAATTTCCCTAAGTTTTTTTTATAAAAATATAAAAAAAAAAAGATAAAAAATAAATAAATCAAAGCCCATCCATCCATGACCACTGCCGGTGGCCACGACCTCCCCAGCCTATCCCTATATCCTTCCTCAGTTCCTGACTTCTACCGCCCATCACCAAATACCGACACTCCCTTGCTTTCCTCACCCCAAAAACCTGGCCCCACCAATTTCTAAATCCCCAAAAACGTAGTCATCGGGAGCTTGGGATCACTTTCGAAGGTAGGGAAGGGAGGAGGTCTGTTTTCGAATTGAGAGAAAGGATGGGGGCCGGTTTTAGTAGTGTGGGAAGATAGAGGTTTCGGATTTTGCGGCATGGGAAAGGAGGAGGTCCATCTAGGGGGTTACGTCGGGGAGGGGAATGGTACAGTGGCAGCGTTGTGAAGGATGATGGCGGTCACTACTAAAATTCGGCCAAATTGCGACCACCTCAAACGGTCGCAGAAACTAGCAAAAACGGTCGCAAAACATAATTGCGACCGTCAACGGTCGTAACATGACGGTCTTTATTCTCCTGGTCGCAAAAAAACAAAATTACGACCGTTTGGCGGTCGCAGATTTTTTGCGACCGTTTTTTCTATTTTCAACGACCGTTGAGAAAACGGTCGCAAATATTAATAATTACGACCGCTTTATGAAACGGTCGCAGATCTTGAAATTAGCGACCGTCATAAGCGGTCGCAAAAAGTTTTTAAAAAAACAAAAAAAAAAAGAAAACAGTCCCATCACCCACCCTTGACCCAGATCCACCGAAACTAGATCCCACCGAACCACCACCACTACCCACCCTAAACAACCACTAGCCGCCGCCCTCTACCCACCATCACCTTCGCCCACCTTCAACGACCAATATTTACCACCACCCATCCACCCTTAACCCAGAAAAACATAAATTTATCAAAAAAAAATTAACACGACAAACATCTGATTAAACCAACAAAAACAACCCATATAATTTCTAACAAATTTACAAAAATCAAACAAAAAATCGAAAACAAAAAAAAAAGCAACATAAATTACTCAAAACAATTTAACCCACAAATAAAATGCACAAAAATTAAACAAAAAATCAACAAAAAATACGAACACAAATCAAACCCACAAACACTAAGCAATTCGTATTTCAAAAATTCAACTATAAAAAACCCACAAAAATTCAGACAACAATCACACAATTTCGACAAAAATCGAACAACAATTCGAACAAAATCAACAAAAATTAGAACCAAAAGTCAAAACTCAAACAAAAACACAAACAAAAATCGAAAAAAAAATTGAACAATCATAGAAATTAGAGAACAAAATAAAACAACAAAAGTTGAAAATAATAAGCAAAAAACATAATAAAAATTCAGAGAAAAAACACATACCTCTCACAAAACTTCTTCCTCTTTAGGTTTATATGGTCAAATTCGACCATAAAAACTCCAGATCTGGAATTTTAATGGTCGAATTTGACAATTAATACCAAACTTTGACGAGAGTACAACACCACAATTCATTAGTTGACAGAAATCCCAAGAAAAAGATAAGATGAAGAAGAAACAAAGAAACAGAGATGGAGCGAAAATCTTAAGGAAAAAGAATGAAAAGGAGAAGACTGGGGAAAGAATACGGGAGGGAGAATAGGAGGAAATTTAGAGAAAGAGAATTCATGAGCAGTTTGCATTGTTTGGTTTCTCGGCAATGAAAGTCACAAAATAGGAGATGATAGTGAAGGAGGATAATGAATTAGAGAGAGGAGGAACGTGAGAAGGAAAAGAAGGAAAGAGAGGAGATAAGGAAAATGAAGGGAGAGAGGCGTTGTGTAAAAAAAATTAGGGTTAGTGTGAGTTGGAAGTTGGAATCCCTTTTATACCCTATTTTAAAAATTAAAAAAAAAACAATTACAACTGTTGAAACGGTCCCAAAATAAGAAATCTGCGACCGTTTTAGAGGCGGTCGCAGATTATGATATTTACGACCGCCTAAGAGACGGTCGTAGATTATGACATTTACGACCATCTCTTTGACGGTCGCAGATTATGATATTTACGACCGTCTAAGAGACGGTCGCAGATTATGACATTTACGACCGTCTCTTAGACGGTCGCAAACAATTTAATTTAATTTAGAATTATTTTTAATTGTTCAAACATCCTAGCGACCGTCTAAAAAGCTAAAAACGGTCGTAATACGGTCGCAAATTTGCGACCGTTGTCAAAGCAGTCGTAATATTGCGACCACATAAAAAAACAGTCGCAAATTTCATAATTTGCGACCGTTTTTCAGACGGTCGTAGAAAAACGGTCGCAATTTAGCCGAATTTTAGTAGTGGGTGTCCGAGGTGGAGTTAGGGTTGAGGCGCCAATTTTCTGTGTTAGGGGTGGTTTGGCGGCGAAAAGCGGCGGCTGGTCGAATCTGGGATATGCTTGGTAGAAGGTCATCATTGGTGGCTGGTGTAGTGGCCGGTGGTTTGGGTTTTTAAATTTTTTTTCTTTTTCATTTTTTTTTTTTGAAGACCAATCATGTGTTGGCACATTTTAGGTAACCTAGGATAAAGTGTTGTTGACATGTTTGAGATTTTAGAAAGAAAACGTAGGTAAAAGTTGGGATTATTGCAGATTAATTAAAAATTAGGATTATTTAAAGTAAATTGGGAAAAGTTGAATTTTTTTTTAATTTTTTTATTTTTGGTGAAAGACAAAGTTGATGTACGTGTATTTGGGAAAAATACGGCTCACCCTCAATAGAGATCGATCCTTGGCGATGGAGATATATATATATATAAATACATAAGACCTAATACACTGAAAATACCGTTTCGTTCTTTACATGTATAAATTGCCCTAATACACCCCCTCAATCTTTACGTGGTACTATTACGGACAGATTGGTGCGATGTTTACAAAATAAATCATTTGTAAGTCCTTTCGTAAAAATAACTGCAACCTACAAATGACTCGGAATATGTCGAACCTAAAGCCCTCCACTAGTTACCATCTCACGAACAAAATGATAATCAACATCAATATGTTTACTACGATCATGATTGACTAGATTAGCTGAAAGGTATGTAGCTGATACATCCTCACAACATAATATCGCTGGTCGTCACATAAAATAACCAAGTTTAGCTAATAATTGTCATACCTAATTGGTGTCAGCCACTGTATACGCAACCCGCACGATACTCGGCTTCAGTGGAGGACTTTGAAACTGTAGGTTGCTTCTTAGAACGCCAAGAAATAAAATTCTTCCCAAGAAAAACAGCATGACCTGTTGTAGACCGTCGATCATCAGGGCAGCCAGCCTAGCCTGCATCATAATATGCTATGACAATAGTAGGAGTGTTTGTAGAATGAAGAAGCAGGCCAAGATCTGGTGTCCCCTGCAAAAATCGGAATATTCTTTTCACAGCATGAAGGTGAGTAGTAGGAGGAGCATGCATAAATTGAGACACCATATTAACAGCATAAGCAATGTCAGGACGTGTCATAAACAAATATTGCAAAGCACCAACCATATATGCTACAATATTCAGTCGAATCAAAAAGGAGTTCCCAATCTAAAAGAGATAAATAGACTCTAGATTGAATCGGTGTGCGAATAGGTTTCGAAGTTTGCAAGTGAAATTTACGAATGAGTTCCAGGATATTTTTCTCTTCAGATATATAAACGTGTAAAAGTTCGCACAACCTAAATAACAAGGAAATAATGCAAGTGCCCCAAATCCTTCATAGAAATTTGGAAGACAAAAGCCTGACAAACTTAGAAACCAGATCTGGATTACTACTCGTAAGAATAATGTCATCGACATAAACAAGTAGAATAACAATGTGACCCATTTATCTAAGAGTAAACATGTAAGTGTCATTCTTGCTTCATTTGAAACCAATGAATAAAAGATAATTACTGAAACCAGAAAACCATGCCTGAGGGGCCTGTTTCAAACCATAAATGGACTTTTGAGCTTAAGAACATGTTGAGGTTTGGAAGAATCAACAAAATCTGGAGGTTGTTGCATATACACCTCTTCATTTAGATAACCATTAAGAAAAGCACTTTTTACATCTAACAGACGAATTGTCCATTTAAAAGTGATAGCAATAGTATGAACTAAGCGAATTGTAGTAGTCTTAACAACTGGACTAAAGGTTTTAAAGTAATCAATACCTGCCTATTGATGAATTCTGAGAACAACTAGTCTAGTTTTATACCGCATCACATTTTGGAATCTGCTATAATTGTGTAAATCCACTGACAACCAAGCAAGATTTTATCATAATTATGAGGTACTAACTCCCATGTATCATTGGTAATCATAGCATTATACTTCAATAACGTACGAGGTTTACGAATTCCGTCTTTTAAACGAGTGGTCATAATATGAGTATTTGACGCATTAGACGCAAAGATACCAGTGGAAGGGGGAGCTAACTCTGATGATGGGACTGACTTGGATGAAACAGAAGAAAGGTAATTTGGCGGTGCTAGAGATGACATGACCAAATTAGGGGACATAGGTCGTGTGACAGTAGACTCTATTGTGGTTGCAGGCCATGGGTCCCATGGACTTATGTAGACTTCTGACCAGGTGCTCCAGCAGATAAATCTCCATGAGAGGGACTAGGTAGGGTAGACTCATTCAATGGGGAAGAATGAAGTAGGAGAGTAGATTGTGCGTGTTGCCGTACAATACCTGCTCAAGCAAGGTGGTGGACGAAAACAATAAGGTGGAGGCGGTGGTGTTAGCCCTAATGCCGAGGTGTACTGCGGGATTGATGATGATAAGGACAATTAACCAAAACCTGGTGGAAATTGACCAGGAATAAAGGAGTTTTGTTGATGTGGAAGATGGTAGGCCATAAAAAGGCACCGAAGGACTAGCAGCGCCACCAGAGAAAGGGAAATTTCGGGGAAGCGAAGGTGTAGGTTGCACCCCTTAAAACGTCACACTAGAGGAGATAGGAACAAGGGTCTCTCCTACTCCAGTCGTGGAAAGGGAACGACCGGAGAAACACCACTAGACAGTGTGAATGGCGTAAACCCAATGTCAGCCGGAGCCGATAGACCAAAAGAAGTAGGTGGCGGAATGCACGCATGACATTACAGTAAATGACATGTACCGCTATGTACCACTATAGTAATGTACCGCTATGTACCACTAATTTTATTAATTAAATATAACTATTTAACATTTGAAATTTTAAATAGACTTCAAATCTAGCCAAGTTGGTCAAGTGTTTCCTATCTTCACTTGAAGGTATCATGATCGATTCTTCTTGCAAATCCCATTTTTTTTTTTTTTTCAATTATAGTGCTTCATCATTTAAAATAAAATTTTACATGTTATTTGATTTGAATGGCATATTATTTAATTTGAATAGTAACACTTAGCTTTTTTTTTCCTCTTCTCTAATATAATTGACCAAAATATGATATACCATACACAGAGGGATTTAATTCTCACAAAATCTAATAAACGAGCATTTAATAGTAGGACGCAGAGAATATTTATACACAAATTTTTTTATGTGGCTGACACACTGTGTGGCCGGAGTTACTCGAGTTATTCGGTCAGGAGTTACTCGATCAGGGGTTACTTGAGGGGTTTGGTCTGAGGTTACTCGATCAACGGTTACTTGATTAGGGGTTACTCTACCAGGGGTTACTTGAGGGATTTAGTCAGGGGTTACTTGACCCATTAAGTCATCTTGACTAGAAAGGATGTGTAAATAAAGCACCACAATTTTTATGTTGCCACATCCAATTAATATGTAATGTTGTAAATATAGCTTATGTAGGATTTGAACCTACATCTATGTACAAAGGTGCATTGCTCTACCATTTGAGCCATTAAGCTTTCAAATTAAAAATAAGCTATTCAATAGAAAATACTACAACACAATTTGAAGAGAACAAAACTAAATCTCCGCATGATAGGAAATTAATAAGCTAGTACAAACCATGTCACTTACATAAGAGCAATTTAGCAAACACTTAATTTGGCTACGCGACACTTACATTCACACCCTAAAGCTTTTGAATAATTATTACCTAAAAAAATCATATATCACTTGATTATGAAGTGATCTATCGTTATAGTTGACAACAATTTTTTGGATTTCGATCTGAAGAGTTTCTAGTCCGTATAATATAGGACAAGTGAGCTTCAAAACTATGGGAAAACCAGGGAGAAGCAATAAGAGACATACAATAATTCTTGCAAGAGTTGCAATACATATCGTTTATGGTACATAGCTATGTATTATTTAAAATAAATTAAAGTTTTAGTTTAAAAAACAGGAGTAACCGACTTTTTAAAATAAATAAAAGTTTTATTTTTTAATTTATATATATAATTTAGTAGTACATAGCAATACATATTGTTTGTGGTACATAGCAAGTATGTTATGTACTGTAGACTCTCTTATGAAATTTTGACTTTGGTTATTCATCAATTTGGATCGATGTTGTGTTAACTAACTTAAAGTTGGCTTGGCTACTAGAGGTCAATTATATAGAATGCATTATTAAATGTATTATAAGTATATCATTAATTAACTACATAGGCTTATAATTTTATCTATCAATTTATTTTAGATATTTGATCATTTAACAAGAAATTAAAGCTATTTATCTATACATACTTATGAAATACGACTATAAAAATATTGTGTTTGGATTTTCACCTTATGACAATGAATTTAGGAAAAATTTGAAAATATTATTTATATTGTAGTTCTATAATCCAATTTTATTTGTTTATTTATTTATTTATTTATTTATTTTGTTAAAACTGTGCACCGCACGGAACTAATCTAGTTAACCTAACAAATATGTTACCAATCGTTTACGTCATACTTTGAGCAAATGCATGTCAAAGGCCATTTTATTTCAGAATAATTAAAAGGTTATTTATTTTTGGAAGACCGTTAAAAGGTCATATTAATCCTCAAAAATTTTCCAAAAAAAAAAAATAGAAACATAAGGAGTATATCGGCAAATACAAGTTTATCTGCCAGATAAACGAACTTTTGTTATGGAACTTCTGTAAATATATTGAAAAAGCGTGGTCATTTATTTAGTATTTTTGGTGAGATGTCCAATATCAGTTAAAAATATCAGTTTTTGGCACCCCTCAAATAAGGCCCGGTTCAAACCGGTGCCGGTTTTGAACCGGTGGCAATTTGCAATTTTCTACTAGTAATTAATTACTGTTTGCAACTTGGATTTAGAAAATTACATATGTACCCCTCAGCTAGTATATGAAAAGACGCATATACCCCTCCTTTGGTACTTGAAAAGACAATTATATTTGTTTATCTGGGAACTTAACTGGGCACAACTCAAAGTATATTATACTATTATAGAGTAATATTTTCCTGCATGCATCCCCATCAATATATATATCAATAATTCAAATTAAAAGGAAAAATAGGCAAGCATTAATTATTTTATCAAAGTTAGAGCAAAACATAATTAAAAGGAAAAATATTCAAGCATTAATGGTGTTATCAATGTATATGTGAGAGCAAAAGAAGAAAGAAAAAATAAACAAACAAACATACTCAGACTAGTATTAAAGTGTTACGTACGTACGTGTTGATACATGGAGCAATAGGCAAACATTTGCATGGGCAAGCATTAATTGTGCAAAATATAATTAAAAGAAAAAATATGCAAGCATAAATGGTGTTTTCAAAGTACTTAAGAGCATAAGAAGAAAGAAAAATAAACAAACAAACATACTCAGACTAGTATTAAAGTGTTACTTACGTGTTGATACATGGAGCAGTAGTAGGCAAACATTTGCATGAAAACATATATACGCCTGTTCGACCCTAGTGTTTAAGTGCTTTAAGAGAGCTTTTACTGGTTTGACTTGATCAAACCACTACTTAACAAAAACTGTGAGTGTTTGGTAAAGTAGTGGTTAGGGTAGCTTTTAGTGATAGATGTAACTTTTATAAAAAGTCAAAAATATTAGCTTTTGAAAATAGAGGTAGCTTTTGAGGTAACTGTTAAAAATTTAATATATAGTTTTAAATATAAAATATTGATTTTTAATTATAACAGCTAGTCAACCGCTACTTTATCGAACACTCATACCTAAGTTATTTATCTTCACTGCAACAAACAGCTAAAAACTACCTACACAGCTTTTTTTGCCGAACACGCTCTTGATACTCGTACTCGTATAAGCTACACAATTTGTTTTCTGTTTTTTTTCTGAAAATAGCTATGTTTAATTTAAGATAACTATTTGTCAAAAACTACCAAATACAGCCCAGATTTTGTGAGAAACTATCTAATAAAAAAATGTTGTATACAACTACCTACCAAAATCTTAATTGTTGTAAAATACTACCTCCTCCATAAATCCATCATTGACCCACCTCAAAACACCCCCAAAACCACCGCTTTCACTCTAAAACCAACACAACCTACTTGAAATTGTCTTCACCAAGCTGAAACCACCTCCAATCCCAAAACCACTACCTCTAACCCCAAAAATCAACATCCCGAATCACGAAATTAAACTACCCTCACCAACTCGGAATATCTTCTAACCACCCCAAAAATAACCTTACCACCTTTGTGATGGTTTCGGGGGTGCATTGAGGTAGGTCAACGCCTTAATATTAGATCAAAGGTGGAAATTCGGCCAATGATAGTACCTTACAACATTTTATCTTTTATAAGGTAGTTTCTTACAACATAACTGCCTCTACTAAAAAAAATAAAAAATCATAACCGCCTAACATCTAAACTTATATATATATACTAGGTTAAAATCCACTATAATGTAGGATTGTTAATTATTTTTGACAATAGTACTACAAAATATAAAGTATTTCATTTTGGTGTATATGAAATATAATTGTCAAAGTGGAAAGAAAATAATGAAATATAAATAGTTTACATAAAGATTTTTCCAAAAAAAAGAAAAAAAAAATAATATAAACAAATAAATAAAAGAGAGAGAAGCAATAAGTTTGGTAATTTTTTCACAAGGTAATGACAAGTGTCTTGGTAGAATTAGCTTTTTTTTTTTTTTTTTTTTTTTTTGAAAGATGGAAGGATGTGCTTTTAGTATAGGTTAATAGATAGATATTAAAAAAAAAAAAAAAAACGTTCTTAAGAATGTCAATGTGTCATGTCTACCTCTAGCATATTTTTGTTTCATGTACTGGTTAACCATAAATGCATACTATGGGGTTTGAACATAAGACCTCATTAAATGAATACCAACTTATTAGCATCTAAGCTAGAAACTAATCACATTTTATCTATGCATATAAATATATATACATATTAGAAGTGAAATCAATAATTATTCAAAACTATTTATTATTGTCATGGTATTATTATAATTTACTAACAATATAAAAAATTCTTTCAAGCTCTTTAATAAAAATAATTATGATAATTATAATTTTTTGTAGGTTGTATGACATTATGTGAAGTAATTTGGTCTTCAAAAGACCCTCGAAGCAGACTTGTGGGTGGCTTTCTGCCTAATATTGCTCGATCTTCGCATAGTTTTAAGTTGCTTGATGGTCCCGCTAGTTCCGATTCCGGTTTTGGAGGTGAGCTTATGATGCAGAGGGTGACCAAGACCATTGCACTTATGGACAAGGTTGCTAAGCTTGATGATCCTTAGTGCAAGCTGCTATTGCTTAGGGCATGTACTGAAATAACTAAATTCTACTTTGCTTTGCGTACTTGTCCTCTTAGTACTTTTGAGGCGGCTCAGTACACATTTAACGAGGCTCTTCAATCTTCTTTGGAGTATATTGTTACTGCTTTAGGGCCTGGGTTTTGCAATTGGTAGTGGCGGCTTGCCACTTTACCATTTGCATTTGGAGGACTTGGTATGTATTCCGTAGGTGATGTTCGTAATTATGATTTTCTTGCTTCTCGGGTACATTCAAATGGATAATAAACAAAGCTTCTACGGCATGCTGACATTGTTAGTCTTAGTTGAGCCTTTAAGGATGCGTTGAGTCTATTTAATAGAACGGTGGAGTTTCACATTTTGAGTAATCCTATTGAGGTCGCTGCCCCTAATTCATGAAGAAATTGGCAGATATATATTTCACAAAGGTTACCGCTTCTGGAGAATCCACCTTTTCTTTATCTCCTCAACAATCAACATTGTGGAAATCGCAGCAGGGAGATCACACCTCTGCTTGGCTTTGAGCGTTTCCTATTTTGGGGTTGGGTCTGATGATGAATGAAAAGACTTATGGATGTGTGTTGTGCTACCGATTGGATGTTTCATTGTTCAATGTCTTTGAGCCTTGCTATACCTGTTAAAGTGTTTTTTGTGGGAATATTTTTGGTGATCACGCGGTGTGGCATGCTGGTATGGTGGGTATTAAACATCAGCACAATATTGTTTGGGATACCCTTGTTGATGTTAGCGATCGATCTAGAATTTATGCCAGAAAAGAGGTTGACATTGGGTTGTCTAGAGGGAAAGATGAGACCCTCAACTTTATTCATGGGATCGTGGTCATGATGTCTATGTTGACTTGACGGGATTTTCTCCTTTGACCCAATATGGGCTATCTGTCTTTGTTCCTAGATGGGTTGTGGCTATTGCGACTCGTCGTAAGCGGGTCTAGTACGAATTCAGTTGTAAGGCAATTGGATATGGTTTTCTTCCTTTCTCTATCTTTTCACTTGGGGAATTAGAAAAGGAGGAGGTTGCGTTGCTGAAGCGGATCTGATCTAGAAGTTCTCGGAAACTCAAGACATTGAGGTACGTACAGCTGCTCATATCTTCCATGGGGTAGAATTTGCTAGAGCTAGAAGAGTGGGGACCCATATTGTATCTTGGCTTCCCACTAATTTTTGTAGGTTGTATGAGTTTGTCTGCTTTTGAGATATAATAATAATAATAATAATAATAATAATAATAATAATAATAATAAAATATTCAAAGTAGTACTCGGAGAACGCCCGGGCCGAACACTAGCCAGTTAATATTAATTGAGTGCATTTTGTTTCGTGTAGTTTGGCAGAATAGTAGTATAAATAGATGATAATTGGTGTTCTAAGTGTTCATCCACATCAAAAAAAGAGCAAAAGAAAATTAAAGAAAAAAAAAAAAAAAGAGCGAGCATGAAGAAGCAATCGATGACATCCACTTCTAAGTTGGCTCTACTAGCAGTTCTTGTGCTCACTATCTCTTGTATATTTTCTTTCCCTTCCCTCCCTACTCTTTGGTTCTAATACTCTGCAAAAAAATTAATTAACTTGATTATCGTATGAAAAGTAATTTTATTTTACATGCTATGTTTGATATAATTATTAATAATAAATTGGTTGTACAGGTACTACGATGGGCACGGTGCAGCCAACAATTGAGACAAAGCCTCTAGTTATGATGAAGGCTATGATACAAGAACTTGGAAATGAACGAATTGCTGAACTTTACATGAAGCAAATAATGGCAGCAAAAGAACAACTTTGGTTGGAAGAACAATATAATCCAACAAATTGTAGGAAAGCAGGATCGACTTGTCACACTACAGCAGATTGTTGCAAAAACCTTAAATGTTACGCAATGGCGAAAATTGTGACGAAGATGTGCTTGTAAGATTGGGGTGTCTATGCTCCGTGCAACAGCTACGGTAATCGAAATATCAATAAGTAAAGATCGATCGAAGCTACGTTGTCGTCGATGCTTAGAACGTGTTTGTAGCTTTTTAAGTGTAGCTTGTTTTTAATTTTTAGAAGGGAGTGAAGTCATGTTAGGACTAATAATGGTGAGTTTGATATGAGCTAGGTCTCATAATTTATGCTCATCTTCGTGTTCCATCCTAACATAGCTCGTACTTGTATTGTGTAATGTTACTTCTGTTGTATGGGATGCTTAGCTTTGATTAAGGTACTTTTATTTACTTTATCATCTCTATCAATGATTTACCTCTTTTAATTAATTAATTGTAAAATATAACATTATTGCTCTAGAGATGTCAAATCAAGTATTCAATTCAGGTTTAAGCTAGGTCATGCCAGGTTTCAGGGTAAATTCAAGTCGGATCATGTTGGTTTTTTCTAACTTACAAGCCGGGTTCAAGTCAGGGTTGTGTCGAATTTGATTCGGACAAATTCATGCATAGCTTAAACGATTGAAAAAGCATGAGCACAAAGTGAATGAGTAATGAGAGTATAGATCAACTCCAATGGTTATAGCTAGGGATTTGCTTGCAATTACAATAATTTCCTAGCTATTAGCTTGACCATTGGAGCTAGAAAACTCAATTAGCTTGCCAAGCTAATTTGCTTGGGAATTAAACTTGCCAAAATAAAATGCTCATTACACCAATTAAGCTCTTTTCATAACAACAACTACTAAGTTAATAGCTAACCATTGGAGCAAAAATTAGCTAAAATGATAATTAGCTTAAAAGCTTATATAGCATGACAAGCTAATGTCAATTGAAGTTGCTCTAATGACTAAGAGGAATCGGCCCAAATCTTTGGCTCGAAATGGGTTAAGTTTTTCACAAAGCCCATCCCATCCCAATCCGGCCCATGATTAGGTCTAGAGTGGATCAAAAGCAGCGTATACGTAAAACATGCGAATGAATGGGACAAACAAACATAATAACAGCACATCCACCGAATCACAAAAATCAAAATAAAAAAGACTTGACCATCAAATTAAAAAATAACATAACCAAATATTCAATTTCCACTGCTAATCAGAACAAATTCCCCAATTTCTTCATAACAATCCTCAAAATCCCACTAACACTCAAACAAATTCCTAAAATTCTCAGAAAAAAAAAAAAAAAAAAAAAAAAAAAAAAAAAAAAAAAAAGTCAAATTTGTAGAGAGAAAGAAATGGCGACCCAAACAGAAGTGTATTCGGTGTGGGGACTTCCATCAGAAGATGTGAAGCAGAGGGTGAAAAATGTGATGAATACCCTCCGATCAGAATTCAACGGTCCTGATTTTGATCCTCATGTTACTGTTGTGGGGGCCATCACACTGAATCCAGAAGATGCAGTTGTTAAATTTAAATCAGCGTGTGAAGGGTTGAAGGTTTATACCGCTCACGGCAGGGGCGTCTCTACTGGAACATTTTTCTATCAGTGTGTTTACCTCCTCCTTGACACCACCCCTCAGGTACTTTTATTACTATCATACTTCCTCGGATTTTTTAAATTGTAACATTTTGACTTTTACGTGTCTTTTGTAATTAGAAAAACAATATATATATATATATATATATATATATATATATATATATATATATATATATATATATATATATATATATATATCGAATTTAAATTTTTGCCGAGAGATGTTAATGGAATAAGTTGTACATGGACAGACGTGATTTTTATATTCTACGGTATTATAATTAGAAAATGGAGGAAGTAGCTGTTAGAAATATAATGTATTTCAATTAATTAAAGAGCTTTGTAGATAATTTGTGATGTTGGATACTGTTGCTTTTGTTTGTTAATGATTCAGGTGACTTTAAAAAATTGAAAATTGTAACTTACGGAGTATTCAATTGGAAGTTGATTTATTGGTCTGAGTCATATGTATGTAATTTTTTTGAGAATGATCATTTTCAAGGCAATCAATCAGCTTTGAGATGTTCACTAGGCTTGTTTGACCGGATGTTATTTTCATTTACATTTGCCTTTTGCAAAGAAGATTAGTAAAATCGAGTTTTAAGTAGTTGAGTACTAAAAGTTTACAAGCATATTGACTGAATTTTGATCAACCAAGGGAAAGTGATAGAGTATATAAACCAAACCGGAGCTTTCACCATCAACATAACCTTTCGGTTGAGTTAGTCTTTTAATAGAAAGTTATTATTTATATTAGATCTTATAATGATGAATTTAAGTTGTAATAGAGCAATACATTACTTCATAATATCTGACTTAGAATGTTTATTGATTTAATTTTACAGGTAGTTGAAACCAGTGATCATTGCTGTGGACATTTTGGTTATAATCGCACCACGCGTAAGTTGAATTGGATACTGCTTTAGTTAAATTGATGGATATGGTTAAGTTTTAGATGAGATTAATGTATGTTCTCTATGTTATTACTTCATACAGCAGTAGTTTTAATGAGAAAACATAGAAGTAATTTAAAACATCTGTACCATCATTTAGTTTGGTAAGTTGGCTTACTTATCTTTAGAAGATGAATATAGAAGTTTACTGAAACCATTATTTTTAATGTCCTGAACCTCTTCCTATAATAAAAAGTTCAAAACAGGAAGAAAAGCAGAGTTCAGAAGTTACAGAACAATGCTGTTCAGATACTTCTATACTCTGCAATCTATTGGCATATATTAACTTTCTGGTTATTTGATCCTTTATCCTTGTTAATTCATATTTTGTGCAGATTATGAATTCTAGGCAATCTTAAGTTACTGTCATTGCGAAATACATTATTGATTGCTGTAGCTTTTAGTTCATTCAAAAGCTCCTTTTGCACATTGTTGCATTTGTACATCATCACTCTGATTGTTGAACTCTACAACCTTAAATCTGTTTTTTGAAAAAGAAAGCAGAAGTGTCTTTGAAAAAGTTGGATGATTGACTCTTTTATTTCCACAGATATTATCATATACGAAGTATACAGATATGATGACAGTTTACTAAATATTACTAGCCTGATTATTCTAATGAACTATGTTATCTCTTCTCTGATTATCTACATCTACATGTAATTGTGCAGCTTACATGCCACACATGAGCCTTCTTTATGCGGATTTAACTGATGAAGAGAAGAAGAAAGCTCAAGAGCGAGCTAATGCATTAGACGACAGCCTTGGCAACTTGAGCTTCAAAATAAACCGCCTGGCACTGTACAAAACTGATACTGAAGATAAGACACTTAAATCCTGGGAAAAAGTAATGGAATATGATCTTGATGAAGAAGTTTAGCTTGTTATGCATGCTTGTTGAAAAAAGCTGTTCAGCGTGCTGCTTGCTCTTGCTGTTAGAACTTAGAAGAAGCTCTACGGGTAGTTTGATCGTATGGAAACCCAACGAGTTGTGCAAGTACGTTTCTTTAGTTCTACAGTCTTGGTTTTGTGTTGTCTTTGGTTTAAGTAGGATGTTGTCTTTGATCCAAATTCATTATAACTGAGATATGCAAACGCTAGCATATCTAATGAAAATTTGACGGTTTTAACTCAATGAGTTATCATATTAAACTGGGCTCTTAATGAGTGAGTGGCGGAGGACGGGAGGAGGATGACGAATCCCCAACCCCAAAAGTAATATGGTGAATTGGGAAAACATTGAGAGTGTAAATAAATAATAAATAATTACACATAAAATTTAGAATTATATCGAAAGAACAATTATTATTTAAAAATATATGGAGCACCAATTCAACTTGATGATATATTCGTTCACCAAATTTATTTTTTATTGTGGTTTATTTATAAGAGTAATCTCATTTTGTCTATAAAATTAGCTCAAATTCATTATTGTATAGTGTGTGTGTAAAAGGTAAAGTATCAACTAAATGAGTTCGTTTGTTTACTTCAGCTTAGGGCTTGTTATGATTTACTGAGCTGAACTGAATTGAATATTTTATGAGAGGAGAAAAGTAGGAATTGAACTGAACTGAACGGAGTTGAACTGAACTAAATTGAACTGAAAATAAGCTAAAGAGAACATACTCTTAATTTTAGTTCAGTTCATTTCAGTTTAGTTCCTAATCCCTTCTCTCATAAATAATTCAGTTCAGTTCAGCCCACTTCAATAAATGAGAACAGGCCTTAAGTGTCAAAATTTTTAAAAGTTTGACTATAAAATCAAGAGTAGGCTTTATATCAAGGGACGAGTTTAACAAGATGATTATAGTATATGTTGATGACTAGGAACCGTAATGTTAATTAATTACTCGTGGTCCCTTTATTTCAATATAAATGACCCAATCAAACTAGTTTCATATGCAATTGTAAAACTTTAACTAATAATATATCTTTAATTATCAGATGTCTTTGAAGAGACTAATATATCTTTATTATCATTAAGCATAAATCAACAAAAACAATATAATGAACCTTCGTTTTAGGAGACTTGTATAAATGACGCCTCATACTCGTCCTTGTAACCAGTAGCCTCATTTTAGGAATCTGTATAGTAGGAAATGGTAACCTCAACATCCTCCTGCATTATGCTAATTCTTTGGCTTCCCACCACTCCACCATTGAATCCCCTTGATATTGGTCGACACCTTAAACTTGATTTGATACAAAATATCATCAATTGATTATCATCACCGGAAAAAAAAAAATAATAAAAAAAATAAAAAATAAAAAAAAACATAAAAATTAAGGCATCCACTTCCTTATTAAGGGAGCTGTAAACCACTTTCTTTGATATGATTCAGCTTGCTGTCCAAGCATCCACGAACTACACTTCCTTATTTCATGGAAGTTGTGGTGTAGTGGGAGTTAAGGCAAACGTAAAACTTTCAACTGACTTCCTCCTATATAAATAGGATTAGTTTTCTGTTTTGAAAAATACACTTGAGCATTACAATTTCTAAGTTTTTCGAAAAGAGTCAAAATCCAATTAAGTCCTTGAGTGTCTTTATACTTAGCATCTTAGAGTTTTAACTTGAGCTGTATTGGGGTAGAGTTTGAATAAACTCTAGAGTGTTTAGATTGCTTTGAGTGAAGCAAGGAGAAAGAGAGAGATTTGAGAGCTCAACTGATTGAGGGATCAGTTGAGGAGGAACTTAAGTTCGTAGAGGAACTTGAGTTTAGAGTTTTAATTTGTAGGAAAATTTGTCAAAAAAAACCTTTTAAAAGCACCATTTTGCGAAAATAAACCTTTTAAAAGCTTTTTGGTTAAAAAAAACCACCACATTGATTTTTTTTGCGAGAGGAAACCTATTCCCCTAATCACCCTCTAATCAACTTAATTAATTTCTAAATTCTTCTAATTAACCTCTAACCCACCAAATTACTAAGGGTTCGTTTGGCATCGTTGTGGTTTTCTGTTTTTTGGTTTTTTGTTTTTTAAAAGTACATTATATATGTCACATAATGAATCAAAAATTATTTAAACTTATTAAAATCATGATAATTTTGAAAACTGACAACAAAAAAGTGGAAACACGTTTTTCTTGTTTCCTGTTTTTGGTTTTTAGTTTTCAAAAAAACAGGAAACTAAAAACAAAAAATGATGCCAAACAAGCCCTAAATAATTGGATTTAATTAATATATACAAAAAAAACCACCACCCCCTCCTTCCTTATTCCTTCCTCCATCCTCTTACTCCTCCTTACTCCTTCCTCCTCCCATGGAATCAACCCCTCCCCCACCGGACCCGCTGCCCGGATCCCCCCAACTCCGGCGACCTCCTCTACCGCCAGACGACCCTCCCTTTCCCCCTAATCACATCCCAACAACCATCTCCTTGATTTTGAAAACCCTAGAAAATTGATTTGGGTTTTTTTTTTTTAATTTGTGCATCTTATTTGCAATTGATGCTTGTTTTAGCTTTGATTATATATGTATGTGATGCTAGGGTGTTTTAGAAACAAATTGGAATTGATTTAGACTTGATTTGAGCATGTTTTGAGTATATAAGATCCAAAAATTTGAAGGGAGGTGGTGGTCACCAACGGGAATAAGCGGGAAAGGGATGGTCCACCGGCGGTGGAAATAGGTCGCCGGAGGTGGGGAGGATCTAGGCGGCTGGTCCGGTGGGTGATGGGGTTGCTTGAAAGGGAGGGGGAAAGGAAGGAAGAAGGGGAAGGGTGGTTGGTTGGTGGTTAGGGTGGTTGTTCTATTTTTTTTATAAATTAAATATAATTATTAAGTAATTGGGTGGGTAAGTGGTTAATTATAAGAAATGGGAGAAAATTAGAGTTTATTAAGTTAATAAGAGGATAATTAAGGAAATAGGTTTCCTCTCGCAAAAAAAAATGAATTTGGTGGTTTTTTTTAACCAAAAAGCTTTTAAAAGGTTTATTTTCCGCAAAAGGGTGCTTTTAAAAGGTTTTTTTGACAAATTTGCCTAATTTGTAATAGGTTGTTTGCCCTATTATTATTAAGAGTTGAGTTTAAAATCTCTTGTGGTCGTGGTTTTTCTTCTTGATTAGGGCCAAGAAATTTTCCACGTAAAATCTCTCTTACACTTTAAAGTTTTTGTTTATGTTTTTTTAAGAATTCCGCAAAAATTACCCTAGTTCCTCCACAATACAATTCACCCCCCTCTTGTATTGTTCATTCGAGTCAACATATACGAAGTAGCACACTGATGCCTTGCAACAACGAAAGTTACTGTATGTTAAGATTCTAATAGAAAAGAAGTTACATTATGATTAACCCGTCAAATAATCATTTTACTGTCAACAATCTTTTTTTTTTTTTTTTTTGAAAAGCTACTGTCAACAATCTATTAAAACCAAGAGTAATTAAAAATTGGGTTAGAAGATTCGAAAGAGGAGCAGTAGAAACCCTAACATAACTGAAATTTGGCCCCAAAATAAATAATAAAAAAAATTGTAAAAAGGACAAAAATTCACCATGTATCAACAAAAATAACTACTAGAGCAATTTGAAAAAAAAAATATTGTAAAAATTCACCAAGTAAAGAATGAGAGAGGCCAGGAGTCACAAATACGCACCAGTCGGCACTTTTTTTTTTTTTTGGTGAAACTGAGCAGATATATTAAGCCTTAAAAGGCATTAGAGAAACAGTTAGATAATTACAGGCCATAAACAAGTTCAGAAATAGCATCCTACAAGTTACTGCCCACAGAAGGGCCAAAATGGGACCTATTGTTTTCCCCTACAGTAGCACAAGGATCAGGAGGAGCCAAAAGTACATGAAACTTATCCATACACAAAAGATTGTTTTTAAAAACATCAGACAGAGTTAGAGTCTTCAATGCTTCTCTGGCCAGAAAGTCTGCTTCCTTCACCTTCTTCCTCGGGACGTTCATTTGAGATATGGATGGATTTGCTTGAACTAGGGCCCTGCACACAGAGTATAAGAAATGTGCTTCATCAATTGGTAAGTTTGTGCAGTGTATGCCTAGCACACCTCTTTGGCAATTAGAAAAAATACCAACAGACCCCCATTGCATAGAACTACTCATAGACATGCCAGTTAGAATAGCAAGTAACTCAGCTTGCAATGCACTAACAGCAGGGATAAGGGCCCCTATTCCTTTCACCCATTCCCCATTGGCATTCCTACATACATAGGCAATACCAGCAGAATAGGTAGACTGACAGAAAGAAGCATCCACATAAATGGAGAGGCTAAAGTGAGGGATTGGTTTACATATATCATGTTTTGGGTGGAGAGGAGCACTTTCAGACAGATAGATCATTTCATGAACCAGGTATTTAGCCCTACTTATCCATTGATCAACAGGAGTAGATTTCTGATTGAACACCCAACTGTTTCTTCTAGCCCAAATTTTCCAGATAAGAACTGAGAAGGTAATATTCCAGGGGGCATTAAAAGGGGGGGAAATAGCACTATTTTTCAAGTTTTCAGAGAGCCAGGAATGGAGAGAGGAAGGATGTTGAGCAGGAGGGACAGGCAACAAAGCATTCCAAAGTTCCTGTGCTCTAGGGCAGAAGAGCAAGACATGGAGAGAGTCCTCTACTTCTGTGGGACAAAAAGAGCATACGAGAGAAGGGATAATGTGCTTGGAGTAGAGACAAGAGGCATTAGGCAGTCTGTTCTAGGATACTTGCCATAGAAAGAATTTGATAGCAGGGGTAGTGTTAAGGTCCCACAAGAGTTTCCAGTCATCAGAGACAGGTTGGAGCTGGTGTTTGAGGTCCCATAAGGAGAGATATGCCTTTTTTGCATTAAAATAATCACCTTCACCAAGAGAGCAAAAGGGGAGGTCTTGCTTGTGAGAAAAGATGGGAATGGCCTTGATTCTGAGGGCTAGATTAGGGGGGAGAATAAAGGAGAGACCTTCCAGGCACCAGGACCCATCAACAATAATAGAGTTCACAGTTCTACCTTCCTCTAAGTATGGAAGGGGCCCTGAGATGAGATCCCTCAGGGGCCCTAAACCAGTCCAATTATCAAGCCAAAAGAGGCAGGTGCTACCCTCCCCAACTAGCCATTGAGAAAACTGTTTGAAAAGGTCCCAACCTTTACCAATAGATTGCCAGATGTGAGACCCCTTTTTGAAAGAAATAGGGTACTGTCTGTGGCAGTATTTGTCTCTAATGATAGAGGAGGAAATATTGTTGGAGTTATGGACCCTCCAGCAGAGTTTGGCAAGAAGAGAGAGGTTGAGAAGGTGGGCTTCTCTGAAGGCTAGCCCTCCTCTGTCATAGGGGCCACAGAGCTTAGACCAGGCTATGAGAGGGGATTTCCTTACATCATCTGTATTACCCCAAAAGAATTTATTACAGGTCTGGTCTATTTCATTACATAACTTCTTTGGGAGGCTAAGGACTTGCATTGAGTAATGAGGGATAGAGGTCAAGACTTATTTAATCAGAGTTGCCCTACCAGCCTTAGAAAGGCATCTAGCTTTCCAAGAGGAGAACTTGGCCTTCATGTTTCTGATGATATAGCTGACTTGGGCAGGGGATGGTCTCTTATCAGTTAGGGGAAAGCCAAGGTAGGTACCCAAGTCCTCAGTTATAGAGACATTTAGAGAAGAAGAAAACCAGTCCCTTATATGAGGAGAGGCATTTTTTAGAGAAGTAAAGATAGCTCTTGGAGTGGTTCATCTTCTGGCCAGAGAGATGGAAGAAGAGATCTAGAGTCTGAGTGAGGGAGCTGAAGGTTTGGTGTGAGGCTTCCCCAAACAGGATTAGGTCATCTGCAAATAAAAGGTGAGAGACAGAGATTGCATTTTTCCTGAAAGTGAAAGGGATCCAAGTGCCCTGAGCACAAGCTTCAGAGATAAGGGAGGACAAGTACTCCATACAGATGATGAAAATATAGGGGGAGATGGGATCTCCCTGTCTGATACCCCTTGAGGTTGTGAAAGAAGGAGTGAGTCTGCCATTGACCATGACTTGGAAAGAGGAAGAAGAGATACAGCTCATAATAAGGTCCACAGTGGGTTTGTCCATCCCACTTCTAATGAGACAGGTCTTAAAGAAAGGCCATTCTAGCCTATCATAGGCCTTTTCCAAGTCAATTTTTAAGGCAAACCAAGCCCTTGATCCAGATTTCCTCTTCATAGAATAGAGGATTTCAGAAGCAGCTATGTAGTTGTTCTCATAACCCCTTCCAGGCAGGAAGTTGCTCTGGTTAGGAGAGATAAGAGAGTTAAGGAAAGGTCTCAACCTATTGACAATGATTTTGGAAATCACCTTGTAAGAAGAATTGCAAAGACTAATAGGCCTGTATTGCTTGATGGTTTCAGGAAACTCAACCTTGGGAATAAGAGTGATAGAAGTAGAATTCCGGAATAGCTTAATAGCGACGGACTGCTTCCGACGGACCCATTATTCCGTCGGAAAAAATGAAATTTCCGACGGATTTTTTTTCCGTCGGATATTTCCGACGAATTCAATAATTCCGTCGGAAATCCGTCGGAAATTTCCGACGGAAAATAAATCCGTCGGAATATATGGACTTTTCCGACGGACTAAAAATCCGTCGGAACTTTCCGACGGAATTTTTCGTCGGAAAATTATTAAAAAAAAAAAGGAAAACGTTTTTAAAAACCCTAATACCCTAAACATTTTGTCCGCCCTCTTTTCTTTTTCCCCCTTCTCCTTCTCTTTTCACTTCTCCTTCTCTCTCCTCTTCTCTTTCTCTCTCCTCTTCTCTTTCCTCTTCGTTCTCACTTCGTTCTCCACCCTCTTCTCTCTCCTCTTCGTCTTCTCCTTCCCCCCTTCTCTCTCCTCTTCTTTCCCCTCTTTACCTCCCACGGAAAACACCAACAATAACACCACGGATCTCCTCTTCGTCTTCTCCTTCCCCCTTCTCTCTCCTCTTCTTTCCCCTCTTTACCTCCCACGGAAAACACCAACAACAACACCACGGACAACACCAATCAACTACAAGTTACTCCTTTTTCGCCTTTTATCTCTCCTTATGATGTAAACAAAGGTTTTCGGGTCAAATTCGACCATGAAAACTCTAGATCTAGAGTTTTTATGGTCGAATTTGGCCTTGCAAACCCAATTTCAAGGTTTTGTGAGGTCGAATTAAGGTATGTGTATTTTTTTTGATTTTTTTTGTTGTTGGTGGCTGTTGGATTTTTTTCCTTTAATTTTTGGGTTCGTTTAATTTTTGTTGTGAATTTTTGGGGTTAATTTCCGTTTTTTTTCCTTTAATTTTTGGGGTTAATTTCCGTTTTTTTTTGTGGCTGTTGGATTTTTTTCCTTTAATTTTTGGGGTTAATTTCCGTTTTTTTTTTTTACTAAGTTTTCAGTTTTGGGGGGATTTATTGGTGTCGGTTGTGGTGTTTGAAGGTGGGAAGGGGCTGGTGTGATTGTGGTGGTGGTGGTGTTTGAAGGTGAGTGTGAGTATGGTGGTGGTGTTTGTAAGGGTTGTAGATCTGGTGGAGGTTTCGGTAATTGGGTGGTGTGGGTGGTGGTACGGGTTAGGTAGGCTGGTGTGGGGCTGGTGGTGTGTGGTTCTGGTGGTGGGGGTTTAGTTAGGGGCTGGTGGGGGTTTAGTTAGGGGATATTTTGGTGGTTGGAGGTGGTGATACGCCGTGCCGGTGGTGGCGCGGCGTTTTTTTTTAAATTTCATGTACCCAGTTTCCGACGGAATTGTCGTCGGAAAATTCCGACGGATTTGAATTCGTCGGAATTTTCCGACGGATTGTTGTGGAGCCTAAAAAATATGTTTCGACAGAAAATTCCGACGGAAATTCCGTTGGAATAGTGTTTCCGACAGAATTTTCGTCGGAAAAAGTCGTTTTTCCGACGAGCCATATTCCGACAACCATTTCTGACGGAATTCCGTCGGAAACGTGATTTGCGACGGAATTTAGGGTGTTTCCGACGGAAATTTTCCGTCAGTATTAGCCTGTTTTCTAGTAGTACCTCCAAAGGTACAGCTTTATTGGAAAAGCAAGAGAGAGCAAAGGCATGGATGTCTTTCCAGAGAGTACCCCAATGATCTTGTAAGAAGAAGGGGTGGAAACCATCAAGACCAGGGGCTTTAAACTTGCCCATTCCAAACACAGCAGAGAAAGTTTCATGAAGAGAGGGGGGGTGAGAAATAGAGATAGAAGAATCATAGGAGAGATGGAGAGGGGGGGACTGGATTTCAGAGGTGAAGAGGGAGGAGAAGTAGTTGTTGATATGAGAGTGGAGTTGGGAGTCTGGGATGGGTTCTCCCACTTCACTCCTAAGGTTAGAGATCCTATTTCTTCTTCTTCTGAGCAATATAGAAGTATGGAAGCACTACCACAAAAATGGAAATAAGCAACACACAATATACAACGGTCAAGTTGGATAGGCGATCTCTAACATTTTACAGATCGCCTAAGTAAGATGAGCGTTTTGTAAGTTGAAACATATAGAGCGCCTCCCAAACTTAACCGTTATATATGATTTATTATTATTTTAATATAAAAGTGACTTTACAATATAGAGCGCTTATCTCACTTGAATGCTCTCTTCACTAAAAAACATGATAATAAAAAAAATAAAAAATAGTTAAAAATAATAAAAAAATAAAAAAATAAAAAAAAAACTGAAAAAAAGAACCCTAAAACTTATTTTGGCATACAGCCGTTTTCACTCCCCATTCACCTAAAAAATGTCTTTTTCTCTCCTCCTTTCTCTCCTCTCTTCCTCTTTAGATCTTATTTTTGTTGAATGAACTGATGAACATGGAGCCTTTCATCCTCTTCTGGGCCACCATTTCGCCTACTCTACATTCACCATTGATGTTTCCATTAGCCGGTAACGAAGTGATGAACAAGGAGCCTCGCGTCATCCTCCTTAGCCTTGCGTCCTCCTCCTTTAATTAACCAGTAACGAAGTGATGAACAGGGTGTCTCGCCATTGATAATTTTTGTCCTTTTTTTCGATGGAAAGTTTTCAATTATATTCTAATTCTGATTTCAGTTTTCATTTAAAATTTTTCCTTTTGATTCTTAATTATTTTAGCTATCTAATTTGAGTAATTTCTAATTTTTCATCTTTAAATCTGTTTTTATTTTTCAATTATATTAGATATGAAATTTCTGATGTTCATTTTAAAATTAATGTAGATCTAAAGTTTTTTTTTGGTGCGATATGTTCCGATTTTGTGCGCTGATGGTTATGGGTGTTTAGTGTGGTTGCTCTGAGTTTGTGCGCCGATGTTGCGGGTTGGTTTCTAGTTCTTCATTTCTAAAATTTAGTTTCTTTAATTGGGTTGTTTGAACATGTATGAGTGACATTATGAACTGGGTTTATTTGGTTTGAAAAAAAAAAATTGAACTGGGTTTATTTTGTTTGAAAAAAAAATTAAACTGGCTTTATTTGAATTTCTTGTGAGATGAGATTTTGTGTTGTAAATAATAGTGTATTAAGATCTATTTTTGTTGAGGTAGACTCTAGGTTTTAGATGAGTCAATTAATTACATTGCAATTATAGTCAGTTATATGAGTTTCTAGCAAGGACGTGATTGAAGTTGAATAAAATTCACTTTAAATTACATTGCAATTAAAGTTTGTCATTTGTTGTTACATGTTTTTACAGATAGAGTGGAAATTTTCTTGACAAGTGAAGGCTTGACAATAGCAGCTCAATTACTTATTGTGTTTTATAACATGTAATGTAAATATTTTGTAAGGAATTTAGTTATTGTAATTGAAATATTTGTAAATTTTTAAAGTAATATAATATTATTGTTATGTTGTTTTAATTATTATGGATGAATTATTATTATTATTATCTTTATTATTAAATAATAATTAATAATAATATAATTTTTTTTTAAAAAAAAAGTAAGAAAAAGAGAGCGCCTATCTGTGGTAGGCGCTCTCTTTTTATACAGCTATAGAGCGCCTTTCCTAAGATGACAACTCTCTTTTGCTTGTTTATTATTTACTTTGTACCTAACATATGAAGCGCCTATCTTAGACAGGCGATCTGTATTGTGTTAGATATAGAACGCCTCAAAGAGGCGTTCTATAGACTTTATAAGGCACCCCCTCAGAAGAACGCCTCTGAGGCGTTCTATATTGCTTGTTTTAGGCGTTCTGTATTCCTATTTTTGTAGTAGTGAAGAATTTGGTATTCCTGTCTCCATTAGAAAGCCAGTTGATTCTGGACCTGATGGCCCAATAATCCTGCTCCTGGCAGTGGATGGTATGCAGCTCCTCACTGAGCTTAGCCTCAAGACTATGAAGAAAGGGGTTGTGGGGATCAGATTCAAGGGCAGCTTGGGTCCCAGCTAATCTTCTAGATAGAGAAGACATTCTCTTGAAGGGGGAGACAACATTCTCCTTCACCCAGGACTGGATAGACAGAGTGATAGAGGACAATTTAGCATGGAAGGAGAGGTTCTCTTTAGGCCACATTTCCTGAATCATGGGTCTGAAAGAAGGTTCAAAATACCACAAGGATTCAAGTTTAAACTGTTTTGGGGTGGTTATGGGAGGTGGTGGAATAGAGGAGATGAATTTAATGGGGGCATGATCAGAGGAGGTCCTAGGTAGATGAATGAGGGAAGAGTCAGGGTAGGAATGGATCCAGGCAGAATTTACAAAAGCCCTATCCAATCTTTGAAGGATAGGTCTATACCTTCTTTTGTTAGACCAAGTAAATTTATTTCCCACAAAACCAATATCAATCAAACCAGAATTCACAACACAATTATGAAATTTTAAAGCCCTTCTAGCATTCAGAGGCATGCCCCCAAGTTTTTCAGATTGAGACATGATTTCATTAAAATCCCCTATAACCAACCAGGGAAGGGAAATATAGGAAGAGATTTTCTCCAAGTCAGCCCATGTATCAAGTCTACTTTTATACTTAGGACTAGCATAAATGGCAGACAAAAAGGAAACTTGATTAGATTGCTTTACCTTGAGTACACCATGTATAGCATGAAGATCCCTGCTAAAGGAATAGAATTCCAGCACATCGGATTTCCATAGGAGAAGAATACCACCAGAAAAACCACGAGGCTCAGCTAGATGATAAGAGTCGAATGGGAGGGCTTTAATGATTTTCTCTGTGTGAGCTCTACTAGTCTTTGTCTCCGAAAGAAAAAAGAAGATCAGGGGCATGCTTTGAGATCAGATGGAGGACATTTGAGAGGAAGCCTTTTCTCGCAATGCCCCTAACATTCCATGAAATGACAATCATTGGTTCAGGAAGAAAGTTCTGAAGGAAGAGCTCCTTCCTCGTCTCTTGGACTGTTGAAGTCCCTATTGCAACAAACTTCCCCTCCACCACACTGTGAAGATAGTGGTTGCGTGGAGTTAGGGTGGCTTCCAATATTCCCTGTTCCAACTTCAGGTCGAACAAGCAACTCGCAGTGATTTCCAACTGCCTGAAAGCCATTTGCGTCTGAGCGATTACCAGTGAGTGTTCGTGACTTCCCCCAGTGTTTTCTTCATCTCTGATGCTATTAAAGTGTAGATGTTCCGGACTTGTGGCAAGATCGGAGCTGGATCCGTCACAAACGCCAATTGGGGCGGTACGACCCACGGTAGAGGCCTGAATTGTGCCCTCTCCAACCACCAGTTGACATATACTCCCAGAACAGGACACATTGCTTTTAGGGTTGTTAAATCTGGAAGGTGGGCTGGACCTATCTCTCCTCCGTCTTTTCCGACTATTTCCAGCTCCTGGTACGGTGGACTGACAAGGTGGGGATACAGAATGAACTGTCTTAGCTCTGATAGGGTTAGCTGAACCCATCTGGAAGGTGTTTTGAGGAAGTAGTTCATGTTGTTGACATTGATTTCCGGTAGGGTTGGAATCGGAGGTTCCATTAAAGAGATTTCCTCCGGCGTTGGAATGGCAGTGTTGCAAATCAGAGGGAATGGAAGTGTGATCGGAGGTTGCTGAAAAGGTAATGTGAATCTCGGATTGGGAGTTGAAACCCTCATTCGCCAGATGTCCACTGCAGGGCAAAGGAAGGCTTGGTTGCTGTTGTTTTCGCCCTCCGAGTCGCTTCCGTGGATGAACGGGCACGACTTGTCGGAGAATTGGTCGGATCCGTTGCTTGAAGGCATTTTTTGTGGTGTTGGGTTGTTTTTTTTTTTGAGAAGGGGTGGTGGAAGGTGGAGAGGTAGTGAGTGAGGGTGATGTGTTTGGTGGTGGGGTAGATTTTGGCTGCTAATTAGAATTAGGGTTTTGAGTAGATTTGACGGCTGAGTTTAAAACTCCTGAAGGAAGATCCGACGGTTTAGGAGGTGACACGTGGCCAGCATTTTCTTTTTCCACAAAATTTCCAGCTGGTGTCGAATTTTGTCCTTTCCCCTTTTTCTGAGCCTGTGCTCTGTTTTTCCCCCTCTGAGGAACCTTTTTCGCAGGTTGTTTTTTCCGCGACACTGTCGTCCACCCCTGCTCAGAAGGCGGTGTAGTAGAGTCGCCATTGTTCTGATTACGGTTGATCATAGGGTCAATCGGCTTAGCGCCGCCATTCTTTGATTTAACCTCATTTTGTTGTTTCGAGCACCCGCATCAAAATGGCCCACCGTCTTATAAAAGGAACAGAAAGGCGGCGCCACCCCGTACTCGACTAACTGGTGACATTTACCAATCCAGACGGCCGTCTTTCTTGGTTTTGACAGGTCGATTAAGACCAGAATTCTCGCAGCTTGGACCTTTTTTGAAAGAAGAGGGGAGTTGTCTATTTTGACAAAGGCACCAATGGCGTTACCCACCTTTTGGAGGATAGATTGAACATGAAACTCAATCGGAAGTTCAGGGAGGGTAACCCAAAGGGGAACAGATGAGAAGGAAGCCTCTGATGGTTTAAAACCCGGAGACCAGGGTTGGACATAGATAGGAAGTTTACCGATGAACCAGGGGCCACCAGAAAGAATCGCCTTTTGGAACGCTTGGGAAGGAAGGGGGAGGTTATAAAAACCCCTACCCAAAGTAAACATTTTTGCTTCAGCTGGGATGTTCCAGATCTTGGAGATGCTCTGTTTCAGGTAGTCAAAGGAGAGAGACTTACCCACAACCTTAAAGATAACCGCATTTAGCCAGGGAGAGAGAGCTAGCTGAGGAGGTTTCCTCCTCCGGAAGAGAGATAAAGGATTCCTCATTAGGGTTAAAGTTAGGGGGAGGTAACACTGCAGAAAGCTGATGAAGTTGGCAAGGAGATGGAGCAGGGGGTTTTTCAACATTTTTTAGACTATCAAGATACGATTTTTGATGGACATGGTTTGAGAAGAAGGAGTTGGAAGGAGATTGTTGGGATTGGGTTTGGATGGGGGTGGATGAATAGGTGTCTGGTGGTTTATCTGGTGGTATTGGAGGTGGCGGAGGGGCTACAGATTGATTTTCTCTCTCTAGAATAACCTCTCCCATTTAAAAGCTATTTATAGGCTTCACCAGTCGGCACTTTGAATGGCAGTAAGTGTCTACCGCAGGACGAAAACAAGAGGAGTCAGTAAGAGACCGAGAGTGGCAGCAGTGGCCGAAATATATTTCCGAGGGTTGAGTAGGGGTACCGGAATATATTTCTGGGGGTGGATTATTTAAGTGTCAGAGTGATTAGGGCTCAAAGCTTGAGTTATTCTCATTGATCTCAAATCATATATGTAGAGTACATAGCTTCCTAAGATAACATCACAAGATATGCTAACAATTATCTTGAGTGAAATAAGGCTATAATTAAGGAAACTAATTTATATGATAATAATGAATAATATTCTCTTAATCTTTCTTAACACCCCCCCTCAAGTTGGAGCGGGTGGAGTGAAGACGCCCAATTGGGAAGAAGATGTTCAAATTGCGATTTGCCCAATGCTTTGGTGAAGATATCGGCCAATTGGACATGAGTAGGAACATAGGAGGGATCAATGAGACCATCTATGATAGCATCTCGAACAAAGTGACAGTTAACTTCAATATGCTTTGTTCGTTCGTGAAACACCGGATTTTTTGCAATGTGCAATGCTGACTGACTATCGCAGAACAATTTAATAGCTTTGGGATAATGTACACCCAAGCTCGAAAGAAGACCCTTCAACCACTTTAATTCACAAGTGATGGCATACATGGAACGATACTCAGCATCTGCCGAACTAGTAGCAACAGTAAGTTGTTTTTTGGTCTTCCAAGAGATAGGCGAGAGGCCTAGAAACACCAGCTATCCTGTCAAAGATCTGCGTGTTAAGGGACATGCAGCCCAGTCTGAATCACACCAACCCTGCAGAGTGAGGTCACTGTCAGATCGTAACAGGATTCCTTGACCCGGAGTACTCTTTAGATACCTAACAACTCGCAGAGCTGCCTCCCAGTGTTCTTTCCTTGGTTCCTGCATGAACTGAGATAGAATATGGACCGAATAGCTAGGCTAAATCCGGCCTAGTGACTGCAAGGTAGATCAGCCTGCCGACAAGTCTGCGATAAGATTTAGGATCAGAAAGTACGAGACCACTTGCTAGACCAAGCTTGTGGTTTTGTACCGTAGGAAAATCGGCGGGCTTGGAACCTAATAATCCTGCCTCTGAAATAATGTCAAGAGTATATTTTCTCTGACACAAAAACAAACCAGAAGAACTACGGGCAACCTCGATGCCCAAAAAATATTTCAGAGTGCCAAGATCTTTCATATGAAAACAATCATTGAGATATGCCTTGAATGCCCTTAGAGCAGCGGAATTATTCCCTGAGATAATTAGATCATTAACATACACAAGCACATTAATTTGTGTGCGACAATTAGTGTAAGTAAACAAAGAATAATCTGAGTATGACTTGAAGAAACCATATGCCTTCAAAGCAGAATTAAGTTTGGCAAACCAGCATCGAGGAGCCTGTTTCAGGCCATAAAAGGATTTTCTAAGGCGACATACCTTATTAGGGTGCGATGACTCAAAACCCGGGGTGAGTTTCATGTAGACTTCCTCTTCAAGATCACCATGGAGAAAAGCATTGTGGACGTCCATCTGATGAAGCTCCCAATTTTTAGAAGCTGCAACAGCAAGAAAAGCACGTACAGTGACCATTTTAGCCACAGGAGCAAATGTTTTGGTGTAGTCAATGCCCTCCTTTTGATGATTGCTAAAGACGACCAATCTAGATTTTAAACGTTCAATACTCCCATCCGAATTATATTTGATCTTGTACGCCCATTGACTTCCGAAAGGACGCTTGCCAGGTGGAAGATCTTCCATTGTCCATGTGCCATTTTTTCAAGAGCCTCGATTTCATTTTGCATTGATTTTCTCCAACCTGCATCCTTCATAGCCTCCTTAAAAGACCGTGGCTCTTTGCAAGAAGTAATAGCTGCAATAAAATTTTGGTAATATGGAGAAAAACTGTCACAATTAATATAATGTGCTATAAGATAATTATAAGGAGTAGCTGAGGGATGCTTTGGAGACGGAGTGTTAGGAGATGAAGATGATGGACTATTAGTGAGGACCGTATGAGTGACATAATCCCGGTGTCGAACATTGGGTACCCCGACCCAATTGTTCTTTTTGAGCTACTGTTTGGGGCTGAATTAATGGAGTTGGGTTGCTTGTGTGCTGTTCCGAAGCTGCTGGAGAGTGGACAGAAGGCTCACGGAGGAGCTGTTGAGCTGCGGGCTGCTGCGTGGGAGGAGCAGTAAGCTCCGCGGCCTCCCTGCGGTGAGCATCAGTTTGCCGCGGGAAGCCCGTGGACTAATCTGATGTGTTTTGTGCTTGTGGTGAAAGCACGTCAAACTCATCCCCATTAATTAATGTAGCATGATTTTCTTCTCATTAAATATTGTAGCCTTATTCTCCACCTGCACCTCATTACCCAAATTATTTTCAGCTTGAATATCCAAAGTCACATCAACAAAATCAAAATCTACAGGAATATTCATGGGCATAATTTTTTCTGGTACAATGTTGGATGAGGTCGGATCAAGAAATGGGAAAATATCCTCGAACAAGTTTGACATTTGTGACCACAAAAAAATTCTTTCGATTCAAGATCAAATAAATTCCAACCTTTCTTCCCAAAAGGGTAACTCACAAACACACATTTACGACTCCTACTGGCAAATTTATCTCCCTTAGTTTTCTGATTATGGGCAAAACAAAGGCACCCAAAGGTACGAATAGTAGTATAAGAAGGAGGAGTGCCAAACAAAATTTTGTAGGGGGTTTTATTTTGCAAAAGAGGAGAGGGAGTACGATTAATTAAATGGGCAGCAGCTAAAACACTCTTCCCCCAAAAATAAATCGGCAAATTAGCTTGAAAACACAAAGCCCTCCCTACATTGAGAATGTGTTTATGTTTCCTCTCTACTCTACCATTTTGTTGCGGGGTTCCTACACACGAGGTTTGAAATAATATATATGTCAGTTGCATTGAAAAACTCACGCAAACAATTAAATTCCGTGCCGTTATCACTTTGTACAATTTTAATTGTTTGAGAGAACTGTCTATCAACCATTGCCACAAAAGACATAAACATACGAAACACCTCAGTTTTATCAATAAGCAAATATATCCAAACAGCACGTGAAAAATCATCCACTATTGTCAAAAAATAACGAGCACCACAAGACGATGCATGCCTAAGAACCCCACAAATCACAATGTATTTTTTCAAAAATTCTAGTAGTTTTATTCTCACTAATAGAAAAACTATCTCTAGGGTGTTTACCACGAAAACAAACTTCACATGCTTTATTTAATCTACCCTTACAATTTTGAACGGGAGAGAGAAGCTTAACAACTTTTTCCGAAGGATGACCCAAACGTCTGTGCCACAGTTCTAACATATTAGGCGACTCATAAGTAGCCACATGTTGTATGGAAGCCCTTCCTTCGAAGTAGAATATTCCATCTCCCCTAACACTCGTTCCAATCAACTCCCTCAACTGGTCTTGTATAGCACACATATTTGAGTTAAATTGGACAGTATAATTTGTATCATCAATTAATTGTGATATCGAAATTAAATTGCAACGTAAATCAGGAACAAATAACACATGAGTAAGAATGATTTTCGAAGATAATCGAACCGAGCCTTCCTTTATGGCATAAACGGTTTTGCCATTCGGAAGACCAACCGGGTAATTAGAGATAGGTTGAGTATCAAAAAGCCACTTGTCACAACAAGTAACATGTCTAGAAGCCCCAGTATCCACGATCCATAATGCATTATCAAACTCACCATTCAAACGATCATCGGCAATTTTTGTGTTACTAATAAACCCGGCAATCGCCTTCCATTGATCCGCGGTGAACGTGTGTGAAGCACTGCCAATACCCTCGGCATTGGTTGATGCAGACCCTGCAGTGGTAGCATTTGCTCGAGCCTGCCCACGCCCCTTAGCACCTGCCTTGCCACGCTTGGAGGGGTTAGGCCACCACTCCGGAAATCCATTCAATTCGAAACAACCAGAGACAAGATGAACCGTTTTCTTGCAATGGGAGAAAATCAAACCAGACTTATCAGGTTTGTCCTCGGAGGCAATTTGCTTCGGTTTTCCCTGGCTTGTTCGGAGAGCGAACCCCACCGCATCTAGTGGCTGCTCCTCTGGAACATGAGTAGTTAGACGAATTCGTTCGTCTTGTGTGACTAATTGATATGCCCTATCAAGAGAAGGCAATGGATCTTGAGAAAGTATATTCGTGCGAGTCTAAGCATAAAAATCATAACACAACCCCATTAAGAACTCATGTAAACGAGCCACATCTCGACGCTTCTCATGTGCAGGACCTGCTAAGCATTTATCACAGCAAGAACAGGTGATTATAGGTTCATGGTTGTTCAATTCTTCCCAAAGGCTTGTTAATTTGCCAAAGTACAAAGCAACAGACATAGTCTTGGACTGCTCACAACGAGCAATTGAAGATTTTAATTGGTGAATTCGTGGACCGTTAACAACAGCGAAACGCATCTTTAGAGTATTCCATAAACGTTTTGCATCTTTGTATTTCGAAAGAGTGGTCTTCACTTCCGGGTCAATGGTGTTCACGAGCCATGAGATTAACATGGCGTGAATTGTATTCCAATCCGTTTGTATACACGGATAAGAAGAAGTAGTAATGGTTCCATCAAGGAAAACAAACTTTCGACGAGCCTCCAATGCGGTTTGTATATCACCAGCCCATCCATCATAGTTTTCGCCACGAAGTCGGGTCAGAGTAATGAAGTCACCAGGTCTGTCATGCGGACCTAGATAATACGGGGAAGTAATATCAATTCGCGGTGGTGGAGGCGGTGGTGTATCATCACCAGCCATGGTTCTTTGTTTTTGTGTCTCTGTTTTGTTTTTTTTTTTTTTTTTTTTTTTGATCGATTAAAATTCCTTAGCGACTGATACCATGTCAGAGTGATTAGGGCTCAAAGCTTGAGTTATTCTCATTGATCTCAAATCATATATGTAGAGTACATAGCTTCCTAAGATAACATCACAAGATATGCTAACAATTATCTTGAGTGAAATAAGGCTATAAATAAGGAAACTAATTTCTATGATAATAATGAATAATATTCTCCAAATCTTTCCTAACATTAAGAGTACTAGTATATATAAACGGGGGTGATGAAAGGTGCCAAAATATATTTCCGGGGGTTGATTATTAGTGAAATTTTCTTCATGTAGGCGGATGCACAATGCTCCGTGCATCCGTTTTCTTTTTAAAGAGGCGGAATGAAAGTTTAGTTGTTCACTAAAGAACATATAGTTATTTTATAAAGAACATCTAGCTATTTTATAAAGAACATCACATATAGTTGTATTATAATGAACATATAGTTGTTTTGTAAAGAACATATAGCTATTTTATAAAAAAAACACCAATCTTTATGTTCTTTATATATATCTAAAGAACATTCGTAATATTAATAAAGAACATGATCATTAGAGGTGATCAACTTCAGCCCGGCCCGAAAAGAAGATGGGTTTGGGCATGCCTAAAAATACATTTTTAGTTAAAAATCCACACCCGACCCGAAAAGAGCCCGAAAAGCCCGCTATGTTTTCCGGGGTTGGGCTCAAGATATTATATTAAGGCTCGGCCGGACCCGAATTAACATTATGTCACAGGAAAAGTTTTATATACACCCGATTTTCAGTAATTTACTAAACAACGGGTTCACTTTTGTCAAATTTAGTGTCACTTTGGTCAAATTTATTGTGACTTTTGTCAAATTTATCAATTAAGCATAAATAACTCTAATATATGTGAGAACAACTTTTATGCATTTTTATGTAACTTTTGCGCAATTTATTGTCACTTTATAACGGTTGGTCAGTAATTTACTAAACATCCGTTTTATTTAAAAGTTTATCTATGTCACAAATAAAAGTTCATTATATTGACAATCAAAGAATATGAAGATAAAGAACTTTTTTTTTTTTTTAAACAAAAGAACATTATTTAACATTCTATAACATGTTCTTTTCAGTTTGACTGAATGTTCTTTACATTTTTATACAATGTTCTTTACAATTCTATAAGATGTTCTTTTCACTTTAACTAAATGTTCTTTATATTTCTATACAATGCTCTTTCCGCTTTTTTTTTTTTAAGTGATGCACCATACGGATCGTGCATCCGCCTGCAGGATCCACGCATTGGATTAGTAGAGGTATCGAATGAATTTGGATTGTCAATAAAGGGTAAGGTGGATCCGCCTAAAATTTTCGGATCCAAAAATTTCCGGTTCTTCCTAGGTGGATCTGAAAATTTTAACTGGATCCACCTCCTAATTTTTAACGCGAATGTATTTTTTTTTTCTTAATTGATTAATTAATCAAACTTAATATTGTAATCTTTGTATTTTTATTATAATTTTTATTATGATTATTGTTAATTTTATGATTAGTTGAGTGAAGTTACGAGAGTGAAGTATATTTATTAATTTGTTAAACATATATATATATATATATATATATATATATATATGTATATATATATATATATATATATGTATACATATACATATACATATACATATACATATACATGTATATATGTATATATATATATTTACGTAATTTGGTTAAACATATAAATAAAGCCGTAAATAATTGTATAAATATATAATTTGTTTCATGTTGATTAAACTCACTAATAAAAAATGCTAGATTCCTTGGAAAAGCTTGTTGTTCCGTTTTCTGCACCACCAGGAGTGTTGGAGTTGTTGGATACATGTCACAAATTAAGTCATAAGCAAGTAATTATTACTACTTTCTATATCCTTGGTCTCCAAGGTTATTATATTTGCTCTCCAAGGTCAAGGCTTACATTTGTAGTATACATATCCATCATATTCCTCTTGTTTTGAGAACATGACACAAAACACAACTACTAGCTCATTAGTGAGTTTCTTAGATCTCTTTGAGAATTAGATCCTATATAATCCAGAGAGTCATACCATACTCTTGTACCCTTCGGGGTTGTACTCTCATACCCTTTTTCATATATTAGATAATTATTACTCGTTGGTGGGTTGTTTACCTCATTTGTGGGTTATTTCCACGTTAAACTTGTGTGTCTCTTATTACTTTTCTTGTCCATCTTTTATCTATTTATTTCTCTATATCATTTTGTGTTTCCGCCTGCGCTCTTAAATCCTAACAGTGGTATCCGAGCCAAAGGTTTTTTTGAGTGTTTTTTAAAAATGTTTTTTTAAAGATGTCTTTGATGACAAAATTTGATATAGAAAAGTTTGATGGCAAGATTAGTTTCAACATTTGGAAAGTCCAAATGAAGGCTATTCTTATCCATAGCGATTTGAAGGAGGCATTAGATGACAAAAAAAAAAAGCCATCTACTATGACTACTGAGCAATGGGAGGAGTTAGATGAGAAAGCCTTATCAGTTCTTCAACTCTGTATGTCCAAGGAGGTTCTTCATGGAGGCATTAGACGCCACCATACTTAAGTGTATGATCACAGTGGGGTTCAAGTTTGGGGTTATGATGCTTGAAATATTCCCTACAGTTTTTTGGCGACTCCAGTGGAGAGGATTTCTATTTTAATTCCTGAAATTTATTTTGGCAATAAATTAGAATGAGTGGATGAGACTCGAAAAGTTCTAAGTTTTCGTATGCGTAATTTTGATTAACATTATTGTCATATGCATAAAAATGGTCCTCATTGGATAGAACATCCGAAATGAGCCAAAAAACATAGGATTTTACACGAAAAAAATTTGAGAAATATCTTTCACAACTAGAATAGAAATAATACTGCGAAATCTGGAAAATTCTAAGAACACAGATACATGCCAAGACATGTAGGAATTAGCGTCTAGAAAATAGGGCTGGCAAAAACCGACCCAACCCGAAACCGACCCGAACCCGACCCGAAAAAAGTGGGTTAGGGTTGAGTTTTTCGACCCGAAAACTTAAATGGGTCGACACGAACCCGAACCCGAAATTAAATGGGTTAGGTTAAGGTTGAAAATCTCAACCCGAAAACAACCCACTCAACCCGAAATAAATTTCAGGTTAAAATAAGGTCTGGTCAAATCGAACCCGACCTGATAAACCCAAACATTATACGGTATTAAAAAAATAAATTTTTTTTTTAAAAAAAAGCTGAACAAACCTGATTAAATTTCAGCCCAAGCCCAAATATGTAACTAGTATCTAAAACCATAAAATCCTAAATGCTTCCTTCTCACACAATCAGCCGTTTAGGCTCTCTCCTCTCTCCTCTCCCCTCTATCCTCCTCTCTCCAACTCTAAACTCTTCAAACCTCCGATTCAAATCAATTATTCTCAGTTTTTCGGTTTTTCCCATCCTTAGATCTTCCTCTCCTTCATAATTTAAGTGTTTAAAGATTCACCACATTAACCTTCAAGGTAATTGCTATTTTGAATTTTGCTTTTATACGATTTTTTTGTTGTTGTTGTTGTTTAAATACGAATCTTGCATGTCTATTGTTGTTGTTTTTCTTTGCTATTCAAAGCCTAATTTTGATGTTGTTTGTTGTTTAGTTGTTATTCAAACCATTATTTAATTATATGGTATTGTTTTTTTTGTTTTAATTAATGTTTGTGTTTGTTATATAATTATATTATTGTATTGTTGGGATTGAGTCCTTTATTATTGATGTTTGCTTAAATTGTTTTTATCAGGCTTGGATCCTCACACGCCACACACATAGCCTTTGCTTCAACTTGCTTCAAGTCTCTATTTCAACTCGCTTCAGATTGCTTCAACATTGTACATTATTTGAGAACTATGTTGTATAAAATTTGTAAAAAAAATTAAAAAGATTGGTTGCTTTTGAATTCCTATTTGTAATTTATTTAGTTTATTATATTTTTGTATCTAATCTTTAATTAGACTGGCTAAATAACTTAATTTAAAAAAACAGGTTACATTAGGGTTGACCCGAACCCGGCTACTATTAGGTTATTTTCAAGTCAAAATGACCTGATTTAAACCCAGATAAAAACATTGGGTTAATTCAGGTTACTTTCGGGTTGACCCGAACTCGAAAATATCAGGTTCAGGTTGGGGTTCTCAACCCGAAAACTTAAATGGATCAGGTTCAGGTTGAGGGGTAGGTGACCCGAAATCAGCTGACCCGAACACGAACCCGACCCGACCTGATCCATTTGCCAGCCCTACTAGAAAACAGGGCTTGTCGCCTGTAAAGAGCTCTTGTCTCCTGGTGACAGTTCTGTCGCTTGGCGATAGGGGTTCTTTTGCGGCGACAGTCCCTATAGTCTGGCGCCAAGTTCTTCCAATACCGAGCCAGAGCTCTGCCTTCTTGTTTTGACCATTTCTAGTACTGTTGGCTCAATTCTACTTCCTGATTGAGTTTTTCTCACTTTTCTGAAACCCATATGTGTTCTACATATGGCCATAACCCTATGGGGTTTCACGCTCCATCTACCCAATCGAAATCTCCTGGCAACGATGGGTACATCCGAGTTTGTGAATCCACCAAACCGTGGAAGCAAGTTTTTAACTTGCGGGGTCCCATGTATACACGCCAACCCTTCGAAAGGTAAGGCTTTCGCGCGATGCATTCGGATTCATAACCATGGACCCTCTTTGACTAACCCATATCCTTGAACTTTAGAGAACTAGAGCCATGGTTAGGTTGCAAACTCATTGCATCATGTTGTGACTACTTGACTACTTGTGCATTATTTGCTTGTGCATAGCTTATATGTGACTAAACTAACCTTTGGTTTGACTTGTGTTTGTAAATAAGTCTTTGTAAACTAATCAATGACTAAAGGACTTTGTTTAATTAATTAATTAATTAATTTGAACTAATAAATCTGCCTTATATCGAGTCATAGTTCCTTTAAGTCAACCCGGATTTTTATTCCCGTATACTACACAAGCGTCAACGTTTTTTGGTCATAGACGGAGTTATAGAAAGAACTATGAGTCTTATAACCTATGGATCTGTAGCCCTGAGTTTTATATTTAATTTGGTGTTGGTCTTGCCCCAATCAGAGTCACAGATCAAAAGTTATGACTAAAATACGACAGCCTGTCCAGTTTAATGCATATACGTGAGATCTTAACTTAGTCTTTGCTTGAGTCTAGTCACATAGTCTAGCCACATGGTCATGAAACAAGTCTTAACATGTCACCTACACTCATTAGTCTTAGCACACACTTTGTATATGTCACCATGACCATGTCTTAGGTTCATGCACGAGTCGTTTTTTTCGTCATTTGAGTTGGGGGTTCATTTTATTTCTAATTTCCTCCATATTTCTCCATCTACATCATCTTACCACTCTACACATATGTAGGCGTTTCTCGAAGTGAGCCTACGTTAAAAGCATGTTGTGAATATGCTTGGCACTCATAGGAAGTGGGAATTGACATAACAATTAGGGACAATGATTAGGGACAAAGCAAAGTAGGGAGCCGCCAACAAGTTTTTAAGGAACTTGTAAACCGTTCACGGATCATTTAAGGCAACCACGATTAAGGGACAACGAAGGCAACAACGATTGACCCGTGAAGGTTACACCCCATTCATAATCCATGAGATTACTAACTCCATATGGTTCGGAACCATGAAAGGAGGATCGGGGATGATGGTACGAAGTGAGTCATGGAGTCACATTCGCCCGTATTGGCCTCTACTCGATTCTTATTATGAAAAGTATTTCTTGCGATCTCAAAGGCATACAAATAAAATATTCAATTTGCTCCAAACTATTATTATGCTAAATTGGTTGAATATTAATGCAACATATAATTCTAGAATATCGTGATCACTTGATAAAACAACAAGATTAAAAAGGAACCTAAACCGGTTGTCCAAATTATCTTATTAGGCGTGATATTCAATTACATATTCCTTTTAAACATGCAATATGGTGATCATAAATAATAATAGAACAAACATTAATATTGGAAGCAATCTAACAATAATAGCGTTAGTCAAATCAAATAATAATAACCCTAATCATGATATTAGCAATATAAATAATATAAGTAATTGAATTAATTTCTCACACTCCGCGCGTTCCTTTAAATTGCTACGTCATGAATAAATTGTTAGTAACTTCAATAAAAATATAAACCAAATTGAAATTAACTTAAAAGTAGAGCTGATTTGGTCCAAACCCTCAGTTAATTCTACCTTTCACACCTTGGTTTAAGTATAGAACTTCGGGTATTGTATGGACTCCTTAGAGTGCTTAAGGGATATAAAATTAGAGAATAGGGTGGCTAGAATTTAGGCTAGAGCAAGAGAATGATTATTGGTGTAGGGAGAGAGAATGATTTTTGGTGTAGAAGAGAGGAAAAGAGAATAATTTGATGATCAAGCTTGTTGATGATTGAAAAAAGGGAGATATGACCTCTATTTATAGGGAAAAAAGAGGGGGTCGAATCAAGAAAAGATAAGAATTCGAATCGGATAAAACTCTTGCGATAGACAGCAGTTTTTGCGGTTTTTGTTTTTATCATATCTTTTGATCCAGAAATTGGAATAAGATGAATAAGATACTGTTGGAAAGCTCTTAAAATCTACTTTGTAACCCAATTAGAATCAGATTAAAATATTTTGTAAAATAAAAGATATAGCCGAAATAGTGGGACGGTGTCAGTTTTGGATAGAGTTTCGTATTTCTTTTATATCTTTTTCGTTATAGCTCGGAATTGATATGATAATATATCATTGGAAATATAATTTCAAGAGCTATCCAACCATATTGGAATCAGATAAAAACTATGAAGCGCGAAAATAATATCTAACAATCTTTGAACGTCTTTCAATTCAAATAGAATTAGAACTTTCAAAAAAGAAAAGTTTTAATCAATTTCAAATGCTTTAATCTTATATTTTCAAAAAGGATAATTAGATCTTTTAGAAGCTTATAGAAGCTTCCAATTAATCCTAATTGGTTTAGGAATGAGATTAAATCCTTTGGACCCTCCACATGATCATTGGGTCGTAGGTAAGGTGGGCTTAGGTTCGGTTTAGACCCAGTTTAGTATTTTGGCCATAACTTATTCGTTATAACTCGGATTTGGGCTTATAATACATCGTTGGAAAGCTCTTTTCAAACCCCATCCAAACATTTAACAATTGGACCCAGATTATGGACCAAAATAAACTGGATTAAACGTTTTTATAAAAAGAACACGAAATGAATGATTTTAAAGGACACGAAATAAATTATTTTGGGTTTAAAGGCACGAAAAAAAGGAACATAAGTTATGGTTTGGTGAAATGGGTTAGGAATTGGGTTGGTTTATGAAATGTATTGAGATTGAACATGGATTTAAGCATTCCAAAGATTAAATACTCAACCCAACCAATAATGGCGGTGAAAGGTTGTTCATCATCGGGTTTGGTTTTGGGGAGACATTTTTGGGTGTCTACAACATACTTTCTCCACACATATCATTCCCTTCATTCTTTCGTGATCTCTTCCCTTCTATACATGTTGAATCGAGTTTGAGTCATGTGATTGACAAGAAAAAAAGTAATGATGAGACAAAATACATGGCAAGCTTCTCACCAAGATTTCATGCTTTCTTCTTCTTTTTCAATTTTCCCCCATAAGTATAGTATAGGCACCATGATCATTGCGTTGCCAAAAAAAAAAATTAAAAAAAATAAGGTCGAATTAAGCACAAGGTATACCCATTATTAGAGGCACCCCTTGTAACCCTATCATATCATCTTCACCTTCAAAAATAAAATCATATTTTTTGATAAACCACTTTGAGCCTCATCTAACGATTGACCTTTCTTTCTTCAACCGACATCTACCTAACCTTGGGATGGGATGGTGTGCGACTTATGCAAGTTTCAAATATGAAAGCTTGAGTGATCTCAAAAGAATAAAAATAAGCAAACAAAAAAATAATAGAAGTGTACAAAAGGGCAAGTGTTCCAATGTCTTTGATATGAAAATATCTTTGATAAGAACACGTCTTGGATTGCGTCTCTTATCGAGTGGCTCGGTAACGTGCCTGAGAAACATGAATGCCAAGTGAGTGATAGACCGCATGATCGATATTGCCCACAATTACAAAAAAGATTCAAAATAAAATAAATGCAAAAGCAAAAGAGAGAGCTAAAAAAAAGGAGTTAAAGGCCTCAAGCGTAAAAATACAAAGATTCAAAAGCAAGGTTGCACACCTTGGGGGCTTATCTAGGGTCTTGAGCCTTTATCCCCTTCTTCTCTAACCTTTATCCTAACCACGTTACAACCCTTAAAAAGACCTTTTTGAGGTATACACACACTTGTGCGAGGTCCGGCTAGGGCTACGTTCGGCCTGATTCCTAACGGATACGTAGGCAACCTCACATTGGGGTGCGGCCGTAAAAAAAATGCATTGATATTCGCACTTACACCTTGATCATATCAAGGGATCTCCAATGCTAATCCCTATTTACTTAGAGCTAGACTTGGGGGCTTGATCCTTACATCATTAGCCTACCTAGCCTAAGAGGCATCATTATTTCACTCTTATCAAATAATACTTTTCCTTACACTTAGCCTTTGCAGCCTAACTTTAGTGTCACTTTCACACACATCACAGATACATGACCACATAATCCTTCCCTTAGGAACCCTTTGTCATGAAATCTTAACACAACGTTGAAGTATGCTTTGTCATATCAACATCTCTCTTCACTCATAATCATCATTGTATCAGGAAGTATGAAGTGCTTAGCCTCCGTGCCTAAGTTGCCTAAATACTTTCATAATCTAGTCAATTAAGATAGTTTAGGATAAATTACTCCTTGCACCTTGAGGGACAATATCGAACGCATATATTTGCCTAAGCTCATTCGACATGCACCATTAAAAACTTCGATTCTTTTTTCACGCCTTTCTTTTTCGGGAGAAAGTCAGTACCCCTCCACAAAAATCATGGAAAATTTTTGTTTCTTGAGTCATGTACACATTGAGTCATAAGTCAGCACTTTGCACACACTAGTCAAACATTCCCGAATTTTTTCGGAAAGAACCGCGAATATAGATATAGGAGATTCTTCTAAGATAAGAGGAGTTTGAGCAAAACACATGGATTAGTAAATAAGAGATGAAGAGCTTTAATTTGCAAAAGATTTGAGCGGATTTGGTTGGAAGGAAACGACCAAATTGAAATATCGCAGCAAACCAAAAGAACACAGCAGCAGCGCAGAAATGAGAAAGAAAGAAGACGGGAATTTAAAAATCTGAATCTGTTGCCAAACGACAGCTTTGTCGCGTGGCGACAGAGTCTGTCGCCTGGCGACAGGCGCAAAGCGCGGCGACAAGTATGTCTGGTAAGTGCTGGATTGGCGACAAAATACGGGGCTCCATATTTTGGTTATATGGACCTTGTGCAGCAGTTTGGGTTCCTTGGTACGCCAGTTGGCCCCTCTAAGTAATTTAACAAGATTTAGTAATTGGCTTAGTTACAATCACATTAAGTGATCGACCTGGTAAAAAGATCGTCTCACTTCGCTTAAAGCGCGTAAACATTGGCTCATTATAAAGGCACTGAAATAATGGTTAATAAACAGCAGAAACACTGAAGTAATGGTTCACAAACAGCGAAAACGCCGACATATTGGCACAACAGCAATATCAAAGATCAATAAGTAGAATAGTCTTCGACGATGTCCCAAGGTAGAGAAGAGATTGTCTATAGCAGCGAGGTAATGTCACAACTCTAAAGATGGCAAAGTATGTTCACCTTCGACGATGTCCCGAGGTATAGAGGAGATTGTCTATAGCGACGATGTATTGCTGTGGCGAAGTACTGTCACAACCCTGAAGATGACGAGGTACGTTCACCTTCGACGATATCCCGAGTTACTGTGGAGGATTATCACCAAAAATATTGAAGATAGCGAAGTAATGTTACCTTCAACGATGATGTTCACGAGGTACTGTGGAGGTTGTCGCAAAATGCAGCAACAAAATCAGTTACTTCAGAGACGTGTGCTCGATGGTGCAAGATACGCGTTTCTTAACTCTTTTATCTGTTTAACTAACGCTAGTTTGTAGGTATCGGCGTTACAAGAATGATTTGGGATCGAAGAATATTCTGAATCATTCTCCGTCCCTATTAATACTATGACTTTTTTTTTGAAACCTAAGTTTCTCCAAACTCAGTCAAAGTGGAGGCTTCTGTAGACACCCATTTTTGTCTCCCCAAAACCAAACCCGGTGATGAATACCTTTCGCGTCGAACTATAATCAAATGAGGTGAAAGTGTGAAAAGTCAAGTGTTGCGGTTAGTTTTTATTAAAATCTTTCTTTCTGTTTTCGAAAACCTATTATATTTTGTAAAAACGTCCAATCCAGTTTATTTTGGTCCATGATAAGGGTCCAATAATAGTGTAGTTGGATGGGGTTTGCAAAGACCTTTCCAACGATATATTATAAGCCCAATTCCGATGAATATTGAAGAAGTTATGGCCAAAATACTAAACTGGGCCCAAACCGGATTTTACCTACGACCCAATAATCATGAGCAGGGTCCAAAGGTTTACTCCTATTCCTAAACTAATTAGGATTGATTAGAATCTTCTATAAGATTCTAAAATATCTTAATTATCCTTTTTTGAAAGATAAGATTAAAGAATTTGATTTAAATATTAACTTTCCTTTTTAAAAACTTTTCTTTTTTAAAGTCCTAATTCTATTCGAATAGATGTTCAAAGACAGTCAGATATTATTTTCATACCCTCATATTTTTTATATCCAAATTTTATATGATTGGATAGATCTGTAAATTATCTTTCCAATGATATATTATAATATTAATTTCAAGTTATAACGAAAAAGATATGAAAGGAATACAAAACTCTATTCATAACTGACACCGTCCTAATATTTCAGCTATATTTTTTATATACATAAGATTTTAATCTGATTCTAATTGGGTTGGAAAGTAGACTTCAAGAGCTTTCCAACGACATATATATGTATTATTTGGACCTCTGGATCAAAAGATATGATAAAAACAAAATACGCAAAAACTGCTGTCTACGAGTTTTATTTCGATTCGAATTCGGATTCTTTTCTTAATTCTTTGACCCTCTTTTTTCCTATAAATAGAGGTCATATCTCCCCTTTTTCAAATCAACAATCTACAATCTACAATCATCAATTCTCTCTCTTCTCTCTCTGATCAATATAACTTAATTATTCTTTCCCTCTTGATTCTCTAAACTAGCTTTTTACAAACACAATTCCGCAAACACAAGATCTAGAAACACCTAGCCAAGTTCGAAGTTGCCTTCGCCCTAGACGTGAATGGTTGATAATTTTTGAGGATTTGGTCCCAAATCCAGTCTAAACTTTTTAACTCTTTCCTTCAATCATTTAATTTAATTCTTTGATTTATTATTTTCATTGAAGTTTACTTATTTGTGTATTTTGTTATTAGAAAGAGGTATGAGGCTTCAAAGTAAGTAGATTAGCTTACTCCTTATTTGTTGCAATGTAGAAAGCATGCTTATATTGTTTTAATTCCTAGTATCATGTTAGGATGTCTTTTATGCTTTCTAGTATCATGAATAGGTTGCTTTTTGTTCTTTCTAATAGCATGTTAGTACCATGTTAGGTTTAAAGCTTTGATCTTCAATGTTTAGTGATATGGTAGGATTTGTTATTAATATTGTTAGTATCATGCCTACGATCTTGCTATTATATTTAAGCTTTATTATGCCTTATTATGATTATGATATTGATATTGATATTGTTATTATTTATGATTATTATTATGTTGCTTGATATTATTTATATTATTGTTATTGCTTGATCACGCCTTTTATGTATGTTTAAGGGGAATTTGTATTTGAAATCACGTTTAATAAGATAATTAATAATTTGGTTTAGGCTAATATGATTTTAATTCAAGTGATCGCCAATAATTGTTTTATTTGTGCATTAATATTCAACCAACATAGATTAAACAGCTTTAGGGTTAACCTAATGATTGCATGTTAGTCAAAAAACACACATGAATTTGTAGGGCGAGTCCTCTCTTTTGTAGATTGGATTCGTACCCTCATCCCTGAACCCTATTTGGTTCAAGAACTAATGGAGTTGACGATCTCATGGATCGTTAAGGGGTGTAACCTTCACCCTGTGAATGGTTTACAAGTTCCTAAAACTTGTTGGCGACTCTTTTGCTCTCTTTTCTTTCCCTTTGGACGCCACCATACTTTAGTGTATTATCACAGTAGGGTTCAAGCTTGCGGTTATGATGCTTGAAATATTCCCTACACTAGGCCACGACAAGACGTGCGCTCAGCAGGCAGGAACAGAGCAATAGTACAGATGCAACGGTACAATAGCACCATCACCTGAATTACGACCTGAGCTCCCAAACCTCCCGGTCGAGTCAACAACCAGGAGGCTTAAGGGGCCGGAAGTGCGCATGGTAATTCAGCCAAATGACTCCTTGAGCCACGGCCGGTAAGGCCACACGCTCAAAACAGCTGGCATGAATGACCTCACGCCATCTCTTAAAGGGCTAGTTGTAGGGAATAGCTCCTACTTAGCTATTCCTTCTTGCTGGGCTTAGTTGGGAAGATTCCACCACGCAAGTAAGAGTCGGCATGAGTGATCTCATACCACCTCTTAAGGAGCTAGTTGTATAGGATAGCTCCCGCTGACAATCGCCCAGCTCCCAGGATGCGCACTCATGGCCGAGAGAACAACTGAGAGGGGCTCACCAGCCCGATGGAGTCAGCTCGCAGAGCTGACCAGGTTGAACTCTCCACAAAGGAGATTGTACACCTATTAATAGAGGGCAAAGTACAAAGGAAAAGAGGTTAGACACACAAGTAATTACACTCGCTACATCTCTCTAACTACACTTTCTCTCTCTAAATTAAACACTCTCTAACTTAGGCATCGGAGGGGGGCTCCTCGAGCCACCCCCGAGGGCAGTTTACATGGCCTTGTGTAGGTTGTCGATGGGGCCCAGCTCACCCAGCAGAGCCCTTGGATCCACACCGGGAACAATATCTTACACTATTTACTACTCTATTATTGATCATTTCGTTTAACCTCACTCCTAATTAATTTATCCAATTAAAAATATACACAAAAATAAATTAGTGTAGGCTGATTTAACCTCACAACGAGAGTAAGAAATGTGTAAAACTACTAGAGATACCAACATGGGTATTCGAGTTGATCGAGTTTGTTTGGTTCGAGTCAATTCAGGCCTCGGGTCATAATTAGATCAAGTCACTTTGGTCAACGAACGGCCTTTAGGTCAAGTTCATGCAAGTATGAGTCGGGTCAAGTTTTATCAGATTATGTTGGGTGGTTTACCATTTTAGATGCAAGTCGGATTTGATTTGAGTCAAATTCGAGTACGATTGTGCTTAATTTTTTATTAGGGATGTGTTGAGTTGAGTTTGGAGTGAGTTTACGACGGGTATAGGTGCTATGGTACGGTACGGGAGTAACAGGACTACTAATTGATGTATTGGGGTCATACCAAATATTCAAGGGTCTTAACCCTTAAATTTCTTAAAGGACATGCCACTAAAGGGCTTTGAGATATAAGCTAAATAACAGACGACCATTAATATCAGAAAAAAGTAAAATAAAAAGTCATTTGAAATATCCTTTTTCGGAACAACAAAAAGGCCAAAATTCTCCAACTTCCATTGTCGTTTTTTTGCTCTTCGGTTTTTTGAAGAAAAGTAAAACCCGAATTTTCCATTATCATTCTCTCTCCACTTTACACTTTAATTTGTTTGGATAGATAGAAGAACTGGGGGTAGAAAGGGAAAGAATAGGGAGGAATCCATTTTCCCTCTTTCACTAATAACATAATCCCTTTAAATATCACCTCCGTTACAGGATATAGTGCAACGATTTGACATAAAGCAGAGAGGGATCATGTATATTCGTTGCACATAACCTGTAATGCAGGTAGTAGAAAAGACTTGAAGGGGAAATGGAGCTCACCTCCCCCTTCCTTTTCATCCCTTCTCTTCATCCTCTTTTCCTTCCCTTCCTTTCCTTATTTGTTATCCAAACAAAGTGTTAGCGATATTTTCTGACTCGACAATATACAATTGCCTAATGCCTACGTCTCTCGGGGTCAATTCTCCTCTTGTTATTGATAGTATAAGATATTATTGACAACACAAGCTATTGGATGAGGCATTAATAGTCAAGTGATATTCTCTGACTTTTTGTCGACAATATACAATTGCCTAATGCCTACGTCTCTCGGGGTCAATTCTCCTCTTGTTATTGATAGTATAAGATATTATTGACAACACAAGCTATTGGATGAGGCATTAATAGTCAAGTAAAATAGTCAAGTAAATTGCGTTTAATTGGATCCCTAAAATTGATAGTCAAGTTTAATAGTCGAGTAAATTGGTTTTAATAGTCAAGTCCAATTGGGTGAGGCTTTATTAGTCAAGTAAACTGCGGGAGGCTTTAATGGTCAAGTAGATTGGGGGAGGCTTTAATAGTCAAGTAAATTGGGTTTAATAGTCAAGTAAATTGGGTGAGGTTTTAATAGTCATCAAGTTAAATAGCCAAGTAAACTGGGTTTAATAGTCAAGTTAAATATGCAAATTTTAAGATGACGAATAGTGCACCTAGAATTAGGTGCACCACACCTATATTTTTAAACATTTAGTAAAAAATTCTGAACAATTGCAAATGCATTACGCCTATACTTTGGAACATTTAGTAAAAAAAAAATATGAACAATAGTAAATTTTGAACAATTAGTAAAAAAATCTGAACATCGCAAATTTTGACTATTTAGTAAAAAAAAAAATCTGAACAATTGCAATGCACTACGCCTATACTTTTGAACATTTAGTAAAAAAATATGAACGTACAATTACGAATTTAGAACATTTAGTAAATAAATTTGAACAATCGCAAATTTTAAATTATTACGAATCAGACAAATTTTGAATAATTTTGAAAGAAATTTGTCTCACTCATAATAATTCAATAGTTTTGTAATATAAACTGAATATTTATTATATACAAAATGAAAATTTCTATATAAAATATGAACATAAAAATTGCATGTTTATGTTCAGTTAAATTATAATTAATTTTGTGACGTGTTCTTCTTGTTTTTTTATTAAATGTTCATTTTTTTTGTAAAATGTTTAATTTTTTAACTCAATGTTCAAAAGTATAACGTGGTGCACCTAATTCTAGGTGCACCATGGTGCACATAATACTAATTGAGTTAAATAGTCAAGTAAATTGGGCTTAACTGGGTTTTGTGTAATTTTGATCGATTTTAATTTAGAGTTATAATATTATATTTATGATGTTTTAGTATGATTGATTGAGAAATTGAGGTTAAAGTTGAATTGGTAACCCTAAATCTGTATTTTTTTTCAATAGGATTTTGACATGGATTTATGCTAATGTTGAAACTTATTTCTTGATTGAGAGAGTATAACTTTGAAGTTAAATTGTTATAATATAGCTCCATTTTGATATATCCTTAAATTGGTTGTGAAAAACTTTAACAAATTACTTTCAGTATAAGATGATATCAAAATGGGGCCTTTTTCATTAATGTATTGTTGAATGGGAAAAGAAGATCAGATACAAGATGTACGTTCTATTAGGACATTTGTGGCTTATTGTTATGATTAGGATTCTACTTAAAGAGTAAAAAGAAAGGAAAAAACAAAAGTTTATCACCTTAAATCAACAAGTTTTTATTAAATATGGGCTCATATTGTTAATACAATTACGAATATGATATACTGACTGAAAATTTTTGTTGATTTATTTGACATTTTGCCATTTGATAAATTAATTTTGTTCGTTAAGGTGATAAAGTGAGGAACCCTCAAGCGAAAGAGCGGGGAGAAGAGCCTTATCGGTAATGCGTACTACGTCTATCATATCACACAACAATTTGCTATTACCAACCTGGCCTGTAAAAAAATATAGAAAAGAAAAAAAAACATGGCCTGTAAAAAAATTAAAGGCACCCTTGATAAGCATGAACAAGTGGACGTAGACCAAACTACAGGGGACAAATTAAAAGCAATTACTGTTTGCAATTATATACTACAATTGCACAACGATTTTTCAAAGGTTGCTACTTTGCCGTGCTACACATGGTTTGTCTTTAGACTGTGATAAGTGTCATTAGAGTCACAATCGTTAAAGAAAATTCAACAAGCTAAGACGAAGCAACTAACAATAATGGTATTAATTAGTAATCAAAGACTGAAAGATACAACTACTGTACTCAAAGACACATGACTTGTTAATATTTATTGGACTGAGCTAAAGTGAACTGAAGTGAGTTGAACTGAATTGTTTATGAGATAAACTGAACTGGAGTGAAGAAGCCCTTAAACCATACGTAGAAAAAGGACATAGTTCGTTGTCTATTTGGAGTTAAAAGTGTCAAAAATGCAGCACATGGCTAGAAAGGTACAAATGCTGTAAGACATTCCACATATGCCTAATCCCATACGAGATACGAGACTACTTACTATGATGATGTTGAGTAATTAGGTTTTGATGATTGTAAACTAATGATGATTATCTATCTAATGTGTTTGTTAAGTTGTGCATAGAATGAACAAGTTATACTTGGAATAGGATATAAGGAACCTGAGCAATGACAAGTATGTATATAAGGAGCTTAAGCAATATATGATAAGCAATAGAAGAACAAGAACAATGATGAGTGTTATGGTTGATAAGCATAATGATGGCTAAGGAACTATGCAGGTAACTATGTAAATAGGTGTTTGCATATGTTAGCTTGATGAGGTAAGTATTCTATACATACGTGAGTCGTATATATGTAGGAGTATTTACATAAGCTTTAAGTTTAATTAGTTCTCTCACTTGAAGTTTGTTTATGACAAACAAACTTCAATCTAATGTTTCTCTTAAGTGTTCATGTGAAGACAGGTTCTGACTTAGGTGAAGTCAATGGGTTCGAACATAGAAGACTTCAAGAGGAACAAGAGAAAATGAATGAACCTAAAGCAAGTTCTCCCACAAGAACCAAACTACGAAGGAACCGAAGTTATTCTCTAAGGAGATGCAGAAGGAACCTTTGGCAGGCTTTCCCACGAGAGCCGGAGCATGTTCCCTAACAGGTACATGAAGAGTTCCATGTTCCCTAACAGGTACATGAAAAGTTCCCTAATAAGAACTTAGTTCTCTAACAAGAACTATCTAAATTCCCTAACAGGAACGTTCCCTAATAGGAACAACGTTGCCCCGAGAACTAGAAAACATCAATACTACAAGATTCCAGAACAAGAGTTTCAAAGAAACAACATGAAGACGAAGAAATCAAAGTATATCGCTCTAGGATTCATGTAAGTATGTTGGACCAAGGTGAACTCATGATAGTCAATGAAATTAGAGTTACTGACTTGTCAAGAATTCAGAGACTGTCAGAGTTCCAGAATCTAATTGGAACTTACGTCTGCACGTCGGTAAAGGTCGCAGGTTGAATTTAACGATTATATATTTATCTACCACGTGCATATCTTTTAAGGATTTGGTTTTACAGAATAAAGATATTTATTTTCTAATAAATCCTTGTGGAAAAAGATAAGTTATTTTTGAAAAATATTTTCAACAAAATAAGTTTTAAATAAAATCTAATTTTATGGTAAGTATATATTTTGTTAAAAGATATATTAGTATATTTGGAAAATATATGATCTAGATAAAATCTGATTTTATGGTAAATATATCTTATTATTATTGATAGAATATATTCTTAACAAAAGATATATTTTCGGAAAACTTATCTTTGGAAAATATCTTTTATTTCTATCTTTTAATAATACTTATCTTTTACGAACAGAATAATTTGGGTGTACTATAAATATGCTCATATGTATTCATTCAAAGTTGAGGCTGACGAAGCTTAGTGGTCGGGCTTAATGGTTTCATTCTTCACCATGAAGCTAAGTCAGACTTCCAGGTCAAAGTTCCAGTCAGGTTTGGTTTCAGTTCATCCAGACAGTTCCAGATCAGATTTTGAGTGTCCAGCATATTAGTTTTATCTCTTTATTCATTGGTATGTATTTAGAGTTATTCTTTGAGATCTTGTAATTGGGAAAAAGGGTATTGAGTGTTTTATGTATTGGGGTGTGAGAGTTCGTGAGGATTCTTCTTATAATTGTAAGACTGCATTGTGTGAGCTTCTAGGTGAAGCCGATTAAGCTTCTAGGTGAAGCTGTGAGTTTTGTACTTAGGTGGTACAAGTAGTTTGTACTTTGGCAGTACGTGTAGTACTTTGGTGGTACAAGTGAATCTAGGTGTGGTGCTTAGATTGGATAGGATAGGGTCCTATCAAGTAGCAAGTCCAGTGAGGAACTTGTGAAAATAAAGGTCCGTGTCTAATAGGTTGTAACTTGGTGTTTGCCCTATTATAGTGAAGTGTGTTGTGTTTGAAATTCCTAAGGTAGGGTCGAGATTTTACATCCAGTTGGGCCCTGGATGGTTTCCTCATAAAATCCGCTTTGCATTGTCTAAGTTCCTAACAGCAATCAGTTTTATATTCCGCGAAAAGTACACTACTAGAATTCGGGCAAATTGCGACCGTTTTTTTACGACCGTCAATAAAACGGTCGCAACAATAAAAATCTGCGACCGTTTTAAAGGCGGTCGCAATTTTACGACCGTTTTAAAGGCGGTCGCAATTTTGCGACCGTTTTTTACCATTTACACCGTCGCAAGTAAATTTAAATAATTTTTTTTAATAAATAAATGTGAAAATTAATTAAAAATAAAAATAAAGTAGTTGCGACCGCCTAAAACAGTCGTAGATTACGACCGTTTTAACTCACGGTCGCAAATAGTCGCTAGTTGCGACCGTTTTCAACAGGCGCAGATAATGTAGTTTTTTTCCTTTTTTTTCAAAAAAAAAAAGGGGTATAAAAGCCCACTAACCCTAGCCCTAATTTCTTTTCAACACTTTTAGCAGCCGTTCCTTCTCTCTTTTCTCTTTCTCTTGTCACGTCTGTCTTCATCTTTCGTTCTCTCCATTCCTATTCTCCTCCATCATTCCTCCTCTCCTCCTTCATTATTTGACTTTTATCGCCGGAAATCAGACACACTTCAACGAAATAGATCGAAAATCGTCCAAACATTCAACCGACACCAACCGTCACCACCATGACTTTCACCGTCAAGCTTTAGCTCACCACCACTATCTCTACCGTCACAATTTTATGGCTAAACAAGTTGATGGTTTTTAAGGTCAAATTCGACCATGAAAAGTCCAGATCTAGACTTTTCATAGTCGAATTTGGCCTTATTAAACCAAATTTGAGGTGAAATTCGAAGTCAACACGAGGTTTAAGGTATGTTATCGTGTTTATACTTATTTTTCTAATTTTTTATTCGAATTTTTTTGATTTTTTGTTCGAATTTCAGTATTCGAATGTTAATTTTTGTTCATTTTGGGATTCATTTTCGTTTTCATTTTTTTGTTAATGTTTGGGTTTGATTTTTGTTATTTTTGTTAATATTACTATGTATGTTTGATTTTCGTTTCGATTTTTTGGTTGATTTTTGTCAATTTTATTTTGGATTTGATTTTTTGGATGATTATGGTTTGATAATTGTATCATTTTCGGTTTTGTGGTTTATTACTTCGAATTTTGTCTGGTTTTTTTTTATTAATTCGAATTTCCATGTTTTAATCATTGGAATTTTGTCTTTTTTTCGTTTGAATTTTTGTTTGGATTTTCTAGTTTATCTGGGTTTGATTTTATCTGTGTTTTGGTTTGATTTTTGCTAGTTTTCGTGGTGGGTGGCTGGGGTTTTCGTGGTGATTGGGTGGTGTTTTAAGGAGTGAAGTGTGGTGGGTAAAGGTGATTGGCTGGGAAAGGGCAGTGGGTGGAGTTGGCTTGGGTGTGAGAAGTGGGGGGCGTGGCTGTGAAGAGCAGGGGTGGTGCGTAATATTTTTTTTTGTTTTTTTTTTCAACTTTTAGCGACGGCCAAAAGCGGTCGCTAATTTCCGTAATTGCGACCGCTTCTTTTACCGGTCGCAATTATTTATATTTGCGACCGTTTCCTTTGCGGTCGTTGAAAATAACAAAAACGGTCGCAATAAATTTGCAACCGTCACACAGTCATAATAGTTTTTTTTGCAACCACGGAAATAACGACCATCCCTTTATGACCGTTGACGGTCGCAATTATGAATTGCGACCGTTTTTGCTGTTTTCTGCGACCGTTTAAGGCGGTCGCAAAAACCTTAATTTTTAGTAGTGGTAGGCACTAGGAACATATTACAATTCACCCCCCCCCCCCTCGTGTAGTATATCATCAGAAATAACAGATGACTAACTCATAATCAATGTATGATGTTTACTTGCAAAATAAAGACCCACTACTATGTTTTTATTTCTCTCCTCCCCGCTAATCCTACTTGCACATATTCTACAACTAGTTTTTTGCCCGAGCAAACGCTCGGATATTCAAAAGAATTTTTTTTATACATAGTACTATCTATATTATCAAATTTATATAGATTAAATACATTAATGTAAAGTACTTATCTCTAATTTTAGTTTGTTGACATGTTATTAATTTGAAATTGAGTGAAAATCCTTTTTTTATGCAAAAAAACAAACAATACATAAATTAAAGGGAATATATAATGCATTTTATAGATTAACGATTAAATTTATTTATGCAAAAAAAATAATCCTTTTTGTAAGCCTTTTTTAGTTTGGGGGAAAAAAAAGAAATATCCGTCCCCTAAGTATCCTTTTGTGGGGTTAGATTTGCATAACCTTAAAGTCACGAGGTAAAAGCTTGAATGCTTTGATTTAATTTGTGGTCGATGGTTTCTAAAATGATTATTTTTGTACCATATAACTTTTTTTTTTTATCAAAATGTAAGGATATAATTATTATAGGAATAAATTATTTTATAAAAAAACTTGCTCGCTCCATTCTACCATTATAAAGTTACATCTAGAATTATATTTCAAAAATTATCTCGATCCATGCTTCATATGAGATTCTATGGAGTTTTATTTTTCATTGTAATTATTTTAGTTTGGTAATAAAGCAAATGCTCGTGAGAGTGAGTGTCCTGAGGGATAGTGTTAGATTATGTAAATGCATAAATTTATTTATTTATCTAAGTTGTTATTATTGTTCTATTTTTTTCGGTGTTTATTAGGTTGTATATTTACTTTTTATTTGTTTATTAGCTATCTTATTATTTTGAAAAGAAAAAAAAGGATTTTTGGCGGCAAAATTTTTAATGTGAATGTGACACGTGTAATTTGGGGATAATGCTGGTGATTACTTTAGTATATAGTATTAAAGTATTAATTTTTTTTTTCTCCACCAACCTAGCTCTATTCTCTTAACCTTAAAATAATATTCTTTCCCTTTTTTTTTATTAGCATCACTTGGGAATGCACATAGTTTTAGGAAATAAATATTATATTGTGAGTGAGTGAATATATTATTATAGTAAAAGTAAGATGAGGACCTTGAAAGAGAAAGTATGTGTGAGAGGATAAATATTTTATAATTTAAGTGGGGACCATGAACGAGAGAGAATTGATAAAATAATTTGAGTGGGGTTTAAAGTAGGAGAGAAAAATATAAAATATTGTATAATTTTAAAAAATATAACAATAAAAAGTAAGTGATGCAAATTAAAAAAACGGAGGGAATAATATTTAGTAAAAATAATTTCAATTTAATAAAAATTATTTTAATCAAGACTTATCCAACATGAATTTACCCTTACATGAATGCACAATATTATTATTATTAGATTTTTATTTTTATTTTTTTGTGTTTGGTGAATCATTACCTGTTAGATGAGACACATACCTATCTTCATACCACAATCTCTATACTATTTATGCATGCACAATATTTCCACAAAGTAATAACAATATTAAAATATAACCTTCATAAGTAAATTATTCTAATAATTTTTCATACTACTAAACCCTTCAATATTGTTGCGTTCACAAGGCAGACCGTCAGCGTGTTCATCGGGCTCATCAAATTGCTGGAGAGGCGGCGGTTAATTTTATTTGCTTTAATATTAATTTGTAGTATGGTTTTTTCCTTTGTCAAAAAAAAAAAAAAAAAAAAAAAAAAAAAAACTTAATTAACCCAAATTCGTAAGTTTGAATAATTTATACTATATAAATAAATCTATTGATTATGTATTTAAGAGCCATAAATAAAACTATTAATAATGTGTTTGGGAGCCACGAACAAAATTTTTATCATGTCAAAGAATCAGCGTATAATTAACGATATTAGTCCTACCAATGAGTATGTAGTTATACAGGATAGAGTAATTATGTTATGATTTGTACCTTCAAAAGTTTATCCTAATTTAATGTAACAACTTCTTTGGAAACGGTGTTATTAGACGCAAAAAGGTGAGTTTTTATATAATTCTATGTTTTTTTGTACTTTGAAAATAACAACCATAAGATATAGTTGTATGAATCTAATGGTGTTTTTCATACATGTGTTTAACAGGGTGGCAAAATACAGCCATAGCTAAAATTTTCATACTTTGTATATGTTGTATGTAATAAGTGTATTCATTCTCTTTTGTAGGAATGAATGCTTATTTTCCACCTTATTTCAACTTCTATTGCATTATCAGAACATACATTTGGTTTTTAATTCAAATGTCGATGTTATCATCTTTTTGCATTTTCATAACTAATTGGTTAGATTATACGAAGTATTTTAGAACCTAAAGTTAATTACAAGTAAAAAAAAAAAAGAAAAAAAAAATTCAACTTTTGTTTTATATATTATTTTATAATTTGCTTGAAATAAGAGTCTTAATTGGTATCATGCACAGTTATTTTTTTTTTTATTTTAAGAAAAACATAACATCATCTCTTTATTGCTAAACTAGCGATTAAATGTATAATTAATTTGACAATTAAATTTCTTAATTTGCTTCAATTCAGAGATTGACAGCTGATGAAGAATGTGAATAGGACAATGGATTTTTTTACGAGATATATGCTGGAGTTAATGATGAAATTGGACTCGACATTGCTAACATAATCACAAGTTGTGGACTCTAAGTATATCTTGCTAATATACTCTATGAAAAAGTTTAGATAAATTGAAACATTTGTAAAGCGATTGGTGATCTTACCTTTTGTTCGCTCACCATTCTACTTTATTTAATCATATTTACTTTTTTTCTTTTTTTTTTTTTTTTTTTTTTGTGTCTATTTTGTTTGATAGCTATATAATTAGGGTAATATTATATGTAGCCCTTAGGGCTATATATAAGCATTAAATATACTCTTGAAAATTGTATAAAATTAGGAATTCATGACAAAAACACGCGTAAATCAGTGTTATTAGTGTTTATATATTGACGGTTTCTTAACTTTTTACGATTTTCAAGTGTAAATTTAATGCTTATATGTAGCTCTTAGGGCTATGTATAACATTTTCCATATAATTAATGTCTTCCCTAAAAAAAAAATAGCTATAGAATTAATGTGCATGACACGGTTCCTAAACTAATTTATTAATATTTCTATCCCACCAATATTAATTAATATTTCTATCCCCAAGTTTGTATAAACCTATCCATGAATAGGAAAGCTGGCATATTTATTGTGGTCAATTATTTAACCCACCATTTTAATTTTCTTTTTTGGAAATATATATACCCACCAGTTGTTATTATGAATATTAAGATTAAGTACGTCCAAGGCTCAAACAAGCCAAGAACTAAAGTGGGTACCAGTACCAGTACTTCTCCACCCCCCACCCACCCCACCACACACACACACACAAAAATAAATTAGAAGTGTTAACTCAAAATCAGTGGTTCGAAGTGTTCATTTCTTCAATTCATCATGGTGTCCTTCATACTACTATTATTTTTCCTAATTAATTCCTCAAATTCATTTCCAATTTTAAACTACGCGAGATCAGATTGCTACAACTCGTCAATATATCCTCTCAAAAGCTCGTATGACACCAATCTCAACAATTTGCTATCAAATTTGGTCTCAAAAATTTCTACTGCAAATGATGGTTTTATTACAATTAAGCAAGGCTTAGAAAATCAAGATCCTACTTATGGCCTTGCCTTGTGCCGAGGTGACATTGATCGTGACGATTGTAACGATTGTGTTAAGATGGCTAGCGAGGAGGTAACAAGTGATGAGTGTCCGAGGGCAAGTCAAGCAATAATTTGGAAGGAGCGTTGCATGCTTCGTTATTCTAACATGTCCTTTTTTTCTCTCCTACAAGAGGAACCTAACATAGTTCTATACAACATTCTCAATGCCACGGACCATGTCGAAGATAGGATTAGATTGCTCCAGGATACATTGAGTAGTGTATCGTCTAAGGCAGCTTCGGTCAAGTCCGGTAACAAGTATGCCACTAAGGAGGCATTGTTTTCGCCCTTGAATAAGCATTTGTACACTTTGGCTCAATGTGTTCCGAACTTAACAATGGGGGATTGTAGCAAGTGCTTCCGTAAAGCGGTTAATCTTATTCCTAGCTTTGTCTCGCTTGGAGGGATTGTGCTAACGCCTAGTTGTACGCTAAGGTATGAACCTTATCAGTTTTATAGCTTAATAAGTTTGACGCCACCGCCAAATTCGAGCATAGCGCCATCTACAAACATTATTGCAAGAACAAATCAGGGTATGTATGTAAGTTTTGTTACAATATGAAATTTATGGTCTTTCGTTTCAAGAAAATTTGTCAAAAATAATCTCGCCAGACAACCTCTAAAAGACGAAAACCACCCACCCACCCACCACTATAGATTTTTTGATCGCTCAATATTCCAACAAAAAAAAAGGGGAGGGGGTGTTTAAGCCTTAAATGTATCACTAGTGCCACTATAAACTATATTGTGTAGATTAGATGAATTGTTTTAATTTGATAGGAATCTGTTACTCAGCATTATACATTACAAAAAGTACCTACGAAGTTTCATATCATTACAAAAAGAATTGGATTTCTACTATATAAATTGAGAAAAAATTTGAAAAATACCTCCATCTATTGTTGTCATCTGAACAATACCATCTCAAGTTTTTTTTTTAATTGTATCTTACCACTTAGTTTTATTAAAAACTACCACTATTTTTGTCCAACTCCCCTATATGACATCACGATGGGTCCTACTAACCAATTTTCCTTCGAATTTCACATTTCCTCTTCCCTAATCATCCTAATTAACCAATTATACCCTCGATTTTGCATTGTCATTTGGCTTGAAGAACAAATTAGCGAATAAAAACCCTAAAACAACGCCTAATTAATTGATTTGCAAATTGATATTAAAATTAGACAAAGAGGAAGAAGAAGGAATAACAGAGGTGAGAATCGAGGGAAAATAGAGGAACAATTGGTAGTGAGACCCACCGTAACGTCAGATAGGGGAGTCTAGCAAAAGTGATAGTAGTTTTTAGTGTTTTTGATAAAACTAGGTGGTTAAAAAAAACTTGAGGTGATGTTGTACGAAATGACAACAATAGATTGTGGTATTTTTCAAATTTTTCATAAATTGATGAGTTTATTTATTAGGGGTTAAAAGAAGCCAAGTCCGATGGTAAAGAGGGTATAGTTTGATGTGAGCGTTATTGGTTCTAAACAATTAATTGTAACTTGTAATTCCAAATTAGTGCAAATCTATCTTGGAAAAGTCAGAAGTCAAGTCAGAAGTCAAGTCAGAAGTCTAGGAAATTTCATTTCATGAAAAATTACTTTCCGTTAAAGTTCTTAAAAGAAACAGGTTCATAATAATTTGTTACCAATCAGAAAATTTTATCGGTTTTTTTTTTTAAAAAAACTACCTAATAAAATCTAAATTTTTGTGAATACCTAATAAAATAAAATAAAAGCAGTTGTTAAGAAACTACCAAATAAAAGGTAAAATGTTGTAAGTTATTACCTTTGGCCAAATTTTCGATGTTAGTTGATCTAGTTTTACGGCGTTGACCCACCTCAGAACACCCTCAAAACTACCTTAGGGGGTTGGTTTTTAAGGTGGTATGGTTATATTGGGGGTAGTTGGAGATATTTCGAGTTGGTGAAGGTAGTTTCGTGCTTTGAATAGTGGTTTTTGGGGTTAGGGGTGTTTGTTTTGGGTTGGAGGTCATGCACACGGAGGATGTAGGGTGGTTAGCTGGAGAAGTTCATTTCAAAAAAATTTAAAAAAATAAATAAATAAATTGATACCCTATTTCTCCAAAGATTTTAAGAATTTTAAGATACAATTTTTAGTTCTCTTTTAAGAAATTATCAATTGCCTCACAATACTTGTAAATTTTTAAGTTAAGGACACCTAGACTTGTCTATTTAGGTAAACGGATCGGGTTTGGGCCGAGTTAGTGTAGATCGGGTCAATTCGGGTTAATGTCGTAACCTATGTGGGTCGAGTTCGAGTTGGGTCATGCTTGAGTAGAGTCACATCAGGTCATACATCTTATGGGGTTTAGGTTGGGTTTAGGTCGGGTTACATTTGGGTCAGGTGAGTAAGAGGTCAGGTTTAATTTGGGTTTAAACGGGTTAAAACGAGTTAGAGTCATTCTTAGGTCCGAGTCTAGTTCAGTTCAAGTCAATAAATTGGGGTTATAATCAGGTCGGGTCGGGTCATTTCCAATTCCGACCATGTTCGAGTTCGGGCCTCAAATATTAGTTTAATTTGGGTCTCGAGTTCATTTCAGATTGGGTGATATCGGGTTTAGGTACATTTTATAGGTCATTTTATTAACAGTTCACGTATTAACGTTTATGTTTAATCATTATCATGTATTTCATTTATGGTAAGAGTAATAATGTGAGTGTTTGAGTCAATTTGTATAGGTAGATTTGTAAATTTGAGTGTTTCGATCGAATTAGCTCAGTTCGGGTAAATTTGTCTTCCTTGCATTACTATTTGGATCAAGTCACATCAGGTTTGGGTTGGGTTAAAAACAAATTAAATAAGGTTGAATTTGAGTCGGGCTAGTACAGGTCAGGTTGAATCCAGGTTGGGTGGAATTCTGTTCGGGTTAATAACATGTCGAGTTGATTTTGGGTTTGAATGGGTTAAACAAGTTTAGGTTAGTCTCGGGTTTGGTTTAGGTCAGTTCGGGTAGGATCATCTCACGACGGGTCATGTTCGGGTTCAGGTCACGAATCCTAAGGTTAATTCAAGTCTCGGGTTGGTTTCAGGTTGGGTCATATGGAATTTGGGTTTCCAATTTCTCGGGTTCAAACAAGTTAGGTCATGATTAGGTTTCGGTAAAATTTTTGGGTAGGGTCATTTTTCGACAGCTATAAGGGCACCTACACTTTCAAAGACGTATACATAATAAACTAGCATACTTGTTCAGGAAAGAAGAAGACAACTGCAACGAAAGTAGCTGTGGCGACCATTATGCCATTAGCGGTCATAGGACTGTTACTTACAGGCATTTGTGTCTTTCGAAAGAAAGCAAAGAAGTACCCTTCTCCAGACTTTAAAAATGGTATTTATCTAATACAATGAAGTTTTAATACAATGAAATATTTACTGAACTTTTAATTATAGAATGAAGTTGGCTCATATCTTCTCATGTTGCTATATATAGTGCTTGATGACTTGATAACTGCGGAGTCTTTGATTTTTGATTTGAAGACACTTGAAGCTGCCACGAATAACTTTTTGGATGATCACAAGCTTGGTCAAGGCGGATTTGGCAGTGTTTATAAGGTAACCAATTGGTCACGACCTTTCTATGAAGAAATAAGCTGATAGATATTATAGGATTATTATAATATTTGTCGCAGAGTAGGATATATTTGTATATATTTGTGATATAGTTTGTATTCTTATCGTACTAGCTAGGTTTCCTAACAAGATTAGGACTAGTATTGTAACACTATATATTAATCAATGGTACACACTCCAATCCAAGGAGTTTTCCGAAATCTAACATGGTATCACAGCCTAGATTTTTTTAGGGTTCCACAAAGAAAAATAAATATATTTTTTTTCCTAAAAAGATCCGATCCTTACTTCCGCTACACCTCTGTTCACGTGGTAATTAAATTACCTTCATCACTAATTCTTTGTCCCCCATTGCTGCACCTCCTATTTCTCTTCTGTCAGTGGCAATTTTTGGTTTAATTATCAATGGCCAAAGATGATGAAAACCCAACCCCACCTCCTCCTCCTCCATCCAATGACTATCACCCTGCTAACACTATTAACAACATCAAGAATGAGGTTCCAGAAATTCTTGACCGTGACAAAGGGAACTATGGTAGTTGGGTTGAACTTTTTGAAATACATTGTCATTCCTGCAATGTTATTGATCATATCGATCCTAAATCCCCTCGTCCTACCGACCTCACAACTGCGCAGTGGAACCGCCTTGACTCAATTGTGAAAAAGTGGATTTACAATACAATTTCTGCAGATTTACGAAGCACGGTGTTGTACAAGAACGCTACGACACAGGAAACTTGGGATAGGCTCGCTAAAATTTCTCAAGACAATGGAGAAATCCGTGCTATTTATCTTGAAAACCAATTTAACAATCTTTTTGTGAGAATTTTCCAGATGTGTCTTCCTACTGTCAGAAATTGAAGGAACTCAAAGATCAACTAGCCAACGTTGGTCAACCCGTGTCCGAAAGAACATTGGTATTACGTCTTTGTGCAGGTTTAATTGACTCAGATTACTATGGAGCGGCTCAATCCATCACCCAAATTCGAACTCTTCCCGGATTTGATGAAGCAAGATCAAGAATTTTGTTAGAGGAGTCTCGAAAATTCGCAAAAGACAACTCCGGGCAAGCGTTTGTTACACAAGCTAACAACTTCACCGCCACCGCCGCGGCAACCGCCCAGCAGCAGCAGCTGCCACAACAGCAGGGCGGGGGCGGTGGTGGCGGTGGACGTGGCAGTAAAGGTTGGGGGCAAGCCGAAAAGCAAAGGTAGAGGGCGTGGTGGCCAGCAGCAGCACCAATAACAAGCCCCAGCCCAATCAACGGCTCCTAACCAGTCTGGCCCAACTCAGCAACAATTATGGGCAAGTTTCCAACAATGGACTCAGCAAGCCACATGGGCCAGGCCTCCTGCTCCCTTTCCAATCCAGAACCAACAGTCAATCCTTGGTCAGCCCAAGCCACAGCAGAAGGCCTACGCAGCACAATATGGGCAGCCCATGACCCCTACGGACTTGGCGTCCTCTTTCTCTACTATGACTCTTCCAAATCCCGACAATCCATGGTACGTGGATTCGGGTGCCACATCTCACATGACGAATAATGCTGGTAATCTATTGCCCCTTTTTAATTTAAGCACTAAAAATCATATTTTAGTTGGCAATGGTCATCGTATTCCAGTAACAGGTTATGGTCATGGCACTATCCACATCCTAAATCACCCCTTATCCTTCGTGATATCCTCTTAGCACCCCTACTCATAAAGAACCTTATTTCAGTTCGTAAATTTACCACTGATAATTTTGTGTCTATTGAGTTTGACCCTTTTGGTTTTTCTGTGAAAGATCTTCGTACGGGGACAATAATAACGAGATGTGATAGCTCGGAAGATTTATATCCAGTCAAAATTACCAAGTCCACTCCGTCGACCTATCTAGCTACCTCACTCACTGCTGTCTCCCATCTACTTGGCATAGTCGTTTAGGAGATACTGGAGCTCAAGTTTTTAGCTATCTTAAGTCTAAAAATCATATTTATTGTAATAAGGAGCATGACTCCACATTTTGCAATTCTTGTCAATTAGGAAAACATACTCGCCTTCCCTTTGATAATTCTAATAATACTACTGTTTGTGCTTTTGATATTATACATGCCGATCTATGGACATCTCCTATTCGTAGTTCTCACGGTCACAATTATTATCTAGTTTTATAAGATGATCATACTCATTTTGTGTGGACAATTCCTCTAAAATACAAATCCCAAGCTTTTCAATCATTTATTAATTTCCGAAAGTATGTTGAAACCCAATTTGAACGTCAGATTAAATGTTTTCAATGTGATCATGGTAGGGAATTTGATAATGACCCTTTTAAGCAAAAATGTATTGACCATGGAATGCTTTTCCGCTTTTCTTGTCCACACATATCCTCACAAAATGGCAAAGCCGAGCGTATGATTCGTACACTTAATAATATTAAGCGTACAATTCTTTTTCATGCGTCTCCCCCCCCCCTCGTATTGGTTTTATGCTCTTGAAACGGCCACTTATCTCTTATATATTTTGCCAACAAAAGCCCTTAAAAACAATACTCCTGCTTTAGCCTTGTTTGGAAAAAGTCCTTCGTATAATCATATCCATGTTTTTGGGTGTCTCTGTTTTCCTAATCTGTCTGCAATAGCTCCACATAAATTAGCTCCTCGATCAACCCCGTGTGTGTTCTTTGGTTATCCTATTGACCATAGAAGGTATAGGTGTCTTGATCTCACCACAAATAAAATAATCATATCGCGTCATGTCAATTTTGATGAAGCGACCTTCCCATTCCGAAATTTAGCTCAATTTCGTAGTCAATATTATGATTTTTTAGGTGATGATTCCCCCTCACCTTATTTGTTGCATCCTATTGTTCATACTCCGCAACAAATAGCACGCCCACTATCTCCTAAAACCCAAAACAGCAACCCACACATTCGAGGCCCAGTTACACCTCCTATCAGCCCACAAAGCTCACACACTAAGTTTGTCAGCTCGCGAAGCTCACAAACCATGTCTGTCAGCCCACGAAGCTCACACACTCACTCTGTCAGCACACAAAACACTCATGCCAGGTCTTCCCAGCTCCCTCATACGAGCCCACCCTAGCAGCCCAGTCCGTGACTTGGCTGCGGTATCTCAGACCCAGCCGCGGCCATCCCACGGACCCCCCTGTCCACCCAATTACCCTCTCTACAGCCACCACATGCGGCCAGCAGCCCTACCACACCTGCTTACTCCCCGCCACCCATGCGTGGCATCCCGCCCATACAACCCACTTGGCCACCACCTCCTTCCCCCCCAGTCACCCGTAGTCAACGGGGTATCTTTAAACCCAACCCGAAATATTGTAACCTCACCGTTTAACCTTCGGGTCCTCACCATCTTAAATCACCCCTTCCAAAATCCTATAAACAAGCTTTAAATGACCATAATTGGAATGCGGCGATGAATGATGAATATAGTGCTTTAATTAAGACAGGGACATTGGAATTGGTGCCTAGGCCTGCGGGGGTAAATATTGTTAATTGTATGTGGCTATTTAAGCATAAATACAAGTCTAATGGTGACCTTGAAAGGCACAAAGCTCGTCTTGGATGTGATGGCAGGTCGCAAGAAATTGGTGTGGATTGTGATGAGACTTTCAGTCCGGTAGTTAAAGCGGCCACTATTCGTACTGTTCTCAGCTTAGCCTTGGCTAGAAAGTGGTCGATACATCAACTAAATGTCAAAAATGCTTTTTTGCATGGTAACTTGCAAGAAACGGTTTATATGCATCAACCTCCGGGTTTTCTTGATCAGAGAGAGCCCAATCATGTTTGTCGTCTTCACAAGGCTCTTTATGGTTTGAAGCAAGCTCCTAGAGCTTGGTACCAACGCTTTGCAAATTTTCTTATTAATTTGGGCTTTGTCATTGCTAAGAGTGACACTTCTCTCTTCACTTTCTGACAGGGTGATGATATGGCATATTTTCTTCTTTATGTTTGTGATATTATATTAGCTACCTCATCTGACAGGTTGCGTGCAGGGATTATATCTCAGTTACAAACTGAGTTTCCTATGACTGACTTGGGTCCATTGAGTTATTTTTTGGGTATTATAGTGACCCGAAAACCTTCTTATTTGCTACTTTCACAAGAAAAGTATGCACAGGAGATTTTAGAGCGTGCAGGTATGGCCTCTTGTAAACCTGCAGCCACTCCAATTGACACTAAGTCCAAACTTAGTGCAGATGCAGGACCACCGTTTCGAGATACTACTTTGTATCGCAGTTTAGCAGGTGCTCTTCAATATCTCACTTTCACTAAGCTAGGCCAGATATTGCATATGCGGTACAACAGGTGTGTCGTTTTTATGCATTATCCCCGGGAACCTCACTATGAGGCACTGAAACGCATTATGTGTTATGTTCAAGGTACCATTTATCACGGCTTACATTTATATCCGACTGCTTCTCATCGACTTATTACTTACACTGACGTTGACTGGGTAGGTTGCCCCAAAACCCGACGTTCCACATCGAGCTATTGTTGTTTCCTTGGGGACAACCTCGTGTCTTAGTCATCTAAGCGGCAGCATACTTTATCTAAGTCAAGTTCAAAAGCAGAATATCAAGGCGTCGCAAATGTTGTGTTAGAGGCTTGTTGGCTTTGTAATCTTTTACTTGAGTTACATTGTCCTCTACGGCATGCTACTATTGTTTATTGTGATCATTTCAGTGCAATCTACCTTTCTGGCAACCCGGTTCAACACCAACGCACCAAACATGTGGAGATGGATATACATTTTGTTCGACATAAGGTTGGGAGAAGTTCGGGTTTTGCATGTTCCTTCTAGATATCATCAGTTCGCAGACATTTTCACTATAGGCCTACCACGAGATTTATTTTTGGATTTTAGGTCCAGTGTTAGCATACGCCCTCCTCCCGCTACGACTGCGGGGGTGTGATAGATATTATAGGATTATTATAATATTTGTCGTAGAGTAGGATATATTTGTAATCTAACATAAGTTATCACATATTCACATTATTACTAGGTTGAGCTAAGATACTACGTTGATGTGAGGGACCTTCAAATCTTCAATGGCTTGAGTAATGAGTACAGTAGGCCAAAACAAGTGGGTCCATGTGAGGGAGAGTGAAAAAATGCACTTTAACCCATAAAATATCACATGAGACTAAATTTAAGGGACCTTACATATGAGGGGGGTGTAAAAGTATAAACTTTCTAAATAACACATGTAACTACGTTTGGTTTTTTTTTACACATGTAACTATGTAAATGTTTCATATTGAGAAAAGAAAAGAGATTTAGACACTTTATAAGGCTAAGGGCTACTCCACACAAATTGATGATTTAAATACTAAGTATGTGTAGAAATAGATGGTATTTTTTGAGTGGAGACTAAAGAAAAAATGAAATAGCTATATATATAGTATGAAAGGAGATATTAGATATACTTGATATTCTATTATGATTATAGTGTAATAATATTTGTGAAATTTACTTGATTAAATTTATTTTGGAAAAATACACTTTATTAATCCTAAATTTGGCCAAGTTACTTTGAATAATCCCAACTATTGATTATTCTGCAATAATCCCAACTTTTACCTCCGTTTTCTTCCATCAATCCCAAAACTGGTTACCTGCTAAAAAGGTTTTATTTTTTTTAAAAAAATAAAATAAAAATGCCACGTGTCACTTTTTCACTGGTCCAAAAAAACAAATACAAAAAAATCAAAAATAAATTTTTAAAAAAAACCCACAGCCAATCAGCCACCCCTTATTTCCCCAATCAGGCCACCGGAAACAGTCCCCCTTCCCCAGCCCTATCCCCTCCTCCCAAAAACAACCACAAGCCCCAAACGTCTATCCTTCGATGAAAGCCCGCAAGGCCGCTATCACCAAGCCACCCTAGCCAACCAAGTCCTCGTTTCACCATACCCCAACCATCATCCACCATAGGCAACCTCGTCTTCAACACCACCTTCAAATTCTCACTCCCCCACTGCAAGCCGCAACCACCAATCCACCTTAGCCAACCTCGTCCTCTCCTCCGCCGCAAGCCCAAAACCAGTAGTCCACCATTAATTGAAACGAAAATTATACCGCAAACATTATCAAATTCAGTTGATTCAAAAACTACTGAAAATAAAAAAAAATAGCCAAAAAACGAAAATTAAACCACAAAAATAGCAAATCAAAATAGAAAGCGAGTATCGTGATTTCTAGAAAAAGGGGTTGGGTTTTGGCCGATTTCGAAGGTGGATTTGGAGAGAGGGTGTCGTTTTCGTTTGGGTGATTGGCGAAGGAGGTGGTCTATGTGGGTTGCGGCTGGCGGCGACAAGTTAAGGGTGGCGATTGGGGTGGTTCACTACAAGAATCAAGTCAAATAACGACGGACCGGTTCCGACGGACCCGAAAATCCGTTAGAAAAATCGATATTTCCGACGGATTTATTTTCCGTCGGATAATTCCGACGAATTAAAAAATTCCGTCGAGAATCCGTCAGAAATTTCCGACGGAAAATAAATTCGTCGAAATAATTGGACCTTCCGACGGAATATTCCGTTGAAAATGGTCAATTCCGACGGAAAAATATTCCGTCGGAAATTTTCAACGGAAAAATCCGTCGGGACATGTAATTTAAAAGAAAATATTTATTTACTTCCTAACCATAATCCTCATTCTATCCGCCCCTTTCTTTTTCCCTCACTTTTCTTTCCTCTCTTTCTCTCTCCTCATCCCTCCTCCTTTCCTTTCTTCTCTTTCTCTCTCCTCCGTCTGCCCTTTCTCTCCTCCTTTCCTCTCTTTTCGGTCGTCTTCTCTTTCTTTTCTCCTCTTCATTTTCATCACCTCTTTTTTTATCACCACCAACAACAACATCACTGCTATCACCACCACCAACAACCACCATCACTGACATGACCACCACCAACAACAACAACACCACAACCACCGTGCAACAACAACGACGACTGCAACAACACCGGCGACCACAACAACAATGGAGACCACAAGAAGAACGACGAGCACTACAAGATCTAATTTTAATTTGGGTTAGATTGTAGATCTAGTTAATTTTTTATGTAGTTGTAATGTTAATTTACAAATTATATTAGATAATTGTATAATTATATATTCCTTTAATTTTTTTGGTTTAATCATCGTTTTTTGGAATTTTCTTTATGAAATTCTTGTTAAATTTGTAGATCTAGTGGTTTAGATTTATTTTGTGGTATTATTCGATTTTATTGTCTAAATTTTTGTATTTTTGGGTTGATTTTTTATTATTGGGGTTAATTTCGGCTTTTTTTTTTTGCTAAGTTTTGTGTTTTTGAGGTTCATTTTTGGTGTTGTGGTGGGTTTGAAGGTGGGAAGGGGCTGGAGTGAGTGTGGTGGTGTCGGCGGTGGTGTTTTAAGGCGGAATAGGGGCTAGTGTGGGTGTCGGTGGTGGTGTTTGAAGTTGGGATAGGGGCTGGTGTGGGTGTTGGTGGTGGTTGGTGTCGGTGTGCAGTGGGGTCTGGTGGTGTGGGGTGGTTAGTGGTGATGTGGGCTAGTGGTGGGGGGAGGCTTTTTTTGTTTTTTTAAAATAATTTTCCGACGGAATTTCCGTCGCAACATACCAACGGAATACAATCTGTCGAAAACTTGCGAAGGGATTTTATCGGGCCCGGAAATCACTTCCTATGGATTGAAATCCGTCGGAAAAGGCCCTTTTTCCTACGAAAGGTATTGCGACAAGCAGTTGCGACAGAATTTCCATAGGAAACAGATTTTCCGACTGAAAACAGGGTGTTTCCGACGGATTTTTTCCGTCGTTATTTGCCAGTTTTCTAGTAGTGGTTGTTTGGCTGAAAAGTATTTCTTTTTTTTTGGTTTTATTAGGTTTTTTTGTGGACCACTCATGTTGTGACATGTGTGCAGCAACCTACAATAGAAGGTTGTTGACTTTCGTTGACCGGTTTGAAATTGCCAGAAGAAAACGGAGGTGAAAGTTAGGATTATTGCAGAATAATCATTGGTTAGGATTATTCAAAGTAAATTGGCCAAAGTTGGGATTAATAAAGTGTATTTTTCCATTTATTTTCGTGACCTCATAATGAATGCACTCGTATCACAGGGAACTCTGGAAAATGGACAAGAGATAGCAGTTAAAAGGCTATCAAAGGTATCTAGCCAAGGAGCAGAAGAATTCAAGAATGAGGTTGTATTAATTGCCAATCTTCAACATCGAAATTTGGTTAAGTTATTGGGATTCTTCTTAGCAGAAGAAGAGAAGTTACTCGTGTTTGAATTTGTTCCCAACAAAAGCCTCAACTACTTTTTATTCGGTATGTTCAATATCAATCTCATATGAATAACTCAATGTACTCTTTATATCCTTAGTAAAAGTTAAATTTTTGTGTACATAGTGATCATTCATAATTGTGAGACTTTATATTGTGACAATGCATTTTATGATACAATATAGCCTGAATGACTTTCATGAACACGTACTCTATGTTTATATAAAACTTGATCAACCTTGCTAATTTCAAGTATGGAACGGTATATTCTGCATTTGTATACCTTGTAGATGCACAAAAGCAGGGAGAACTAAATTGGTGTACGCGCTATGAAATTATACGAGGCATTTCTAGGGGATTACTTTACCTTCATGAAGACTCTCAACCAAGAATCATTCATCGTGACCTTAAATCTGGAAACATCTTACTTGATGCTAATATGAACCCAAAGATTGCTGATTTTGGTTTGGCAAGAATCTTCAAGGTTGAACAAACTGTGGATGACACAAGCAGAATTGTTGGAACATAGTAAGTTTTTTTATTTACTTTTTTCTCTTAATATAATTGAATGTATCGTTTTGTAATATTGCCTCTGTTAACTATTACTTGCAACAAAGCGATATTATTTGTGAGATAGAAAATATTCCTTTGTTGCAAATAATAGTTAACGGAGGTAGTAGTATGTTATTTAATATTTGTACGTAAGTAATCCATAATGAAGAACAGGAAAAAATGTTTATTGCATCACTAGATAACTTCACATTTTTTAAGGAAATATTAGAACTTAGAAGATTCACTATATTTTAATATTGTGTAAGGAAGCGGATCTGAAAAATAATTAAATTTGTTGTTTTAAAAAAAAATTACGTGTGTAGTAATTGTTTGCATTACCTTGTAGTGGTTACATGGCTCCAGAGTATGCAATGCATGGACAATTTTCTGTAAAAACCGATGTTTATAGTTTTGGCGTGTTAGTTTTGGAGATTGTTAGCGGTAAGAAGGTTAGTACAAGATTCCATCCATCAACTGGAGACCTCTTAACCTATGTGAGTATATATTATTCATGTGTTATTTCATATTTGATTCAATTTCAAGCTAAATAGGAGATCAATTCAAAATCAAATTCATTCTTTTTATGACAATACTTTTCTTAGGCTTGGAAAAGATTAACAGAGGACAAACTCTTGGAATTCATGGACCCGACATTGAAAGATTCATACTTAATGGAAGAGGTGTTAAAATCGATACATTTAGGCTTATGGTGTGCACAAGAGAACACACAAGCGAGACCAACCATGTCAACAGTTGTTCATATACTCAATAATGGCTCTTCCGTCAACACAATGCCTATACCTCAATGCCCTCGATCCTTTTTTCAAAGTAGTAATGAATCATCTCCTGTGTCAAGGTTAAGTCGACATTCAGCTAATATGTCCACACTATTTTCTGAAAATCAAGACACAGTTAGTGAGTTACACCCGAGGTAACACTAAGCTAGCTCAGTGTTAAAGAGAAAATTTTTAGAATTTTCTTTGCGAGCTAGCTAGTAATGACTTTAACTTCTTATACAATGCAAAATATAAATAATTTTCCTTAACATATAGTTTATTTAGCCTTTTGCAATTATGTTCTTATATTGTATTGTAATTTTCTAATATTTGTAGTTAATTAAAGTCAATATATATTCATATCTTTTAAGTATTGATATTCTTTTTAACAATGTTCAACAAGATTAGGTGATTAAACTAAAATTAAGACGAAAAATTAACTACCAAGATTAACTAGCTGACTAGATATGTATTAGATCCGTAGAAAGGTCAGTACTGAAATATAAAGAAACTAAACATAACCTTAGCTTATTACTAATGTGTGGTTGGTACACCCGAGTGCATCATGCTAGAAAGAATATTAGGTATATTTAAAAGAACATGGGCGAAAAAAAGAACGTTATAGACATTTTTAAAAAGCATGAGCAAACTATGTTCTTTGAGTTTGAACTATATGTTCTTTACATTATACAAAATGTACTTTAGTGTATGTACATTAAAAAAAAATTGTCAAATTCAACCACTTGGAGTAACCATGAAAAAAACATGCTCTTTGATGTATTATCATGTTTTTTTTAAACTTTATGTTCTTTGTCTAGTGATAATCAAAGTTAGCTCAGCCAGCTGCCTGGCTCAAAAAATTTTTTTTTTTGGGCGGATTTTGAAATGTGTTTTTATGCATTTTTAGTGGTTTTTTCCCAGCTCAAAAAGCTCGCACGGCCCGACCTTTTTGGGCGGGTTTGGGCACGAAAATTATATTCCAGCCTAAAGCTTTGCCCACCCTGGTGAAAGGAATGGTGTCCTTCGAACAAGTGTATTATTCTGATAGTGGGTTCAGAATTATTAGAAAGCTAATATATTGAGTAAGGTCAAGTGATCGGAATGCCTGGGTGGAGGTCGATTCCAATCAGTAATATTAATGCATAATTAATATTACAGCTTAACCTTGACTGAACCCTTCGGGTCACACCCAAACAAATTAACGAACCGACTCGACGAATTAATTATAATCCGGAAGAAATTAATTTGTCGTCCGAGTATTAAATATTTAGACGTCGGAAATTCGAGCTTGGAGCGTCGAAACCGAGCGTCGGAGAATCTCAAAGGTCGAACCAAAATTTAGGATTTAGTGAGACGGGAAAATACTCCAAGTAACAAGTAAAATCCTAGCCACGCAAAACGCTAGGAAAGCCTGCCAATAAGAGCGTGTCACGTGGCAGCAGAAATGGCAAAAAAAAAAGCCATGTGGCAGCACTCGTGGCAGCCACCTAGCTAGTGGGTGCGCGCCATGGTGGCGTTACGCCACGGTGGAGACACATGTGGCAAGGGCCGTGGACCCAAGTCGATGGGTCATGAACACGGGCCAAAATAAAATGGCCCAACCGAACCCAACTCGGGGCTCAAGGTTGGGTGACACTGTTATACTAAATAAGTAATTGAAATAGATAAATACTTATCTTGATGTTGAGTAAAATCAATGTTGCGTTGGATCAACTGACGATAGCTGTGTCGTGGTAAACTACTGACCTAAAAGACGATTCCGCGCTACCTCCTGGTGTAGTAGACGTGAAGCAGTCGCACTCCAGGATAAGCACGACTCCGGAATTTGTGTGCACTCACAAACCTGACTGGAATTCAGAATACTTGCCTAGAAAACAGAAATTATTAAACTCGTGTTTAACAATTTTTTAGAAGAAAAAAAGTGGTTGTTGTGTTCAAGATGATTGATGAGAGCAAGGGTATTTATAGAGAGAAAATAACTCATGGTAACCATACGAATGTGTCTAGATTCATTCAGCCAAATGACTGGATACGTCACAAACACGAAGGTGTCTAGGCTCATTTAGCCAATTGACTAAATGCGTTATAAACACAAAGGTGTCTAGGTTCGTTCAACAAAGTGACTAGGTTCCTTTAGTGTGGGACATGTACCTCTCTTTAATACCACTATTTTCTTATTTTTCCATCAAGAATTTCCAACAATCCCCCACAGTTTTGAAGATGAGGAAAAAGAAAAGAAAAATGATTTCTGGGTAAAACAAAACAATTGCATAAGTGTCAATGTCTCGCGACTTGAATTAACACATAGTGGACATCAAGCTATGATCCCTCACCTACCAAGTGACCTCCGTCTTGAAATCAATAGGGAGTTAGGGACCCGTCACTTTGAGCCACACAATTGAACATGTATCATATTCTGAAATTCCGCGAATAAAGGTGACGCATTATACTGGCCATACGTCCAGCCTGGATGCTTATAGGTGCTCTAGATTATTAGCCCACCCAATACTCATAGGAAGCTGCCACACTTCCACTCCTAAGTAGGTGAATCCCATCAAGTGTGAGCTACATCACACCACCAAAAATATGGATATGGGTCCATTAAGAGCCATTTGCTCATCCTCTTTCCGTTTGTAGCAAGCACACATCAAACATCTAGGGATGGACAAAAATCAAATTTTGTGCTTTCGAATTATTTCATAATGTTCCCCTTTGAACTCATGGTGAGTAGGAGTTGATTACTTGTAATTCATACTTTGGGCTTTTAATCCCATCCCCTCTGATGTTACCAAAACTAGTTTTATACATAGGCCTTTATTAGTTAACGGATCCGTAACATTCCTTTTAGACTTTTTCTGGTCTAGTGATATCACCCTATTCGACAAATTATCTTTGACATCAACCATTATAGGCATGGTTCAATCAAAAGTAACCACAACTTACAAATCACAACGAATTTCCCTTCAATGGGATATTTGCAAGCACATTTGCTCATAAGAGCCATATACTCTTGACCATCTTGCCTCATAATAACCTGTCAATTCAAGAGCAATAAATTTATATTATTCTAAAACAAACATATCAAAACAAGGTTTCTTAGCACAATTTCCAAAACATAGCTCCACCACTTAGTGGTGCAGATATAACCGCTTGAGTTTGAACTCATCATCGAACTCCAAGAACTCATGGAAACTTGCAATAGTGCAAACTCTAATCTTGTGTACTTTTCAAGTATCTATGCAACCTCCTCAAAACGATCTAATGATCATTTCTCGAGTTAAGAGTATACCTGCTTAATCTACTTACATAATAAACAATGTCAGAATAAGCATAATTCCCAAGAAACATAACACTACCAAATGGACACAAATTGCTCCCATATAATCAATAAATTTAAAAAATTTATCTAATAGCAATGAATCATCCAAATCAAATGTTTAGCCTTAAAGACTTCCAACAAGAATTCAGTGAATTAGCAACACAATCCATAGAAGAGATATTAAGCATCACAATCCCAAGAAAAAAATTGTAAAATTCTACACATAGTTAGACATAATCTAACTAATATTCAATGACTTCTTCCCAGAAATAATCACTCATGATATTCCACTAATTTAAAGTAAATACTCTAAATACATAGAGATACCAAAACAAACTTGTAAGGCAAACACCATCAAAAACCGTCTTTAGCACAATTAATCACTTTCAGGCTTTGGATTAAACAATAGAAAACTCTAACATCAATGCCTCTCATTCCTACTATATTCAAATATCCACCACTAGCTATCAAAAGAATAAAGAAATACTTTCCCAATGTGAATATCCAACCACTTGAAACATAGTAGTAACACACAAATATGCTCAAAGACAATTTATCCATATAAAGGATCAATCAGGCTTAGGATAAAGTTACTCTAAGTATTGCCTACAAAGTCATAAACTAATTCAATTACTAATCAAAAAATGAGCCAAGACTTTGAGTCCAACACTAATTCTTTATTACTTCCCCCACATTGGACAACAAAGTCTGGTTCAGCCATCAAAGCCCTTAGTAGTACGCCTAAAACCTACATTCTCAATGAATGAAACTCCCTCCAAAATTCATATGGGGTCTTTAATAACATAAATTACTTATAAAGAAATCACATAAGTTTATAAAAAACCTGAACCCCCACATGAAAGCATAAGGTCCAAATTCAAAAACAATTCACAACTATGTCATAGAACTTGGGTATAATGACATATAAGGTGGACATGAGTAAAAATAGATCTTTGAAACATTGAATTAATCAAAGATAATAATTCAACAATACTTCAAAATATTAATTCTCATGCCAAAATATAAAATTCAGGGCATTTACAAATTACTCATGCTTTAATCATAAAGATTTATAACACAATAAAGAGTCATAGGCGGTAACACTAAACCATCAAGAAATTTTGGAAAAACCATAGTCTAATTTCCAAAATACTTTACTCAAGAATTCTCCAAAGAGAAAATCATCTAATGTCCTTAAAGAAAAGTTATCACATAATTTCCCTTCACAAAACTCAACAAGTTTAAGAATTATAAATTCTACACATGCTAATGAAATACCGAAAATAAAGTGATGAAATCAATTGAGTTATGAACAAAGCTTCTCAATACGAGTATTGCATATTGATCGAGGGTGTGAGTAGGTCGTTGGTCTAATACCCCTAATCAAATTAATTATTTATAACCTAAACTACCCTAATACAAGTATAGGGGTAAGTAAAGGGTCGATCCACGAAGACTAAGTGTAGAATCAATCTATGCTAATTAGACTACTAGGAAAATTTATGAGATAGAGAGAGGTTAAATTAAACACTACTAGGAGCAAATAAATAAAAGTAGGGAAAGTGGAATCCAATTACATCAATGCATTCAACGACATCATAAAATTAGATGAAAATGACCTCAATTAGGAACGATCAACACATTTAACTCACTCTCGCGCAATTAAGCATGTTAATTATCCTACTAAACTAATTCCCTCTCGTGCAACTAGCCTAGCAAAGGTATGGAAGAATTTAGACTCTCAACCAACTCACTCTCGCACAATTGATTGAAAGCACAATTAAGAACATAAAATCAATTAGCTAGAAAGATTCTAATCCATAAAAGCATCATCCATACACAATAATCAAGAAACAATTCCATACTAATCACAATCAATCATTCAATTTATTAACATAACCTTCATCCATTTCCCTAGAACAAAACCTAAGCAAACATGAAGAACAAAAACATGTAAAACAAGAATAAAATCAAGAATCAAACAACTAAACTAATTAATCTACTCAAATCAACAAATAAATAAGCAAAAACAATAATAAATGAAAGCAATAAAGGTGAGAAAAAGTTGGGAAGACTCATTGAATAAATGGGAAAAAAATCCACAAATTGCTTCTTCAACCTCTCAAAACTCCATAAACAATCCAAGCTTTCTCTCTCTAAACTACTCCTAAACTAGAGAGAGAAGTAACTAATATAACCCTAAGAGAGAGAAAATAAAAGAGGCTAAACTACTCTAATCTAGGGTAAAATAAATGCATGGTAAGAGTTGTTTCAAAGTTAAGAGAGAATAACCCCCCAAAAGGGGTATTTATATACAAGCTATGAAAAATAAAAGAAAAGAGAAATAAAAGAAAATAAAATGATATAAACAAAAGAAAAAGGAAATAGAAAAGGAAATAAAAAATAAAATTAAAATATAATAAAAAAGGAAATAAAACCCAAAAAACCCCCCAAAATCCCATCAGACCCACGCTTGTTGCTCTACTTGTCATCATCATCGAACAACCATCATCAACGGCTCAAATCACCTATCAAAACACCATCATCACCGACATCTTCATCAACCAGCAATCAATCAAGGCCATTCAATTTTCATTAAACTCGCGTGAGAAGCTCGTGATTTAACCCATATTTGCGTGCCTGCGAAGACATCGCGTAGAGGTCGCGCAAATGCTACTGCCTCAACTCTGATTTTTGACTCCATTTGCATGCACTTTCTGACCGGGCTGGCGCCCGCGTTGGTCTGGGTAGCTTCTTGTTGTGAATTGTTGCAGTTTGGTGATGCGGGGAGGAGTTGTGAGAATGCGTGGCTGCTGTAATTAATGGTGGTGAGATGGAGATCGCAGGTGGCGCTGCTGTTTGCGGCAGCTAGTGGTTGAAATTGGTGGTTTGATTGATGGGAGATTGTTGATGGTGGTTTGATGCGGCGCAATGGCGGCGGTTTGTGATTGGGAAATCGTTGCTGCTCAGGTTTGTGTTTGGTGAGAGGTGCAGCGCAGCAGCGGTTGCGCGTGAGTGGTGGTGGGTGGCTGTAAGTTGCGATTGGTTGCGGGTTGCTAGTGAATTCAGGGCTGTGGTGCTGTTGGAGTTGTTATTGGTGAGTGTGAGGTGGAGATGGAAGCAGGGGAGATGTGTTTTGGTTGTGTTGTGGTGTAGGGTAAGGTGAGGTGTGGTGAACGTTTATGGGCAGCAACAAGAGGTTAGGGGCAGCAGCTTGTACGACATTTTGTTGAAATTGATGGACTCGGGTCCCGAACTTCCAATGCAAACCATTTAACTTTGAAATCCGTGCTTTAACCCGTAAACATACCTACATAACCAAAAATACACATGGGAGAATCGGGACAAAGACTAAAATAATAAAATAAAACGAAGTAAAATAAAAGGTTAAACTAAAATAAAATATAATAAGAAAAAGAGAGAAACTAGGAATTATTAACTAAAAATACGAAAATAAACTATAAACTATTAAAAACTACAAAAATACTCAAAATAAAGATAAAAGACGAGAAAAAGCAATCAAAATATATAAAGGATAAAAAGGGTTAAATTATTAGAAAATAAGTCAGAATACGACTCAATAAACACCCTAAAAGTGACATAAAAGTCACTTATCAAACTCCCCCAAGCTTACCTTTTGCTCGTCCTCGAATTAACATGAAACACGAGAGAAGGGGAATGATTTATTCAAGCAAAGCTAATACACTAAAGGAGACAAGAATGTACACTAACTCACTTTCGTAGGAATCATGGTCAATTTTAGCAACTAAAGACAAGCCCTTATAACCCCTAGATCGCCCTAGAGGACGAGTATGCTCTCGTGGGGGTGTCCTAAGATTTTAACCCACAACTCTAAATAAAAACCAAGGAAAGGCAATAAAAAGAAAAGAAAAGGAAACATAAAAAGAGAAAGAAAAACACAAATTCATATTTGGACAAGAGATAGGAACAAGCACCGATGGATGGAAACCTTTCTAAATAGACAAATGTATGCACATTCCAAGATGTCAATGGTAGATTGAAACATAACATATGCTAAGCATAGAGAACTAATGAGGACTCAATCCACCCTAGCCCCAACCAATCGGGCCGCGTTCTCTCCACTAGCTTCAAATCAACCCTTAAGCTAGCTTCTCATGATTCCCCGAAGGAACCGGAAAAAAGATAAAGAAATGAAAAACTTTGAGAAGGTGATCCCAACATCTCAACTATGCAAACTTTCTCCATAGGTTTGAAGTCTATCTCCCTCCACCGTTCTTTGACCTAACCCTGCTAAAGTCTAAGGGTCTTTTCATGGGTTGTAACGTAAGGCTATGGGTTAAGGCAGGGTAAAAATTTGAAAATTTTGGTGATATATCCTAAGTGAAGCAAAAGAGTGGCTTACTCTCAAAAACAAACTCAAGAAGTCACAAAATATCAAACAAAAATACCAACACTAGTGGAAAAAATCTCATTCGTAACAGGCTATCTGTAACGGGCAAAGCTTTGCCCGTTACAATTAAGATATTCGTAATGGGCAAAATAATGTCCGTTACGAATACTTATTTATTTATAACGGACATTATTTCGCCCGTTACAAATAAATAAGTATTCGTAACGGACACTATTTTTCCCGTTACGAATACTATTTTATTCGTAACAGGTAGCACTGTCAAAACGGTTTGACAGTTCGGTTTCGGTTCGGTAGTTAATCGGGTCGGTTTGGAATCAGGTTAATTGTCTTGCGGGTCGGTTTTGGTTCGGTTTAAATAGTTATCGGTTCGATTCGGTTTCGGCTTATTCTTAAGCGGTTTTAATTCGGTTCGGGTTGTAAACAGTCCGGGTAGTAAACGGTTCGGTGCAGGCGGGTTGCGGTTTGTTAACGGTGCGGTGTAAACGGTTTTTATCCCGGTTCAAATAGTTTCGGGTTGGAAACGGTTTCGGGTTAGAAACAGTTCGGTTCTTTTTTGGTTCAGTTTATAACCCCTTCGGATATTTTTCGGTTAAGTTTTTAACTAGTTCGATTCTTTTTCAGTTCAGTTTATAACTGGTTCGGTTCTTCGATGGTTTAACCACTTTAACGTTATTCATATCGATTCCATTTCAAGTTTACTAAATTACGGTTCGGGTCGGTTTTCGGTTTCAAAAAATAAATTGTTTATCGAGTTGTTTGGATTCGGGCAGTTAAATGGCTTTGGTTTGAAATTTGATAGTACTTGCTAACCTTTTGCGTTCACAAGTTTTATATAAAGTCGGCAAGTCGCGAATCATTTCATATTTAGGCATCATATTATAAACAAATTCTCATTGATTTTATATATACATATTATGTTCTGTTTCAAGTTTAGTTATACTGATTTTACTAGTTTATTACGAAGTAGATTATAAGAGTTAGTGTATTAATGTATTAATGTTATACAATTAGGTTATTATATGCTTCTTATTTAATCATTTATATACTACGCATACTATCATAAATTCATAATCATGATGATGAGTTCTTGACTTCTTGTGAAATGGAAATTTGCAATTTGGTAATTCGATACTTGATTGGTCAACAAGACTGATAATTATGACTCATTTATCATTATATATTTTCATGAAATTATGAAGATATTACAAAGTGCTTTGATTTGTATAATGAAAGAAAACACTAATGACTAATTAACAAGGTAATATTGATTAGTTCAATCGATCATATGTACACATTATTAACACGTGGCATCTAACCATCTCATAGATAAATATTCGTATCATCGTTATTCGTATGTATTAGTACAAAGTTATAGACTCATTAGTGATCTTTTTAAATTTATCTATTTATACATTTTATTAATATAACGTTTTTATAATTTTTATGTGTATGAAAATAAAGATATACTAGTAGATGTTTTAATACGTGTCTTGGGCACTGATCCCGATCAAATGGGGCAAAAAAATACTAATGAATTTAGGGACTAATATTTTTGTAGATGAATGTACAACACACAAACACACACGGATCACCAATCTCAACCATAGATTAAAAAATCAATGGTTAGATTACTTCTCCCACAACACACACGGATCACCAATTTGAACCATAGATTAAAAAATCAATGGTTAGATTTACATGAAACCACTCTCACCCTTTTGAAACCCTTTCACTCTCACTTTACCACTCATCCTCACGACGCCTCTCCTTCTCACGGCTAAGCGCCTCTTCGTCTCATCGCCTCTCCGTCTCACGGCGCCTCTCATTCACGGAGGTTGCTGTCCTGATTCTGAAGTTGTCCTGGCGCTTCTCTCTCATTGAGTCATTGGTGTTTGCTGCCCTAAATGCTCCAAATTCAGGTAACCACTCTCTCTTTCTAGATTTTAATTGATATGTTTTGCTGGTATCATGGTATGAATTGTTTTTTTTTTTTTTTATTATTTATATTTTGTATATGTATTTCTTGTAATGCATGGCAATTGAAAATGTAAATTTGGGGATGAATGGATGAATTGACTGAAAGTGTAGAAGAATGGGGTTTTGTTTATAAGGAATTAAGGATATATTGGTTTTGTTTACTGATTCTGCAGTAATGTAATTGTAAATTCATCTAGTCTCTTTTAAAGCTTAATACCTAATGAAAGAAGGAAATATTTTATTTAGAGGAAAATTAGAAGCTTCATGGGTAAATCCATTTTCATCATCTTTTTGTTAATATTTTGACTTCTTTGTTTCCACTGCTCGAGCAATATCGATTTGTCTACTGGAGTGCAAAATGTATTTCTTATTTCCTTGCATGGATAAGAGGGTAGCCAAAGATGGCTTCTATATATACGTATTTTATGTTAATAATAAAACGAAAATTGAATTTGGAAAATGAAATCATGAAAGAATGCTGACTGCTGCTCTTCTATTCCGCTCCTTATTGCTGCTGCTCTTGCATTCTGCTGCTCTTCTGTTCTGCTGCTGCTATTCTGCCATGTTCTGTTCTGCTGTTGCTGTTCTGCCATGTCTGCTGCTCTTCTGTTCTGTTGATGCTGTGTCTGCTGTTCTGCTGTTCTGTTGTGTCTACTGTTCTGCCATGTCTGTTGTTCTGCTGCTCTTACTTTTGATCATGTTTGCAACCTTAAGCATTGAACAACTTTTGCTTAACTGTAATCATACAAGATGCATGAATATCTTTAGTTGTTGGACTATCCTTTTACTCCGTATTACAATAAGCTAGGAGTTAGGAATTATAAAAATATGTACTCATTTTTCCCAGTAACTGGAGTACATGACCTTCTATTAAATGAAAAGGATCCCACTTTCTTACAAGTTTCTACATTCATTTTCTTAAATGCTGCACTTTAATGACGAAAAGATTGAGCTAGTCTTGGTCTCTTGGATATGGAAAGTTGATAAACTATTTTGGAATATTTGCTTGTCATTGACTCAGCAGGTAGCTGATCGAAGGTGATCCTGTGATAATTCTGGAAGACTTTTTATTTGCTTTTTAGTCTCGATAGCTTATCAAAGATGATACTGGGATGATTCTGAAGAGTTATTATTTTGCTTCTTAGTCTCGATAGCTTATCAAAGCTGATCCTGGGATGATTCTGGAAGACTTGCTATTTTGCTTCTTAGTTTCGATAGCTTATTAAAGAAGATCCTGGGATGATCCTGGAAGACATTATTTTGCTTCTTAGTCTTGATAGCTGATCAAAGATGATCCTGAGATGATTCTGGAAGATTTATTATTTTGCTTGTTACATTTCTAGTCTCGATGCTATAGTACAGTTTTAGGACTTTGTTAGACTTCATATATGCTTGTAGCAAAATAGCACAGCCATTTTTAGTGTAGGCTTTTGTGAGGCTAAGGACCTAGTTGGGCAGAAAGATTTCCCAACTATTTGTATGTAATTGCTTCCAAAACTCGTAACATGATCAACTTTCAGATGTTTCAATATATCCTCCTTTTTTTTTATCATGTCTTGCTACCAAATATTACATACGAGTATATAGATTGTAACTTAATACTCTCTTTCTTTTAATCAAATGTTACATGTAATATGAACTATGAAGTACATGATTAATCATACTTCATAGTTCATACTCCTTGATTTTTTTGTTTTCAGCTGTCAGTGTGCTTATCATGCTAAGCAGTTGGTAAGCCACTTCTCATAGTCAACAACTCAGATGTCTGAAAGCAAACATGACACCAAGTAAAGTTTTGATTACTAACGGTTTGTAAACGGTTCGATTTAGAAGCGGTTTGGTTCATAAACGGTTCGGTTTATAACCAGTTCGGTTTACAATCAGTTCGGTTTTTAAGTGGTTCGGTGCAAACGGGTAGCAGTTTGCTAACGGTTCGGTGTAAGCGGTTTTTTTGCCAGTTTAAACGGTTTCGGGTTGGAACCGGTTTCGGTTTAGATACGGTTCGGTTTTCATTCGGTTCGGTTTATATTCGGTTCGATTTGTTAACGGGTTCGATTCTTAAACGGTTTACCATTACTCGGGTCGATTCGGTTTCGGGTTTACTAAAATACGGTTCGGGTCGGTTTTCGGTTTCAAAAAATTCGGTTTTTAATCGGTTCGGCTCTCATTTGGGTCGGTCGGTCGGTTTCGGACAGTTAAACGGTTTCGGTTTGAAATTTGACAGCACTAGTAACAGGCGTATTGTGCCCGATACAAATGCCCAAACCTGGCCCAACTGTTGAGAGAAGCCCCGTACTTGGCTTTTTAGGGTTTCACCTAATAGCCGTCCTTCACCTCTCTCTCTCTCTCTCATCAGTCCTTCACTCCCTCTCTCTCTCCTCTCCTCCCCGTCATTCACCAATCTTCCCCATCAATCTCAGGCCCTCTCTCCTCTCCTCCATCAATCTTCCCCTTCCATTGGAGAAAAATGGCGAGATGGAACGACGAGAGAGAAAAAATGGTTAATTTGGGGGTTGCGCCGGATTTACTTCCATCAGCCCTTCCACCGCCGCTTCTCCTTAATCTCGCCCGCAATTCTCGCCGCCTCTCTTTCACTAACCCTAGGTACCAATTTTTCAATTCAATGATTAATATTTTTTATGTTTGAATTTCTGGATTCGTTTTGATTTTTTTAATCTACGGGTTTGTTTGATCTAATTACGGATTGTTTGATCTAATAATATACAGGATTGTGCTAATTTAGTGATTGAGGCACAAATTATTGCCTTGCAATGCATTGGTCTTTTTTTTGTTGAATTTATTGGTCAAATTCCAGCTTTTTCACTTCGCTCTTTAATACGAAGTATGATCAGTTTTTAAACTGGAAAGAAAATTTTCAAAGTACTTTACTTGCCATGACAATTGAGGATCTCAGAGTCATTCTGAAATTTGATACCATAATTTTGTGCTCTTGGATTTTGAGTGATGGTTGCAAACATGAGTATATTAATGTGAATCTGAACCAGATGTTAATATATTAATAAATCTTGTGTTTCAGGGGATTTATAATTTTGCCTCGTACTAGTAATTGGGAGTAAAAGTCAGTGATTATTGATGATTACCTAGAAAGCCTGATTTATTGAGTTATTATGAAGAAATATACTTTATATGACTTCTCTTATGCCTTTAGTTGACTTTACGACTTTAGTAGTTGTGTATGTATTTCTTGGATAAATTATTAATTATTGTTCAAGCTTCTTTAAAAAAAAAACAGGCTAAAGATCTTAAAAGACCTTACAAAATTAGCATTGACATGTCAACAAGGACAACAACGGATTTACTAGGAGATTTGATAGTGAAATTTTCTCTGGTTTTACCAAGCCTAATAATCTAATTGACTTTGCTGCAATACTGATGGCATAAGACCTTTCGAAATGAATGCTTTTACTTTTCTATCTCTCTTTGTAATGCTCTGCTTTGATTCTTATGTAAAGAACTATCTAAGCTTACCTGTACTTCAGTTTCTAAAATTTGGTTAGTTGACAAAATTTGAGCTATGACTTTTCATTTATTTATTTATTTATTTATTTTTGTTGCTTAATTTATTATGGATAAGGTCGGTTTAGAATTATAGGAGTGTTCTCAAGTATTCCTTGGTAAAAATAACAAGGTAGTTTGGCCTATGTTCCTGCAGCTGATGGCTAATTATGGGTGTAAAGGTCTTACATGTTTATAAAGAAAATGTCTTGTTTGTTTCTTTCGCGGGAATAGTGTGCCTCATCACGAAGATGCAGAATGATATAAGTTTGGAGCTCAGAGTGCATAAACCGCGGAGCATTTTATGTAATAATACCATTTTGAAATGTTGCTGAGATATATATGTGAACTGAGATTATTACTGTCCATTTGTTCTGTCGATGTAGCGCTGAACTCTTCTACATATATGGCTTTTTATCATTTATCCTAGCTCCTTGCTGCCTTCATTACTGAGTTTTTTCTTGTGTGCTTTGGAGAGTTACATGTCTCAGTGGATGATATGTCATTTCAATTCATGAATAGGATGTTAATATACTTGTGTGGATTGGGATGGTACAGTAATTTGCAAACTGTGTTTTTCCTAATGATTCTGTTTAATGTGAACTTACTTGTTTGAACCTTGTTGATTAACTATATACAACTATACAATTATGAACTTAAGTATGAATTTAATAGAAACTTTTTTCTTCTGTTAGGTGCCCCAACACTTTGTAAGTGTTTTGTCGTGGTTCTTTTTTTATGTTCTTCTATTACACTTTCATTTGGTTCTTTGTATTGTTTTCTAATGCTATGATTTTTATATTTATAGCTTAATCTTCTATATTTATAGCTTTTTTTGGTTTGACTCGATCTCTTGAAAATCTGTGAATTAGTGAATATGAGTTGATTGTTTCCTCTGTTTACTTTTGTTGAATTTCACTCTTTTTTTTTTTAAAAGTTATTTCTGCTGAACTTTTTTTCCTCTACTTTCCTTTTGCTTTTATGTCAAATTTGTCATATATTTGCTTAAATTTATTTTACTTGCTGAAGTGAGCTTCTCTGATTGTCAAGATTATAATACAAGAAGTGCCCTGGCTAGACAGTTGAGAATTCATGGCATTGTACTGGGACTTCGTTCAGATTACTAGATGCCAAGTTATTTCCATTTGTAGGGGACGGGAATGACTCTGAGGTTAGTTGTGAACCACCTAGTAGGAGATTCAGCTCTTTCTCTAGCGAAGTAGCAAGCTATTTTGGCTCAGACAGCAACAAGAAGCTTCAAGATGGTTGTTCAGCCCATTTGCAAGAGACGGGAATGACTCTGAGATTGTTTACTTATTCATCATAAATAAAAATGGGTTGTTTGTGCACCATTCTTTACTAAATTTTGTTATCAATAGCTATTGGACTTCTCAATAGGAGAGTTTATAATTAGCATACAAAATTGGATTTGGTGTATATGTTATGTTTGATAATATGTTTGTGGCTGAAATATTTGGATTTGTTATAAATTATTATAATAATTTGGATGGTAAATGGAAAGAAGAATAGGGGTATTTGTAACTAGCACCTGAAATGCTAGTTACAAATGCCCCTAATTTTTTGTCTTATTCGGAGATTATCCGTAGCGGGCGTTGTAATTGCCCGTTACCAATAACTACTTATTCGTAACGGGCACTTACAATGGCCGTTACGAATAAGTACTTATTCGTAACGGGCAACTGAAACGCCCGTTACGAATAACCCATTATTCGTAACGGGCACCTGAAACGCCCGTTACGAATAACCCATTATTCGTAAAGGCACTTCAAGTGCCCGTTACGAATAAGTTATTATTTGTAACGGACGGTGCCCGTTACGAATAACAATGGCTATCCGTAACGGCCGCATACGTAACGGACGCTACCCATCGTTACGGATGGGCCCTTTTTGCCCGTTACGGATGGCCTTTTTTTCACTAGTGCAATAATGCCATCTCCCCCAAGCTTACTCAACACTAACACACAATATATACAAAAACATGACGGAATGCTCCCCCCTAAGCTCGAACGAAGAATTGTCCTCAATGCTTAAACTAGGGTAGAACACGCAACCAACAAAAATATATTTGTGTTTTTTTCTTTTTTTTTTTGGTGTCCTTGCCTTTTTTTAAACCATGGATGGCTTTTTCTTGAAACTTTATTTGATTTTCTTGAATTGCATCTTTCTTCTCAAACTTTTTTGCATGTTCTTTTCAAGCTCAACTTTCAATACTGTACTTAAACCAATTCACAAAATGTCTTGTTCATGATCAACACTCTCAAAACTCAAACCTCACATGCCAATGCTTCACTAACTAAAAGGGTTGGTAAACATAAGCCATTGGGTTTGTAACGTGGTTTAAACAAGAGCAAGAAACATTAGGCTCAAATTGGTTAATAAGTAGGTTGATGCAAAATAGAAAACCAAATTTGTAACAAAATAAAAGGAAGATAAAGAAAAATGAGAAAAGGTGCCCTTTTCCTCCCCTAGAGTGGCTTGGTCATGATCTTGGGAGCTAGAGGTCAAAACAAGGATTAAGATATGCATAGTCAAGGATCCTAAATTACCGCTCAACAAGGTGATGAAGGCTAGAACAAATGAAGCTCACAAGGGATTATAACCAAACAAATACCAACCAAGGGTTTCAAATCCACTATAGAGATAGAGCAAATTCGTCTTACCACAAACCCGTGAACTAAGGCTTCATGGACCCCTAAAAGTTCTTAATCCGACTACCTTAGCATATAGTATCTTAGAGTCAACCAATGACACTCTCAAACCGTGCATACATTTACTACTTAGGAAGAAAAACATTCAAGAATACAAGTCCCAAAACAATATGTCAAAAACAAGAACAAACAAAAAACATTTTGCCAAAATTACCTTGAAAGTAAACGAAAATATTTTTGGATTATTCAAAATATAAGAAAAGACATGGAAATGCATATACTCAAGTGCATGGCATAAATGAACCAACATTCTACCCAACATGATAGAATACCCTCCCCCAAGCTTGAATGAGACAATATACTCAAACATAAACCAATTAATCCATGGGAGGGGAAAAGAAAGAAATCAATTCAACAAACCAACACATGTCCAATGAGTCCCCAACCATTAGAGAAAGAGCAAGGAAAGATATTACCGGATATTGGTAGGTGTAAATACCCGCAAATGAACCAATTTAACCTTTCAAAGCCGATTTCCTTTTGAATTGAATCTCGATTTCCATATGCTAGCAAAAATAGGCATCAAACTTCCTTGATTCTTGATCCAAACCAATGCATAAGTGTATATCAAGTCATGTACCTAGCAAAAGGCACACAAACATTTCCATGAGAGAAAATCTAATCTAAAAAGAAAAGAAAATGAAAGCAATAAAAACCTCGGGTTACTTCCCGAGAAAGGCTTGTTTAACGTCCAAGCGAGACTGCTCTAATAAATTATATTGCAACGAACGCAAGAGCTTATCAAATGCACTACTACACATTTCATAGGATAACAAGTAGGCAAATGACGGAAGCAGGACGTGCAACAAGATTATTGCACGTAAGTGAGGAGGAAGATGCCAAAAGAAGGAAGAAAAATCAAAAGAAAATTCAAGAAAATAAGAAGAAAAAGAAGAATAAAAAGGCAAAACCTCCTCAAAATATTTTTGGGTGGCACAATCACCCATTTCCTCAATAATAGTAGGATGAAAAGGAAGAGTCTTATCAAAGAAGAGAGGGTCCTCAATAGGCTTTAGGACAAAAGAGGGGAGGAACATAGGATAGTAGGGGAGATGGTCGAATTTCCTTGAGAAAGGGACATGAGGAAGGGGAAGAGAAACAATGGTCTCACAAAGCCTCACATCACCATAAGGGCATGAAAATCAATCATAGAATCCTCAAAAGAACACTCATGACTCACATCTCCCACAAACAAAAACTCTCCAATAGAAACAACCTCATCGTCCTCTCTATCACAACAATGCACAACCACTCCCTCAACAAAGTCAAAGCCTAGAGTCTCAACAACATGCATAAAAGGATAAAGATTTCTCTCAAACTCATCCCTTTCCCATGAAGCATTGCCAATGAACTCTCTCAAAAGGCTATAATGCTTTGTTACTCCTTCAATGAATATACTAAAAATAGCCTCAAAAGAGTCCAAAGACTCATGGATAGAAGGGTCACAAACATGCAAGCTAGACTCATCAAGATGGGGAAAGGGGTTGGAAACCTCAAAATCGACATTTTCTTCATTCACAACTCCTCCACCATCACTCAAGGGACTCTCAATCTCTCTTGATTGCTCAAACTCATCATCATCATCATCCTCATGAACTCCCTCATTCAAACATGAAGAAGGCTTACTCACATCCTCACCAAGGGAAGCTCTCAAAGGGGGTGAGTATGGGGAAGGATGACATACAAGCTCAAATGGGGAATGAAAAGGATCAAAATCCTCAAAAATCCTTTCATCACAAGAAAATCTCCCCTCACCTTCACACCCTTGGCCCACATCATCCTCAAAAACACTTTCACACTCCAAATGAGGTGCCTCACAACCATTTACATCAACCATAGCACTCATCACTTAGACAAACCTCACTTCTCTCAATTTTTGTTCCTCTTGAAGCTCTTGGAGTTGTTGGGTGAGATATTGCATTTGAGAAAGGATTTGGGCGCCAATGTTATCGGGTTGAGGTTCATGATCAAAATCAAATTGCATATTATCAAAATAAGAACAAACCTCATCACAATGAGCATAAGAGGGAAAGGGGTCACCATGCATAGTTGGATCATCACAAGGTACATTAGAAGCATCAAGAGAATTCATGCAAAAATTAGAAGAATCTTGACATTGAGAATCAAAACAAGAAACATGACATTCTCTATCATAAGAATTTCTAGCAAGCCATGTGAAGAAATTCCAAGCATCATGCATAGACAAATGAAGGAATCTACCATTGTGCATATCCTCAACCATTCCTCTAGTATACTCATTCATGCCCCAATAAGCTATTCCACAAGCATCACTAAGAGAACACCCATGGTAATTAAGGAAACCATCTAATCTATCAAAGTATGCGTAAAAGGGTTCATCATCAAATTCAGGAAAAGATAAGCATGCCATTTTATACAATGAACAAAGAAAAGCAAACAAAAATCAAATAATATACAAGAACCTAGCTAATCTAATCAACACAAACTAATGAACGCCTTAGTTCCCGGCAACGGCGCCAAAATTTGATCGAGGGTTAAGATAGGTCGTTGGTCTACTAACCCTAATCAAATTAAATATTTATAACCTAAACTACCCTAATAGGAGTATAGGGGTAAGTAAAGGGTCCAACCTAGAAGGACTAAGTGTATCAATCTATGCTAATTAGACTACTAGGAAAGCTTGTGAGATAGAGAGAGATTAAACTAAACACAACTAAGAACAAACAACTAAAACTAGGGAAAGTGGAATCCAATTATATCAATGCATTCAACAACATCAAACAATTAGATGAAAATGACCTCGATTAGGAACAATCAACACATTTAACTCACTTTCGCGCAATTAAGCATGTTAATTATCCTACTAAACTAATTCACTCTCGTGCAACTATCCTAGCAAAGGTATGGAAGAATTTAGGGCTCTCAACCAACTCACTCTCGCACAATCGATTGAAAGCACAATTAAAAGCATAGAATCAATTAGCTAGGAAGATTCTAATCCATTTAAGCATCATCCATACATAATAATCAAGAAACATTCTCATACTAATCACAATCAATCATTCAATTTATTAACATAACCTTCATCCATTTCCCTAGAACAAAATCTAAGCTAACATGATGAACAAAAACATGCAAAACAAGGTAAAATAATAATAAAAGCAAGAATCAACAACTAAACTAACTAGCCTTTTGGCCCGTTCGATGCACGGGTTCTTACCTAAGTTATTTCATATGTAGGTATGTTTTTCAAAAGTTGAAACTTTTGATATAAAATACGAAGTACTACCTCCGTTAAATGTTATGTGCAACTTTGGAATATTTTATGTCTCACAAATAATACCCAAAGTTGCACATAACATTTAACAGAGGTAGTATTTGTTTTGCTAAAACTTCAAGGGAAAAAAAGAATGAGGGTAGAACAATGGAAAAAGATAATGAAATTTAATTACGTATATATACATGAAGATTGTAGGATATGAAATGATATATTAGTTTAAGTTATGTTTTAAGTCTAGGAATTAAAAAGAAATTTTTATATAATTCAATTCATATGTTTATGTGAAGTATATTAATTGGTTCAACTTTATTTTATTATGATGGAAATGAAACACTTCATTTTCTTAATTGAATTTGCAAGTTATGGAATACATTAAGATTTAAACAAAAAAATTAAAAGGGGTGACATGTGTCATATGAGGTATTGAGTGACTTGTGATGACATGTGTCATATGAAAAATATGGTTTGTGTTTTTAAATACTAAGTATAGATTAATCTACTCAAATCAACAAATAAATAGGTAAAAACAATAATAAATGAAAGCAATAAAGGTGAGAGAAAGTTAGGAAGACTCATTGAATTTATGAGAGGAAAAATCCACAAATTGCTTCTTCAAAATCTCAAAAATTCCAAGAAAAATCCAACCTTTCTCTCTCTAAACTACTCCTAAACTAGAGAGATAAAATCTTAATCTAACCCTAAGAGAGAAAAATGTTAAGAGTTGATTAGAAAATAACCTCAAAAGGGGTATTTATAATACAAGTCCTAAAAATAAATAAAAGAAAATTAAATAGAAATAAAACTAAATAAAACAACTATTAAACAAAATAAAAATAAAAAAGGAAAGGAAAACAAAAAATCCCAATTCCCCCAAACACGAACCATCAACCCCCCTTCATTTCGTGGCTGCTCTCTTCATCATCCAACATCACGCATCATCAATTATCATCTTCACAACCGTTCATCAACATCATCATCCTCTAGCATCAAATCGTGGCCATCCAAATTTCATTAAAATCACGTGAAAAGCTCGTGATTGACCCACATTCAGGGCCGGCTATGGGCCTGTGCAAAGAGACCCATAGCACAGGGCCCCGAAATTGAGAGGGCCCCCAATTGAAAAAAGCCATTGTTACTATTATAAGAAAAATAAATGTGCAATATGTTATGTAAGTGCAATTTGCTTTGTTGGTAGCAGTTGAATACGTAAGACATTTAGTCTTGGGTTGTTGTGCCAGGGTTCGAGCCCCCATGTCTATTTTTCTTTTTTTATTTATTTTTTTTATATAATTTTAGTTTACATTTAAAAACTTTCTGCCGTTCTCTTTTTTTTTTTTCAGCCTCTATTTTACTTTTACTTTTAATTTTCTTTTTCTTTTTATTCTTTTTTGTTTGTTCAATCACTAGTCTAGGGAATTAAAAGGCCAGATCAGTTTTGCTAATTTTTTTTTTAATGTAATAAGAAAACTAATCAAACTTTATATTTTAGGTTAATTAATTGATAAACATATTTATTCAAAATAATTAATATAAATATATATATATATATATATATATATATATATATATATATATATATATATATATATATATATATATATATATATATATAGTTTCTCTAAAAAAAAAGGAAATATATGGGTTAAACTTGAAATTGAAATGCTATTATTAAATTCATAAACTTAATAATAAATCATAAGTTTTATGTGTTTTATCATGTAAAAAAAAGAAGGCTAAATGCAATGAGTTAAAAACTATAAAGCATTATTTCATATTTAAACTTATACATTTTAAAATCACTGGGGCCTGATTTAAAAATAGCACAGGGCCCCTAAATTGGTTGGGACGGCCCTGCCCACATTTGTGCGCCCGCGAAGATGTCGCGCAGAGGTCGCACAAACTTACTACCTTAACTCTGTTTTGGACTCCAATTTGTGCGCCTTCTGACAGGGCTGCGCGCCCGCGGTGGTCTGGGTTGGGCAAATTTGGAGGTTCGATTGAAGCTGCTGATTGTTGTTGGTGTTGCGAGTGGGTTGCGTGGCTGATTGGAGTTTCGGGTGTGGGGCTGCTTATTTCGGCTTCGGTTGTGGCTGGTGGAGTTGATTGATGGTGGTTTCGGTGGCTATTGGAGGTGGTGTGAGTTGGTGTTGGTGAGTTTGGGGGCTGCTAATTTGTATGGTAAAGGGGGCAGCAGTGGTGGAGCTGGTGGTTGTTGTTGATGTGCGTGGCTGATTGGAGTTGCAGGTGAGTTAAGCAGCAGCGGTTTATGGGAGTAGGGGAGTGCGATGTTAGTGTTGTTGATGTTGTGTTCGCTGCTGTTGCTGTTGCTGTTGTTGATGGTTGTTATGGGGTTGCTTGCTGGCGGTTTTGGCAGTTGGAGCAAGGGAGATGGTGAATTGAGGGAGCAGGGGAAGTGAGGTATGGTATTGTTGGTGTTGTGATTTGTGAGTGGAAAGCAGGGAGCAGGGCAGTGTGGTGTAGGATAGGAGGTGGGCAGCAACTTGAGGCAGCAGCTTGTTTGGAAGCTTGTGCCTCGAACCCAGGGCCGGCTATGGGCCTGTGCAAAGAGACCCATAGCACAGGGCCCCGAAATTGAGAGGGCCCCCAATTGAAAAAAGCCATTGTTACTATTATAAGAAAAATAAATGTGCAATATGTTATGTAAGTGCAATTTGCTTTGTTGGTAGCAGTTGAATACGTAAGACATTTAGTCTTGGGTTGTTGTGCCAGGGTTCGAGCCCCCATGTCTATTTTTCTTTTTTTATTTATTTTTTTTATATAATTTTAGTTTACATTTAAAAACTTTCTGCCGTTCTCTTTTTTTTTTTTCAGCCTCTATTTTACTTTTACTTTTAATTTTCTTTTTCTTTTTATTCTTTTTTGTTTGTTCAATCACTAGTCTAGGGAATTAAAAGGCCAGATCAGTTTTGCTAATTTTTTTTTTTAATGTAATAAGAAAACTAATCAAACTTTATATTTTAGGTTAATTAATTGATAAACATATTTATTCAAAATAATTAATATATATATATATATATATATATATATATATATATATATATATATATATATATATATATATATATATATATATATATATATATATATAGTTTCTCTAAAAAAACTTGACTTTGAAACCCGGAACACCTACAATTAAAAACACGAGGGTGAATTAGAAAATAAAATAAAATAAAATAAAATAAAATAAAATAAAATAAAATAAATAAAGTAAAATAAAATAAAACGCTAAAACTAAAGAAAAAGTAAAATTAAATGAAATAAAATAAAATAAAATAAAATAAAACAAACTAGAAACTAAAAGAAAATAAATAAAACGAGAGAAGCGGGAAATTATTAACTAAAAATACAAAAATAAACTAAAAACTAATAAAAAAAAAAAGCAAAAATACTCAAAATAAAGATAAAAGACGAGAATAATAAAATAATAGAAAAAAAGGATAAAAGGGTGATATTATTGGAAAATAAGCCGGAATACGACTCAATAAACACCCTAAAAGTGACGTTAAAGTCACTTATCAAAATTAGGCTCAAATTGGTTATTTAGTAGGTTGATGCAAAATAGAAAATCAAATTTGTAACAAAATAAAAAGAAGATAAAGAGAAATGAAAAAAGGTGCCCTTTTCCTCCCCTAGAGTGGCTCGGTCACGATCTAAGGAGCTAGAGGTCAAAACAAGGATTAAGACATGCATAGTCAAGAATCCTAAATTGTCGCTTAACAAGGTGATGAAGGCTAGAACAAATGGAGGTCACAAGGGATTATAACCAAGCAAAGACCAACCAAGGGTTTCAAATCCACTATAGAGAGCAACTCCATCTTACCTCATTCCCGTGAACTAAGGCTTCATGGACCCCTAAAAGTTCTTAACCCGACTACCTTAGCATAATGTATCCTAGAGTCAACCAATGACACTCTCAAACCGTGCACACATTTACCACTTAAGAAGAAAAACATTCAAGAATGCAGCAAGTCCCAAAATAGAATGTCCAAAATAAGAACAAACAAAACACATTTTGCCAAAATTACCTTGAAAGTAAACAAAAATCTTTTTGGACGTTTCAAAATAGAAGAAAATACATGGAAATGCATATACAAAGGTGCACAGCATATATGAACCAACATTGTACCCAAGCATGATAGAATACTTTCCCCCCAAGCTTGAATGAGACAATATACTCAAACATAAACCAAATAATCCATGAGAGGGAAAAGAAAGAAGTCAATCCAACAAACCAACACATGTTCAACAAGTCACCAACCATTAGAGAAAGAGCTAAGAAAGATATTACCGGATATAGGTGGGTGTAAATGCCCGCAAATGACCCAATTTAACCTTTCAAAGCCGATTTCCTTTTGAAATTGCATCTTAGTTTCCATGTGCTAGCAAAAATAGGCATTAAACTTCCTTGATTCTTGATCCAAACCAATGCATAAGTGTATATCAAGTCATGTACCTAGAAAAAGGCACACAAAGATTTCCATGAGAGAAAATCTAATCTAAAAAGAAAAGAAAATGAAAGCAATACAGACCTCGGGTTACTTCCCAAGAAAGGCTTGTTTAACGTCCAAGCGAGACCGCTCTAGTAAATAATATTGCAACGAATGCAAGAGCTTATCAAATGCACTACTATACATTTCATATGATAACAAGTAGGAAAATGAAGGAAGGAGGACGTGCAACAAGATTATTGCACGTAAGTGAGGAGGAAGATGCCAAAAGAAGGAAGAAAATTCAAAAGAAAATAAGAAGAAAAAGAAGAAAAAGAATAAAAAAAAAAAAGAATAAAAAAAAAAAAGAATAAAAAAGCAAAGCCTCCTCAAAATCTTTTTGGGTGGCACAATCACCCATTTCCTCAATAATGGGAGGATGAAAAGGAAGAGTCTCATCAAAGAAGAGAGGGTCCTCAATAGGCTTTAAGATAAAAGAGGGGAGGAGCATAGGATAGTAGGGGATGTGGTCGAATTTCTTTGAAAAAGGGACATGAGGAAGGGAAGGAGAAACAATGGTCTCACAAAGCCTTACATCACCAATGAGGGCATGAAAATCAATCTTAGAATCCTCAAAAGAACACTCATGACTCACATCTCCCTCAAACAAAAACTCTCCAATAGAAACAACCTCATCCTCCTCTCTACCACAACGATGAACAACAACTCCCTCAAGATCCTCAAAGCCTAGAGTCTCCAAACCATGCATGAAAGGATATAGGTTTCTCTCAAACTCATCCCTTTCCCATGAGGCATTGCCAATGAACTCTCTCAAAAGGCTATAATGCTCTTTTAATCCTTCAACGAATATACTAGAAATATTCTCAAAAGAGCCCAAAGACTCATGGATAGAAGGGTCACAAACATGCAAAGTAGACTCATCAAGATGGGGAAGTGGGTTAGAATCCTCAAAATCGACATTTTCTTCATTCTCAACTCTTCCACCACCACTCAAGGGACTCTCAATCTCTCTTGGTAGCTCAAACTCACCATCATCATCCTCATGAACTCCCTCATTCAAACATAAAGAAGGCTCACTCACATCCTCACCAAGGGAAGCTCTCAAAGGGGGTGAATAAGGGGAAGGATGGCACTCAAGCTTAAATGGGAATGAAAAGGATTAAAATCTTCAAAAATCCTCTCATAACAAGAAAATCTCCCCTAACCTTCACACCCTTGGCCCACATCATCCTCAAAAACACTCTCACACTCTAAATGAGGTGCTAAACTAGTATGAGAAACAGAGAAGTAAAGGTGTATTCGACTAAGGAATAGTTCCCCAAAGTCAAGTAGTCAACGCTACCTATTGGAAGTTGTCTACTTTTTTAAATACGAGTAGACAAAAACAAAAACAGTATTCTTCGGTCCAACTTTGACTCTTTAGTCCACCACAACCTTCAATTCCCAACCATCAACTTCACTACATTCATTTCTATTCTGCTATCACACTATCACATTTCACATATGCTGCTATAACTGCACGCTCATAAACCCAAAATCTTGAACTAAAGCAACAATGGCGGAATTTCCCACAGATTTACTCACCGAAATACTCTCACGATTACCAGTCAAATCACTTCTCCGATGTCAACTCGTCTGCAAATCCTGGAATTCCTTAATCAAAACCCCCATTTTCATCAAAACCCACCTCAACAAATCCCTTATTTCCAACTCCGATCATCATCTCCTCCTCTTCTACCTGACTTTCCACTTTTCCGAACTCAACCTCGACCCCCACCACCATATTCGCCTTTCTTTCTCCGAGCTCAATCACCCTCTCAAACCCCACAAAGGTGTCCAATTAATCGGCTCCTGTAACGGCGTCGTTTGCATCTCCACCGTCTCCAAAACCAGAGTCGTCTTGTACAATCCTCTCATAAATTCGCATCTTAAACTTCCCTCCGTCGTAATTCCAGCTCATGATCCTAACAAGATGGTTCTCGGGTTCGGATATGATAGCAAAACCAACGATTATAAGGTTCTGAGGATTGTTCAGGGGGTTGGACTACTTGAAAATACCACCAATAAAGCTCAAGTCTATAGTTATAATGATAATTGTTAAGATATATTCACAATATATCTTTAGTCAATGTAAATATTCTAGTTACCTTGTTTATAGGTTGAGTATATTTTGTAATTAGCCCTTTCCTTATTTGTAGCTTAATTAGTGCCTTGAGTTAAGGCTACACAATTGTATATATTGGCAATGTTTTGTATATATATCAGTTTAAGCTTTTGGTTGAGTTGGTCCACTAACATGGTATCAGTAGACTAGGGAAAATTCCGCTGCACCCTAGCTTTGAAATTCCGCCAATCCTCTTCTTCTTCTACCTTTCTCCTTCCTCTGTACTCTTCTTTCTCATGCTTCTCTACCTCCATCTTTTTGGCATCATGCTTTGCAAATGGCGACTTATCTTCACAATATTCTCCCAAGTAAATTGCTAGAAAATAAGTCCCCTCTCCAAGTTTTATATCAAAAGGACCCTTCTTACTTTCACTTACGTGTTTTTGGGTGTTTATGTTATCCTTTGATTCCGTCCACTACTATTAACAAACTTCAACCTCGGTCCACACCGTGTGTTTTTTTGGGATATCCACCGAATCATAGGGGTTATAAATGCTTTGATTTATCGTCTAATAAAATAATTATTAGTCGTCATGTGGTGTTTGATGAGAGTGTGTTCCCTTTTTCGGAGTTGCATAATCCCACTCCCCATACTTATGATTTCTTGGATGATGGTTTGAGTCCATATGTCATTCAACAGTTGCAAAGCACGGCCCAACCCACTAGCACTCACACTCACCGAACTGGGCCTCTTCACTCCAGCCCAGTTCGCGCCCATCCTTCTCCTCAAGCTGGGCCTCTTGATGCTCCCTTCGGCCCAGCTGACTCTCCTCCTCTCCATAGCACACGGGCTGCTGAAGTTGGGCAGAATAGGGCCTCGTTGGACCGTGGGTCTGTTCAATCAGCCACGGCCCAGCAAGGTCCTACCCACTCAGCTGACTCGAATGCATCTAGCCCCACTGCTCCGACTTCTCCTTCTCCTCCTATTCCACCGCCACCTCCTCCTAGGATCATTACTCGTAGTAGAAACGGTATAGTCAAGCCTAATCCAAAATATAAAAATTTGAGTGCTATGACTTCTAGTGTTACGGTTTCCCCTTTACCTCGTAACCCTGTTTCTGCTCTAAATGACCTGAATTGGAAATTGGCCATGGATGATGAATATAATGCTCTTATTAATAATAAGACGTGGGAGTTGGTGCCCCGTCCTCCTGATGTTAATGTCATTCGTTCTATGTGGATTTTTACTCATAAAGTGAAATCTGACGGTTCTTTTGAGAGGCATAAGGCCCGTCTTGTAGGTGATGGCAAAACACAACAGGTTGGCATTGATTGTGGGGAGACTTTTAGTCCGGTTGTCAAACCGGCTACTATCTGTACTGTTCTTAGCCCTGCTTTATCTAAAGCTTGGTCGATCCATCAGCTTGATGTTAAGAACGCCTTTTTACATGGACAACTTCAGGAGACAGTATATATGCATCAACCTCTTGGGTACCGTGATAAAACTCGCCCTGATTATGTGTGTTTATTACGGGGCTCTTTATATGGTCTTAAGCAGGCACCCCGGGCGTGGTATAAGAGGTTTGCTGATTTTGTTGCTTCTATTGGTTTCACTAATAGTAAGAGTGACAATTCCTTGTTTATTTATCGTCAAGGGAAAATGTGGCTTATTTGCTTTTATATGTTGATGACATTATTCTTACTGCTTCTTCTGATCATCTGCGGAGTTCTATTATGTCCCTTCTTAGGTCGGAGTTTGCTATAAAGGACTTGGGTCATCTGAATTATTTTCTTGGCATAGCAGTGACAAAACATAAGGGTGGATTATTTTTGTCACAACGCAAGTATGCGGAGGAAATTATTGATAGAGCAGGGATGGCTTCATGTAAACCCTCGGCTACACCTGTTGAGGTGAAACCGAAGGACAGTTCTACAGGCTCACCTTGTGCCGATCCTTCATTGTATCGCAGTCTTGCAGGTGCCTTGCAATACCTCACATTCACTAGACCGGATATATCATATGCGGTCCAACAGGTTTGCTTACATATGCATGATCCAAAAGAGCAACATATGGCCGCTCTCAAAAGGGTCATTTGGTATGTACAGGGCATAGTTGATCATGGTTTGCATCTGTATCCGTCTTCTATTTCCTCTCTTGTCTCATATACAGATGCAGATTGGGCCGGGTGTCCAGATACTAGACGCTCCACATCTGGGTATTGTGTATATTTGGGTGATAATTTGATTTCTTGGTCCTCGAAACGTCAGGCTACTCTATCTAAGTCTAGTGCCGAGGCTGAATACAGGGGCGTTGCTAATGTGGTTTCTGAGTTATGTTGGCTTCGAAACTTGCTTTTGGAGTTACATTGTCCGATTAAGAAGGCGACTTTGGTTTATTGTAACAATGTGAGTGCAATCTATCTTTCCGGCAATCGGGTTCAACATTAACGAACAAAGCACATAGAGTTGGATATTTTATTTGTTCGAGAAAAGGTAGCCCGGGGTGAAGTTCGGGTTCATCATGTTCCTTCTAAGCACCAAATTGCGGATATTCTTACAAAGGGGCTCCCTCGTGTTCTTTTTGAAGATTTTAAAGATAGTCTAAGCATCCGTCCTCCTCCAGCTTAGACTATGGGGGTGTGTTAAGATATATTCACAATATATCTTTAGTCAATGTAAATATTCTAGTTACCTTGTTTATAGGTTGAGTATATTTTGTAATTAGCCCTTTCCTTATTTGTAGCTTAATTAGTGCCTTGAGTTAAGGCTACACAATTGTATATATTGGCTGGAAATTAATGGAAAGCTCACGGATTAAATTCCTTCAATAATTCCTGGAAATGTGTCGAAGGAATTCCGTACTATCTTTACTACGGTTACTATCATGGTGTTCTTGTTAATGAGGGTTTACATTATGTTGTTACTCAGGAGTCGCATTCTGAGTCTCTGTTTATTGCTAAATTTGATCTTGCGACTGAGACTTTCTCGCTTATTGGATGCCCGAATTATAATGAGAATCTTATGAGTATGTTTAGTTCGACGTTTTTATTGATTGAGCTAGGTGGGTGTTTATGTCTGATGATTAATTCGTGTCGTTTCAATGGTAACTTGTTAGATGAATTCGATAATAGAGTGCTTGTAAATGCTGAATTGTGGGTAATGAAGGAGTATGAAAACAAAGAGTCTTGGGTTAAGTTGTTTTGTATTTCTCACCCGAAGATTGTTGGGATTCGTAAATGTGCTAGGGCTCTTGTTTACTCGAAAGATGGTAGACGAATTTTGATTGAGATCGATGGTTTGGAGTATGGTTGGTACTATTTGGAGTTAAAACGTGTTGAAAGAATTGCAGCTCATGGGCTACCAACTGAAGGTTTCACAACAATTACTTTGTTGGGCAGCCTTGTTTTGCTTGAAGATAAGGTGATTATTGAAAGGAAAACCTTGCCGAGGAATAACAAGTTGAAGTAAGCAGGCTGTTTAATAACTATATGCACTTTTATTTCTCTGTTTTTTCAATTGCTTATAGGATATTACCTTAATATTGTGTTTAAAAGAGATGCCTTTAGCTCAAATCTTTGCCAAGTGATAGTCGTAGACTCGTAGTATATTTGAGTGGATCATGTTCAGTTCATTTATAACCTTGCTGTAATTTGCAAGCTAGTACATTTCGATTTTTCATTAGGACTTATATGTACTATGTGTAATATAACTATAATCTCCATTACAATTTAGAAGTATAGAAAGTAGATGACATTATTGTACATTCCCCCATCTCATCATAGTAATTTAGTTTTTTTCTTGAAGCTATAATCATTTGAAGGTTTCATATGGAGTATGTTCAGAAATCTTTTATAATTTGATTTTGTGTGTGTTTTTCTGCCATCATTAGAATTTAGTATGGAGTATGTTTAGAATCTTTTTATTGTACATTCCATCATCTCACCATAGTAGCAGTTTTATACTTTGTATTTTTGTAATTTGGTTCTAGAGAAAGAATTGCTATCATTTTGGAATACATTTTTTTTATTGAAGTAATAAATGTTCTGAATCTCTCCCTTCTTTTCTTCAGAACTGTTGTTGATAAATTTCTGTCTAAGGGGTTCAAGCTGAGGCTATGAACCTATCGAAGACGCTACTGTTGGGACTTTGTTCATGACTTTAATTTAATGTAAATATGATGTCTTCTCGCATGTATTGATTTGAATTCTATTTGCTTGACTACTTCATTATCATTTGAAATCAACTGTATGTGTTATGCCCTTAAGTTTGAAAAGAATAATATGACTTTTTGGACTAATGTTGGCTGAATGTTAAACAGAGAATCTGAATTTTTATCTTTTTTATCGACCTATTTATAAAGAATGTGTATTCATGGGCCAGCCAAACGAGGAAATCCAAGTTCATATCAGATATAAACAAATGTTGTTTATATCAGGGTATGTAAGATATAAACAACATTTGTATTTATTTAGGGACAAGCTACATACTATAATATGCAACCATTTTTTTTATTGATAGTACTGTAGTGTTGATGTTTTCTTTTCTAAATTTGGTAATTAACTATGTACTCTTTTTATTGCTCGTTGATTAATTATGGTTTTTTTTTTTAATCTAGTGTTATATAGAATTTTTGTTTATTTTTATTTTAATGTTATTAATTAATTTATGATAAATTTAAAAAATTATAATGTATTTATGATGATAAATTGATAAAAGAAAAAAAAAGCTTAAAAAATAAATCTAGACGCTTTTTAATGTCTACATAATTGTACATTTTCAAATTTCAAAGACTTTCCCGCCATACCTTAGGCTGACACGAATAAACGCAAGACAAAAAAAAGCGTCGCTAAATTTGATTATGTGGACAGTAAAAAGCGTCGCTAAAATACTACATACATTTGGGATAATGCGCGAAATACGTAATTTTCGACGCTTCGTATATTATTTTGGACAATAAAAAACGTCGAGAATCCCGACACTTTTTTGTGTCCCTGAAAAATTTTCGACTCATGGATTTTCGACGCTTTTTTGCAGCGTCGAGAATTTATTTTTCGACGCTTTTTAGCGTCGAAAAAAGGGCTAAAAAGCGTCCAGAAAACGCGCGTTTTGTAGTAGTGTTTATTGTTGTCATGGTATTATTATAATTTACTAACAATATAAAAAATTCTTTCAAGCTCTTTGATAAAAATAATTATGATAATTAAAATCTGGTCTTCAGAAGTCCCTCGAAGCAGACTTGTGGATGTCTTTCTACCTAATATTGCTCGATCTTCGCATGGTTTTAAGTTGCTTGATGGTCTTGCTAGTTCTGATTATGGTTTTGGAGGTGAGCTTGTGATGTAGAGGATGACCAAGACCATTGCGCTTATGGACAAGGTTGCTAAGCTTGATAATCCTCAGTGCAAGCTGTTATTGCTTAGGGCATGTACCAAAATATCTAAATTCTACGTTACTTTGCATACTTATCCTCTTAGTACTTTAAAGGCGGCTCAGTTCACATTTAACGAGGCTCTTCGATCTTCCTTGGAGCATATTGTTACTGCTTCGGGGCCTGGGTTTTACGATTGGCAGTGGCGGCTTGCCACTTTACCATTTGCATTTGGAGGACTTGGTATGTATTCCGCAGGTGATGTTCGTAATCATGCTTTTCTTGCTTCTCGGGTGGATTATAAAAAAGCTTCTACGAAATGCTGACATTGTTGGTCTTAGTCGAGCCTTTAAGGATGCGTTGAGTCTATTTAATAGAACGGTGGAGTTTGACATTTTGAGTAATCCTAGTGAGGTCGCTGCCCTTAACTCATGAAGAAATTGGAAGATATATATTTTGACAAAGGTTACCGCTTCTAGAGAATCCACCTTTTCGTTATCTCCTCAACAATCAGCATTGTGGAAATTGCAGCAAGGAGATCACAATTCTACTTGGCTTTGAGCGGTTCCTATTTCGGGTTTGGGTCTGATGATGAATGCAAAGACTTACCGATGTGTGTTGTGCTACCGATTGGATGTTCCATTGTTCAATGTCTCTACGCCTTGCTCTACTTGTTAAAGGGTTTTTACTGAGAATATTTTCGATGATCACGCGGTTTCGCGTGCTGGTATGGTGGGTATTAATCATCAGCACAATATTGTTCGAGATACCTTTTGTTGATGTTAGCGATCGATCTAGAATTTCTGCTAGAAAGGAGGTTGACATTGGGTTGTCCAGAGGGAACGATGAGGCCCTCAAACCTGCAGATGTGTCACTTTATATCTAGGGATCGTGGTCGTGATGTCTATGTTGACTTGACGGGGGCTTCTCCTTTGACCCAATATGGGCTATCTGGCTTTGCTCTTAGATGGGTTGTGGCTGTTGCGACTCGTCGTAAAGGTTGCGTTGCTGAAGCGGATCCAGAAGTTCTCGAAAACTCAAGACATTGGGGTACATACAACTGCTCTTATCTTCCATGGGGTAGAATTTGCTAGAGCTAGAGCAGTGGGGATGATTCTATGGTGTCATTTTTTAAAAAATGACACCATAACGTGATGAGGTGTCATATTATGATTAGTCCTTTTTTATTTATTTTTAAATACCTAAATATACTATACATGTATGTATAATTGTGAATACATGTATTATTCTATAGAAATACATAATTATAGTTTTATAAAATCTATTTCTATCTTAATAAAATCATATTCAAAAAATAAATTAGAATTACAATTTAAAAAAAAAAAAATCATCATTGTTCTTCGTTGTTTTTCATTCATGATAGTTTTGATTAATGTATAATCTATTCGCAACGCAGACCAAAATTCGGACCAAAATTCCGTCCAAACCCCATCCAAATTCGGGTATCGTTTAGGGTTCGATTGATGATTTTTTTTATTAATGTAAAAATCACTTTATTTAATAGTTTTGAGAATGGAAAAAGCCTTAGGAGTGTGTATTATGATGATATAAAATGCAAAATTTTCAGTTTTTTTAACGTCAATGGATAATGAGGGTTTGCTCTTCAATTTAGAGTTTGAGTTATTTTTTCGCACTGTTTGATCCGGAATTATGTTTTGCGATTTATGTAATATGTTTGTGATTAGGTAATTACCTGTATTTAGTTAGGTCATTACCTGTATTTATTTAGGTCATTACCTTAAAGTTTTAGTTATATTTAATTAGGTTATTACTTGTAGTTGGAATATGCTTGTGTGTAAGGCATTCATTAGTACTCGTACTAGTTTTGATCATTAATTAAAAAATTAAGTTTTATGTTTTTATTAGAATTTGCTGAGACATTCATATTACCTAACAATTGTGTTAGGTAATCACAATTTCTACGCTAATCGTATAACAAAAAAATGATTTAAGGAATTTTTATCTTATCATTTTTGCAAAAAATATTTATGGTATCATTATCATATTATATTTTGAAAAAAATATTTTTGAAATTTTTATCAAATCATTTTAGTAAAAAAATATTTATGGGATTATATTATTATCTTATTATATTTTGGAAAAAATATTTTTGAAATCTTGGGCATATAAATTAGTGACTACAATTTTGGGATTTCCTAAATTAGTATATTGTTCTTTGTCAAATCCTGCCATGTTCATAAGTAGATTTCCTAAAATATTTTTGAAATTTTTATCATATCATTTATTTTTATTTTTTCACATTCAATTGTAGAATCATAAGTAGGTTAGAGAATTAATTATTTTGGTCATCAATGAATGATCAAATTCTATTTTTTTTGAAGACAAGATCAAATTCGATATTGTTATTATCTATATTTCAATCTACTTCACTAGAGTATTTATGTGACCTAAAGTTAATTTCATTATGTAAGGTGATGTTATTGAGTATGTGAGTTGGGATATATTCTAGTTTACCTTATTTTCACTTAATTTTAGGTATAATACGTTCAAATTAGTTCAAATCAGCTTAGTTCAAATAAACTAACTTTGATAAGGGTTACCTTTGTACAATATTTAAACTAAAATAAGTTTTAATAAGGTCTAATAAGTTTAAAATCAGTGAAAACCATATGAATAGAACACACCCTTGCTTTGTTGTTTTGATTAGTCTATAAAAAAAATAATGGTTCTCGCCCTTTACTTTAGCTTTGACCATTGAAGCTCAGTTATGAAATGGCTTGGCAAACCAAAATTTTAATTGTAGTTACAAAATTAATGATGGAAATTAAAAGCTGAACTGATTGGAGCTTAACTGAACTGAAATTAAGCTGAAGTGAATTGGCCCTAAATACGAAAGAGATTAGCTTGAAAACTTAGTTATTATTGGAGTTGGTCTTAGCCTTCCCTGTGTACGTCTATCCTAGTTGAAATAGATGTGGGGATGTGGGGATCGGATAGAGGGTGTACAATTTAGTTTCATATAGAGTGTCTAAGAGCAAGATTAGCAATGACTTTTTTTGTCCCATATCACGTTACAATTTTAAGGTTTTTACTATTGTTCAATTTTTATACGACTATATTTAGGATAAGGAGTGGCTATCCTTCCTAATTAATTTTTTTTAAAATAAATTATCATCATAAATGGTATGGTACAATACAAATTATCTTTACCCTGATACCTCATGAAAATAGTATAGTGCACCCGGGTGCACCATGCGCATGGTGCACCCGGAAAGAACATTAGGTATATTTTAAAGAACATGGGAAAAAAAAAGAACATACTAGCGTTGGAAAAAGAACATGCTAGTGTTTGAAAAAGAACATGCATACTAGTGTTTGAAAAAGAACATCTTGTGTTTGGCAAAAGAACATGTTTGTGTTTGACAAAAGAACATGTTTGTGTTTGACAAAACATATATATGTTTGATAACATGTTTTTCAATAATACAAAATATGTTCTTTTTGGTTCGTATGTTCTTTAAATTTGGCTCGTATTTTAATTTTTTTTTTTTTTTTTTTTTTTTTTTTTTTTTGAAAAATGGCTCGTATATGCTCTTTAAGGTAATGAATTCTTTAACGTATGTTCTTTAACGTATGTTCTTTAACTTATGTTCTTTAACGCATGTTCTTTAACTTATGTTCTTTTATATTATTTTAAATTTTGAAATTTGAAATTTAATTTTAAAATGAAATCTTGAATTATTTTTAGTTGAAAATAATTTAGAGTGAGAAAAATAAAATTATTATGGAAAGTTAAACTTTTGGAGAGAGAAAAACTATTTTTGGGAAACTGAAATCTTTGATAGAGAATTTTTACGTTAATGTGTTATTTTTCATGAAATTTATTAATAAAGTTTTTATCATGTTCTTTGTGTAATGCCTTTATGTTCTTTAGTAATGCATGTTCTTTGTTAAAAACAAACATGTTCTTTTTCAAGAAAATAAATGTTCTTTTTCATGTACCTAATGTTCTTTCCGCCTTTTTTTTTAACCGGATGCACCATGTGCATGGTACACCCGGGTGCACCATGTGCATGTAAACCCTCGGCTACACCTGTTGAGGTGAAACCGAAGGACAGTTCTACAGGCTCACCTTGTGCCGATCCTTCATTGTATCGCAGTCTTGCAGGTGCCTTGCAATACCTCACATTCACTAGACCGGATATATCATATGCGGTCCAACAGGTTTGCTTACATATGCATGATCCAAAAGAGCAACATATGGCCGCTCTCAAAAGGGTCATTTGGTATGTACAGGGCATAGTTGATCATGGTTTGCATCTGTATCCGTCTTCTATTTCCTCTCTTGTCTCATATACAGATGCAGATTGGGCCGGGTGTCCAGATACTAGACGCTCCACATCTGGGTATTGTGTATATTTGGGTGATAATTTGATTTCTTGGTCCTCGAAACGTCAGGCTACTCTATCTAAGTCTAGTGCCGAGGCTGAATACAGGGGCGTTGCTAATGTGGTTTCTGAGTTATGTTGGCTTCGAAACTTGCTTTTGGAGTTACATTGTCCGATTAAGAAGGCGACTTTGGTTTATTGTAACAATGTGAGTGCAATCTATCTTTCCGGCAATCGGGTTCAACATTAACGAACAAAGCACATAGAGTTGGATATTTTATTTGTTCGAGAAAAGGTAGCCCGGGGTGAAGTTCGGGTTCATCATGTTCCTTCTAAGCACCAAATTGCGGATATTCTTACAAAGGGGCTCCCTCGTGTTCTTTTTGAAGATTTTAAAGATAGTCTAAGCATCCGTCCTCCTCCAGCTTAGACTATGGGGGTGTGTTAAGATATATTCACAATATATCTTTAGTCAATGTAAATATTCTAGTTACCTTGTTTATAGGTTGAGTATATTTTGTAATTAGCCCTTTCCTTATTTGTAGCTTAATTAGTGCCTTGAGTTAAGGCTACACAATTGTATATATTGGCTGGAAATTAATGGAAAGCTCACGGATTAAATTCCTTCAATAATTCCTGGAGATGTGTCGAAGGAATTCCGTACTATCTTTACTACGGTTACTATCATGGTGTTCTTGTTAATGAGGGTTTACATTATGTTGTTACTCACGGTTACATCATGTGCATGGTACACCCGGGTGCACCAACCATAAATTATGTAGGTTGGGAAAACAAATAAAAAAGAAAAATCCCCTGAAATGTTATCCTAGTAAACCTTTTGATATATTTTTTTAACAAAACATACATTTTTATATAGACAACAGGTAACAACAAAAAATTAAAAAGGTCTGTACTCCTAACAAGATTTTTATAAGCTATTCAAAAAAAAAAAAAAAAAAAAAAAAAAAAAAAAAAAAAAAAAAAAACAAGATTTTTATAAACGCTTTTGATGCACAAATCTTATAAGCAACCGTTTATACAATATTTTCATAAACATTGTGTGTATGTTTAGGGCCTGTTTATATTTACTTAATTTCAGTTCAGTTCAGTTCCAATCAGTTCAGTTCAGTTCAGCTCTTAATTTTTCCTCTCACATAAAATATTCATTTCAGCTCAATTCAGTTCAGTTCAGTTCCAATCAGTTCAGCTCCAATCAGTTCAATTCAGTTCAGCTTAGTTCAGTAAATATGAACAGGCCCTTACTTGGTTCGACGTTTTTTATGGCATTAACTTTGTTTTAGGTTCTGACCTGTTTCCTTCAAAAAAAAAAAAAAAAAGGTTCTGACCTGTTAATAATTTGGTTATTTGTTTGGAATTATTTAGGTTTTGACCTGTTAATAATTTGGTTATTGCCTATGATAATTTTCAGTTGCTTCAGATCTATGTCCTCCTGTTCTGCACTTTTTTTTTTTTTTTTTTTTTTTTTGAGAATTATTACTAATACTTCGTACGTAACACTAATTCAGTGAAAGTTTCATTCTACCAAAATATAACAATAATATAATACTCCGTATATGGTAAAAAAATTTAAAAAATATTAGCTGGTAATTATCTTGTATATGGTAAAAAAAAAATATAAATAATTATTAAAGATTTCAGTTACAATAGACCGTTTTTCTATATTTGTGGAAAGATATTGGACGCTTTTATAGGCATTACTGTTTTTTGTTTTTTTTTTGAAACCAGTTATAGGCATTATTTAAGGAGTATTAATTTGTGGAAAATATATATACCCAATATATTATTATAAATAATAATGAAAACACTTAAACTTGATAATGGCAAATAAAAATTGAATGAAAAGTGATTAACAAAGAATTCTAAATAAAAATTCCCTAATATAAGATATGCATTTGTGGAAAATATATCATATAATAGTGTACAATGATAACAACAAAATATATTTTTAATAACCCCTTCCAATAAAAACAAACCTCCACTTAACATTCTTCCCAAACACAATCTCAGAGAAGTGTTGAGCGTATATGGTACTCCATATATGATAAGTATGGACTAAATTTATTCTTTGTAATTTTGGTCTAATTACAAATATATAAGTATATTATTTATTTATTTTTAATTTTGACAAAATATAAGTATATTATATTAGAGTGAAAACTTATATCCTAATTTAAATTTTTGTTAGGTCCATAATATAATAAGAATTAATACTATAATATAAAAAAGACTGTTTTCTTATGTAATGACCAAAGATAGTTTATGTTATTACCTAACCCACAAACAACTTCGAGAAACTTGAGTACATTTATTGATTCAACAGCGGTTGCGGTAGTTAAAAAAATGCGACCACTTCATCTTCTACAAATTTGATACTTTTTGTTCTTTGACAAAATTGCACAATTTAAGTCCACATAAATCATATTTTTGAACCATCTAAAGCGGAATTCGACATTTGCATATAATTATGAATGCAGATGTTGTTGAGATTTTTTTATGAACGAAAAACTAAAGTAAAAACTGCAAAAAACAAAATGCAAAAACACAATTGCTTTCGAAATTTTATCACGATTTTAGCAATTATTTGCGAAATTATCAACAATTAACAATGAATTCGGGAATGGGGGGCTAATATATGGTATGATTGATGAACGATGAACGATGATGAACGCTGATGAGTGATGATGAACGATGACGAGTGATGATGAACGATGAACGATATATATGATGAACAATGATAATCGCTGATGAACAATTTTGACGTAGGTGATGAACAATGATAAACGATGATGAAAAATTTTGACATAGATGATGAACGAATTTAATTTTTATTATAAAAAAAGTTTTTCATAATTTATAATTATGTATTTCCAAAAAAATACATGTATTAAAAAGAATACAAAAAAAAAATACAATTTTAATACATTGTGGACATTAAAAATAATTCAAAATGATAATAAAAATACAAAATACGGCCCAATTAGATTTTGCCACATCAGCAAATTGTGGTGTCATTTTTAAAGAATGACATTGTAGAATTTTTAAGAGCAGTGGTGGTTCATATTGTATCTAGAGGAGTGGAGGCCCATATTGTATCTTGGCTTCCCACTAATTTTTTGTAGGTTGTATGATTTGTGTGCTTTTGAGATATAATAATAATAATAATAATAATAATAATAATAATAATAACAATAATAACAATAATAATAATAATAATAATAATAATAATAATAAATAAAATATTCAAAGTAATACCGGAGAACGCCCCGGCCGAACACTAGTTAATATTTATTTGAGTGCATTTTGTTTCGTGTAGTTTGGTAGAATAGTAGTATAAATAGATGATAATTGGTGTTCTAAGTGTTCATCCACATCTAAAAAGAGCAAAAGAAAATTAAAGAAAAAAAAAAAAGAGCGAGCATGAAGAAGCAATCGATGACATCCACTTCTAAGTTGGTTCTACTAGCAGTTCTTGTGCTCACTATCTCTCGTATATTTTCTTTCCCTTCCCTCCCTGCTCTTTGGTTCTAATATTCTTCACAAAAATAAATTGACTTGATTAGTGTGTAAAAAGAAATATTATTTTACATGTTATGTTGATATTCTTAATTAATAAATTGGTTGCAATGGTATTATACAGGTACTATGATGGGCACGGTGCAACCAACAATTGAGACAAAGCCTCTAGTTATGAAGGCTATGATACAAGAACTTGGAAATGAACGAATTGCTGAATTTTACATGAAGCAAATAATGGCAGCAAAAGAACAACTTTGGTTGGACGAACAATATAATCCAACAAAATGTGTGAGACGAGGATCGGCTTGTCGCACTACAGCAGATTGTTGCAAAAGTCTTCAATGTGCCAGAATATCGGGAGTTTTGGGGAAGTGGTGCCAATAAGATTGCGGTGTCTATGCTGCATGCAACAGCTACGGTAATCGAAATATAAATAAGTGAAGATCGATCGGAGTTACGTTGTCGTCAATGCTTAGAACGTGTTTGTAGCTTTTTAAGTGTAGCTTGTTTTAAATTTTTAGAAGGGAGGGAAGTCATGTTAGGACTAATAATGGTGAGTTTGTTATGAGCTAGGTCTCATAATTTATGCTCATCTTCGTATTCCATCCTAACATAGCTCGTACTTGTATTGTGTAATGTTACTTCTGTTTTATGGGATGCTTAGCTTTGATTAAGGTACTTTTATTTACTTTATCATTTTTGTCAACAATTTACCTCTTTTAATTAATTGTAAAATATAACATTATTGCTCTAGAGATGTCAAATCAAGTATTCAACTCAGATATAGGTCAGGTCATGTCAAATTTCAGGTCAAAATCAAGTCAGATCATTGGTCGGTCTAATTGGTTCGATTTGAGTACAATTTGATTTAAATCAGTTTTGTGTTGAGTTCAAGTTGGGTCAAATTAGTCCCGAGTTAATGTTCAAACCGGGTTAAATTAGGATTCAGGTTGAGTTCAATTCTGTTAAGATCAGGTTTGGATGTTGAATTTTTCAGATCAAATCAGATCGGTTACAATTCAAACGAATGGTTTTGTTTAATTCACTTCTGTTTGGTTTTGACACCTGTACCTAATACGATATAAAGTACATAATTTTAGAAGGGCATTTTCCAATTAGTTATTTACATATTTTATAATTCTTTCTAACTGATAACTTCAAAAAAGTTAGCAATATTAGCTATTACTCCAGTTCATTAAAATAATTGAACAAATCAACCACAAACGTAATATTGTAAGTTTGTTAAAGAAAGATGAAGGATCTTACTGAACCAGTGGATTATGCTTCCATCATTTTAGCTGAGTGGTTTATCATTCATTCTCTATTTAAATAGTAGTGCGGTACATTAGTTTGTCGGGGTGCATGTGAATAAAAATCAGTTTTAATCTGCAATTATATTGTTTTTCGGACTTAGCATTTGTTTCTAAAACTATCACTCTTTTTGGTATGAGTTATGTTTATGCCAAATTTCGCCAAAGGGCGTCCTAAGGCTGGGACGTACGACGGTTAGAGTAATAGATTATAGAAAACGTAAATTAAAGCAATAAAAGATAAGGTATTTGATGACGCAGAAAACCCAAATGCGGGAAAAACTGCGGGTGGGTGCAAGACCACCGATTCACTATGAAAAATAGATGATTACAATACTGTGAGAGCTTTTGGGTTAAAATGCTAAGTAGTACGAGTGAGTTGATGCTAATTGATACAAATATTCTACTATTTATACTCTAACATAATAGGTAAATTAGGCTGGAAAGATAGCCGTTGGGGAGGCTTCAAACGTCTCCCATGATAATAGGGGACCGTTGCCTGACTTGGTCTCGTAGCTATCCCCTTGATACCTTTGAATTATCTGGGGAAAGATCCCATAAGAATAGGGGAAGCAAACTGCTAAAGCGGGATATTCTTTAGGACTTAGTCAAACCGAGATTTCAGGAATACACGTCATACTTGCTGATACATCGTCCCTTTGGTCATACGTCTTGTCGTGCGTTGAGACGAGCCTAAAAATTAACCATAACAATTTACCCCCAATTGTTGGATTGATCGTGGGAAGATCAAGAAAACAATTAACTTCCCACTAACCCACTAATTTGAAAAACTGCCATAACTTCCCTCAACCACCTGCATAAATAACTGTGCCTAACTAATTTCTACACGCTTCCCCCAATTTCTCATTCTCTCTCTTAAAAATTCCCAAATCAATTTCTCAACTCCGTGTTGAATTTTCCGGTGGTTTACTCGGATTTCGGCCACTTCTTTAGGTAATCTTCTCTTATCGAACTTTGATTTCTTCTACATTCGTAGTTATCGTATGACTAGGAAGCCGAATTTACTTTAAAGAACTAGATTTTCACTTAGGGTTTTAGAGAGGGGTGAAAGTAAGATTGTGGGAGACATGGCTGACAACGAAGATCCTCCAAGTGACCTCGGCGAAGGCGATGTCCCGGCATTTATTGCTCTAGCTGGGCTCCCTGAGTGCGCTGTGATCCAAGTCCCTTCGGACGAGGAAAGACCAGAGGATTGTCCAAAGGACCATGTCGTGATGTATGAGTACCCTTTTAAGCTGGGGTACACTATCCAATTTGGCCGTCTGGCCAGATCTTTGATGAAAGTTCTTGATATTGGCCCTGGACAAGTGATGCCGCAATTCTGGAGAGTGGCTCATACCCTTGAGAAGGCTACAGGGGATTAGAAAGACCCCTTTAATTTGTCTGATCTTGTTTATGCATACAAGCTTTCTTTTTCCAAGACGAATAGATGTACATTGGTTCTAAAGAGAGGGCATCCTGCCTTGGTAGAGCGAGTAGGGGTGAATGATCGTGGCTGGAAGTCACGCTATTTATTTGTAGATAGGGAATCTCTGGGTGTAGAAGCTAGTTGGATGCGTTATGGTTGGCGCGACGGAGGTATTACTTATATCTTCTATCGCTTAAATTGCTCAATTCGTTTTGACGTGGTTCTTATGGCTTGTTTTGTCGTAGAATTCGACGTCTCAGTGGTCTCACCAGGGAGGAGCAGTTTGAGGAAAGTAGAGGCTGTTCTGAGCATTCCGATTGCTAAACGTACCTTTGAAAAACCTAGTACCACAAAAACAAGTGAAGGAGAAAAAATGGCTGCTGGTAAAAAGACTTACTTTGATTTTTTCCCTCGTTTTATGTTCTGACTATTTTGGGCTAATTGGTAAGTTTATTCTGTTTTAGATTCTTAATCAGGGAAGTCTGCCAAGATGTCGTACGATGAGATGCTTGAACGTGCTGCGAGGAAGAAGAGGAAGCAGACTTCAACCAGTGTTGAGGACGTGGTACTTGACGTCTCTCTATCAAGACGATGCCCAGTCCTCCTCCAAATATTCCTAAGGCGCCTAAGGATGCTGACTACGTGGTCCGCGTCCCTTCTGATTTTCTAGCTGGCGCGTCAATGTCTTCGTCGCTTTGGCCTACCGCGGAGAAGTTGCTGTTTCCTGGTTCGGCTGCTGCTGCTGTTGCAGCGCTGTTGCTTTGTTGTTTGATTTGCCTTTTCCCAGCAGCTCCTCGAGGTGACCTTTCTTCAAGAGGAAGGCGATTTCCTTTCTTAGGGCGTTGCAGTCTTCGGTGCGGTGGCCGTGATCGCCATGATAGTCGCACCACTTGGATTTGTCCTTTCCTTCGTCTGGCCTGTCACTTTTCCTCGGCCAACGAGCGACATTTCCTAAAGAATGCAGGGCATTCACCACACCCCCGATGTCGACGCAGAAGCCGTATTCAGCGATGTCGGGGTATGCGTCGGCATCTTGCTTCTAAGACCTGTCATCAGAACTTTGACCAACGTTAGCTTTAACATTATTCACTGAGTTTACCTGACCTGGCCTGTCATAGGGTCTACGACGCCAGTTCTTCTTGTCGTTGGGTCTCCTTGAGACTCTGTCATTGCTGGGGAGTGGTGAGGGTTGGAAGCCCTTTCTAATGGCGAGGTCGTCCTCCAACCGCATCTGCGCTAAGGCGCGAGTCCTGACTTCTTCGAAGGTTGTGCATGGATACTAGGGCGACGGGGTTTGTTACTGCGGACGGAGTCTAGCTCCTTTCTGAGCGTCTCTACGGTCCTCTGACTTTCTTCAGCGATTCTGGCGTTCTCCACTTTCTGCTGCTCGAGCTCCTCTCGTGCCTTGCGGACTTGCTCCATGAGTTGCTCGATCCTCATGTTCTCTTCAGATGACACCATGTTGGCAGGATGTTTTCCTAGGGAAATCGGTTGTTTTTGGAATTTTTCGAGGTTTATCTAGTCGTCGGCCCCACGGTGGGCGCCAAATTGTTTATGCCAAATTTCGCCAAAGGGCGTCCTAAGGCTGGGACGTACGACGGCTAGAGTAATAGACTATAGAAAACGTAAATTAAAGTAATAAAAGACAAGGTATTTGATGACGCAGAAAACCCAATCAAATGCGGGAAAAACTGCGGGTGGGTGCAAGACCACCAATTCACTATGAAAAATAGATGATTACAATACTGTGAGAGCTTTTGGGTTAAAATGCTAAGTAGTACGAGTGAGTTGATGCTAATTGATACAAATATTCTACTATTTATACTCTAACATAATAGGTAAATTAAGCTGGAAAGGTAGCCGTTGGGGAGGCTTCAAATGTCTCCCATGATAATAGGGGACCGTTGCTTGACTTGGTCTCGTAGCTATCCTCTTGATACCTTTGAATTATCTGGGGAAAGATCCCATAAGAATAGGGGAAGCAAACTGCTGAAGCGGGATATTCTTTAGGACTTAGTCAAACCGAGATTTCAGGAATACACGTCATACTTGTTGATACGTCGTCCCTTTGGTCATACGTCTTGTCGTGCGTTGAGACGAGCCTAAAAATTAACCATAACAAGTTATTCGACTCTTCAACTCCGTAGCTCTAGTCATACTAGCTTACATAAAAACGAGATTTTAATCTAGCCTATATTTCAACAGAGAAATGTAAATCATGAACATATGTTATAACCTCAGTAGATTAGGAACACATTAATGCATACGCAGATACTCATAATATTGAGGACTAGGAATCATATTACCTTGGTCATCAGGCACCTCAGGTGACGGAACCTGTGCGGAGCCATCAACAAAGCCAAATAAATTATTATGAGATTTTAAGAAGCTAATGAGTTGCGTTTTCCTATTGACATGCTCTTCTAGAGCAGAGAGTTTGACAGCGACCCAATTAGTGACATCCAAGGTCGGTGGACGAAAACAATAAAGCGGAGGCGGTGGTGTCAGCCCTAACGCCAAGGTGTACTGCGGGATTGATGATGATGAGGACAATTGACCAAAACCTGGTGGAAATTGACCAGGAATAAAGGAGTGTTGCTGATGTGGAAGATGGTAGGCCATAAAAAGGCACCGAAGGACTAGCGGCGCCACCAGAGAAAGGGAAATTTCGGAGAAGCGAAGGTGTAAGTTGCACCCCTTTAAACGTCACACTAGAGGAAATAGGAACAAGGGTCTCTCCTACTCCAGTCGTGGAAAGGGAACGACCGGAGAAACACCACTAGACGGTGTGAATGGCGTAAACCCAATGTCAGCCGGAGCCGATAGACCAAAAGAAGTAGGTGGCGGAATGAATGACACTAAATGACATGTGTCGCTATGTACCACTATAGTAATGTACCGCTATGTATCACTAATTTTATTAATTAAATATTTTACTATTTAATATTTGAATTTTTAAATAGACTTCAAATCTAGCTTAGTTGGTCAAGTTTTTCCTATCTTCACTTGAAGGTATCATGATCATTCTTCTTCCAAATCCCATTTTTTTTTCTTTTCAATTATAGTGCTTTTTCATTTAAAAAATTTATTTTACATATTATTTAATTTGAATAGTAACACTTAGCTTTTTTTTTTTCTTTTCCCTTCTCTAATTGACCAAAATATGATAAAATTTTATTTTCATTTCAATTGTCTTAATTATTTTGCTATATACCATACACAGAGGGATTTAATTCTCACAAACTGTAATAAATGAGCATTTAATAGTGGGACGGAGAGAATATTTATACACAAATTTTTTTTATGTGGCTGACACACCGTGTGGCCGAGGTTACTTGAGTTATTCGATCAGGTTTTACTCGATCAGGGGTTACTTGAGGGGTTCGGTCAGAGGTTACTCGATCAACGGTTATTTGGTTAGGGGTTACTCTATCAGGGGTTACTTAGCTTAGCTTGAGGGGTTCGGTCAGGGGTTACTTGACCCATTAAGTCATCTTGACTAGAAAGGATGTGTAAAGCACCACAATTTTTATTTTGCCACATCCAATTTATATGTAATGTTGTAATATAGCTTATGTAGGATTTGAACCTACATCTATGTACAATGGTGCATTGCTCTACCATTTGAGCCAATAAGCTTTCAAATTCACAATAAGTTATTCAATAGAAAATACTACAACACAATTTGAAGAGAACAAAACTAAATATCCACATGATAGGAAATTGATAAGCTAGTACAAACCATGTCACATTGATAAGTCGATATTATACCGTTATTCTTGGGTTATTTGGAATGCGTTTACTATAGAATTTCAACTTATAGTTCGTGTTTTTGTATGTTTTATCCAAGTTGGACTCGATTTCTTCTATTCGGGTTGTTTGGTTGTTATATTGTGATTTCAGGATGAAATGGAGCATTTGGAGTGATTATGAGCATGCCACGACATTTTGAGGTGGATTGGAGAGCTTTGCTGGAGTGATAGATGATGATTGATGGTAATGCTACATGGCCGTGTACCATAAGCTACATGGTCGTGTGATTCTTCCATCCACGCTTACATGCTACATGGCCGTGTACCCTTAACTACACGGTCATGCGATAGTTCCAAGTATGAATGTTTGCTACACGGTCGTGTACCACGAGCTACACGGTCGTGTGATTCCATCACCGTATGAAGTCCGCCTACACGTTCGTGTACCTCTAAGCTACACGACCGTGTACTTATATGATGAAATTTGAAGATCAAGTATAGGTCAGCTACACGGTCGTGTACCCATCAGCACACGCTCGTGTTCGTGTGCGCAGAAGATTTATTTTCTTTATTATTTTATGTTTATTTTTAGGTTAGTATAAATAGGGGTTTTAACCCTATTTTAAAACATCTAGTTTTTATTATAGCTTTTTCCATTCTACGTTGTTTTGTGAGAGAACACATAGAACTCCATTGAAGCATTCTCTTAATTCAATTTCAAGTATTTCTCTTTCAACCTTAATCTCTTTAATTTCCTATTGTTATTATGTTTTCTTTAATTATTTTTCTTGTTATTTCTATTATCATGTGTGAGTAGTTTCATAATCTAGGGTTAGGTTGAACCCTAATATGGATTGATGTGTTATTTGATTCCCGATTCCCAATTTGATTAATTTATAATTCCTCTTTGTTAGGGTTGGTTTTATTATCAATGATTAACTAGAAATAGTATTATTGAATGTGATTAGGTTTACAACGAAAGTTGATTCTTAATTGATATTAGAACCCTAATTAAAAGTTGGAGCTTTTATGCATGAAAATAGCTAATTGTTCTTGCTAGAACTTATAGGATGTCGTTCTCAATGTCTTTAATATGTATGATTCCATGAAAATAGGTATGATTGAATGTTAGGGAAGCTATTAGTTGATCGAAAGAAACTCTTAGTATTGTTTTAGGGAGCATCTGTCCTGTGGAATATTTATTGATTTAATTGAGGGAAAGGGATTGTTCTATTGCATTGATTCATATTAGTGGGGATACTTAATCTTAGATGTTTTTAGTTATTGATTAATTTCTTATTATTGTCATTTATTGCTTATTGGTTAATATTGTTCTAGTTTGGATCTATCGATATTGATTGGTTACTCGCTTAGTATTTATTTGAGTCTATTTAATTAGTTGAACCATAGTCTCTTGGGATCCGACCCTTACTTTCCCGTCTACATAGTAGTGGTCTTGTTAGGTTATTTTTGTTAGGTACGCGACACGCTTATCAAATTTTGGCGCCGTTGCCGGGGACTAACGGTTTTTATACTAGTTACTTGTGATTCGTTTTTACTAAGCTTTATTTGTTTCTTCGGCTATTTTCTCTTGTGTTTTTGATTTCTTTGCTTTTAGTTCTTTGTTGCATGCAAACTCGACGTTCAGGGTCAGACGATCTAACACCACTTGATTATGAAATCGAAGCAACTGCAAGGAGACGAGGAGGTAGAAAAAGAAAGAAGAATCAAAACAAAAGAGACATGGGCGATCCAGGAAATAAATCTCTTTTAGAGTATGGAATTCCTGATACAACAACTGGACTTCTTTCTAGTATTGTCAGACCACCGGTCACTGCTCAGAGTTTCGAATTGAAGCCTCAGTTCATACAGTTCATCTCCAATGATTCTTTTGCGGGCTCACCTAATGATTTCCCAGTGAGTCACATTGATAGTTTCTTGGAGAAGTGTGACACCATGAAGCTCAATGGTGTCACTGATGATGCTATTAGACTACGCCTTTTCCCTTTTTCACTACGGGAGAGAGCTAGGGAGTGGTTACGAGATGAAGGTATTGGTTCTTTTGATACGTGGGACAAGCTTGCCAAGGCCTTTCTAGTCAAATTCTTGGGGCAAGAGAAAACCGCAAAATTAAGGATCGAGCTATCTACTTTCCATCAATCTAATGACGAATCCCTATATGAGGTATGGAGAAGATTTAAACGATTGCAAAGACAATGCCCTCACCATGGTATTCCAGAGTGGATGCTGATCCAAACGTTCTATAATGGTTTGACCTATGAGTTTCGCATATACATTGATGCTGCGTCCGGAGGTTCTATCATGACGAAGAACCCAACTGGTGCGAAGGATTTGATTGAGAAGATGGCGGCTAATGATAATTACCATCCAAGGGGACGAAATGCTATCAACATAGGTAATAAACATGATGTTGATGCTTTAACCATGTTGACTAGTTCTGTGCAGGCACTAACTCATAAAGTCAATCAACTTCAAGCCGAGTCCCCTCGACCCTCGATGGAAACTTGTCAGATGTGTGGATTGCAAGGCCATACTGCGCGGGAGTGTCAACCTAATTATGATGGAATGACGATTGAGCAAGCTAATGCTTTTTATACCACTACCTCCACAAGGCCATTTGATGAAGGGTGGAGAAATCATCAAGGGTTCTCATACAAGAACACTCAAGCTATAACGAATCCTCCACCACCATCCGCTTTTCAAGCAAGGGCACCTTTCAATCATCAATCCACACAACCACCACCACCTCAGGCCTCAACATTTGATCTTGAATCAATTATGAAGGATTTTACTACCTCGCAAATTCAACAACAAGAGCTTATATCAAGGCAATTTGAGCTACAAGCAAAGCAAAATGAATATTTTCAAAACTCAATCCAATTGCTCACCGCTCAAAATAAGAGGATAGAGACTCATCTTTCTCAACTTTCACAACAAGTGAGTCATCTAACAACTCTTCAAGATCAAGCAAAAGTCCAGACAAAACAATGCAATGCAATTTTCGTGAAAAGTGATGAATTGACTATAGGAGGATTAGAAGAGAAAGCGTGCAATGTGGAGTCAAGAAAAGAGAAAAATGAGAAAGAAGGTCCCAAATATGTTGCTCCACAAGCATATGAGGAGCCGATGCCTTTCCCGCAAAGGCTTTCAAAAGCCGTGCTCGATAAACAGTTTGGAAAGTATTCTGAGACTCTTAAAAAGGTATATGCTACCATTCCTTTTTCCGATCTTGTAATTCAAATGCCTCAATTTGCAAATTTTGTGAAAGGAATTCTAGATCATGATCGTAATGATAAGAAATTAGAAAGTTGGGTAGTAAAAGAACAATGTTCTAATCTTTTAAATGATAGCCTACCACCTAAATTACATGATCCCGGTAGTTTTACTATCCCTTGCATGATAAACAAAACATATTTTGATAGGGTCTTGTGTGATCTAGGTGCTAGTGTTAACTTAATGCCTTCTTCGGTGTATGACAAATTAGGTTTGAAAAACCTTAAACCTTCCCCCGTATCTCTTCAGATGGCTGATAGAACTGTTAGACTTCCTAAGGGTGTAGTTGAAGATGTATTAGTTGAAATTGGTGAACTTGTCTTTCCTGTTGACTTTGTTGTAGTGGATATGAAAGAAGACCATAAGATCCCACTTATCTTTGGTCGCCCTTTTCTTGCTACAAGTCAAGCTTTAATAGATGTACCTAAAGGACAAGTGACCATTAGAGCTCAGGATAAACAAGTTGTGTTTAAGATTTTCGATGACCATAATTTTACTTTTGATGGTGGTACTTGTTTGAGAATTGATGCTACTAACCCTTTGGTTGATAACTGTGTTTCTAATAAAAATCTTGTGAGCAAAAATAACTATATTCCACCACATGATGGATTTAACTACATCAAAACAAAGTCGGATACAAAGCACATCAACTCTAATTTGAAGGAGTTGTTTGGAGGTGGATACATTAATGAGCAATGCCACGGAATATCTTCTCCGTGTGGTGATCCAGGTTGAGCTAAAAAAGGAGGTCGAGCTTATGACCTTAAACAAGCGCTAAATGGGAGGCAACCCATTCCCTTTTTTGTTTTATTTTCCCTTTATTTTCTATTTCTTGTTTTTGTTTTTGTTTTTCTTTAGTGTCTTGGGGATATGATGCGACGTTTTTTAGGGCGGTCCCAGCTCCGCCCTTAGGTATAATCCCTCCTCTGCCAGTAGGGCCTAGTTTTCGCTTTCTCTTGCTTGTTCTTATTCGATATATGTTCACATTGAGGACAATGATAAGTTTAGCTTGGGGGAGAGATTACTTTTTGCTTTGGGTTGTATATATACGACTATGCCTCAATGATGATATGTAATATATGTGTGATTTTAAAAATTGAAAAACTTGTTTTTGAAAACCCATTCACTGATTGGCTTGGGATTGAACTTGTTTGTGGTTAGAATGGTCTCCCCGCTCGACCAATATGGATAGCTTGAGTACCTATGTGAGACTTTTGAGCCATTATTGACTGGTACATCTTATTTCAGTCATTCTTTTCATGTGTGTTAGATTTTCCTTCCTGTAATTTGATTCTTAGATTTGCTTTGCGATTATTTGAGACTTATGATGCAACGTGGAAGAGTGATTGAAGTTCCTCTTAGATAATTAGAGCCAAAACTTCTTAGGTGTTTGATGCTTATTCTATTTTCTTTTTATTTTACATTAACTCTTAGGATGAACCAATTTAAGCCACGATTTCCCTTCTTTGACGCCTTACATTTTACGCCTTAGAGCCTTTTTGTAGGTTTATTTGATGGAGAATCAATGTATTAATTTATGCCCTGTTGAGTTGTGTTTGGAAAATAAAGAGAAAGAAAAAAGAAGTTAGAAAAAAAAAGAGCAAAAATGAAAAAATTTAGAAAAATAAGTTTGTGTATGCTCTAAGTTTCAAAGAAAAAAATAAGTTGAAAAAAAAAAAGAAAAAAAAATGAAAAAAAGAGAAAAGAATGTGAAGTTTTCATGAGAATTTGAGTTGGAAACCCATGAAGAAGAAAGAAAGACAATATTTGTCATGGAAATCTATGTTGTCTTGTGAAGAAAAGTGAGAATAAGGGCATCCTTGTATGTTGTGCGGAGGAAATAAGGTTGGTTTGAACCCGACATTTGGCTATGTATGTAGTGGGATTAGGACTTTTGTTATTTTTTAGCACCACATTCCCAAATGACGTCGTCTCACCCCATATAACCGAGCCTACCCTTATTTAGGATCTCATGACTTTCGCATCTGCATCATCGCTTTACAAGTGGAGAAAATCTATTAGCAAATCTAAAGAGGACAATTGCATGAAGTCGACGCGCATAATTGCGATTAGGATGAGTGATTTCTTATTCTAACCCTTGTAAACACATGAGTGGCTTGTTTGTTTTATTTTGCACAACTAAAGTGAGATGTTATTCATATATGACTGAGTTGGTTAGGGGAGATGTGTGGAAAGATTGGTTGTCAATTTCGAGTGCTTGAAGTTTATGGTGGTTTTATAATCAATGACTTGCATTTCTTGTTTTTCACTTGGTTTTAATTCATTGGCACATATATTCTTGCTTGAGGGGCTATCTTACTCTTCTTGTGTTTCATGTTTCAATGCTTGAGGACAAGCATTGGTCTAGCTTGGGGGAGTTTGATAAGTCGATATTATACCGTTATTCTTGGGTTATTTGGAATGCGTTTACTATAGAATTTCAACTTATAGTTCGTGTTTTTGTATGTTTTATCCAAGTTGGACTCGATTTCTTCTATTCTGGTTGTTTGGTTGTTATATTGTGATTTCAGGATGAAATGGAGCATTTGGAGTGATTATGAGCATCCCACGACATTTTGAGGTGGATTGGAGAGCTTTGCTGTAGTGATAGATGATGATTGATGGTAATGCTACATGGCCGTGTACCATAAGCTACATGGTCGTGTGATTCTTCCATCCACGCTTACATGGTACATGGCCGTGTACCCTTAACTACACGGTCATGCGATAGTTCCAAGTATGAATGTTTGCTACACGATCGTGTACCACGAGCTACACGGTTGTGTGATTCCATCACCGTATGAATTCCGCCTACACGCTCGTGTACCTCTCAGCTACACGACCGTGTACTTATATGATGAAATTTGAAGATCAAGTATAGGTCAGCTACACGGTCGTGTACCCATCAGCACACGGCCGTGTACGTGTGCGCAGAAGATTTATTTTCTTTATTATTTTATGTTTATTTTTAGGAAAGTATAAATAGGGGTTTTAACCCTATTTTAAAACATCTAGTTTTTATTATAGCTTTTTCCATTCTACGTTGTTTTGTGAGAGAACACATAGAACTCCATTGAAGCATTCATCTTAATTCAATTTCAAGTATTTCTCTTTCAACCTTAATCTCTTTAATTTCCTATTGTTATTATGTTTTCTTTAATTATTTTTCTTGTTATTTCTATTATCATGTGTGAGTAGTTTCATAATCTAGGGTTAGGTTGAACCCTAATATGGATTGATGTGTTATTTGATTCCTAATTCCAAATTTGATTAATTTATAATTCCTCTTTGTTAGGGTTGGTTTTATTATCAATGATTAACTAGAAATAGTACTATTGAATGTGATTAGGTTTACAACGAAAGTTGATTCTTAATTGATATTAGAACCCTCATTAAAAGTTGGAGCTTTTATGCATGAAAATAGCTAATTGTTCTTGCTAGGACTTATAGGATGACGTTCTCAATGTCTTTAATATGTATGATTCCATGAAAATAGGTATGATTGCATGTTAGGGAAGCTATTAGTTGATCAAAAGAAACTCTTAGTATTGTTTTAGGGAGCATCTGTCCTGTGGAATATTTATTGATTTAATTGAGGGAAAGGGATTGTTCTATTGCATTGATTCATATTAGTGGGGATACTTAATCTTAGATGTTTTTAGTTATTGATTAATTTCTTATTATTGTCATTTATTGCTTATTGGTTAATATTGTTCTAGTTTGGATCTATCGATATTGATTGGTTACTCGCTTAGTATTTATTTGAGTCTATTTAATTAGTTGAACCATAGTCTCTTGGGATCCGACTGGTAGAGGGAAAAATCGGTCGTTGGACGATCACCCTAAAACCAAACAATAATTCTACCTAAACCAACCTAAGACAAGTCTAGGGCAAGTAGAGGATCGTATCCACAGGGAATGGGTAAGTACACCGAGAGTATGAAACGGTTGCAATCTAGTTCGGTCACAAATTGGGTTTTGAATGGTAAGCTACTATATAAAAGAACGCTAGGGGAAACGGGATTCAACACCAACCAAAGCCAAGGAATCAATAACAAGGACAAATCATGAGTACACATAGAGGATAGAAAAGGAACTTAACATTGCCTTCTTTCAAAGTCACAACATAAGTACTCCCTAGATTAAGCACTAACACGATAAGGATTAAGTCTCAAGGATAGGAAGTGGGTTTCTAGCTCGAGTTTGTCTCTCAATCGCTCCGAACTAGCATGAAGCTCGAATAATTGGGATGTCTCACCTAATTACCATACTAAAGCAACCTAGTCAATGAAACCAAACATCCAAAATCATGAAAGTAGCATAATCTAATTACACAAGAAAAGACTCACTCCAAAACCCCATCTTTCGATGTGAGAAAAGGGATGAACACATGGGCATAATGTGGCCAACAAAATGCACATGCAATTATCAATTCAAGCACAAACAACTATCAATCCAAGGTAGCACATGAATAACTCCAAGTCAATTAACCATATCTTGGTTGGGTCTTTACCCAACCCCTAACTAAGAGACTACTCACTAAACATGGTGGAAATTACTCTAACAATTAAATCTAGGGTTTTCATGAATTCAAATAAGCTAGGAAAGAGATGAAACAAGGATGGATTAAACATGCAAGAACAAATAAACAAGATTAAGGGAGAAATTATCAACTCAAAGCAATTAAAATTAAAAATTAAGAGCAAGAGATAGAGGAAAGAGATTACTTAGTAAACTTCAAAGTTGGGAAAAATTGTTGAAATTGATGGAACAAACTTCCAATAATTCTTACAAATGATTGAGTTTTTGAGAAACTGGACTAAGGGAGAGGAAAACTATGAAATAATTAAGATAATAAGTCTAATGGAGTTCAGAGAGAAGAAGATCCCCACAAATGAGCCCCTTAAAGCTATTTATAACCCCCAATTTCCTAGTAAACTCCGCAGTAGAAAGTTCGCAGAACCCGTTAGGCGCGGCCTCTCCAAGGCATGGAGAGGCCGCTCCTTGTGAGTGGAGAGGCCGCTCCAGGTCTTGGAGAGGCCGCTCCAAACTGGAGACAAAAAAATGGCAGAAAGCTTCGTAGCAGGGCGGAGAGGGCTCTCCAGAAAGGGGGAGAGGCCGCTCCAGGTGGAGAGGCCGCGGCATAATGTTGGAGAGGCCTCTCCTAACTTTTTCTTCCAAAACTGCCAAGTGAGGCAGGAACTTTGGCAACGAGGTGGAGAGGCCTCTCCAAATAGGTGGAGAGGCCGCTTTAGATGGAGAGGCCGCGACACAAAGTTGGAGAGGCCTCTCCTCTCAAAATCCTTGAAACTGCCAACTTTGGCAGTAGCTACAGCAAAAGGGGTGGAGAGGCCTCTCCACTAACCTGGAGAGGCCGCGCCTAAGGAGAGGCCGCGCCATCTATTTGGAGAGGCGGCTCCACTGCAGTTTCTTCTTCTTCTTCTTCACTTGGCTACTTTGCTTTGGCTTCTTTTCATCATCTTCCTGCTTTCCAACTTGATTCATCATCCATAGGCTTCACTTGGTCGTCTTTAGGCCTAGCAACTCAAAAAAAACACCAACAACCCGTGAAGCATAGGGTACACAAAAATTGCATAGTAATAGAGCAAAAGTGAACCAAAACACTGATTTTATCAAGTAGACAAGGTTCAAAGACACCCTAAAATCATACCAAAATACAAGTTATCAAATCCCCCCAAGCTAAGCCTTTGCTCGTCCTCGAGCAAAACAAACATGTCAAACCAAAGAAGGACAGCAACTTGCTACAACGTATCGAGGGGAAAGCAACAAGGAGGAAGCACATAAATACAAAACCGCATGGTAACAACCATAATCACTTTCAGCACAAGTGAAAAGCAATTTAAACCCCTAAGTCGCCATGGAGGACGAGTTTTTATCTCGTGAGGGTTTCCCTTGAGCTTAACCCACAACTCACACAAACCACAACAAAACCATCAAACTATAAGTATCTCTCTTTTTTCTTTTTTTTTTTTTTTTTTTTTTTTGTTTATTTGCCCAAGTCAACTCATCGTGATGTGAAACACAAGTAAAGATAAAGAGCAACTTTTATTCACGAAAACTAACCAATGTACACAAGAGTTAGGGATAGAGAAAGAAATTAAACAAGATTGCACTAGGACACTTATTTAAGCTTCTTACTAGTTCATTAGAGCACATCTAGCTATTTCAAGGTTTTAACAAGCTCTCTTTCGGTTATAAAATTGCAAAATACTAGTCCACCTCCCAAGATGCGCGTAGACATCCCCTAAATACACTCTATTTTGAGACTTTTACATTTCATAAGAAAAAAAAAAGTGTGGGAGGCAACCACAAATTGACCTCTAAAGAAAGAAATTATCGGGAATTTTTTGGAGTCCCATTTTTTTTTTCCTTTTTCATTTCATTTTTCTACTCTTTTTTTTTTCATTTCATTCAATGCCCTCGCCTCTTTTAACTGTGAGCGGCTTTTTCTTTTATTGATAACTTGTGGCTTATTATGCCACTTATTTCATACATTACACAAATAACTGAGTCTCTAATAAAGCTTTGCTTCGGGGAGAGTGGGAAACGCATCAAGGGCACATGGGACCGCAAATTAACTCAAACATATCCTACTTCGAGCAGATTAAGCAATGTCCTAGACTAGACGTGCAATTGAGCATTCATCGGCTTTTATTTCATATACACTTGTGCAATCAAGGTTAATAAATTTCTAAATGACCCCAACTCTAATATACACAAATTTTTCTTTTTTTTTTTTTTTTTTTTTTTTTTTTTTTTTTTACAACTACTCATCACTCTAGAGTCAAACAAAGGAATCACATAAGAATCGTCATTTGAGTCTCATCCTTGGGCATCATATTTTTTTTTTTTTTTTTTTTAGAGGAAAAAAAAATACAATATTAACTAGAAAAGTGGAAACTAAAATCTACATGACAAGAAATTTGGATTTTAAGGAAGCAAGTTTGGATCTTAGGGCTTTGGATTAAAAAGGGAGCAAGAATCACCAAAAATCTCATCAAATCAATCTACCAACACAATATCATGAAATCATCATCATCACCATCAAACAAGACATGCCAAGAGAGAGCGAAAAATCAAAGTTATGGCTAGGATAAGTACTCTAAAGACACATGCATATGAGAACAAAGAGGGAAACCACATCAAAATGCAAGTATTCTAAGTCAAGACCAAAACATCTCACATACCACCTTCAACCTCTCAAAACTCATACAACATGCAAATATGTCTAAAAGAGTAACCAAGCAAGCACAATCAAGAAGCATAACAAAATCAACATCGACAACCAACCTTAAAAGCTCACACACAAACCACACCCCCAAGCTAGGCGTTTACCATCCCCAACTAAGTAAAAACAATGTAAAGCACCCCCCCAAGCTAGTTTGTTGACACCGTCCTCGGTGTTGCTATACAAGAAAAGAGGGGTAGGGGATGGTAAAAGAGGTGCCTACTCTTCGTCCATATCGTCTCCTAAGTCATCATCCTCTCTAAGATGGGCTCTCCCGGGAGAGTAAACAAAGTTATAGTTAGGGTCAATGCCGCCTAGGGAACTCGGAGAAGGGGCATCGGTATAGGGGGGTAAATCGTAGTTCGGCTGACTACGATAATGACCGTAATCCGGCACTCCACTAGTGCCCCATCCACCTTCATAGCCGGGTGGAAAACCATAATGCCCCCTATACAAATGATCATGGGTCTCCGGGTAAAGGGGAGCGGAGGAAGAGGAACTAGACTCAATGGGAGGGTCGGGGACGTGGTAGTAGCTAGGGTCGCCTCTATAGTCACTACCCCCGGGTTGGGTGTAGTCATAGGGTGGGTAGGTGCGAGTCTCGGTCAAGGAGCTACGTGGTCCTTGCCAAAATGGGTATGTGGGTTGGTTGTTGTTCCAACCCGCCACGGGACCCTCTTGAATAGGTCGGTTAGGGTAGTTGAGGTAGGGGAGAAAGTCACCCCTCTCAACTTGGTGTTGATATGATTGTTGTGCAACATAGATTTGATATTCTAAATGTTGTGAATGCATGAGGTTCATGTTCCTAAATGTGGACTCAAGATCAAAAGAGGAGGAGGAAGAGGAACCTACTAAGTAGTCGGGTACAGTGGAAGTGCTAGCCTTCCTAGGCTCTCTCCTAGGCTCTTCCCTAGGTTGGGGTGGTGGTGGCTCTACTTCGGGAATGTTGTCTCCCGGAAGCAAGGGTTGAAAGGGAACCGCCCAAGTAGTAGCCGCACCCACAGTTTGGGTTAAGTGAAGAGAGGGAAGGTAGTAATGGTGTCTACCCTTCACTCTCCAACTATAGATGCCGGGACGGTTAGAAGCCTTAATGAAGGAACGGTTAATCATTGCTTCTATATCTAAAGCATTAGAGCCACCTACCGGGGTCATCAAGCTAAGATGGTGTTCAAACTTAAGGGCTTTAGCTATGATAGTTATCATACCCCCACATTGTATATCTCCATTCATCTCTTCTTTTTCTCTCAAATCAATGCATCTAGTGATGAATCTAAACCCCATGTTGACTTGTCCATCAAAATCTCTCTCTAACCTAGAAGCCATGTAAAGGACTTTGATTTCCTCTCTTGTGAGCTTGCCTAGGTCCTTTTTTGAGTAGCAAGCATATCCCATTAATCTATGGAAGGTGCGAAGAACCGGGCTATACATATGGCTAGCTAGGCTTGACTTTGTTTTGAAAGAAGGAGTATTTGCTACATCATTCCACCAATTCGGCTCATCATAGCCTCTCACATTTTCATTCAAAGGATCCAAGACATGGTTCAAGGGATTCCATCCAAAAATTTCATTTAATCTCGTGAGGGTTAAAGTCCTTTCGGCATTAAACATCCTAAATGTGATTTTGAACTCGGGAAATTCCCCTTCTTGGGAGATTTTTGTGGCTTTGACGGAGGAAAGGAATTCAAGGGTGAGGTCGGCATAAGTTTGCTCTCTTTTTCTTAGAAAATCTAGCCACCCAAAATTTTCGGCCACCCTTCTTACTCCCACATCTATCCCAAGGATTCGACAAGCTGCTTGGTCATAAAATTTTGTTGGTAGTATTTTTCTTTTTTTGAGGTCGTTGTAAGCGGATTTGTAAGCGGGTAGGATCTTAATTATTGGAGGTTGGTTTTCTTCGGGTGCATTTGTGGCAGAGGAAGATGGAGTAGCGGATTTAGACTTTCTCTTCCCAAATACCATGGCTTCTCTTTTCAAAAACAACCAAATTTACCAACAATAATTTCAACCCAATACCAACAAGTCACTCACAACAACAATTACCAACAATCAACAAAATTCAATCAACCAACATGAAAAATGATTTTAACAAATGACTCCACAATATGTCAAATTCACAAATCACAAATTTCACAATATAGCACCATTATATCAATTTTTCTCACAATATCAACAATGTACTACACAATTTCACACACAAGGATGACAAAAATTCACTCAAATTTATCAAATTTAAGAAATAAACAAGAAGAACTCTTGGGTTCAAGAGGGAAAGTGAAGGAAGGAAAGAAATTATACCCCTTAGAGTATGGAAATACTCTAAATTTGCTTATCCTTGCTCAATTTTGTACCTCCTTGCTTCAAATTCTTTGACCCACTTCTTGTTCTTCAAATGAATGGTGAATTTGGGGGTTTCCTTGTTCTTGCTTGAAAATGTGTAAATTTGGGTTCTATGTGTTGCACATGTGGTGAGGATTGAGGATTTGTGAATTTTTGTGAGAAAATTTGAGTAGAAAGGTGAGGATTTGATGAGAGATGGAGAGTGTTTGAGGTGTTTTTAGAGAGAGAAAGGAGAGTTTGAGTGAGTATGAGTGGTGGAGTGAAAAGGTGAAAGAAAAAGGGTGGGGGGGGTTTCGGTTAACTGGTTCGATTTTTTTTTTTTAACATAAGAGAAAGGGGTTGGAACCGCCCAGCCAGCGAGGCGCGGCCGCGGCATACGAGAGGAGCGGTCGCGGCCACCGCAGTCAGAAGGGTCTGACTGCTATGGGCGCGGCCGCGGCAAAAACTGGAGAGCCCGCGACAATCTGGCGCGGCCGCGGCTAGGAAGTGGAGAGGCCGCGCCTTCTCGTTTTCTTTGAAACTGCCAAAATGGCAGATTGTTTGAGGAAGTGTTGGAGAGGCCTCTCCTCTTGACTGGAGAGGCCGCTCCTAAGGCGCGGCCGCGGCTCGGTTTTGGAGAGGCCGCTCCTCTCCAAAATTTTCAATTCTGCCTCCTTAGCAGCATGTTTGTGAAAACTCTGGAGAGGCCTCTCCTCATTAGTGGAGAGGCCGCTCCCTTGCTGCTGCTGCTATCTTCTTCTCTCTCTTTTTTTTTTTTTTTTTTAAACTTCAACCAAAATTTCTTTTCTTACTTCTCCTTTCATCAAATACCTAAAAAAAAAAGATATTAAGATAGAAAAGTTAGCAAAAATAAAAATAGTAGTTATAAAGTAATAGTTTAAAGGGAGAGGGTGAGGAACTCGGGTTGCCTCCCGGAAGCGCTTCTTTAACGTCACTAGCTTGACGACCTTCCGATCACATTAACCGGAGACATTGAATTCTTTGACCTTGATGGAGTGAACCACACCTTTCTTGTCACCCTCATAATAAATCTTGAGGCGTTGACCATTCACTTTGAATGCTCCGGTGCTCTCACTCCAAACTTCAATTGAGCCATAGGGAAATACCTTTACAACTTGAAAAGGACCACTCCACCTTGATTTAAGCTTTCCGGGAAAAAGCTTTAACCTTGAGTTGTAGAGAAGAACCTTATCACCTTCCTTGAAGTCCCTCTTGATAATGTATTTGTCATGAAACTCCTTAGACTTTGCCTTGTAAGAGCTTGCATTATCGTATGCATTCATTCTCAATTCCTCTAGTTCATGCAAGTCTAGCATTCTTTTCTCTCCGGCACTTTTGAGGTCAAAATTCAAGGCTTTAATTGCCCATTGAGCCTTGTGCTCCAATTCCACGGGCAAATGGCAAGACTTCCCATAGACCAACTTGTAAGGAGTGGTCCCTATGGGTGTCTTAAAAGCCGTACGGTATGCCCATAAGGCATCATCAAGTTTTTTCGCCCAATCCTTCTTACTTCTAGCCACGGTCTTCTCCAAAATGAGCTTGATTTCTCTATTTGAAACCTCCGTTTGGCCGCTTGTCTGAGGATGATAGGACAAACCCACCTTATGGTGTACTCTGTACTTAGCCAATAAAGCTTTGAATGTTCGATGAGCAAAATGAGACCCTCCATCACTTATCACAGCCCGTGGAACGCCAAATCTTGGGAATATGATCTTTCTAAACATCTTCATCACCACCTTGGAGTCATTCTTTGGTGATGCAAGAGCTTCCACCCATTTGGACACATAATCCACCGCTACTAGAATGTAGAGATTACCGTAAGATGAAGGAAAGGGACCCATGAAGTCGATCCCCCAAACATCAAATACCTCCAATTCCAAGATCGGATTTTGAGGCATCTCATTTCTTTTTGATATGTTCCCGGTTCTTTGGCATTTGTCACAAGTCTTCACAAAGACCCATGCATCCTTGAAGAGAGTAGGCCAAAATAACAAACATTGCAACACTTTTGTCGCCGTTTTGTTTGCTCCCATATGACCACCACATTGTGATGAGTGGCACATATGAAGCACACTTTGAATTTCATCGTCGGGAACACATCTTCTCAAAAGATCATCCACCCCTATCTTGTACAAAATAGGATCATCCCATATGTACCTTTTCGACTCATGCTTCAATTTTCTTCTTTGTTGAGGGGTGAACTCCGGTGGAATTGCCTCACAAGACAAGTAGTTCACTATATCGGCATACCAAGGCAATGACTTTGCTTGGATAGCATACAAAACATCATCTTTGAGCTCATCATTGATTGGAAGTTGATCAACATCTTCATCTCGGATTTCCAACCTTGACAAATGATCCGCTACCGAATTTTCCGTCCCCTTTTTGTCTTTAACCTCTGTATCAAAATCTTGCAAAGCAAGCACCCATCTCATCAACCTAGGCTTTGAATGCTTCTTGGACATGAGATATTTGATTGCCGAATGGTCGGTGTAGACAATGGTTTTTGAACCCAAAAGGTAGGAACGGAACTTGTCAAAGGCGTAGATTACCGCAAGAAGCTCCTTTTCGGTCGTGGTGTAGTTCTTTTGTGCATCATTCAATGTTTTGCTTGCATAGTGGATCACGTGCACCCTCTTTTCTTTCTTTTGCCCCAACACGGCACCAACCGCCGTGTCACTTGCATCACACATTAGTTCAAAGGGGAGGCTCCAATCCGGAGCTTGCACTATTGGTGCCGAGATCAATGCTTTCTTCAACCTACAAAATGCATCTAGACAAGCATCATCAAATACAAAATCACACTCCTTTTGAAGAAGTGTAGTAAGAGGTTTGGCTATTTTAGAGAAGTCCTTGATGAAACGCCGATAGAAACCGGCATGTCCCAAGAAAGATCTCACCCCTTTCACATTAGTAGAGGGTGGGAGCTTCTCTATTACATCCACCTTAGCCCTATCAACCTCAATCCCCTCATGGGAGATCTTATGGCCAAGAACAATGCCTTCTTGAACCATAAAATGACATTTCTCCCAATTAAGGACAAGGTTGACCTCTTCACACTTTTTCAAACATCGCGTGAGATTAATTAAACAATCATCAAAAGAACTTCCCCCAACCGAGAAGTCATCCATAAAAACTTCCATTTCTTTTTCAATCATATCCGCAAAAATTGTCATCATACATCTTTGGAAGGTAGCGGGGGCATTGCATAAGCCAAATGGCATCCTACGGTAAGCATAGGTGCCATATGGACAAGTGAATGTTGTTTTCTCTTGGTCATCCGGGTGAATTGGGAGTTGAAAGAACCCGGAATAACCATCAAGATAACAAAAATACTTGTGAGATGCTAGCCTTTCCAACATTTGATCAATAAAAGGCAATGGGAAGTGGTCTTTCTTGGTGGATGTGTTTAGCCTACGATAGTCTATACACATCCTCCAACCGGTAATAGTTCTAGTAGGGATGAGTTCACTTTTTTCATTTTTAATAACCGTCATCCCCCCTTTTTAGGGACTACTTGCACCGGTGCCACCCATCTACTATTAGAAATAGGATAAATGATACCGGCGGCAAGTAGTTTAAGAACTTCCTTCTTGACCACTTCAAGCATTGGAGGATTAAGCTTTCTTTGTCTTTCAATTGATGGTTTAGCATTATCCTCCAATGAAATTCGATGCATACAAAGCGTTGGGCTTATACCTTTCAAATCATCCATTTTATATCCCAAATCTTTGCGATGCATCCTCAATACATTCAATAATTTCGAGGTTTGAACCTCATCCAATGAAGCATTAACAATAACCGGAAAAGTAGAAGATGGACCAAGAAACTCATACCTCAAGTTGGATGGTAGAGGTTTTAGCTCTACACTTGGGCATTCCTTACCATTGTCGTTCATGAGTTGCTTCTTCACTTCTTCTTTTTCAATTACTAGGTTTGCTTCTTCCTTATCCATGGGGGTGGAGTCAAGAATCTCCTCAATTGGCTCCATCTCCATGTTTTCATTGCAAAACCTATCTTTGCTTTCAAGTTCATACTCAAGAGAATCATTAGTGTTATGCAAATGCAATTGTATGGATTCATTAATAACATTCTCAACAATATCAATACTCATACAATCATCCATGTTGGAAGGACATTTCATAACTTGGTTCAATTTGAATTCCACTTTCTCTTTTCCAACAAGCAAAGACAATTTACCATGTTTCACATCAATAATAGCCCCAGCCGTGGCTAAGAAAGGCCTACCTAGAATTATGGGGACATTCAAGTCCTCATCCATATCAAGCACAATAAAATCCACCGGAATGTAAAGTTTGCCCACCCTAAGGGGGACATCCTCTAATTTTCCCAAAGGCATCTTAAGCGAACGATTGGCTAATTGAAGGGAAATGTTGGTGGGCTTTAACTCTCCTAGGCCAAGTCTTTTTCACATAGAAAGGGGCATCAAGCTTATGCTAGCACCAAGATCACATAAAGCACGATCAATTACCATTTCACCAATAGCACATGGAATAGAAAAACTACCGGGATCTTTAAGCTTAGTGGGCAACTTATTTTGAATAATTCCACTACAATTTTCCGGCATATTAATCGTTTCCACAAAGTCAACTTCTCTTTTATTACTCAAAATGTCTTTAAGAAATTTAGCATAAGTTGGCATTTGTTTAATAGCATTGGTGAATGGAATGTTAACATAAAGCTTCCTCAAGACTTCCAGAAACTTAGCAAATTGTTCATCAAGTCTAGACCCGGCAAACCTTCCCGGAAAAGAAAGCTTTGCCACATGTAGTGGGATTTCACTCTCTTTTTTTTCTTTTTCAACTTATTTCTTTTAGTTTTTCTCTTCTTCTTCTTCTACTCTCAACTCTCCATGGGAATCACTCATTTCAATCACTCTTTCCTATGACTTCTCACCTTCTAAGTCATGTTGCATTCCCTTTCCTTGAACTTCCCCCAAGCTTTTTCCACTTCTAGTTACAATGGCATTGTCTTGCTCTCTAGGATCTAGACCTTGGCTAGGCAATGAGGTACTAGACTTGCCTTTAAGGGCACTAGCTATTTGGGCCATTTGATTTTCCAACATTTTATTGTGGGTTTGCATTTGCTTTAAGCTTTCCTCTAAGTCATTTGTCTTTTTAGTTTGGGAGTTCATGAATTGCTCCAACATGCTTTCTAGATTAGACTTAGGATGAGGGGGAGCTTGAATTTGAAGTGGTGGTCGAGGGATAGGAGCTATGGTTGGTCTTACTCCTCCATTAAAACTGGGTGGGTTGTGAGTGGAAGAGTATTGGCCTTTTTGTTGGTATCTATTGTCATTTCTATAATTTCGTTGATTATTAGACACATAATTACCACTACCACTAGCTTGACCTTGACCACTACCTTGCCCTTGGTTCTGGCCACTTCTCCAACCAAAATTAGGGTGATGTTTCCATCCCTCGTTGTAGGTGTTGGAATAGGGGTCAAACCTAGGATTAGCATTCACGTTATTGACTTGTTCCATGGAAGGGGAAGGGGAACATTGCTCATTCAACAAATAACAATCGGAAGACGCATGGTCTTCACCACCACATACATCACAAGACATCAATTGCATAGACATTATCATTCGAAGAATTAAATGCACGTGAATTAGGGAGGGGGGAGATAGGAGGGGGAGAAGATTGCATTTGGTCAAATTTAGAAGACAAGGCATCCAATTTTGAACTATGCATGTTAATAGCATTTACCTCATACTTTCCCCCTCTCTTAGAGGTGCTTCTCTCATCGGGGCTCCAATCGGTGTAGTTTTGGACTACATCCTCTATGATCTTTAATGCCTCTGCGGGTGGTTTGTTCATGAGTGGCCCACCCGAAGCTCCATCTAAGAGTATGCGGTCCGATCTCAAGAGACCCCTATAGAATCCATGAAGCAAGAGCCAATCTTCCATCCCATGGTGGGGGCATTGTTGTTGATAGCTTTTGAATCTCTCCCAAGCATCGTAGAGAGACTCATCGGGCTCTTGTTGGAAGTTTGAAATCTTGGACCTCAACTCCGCCGTTTTCCCAAGAGGAATGAACCTCCCAAGGAATGCTGAAGTTACCTCATTCCAAGTTGTCAATGAATTCGGAGTCAACCTATCGAGCCAATCACTTGCACTCCCCGAAAGAGAAAATTTGAACATGCTTAGAAGAATGTACTCTGGAGTCACCCCATTTGCCTTCACGGTGCTACAATACCGTGTGAATTGCTTTAGATGTGCAATGGGATCTTCATGCTTTGCCCCGGAGAATTGATGACCCTCAATCAAGGTGATAAGGGCGGGCCTTATCTCGAAATTATTTGCTTCGGTAGTGGGAGTAACAATCCCACTTGCTTCTTGATACGAAGGAGGAACACCAAATTCTCTCAAAGTCTTATTTGGAAGAGCCATCTCAAATTGGTGAAGAGGTGGAGAAGTTGGAGAATTTGTCCTTGGTGACTCTAGTGGAATGGTTTCTCCACTAGTCTCACTAGAACTAGATTGATCGGACTCAACTACCACTTGTGGCTCACTTGATGTGGCACCACTAGCTTTCGCCCTCTTTTCTCTTCGATTTGCCCTTACTACCTTTTCAAGCTCGAGATTCAACGGCACAAGAGGAAGTGTCATATTGCTGCGTTTGGGCATAAACAAAGAAGACTAGATGGGAGATTAGTAGGTTAGTCAAAGAAAACAAAGAAAAAAAAATAAAGCTATACAAATGAACTAGTCTCACATATCTCATAAGTAACTCAATGCTTAACGCCGTTCCCCGGCAACGGCGCCATTTTGGTAGAGGGAAAAATCGGTCGTTGGACGATCACCCTAAAACCAAACAATAATTCTACCTAAACCAACCTAAGACAAGTCTAGGGCAAGTAGAGGATCGTATCCACAGGGAATGGGTAAGTACACCGAGAGTATGAAACGGTTGCAATCTAGTTCGGTCACAAATTGGGTTTTGAATGGTAAGCTACTATATAAAAGAACGCTAGGGGAAACGGGATTCAACACCAACCAAAGCCAAGGAATCAATAACAAGGACAAATCATGAGTACACATAGAGGATAGAAAAGGAACTTAACATTGCCTTCTTTCAAAGTCACAACATAAGTACTCCCTAGATTAAGCACTAACACGATAAGGATTAAGTCTCAAGGATAGGAAGTGGGTTTCTAGCTCGAGTTTGTCTCTCGATCGCTCCGAACTAGCATGAAGCTCGAATAATTGGGATGTCTCACCTAATTACCATACTAAAGCAACCTAGTCAATGAAACCAAACATCCAAAATCATGAAAGTAGCATAATCTAATTACACAAGAAAAGACTCACTCCAAAACCCCATCTTTCGATGTGAGAAAAGGGATGAACACATGGGCATAATGTGGCCAACAAAATGCACATGCAATTATCAATTCAAGCACAAACAACTATCAATCCAAGGTAGCACATGAATAACTCCAAGTCAATTAACCATATCTTGGTTGGGTCTTTACCCAACCCCTAACTAAGAGACTACTCACTAAACATGGTGGAAATTACTCTAACAATTAAATCTAGGGTTTTCATGAATTCAAATAAGCTAGGAAAGAGATGAAACAAGGATGGATTAAACATGCAAGAACAAATAAACAAGATTAAGGGAGAAATTATCAACTCAAAGTAATTAAAATTAAAAATTAAGAGCAAGAGATAGAGGAAAGAGATTACTTAGTAAACTTCAAAGTTGGGAAAAATTGTTGAAATTGATGGAACAAGCTTCCAATAATTCTTACAAATGATTGAGTTTTTGAGAAACTAGACTAAGGGAGAGGAAAAATATGAAATAATTAAGATAATAAGTCTAATGGAGTTCAGAGAGAAGAAGATCCCCACAAATGAGCCCCTTAAAGCTATTTATAACCCCCAATTTCCTAGTAAACTCCGCAGTAGAAAGTTCGCAGAACCCGTTAGGCGCGGCCTCTCCAAGGCATGGAGAGGCCGCTCCTTGTGAGTGGAGAGGCCGCTCCAGGTCTTGGAGAGGCCGCTCCAAACTGGAGACAAAAAAATGGCAGAAAGCTTCGTAGCAGGGCGGAGAGGGCTCTCCAGAAAGGGGGAGAGGCCGCTCTAGGTAGAGAGGCCGCGGCATAATGTTGGAGAGGCCTCTCCTAACTTTTTCTTCCAAAACTGCCAAGTGAGGCAGGAACTTTGGCAACGAGGTGGAGAGGCCTCTCCAAATAGGTGGAGAGGCCGCTCTAGATGGAGAGGCCGCGACACAAAGTTGGAGAGGCCTCTCCTCTCAAAATCCTTGAAACTGCCAACTTTGGCAGTAGCTACAGCAAAAGGGGTGGAGAGGCCTCTCCACTGACCTGGAGAGGCCGCGCCTAAGGAGAGGCCGCGCCATCTATTTGGAGAGGCCGCTCCACTGCAGTTTCTTCTTCTTCTTCACTTGGCTACTTTGCTTTGGCTTCTTTTCATCATCTTCCTGCTTTCCAACTTGATTCATCATCCATAGGCTTCACTTGGTCGTCTTTAGGCCTAGCAACTCAACAAAAACACCAACAACCCGTGAAGCATAGGGTACACAAAAATTGCATAGTAATAGAGCAAAAGTGAACCAAAACACTGATTTTATCAAGTAGACAAGGTTCAAAGACACCCTAAAATCATACCAAAATACAAGTTATCACCGACCCTTACTTGCCCGTCTACATAGTAGTGGTCTTGTTAGGTTATTTTTGTTAGGTACGCGACACGCTTGTCACACATTCATAAGAGCAATTTAGCAAACACTTAATTTGGCTACGCGACACTTACATTCACACCCCAAAGCTTTTGAATAATTATTATCTATGATAATCGTTCATCACTTGATTATGAAGTGATCTATCGTTATAGATGACAACAATATTTTGGATTTCGATCTTAAGGGCTTCTAATCCGTATAATGTAGGACAAGTGAGCTTCAAAACTTTGGAAAAACCAAGGAGAAGCAATAAGAGACATACAATAATTCTAGAGTTGAAGTACATATTGTTTATGGTACATAGCTATGTATAATTTAAAATAAATTAAAATTTTAATTAAAAAACAGGAGGAGCCGACTTTTTAAAATAAATTAAAGATTTATTTTTTAATCTATATATATATATAATCTAATAGTACATAGCAATACATATCGCTTATGGTACATAGCTATGTATGTTATGTACTGTAGTCTCTCCTATGAAATTTTGACTTTGGTTATTCATCAATTTGAATTGGATGTTGTGTTAATTAATTTAAAGTTGGCCTGGCTACTAGAGGTCAATTATATAGAAAGCATTATTAAATGTATTATAAGTATATCATTAATTAACACATAGGCTTATGATTTTATCTATCAATTTATTTTAGATATTTGATCATTTAACAAGAAGTTAGAGCTATGTATTTATACTTACTAATGTAATACAAGTATAAAAAATATCGTGTTTGGATTTTTATAACAATGAATTTATGAAAAAATTGAAAACATTATTTGTATTGTAGTTCTATAATCCAAAATTATTTATTTATTTATTTATTTATTTATTTTTTAAAACTGTGCACCGCACAGAACTAATCTAGTTAACCTAACAAACATGTTACCAATCGTTTACATCATACTTTGAGCAAATGCATGTCAAAGGTCATTTTATTTCAGAATAATTAAAAGGATATATATTTTTGGAAGATCGTAAGGTCATATTAATCCTCAAAATTTTTCAAAAAAAAAAAATAGAAACATAAGGAGTATATCGACAAATACAATTTTATCTGCCAGATAAACGAATTTTTGTTACGGCAATTCTGTAAATATATTGAAAAAGCATGGTCATTTATTAATTATTTTTGGTGAGCTGTCCAATATCAGTTAAAAAAATCAGTTTTTGGCACCCCTCAAATAAGGACCGGTTCAAAACCGGCGGGAAAAGCCGGTTTTGAACCAGTGGTAATTTGCAATTTTCTACTAGTAAATAATTACTGTTTGCAACTTGCATTTAGAAAATTACACGTGTACCCCTCAACTAGTACATGAAAAGACGCACGTACCCCTCCATTGGTACTTGAAAAGACGATTATATTTGTTTATTTGGGAAATTAACTAGGCACAATTCGTAGTATATTATAGAGTAATTTTTTCCTACATGCATCCCCATCAATAAATCAATAATTCAAATTAAAAGGAAAAATAGGCAAGCATTAATTATTTTATCAAAGTAAGAGAAAAACATAATCAAAAGGAAAAGTATGCAAGCATTAATGGTGTTATCAAAGTATGTAAGAGCAAAAGAAGAAAGGAAAAATAAACAAACAAACATACTCAGACTAGTTTAAAGTGTTACGTACGTATGTGTTGATACATGGAGCAATAGGCAAACATTTGCATGGGCAAGCATTAATTGTTTTATCAAAGTAAGAGCAAAATATAATTTAAAGGAGAAAATATGCAAGAATAAATGGTGTTTTCAAAGTATGTAAGAGCATAAGAAGAAAGAAAAATAAACAAACAAACATACTCAGACTAGTATTAAAGTCTTAAGTACGTGTTGATACATGGAGCAATAAACAAACATTTGCATAACACATATATACGCGTGTTCTGCGCTAGCGTTGAAGTAGCTTTTGGATAGCTTTTACTGGTTTGATTTAGTCAAACCACTACTTAACAAAAATGGTGAGTTTTTTTGCAATGTAGTGGTTAGGGTAGCTTTTAGCAGTGGATGTAGCTTTTATGAAAAGTCAGAAATATTAGCTTTTGAAAGTAGAGGTAGCTTTTGAGGTAACCGTTGAAAATTTAATCTATAGTATTAAGTATGAAATATTGATTTTTAAATATAACAGCTAGTCAACCGCTACTTTATCGAACACTTATATACCTAAATCATTTATCTTCACAGCTACAACTTGTTGACAGCTAAAAACTACCTACACAGCTATTTTTTGCCGAACACGCCCTTAATACTCGTACTCGTATAAGCTATTGTAGACACCCATTTGTGTCTCCCCAAAACCAAACCCAGTGATGAATGCCTTGCGCGTTGTGTTATTATCGAATTAGGTGAAAGTGATTCGAAAGTCAAGTATCGCGGTTTAGTTTTAATTAGTTCTTTTCTCTCTGTTTTTGAAAATGACTTTATTTATTTGAAAATGTCCATTTCAGTTTATTTTGGTCCATGATAAGGGTCCAATAATGGTGTAGTTGGATGGGGCTTTAAAAGACCTTTCCAACGATATATTATAAGCCCAATTCCGATGAATAATGAGGAAATTATGGCCAAAATACTAAACTGGGCCCGGTACTTTATTTTAATACGGCCCAATGATCTAGAGGAGGGCCCAATATTAATTATTATTCCTAAAATTATTAGGATTAATTATAGTTTTCTAGAAGTTTCTAGAATGTTCTTTTTAATTCTAATATTGATGGGTTTAATAATAATTAATTATCTTTTAAAGGTTTTTATTTGGAATAAAATATTGTTTTATTATCTTAAAAATGCGTATTTTATCTTCGGTACGGATCCGTAGATCAAGTTGATTAAAGATCGGATTCCGCGTGAAGAAAAACGCGCTTATACAGGCTGTCGCCAAACGACAAGTCTGTCGCCGCGCGACAGACCCTGTCGCCGCGCGACAGACCCTGTCGCGTCGCGACAGAGTTAATTCCTGGCGACAACGTGGAGTTTTATTCCTTATCAAATTCCGTGATTTTCCGGATTATTTTCATTATAAATAGCGTCCGAACTCCTATTTTCAGAATCATCAATCACTATCAATTCTTATTCTTTTTTCTCTTGAGCAATTCATGCTTTCTTTCTCCCTTTTCCTAAGCTAGTTTTTACATACAATATTCCGCATACATTAGACTTAGAGTCATCTAGCCAAGTTTGAAGTTGCCTTCGCCCTAGACGTGCAAGGTTTGATAATTTCTGAGGGTTTGGTCCAAATCTAGTCTAAACTTTATTTAATTTGATTTTAATTTAATTATTTGATTGTTCTCTATTATTTTCATTGAAGTTTACTAACTTGTGTATTTTGTTATTAGAAAGAGGTACGAGGCTTCAAAGTATGTAATCTTATTACTCTCTTTCAATGTAGAAAGCATGTTTATTATTGTTTAATATTCCTAGTATCATGTTAGGATGTATTTTATGCTTTCTAGTATCATTTTAGGATTTTATTTTATGCTTTCTAGTGTCGTGTTTAGGGTGCCTCTTATCTTTTCTAATAGCATGTTAGTACCATGTTAGGTTTAAAGCTTTGGTCTTTATTGTTTAGTGACATGCTAGGATTTGTTATTAATCTTGTTAGTATCATGCCTAGGATCTTGCTATTATTATCAAGCTTTATTATGCCTTATCATGCTATTATCATCGTTATTATTATTATTGATTATTATTATGTTGCTTGATTATATATTATTGTTATTGCTTGATCACACCTTTTATGATTGTTAAAGGGAATTTGTATTTGAAATCACGCTTAATAAGATAATTAATAATTTGGTTTAGGCTAATGTGATTTTAACTCAAGTGATCGCCAATAATAGATTTATTTGTGCATTAATTTCAACCAACATAGATAAACAGGTTAGGATTAATATAATGTTTGTATGTTATTCGAAAAGCGCGCATGAATACGAGCAGAACAAAGTAGAGGCCTATTTTATAGGGCGGGTCCTTTCTTTTGTAGATTGGATTCGTACCTCATCCCCGGACCCTGTTTGGTTCAAGACCTTATGGAGTAGTTGATGGTCCTTTTGGATTGTCTTTTGGGTACAAGTTCCTTAAAACTTGTTGGCGACTCTTTTTGCTCTTTGTCTTTCCCTTTGGAACGCCACCGTACTTTAGTGTATGATCACAGTGGGGTTCAAGTTTGGGGTTATCATAATGCTTGAAATATTCCCTACAGTTTTTGGCGACTCCACTGGGGAGGATTTCTATTTATATTCCTGAAATTTAATAAATTTTGGCAATTATTTAGAATGAGCGGATGAGACTCGAAAAATTCTAAGTATTTCATGTGCGTGATTTGATTAACATTATTGTCATATGCATTAAAAGGTCCTCATGGAAGTACCCCATGAGTCAATCCATAGGAATTTTACACGTAGGAAATTTGGGAAATATCTTTCATGACTAGAATCGAAAAGATAATACGAAATCTGGAAAATTCGAAGAACACAGAAACTTGCCAAGGCATGTAGGAACTAGCGTCTAGAAAACAGGGCTTGTCGCCCGTAAAAAGTTTCTGTCGCCTGGCGACAGTTCTGTCGCTTGGCGACAGAGGCTTTTTTGCGGCGACAGTCCCTGTTGTCTGGCGCCAAGTTCTTCCAATACCGAGCCAGGGGTCTGTCTTCTTGCTTTGACCATTTCTAGTGTTGTTGGCTCGATTTTGCTTATTGATTAAGTCATTTTCTAACTTTTCTGAACCCATATGTGTTCTACATATGGATATAACCCTCTGGGGGTTCCTGCTTCGCCTGCCCAATGGAATATTCCACTATCTTGTGCAAAGTTTAGATTTGGGGACGTGTAAGTTTTGTGAATCCACCAAACCATGGCGTCGAGTCCGATTTCATCTCGCACTCGCGGAATCTTGTCCATTCGCTCCAACCCTCCCGGTAGGCTTCTGTGCAATGCATGTGGATTCTTAACCATGGACCTTTTTTGACTTAACCCATATCCTCGAACTTTAGAGAACTAGAGCCATGGTTAGGTTGCAAACTCATCATGTTGTGACTATGTGAACTACTTGTACCTTTTGCTTGTATATATTATATGTTTGTTAACCGTTTGTTTGACTTGTGTTCAAGACTAATAAATTGACTAATGACTAAAAGGACTTTGTCTAATTAATTAATTAATTAATATTGAATTAATTAAAGGCTAATAATTAAACAATTCGACTTAGTATAACTTTAGGCATGTCCATTTAGAGTAAAATTATTGGAAACAGTCCAGATTAATGTTCCAGCAATGGCGCAGGAGTTTGGATTGTGGCGCTGCAGTCTAGTGTCTGTCGCCTGGCGACAATGTTGTCGTCTGGCGACAGGCTCTAAACGGCGGCGACAGTTTTGTTGTTTTAGCGACAGTCCAGTTTTCTTACTTGAGTCACCACGGCGAGTCTAATTAACAGTCTACTAATCGGATTAATCAGTTTGTTAATATCTCAAATCATGTTCAAGTCTTTAATTGAGTTTAGGCATTTAAAAGTCCCATGGTCACACACTAGTAGTCAAAGCATGTCACTCACATACACATAAAGCACACACATAACATGTTTGTCACATTATAACCATGTTTAGAGAGTCTTGAATGCGTGTTTTCCGTCTTTTTTTTTGGGGGGGTAAGTCGGATATTAATCCTCCAATTTAATTTCCCTTAAAATATATATAATATATACCCCATTTTTTTTTTGGCTTTTAATCTTTTAAACATAAAGTCAAGTCAATTAGAGTCAAATATTAAAACAAATATGGTTTAAATTACAGCGCGTGGTCAAGAAAGGAAGGGCGGTTAATCAAAGACAACACTTTTGTTCAAGTCTTACTTTTTGACAAACCAATCGGTAGGAAAAGGAAGGCTAAGAAGGCAATGGCTAGTCAAGAAGAACTTAATGAAGTCAAGGGACAGGTAGCCAACTTGGCTGAGATGTTGCAAAACTTGTCACTGCAAATAAGTAACCCAGAGAAACAGAAACAAATGGACCTAATCCAGGAAAGTTTGGGCAAGCTATCCAACGATTTCAGATTTCAAGAGATTAGCTCCCAAGGGGTCTCGGTGGATAAGGATCTTCTTCCACAAAAATTCAATCCCAACGACATCCCTAAGTTCAAGGCTATGGATAATCCTTATTTTCATTTAAGAGCTTTTGAAACTGTAATGAGCATTAAGGGGATAGATAGAAAAGCTTTTCATTCTGTGTTTTCATTATCCTTAGAAGCTGTATGTCAACAGTGGTACTTTTCACTTGATAAAGAAAAGACCTCTAGTTGGGAATCTATTGTGAGCGCTTTCATTGAAAGGTATAAATGCAATATACAAGTTGAAACCGATCACAGAGAATTTGAAATGCTGAAACAAAAAGAAAATGAGGGTTTCACCTCTTTCTTCAATAAATGGAGGGAAACCACTGCAAAAATGGTTGAAGTGCCTAGTGAAAAGGAATCCGTTAGGATGTTCATTAAGAACCTCCAAGAAAAATATTCCAAGCATCTCAATTACCAAAGCAACCTAAATACTTTCAAAGCAGTATATGATATTGGAATCAACATTGAGGATGACCTCACTAAACAGAAAATTGCTAGTAACAACTCAAGTAGTGGCTGGAAAAATAAGAAGAACGACAATCCTTCTTCATCCAAATCTACCCACTCAAATAATGTTAGCACTTTTCCTCTTAATGAAGTATTAGCAATGAATAATAATCAAGGACAAAAGAAACCATTTAGGAAGAATTATACTCCTATTGGTATGAGTTATGGCACCGCGTTCGATCGTTTACATGCAAAAGGTCTTATAACTCCCATTGGACCATTTGGAGATCCACCTGTCGAAAGGAGAACGGCTAGCTGGAACCCAAATGCACCTTGCAAATATCACCAGGGTAGAGGTCATCCTACAGAAAATTGTTGGAGATTGAAGGAAGCCATTCAAGATTTGATTGATAGTAACAAGCTCCCATTACCTCCTGCAAGTAAGAAGCCAAGTATTAATACTGCACCACTATCAGATTCTTTGGCTATTTCCGACGAAGAAAACCAAGAGGATCCATCTAGTCTCATAGAGCCTATCGAGACCATTGAAGAAGAAATCTTCGAAGATGCTCTTGAATCCTCCGGTCAGGAACCCGCGACTAAGCAAGAAGTGTTGGCATTAACATTAATACTTTCAGAATTGAAAGAATTTATGTCACAACCTTCGAAGCTATAAAGGAGCAAAATGAGTTGCTTAAGCGAAAGAAACCATTTTCTTTCCAAGTAATTGACACCCCCAAAAAGAACAATAGGAAGTACACTCCAATTGGGACGTCATACACAAAAATATTCAAAATGCTCTTCGAGAATGGAAAAATCCAACCCCTCGAGCCAAGACCATTTGAATCGCTGAAAAGGACAGACAAATATTATTGTGCATATCATCAATCAGGAGGACATACAATAGAGCAATGCTTTAAGTTTAAGGACTTGGTTCAACATTTGATTGATGAGAAAAAGTTAGTTCAACTTCCACAGGATGCCATGATAAATGGAGTGTGGGACAGTGACGATGAGGATGTTTACCTTAAAGACATTGAAGAAACTCCTCTATCAACAATATACCCAGTAAGTGACATTTGGGATGAGGAGGATTCACCCATAGATGTCCTCACTAGGTCCGGGAGAATACAACCTCCCATTTCAACACAACCCATACCTTCTATCCAGCAAATTCCCATGCCTATTATAGAAGACAACGATGTTGTCAAGCAGCTAAAAAAGACTAAAGTAGAAATGAATGTATGGAAACTTTTAGCCACGTCTCGAGAACATAGAATAGCAGTTATGGATGCACTGGCTAAAGTAGGCATAGATTCGGACACCACTCCTGAGGGACTTGCAAACTTCCTCACGAGTGATCTCCCAAGTCCAATTAATTTAGTCACTTTTTCGGATAAAGATCTACCCCCGGAAGGTGACAAACACAATAAAGCTCTAAACCTCACAGTCATATGCAAAAGAATGAATGTCCCTATGACTCTTGTTGATAACGGTTCAGCAATTAATGTATGCCCACTTAGAACTGCAAGAATGTTGGGAATAAGAGATGAGGATTTATCCCCGTCAACCCAAGGGATAAGAGCCTATGATAATTCACGACGACAAGCATTAGGGACAATTACTATGAATGTAACAGCAGGCGCAATTGAACATGCCACTACATTTCAGGTAGTAGATATCAAAGCTTCTTTCAACCTGCTATTAGGACGCCCTTGGCTTCATGATCTAAAGGCCGTCCCTTCGTCTCTCCATCAACAAGTAAAAGCTATAGTTGGAGGCATTCCAATCACCATTGATGCTTCATCTATGAGGATCAAAACAGTAGAAAATCCACTAATTAATGTGGAACACGATGAAAATGACGAAGATTTGTGGGGCTTTAGCGAAGAGGTCTCCTTAATAGAGGAAGACGAAAGGACCCCTCTTCATTATGACCTCCACTCGAACATGATAACAAATGCTATCCTAAGAAAACAAGGACACTTTCCCGGAATGACCCTAGGAAAGAAGAAAGGAGTAGCTAAACACATGAGTTTACCTGGCCTTCCTAAATTGGATACTTTCGGACTTGGTTTCGAACCAACTCGCGAAGACCTTAAACGAGCCCAGGAAAAATTAAAAGCACGAAGAAATGCTCGCATACAAAAAAAGGAAATACCCATGGATCAATATCCTCTTACTTTAAATGGGCAATTTATAAGAGAAGGAGAGGATTACCCTTGTCATGAATTTCCCGAACCTTTTGTTGTGAATAGTATAAGGCAGCCCGGATTCGAAATCTTTTTGGATTGTTGTTTCCTAGACGAGATCCCAGCTCCAACATACAAGGAAAAAGCACCTCCTTGTTTCGACTTTAATGTCATGGGACTCCTCTTTGGAAGGGAAAAGAATGAACCAAAACATGTGGAGGATAATTCATCACTTATCCAAGCAGTCCTCCAAAGTGAAAACTTCGATCCTTCCAAACTTATCACTCCCGTAGAAGATCAAGAGCGTGGATGGCGCAAGACGGTAAAAATCGTTACTACAAGTGGAAAGAAGGTTTCAATAACTACAGGACAAGGACCAATTTTCGAAGAGTCGTCTGAGTCAGAATCTGAGTTAGAGTCTCCCCCTATCGAGTCTTCCAAGTCTTTAGTTGTAGCATCTTCATCTTCTTTTCCTACTCCTAGGATAGTTAGCAATCAAGTCCCGACGGATATTTCCTTATTCGATGTAATGATTTCCGAGTTTAATAATATGTCTTCTTCCCCTTATTCCTCTTGTTTTTCTTTATCTAAAGATGATGAACATTGCTTAACTAATGATGAAAATGACAAAGAAATTATTAAAGCAATGGAAACACTTGAAAATAAGACACCAGTAATTGAGGATACAGAAACGGTTGATATCTCCAAAGATCCAACCATTAAAAGAGAAGTTAAAATCGGACTAACGTTAAACAAAGAAGAAAGAACCGATTTAATAAATTTACTTAAAGAATTTATCGATGTATTTGCTTGGTCATACGAAGATATGCCAGGCATTAATAAACAAATAGCTCAACACACTATACCATTTAATTCCAGGAATGAAACCTGTAAAACAAAAGTTGCGTCGAATGAAACCCGACGTAGCTCTTAAAATAAAAGAAGAAGTACAAAAACAAATAACTGCAGGTTTTATCCGGGTATCCAAATACCCCGAATGGGTCGCCAATGTAGTCCCAGTTCCGAAAAAAGATGGTAGAGTTCGAATGTGTGTCGACTATCGAGATTTAAACAAGGCAAGTCCAAAGGACGACTTCTCTTTGCCACACATCGATATTTTGGTAGATAACACAGCAAACAATGCACTTCTCTCGTTTATGGATGGATACGCAGGATACAATCAAATCCTCATGGCTGAAGAAGATATGGAGAAAACAACATTCATAACACCTTGGGGTACTTATTGCTATACGGTAATGCCATTCGGGTTAAAAAATGCAGGTGCCACTTACCAACGAGCAGCGACTGCCCTACTCCATGATATGATGCATAAAGAGGTGGAAGTCTATGTGGATGACATGATTGTAAAATCAAAAGACCGCCAAGGACACCCAATAGCCTTAAAGAAATTCTTTGAAAGATTAAGAAAATACAACATGAGATTAAACCCCTCTAAATGTGCTTTTGGGGTCACTTCAGGGAAACTTTGGGCTATGTCATAAGTTCTCGAGGAATAGAAATAGACCCCACAAAGATTAAAGCAATCATGTCTATGCCACCGCCCAAAACCGAAAAACAAATTCGAGGATTTATTGGTCGGTTACAATATATAAGTAGATTTATATCCAAGTTAACCACAATATGCGAGCCAATATTTAAAAAGCTTAAGAAAAATGTACCAATCATATGGGACGATGAGTGTCAAAAAGCCTTTGAGAAGATCAAAGCCTATCTCGCGAATCCTCCCGTATTAGCCCCAGCACTCCCAGGAATACCCTTAAGACTATACTTAACCGTCACAAAGGAAACAATGGGGGCTATGCTCGCACAAGAGGTAGAAAGCAAGGAAAATGCTATTTACTACCTGAGTAAAAAAATGCTCGAGTATGAAACACGCTACACACCGTTGGAAAAGTTGTGCCTCGCATTGGTATGGGCCACAACTAAATTAAGACATTACATGCTCGTGCATACTGTTTATGTAGTCTCACGAATGGATCCCTTAAAATATCTATTCGAAAGATCTACACTTAATGGACGAATCTCAAGATGGATAGTAAATTTGGCTCAATTTGACATAAGGTTTATGCCTCAAAAAGCAATTAAAGGATCAGTGGTCTCGGATTTTCTAGCAGATTTCCAATAGAAGATTCAACACCCTTAGAAGAGAATGAATTCCCGGACGAAAATTTAATGATGACGGAGAATGACACATGGACTCTATATTTTGATGGAGCCTCAAACCAAAAGGGGTGCGGCGTAGGAGTCTTATTAGTATCACCTAAGGAAGAACATGTCCCTATATCCATCAAATTAGATTTCGACGTCACCAACAACGCAGCTGAATATGAAGCACGCGTGGTAGGCCTCGAAACCGCTTTAGCCCTAGGCGTGAAGAAACTCCGGATATTTGGAGATTCATCCCTAATCATTAATCAAATTTCCAAAAGATGGAAGGTTAGGAGTGAGAGTTTAGCTCCTTACCAGACATATTTGGAAACTCTCACTGATCAATTGGAAAAGGTAGAATACACTTACCTACCTAGAGAGGAAAACCAATTTGCCGACGCACTGGCAAGATTAGCCTCAATGGTTAGAATACCTAAAGAAATTGAACAAATGCCTTTAACCATAGAGAAAAGGCATAAACCAGCGTACATCCAAGCCATAGAGGACGATGAAGTAATTCAAGAAGAAGAACCAGAGGAGGAACCATGGTTCTTAGATATATTGAATTATGTCACCAAAGGAGAATATCCTCCTCAGGCTGACAAAAGAGCGAAAAGAGTATTAAGACTCTTAGCTTCCCAGTTTGTACTCATAGGAAATGAACTACACAAAAGGGTACCTAAGGGACGAGCTCTATTATGTGTAGGTAAAAAAGATGCTCAAAAGGCTATGAGAGTTATCCATGAGGGTATATGCGGAACACATGTTAACGGCAAAATGCTAGTCCAAAAGATAATGCGAGAAGGGTATTACTGGACTACCATGAACAAAGATTGTCATCAATATGTAAAAAGATGCCCAAAGTGTCAAATTTATGCAAATTTGCAACATATCCCACCATCTCTTCTCTACACCTACACTTCACCGTGGCCTTTCTCTACATGGGGAATAGACATAATTGGAAAAATTACACCCCCAGGAACAGGAGGCCACGAATACATCTTGGTTGCAATAGATTACTTCACAAAGTGGGTGGAAGCACAATCATATGCTAAGCTTACCGCTAAACATGTAGCACTCTTTATCGAAAGAAACATAATTTGTCGATACGGAGTCCCACATGAGATGATAAGTGACAATGGAACTCACTTTCAAGCAGAATGCGAAGAATTGCTACAAAAGTATGGTATTCAACATCACCATTCTTCCCCGTATAGACCTCAAGCAAATGGGGCAGTTGAGGCTGCTAATAAGAATCTGAAAACAATCATTGAGAAAATGACTGAAAATTATAAAGATTGGCCTGACAAACTTCACTTCGCACCGTGGGGTTATCGCACGTCAATCCGAACATCAACAGGAAATACGCCATTCAATTTAGTATACGGGATGGATGCCGTACAACCTGTAGAATTAGAAATACCTTCTTTACGCATTGCGTTAGAAAGTAAACTCGATGAGGTTGAATGGACCAGAGCACGATATGAAGAGCTAATCCTACTCGATGAAAAACGACTAGAAGCTCTACACCATACCCAATGTTATCAAACCCGCATGGCTAGACATTTCAACAAAAAGGTCAAGACTAGAAATATCAAGGTTGGGGACTTGGTATTAAAAGCATTAAGGAAAAATGTTTTAGACCCAAGAGGCAAATTCCGGCCTAATTGGTCTGGACCATATATTGTCAAAACAATCCTGTCAGGAGGCGCAGCTAAATTAACCGATATGGATGGCAATGAATTTTCAAACATGACAAACCTTGACCAACTTAAGAAATACTACCCATAAATACTTGAGGAAACACTCAAGAGAGCTACGTTTGGCCTGATTCCTTAAATAAAGGATACGTAGGCAACCCGAATAGGGTGCGGCCACTTTAATTCCTTCAAATCATGTATCCCCGAAGCAAAAAATGCACGTCTGCAAAGTTTCAAGACTGGCGCCAGAAAACAGACTCTGTCGCCAGACGACAATTTTGTCGCCAGGCGACAGAACTAAATTGTCAGCGACAGTGCCTCAGATAACAGCGCCAATCTTCTGCAGGTGTCTGGACAAGTTTCACGTATTCTGGGAATTTTTTCGACTCTCGTACTCGAATTAATTATCCGAAAAATAAATGTCGTAATTGTTTTCATTGCTTTAATTGAAAGTTAATTAAAATAAAAGCTGAAATTTATTGATTAATAAAGAAAGTACATTATTGATAAAATAAAAGCTAAAAAATTAACTAAAACAAATTAATTTTGTCTAATAAATCAAAAGAAAAGCAATGTTCTAATCTTTTTTCTCTTTCTTCATTCTTTTCCAATTTGTGTCTTCTTTCTCTTCCTCTTGATCCATAACTTTCGCTAGGAGACAACCGTTAGAAGATCTACATTCTATTTTAGTATGGATAGTTTCTCCTTCCGCTAGGACCCCATGTTTCTTCTCTATCCAAACTTCCTTCTTAGTAGAGTCAACTTTCCTTTTTCCTTGATTTTTCTTGGCACTTTTCTTTCTAGGCATAATAGGAGTCTTGAATTCAATTCTTTCCCCTAGGCGCTCTTTAGCAGGAACCTTCTTGTCACCTAGACGGTCCTTCACATTGGTCTTTTCAATTGTAACTTGAGGCATTTGAAATCTTCCATCAAGCCACTGCTTCACTTTATTTGATAAGCAAGGTGGTTCCTTATGGGTAATCACCTCCCATAAGGGCCTACCACTCCAGTATCCATCAAAACGCTCAATCTCTTGTGACACAGGAAATTCATAAGGACGGCGAAGATCTCCTGTAGGGATGGTTTGTGCAAGACCATATTGTCTCATGACTCTACAAAGGAAATAAAAGGTTAGTCTTGACAAGCTCGGGAGACGACAATATGCTTGGTTACTACAACCAATCATTGCCTCGATCTTCCACCAGGGAACAACCCAGTTTATGGTGAAGTCACCAGCAGCAAACACTTTGCTCCACTCACGGCGACCGATTTTCAAAAATCGCTTCTTTCGGCGGATTATGCAATTTGGAACATATGTATGAATATCATCAGGGGGATTAATAAGCTTCAATCTCTCCATGAGCCATATCTGCAAAATATATGTTTAAATTAATATTACAGTGTAAAAAAAAAATATTATGCTTTAGTTCTTGATAATTAATAATAATATTATTTTATACCTGTAATAAAATTGGAGAACCTCTAAAAGGTGCTTTTGGATTCTTTCTCAATGCATCTAACCATAGCATAGTCTCTCCAACGATTAATGGCATTGGATTTCTCCCAGATTCAACTTGTTCTATAACAGATATAATTATTGATTGCCCTTCATTATCTTTACCACTCACTAAGAGCAATTGATTAAATAAACAATAAAGGAAAGCCCTTCTCTTATATATACGGAAATTGGGATTGGGATTATCATAAAAATAATGTGCAAATTCTGTCAAATTAACTATATTCCCATGCACTATGTGTTTTAAAGTCGTCCCCCTCAAATCAAAGAAGTGCTCAAAATCCTTATAGTAATATTCATTGACTCTAGGCATTACCGCAAGATCTGTGGAATAATAACCTATGATGGCTCCAAATTCTTCCGGTAAAGGACATATTTCGTCATGAAAAAATCTAAAACAATGAGTATCAATGTTCCAATAATCTATGGCAGAATATATAAAATCAATATCAAGAATCATCCCCTTGACCCCAAACATACCCCCCATATGAGAAAGATCTAATGCTTTTCTATCTTTAGCAGTTAAGTGACGACACCATTCATCCATGTACCCACAAAAAGTTCTTTTAGCTAGAGACATGATTACTAGTTAATTTAACTATTTGATAAGCTGATCGAATTATGCAGTAAACGGCTTATTCGGGGGCTATTTATAACTTTTTTGCAATACAGACTTCAATTCCTGTAGGAAACAGGAAAGCGCGTCTGTCGCCAGGCGACAAAATTGTCGCGTGGCGACAGAGCCTGTCGCGTGGCGACAGATTGGTTTACGCGGCGCCAGTACTTTCCTTAACAGCGTCACCTATTGCGCGTAGGAAACCGTGTTTTTTACGTATCTGATTTCGAATTTGACTTGACAGACTGTTCTATTCCTCTTCTCATAACCTCAATATTATTATTATTATTATTATTATTATTATTATTATTATTATTATTATTATTATTATTATTATTATTATTATTATTATTATTATTATATTATTATTATTATTATTATTATTATTATTATTATTATCATTATTATTATTATCATTACTATGATTATCATTATCATTATTGTCAATATTATTATTATAATAAGGCTTATTTAATTTTAAGCTTGATCTCATTTTTCCTTTTTTCTTTTTTGGGGGAGAAAGTCGGTACCCTCCATTAATATTAAAAATGACGGAAAAATTTTGCGCAAAAATTACACTTTCCCACACACTTACTTACACAATGCATACATTATAAAATAACAAACTAAGTAAAATGCTTAATAAATAATAAAATAAAAGTGTCTGGTACATGAGTCACATAAATACACTAGGCAAAGTCCTACAAAAGTCAAACATAAAACAAATACAGATACAACTATGGCGCTGGAGGTCGCAAGTCGCGAGGAATACCAAAGGTATCAAAAAATGCTCTACTCCGCGGAGTATGTCCATCATCGTCCCCTGGACCACCAGATGACGCAAACTGCAGCTCAGGACCAGGCCACCTAACCTCACCCTGAAACCCGACAGAAAGAGGCTGGGGCTGCAAAGGCTGCTGCGACGACGAGCCAAACTCGTATGTCCCACCACCCATCCCACCTCGAACGGTCGGCCCGGTCGGAACATCCTCAGGTGATGACGCCGAATCCTCTACAGCGGCGGCCTCAGAACGACCACCTCGGCCACTAGAAGTAGTCCGGCGACGCCTCGATTCGGACCTAGTAGTCTCCCTCCTAGGCTCGGGCCTCGATCGAGTGCGTGGAGAAGGAATAGGCTGCCCCTGCAAAAGTAAATCCAAGTTAGTAAATGCAACAAAAATAAAGCCAAAAACAGTGAAAGTAAAATAATACCTCCTCAGCATCGTTGCTACGACAGGTAGCACGGTTCCGCAACCTCACAAGCTGGCTGCGAAAGGCATCGATGCACCTGGCCATAGCCGTCACCACCTCGCGAGAGAACTGCCAAAATAATCAAAGTCAAATAACGAATATAAAGCCAATATGAGGATGATATAAAATAGCCAAACTACTTACTCGAGTCTGGTGACGAGGAACAGACCGCTTCACAAACCGCTCTCCCTCTGGAGCGGGCGGAATGAGCTCCTCGATCGGTCCATACGTACCCTGGTAGCGTATAGACATCCTCGGAGGAATGAACTCCCTAGGACCAGCCTGCTAAAAGAAAAAGTTAGAAAAATACTTGGGGGCTACCTAAGGCAAATAAAAAAAAATAATAAAACCATACCGCTGCCTCCTCTGAAGGGACAGGAGCCGACGCCAGCAACGGTAGCAGGTCCTCCTCATAGCTCTGCTCAAGAAGAATATGGGACCTCCAGGTAGTACCTCGCGAAGGCCCACCAGCACGATCCCGCTGCAAGGCATCATGGAACATATGCCGAGGTGGAGGGGCAGGGACAACAAAGGAATCTGAGGAGTGCTGGATGGCCACCCTCTCCCCTAGGTAGACCACCGCATCATATGTCCCCAGAAAGTAATGACGCTCAGCTGTGTACTGCGCCGCCAGCGCAGGGATAGGGAAAGCAGCCCAAGGTCGATATACCGGGCTAGGCTCCTGGAATATCACTAAAAAAGATACTAATGCTAAGGGTGATAAAAGAGAAAGTAAGAGTTAAAAGAAAAACCCACCGTGAGGATCATCTCTCGAAGGCGTAACACATCCGGCGAACCTCTACGGCCTCCCCAACTAGCAGCAATGGGGAGCACACGAGGAGAAGGCCTCGCAGGTGCAAGAGAGGGAAAATACTCGTAGAACCAAATCTATATAAAAGTAAAAATCAGTAAAAATTATGTTCCTAAAATCTAAAGTAAAATCTGAAAAATGAAAAAGAGATATACCTCTACGACCCTCCAGAAACTAGAAAGGGCAACCTCTCCAGACAGGGCCTTGTGACGACAGGAGCGCCGTAAGCCCAGTAGAAAATCAGCATAGGCCATGCTGGCCCAATCATATGTCCCGACCAACTGGAGGTCGCGAACGGCAGACATGTAGTACAGCAGTACTCTACTACCTCGATCAGGGGAAAATGTCCCTGATAGCAGAATCAGCACAAAGATGCGCACCCGCTGCTCTCGGGTAGTCGCATCATCCTCAAAAGCTGCAGCCAACGTGCAGCGACGGATACATCGGGAACTCAGCTGTCCCGACTGAGCCTCAGCCTGGGCCCGAATGACGATCGGCCCCAATAACTCCAAAACCTCCGGCGAATAAACAGTAACGCCAGCATCGAAGGGCAACGGAGTAGACTGGAACTCTAGCCCCGTAATGAGACTAAAGTCAGCTGGAGTGACTGTCATCTCACCCCAGGGAAAGTGAAAAGTGTTGGTGGTGTCCCAAAAGAACTCCACCAAAGACCGAACGACGAGGTTACCCCCATCGTATGAAAACATGGCCCGAGTCGCCTGCAGCAGAGGAGTCAACCCACATGACTACCAAAGACGACGAAGCCCCTCATCGCGACAGATGAAGTTGTCGTACAAAGAGATGATAGTAGAATTACCCGAGCCATGGCTACGGGTCCTCCCACTCGCTAGACCTCGTCGGATTCTCTCCGACAGATGATGAACCGGCGCGTAAAACAGGGTGCGCTCGTCCCAATCAGGCATGACGCCCAACCCAGAAGTAGAAGGTACGTCCTCGCCCTCGCTGGTGGGCTCGTCCTCTCGACGTGTGTCCCTCGACCGAGAACTGGAACCACGTCGTCTAGCCATGCTAAAGTATGTAAAAGTAATTAAACTTAAGTTTCTACGGTATCTAAAATTCGCCTAAGCCGCATGATACTATGTTAAAAAAAAAAAAAAAACAAAGTACGTAGTACTAAAACAGGGCAAAAATCTCAAACAAGCATGAAAGTATTCTTTGAGCAAATAAACAATTTCTTGCAAACATATGATGAATATTTGTGACAAATTGTACAAGTACAGCAGTCAAAATACCAAAAACGACCCACATTGTTCTTCACGACCTCAAGAGGTCCAACAATGGTGAATTGATCGTTTCTTCACCAAATTGAGTCAAACAAGTCTCAAAACACTCCCAAGGTAATATACAAGCATAATTAAACAAATTCAAGGCATAAAATTCAACGAACAAAGCAAATTAAGAAAAAGCATTTTCGAATTTTCGAAAAATACGCAAACAAGAATGGATAATTCGTCAAAAACCGAGTAGAGTTTGAGCAAAACTTACATAGATCCGGAAATTAGATAAGAAAAGCTTCGATTTGCAACAAGTTTGAGCGAATTTGGTTGAGAAATGAGCGAGAATGAGCAAGGAGAAGATTTCGTAAATTCGTGAGAAGCAGAGCAACGAAATGAGAAAGAAGAAGATGACGGGTTTAAAACCCCGATTCTGTCGCCAAACGACAGAATTGTCGCGAGGCGACAGACTCTGTCGCGTGGCGACAGATGCAAAAGTTCGCGACAGGTACTTCTGGTCAACGCTGGAGCGGCGACAGAGTGTTGGGCCTCTCCTTATGGCTTTGTGGGTCCAGTTTAGTAATTTGGGTTCCTTGGTACGCCAGTTAGCCCTTTAAGTAATTGACATGATTTAGTCAACTTGATCAAATGCGCTGAGTGATCGACTTGATGAAAGATCGTCTCACCTTAGCTTAAAGCGCCTAAGTATTGGCTCATAATAAGGCACCGAAATAATGGTTCAAGGCACCGAAATATTGGTTCAATATACGCACCAAAGTAATGGTTCACAAAGGCAAAAGCACCAAAGTACCGGCACAAATATAAAAACAATAATGATATTAAGGGTCAATAGGTAAAGTGATTCTTCGGCAATGTCTCAACATAAAGGGAAATTGTTTAGCGGCGAAGTACGGTCGTGACGAGGTAGTGTCACAAATGGTGGAGATGGCGAAGCAAGGCCACCTTCGGCGGTCCCTCAAGGTAAAGAAGAGACTGTCTATAGCGGCGACATACTGCTGTGGCGACATATGGCCACACCTAGGAGATGACGACATACAGTTATTTTCGATGATGTTCCCGAAATACTGTGGAGGATTGTCACCAAGAATATTGAAGGCAACGACATATGGTTATCTTCAACGATGGCGTTCACGAGGTATAGTGGAGGTTGTCATAAACAACATATGGAGCAACAACAAAATGGTTACTTTCATAGACGTGTGCTCGACGGTGCAAGATACGCGTTTCTTAACTCTTTTACTTGTTTTAACTAATGATTAGTTTGCAGGTATCGGCGTTATAAGAATGATTTGGAATTGCAGAACATTTTGAATCATTCTCCGTCCCTATCGATACTTTGACTTTCGTTTTTCGAAACCTAAGTTTCTCCAAACTCAGTCAAAGTGGGGGCTTCTGTAGACACCCATTTGTGTCTCCCCAAAACCAAACCCAGTGATGAATGCCTTGCGCGTTGTGTTATTATCGAATTAGGTGAAAGTGATTCAAAAGTCAAGTGTCGCGGTTTAGTTTTAATTAGTTCTTTTCTCTCTGTTTTTGAAAATGACTTTATTTATTTGAAAATGTCCATTTCAGTTTATTTTGGTCCATGATAAGGGTCCAATAATGGTGTAGTTGGATGGGGCTTTAAAAGACCTTTCCAACGATATATTATAAGCCCAATTCCGATGAATAATGAGGAAATTATGGCCAAAATACTAAACTGGGTCCGGTACTTTATTTTAATACGGCCCAATGATCTAGAGGAGGGCCCAATATTAATTATTTTTCCAAAAATTATTAGGATTAATTATAGTTTTCTAGAAGTTTCTAGAATGTTCTTTTTAATTCTAATATTGATGGGTTTAATAATAATTAATTATCTTTTAAAGGTTTTTATTTGGAATAAAATATTGTTTTATTATCTTAAAAATGCGTATTTTATCTTCTGTACGGATTCCGTAGATCAAGTTGATTAAAGATCGGATTCCGCGTGAAGAAAAACGCGCTTATACAGGCTGTCGCCAAACGACAAGTCTGTCGCCGCGCGACAGACCCTGTCGCCTCGCGACAGAGTTAATTCCTGGCGACAGCGTGGAGTTTTATTCCTTATCAAATTCCGTGATTTTCCGGATTATTTTCATTATAAATAGCGTCCGAACTCCTGTTTTCAGAATCATCAATCACTATCAATTCTTATTCTTTTCTCTCTTGAGCAATTCATGATTTCTTTCTCCCTTTTCCTAAGCTAGTTTTTACATACAATATTCCGCATACATTAGACTTAGAGTCATCTAGCCAAGTTCGAAGTTGCCTTCGCCCTAGACGTGCAAGGTTTGATAATTTCTGAGGGTTTGGTCCAAATCTAGTCTAAACTTTATTTAATTTGATTTTAATTTAATTATTTGATTGTTCTCTATTATTTTCATTGAAGTTTACTAACTTGTGTATTTTGTTATTAGAAAGAGGTACGAGGCTTCAAAGTATGTAATCTTATTACTCTCTTTCAATGTAGAAAGCATGTTTATTATTGTTTAATATTCCTAGTATCATGTTAGGATGTATTTTATGCTTTCTAGTATCATGTTAGGATTTTATTTTATGCTTTCTAGTGTCGTGTTTAGGGTGCCTCTTATCTTTTCTAATAGCATGTTAGTACCATGTTAGGTTTAAAGCTTTGGTCTTTATTGTTTAGTGACATGCTAGGATTTGTTATTAATCTTGTTAGTATCATGCCTAGGATCTTGCTATTATTATCAAGCTTTATTATGCCTTATCGTGTTATTATCATCGTTATTATTATTATTGCTTATTATTATGTTGCTTGATTATATATTATTGTTATTGCTTGATCACACCTTTTATGATTGTTAAAGGGAATTTGTATTTGAAATCACGCTTAATAAGATAATTAATAATTTGGTTTAGGCTAATGTGATTTTAACTCAAGTGATCGCCAATAATAGATTTATTTGTGCATTAATTTCAACCAACATAGATAAACAGGTTAGGATTAATATAATGTTTGCATGTTATTCGAAAAGCGCGCATGAATACGAGCAGCACAAAGTAGAGGCCTATTTTATAGGGCGGGTCCTTTCTTTTGTAGATTGGATTCGTACCCTCATCCCCGGACCCTGTTTGGTTCAAGACCTTATGGAGTAGTTGATGGTCCTTTTGGATTGTCTTTTGGGTACAAGTTCCTTAAAACTTGTTGGCGACTCTTTTTGCTCTTTGTCTTTCCCTTTGGAACGCCACCGTACTTTAGTGTATGATCACAGTGGGGTTCAAGTTTGGGGTTATCATAATGCTTGAAATATTCCCTACAGCTATACAATATGTTTTGTGGGTTTTTTTTTTCCTAAAACAACTACGTTTAATTTAAGATTAATCTAATAGACTAATAAATAACTGCCTCTATTTAAAAAAATAAAAAAAATAATAATAACCGACTAACATCTATACTTATATACTAGGTTAAAATCCACTATAATGTACGATTGTTAATTATTTTTGACAATAATACTACAAAATATAAAGTATATTAAAGATCTTAAAAAATATTTCATTTGGATTTATTTGAAATATAATTGTCAAAGTGGAAAGAAAATAATAAGATATAAATAGTTAACTTAAACATTTTGCAAATATATATATATATATATATATATATATATATATATATATATATATAAATAAGAGAGAGAAGCAAAAAGTTCGGTAATTTTTTCACAAGGTAATGACAAGTGTTTTGGAAGAATTTGCCTTTTATCTTCTTTTTTTTTTTTTTTTTTTTTTTTGAAAGATGGAAGGATTTGCTTTTAATATAGGTTAATAGATAGATATTAAAAAAAACGATCTTAAAAATGTCAATGTGTCGTGTGTACGTACTTCTAGCATATTTTTGTTTCATGTAATGGTTAACCATAAATGCATACTATGGGATTTGAACACAAGACCTCATTTAATAAATACCAACTTAAATTATTAGCATCTAAGAAAGAAATTAATCACATTTTATCTATGCACATAAATATTGATTCACATTAGAAGTAAAAGCAATAATTATTCAAAACTATTTATTATTGTCATGGTATTATTATAATTTACTAACAATATACAAAATTCTTTCAAGCTCTTTAATAAAAATAATAATGATAATTATAATTTTTTGTAGGTTGTATGACATTATGTGAAGTAATCTGGTGTTCAGAAGACCCTTGAAGCAGACTTGTGGGTGTCTTTCTGCCTAATATTACTCGATCTTCGCATGGTTGTAAGTTGCTTGATGGTCCTGCTAGTTCTGATTATGGTTTTGGAGGTGAGCTTTTGATGTAGAGGATGACCAAGACCATTGCGCTTATGGACAAGGTTGCTAATCTTGATGATCCTCAGTGCAAGCTGCTATTGCTTAGGGCATGTACCGAAATATCTAAATTTTACGTTACTTTACTTTGTGTACTTGTCCTCTTAGTACTTTTGAAGCGGCTCAGTGCACATTTAACGAGGCTCTTCGATCTCCCTTGGAGCATATTGTTACTGCTTTGGGGCCTGGATTTTCAATTGGCAGTGCCGGTTTGCCACTTTACCATTTGCATTTGGAGGACTTGGTATGTATTCCGCAGGTGATGTTCGTAATCATGCTTATCTTGCTTCTCGGGTGGATTATAAATAAAGCTTCTACGGCATGTTGACATTGTTGGTCTTAGTCGAGCCTTTAAGGATGTGTTGAGTCTATTTAATAGAACGGTGGAGTTTGACATTTTGAGTAATATAATCCTAGTGAGGTTGCTGCCCCTAAACTCATGAAAAAATTGGCAGATGTATATTTCACAAAGGTTACCGCTTCTAGAGAATCCACCTTTTCTTTACCTCCTCAACAATCAGCATTGTGGAAATCGCAGCAATGAGATCACACCTCTGCTTGGCTTTGAGCGGTTCCTATTTCGGGGTTGGGTCTGATGATGAATGCAAAGACTTACCGATGTGTGTTGTGCTACTGATTGGATGTTCCATTGTTCAATGTTTCTCTGCGCCTTGCTCTACTTGTTAAAGGGTTATTATTGAGAATACTTTTGATGATCACGCGGTGTCGCGTGCTGGTATGGTGGGTATTAAAAATCAGCACAATATTGTTCCTTGTTGATGTTAGCGATCGATCTAGGATTTCTGCTAGAAAAGAGGTTGACATTGGGTTGTCCAGAGGTAACAATGAGGCATGGCCTCAAATCTGCAGATGTGTTACTTTATATCTTGGGATCGTGGTCTTGATGTCTATGTTGACTTAACGGGGTCTTCTCCTTTGACCCAATATGGGCTATCTAACTTTGTTCTTAGATGGGTTGTGGCTGTTGCGACTCGTCGTAAACGGGTCAAGTACGAATCCAGTTGTCAGGCAATTGGATATGGTTTTCTTCCTTTCTCTATCTCTTCACTTGGGGAATTAGAAAAGGAGGAGGTTGCGTTGCTGAAGCGGATCCAGAATTTCTCGAAAACTCAAGACATTGGGGTATGTACAGTTGCTCTTATCTTCCATGGGGTAGAATTTGCTAGAGCTAGAGGAATGGGGGCCCATATTGTATCTAGAGGAGTGGAGGCCCATATTATATCTTAGCTTCCCACTAATTTTTTGTAGGTTGTATGATTTGTGTGCTTTTGAGATATAATAATAATAATAATAATAATAATAATAATAATAATAATAATAATAATAATCAAAGTAATACCCGGAGAACGCCCCAGCCGAACACTAGATAATATTTATTTGAGTGCATTTTGTTTCGTGTAGTTTGGCAGAATAGTAGTATAAATAGATGATAATTGGTGTTCTAAGTGTTCATCCACATCAAAAAGAGAAGCGAGCATGAAGAAGCAATCGATGACATCCACTTCTAAGTTGGCTCTACTAGCAGTTCTTGTGCTCACTATCTCTTGTATATTTTCTTTCCCTTCCCTCCCTACTCTTTGGTTCTAATATTCTGCAAAAAAATAAATTAACTTGATTATCGTGTGAAAAGTAATTTTATTTTACATGCTATGTTTGATATTATTATTAATAATAAATTGGTTGTACAGGTACTACGATGGGCACGGTGCAGCCAACAATTGAGACAAAGCCTCTAGTTATGATGAAGGCTATGATACAAGAACTTGGAAATGAACGAATTGCTGAACTTTACATGAAGCAAATAATGGCAGCAAAAGAACAACTTTGGTTGGAAGAACAATATAATCCAACAAATTGTAGGAAAGCAGGATCGACTTGTCACACTACAGCAGATTGTTGCAAAAACCTTAGATGTTACGCAATGGCGAAAATTGTGACGAAGATGTGCTTGTAAGATTGGGGTGTCTATGCTCCGTGCAACAGCTACGGTAATCGAAATATCAACAAGTAAAGATCGATCGAAGCTACGTTGTCGTCGATGCTTAGAACGTGTTTGTAGCTTTTTAAGTGTAGCTTGTTTTAAATTTTTAGAAGGGAGTGAAGGGAGTTGCTCTAATGATTAAGAGGAATCGGCCCAAATCTTTGGCTCGAAATGGGTTAAGTTTTTCACAAAGCCCATCCCATCCCAATCCGGCCCATGATTAGGTCTAGAGTGGATCAAAAGCAGCGTATACGTAAAACATGCGAATGAATGGGACAAACAAACATAATAACAGCACATCCACCGAATCACAAAAATCAAAATAAAAAAGACTTGACCATCAAATTAAAAAATAACATAACCAAATATTCAATTTCCACTGCTAATCAGAACAAATTCCCCAATTTCTTCATAACAATCCTCAAAATCCCACTAACACTCAAACAAATTCCTAAAATTCTCAGAAAAAAAAAAAAAAAAAAAAAAAAAAAAAAAAAAAGTCAAATTTGTAGAGAGAAAGAAATGGCGACCCAAACAGAAGTGTATTCGGTGTGGGGACTTCCATCAGAAGATGTGAAGCAGAGGGTGAAAAATGTGATGAATACCCTCCGATCAGAATTCAACGGTCCTGATTTTGATCCTCATGTTACTGTTGTGGGGGCCATCACACTGAATCCAGAAGATGCAGTTGTTAAATTTAAATCAGCGTGTGAAGGGTTGAAGGTTTATACCGCTCACGGCAGGGGCGTCTCTACTGGAACATTTTTCTATCAGTGTGTTTACCTCCTCCTTGACACCACCCCTCAGGTACTTTTATTACTATCATACTTCCTCGGATTTTTTAAATTGTAACATTTTGACTTTTACGTGTCTTTTGTAATTAGAAAAACAATATATATATATATATATATATATATATATACATATATATATATATATATATATATATATATATCGAATTTAAATTTTTGCCGAGAGATGTTAATGGAATAAGTTGTACATGGACAGACGTGATTTTTATATTCTACGGTATTATAATTAGAAAATGGAGGAAGTAGCTGTTAGAAATATAATGTATTTCAATTAATTAAAGAGCTTTGTAGATAATTTGTGATGTTGGATACTGTTGCTTTTGTTTGTTAATGATTCAGGTGACTTTAAAAAATTGAAAATTGTAATTTACGGAGTATTCAATTGGAAGTTGATTTATTGGTCTGTGTCATATGTATGGAACTTTTCTTGAGAATGATCATTTTCAAGGCAATCAATCAGCTTTGAGATGTTCACTAGGCTTGTTTGACCGGATGTTATTTTCATTTACATTTGCCTTTTGCAAAGATGATTAGTAAAATCGAGTTTTAAGTAGTTGAGTACTAAAAGTTTACAAGCATATTGACTGAATTTTGATCAACCAACGGAAAGTGATAGAGTATATAAACCAAACCGGAGCTTTCACCATCAACATAACCTTTCGGTTGAGTTAGTCTTTTAATAGAAAGTTATTATTTATATTAGATCTTATAATGATGAATTTAAGTTGTAATAGAGCAATACATTACTTCATAATATCTGACTTAGAATGTTTATTGATTTAATTTTACAGGTAGTTGAAACCAGTGATCATTGCTGTGGACATTTTGGTTATAATCGCACCACGCGTAAGTTGAATTGGATACTGCTTTAGTTAAATTGATGGATATGGTTAAGTTTTAGATGAGATTAATGTATGTTCTCTATGTTATTACTTCATACAGCAGTAGTTTTAATGAGAAAACATAGAAGTAATTTAAAACATCTGTACCATCATTTAGTTTGGTAAGTTGGCTTACTTATCTTTAGAAGATGAATATAGAAGTTTACTGAAACCATTATTTTTAATGTCCTGAACCTCTTCCTATAATAAAAAGTTCAAAACAGGAAGAAAAGCAGAGTTCAGAAGTTACAGAACAATGCTGTTCAGATACTTCTATACTCTGCAATCTATTGGCATATATTAACTTTCTGGTTATTTGATCCTTTATCCTTGTTAATTCATATTTTGTGCAGATTATGAATTCTAGGCAATCTTAAGTTACTGTCATTGCGAAATACATTATTGATTGCTGTAGCTTTTAGTTCATTCAAAAGCTCCTTTTGCACATTGTTGCATTTGTACATCATCACTCTGATTGTTGAACTCTACAACCTTAAATCTGTTTTTTGAAAAAGAAAGCAGAAGTGTCTTTGAAAAAGTTGGATGATTGACTCTTTTATTTCCACAGATATTATCATATACGAAGTATACAGATATGATGACAGTTTACTAAATATTACTAGCCTGATTATTCTAATGAACTATGTTATCTCTTCTCTGATTATCTACATCTACATGTAATTGTGCAGCTTACATGCCACACATGAGCCTTCTTTATGCGGATTTAACTGATGAAGAGAAGAAGAAAGCTCAAGAGCGAGCTAATGCATTAGACGACAGCCTTGGCAACTTGAGCTTCAAAATAAACCGCCTGGCACTGTACAAAACTGATACTGAAGATAAGACACTTAAATCCTGGGAAAAAGTAATGGAATATGATCTTGATGAAGAAGTTTAGCTTGTTATGCATGCTTGTTGAAAAAAGCTGTTCAGCGTGCTGCTTGCTCTTGCTGTTAGAACTTAGAAGAAGCTCTACGGGTAGTTTGATTGTATGGAAACCCAACGAGTTGTGCAAGTACGTTTCTTTATTTCTACAGTCTGGTTTTGTGTTGTCTTTGGTTTAAGTAGGATGTTGGCTGACTTACTTGTAACAATAAGTTTGATCCAAATTCATTATAACTGAGATATGCAAACGCTAGCATATCAAATGAGAATTTGATGGTTTTCATTCGATGAATTATCATATTAAACTAGGCTTTTAATGAGTGAGTGGCGGAGGACGGTAGGGGGATGACGAATCCCCAACCCCAAAGTAATATGGTGAATTGGGAAAGCATTGAGAGTGTAAATAAATAATAAATAATTACACATAAAATTTAGAATTATATCGAAAGAACAATTATAATTTAAAAATATATGGAGCACCAATTCAACTTGATGATACATTCGTTCTCCAAAATTATTTTTTATTGTGGTTTATTTATAAGAGTAATCTCATTTTGTCTATAAAATTAGCTCAAATTCATTACTGTATAGTGTGTGTGTGTGTATAAGGTAAAGTATCAACTAAATGAGTTCATTTGTTTACTTCAGCTTAAAGCCCTGATTTACTGAGCTGAACTGAATTGAATATTTTATGAGAGGAGGAAAATAGGAATTGAACTGAACTGAACTGAAAATAAGCTGAAGAGAACAGACCCTTAATTTTAGTTCAGTTCATTTCAGTTTAGTTCCTAATTTCCTTCTCTCACAAATAATTCACTTCAGTTCAGCCCACTTCAATAAATGAGAACAGGCCTTAAGTGTCAATTTTTTTAAAAGTTTGACTATAAAATCAAGAGTAGGCTTTATATCAAGGGACGAGTTTAACAAGATTATTATAGTATATGTTGATGACTAGGAACCGTAATGTTAATTAATTACTCGTGGTCCCTTTATTTCAATATAAATGACCCAATCAAACTAGTTTCATATGCAATTGTAAAACTTTAACTAATAATATATCTTTAATTATCAGATGTCTCAGAAGAGACTAATATATCTTTAATTATCATTAAGCATAAATCAACAAAAACAATATAATGAACCTTCGTTTTAGGAGACTTGTATAAATGACGCCTCATACTCGTCCTTGTAACCAGTAGCCTCATTTTAGGAATCTGTAGGAAATGGTAACCTCAACATCCTCCTGCATTATGCTAATTCTTTGGCTCCCCACCAATCCACCATTGAATCCACTTGATATTGGTCGACACCTTAAACTTGATTTGATACAAAATATCATCAATTGATTATCATGACCGAAAAAAAAAACCGAAAGCTTGCCCGCTGATGAAGTCACATAACAATTGCATCAATGAGACGAAATTCACCAAAACAATGTGATTCAGAATCTTCTACATCATATTTAGAGCAGATAGAAACATCGAGTTTGATTTGACCATGATTAATGAAAGGATGAAGTTCAAGTTCAAGAAAATGAAATGTTGAATCTTTCTTCCAAATAAGAAGGAATATATGACCTTCTATATGAAGAAATTGTACTCTGTACTCAATCAGAGGAGCATACTCTGCACCAATCAAACCCATACTAGCACATGACTTTCTCGAAATTTTCTTGAGATTCAAGTCAGAAATGTATATACAACCATTATCCCACCATACAAAACTCTCATCAACTACAAACGCCTTTGGTTTCGAACAAATTAGTTTATTCACCTCTATTGAAGAACTCCAACTCTTTTCTTTGAAATCATATGCAAACATAAAAGCTGAAGACTTATAAGGGACATAAATAAGCTTATTTGTTTCTATGTGTGCTGCACATAAACTAAACTCTTCCGAGTTCACACCCGGTGGACAAGGCATAGACTCCCATTCTTGCAAATTCTCCACTGATGCATCCTCAAGAACGTCGCCTAATGGCAAGGAAGAGTAGGGAGATGTCATATACAAAGGCGAGACAGAACCAACGAAAATTATACTATTGCCAACAACAAAGGGAAATGGTTTGCATCTTTCTATAGTCAAGTCGGGACAACGTTCCCAATTACTATCTCTTATTCGAGTATTAATCCGCCACACAAGTTTACTCCCACGGGCAGGGGAACCACACAAGTAAATATAGGGTGAAACCGCAGCACATGTCAAACATTCATTAAATAGCATTATAGGATCGCCTGGTTCACCCTCGATAAACTTATAGAGCTCAATCGTCGTCTTTTGTTTTGTTTTCCGATATCCCATATCTCTAACATGTTTCTTATAGTTATCATCTCCAGAGGAATTTAATAAAGTGCGATACCAAATGAAATTCTCCTTAACAGGATTATAAACACGTAAAAATACCTCCTTAGATGAAGGAATATTACTAGAAGACGACGCCATATTTGTTGTTGAACAATATGGAACCTATACGAAGTAGCACACTGATGCCCTGCAACAACAAAAGTTACTGATGTTAAGAACCTAATAGAAAAGAAGTTAAATTCTAGATTAACCCGTCAAATAATCACTTTACTGTCAACAATCTATCAAAACCAAGAGTAATTAAAAATTGGGTTAGAAGATTCTAAAGAGGAGCAGTAGAAACCCTAACGTAACTGAAATTTGGCCCCAAAATAAATAATAAAAAAAAAATTGTAAAAAGGACAAAAATTCACCATGTATCTACAAAAATAACTACTAGAGCAATTTGAAAAAAAAAATTGTAAAAATTCACCAAGTATCAAGCAATTTAGGGGAAAAAAGTGCAAAAAGGAAAGAATGAGAGAGGAGTCACAAATACGCACCAGTCGGCACTTTTGAATGGCAGTAAGTGTCTACCGCAGGATGAAAACAAGAGGAGTCAGTATAGAGACCGAGAGTGGCAGCAGTGGCCGGAATATATCTCCGGGGGTTGAGTAGGGGTACCGGAATATATTTCTGGGGGTTGGTTAAGAGTACCGGAATATATAGACGGGGGTAGGGATGGCAACGGGTCGGATCTGAACCGGGTCCGGATGGACCCGGATCCAGATCCGTTTTTCAACCTTGGATCCAGATCCGCCCCGGATCCGTCGGGTCTGGATATGAAGACCCGGATCCAGATCCGATGGATCCAACGGATCTGGGTCCGGATCCGGGTCCAAAACGGGTCCTACATATTTTGCCTATTTTTTTGAAACAAATATAATAAAAAACGGATTTTAAACAAAAACAAAACTGAACTACTACTATCTTACTTTAAAAACAAAATACAAAGAAAGAGAACAAGAGAAGGGAGCACAAGACAAAGACCAACAACAGTAACATAAAATACTACAGTAGTATGTAGTTATGTACAAACATACTTGTTAATCCTCGCATGTGTTCCATTCACCAAGAAGGAAGATACCACCCTCATTGTTAGAATTAGTGCTAAAATAAAAACATAAAATTCGAACAAAATCTACTTCACATATCAGCAACAAAGCACGAGATTTACTGAAGATACCACCCTCATTGTTAGATGTGACTTGTGAGTTTGTGACCATAACAAATTTCAGTTTTTTATTTTATTTTTATATAATGAATTTATAAAACGGATCCACGGATCCGGGTCCGGGTCCATGAGTTAGACCCGGATCCAGATCCGTTTTTTTCAGCAGGACCCAGATCCGACCCGGATCCGTCGGGTCCAAAATGTGAGGACCCAGATCCGTGAAAAACGGATCTGGATCCACGGATCCGGGTCGGGTCTAGATCCACTGCCATCCCTAGACGGGGGTGATGAAAGGAGCCAAAATATATTTTTGGGGGTTGATAATTAGTGAAATTTTTTTCATGGAGGCGGATGCACAATGCTCCGTGCATCCGTTTTCTTTTTAAAAAAACGGAATGAACATTTAGTTGTTCACTAAAGAATATACAGTTATTTTATAAAGAACATCTAGCTATTTTATAAAGAACATCACATATAGCTGTATTGTAATAAACATATACTTGTTTTGTAAAGAACATATAACTATTTTATAAAAATAAAAAAAAAAAAAAAAACCAAACTTTAGGTTCTTTACATATATCTAAAGAACATGATAATTAGAGGTGATCAACTTTAGCCCGGTCCGAAAATAAGACGGGTTTGGGCAAGCCTAAAAATGCATTTTTAGTTAAAAATCGACACCCGACCCGAAAATAAAGAGCCCGCTTTATTTTCCAGGTTTGGGCGCAAGATATTATATTAAGGCTCGGCCCGACCCGAATTAACATTATGTCACAGGAAAAGTTTTGTATACACCCGATTTTCAGTAATTTACTGAACAACATGTTCACTTTTGTCAAATTAGTGTTACTTTGGTCAAATTTATTGTCACTTTTGTCAAATTTATCAATTAAGCATAAATTACTCTAATATATGTCATAACAACTTTTATGCATTTTTGTGTAACTTTTGCGCATTTTATTGTCACTTTATAACGGTTGGTCAATAATTTAGTAAACATCCGTTTTATTTAAAAGTTTGTCTATGTCACAAATAAAAGTTCATTATATTGACAATCAAAGAACATGAAGATAAAGAACCTTTTTTTTTTTTTTGATAACAAAAAGAACATTATTTAACATTCTATAACATGTTCTTTTCGGTTTAACTGAATGTTCTTTACATTTCTATACAATGTTCTATACAATTCTATAAGTTGTTCTTTTCACTTTAACTAAATGTTCTTTACATTTCTATACAATGTTCTTTCCGCTTTTTTTTTTTTAAGGGATGCACCATTAGGGGTGTCCATAATTCGGATAAAAACCGAAATCCAATCCAATCCAAACCGAATTATCAATTCGGATCGGATCCGAACTATAAATCGAATTGGATCGGATTGAGATTTTTTGGAAATTCGGATTTTCGGATTGGATCGGATTTACCCTAATTGGATCCAATCCAAACCGAAAACCGAATTGTAAAATTAAGCTTGTATAAATATGAATTTCTTTATTTTTTTTTTAAGTTTAGCTCAAATACTTACTAATACAAAACATAAATTAGGGAGACTTTGTATTAATTCATTAATGACTTGACGTTGTAACTATTTATTTTACTCATTATTTTAAAGACTTTTATTGTATTAAAGCTTTATTTTTATAATTGTATTAGGAGCTAAAAAATAATGTATTATAATTCGGATTTTCGGATCGGATCCAAATAACCGAATTTTAATTCGGATTGGATCGGATTGGATCAAGGGAGAAATTCAGATCGGATTGGATTGAAAAATTGAAAACCGAATTATATTTCGGATTGGATCGGATTTGGACTAAATCCAAACCGAAAACCGAACGGACACCCCTATGCACCATACAGATCTTGCATCCGCCTGCAGGAACCACGCATTGGATTAGTAAAGGTATCGAATGAATTTGGAGGGTCAATAAAGGGTAAGGTAGATCCGCCTAAAATTTTCGGATCCAAAAATTTTCGGTTTTTCCTAGCTAGGTGGATCCGAAAATTTTAACTGGATCCATTCAGGTCTGGTCCGATTTTGGACTGGTGTACAGCCCTAATTGAAATACAAAATGAGTTGTTTTTTACCTGCAATGGTGATACTCAACCCACTTTTCAATTTAGCAACTCAAGTGTAGTTTAATTTCCCAATGGTGAGACTTTCTAAAGTATATTAATGTTACTTCCAATTTATGGTCCACTAAATCATATTATAAGTTTTTTTTAGGAAAAAAAATAAAACTAAAACTTAAATAAATTACAAAACATATTATAATAATAATAAGGGCCCACTCTTTTTGTCAAATGAGACTCAAAGTCGAGTATCTAAACTTAACAACTTTCTTTTGGAGTTGCTAACTTTAGATACCAACTTATTGGTATCCTTTGCAAAAAATACTCTCTCTTTCCTAAAGAAACTTCCCGGGGACAAATTTAATGTAATTATGTTGATTTTAGTATGTTGGAGCCCATATAGAATTGTGTTTCTCTAATTATAGTTAATTATTCCTGGTTAGTTACTACTCCCTCCGTCCCTAAATTACATTCCTCCTTTCTATTTTTGGTATTTCAAAATTACATTCCTCCTTTTTATTTTTGGTCAGTTTTTTTTAGTAAATCAACTCTCTTTTTCTGTTTTATATTTAATGCTTTCTCACTCATCCTTACCTAATCTCACTCATAATCCTTGTGCCAAATTACAATGAATATGATTATTTAAAAATTTTCAATTAGGAGCATGTGATTGGTCCTTTTTTTTGCAAAGGATTGTATGAGAAACTGAGAAGTAAAGGTGGATTCGACTAAGGAATAGTTCCTCAAAGTCAAGTAGTCAACGCTACCTATTGGAAGTTGTCTACTTTTTTAACACAAAAGTTTAAAAAAAGCGGGTTTACGATAACTTATTGAATGGCTATGGTTATAACTCAATTACACATGTGAAATTCAAAATTTGTTACCACTCTCATGTTTTCTCTCTCCAGCTTTTTTTTTTCTTCTGTTTCTCTTTCCTCTATTCTTCTTTTTCTCTCTCCTCTTCTTTACCCCTCTTTCTAGTTTCTATCTCCTTGGTTGTCAACTCTCGTTTTCTTTCCTCTTGCTTTTTTTGTTGGTTCTTCAATTTCACTCTTATTTTTCTATCTAATCTTGGTTTTCAACTTAATCTTGTAATTTCTTTTGTTAATTCTTCTTTTACATCCATCCAATTTTGAGGTATGTATTGTCATCTTTTTTTTTTTTTTTGTGTTTTTGGTTATTTTAAGGTATGTTCATGTAATGATTTTAGTTTTCGAATATGATGCGAATGTTCAGCTTTCAAAGGAGACAATTGCTCCTCCAACTACTAGTTCAAACGAAAAAATTGAAGGTATTTTTCTTAATATTGTGACCTTTTTTTTTAAAAAAAGGTTGGCGGACAGTAGTGCATTTTTGTAAAATATGGGTCACTAAAAAAAAAGGTCACTTTTGTGAAAAAAAGGGTCACTTTTATGGAAAAAAGGGTCACTTTTGTAAAAAAATGGTTCATTTTTGTGAAAAAAAAACATTTTTGTGAAAAAAAGGGGTCACTTTTGTAAAAAAAAGGTCACTTTATAAAGAAAATAGGGTCACTTTTGTAAGAAAAAAGGGTCACTTTCCACAAAGTTTTCGATGTACAATAAAATTATTGTAAACCGGGGGAGTAAAGCATAATACAAGGGACTGAACTTTGCCAAAATGTAATTATAGGGGACTCACCTTTCAAATGTTTGAAAGAGGGGACTGTGACCGGTTCGACCTGTTTTTGCCGGTGAGTTCACCCGTTATTACAAGTTGCCCATGTTTAAAAGAAAAAAAAAATTAAATGCTTCTGAATTTGCAGACAACTTCGTTTTTCGTGTGTAATCGCAGCCGTTGATTAATTTGAGCGGGAATCGAAGTGGCATCTTGAAGCTTCTACTCAAAGCTTCTCTTACAAGCTTTGGGAGCATTACTTTTTCTATAAAAGAGAAGCATCTTCCCCTTTCTTTATTACTCGTACCTCCATTTTCAGAAAGCTCCAACCACAAACATTTTCTTAAATTCTCTAGTGATCTCATGTATTGGCCAGTTGGTCCCAGCTTCGAGGAACAGGTCGGGAACAAAGTTGCACGTTTGGGAAGCATAGAAGGTATATTCCTTCCCCTGTTTTGTTTGTGGTCCTTTAACATTGTTGTTTTTTGTGCATAAATTTGTATAGAAAATCTATTGTTTGTCTTATTTGCTGTTGGTGTTAAACAAGTAGTTCTTTTTCTTATTTTGTTTAATAATTGCTTCTTTTTATGGAAAAGAATGTTGAAAAAGGTGTTTGTGTGAATTATGTTGAATATTGTTTTAGATGTTGAAAATGGTGTTTAATATGATTAATTAGTTGACTTTCTTAAAAAAAAAAAGTATAAAAAGTATTTTATTATGGTTTATTTAAGGTATATTTTGAGTATGGAGTTAGGGTTTCATATTTTTTGTTTGTATGACTTGAGACCATAGTCACTAGTGTCTGACTTCCCTGAACTTGTGGCCTGGGTATGGATGCGCTTGCAGATGCCCACCTTCTCTTTATCCAGCAGGACTTGCTGGTCACCCATGTGTTCCCAAAGGTGGACTGGGAAGGGAGGGACGCCATTGAAAAGACCTGCAAGCAATGGAGGATGTGGTGGAGGCTCAGGCACTTGGTCTTCAGCTACCCCTTCAACGGCCCCAGGGCTGCCATCCAAGAGTGGGTGCTCACGGATGTCCTGTACAACAATGGGAGGGACCTCCACGCTTGGCTCAACAAGGACATGACCGTCTACTTCGACGGCTTCCCGTTGCTGTTCAAGGAGGAGGAGGAAGCCTAGGGGCCAGGCGTCTTTTCTGTGCAGCTTTTGTTTTTTGGGTTGGGTAGCTGCTAGGTTGTTAAGCTTTAATTTTTAGTGTTTTAGTTAATTATGTGAAAATTTGGGTAGTACTTGTTTCTGTTTCTTTGTCATGGCATGTAGTATGGTGGTGTGACAAGCAATGGTACATGTTTTTGTGCTTGTCACTGCCATGACAAAGTTGAAGTAGTTTAGGTTGAAGTTTATGCATCTTTTGGACAAATGATGATGTAATTATTAAGTATTTAAATGATGATGAATGGATTAATGGACTGAGTTCCATTTTTATACTTTGATTATGGTGTTGTTGTTAATTTAATCCTGCACTCATATCCCTATTTTGGTTCATTATTGTTTACTTCTGTTGGCAAATGGAATGGTGAAATATGTTTAATTTTGTTTTGCAAATTGAATGACCAAACATTTGTATTATGTTTAGCAAATTAAATGATGAAACACTTGTATTTTGAATCAGATGAATGAACCAGAAAACCAAATGTATGAAGAAATGAATCTGAGACCTTGTTTGATTGTTCACTTTGGAGGGGCCGGGAATGGGTACAAGGTAGTGGACATTTAGTTTACAATGGTGGTAGAGTAAGGATGTTTGAGGACATACCTGAGACTGTTGATGCTAAATATTTGAAAGAAGTAATTGATTCTTTAGGCTGCAATGACATTATCAAATTGCACTACTTGGACCCTAGGAAAGACATGCAGACTGGTATAAGGTATTTGGGTTTAGATAGCACAACTTGTGATCCTTTCCTGTCACTACTGCTGGAGTTTAGACTTATACATGTTTACACTGAGCATGAGATGGGCCACATGAGTAGTGTTAACACAAATTTAGGAACTGGTTCATTTGTTGGATTGTTGAGTAGTGTTGGAGGTTTAGCAAGTTTCCCAGCCATCCCAAGAGATACTGATCCTGATATTGACTATGACACTGAGGGTTCAGATGAGGATGATGTGGAGTGTATTAATGCTCGGAATATGTTAAAGGAGGAGAAAAATAAGCAACTTCAGTATGATGAAGAAATGGAGATGCTGAAAAGGTTAGATCAGTCAAAAGACACCAAAAAAAACAAATACATCAGTGATTCAGAACAAGACAGTGACATTGAGTCCCAAGATCAGAATTCAGAAGAAGAAGAAGATGATGAATCTGATTTTGGCTACCTAGAAGCACCTGATGCAGGTGTTAGGGCAAGGTACAGGGACCCTGACTCACAGAGGACTTCCTTTTTTTTTGTGGGGAAAAGATTTGCAACAGCTGCTGCATTTAGACAAGCTATAACAGGTCACTCAATTGAGTCAGGCAGAGAGATTAAGTACTCAAAGAATGCAGCTGATAGGATTGGGTGTCACTGTTCCAACAAAGACAAGGGTTGTCCATGGAAAATCTGGGGATCATGGGATCAAAGGAGTAAATCATTCATGGTTAAAACTCATTCAAGTGAGCACACATGTGGGAGGAATTCTAAAAATAAAAGACTGACCTCAATGTGGATTGCTAAAACCTTTCAGAGTAAGTTTAAGGTGAATCCTTACATGAAAGTACACGACATAATTGAAACAATCTGGTTAGAGACAGGGCTCAAAGTTAGTAGGTATAAAGCTTATAAGGCTAGGAAGATGGGTCAAGGCTTAATTGTTGGAGAGTATGAAGAGCAGTATGCCTTATTACCAAGGTATGCTGCTGAGATCATGAGAAGCAACAGGGGCAACACAGTCAAACTAAAGCTAGATGGCAATGTTTTTCAGAGGGTTTACATCTGTTTTGATGCATTGAAAAAAGGATTCTTATCAGGTTGTAGACCTTTTATTTCTTTGGATGGATGTTTTCTAAAAGGTCCTTTTGGTGGTCAGCTTCTTGTGGCTGTTGGGAGAGACGGGAACAACCAAATGTTTCCAATAGCTTGGGTAGTGGTTGAAATGGAAAGCACAGACACATGGAGTTGGTTCCTTGATTTGCTAGCAGATGATCTAGGAACTTCAGAGGGGGCTGGGTACACTATGATGTCTGATCAACAAAAGGGTCTACTTGCTGCTATAACAAATGTATTTCCCTCAGCAGAGTCAAGAGTATGCGCTCGACATGTGTACTGCAATTTTAGGGGAGTTATGGGTGGTGGATTGGAGCTCAGAAAACAATTTTGGAAAATAGCAAAAAGCAGTACTGAGAATGAGTTCACTGCAAACATTGACACTTTGAGGGAAATCTCAAATGATGCAGCTGAGGATTTAATGGCTAGAAATTACAAGAAATGGTGTAGAGCCTTTTACACTTCAATGTCTTGCTGTGAGAGTGTTGATAATAGTATGAGTGAGGTGTTTAACTCATATATACTCAACTCCAGACACAAACCAATAATAACAATGCTTGAAGACATCAGAGAAGGTTTGATGGAGAGACTACATAAGAAAAGAGATGAGATCAAGAGAAAACAGATTGTGTTATGCCCTAGAATTAAGTAGAAATTGGAATGGAATAAAGTTTGGGCAAGGGGATGGAATAGTTACTGGAATGGAGGCTGTTCTTATGGAGTGAGACAAGGTGCAACACAAGAAAGATTTGTGGTCAATTTAGGGAACAGGACATGCACTTGCAGGGTGTGGGAGCTCAGTGGTGTTCCCTACAAACATGCCATTGTGGCCATGTGGAACAAAGGTGACAACCCTGAGCCTTATGTTAATCAATACTTCACAAAGGCAACATATTTAAAGGCTTATGAATTTTTGTTAGAGCCTTTGAATGGTCCTCAGGAGTGGCCACCTAGTGATGGTGTTGTTATTCCCCCAAAGTTGAAGAAAATACTTCACAGGCCAAAAAAGAAAAGGAGGCTGCAAAGTGGAGAAATGACAGCAGCGGGGAAGCTGAGAAAAACAGGAATTAGGATGTCCTGCAGTGTTTGTGGAGTGCAAGGCCACAACAAAAGAGGCTGCAAACAAGATACCTCTAACATCCCACACCCCAGCAACCACCAACAACAACAAGACACTTCCAACTCTTACAAACCCATGCACATGAGAGGATTTGGCATTTACACATACCCAAATGGGTTTCAAAGAGTAGCTAATGTACAGTTCATTTAATTAACTAAGTTGCTTCTGTACTGTTATTTTTCCTTATTTTTTTAAAACTTCCATATAATTAACACAAGCTGTTATCTAGCAGGCAGGAGTACCTAATTCTTCTTCAAGATCTGATTCACATACTGTGCAGCCTGCTCCTTTTGTGCAACAGACAGGACAAAGGGCTTACTACTCAGACTTTGAAGGTGATCAAACAATATACTCATTTCAGGGAGAAGAGTACCAACCATCAAGCCAACAAAGCCAAGAACCTCCAACAATAACATCACAGCAACTTCAGGTAGCATATATTTAAAATATTTGATATATAATATTTCATTTAACTTAGCATAATCTAACTACAAACTTAAACTAACAGAACCTTGCAAACCAGAAGAGAAGGCAATCATGTCAGAGGAAATAAGGTAACCCCTATCCCTATTTGTTATTTTGTTACATTCATTGCCTTACATATAAAATAAGGAAAATAACAACAATTACAACAACATTAAACCACACTTGAAATCTGCATCCTAACTTCGCCGCCCGTTTTAACTTCAGCAGAGTGTAGTCAGCAACAACCTTCCTTGAGTACTTGTTTGCTTCATACAATTCTTTCCTCATTGATAACAACTCTTGTTTAAGATGCTGCTTCTCCTCCATTAATCCTAAAATTACATCAGTCTGCCAGGTTGTAGGAGGGTCTGTGTCCACCCACCTAAAATATTTGCATCCCCTTCTATCTATCTCTGCATCATAGTCTGGACAGGCAAAAAACCGCCTTCCCGGGTTGTCTTTAGTCCATGCCCTAGTGCTTGACACCATCATCCCACAGTGACACCTTCTTGGAGTTGCACTCATCCTCGACATTTTTCTGCAAAACAAATAAATACAAACCACCAGAAATTAAATTACAACTAAGCTATACAATTATAAATTAAACCATTCTATTAACATAATGATACAAAACTATCTTGCAGGGTGCTAGCTTAAATGCTATGGAATTGTCGCAGCAATGAAGGGATTACCTTTGTTTTTGTTGTTTTTTGGAAAAACTTACAAGAATTTTGTTGGAATAATTCTACTGGCTTTTTTGGGTTGCAAACACAACCATTTAAATACCTCACAATCTGCTTGTAACGGCTATTTTTAATTACTCAACTGCTATGAAGTTTCCCAATGCACTGCAATCATGTCAGTGAAAATTTTTTTTAAAAAAAAACTCCAATTTTACCTTTTAGCAAGGAAACAGGTTGTTGTAGGTAAACTTGGCCGGAAAAGTAGCCATAGTCCCCTCTTTCAAACATTTGAAAGGTGAGTCCCCTATAATTACATTTTGGCAAAGTTCAGTCCCTTGTATTATGCTTTACTCTAAACCGGGGGCATGCAAAAGTAATTGCTTTTTTAAATACGAGTAGACAAAAACAAAAACAGTATTCTTCGGTCCAACTTTGACTTTTTAGTCCACCACAACCTTCAATTCCCAACCAACAACTTCACTACATTCATAATTTCATATCTATTCTACTGTCACACTATCACATTTCACATATGCTGCTATAACTGCACGCTCATAAACCCAAAATCTTGAACTGAAGCAACAATGGCGGAATTCCCCACTGATTTACTCACCGAAATACTCTCACGATTACCAGTCAAATCACTTCTCCGATGTCAACTCGTCTGCAAATCCTGGAATTCCTTAATCAAAACCCCCATTTTCATCAAAACCCACCTCAACAAATCCCTTATTTCCAACTCCGATCATCATCTCCTCCTCTTCTACCCGACTTTCCACTTTTCCAAACTCAACCTCGACCCCCACAATAATATTCGCCTCTCTTTCTCCGAGCTCAACCACCCTCTCAAACCCCACAAAGGTGTCCAATTAATCGGCTCCTGCAACGGCGTTGTTTGCATTTCCACCGTCTCCAAAACCAGAGTCGTCTTGTACAATCCTCTCATAAATTCGCATCTTAAACTTCCCTCGGTCGTAATTCCAGCTCATGATCCTAACAAGATAGTTCTCGGGTTCGGATACGATAGCAAAGCCAACGATTATAAGGTTTTGAGGATTGTTCAAGGGGTTGGACTACTTGATAATACCACTAATAAAGCTCAAGTCTATAGTTATAATGATAATTCCTGGAGATGTGTCGAAGGAATTCCGTACTATCTTTACTACGGTTACTATCATGGTGTTCTTGTTAATGAGGGTTTACATTATGTTGTTACTCAAGAGTCGCATTCTGAGTCTCTGTTTATTGCTAAATTTGATCTTGCGACTGAGACTTTCTCGCTTATTGGATGCCCGAATTATAATGAGAATCTTATGAGTATGTTTAGTTCGACGTTTTTATTGATTGAGCTAGGTGGGTGTTTATGTGTGATGATTAATTCGTGTCGTTTCAATGGTAATTTGTTAGATGAATTCGATAATAGAGTGCTTGTAAATGCTGAATTGTGGGTAATGAAGGAGTATGAAAACAAAGAGTCTTGGGTTAAGTTGTTTTGTATTTCTCACCCGAAGATTGTTGGGATTCATAAATGTGCTAGGGCTCTTGTTTACTCGAAAGACGGTAGACGAGTTTTGATTGAGATCGATGGTTTGGAGTATGGTTGGTACGATTTGGAGTTACAACGTGTTGAAAGAATTGCAGCTCATGGGCTACCTACTGAAGGTTTCACAACAATTACTTTGTTGGGCAGCCTTGTTTTGCTTGAAGATAAGGTGATTATTGAAAGGAAAACCTTGCCGAGGAATAACAAGTTGAAGTAAGCAGGCTGTTTAATAACTATATGCACTTTTATTTCTCTGTTTTTTCAATTGCTTATAGGATAATACCATAATATTGTGTTTAAAAGAGATGCCTTTAGCTCAAATCTTTGCCAAGTGATAGTCGTAGACTCGTAGTATATTTGAGTGGATCATGTTCAGTTCATTTATAACCTTGCTGTAATTGGCAAGCTAGTACATTTCGATTTTTCAAGGAAAACACAATTGCAAAAATAGTTTTTCTTTGTCTAGTTACATACAAAGAAAGATAAAAAAAAATAGGAGTGAGAATGTAAGGATAAATGAGAAGAAAGTAAAAAGGAGGTACAGAAGAGGAAGGAAAATGTGATTTTCTATATTTTGTAAAGGAAAATGTTTTATATCATTAAGGGATGCTATTTTCCACCATTGGATGATTGTTTTCCACTCCTTAACAAACCAAATAAAGAGAAAAAAAAAAAAAAAAATCATTTTTCATGAAAACATTTTACACCAAATTAAACCAAAGAGGACCTAAGTAGAAAAATAAAATTAAACTGGGTCATGTTGAAACATTTTTGTGGTCACAAACTGTCAAACTTCCAATTGGCAAGAAATAGATGTTAACACAATTCATTAAAGTTATTGAAATAGCATATTTTAAATGCATTAACAGTACTACTCGAAATGACATTATTGTACACTAGTACTCTCTCTCAGCTTTATTATTTTACACATTCACTTTGCACTATTCACATACTCTACTTCGATAAATATTGGTAAATTATACATAATACAAAATAATAATCATGATTGTTTTTTATACAATCGCCTTAATGTATAATCTTTTTAAAATTTAGCTCTCTTTGTTAAATTAGAGGGATATCATAGATCCAAAGTCAATAATATGAGTAAAAGAAAAAAAAAATAAAAACAGTGAACATAAATGTAGCCATCAATCCATGTTCACCTCCATAGCTCCAAGCCACAACAAGGTCAGATACTTTTTGAGCCTTTTCTGGCTTATTCAAATACTTTTGCTAATACATGGCCCAAATACATTACAGTTTATGACACATTTTTTTTTTGTAACAACAAGAGGAAACAAATTCCAGTGGGAAGATTATGAAGAGTTTTAAAAATTTTCAAAGAAAGCAAAATTTAGTAGAATTGGCACTGACATTTTAAAAGTGACTAATCTAGTATTTATAACCATATAATATGAAGAATCCCATGACAGAATTATCTTGCTGAAGTCTTATAAAAAAAACTTCAGAAACACATATTTCAGTCACCACCACAAAAAAAACTGTAAAACAGAATGGAATCTAAGTTTCGACTACCAATTCAGCTCCCTACTGAAGCTATAAGCCTACTTGCCTTATTACTAATTCTCTACTGTCTGTTTCGACGAAAAAAGAGAACTGATACCAATGTGAAACCTCCCCTGCCAACTGGTTCATGGCCTGTTATTGGCCATCTACATCTTCTAGGAGGCCTTCCTCACATAACCTTGGGAAAACTAGCAGATAAATATGGTCAAGTCTTTATGATTAAGCTCGGTATCCACCGAGCTTTGGTTATAAGCACAGCAGAGATGGCGAAAGAATGCTTGGGCGGCACCAATGACAAAGTATTCTTAAACCTTCCTCATACAATCTTTGTAGAACATATGGGTTACAATGGTGTCATGTTGGGCTTAAGCAAATATGGCCAATACTAGCATGAGATGCGTAAGATTACTACTGTCGAGCTACTGTCTGCCCATCGGGTAGAGATGCTTAAGCATATCAGGATATCTGAGGTAAGATCAGCGATGAAGAGTATATCAGTTGCCAGGTCTGAATTAACAGACATGAAAAAGTGGTTCAAAGATATAAGCATGAACCAAGGCATTCAGGGATTTCTTCGAAATGGGAGGCGCATTCGTCCCTGCTGATGCACTGCCCTTCCTGAGGTGGTTTGATATTGGAGGGTACGAGAAAAAAATGAAGAATGCAGCAAAAGAGATTGATCATATAGTTCAAAGGTGGTTGGATGAACATAAAAAAAGAAGCTCTAAAGAGGCACAAGGAAAGCTGGACTTCTTGGATGTGTTGCTTGGTATTTTCGAGTCTGGACAGGAAAAGCCTTCAAAATATGAAACAATTACAATCATCAAATCCACTTGCACGGTAAGAACTTTTATAAATGCCTTAAAATTGATTTCTATATCATGAAATATCAGTGTTTGATAAATAATGCTTGAACAATCTAATTTTATGACAAAAGCAAACAAATATGACACTGATAACATGTTTTCATGATAGCTTTGTTCTAATCTGAGGTTATTTTTCAAAAATGACCTCAGATTAGCTAATTTTAGTTATGAACTAAGCTATAATAGCCTTAATTGAACTTATTTTGAGACGTTTTGGGAAAAAGAGCTAGTCTTATACAGTTGTAAGAGGTTGTAACAGGTCAGTGAGTTTTGTGCTGATTGATAAAAATGAACTAATATGCTAACCTAAGTTTAATCATTATCTTATTAGCTCCAATCTCAAAACAAAGTGATATTAGAGCTAATCCATACATTACTTACCAAGAAATACAAAATACTGCTTAATGTCAGGAATAATTATAACTAGTGAGATAGTAATGGGCCATTCCTAACCCCCTTTTGTATCATTAGCTAACCCTCTGCCCCTCTAATAAATTCCATCAAATTTATAGCTCTTTATTTGTTGATAAATTTTCGAACATTTAACATATTCTTTGTACTTGGAACTCGGAAGGCAATGATCTTAGCGGCAACAGACAGCTCAGCAGTAACCATGACATGGGCATTATCATTGCTACTCAACAATAAAGATATCCTAATGATGACTCATGTTGAACTTGACACGATAGTGGGAAAAGAAAGGCAGGTGGAAGAATCAGACCTCAAGATTTTAGTCTACTTGCAAGCAGTTCTCAAGGAGAGTATGAGACTATACCCTGCTACACCCTTTTCAGTCCCTCGAGAAGCTATTTCAGATTGTGTTGTGAGTGGTTACAAAATTCCAGCTGGGACACGACTCTATGTCAATCTTTACAAGATACACAGAGATCCACAGGTGTGGGAAGACCCATTGGAATTTTGTCCTGAAAGGTTTCTCACAAGTCACAACTCACAAAGACTATGATGTTCGAGGCCAAAGTTCTGAATATATGCCTTTTGGAAGTGGAAGGAGGATATGTCCTGGTATATCTTTCGCCCTTCCGGTCATGCAATTTACACTGGCTAATTTACTCCATGGATTTGACATCTCAATTACATCAGGTGAAACTGTCGACATGACTGAAGGTTTTGGACTAACCAACCTCAAAACTACCCCACTTGAGGTCATCCTCACCCATCGCCTTCCTTCCAACTTTTACCAAGGTTGTTAATTAATCTTCATTTGCATACCACTTTATATGTCCTGCTCTACTATGTAATTATATGGACAGGATTTTACTACAACTTTATGTTCTTCATTAAGCTGCATATTTTGGTCTTTCGAAGATGGCATACCTTCTTATAAATTCTGTTTTCAGACGCCCTTAACAAATCAACCAACATCCACTAACAATGAATGAAGGATATGATGAAACTGAACTAATTTTATGGTTTCTGTCTGCAAAATATTTCTGTAACAGAAAGAAATCTACTATGCAATAGTAAAGTATCAACAGATAGCATCCAAATGATAAATTAACAATAATATAGTCTACTTACATTATTCTAATCACTTTGAGTCCAGATTTTTCGCATGACTCAGGAAGTTGCAATCCCTGTCTAGCCAATTTGTTGAAAGCAAATAACTTTTTATGGAAAGCCATTCACAACATGTAGATGATCCTGTGCATTGTAACAAATTTAGTTAAATGCTTGCACATGTAAAAACGAAAAGAAAACAAATGAGAGGAGAAAATTAACAAACCCTTATCTTTTCACTTGTTTGGTTTAACTATGATATAAAAACCAATTAAACTTGTGTGTTTGAGAAGGGTAATGATTATTGATACCAAAGGTATTGGAGGATATATTTTGGGAAATATTATGCTTAGTATATATTTTATGCCTAGCATAATATCTTTTTTGATATTTTTGATTATTTCCTAATTCTATCGGGTTAGAAAACGATGTATTATTTATTGGCCATGGTCATCATATTTGTAATTCAAGTGATTGAGTTTATTCAATTTATCATATTCTCATAAATATTTTAGCATGGTATCAAGAGAAGGTTAAATTTTTTTTTTAACAAACTCATACAATGGCCGGAGATGATGAAACATTATTGTTATCACCCCCTATCAATCATGGCCGTGAGGATTCTTGCGTCCAGGGGGAAAGTATTCGGTTTCTAACGTTAATGCAATTACAGGATTGTTTGGTAATGTTAATGTTGCATATTATCTATCTAGCTTTATCCATTTTGTTACATGCTAGAACAAGATTTACCGTGTTACTGGGCTAATCTGATTACCTGTGATTTTAGCGAAGTACTTAGTAATGCATGTAGAACCATGGCTGAGGTTACTAAGGTTTTTTTTTTTTTTTTTTTTTTTTTTTTTTTGTGTGTTTCCAAATTCCAAATCTCTCCTGTAAACATTTTGAATGTTAAATATTATTTAAGTGCGTTTTGTGGTAGAAATAAAATGATAGTGAGTGAATAATTTATATTAAGGGATATGAGAGACGAGAAGTGTGAGTGGAGAGACTAGAGACCATATGAGGAAAAATACACTTAGGGCCTGTTCTCTTTAGCTTAATTTCACTTCAGTTCACTTCCTTTTTTTTTTTTTTTTTTTTTTTTGAGGAAAATGCGAGAATTAATACCAATATACCACCAATATTCAAAGCTGGGATATCACCAGCCAAATAAAAAGTTTGGTTAACATGTTCTGAGCTATGCTCTCTGTCAAAAGCTAACATACAAATTGGAGGTGGATTATACAAAAAACAAGTTTGGTTCATAATCTCCAGGTTCATCCTCGCATCTGCTTCACGCTCTTCAAAGTGCAATTCCAGAGGGTGGAGCTCCCTTACTAGGGCCCTGCAATTAGTAATGACAACAGATGAGTTTGCAAGGGTCTGGTTAGAATTAATTTCTTCAACTACTCGTTTAGAATCGAATCAGCTCAGTTCAATTCATGAGAACATACACTTACCTCTTCTTTTGTGATGCACTCCGTATATAGTGGATGATATTTCTCTTCAAAGACTATTTTTAAATGTCAACTTTCAACAATTTTAATTACAATATAACTTAAATTATATGCATTAGCAAGTGTGATATTACCAACATTTATAAAATATATAGGGCATTTATAACTTTTTTTTTTTCTTAAAAATGGTTAAACTACGGAGAAGGTCCTCCACCCTAACACAAAAATGAGGATTGTGATGAATCAAACCCCCATTTCACGGAGGGAGATGGAAGGACTAACCATCCCTTCATCTCCTCTTCTCAAAACAACCATTTATAAATTACTCTCTCCGTTTTAAAATACTTACTCTACTTTTCTTTTGCGGCAGTTTTTAAATACTCGTTGCATTTCTTTATCTGGTAACTTTTTACAATACTTAGGCCCTGTTCTTTTTAAAATTTCAGTTCCGTTAAAATAAGTTCAGTTCAGTAAAATTAATTTCAGTTCAGTAAAAATAAGGTCAGTTCAATAAAATTCAGTTTTCTTAAAGAAGAATTATAATAGAAAATCAGTAAAAATAATTTCAGGTCAGTAAAAATAATTTCAGTTCAGTAAAATTCAGTTCAGTTCAGTAAAAATAATTTCAGTTCAGCAAAATTAAGGTGAATCAAACAGGGCCTTAATTCATTTCTCTCAACTGGTGGGATCTGATTATATTTCTTTTAGATTCTCTCTTTTCCAATTTACCTTCCACTAACCCTACAATATTTCTATATTTTATATCTTCAAAAACTCGGCGCATAGACTAATGAAACAAGTATTTAAAAACGGATGGAGTTTTTTCTTTAGTTTGGCACTTGGACACCCATACCCAAAGTCCAAAAGTACAAAAAGTAACATCAGCTCAATTTTACAGAGGATGAGAGGAGTATCTAAATACGGAGAACAATAAAACTCCGTACTTCCAAAATTCTAAAAAATTGTTTAGTCCCTCCGACCAAGCTCACCCCTCAATATCACACCACCTTCATTATTTCCACATTTCACGCGCTATTCAACCCCGTCAACCACACTTCTCCCTCAAAGTCAAAAAGTCAACCCCCCGTACTTTCCACCCACCACCTCACCTCATCTCACATCCCCCCTTCTTTTTCTCCCCAACATTTCCCCAATTTTACCGACGCATATTTAGCCCAATCCCCAAAAAATAAAATAAAATAAAAAAACCAAAATTCAAACCTCCATTTTCTCCCTCTCTTTCTCTCTCCGATCACCGGAAACCATGGATTCTCCGGGGGCGGTTAGGTTTCCTCTCGGCCGTCAATCCTCCTACGCCGCCCTCGACAAACTCACCACCACCACCGCAACTTCCGACGACACCAACGACGATCTCCGACTGCCGTTGATTGAGTTGACGGATGGATCTTCCGACGGTGCGGCGGGGCCTGAGGAGGAAGACGACGGAGTTGGTGAGATTGAGATTCCGGCGAGTGTCAAACTCATGTTTGCTGCTCATGAGGGAGATGTGGATGGGATTAAGGAGTTGGTTCAAGATTCTGGTGCTGATGTTAATTTTAAGGATATGGATAATCGTACTCCTTTGCATGTTGCTGCTTGTCAAGGTTATGTTGATGTTGTTGATTTGTTGATTAATATGAATGCTGAGGTTGATCCTAAAGATCGTTGGGGTAGTACGGTAATTCATTTTAACTTCATTTTCAAGTATTTTGTCTGAATTTAGGGTTATTTTATGATTAATTTGGTGTTGTTGATTTATTATTTCGATAATCTTGGTTCATGTAGTCGACCCCAATGTATTTTGATTGGTTGGTTTGGATTTAAGGTGATTTGATGATTAATTTGGTTTCGTGTATAATCTTGGTTCATGTGGCCGACCCCATTATGTTGGTATCGGGGTTAAGGATTGGTTGTTGAAAATTGTCTTATAATGTTGTTCGAATGTGTTTTTAACATATTTTTTAATTTTCAAATTGAGATCATTGGTTTGTAATTTTTTATGGTAGTTTTGCCCTGATTAGCATAATATTGGATTAATTTATAGGTGGAAGAATAATTTATCTTGTTGGGAACAGAAGTTTGTTAAAACTTGAAAGTTTAATTGTGTTTGTGAGGAGTGATATTGTGGCTGATAATTAACCGGCATTTGTTTAAGGAATTGTTAAGATATACAGTGAGAGCTGAGAGGTAATTGGTGGATTAGTTTGTCGTGATCGGGAGTATCGAGGAACTTTCTGATATCTGCACTATTAATTATTGTGGTGATGTGTGACTAGTGTGAGGTTTTTCTTTTATATTAGATTTTTTTTTCTTTTTTCCGTTTTTTTTAAGGAGACTAGTGTAAGGGTTGAGTTTGAGATTAATGATGGTATTACGATAGTATCAGAAGAACTTTCAGAAACTGTCATGCTTGTGCTGCCAGATCAATGAAGCTCAAATATGTGGGAAGGTGTTGCAAAAAATATTATAAAATGTAACCCGTCAAACAAACCATTTTATTGCTTCAATATGCTTTTTGTATTTAGTTATGACAATATTTTGCTACCTGGAAGAAAATATTTAATGGAAAATAAGAAATGGCAATGCACCAATTTATACAAGAAAACATGTGGGGTTGGGAGTCTGTAAAGTATTTTGTTCAATATTCTCCTGGAGCATTTCCTAGGATTTTATTTTATCCATTGAGGGTACCTTCTTTGAATTCTTGTAAGAAGCTACAAGATCATTGAAGTTTATAAAGCTTATTTGCGACATGGCTAAGTTACTCACCAATTTAAAGATTTTTCACGCTGATAAAGTTGGGTTTATTGAGTACCTTAGGACTTAGGTTTATATTGACCTTGATTAATGGGCTAGAATTCTTGCTGAAGGTTTTGTACTGGGTTAGCAATTAAATTTTAATTTTCTTTCTTGAATAACTTAGTTATGAAGCCTTGAGTCATGTTAGGGATCAGTGCGTTAGTATGTTGTGGTATTATATTGGTTTCTGAAGATATCTGAGATTCATTTGCTATCATATAGTACACGTAGGGTTGAGTGGTTGACAATGTCACATGTTAGCTTTACCCTTAGCAGCGACTTCTCATGAAAGTTCAGTCTTTGTTTTGGATCTGTTTCCTTTGGTCACTTCATTGATTTTTACAAAAAAATTAGTTTTACACGACGTGTGTACATGCGTTTTGTCATTTGTGATAATCTGTGATTGGGCCAACAGCCACTTGCAGATGCTATATATTACAAGAATCATGAGGTGGTGAAGGCTCTGGAGGACCATGGTGCCAAACCTCCGGTATGTCATGTGATTAAACTCTATGCAGTCTTTTGTGTTGTTGATCGCACACCACTTTTGGCTTAACAAATCTGCCATTTCTTCTCCTTTTTTGCGCGTGCTGTAAAATAGATGGCTCCTATGCATGTCAAAAATGCCCGTGATGTCCCAGAATATGAGATTGATCCTCAAGAAATTGATTTTAGCGAAAGTGTAAACATCAACAAGGTACTCTTTATATTTATTTCACTTTCTGCATGAATTTATATTGCTTATTAGTTTGCATTTTACTGGAATTGCTTCTGGCAATGTAGGTTCTTCCTATCTGAATGAAATGAGACCTCCTCTGCTATAGGTCTGACTATAAGTATGCCAATCAATGTTATTGCAGTAAAAAATGATTATAAAAATTGTGCTTTTTTTCTTTTCTGGTTTGGCCTTTAGGGAACTTTTCTTAGAGCATCATGGAGAGGGATACAAGTTGCTGTCAAAAAGCTTGGGGATGAAGTATTCACTGATGAAGAAAAGTTGTGAGTGTTCTAAATTGTTTATTTATTTTATTTTGTGCCTGTTATGTTTATACTATATGTGATATTTTTTACTGCTGATAAATTTCAGACGAGCATTTAGGGATGAGCTTTCTTTGCTTCAGAGAATACGGCACCCAAACGTAGTTCAGTTCTTGGGTGCAGTGACTCAACACACGCCGATGATGATTGTTACTGAGTTCTTACCCAAGGTTAGGCACCTAGTCTGCAGTAGTTCTATTCATTTTCTCTTCATGTTTTTGCTTCATTTCTGTGACTCGAGTCTCATTTCTGGACCTCTTTACTCTCTAATTTCATCTTGGCAGTTCTTAATTGTTTTTCTGGGAAACATTTGTTGCTGGCTGACTCATCTTTCTGTTTCAGCTCTAGTCCATCCTTTCCATTTTTATCCATTTGACTTCGTAAACAATAGCCAAGCACATGTTTTTTTCCATCAGTATCTTCATCTTGGTTATTAAGATTATTTAACTGTGTAATAATTGTGGTCAAAGTTTTTCTATCTTACGGTGTGTTTGGATAGAAGGAAATGGAAGGAAAAGAAGGGGAGGGAAATGGAGAGATGTGATATCTTTCATTTGGATAACAAATGAGGAAGTAAGGGAATTGGAAGGGAGAGAAATAGAGGGATTAAATTGTAGGAAAATGATCCCTCCAACGATGGAGAGATTTGGAAGGAAAACTCACCATTCTTCTCTCCCCTCCCCTCCCCTCCTCTTCTCCTCCCTTCCCTTCTTTTCCTTCCTCTAATGTTATCCAAACACACTGTTAGTGTAAAATATTCTACATGGAACAGACAAAACAGAACAAAGGGAGTATTTATGGGAGACACTTATGTTGTCACTTCTTAAGAATCTTTTGATGTGGAATGCCAAATACTTCTTTATCCTAATTATCTATGAAGAGGGTAGTTTCCAGACATATATCTTTGTTTAATGCGGTCTTTTGTTAGATGTAAGATTGCGGTGATGTTCATTAAAATTTTACTTCTTGCTGAAAAGCTACATCCTTTAGAATACTCTTAAGACAGCTCCACTGACCTACACCTTTACGCCTTAATCTGTTTATGTCTCCTCCATCCAAAAATACAGTGCCTGTATTGCATTTTGGTTGTCCTAAGATGTTCGTGTTGCTTATCTTTCTATTTTTACTTTACATATTTTTATCATAACTCTCAACGTATTTACATTTCCCTTATAAAATACCACAACATATCCCCAGCTTTTTGTGCCATAATCTATTTCATTACCTTTCCCCATATAAAACACCCATGTATTTTTATTTTTACTTTCCCATACAAAATACCTCTACTTTTAGGAATATTACCCACTCTCTCCACTACCCTTGATTCCCATGATAAAATAGAAACAAGCATTATATTATGGGACGAAGGGAGTGGTTTATGGAATTGGTCCCTTATGTTCCTGTTCTTTGATTGATAATCGTACACCTAATTTCTTTAGTATAGTTTGTATGGACCTATCTGTGTAAAGATGATGGACTGTATAGGGAAATTACCGATTTTGTGCTATTATTACAAGTAATTTATGTTTACTTAATGTTTTTTTGTGTATCCTACAGGGAGACCTTTGTGAGTTCCTGAAAGACAATGGTGCGCTAAAACCAAAGACAGCAGTAAGATTTGCCCTTGACATTGCAAGGTCTAACTTCTCTAATTCATCCTCACTGGATATTGATTTTTCATGTAGCATTTAGTAATTGTTTCTGGCTCGTTAGTTGTTGAGACGTAGATATTAAACTTATTGGTTAAGTATGGGATATTTCTTCTGTCAACATCCACAAGCTGTCAAAGTTGCTTTGAAGATAGATGAAAAGTTGATTTTTTTTTTTTTTTTTGTTTATGTGCAAAGTATTCCTGCTAAAAGAAACGTTATGTAAAAATATAGTGTGTTACGCTATACATCACGTAATCCAGCTAGAAAACAATCCTTTAGAAAAGCACCATAACAAAGCAAGAAACAACACTCTATCCATCAAGGATTACCAACTAGATGTCCTGCTCCTTGAATATCCAGTTCCACCAAGGGACAGCCAGGCAAGCTACCCACCATAAGGTTTTTTCCCCCTATGCTGGGAACTTTGCAGAATATTGTACTTTAGTGAGTCCGGTCCTGTGCCCTCTCTGTCTTTTTAAGTAGTAAGTTAGTAACTGAATCTGAAGGGTAACTGAATAGATTAAAAAAATTCCTGAATCCCCTATGATTGCATTTGGTTGATTAGGTACCCTTCAGTTTTTTTTGGTTAAAAAGATTGTCTTTTGAAATAGTATCTGAATCTGAAAGGTATCCAACTATCCACTGAACCAATTGAAGCCTACAGTTTGCCTGTTGTAATTTTTATACCCCTTGCAAGCGCAGGTAGTGAGCTAATGTCCATTACTTTCGTCTCAACTTGGAACTTATAGTGTATATTAGGTGCTTTGTATCTTTTACAGTAGGGTACCAGGTAAAGTTGTCAAAAACTATAGAGCACATGGTGAAGATAACTTATTTAATTTATAAAACCATGTTATTCCATATTAGATTTTGTGGTACAATTTTACCTAACTTGCTTTGCATGCAACGAATTTATCTTTGTGAATTTCTTGGTTACAGTTTAGCAGTAGAAGAATACTATGCTATCTCTGTCCCAATGGCTTGCCCCAATATTATGTTCACATGTCTATATCAAATAAACTTTTCTTCTTTCCTTCTTTCACATCAACCCCCCCCCCCCCCCCCCCCCCCCTTCCCCTTTCTCTCTATCAATGGCACTTTCTCATAATTTTTGACTCTATTTACTACCAAGTTTTTTTATTTTATTTATTTTTTAAACAACTACCTTTTATATGTTTACTAAAAGAAATTTGGAATTATTCATGGGATGGTGGGAATAATTAAGTCATATAAACAAACCAGCATGTAGCATGGGTTATGTCATTCTGATTATATCTATAGATTAGTGTCTGTTAATTAATCGTCCTATGCACTAGTGTCAAATTTTTCAAATGAATCTTGAACCATCCTGGAGTATTTTGGCAGTAGTCTAGTCCTTCAATCTGAGATTACTTGCTAAGAGAACTACAACTAATTTCAACAAATAGTATTTGTTGCCTTTCCTTTTAAAGAAGCCTCGGTATGTGATGCTCCAGGGTTAAGGGTGACTGATTGTTAATGATCCTTGTTTTGCAGGGGGATGAGTTATTTGCACGAGATCAAACCACATCCAATAATCCATTGTGACCTTGAACCTTCGTGAGTTTTCCTCCACCTCAAATGTTCTTTCAAAATTGATCTCATGTTGGATTGGTGTTTCTACATCTGCTCTGACGGATCTTTGTTCATATTAAAATTTCCAAACTATCTAACTTTGGCTATTAACAAGATGACAGCAACATATTGCGTGATGATTCTGGGCATCTTAAAGTTGCTGATTTTGGAGTGAGCAAACTGCTTAAAGTCTCCAAGGGAGTTGAAAGGAACCGACCCATATCTTGTGAAGAATATTCATGTAAGTACTATTTGTAATTCTGATTGTTAATATATATATCCATCATTTTTAAAGTTTTTTGTTGTACTTACATAGAGATATTGTTATTACACTATTGCATTGGAAAACTTTGTTAGATTTCAAATAAGACTATATAAAAGAAACAGAGTATATATATTCTCATGCACATGATTTGTAATGTCATATTTCTTTCATTTCCTAATAGGCCGGTATATGGCACCTGAGCTTTTCCGAAATGAAGATTATGACACCAAAGTTGATGTATTTTCATTTGCTTTAATTCTTCAAGAGGTAAATTTTTTTTTGTTTTTTGTTTATCTATTTATTGTTGTTAATGTTTGCAAGTAGAAGTCGTGCATACAAAATACAACTACAAAAGTGTCAAAGCTTTAAGTATCAAATCTTTAATCCCTAAGGATGGGAAACCACATTTTAATGATAAAACTTGATACCCCAAAGATTAATTTTCTCTTTGAATTAGTCAAAATTTCATGTGAGATATCTCGTTACCAACTTACCATATAACCTTGGTATCCTGGAAAGGTTTTTCTGTTCCAAGGACCAAGGGGCTGTAGTTGCCTCTGCTGTTTATTAATAATTTTCCATTTTTCTTACTGAGTTTGATTTGATATGAATTACTTTCTTCAACTTTGTAAAGGTCATGTTTCTTGGGTTGTGGTATGCAGAAGTATAATGACTTGCATTGCTCTTGTTCATGTGTGTGTGTTACTAGATATTATTTTTGAGTAAGCTGAAACTTTGTGGAGGGATGTGCAGTATAATTTTTACTCATGCCTTAATGCTCTTGTTAAGGTGTGTGTGTTACTAAATATAGGTTAATGTGTTAGCAATTGTTTGAAACCTTCTTTCATGCTCACGCTCTATGAAGATCTGCCTTTATTCCTTTACTGATTAGGGCCATTAAGTTGTGAGCATTTCTTTAGTTTTCCAACCGAGGCACTGAAATCAAAACTTTTGCTATGTAGAAATCAAAGCTTTGTTACTGAAGTGTAGAAGTGATTCATGAAGACTCCTTTGGAATTCTAATTGGAAACCATTTGGTCTGTCAGTGTTTGTCATGCAAACGTGTGGTTCTATGACAAAAATGCCTTCTTTTTTAGTAACTGATTAGGCAGTGAGTTGATTCTTAATTGATACTCCCTTTTCACAAATAAATGTCATGCATATTTATTTTGGTCTCTTTCTCTCTCTCTCTCTCTCTCTCTCCCATGTTTTTATGACAACTTCATCAATTTAATGAGAAAATTATGAACATGCTTTATTAGCTTTAGGGTGTGATGTCTACTATAAGGAGCAGCATTGTGCACATGGTATATTCAATTGCATATGTAATCTCTTGATCGGATTTTCCATATATTTATTGGGACTTTGATATATCTAATGGGTTTGTTGGTGATTTAATAGATGATTGAAGGCTGTCCACCATTTGCTTCAAAGGAAGACAAAAATGCTCAAGAGGCATATGCTGCAAATGAGCGTCCACCTTTTAAAGCTTCAGGAAAATCATATCCACATCGATTGAAAGAGTAAGTGTACATTTTCCTCATTTTTATTTTACATTCTATCCTGTCTTCCTCAAAAACTCATGCCCTGAACTTAAACGATAAGAAAAAGACATGGATGTTTTAAATGGGTCTTTTAGCATGGCTCTACCTACTACATAATTTCAAAGTATTTAGTAATAGTAAAATGCTTTTAAGTGGTCGTTTTTTGCATGTACTCAACAACATAGTTTGCATGTAAATCTTGTCTCCCCCCCTCCAAGCCTACTGATCCTCTTACACAGTGTATAAAACTAAAAATTCACTAAAGATTTTCGTATCATACTCCTCTTATGTGAGTATTGGAATACTTTGGTTCCTACAAAAGCTGAATTAAGTCTTTGATTAAGAAAGGTATGTGCTAGAAATATCTTTTGGTGAATTATCTAGCTGACGGATTCTATTTGGTTTTCTGATTTACAGAACTATGATAATGGATTTTGTTGTACCGTAAATCCTAGTGATTTCTAAACCATCAAGTTTTTATTCAGTCCAAGTACCCACTGTCTACACTTGTCATCATATACTCCGTATTTGCTTTGTATGACTTCGTTGTTTTAAAATCAACCAGGTTGGATGTTATTTACATGCTTACAGAATCAACATCTAGAAAGCTCAATGGGAGGAGAATTCTAGTACCCGTTCCTTTCAATAATTGACTTGCCGACTTGGCTGAGGAACCTGATCACATTCTATTGAAAATTGGTGTCTTGATCACAAATTTTCAATCCAATGCCTGAAACAACCCGAAAGATATATGTAATTTGAGGCTTAAGCAGTCTATAACCCAACTGAAATTTGACCTATACTTACTCAATGCTAAACTAACCTGTCCAACTTGACCCTTTTGATAGGTCTGCTGCTTGTTACTTCTAAGATAGGCTTAGCAAGACCTGAAGTTATCAAAACACTTATTGTATTGTATATATTAAGGTTTATTTTCCAAGCTTTTGGCTAGATGCCATACCTGTGATTGTGCATGCCTTAGGAGCTCTAGAAAGCCTAGTAATATAGAGCTCTGAGCAAATTTAGTAGGGTCATTCTGATGCCATTTGATTTTCATCAGTAACAGTGTGTTTGGATAGATATTGGAGAAGGAAAACAAGGGGAAGGGGAGGAAAAATTGATGAGTTTTCCTTCTAAATTTCTCCAATTTTCCCTTGTTGGAAGGATCAATTTCTTACAATTTAATTCCTCCATTTCTCTCCCCTCCAATTTCCTTTCTTCCTCATTTTTTATCCAAATGAAAAATAATCCATCCCTCCATTTCTCTTCTCTTTCCTCCATATCCTTCAATCCAAACAAAGTGTAAATATTTTATGTGTTGTATAGAGTCAAACAAATTTTTTTATTTTTTTTTTCTTTGTGAAAGATTATCCTGCATTTTTTGGAGGTGTTTTTATGTGATGAAACTGATTTGGTATTAAGTTCCTGTCAATTTTAATCAGTTTTGTCAAGCAAATAAGGTCTGTTGTGTTCTTGCAATTAGGTTAATTGAAGTGTGCTGGAATGAAGATCCCACAAAAAGGCCAACTTTCAGAGAAATAATTGCGAGGCTTGATCATATATACAGTAACCTTGGTCACAAGAGGCGTTGGATAAAGGTGCCTTCTCTTTTCTTTCTTGCACCTTTTACAGTTTTACTTATCTGCATTTCATCATTTGGGGAATTGAGCTGGGCAAGGGGAACGGGTTGTGGTGATCAGGGATAGGTGTGTGGCCTTGTGACTGTCATCATCTTGCAAAGAAGTGTAGCATACTAGCATGACTTTAGCTTCAAAAGAAAAATGGTATTAATCATTAAATTCATTAAAGAAATTGGTGATCTCAATGAAGCAGTTGTATCCAATTACACAAAAGAAATTCTAGCGTCCATGACCACAGTTAGGAATATATATGATCATAAATGACTGTATAGCATTGTTAATTGGATTGTTATGAACTGTACAGAATCACAAAAGATCGTAAATACTTCATATTGAATAAGGTCATAATGGTATATTCATTTTTATTAATAATAATTTACTCTCTCTGCTCCCAACTTATAACCCTAAGAGTTTCACGGTTGCAATGCACAAAATAGAACTATTAATGTTTTTAATCGTGTTGGTAAAAAAAAAATAAAATAAAATAAAAAAGGTTAGATTTTAATAAAGTACACATTGAGACAAATCCAACAAGATCCCACACGATTTTTTTAATTTTTACTTTCGTATAAATCATAATATTTCGTAATAGGGGAGACTATGAATAGTGCCAAAGTTCTAATGTTGCAACTAAAGTGTGGAGGGGGGGGGGGGTGTTGGTTCTTGCTTTGTGGTATTGGTGCAGCAAGTATGTTATTATGCGTCTGAATTCTTAAAAATATAGTAAAATTACTTGATAAATTTATATGAACCCATTGTCATGTAAAATTTGTCTAACAAGTACATACTTCAAGTGGGGGACATTTTATGTCCACTTGGGTTGGGAATATAATTATACGTGTTTATACTTCATAGTACTGACAGTACTATTATTTTATTACATCATCCAGTCATCTAAGATTCATGAAATATGTATCACTGTCAGTCTGTATCAACAGTATATACCTGGAATTTTGTGTATAATTTTCTCTTGTTGAGGTCCTGTTGGATCGTCAATTATTGGGGTCCCTCCTGTAATTTTATTTTATTCATTTTTATTTTTTATTCATTTTTTTTTAAAAATCATTGGATTGACCTGTTTACCTTAGCATGAGGCTGTGTTATCTTTTGCACTAGCAAAATGTTGGAGCCTTTTAAATTTGCCAAGTATGAGCCGAAAGAATTTATATATCCTTTGGTGACTTTGTCTTTGCAATTCTTTCTTGCCTTTAAACTGTCTGGGATTAATTTTTGATTGACCAATAATCCCTAGCATTGGAAATGGGCATTGCTAGAAGGTTTGGTTACAATTAGTCGATTAGGTAATTTGAGGTCTTGGTCGGGTTGAAGGTTGACTTTTGTTTCATGTGTTGGGGCCCACTATAAAAGGAGAGATGACCCGCATACAAGGTAAGTGAGATTCCAACCCAAAACCATATGGTATTTTTGAGGAGTGGCTCATTAACCTTGTAATCATCCTAATTTCTCTGTAAGACAGTTCTTTACACACGTCCTCAGTCCACAGTTTTAGGGTGACAATAGTTCTGACCTTTCATAGAAACCGAAGAGGAGAGGTGATCCACTTACAAAGCAGGTGAGGCTACAACCCAAAACAATATGGTATTTGGAAGAGTGGCTCATTAATCTTATAACTAGTCATTGCCCTATTTGTCTGTGGGACTACTCTTCCTTTACACACACAAGTCCTCAATCCATAGCATTGGGGTGACTATAATTCTTCTGATATAGAGAGACCGAAGAGGACAGGTGACCCACAAATGAAGCAAGTGAGGTTCCAAGCTAAATCCATGTGGTATTAGGATTGGCTCACTAACCTTATAAATTAGTCACTATTTCTCCGACAATGACATGAGACAATTCTTTTTCAAACATACATGGAAAAATTCCTAACGTCATGCCAGTTTAAGGTAAAGTTTAGATGTATTGGGATTAAGGCTTCTATATTGTTGTTGTTAGCTGGTTTTTTGGTTACAAATTTTTTTGTTTCAAGCTCCCTAGGAATTCTTAGGTCAGATCAAGGTCATGTTACACCTGCAAAAAATGCTGAAGCAAAGTTTATTGTTTCACATTGCCACTCTTGAAAGATTTACCTTGTTGGTAATTTGTCATGTTTCCCTCATTTCTTCGCTGTTTGACGTATAAGTAGTTATTTATTTTCTACTCTTTGCGTTGGATTTATAACATTGTGTTTCATTTTCTCCTGAGAATATGTGGATTTTTTAGCCCCTCATAATGACCTACATATGCTCTATCTTTCTTAATGTAACGTTTTATCGTGTCTTCTCACCTCACTACTTCAAAACTATATAATTATAGTTTGATTTTATGATTTTAAGTAATGATAAGCAATAACACAGCTTGCAACAGCGGTAGGAAATTACTACTTATCAGCCCAACTCCAGGAGCCGCCACAAATTCATACAAAGTATTAAGGACCATGTTCTCCGTAGGTCTTAAGTGGGTCATATCCTGTCAATCACCTCAATGGCCTTGGTCTACCACTTTTTCTGTTACAATCCCTTAAAATGATTGACTTTACAGTTCTTGATTATGCATTTGGATGCCGTCAATTGAGGTGTACATAACGACATAACGTCTAAGCCTTAATTCTTTTAATTTCTATAACAATTTCATGTACACTTCGATTTTATTTTTGATGTTGAGGTAAAACATCTCATGTAACATTGTTATAGTTTTCCTTTGTCAATTTATGGACTTATGTTAATTGGCCACTGAACATGCGATTTATGCTTCATTTGACATACTCTCTGAATAATAGTCGCATTTCACCCAATTTTTTTTGTCTCTAAATCAAAGTCTCATTTGCCTTTATCTGAATCCTTTCCTTATCTAAAAAAATAAAATAAAATCAACCTAACCTTAAATTCTTCTATAATCAACTAAAACCAAACCCCAATGTCTTATCTATTTATTCACTACAACATGTTTGCAAAAGGCAAATGAATCTTTTACTTGGGGGTGGAGGGTGTTCAAGACTTCTATGCTCTGATTTCTCCAATTATCATTGGCATAGTGTATGTGCCTTCCTATACCGTCCCATTTCTCTAAATGGACCCTATATATCCTGCCATTTTTTAAGTTAATCTCTTCACGTAACTGGCCGTTTTTTTTGTAAGTGCATCACTTCATTTCTTGGGTATCTTCTCTTATTGTTTATTATATCTCTCGTCTCTCATGGCGCTTTAGTTTCCTCATCTCCATCTTACAAGTATAATTTTGCTGACCCATTCTATAATCAATTAAAAAAAAAAAATTAAATGAGATCCCTGGTGTGTACGGTGTGGAAGGAAATAAACGAAAATTTTCTGTTATCCTTTGACAGTACTCTCAAACGTTTAAGAAGGTAGTTGACATCTGGTCTGTGTCTTGCTGGCACAAAATCGACATGGCCTATTAGGTAGATATATATGAGGCCTTCCAAAGGGAGGTTTGATAGGTACCTATACATACATATCAAGGGGCATAAGAGACATTTCACATGGATTTTTCCCATCTCTCTCCTCCTTTTTCTCACCCCCATGTGCTGGATTTAAGTGTACCACTGGGTGATTAATAATATCACTAGATGATCAAATAGTATCATTGAACATTCAGTGGTACTATATATTCATTCAATGGTACTGATATCCATTCAGTGGTACTAACTACGTGTAGAAATAGTAACACTACACAGTCAATTATATTATATAAGCTTTCAGTGGTACTTCTAAAACTGGTCCCACGTGCCCATCTCTCTCCTCCTTTCTCTCACCCCCATGTGCTTTACAATACTTTTCAATATTTTAAGGTTTGATATGTATTTGCACATACATATCAAACCTACATTAGTAGTTCCTCGATATAGCCCATTTGTCATTTTGATTGCTCTCTTTTATAGCATCATATTATTAGTTACTTATTGTGTCTGTAGTAATATTGTTTATGTTTGATGTTCTTATACAAAGATTACTGTCATTAGACTCCATTCATATGGAATCTTAGTGCAACAGACCCATACCCTTATATCTCATCAGGTTTTAACCTTTCCCAGTTTTTATCTTATTCAATGTTCTTTTTTATTCTTCCTTCGTGATTAAACAACGTAAGCTAACATTTTACTTTAGTTCCATTCCACTCAGCCTCCCCAAACATATGTTCGATTTAAACAACTGTGAAAGTAAATATATGCCACATTTTCTTGGTATCGACCTGGATCAGCTTCCTTCCTTGATGCTTCTTAGTTGAACCAAGGCCCTTGTTTTTTGCTGAACATGTGCATCTCATAAGTCTGGTGAATATGAAAATGTGCTTTTCTCCTGTGTCCAATGTAACTCTAGTTTGATATCTAATAGAACTCTACCCTGAGCTACCCAGCATTGCTTTCATAGTTTCTTTCTTAGTCAACTTGTGCTGTTCTCTGTTTTTCAACTTTCCTTTTCAGTGCTACTAATTTTTCTATTATTTGATACATAAATTGGTATGGGTTTGAAGTTAGGAATGAGATACGGTGGTGTTGGGTTGGAACTTGATACTTAATACCATGTGTTTGGTTTTTTCGGGAATGATAATTTTTCTTTTATTTGATACCGAAAGGTGTGGTATGAGCTATACCTTGTGGCTTTGAGTAAGGTGTGGTATGTATTTGGAAATTATAATTTTCTCAAAAAACACAATGGGTTTTACATATTTCATACCTAAATTACTTGAACCAAATACCCCCTAATCCTTGAGGAATAGCTCTGCAGTGAGATAGCTTAGTGGGCTAAAAGCAATAGAGGCTCCATGTTTCTCACTGAGTCACTGGTTCTTCGTATGGTGTACAAAGTAAAAGTGCGACAGTTTTCAATGGGCAATTCTCTTACTTTGAATTGTAATGATTTGAATCGAATGTCTTGCCAGTGCATTGTTTTTTTTTTTAAAAAAAATCTTAGAACGAGATGAAAAAGCCATATTACAATAATGCAATGCAAGGGTTAAGGCTAAAGTACCATTTGGTACTACATAAATATATGAGTAAAACTGCATGGGTCCATCCCTACCAGGACCAAGGCAGGGATCCCGGCCCGTTATAATGTTATGACTGATATATCTTTTTCTGCTCAGTTTACGTTGAATAACTCTTTGATCTCTTTTGATTAGGGAATAACTCTGTTATCATTGTTATGGAACTTGATGTAGTATCTGTTTTGTTATCTTAATTGTCGAAATTGTGTGCTTTCATCATGTATTTGATGACTTTGTGATTCTGAAAATATACAATTCTATAATTTCTGTCCCTGATGTTTACAGGTCAGACCGCTCAAATGTTTTCAAAGAAATGAATCCAGCCTTGGCAGTTCATCTTATGCTATGTGACTGCCCTGTATTACTTTCGACAAATTCAGTAACAGTCAGACTTCTAGAACATTATTGCCCATCAATTGAAAAGGGAAATTAAATAGTTGAAAGTGCAGAAGCCAGTTAACAGGTTTTGTCTGAAGCCCATGCTTAAGAAACAGGCAGCTGGATTAAAACCAATCCTATTATTGCTAATTGTCAGAATTTCCACTGTAACAGTAACCCCGTCTGCCTTCATATTCTGTAAATCATGATTGGTAGTTTGATCCTATTGAATATATTTGACATTATTGCTAAAGGGGAGTGCAGGAGAATTTTTAAACAACCATTTGTATCTACATTTGTAGAATGAATGTTTAGTCTTGCGACTAAAAGTTACTCGATTTTTTGAGGTTGACCCGACCCTCTTCCTGTTTACAGTGTAAAATTTCTCTTCATTGGAGTTGATAGAAGACCAATTGTGCTGTTGTTTTACCTTGTGAATCTGTTCCATTTGTTATGTACCAGGTATATGCAGAACATTCTTTCGGCACCTCTTGTTTGAAACGACGTCTAATTGTTTGACTCTGCTTAACTTGTCACCTAACAGAATCTGTTCTTGTGATGACAAGCTACAGAGTTTGGACTTGACTTGCAGAATTTGTAGTTGCAACATGAGAACAGATCAATAAAATAACGTTCTTGTCTTTGGATACTGCTGTGAAATCTTCTGGTCAGCAATAAGTTGGTAACTGTTATTATCTTGACATCCTATTGACAAAGGTAATATATTATCGCCCAAAACAGGAAAAGAAAAGGGAAAAATAGAGCGGAACATAAGTGAATTGAACAAATGTAGGTAAAGAAATTGTCATCGAATCCAAACTTTCAAATTTTATCCATGATCTTGAATTACATTCGTCTACCGAGTATCTCATTCTATCTACCAATTTGTAAAGTATGTATGAATTAATTGACTTGCAACCTATTTTGACTGAAGTTCTGGAAAGATAGCTTGAGAGTTTAAGGATTATTAAGTCTAGGTGGTAACAAGAACGGCAACTTCTCTTGTTTGTCTCAGTTTGAGCAGTTGGTACAAAATATTAAATCCATTTTGGGTACAAAATAATAACGAAAGGGACGAAAAAGGTAAGAAGTATGGGGCCATCAATTGGTAAGTAAAACTTCAAACCAAGTTTACATCTTGAATATATCTAAAAGTATATATTATGGCTCGTTTATTTTAACAAGGACACTTGTATTGGTTTGTACCTAAGAATAAGTTTGAAGTGAAGGTGTAGATTTGTGCATCAGAATTGCATATGTTGAATTTTTTGCACGGCCTATACATAAACTTAATAAACTTATGCTGGAATAGTACACATAACAATGTATTTAAAGAACACATTTGCAGGAACATTGAACATAGAATGATAGAAAACGGCATAGTGACTTAGTAAGTGATGTACAGATTAAGAATCCATTCTCACTCATCCTCTAAAGAAATATATATATATATACCCGGGTGCAAGGTGTACCTAAGGGTATTTTGATTTTTGAACTCATTTAATATTTTATTGCTCATTTTAAAATCGTAAATAATTGAACAAAAATATCAAATGAACAAAAAACCACCCTTGAGTGTACTTACCTTTATGTACACTCGGTGTATATAAAATGTGTTCCTCATCCTTAACATCTTTATGTGTGAGCAAGTTAAAGTCAAAGTGACAATCGGATTTGTTTAGCCAACATTTGGGTTACTTCAACCATTAATGTATAAATAAATTTTAACCCATAAAAATAATGGAAAATACAAGTTAATCTGCCAAATAAACGAATTTTTGTTAATCTGATGGCATTTTTGTAAATATATTGAAAAAGCAGGGTCATTTATTAAAAATTGTACAAGTACTGTTCAATTACTGTTTGCTTTTTGCTTTTACTGTTTGGTGAGGAAATTACATATGTACCCCTCAACTAGTACATAAAAAGACATATATACCCTCCACTGCTACTTAAAAAGACCAAAATACCCCCAGATAAACAAAATTTGTTAATCTGGGGAATTGACTGGGGTCGGCTCAAAAATAATTTTACCAATAATTCAAATAAGTTTTAATCAGTGAAACTAATTTGACTATTAATTCAATCTAAATAAGTTGGTTTTAATCAATAAAAATAAGTAACAATTAAATTATTATAAAGGTTTCATTATAATCTGTAAAGATACTTGAAGTAATGTTAAGGTCACTAATAATTATAGCTATGATAGTGAATAATAGTGAAAAATAAGTGAATAAAATTAAACTATGATAGTGAATAAAAATGAAAAGTAATGCTAAAGGTCGAAAAAAGTGAAAAACAAATATTATATTAAATCATTTAATAAAATAAGTTTCAATCAGTAAAAAAAATAATAATAATAATTGAGTCAGTATAAGTAGTACCTATTCAACAAAAATAAGGTTAATATAACAAGGCCTTAGTCAGTTGAATACGCAAATTATAACATGCACCATGGTGCATGTTAAATTGTGTGCACCACCAGTAATAAGATGCCACGTATTTTACAATTTGTCATCAACTCATCACTACCAACATTTATCTCTCGGTATTTTCTCTCTCCTCTCTTCTTTTCCCTCACACTTTCTTAATTTCTGATTTCTCACTCCTCTATCTTCTCTCTCCTAAATTCATTCATTATTTTTTTTGGATTTAATTTCTTCATCACTAATTTTCATCACTATAGATCAAGATCCTTCATCTCTTCATCTTACAATTCATAATTTCTAGCTAATTTCTCTCACCTTTATTTTTCTTTTTCTTTAATTCATTCATTGTTGTTGATTTAATTCCTTCATCGCCATTGTTGATCACCATATATTAATTTCAAAATTCGTTTTCTTCAACCTTCAATTTGAAGCTTTGTTAATGGAGTTTTTGCAAAGAAATGAAGTTTAAAATGGCGGATTTGACAAGGAGAAGGTGTTTAAGACGACGGAGATGATTATTTTCCAATGAGATTCCATTGTCTAAATCACTATGGCTAGGTTTGAATTTCGAAATAGGTAGCTTTCATATTATTTTGATTTTTTTTGTTAGTAATATTTGTGTATTCTATTATTAACAGATCTGGTTTTTATTATATTTTGTTATTTTGAACATTTTAAATTAAAATATATGAACATATGATACGTTTCCTATAAATATGTATTTTTACTGACATATATTTTTGGATTTATGAACATCTTAATTATAATTTTTGAACCTGTGATACATTTCTTATGAACTTTTTTTTAGATCTATTTATTTTGTAATCGTTTTAAAAAAAGTTGGTATTCTATACTTTATAATTTATATAACTGAACATTTGATTCTTTGCATATGAAAATTTATTTTGTTTTTCGATTATGAAACCTTTTTATGTTTTGTAATTATGAACCTATTATGTTATATATTTGAACATATATATGTTTCTTTTTATGAACAATAGACTTAGATTGATTATTTGAAAGATATTCATATATTTAATGTTACTTAAGCCGTTGAAAGTGTGTTGAATTTTATTTTTGATTTTAATTGCTAATTTTTTTTTTTTGATGATTTTTAGTTTCATTATAATTTAATTGTTGAATGATGCTTTAATTTGTTATTTATAAATATAATTTGTTTATATCATGTATTTGAACATTTTGTTCATATAATTTGAGTAAGCAGTTTTCACTGTATTTATTATCAAAAATTTTATTAGTAGTATCATATTATGAACATTGTTTCTATTTTTATGAACATTTAGGGTACTTTCATGAATCTTTCAGTTTTACTTAATTCTCTGAGTATTTATATATGCTTTTTAGAAAATAATTGTAAAAGTAATTATGAACATTTTTTTCCAGTATTTGAACTTTGTTGTTATATTTTTGAACTCCAGTAATGATTATTATGAACTGTGTTTGTTTATTGCAGTTAGAACATATGAAGTTGCTTATAAGGAAAGCCTGAAGGCTGAGTAGCATTTCGAGCAGTGTCTTTGGGTCAAGAAGTTTTTGAAGGGTGTTTAGTGGTTTGTGGTTGGGGTTCAGACGTACGCGTTTATGTAAGGTGTTCAGTGGTTTGTGGTTGGGGTTCAAAAATTTTTGTAGGGGTTTCAAAGGTTTTGTAAGATGTTCAGTGGTTTGTGATTAGTGTTCAAAAGTTTTTGTAGAGGGTTCATAAGTTTTGGTTGGGTGTTCAGTGGTTCAATGGTTGGGGTTCAGAAGTTTTTATAGGGTTTCTGTGGTTGGGGTTTAGATGTTTTTGTACGGGGTTCATAAGTTTTGGTAGGGTCTTCAGTAGTTTGTGGTTGGGGTTCAGTGGTTTTTGAAGGTGGTTAAAATGTTTTTGAAGGGTGTTCAGTGATTTGTAATTGGGGTTCAGAAGTTTTTGTAGGGGGGTCAAAGGTTTTTGAGGTGGTTCAGTGTTTTCTAGTGGATTATCAGAAAATTCTAGGGGCTTATTATAAGTTTATGGGGGCTTTTGTGTTGCTTCTGGTTTCTTATCAGAAGTTTCTATAGGATGTTCAGAAATGTTCATTAGTTGGTCTATAATTAAATATTAAGCAACAAAAGAAGGAAATACACAACATCCAAATAAATTGTTATTTCATATATATGGATATCAAAGACAACATACATGGATATCAAACAGGAAATTTATGAACAAAAAAATGAAGGTAATGGATATGGAATAATTAACATCAAATTTGCTAATTTTATTGCACAATCCACCAAAATTGATCAAAAAGCTCCAAAAAAAAAAAAAAAAATCAGCAAATCTTCATTTTTTTCTAACAATATACAAGAAACTTTATGTTAAAGTAAATACAAAAGTAGATTTTTCTCTATTGAGCTTCTACTAAGGGAGAATCAAAATTGAAAACAATGAGGAAAAAAAAAAAAAGAGGAGAGAGAAAAATCGAAAATGGTTGTTGAAAATTTTAATTTAGGTTTTCAAAGATATTAGAGATAGAAAAAAAGGAGAATATCAATATTCAATGGTGAAGAAAAAAAAAGGTTGGGCTTCAATCTGTTGGACGCGAGCTTATTTCTACTAGGTGTAAATTCAATTGAGTTGGGTAGCAGATTGGGCCTGGTGCACCTAGAGCTAGGTGCACCATGGTGCATGTAATACTAATTGAGTTGAATAGATGGTTCTTATTAAACACTTAGGGCCTGTTCACATTTACTGAAATGAGTTGAACTGAACTGAACTAAACTAATTAGAGCTGAACTGAACTGAACTAAATTAATTGGAGCTGAACTGAACTGAATTGAATAGAGATGAAATGAATATTTTATGAGAGAAGGAAATTAGGAGCAAAACTGAACTGAACTGATTGGAGCTGAGTTGAATTGGACTGATTGGAGGTGAACAAAATTGAACTAAACTGAATAAAACTGAAATTAAGCTGAAGCGAGCAAGCCCTTAATAAGTAGATACATTATCAAATTAAAGAGTACAATGCCTACAAAAATAGTTGTACCTATTATAAAAAAATTTCATCATTCTTAACCTCTTTTTTTTTTTTTTTTTTTTTTTTTTTTTTGGTGGAAAGGGGCAACTAGGTTAAATTATTTGCAGCTTTTTTTGGGACATGTAATATCTCTTCAAAATCCACTTTAATTTAATTTTTGAGTCAAGTGGTGCTGCATTTCATTAAAAAAGTTAGATAAAATGCCCTTTAAAAACTAATTTAAATGATTATTCCTACATTTTTAAAAATAATAGAAAAAATATTGATTATCCATAAATGTATATAAATGTAGAGAAAGTCATAAAAGTTAATTGATTTTATAGACATGATGATCCAATCTCAGATCTCAGAACAATTATTATCATGGATGCAACCTAAAGACTACACACCCAAGAGTTTGAACCAACTAATGTATGTATTATTAATTTATCAACTATTAATTGGTAAAATTTGCAAATACAGTCCTGTCTTATTCAATGTTAGGTGTCGTGTAAGTAGACACATTACCAAGCGTGGGTTTGCCTTCATCATGATCTTAATAATCCCCATTCGACCTTGGTTTTGTTGGTTTGAACTTGCACAAAAATGTTTGGGTTATTCAAGATATCTTGAACCATAAAAAGTGAACTCTATTTAATAATTACGAATTTTCCTTCTTAATTCAACAACTTATTAACAATTATTAAACCATTTTCGCTTTCAAAGTTATGAGAAAAGCACATTTCACACTACTAATTAGGTTTAACGTCTTTGTTAGGTAATTTATCGAGTAATTTAGTTCATAATAAGACACGATTAGCCTTCCTATATTCCTAATATGTAACCTAAACGCAACTATGTGTGCATGCATGCTACCCTATCCTAATCCAAATCAGTCACATCCTCATATATTATTGGACTGACCTCTAATTAAAACACGTTGAGTCAATTCAATCCGTTCATTATTTTCATTAAATTCTATAACCTTTAAATTGATCTTTCCTTTCCTTTGATTGACAAAGCAAACAATTTGTACCATTTGCACTTGCATAAACTTTGCATAATACAAGACAAACATTAGAATACTTGGGCCACACTCTTAACAACTATTTTTGGGAATTTTTGTGCCTTTTTGATGATATACTAGCGAGATAAATGGTTGGACATGTTTAGCCTTAGAAAATGTTACAACTCAATAGTTTAAAGATATTTACCTAATTTTACCACCCCCAAAGTTTTGTAGAATTGTTGAAGCTTCTACTTGTTTATGTCAATAGTCTAAGGTTTGTAGCTAGCTAGGTTCCATGTAAAAGTGATAAAAATAACATCCTTCTATGGTTTGGAATAATGAGTAAATAACTTGCTCAACTAGGGAATTGAAGTCATGCTTTGCAAACCAATCTATGACCTTTTTCATATATGGTTGAAATAATGAGTAAATCATTGTATGTTAGCTATCGATAGATCACTCAAGGAGTCAAAGCGATTGGACTCTAGATTCCACACATAATGTATGATAGTTGAAGTGATCTAGCATATACAACTAGATTTTAGGTGTTTTTGACCAGACGTTTAGGAGATGGGAGACCCCTGTGAATTTATACTTGAATCCACTTATTCTAATGGATTTAACATAATCCCTATCATTTAATGAAGTTTGATGAGGTGTGGTGCCCCCTTTTGATGATTTATTTCTTTTAGAATATGTGAGTATAATTATTATATGAATATATACTTTTGTCAAAATAAAGTCTTATATAAGTGAAATGAAATTTCATCCTGAAATCAATGGCACGGATGACTTTAGATGTTGAGGTCCTCTAAACTTGAATGTTAGTTAATGTTCCTCTTTATCAATCTGGGACAACTATGAGTTTTTAGAGCTACAATTACACTAAACTTGAATGTTAGAAATTGAAGTACGAGTTTTGTTAATTGTAATACCTAAATAGGAATTAAAAAGAAATAAAACACTGATGACAGTTTTTAGAGCTACAATTACACTCAACAGATAAGGAATAATAAATACTTAGCACAATTGACGTCGAAGTAAGAGCTAGTTAATGAATCCAAGCAACACTAACACCATAACTACATGCAACGTTCATGGGTTTTTTCTAGTATAGTGCTATTACTCAAACAAAAAGATTAATTACATACCCTTTTCTACTCATAATTAATTGAGTAAAAAGTTTGATAATTATGGTGAATAATGTAAGAATTTCTGTTGTATGTTATTAATCCAATAAAATAAACAACTATCCCATGGGATTTTACCAAGATCTCGGTCCACCTCACCCCTATTTCCAAAAATAGAAAGATAAGGACATATTTTATCTTTATAACTTCTTAATGAAATAAAGGAAATTTGTTGGCATGCTTACATCTTACTAGCTTAGCATTAAGATCAATTTTATGGTCATATTGTGAATCATATGCTTTGGACTTATCATTAAGTGTGAATGTTATGATATTGGGAAGTAATATGAAATTTTCTAAACTGAAGTTGAATATGTAGTAAATTATAGACACTAGGGCCTATTCTATTCAGCTTAATTTCAGTTCAGTTTAGTTCATAATTTCCCTCTCTCATAAACAATTCATTTTAGCTCTATTCAGTTCAGTTCATTTTATTTCCTAATTTCCCTCTCTCATAAACAATTCATTTCAGCTCTATTCACTTTGATTCAGCTCAATTCAGTTCAGTTCAGCTCAACTCAATTCAATAAATTAGAATAGGCCCTAAATATTAATATAGATTAGATATGAAAAGCAAGAGTTTTTTTAGTAGCTTTTAGTGGTTCGACAACTATACCAAATAAAGGAAATTTGTTGGCATGCTAAATCAAGTTCCAACTGGATAATCAAGCCATAACTCAAATTTTGAAGAATGAGGAAGCTTATGGTGGAGAGTGTGTGCTTCACATTGAGAAGTGCAAATCTCTAATAGCTGAACCAAATTGGGAAGTGGAAATCATTCATATTTATCGAGAAGGAAAAAATTGTGGCGGATTGACTAGCCAATCAAGAAATTAATCAGAACAACTGAATTGAGTTGATTCAAGTCTCTCCTTTAGCTTTAGGTCGTATTTTACATAATAATCTAGTGGGGGGGGGGGGGGGGGCTATGCCACGTTTTATCCCCCGTAATTTGTTTTTGTTTCTAGGGCCTAATCCCTCGTGAGCACCCAAAAAAAAAAAAAAAAAAAATCACATGAGCAGTTTTGTATTTTTTTCCCCCTTTTTTTCCACTACAAAAAAATATATAGAATAAAATAAACGGTCCCCTTTCCTTATAATTGTTTTTTTATTACATAAGTAAAGATATAGATAATCAAAATTATGTTTTGAAAATTGTACACAATTAAAAATACACTATATTATGAGACTGAGAAATTATATGTGAATTCAGGCAAATAATTTTCTACTGTATTTAATTTTCTGTTATATGGGTATGGATTGGTGGACCTTGAAACATAATTTATGGTAGGGAGAAGTTATATGTAATTAATTTATAACAAATAATTAACCTATTGTACGATGAAGGTGAGTGTGACAGGCAAATGGTGCATTAATGGAATTAGGTCTTGGCATTGAAGTTCTGTGTAAAATATCAGCATCATTTGATAGTTGTATCGGGGCTACATTCATCCTATTGCATTATTTTGGTGGTCCCAATTTTTAAAATTAGGTTTCCTTTTGAATTACTATGTACTTTCTTGTGCATTTGTATTCTTGAGTAAACTAGAGTGACATTCTTTCTCTACATGAAAGTCCATGTTCTTCTTCCTTAGATTCTTTCTTGTTTATGACTAAAGAACCTATATTTAAGCAACATTAATTGGAAAAAAAAAATGGTAGAAGAAAAATAAGTGTAAAAGTACTTTTATTCTTCAAAAGAAGTCAAACAATTTTACCCTTTTCGTGTTCCATTGCAATGCAAATTCTTTGGTGTTGGTTAACAAATTGTAGCCAACTTAAAGAAGCAAACTAAGTTGTAGACAACATATAAAGGTTTAGTTAGATGTTTATTGCACATTCTAATAAATTTTCCTGATAAAGATCAATGGCAATGATATTCTAGATATTAGCATCAATTATTCATTTTTTATATACTACATACGTATATATACAATCCGTATTTACAAAATTTATCCTTGCGGTAGTAGTGGACAATCCTAAAAGAAAAAGGAGAGTTTGATTCATTTATTTGATTAATAAGAAGTGGTTAAACATAGATTATGATAAATGAAATTTTTATGATAAGAATTTATTTGGAAATCGATTGGAGAGGGTACAAGTTTGTAAGGCTCCATAATTTGACCTTCAAAATCCTTTTTATGGAAGCACAATTTTCTATTACGTTTCTAAAAAAAGGAAAGTGGGAAATCACTTGTGAAAATACTGAAAATGATTATCTGTTTGCCATTTTCCCTCTTTTACCCTTTGGATTTACGGAAACGTATAACCACCATTTAACAACAATCACGATGGACGGTTCAAGAGAATTCATCAGAACCTTAATTGAGTTATTATATTTACTTTTATTAATTTTAATTTAACTTCGATCTCGAGTCTAATGTGGGATGGACTTGATATGATGTCTAGCTATGTTGAAAATTTAGGTAGTTGGATTAAGGGTTTGTTCACTTCAGCTTAATTTCAGTTCAGTCCAGTTTAGTTTAGCTCCAATCAGTTCAGTTCAGTTCAGCTCCTAATTTTATTCTCTTATAAATATTCATTTAAGCTTTATTCTGTTCAGTTCAGCTCCAGTCAATTCAGTTCAATTCAATTCAGTTCGGCTCCAATCAGTTCGGTTTAGTTCAGTTCAGCTCAGTTTAGTAAATGTGAACATGCCCTATGTGATCGGAAAAAAAAAAAAAAAAAAAAAAACCATTTTGTAGAATACTTTAAATTTTTTCTACGTATATGTTCATTCTATTTTTGACAATTTGTATTTTATTTTAAACAATTCATTTTTTCTAATTAATTTTCATCACAAATTCTTATATTTGATTGACCACACCGTATTAACAGTCATCATGGGGTTACTTCGTTAATGGGTTACTCGATCAATGTTACAGGAATTATTTGTCAATGTTATAGAGATTGCTTGGTTAATGATGTAGGGTTACTTGGTCAGTATAACAGGGTTGACTTGGTCAGTGTTATAGCGGTTACTTTATTTTTTATAAGTGGCCACCACAAGATGATGTGGCAATCCGCACACAAAACACGCCAAACCTTCATATATTATCAGGTCACTTTTCTTTGTTTCAATATATTCATGTTTTTTATATTCACCAACTTTATTTTGCAATCTATTTTCCTTTATCTAATAATAATTTTTCTAACACTCGACCACATGTTTACACTTTTTCTCTCATTTGCCCTATTCAGTCATGTGCAAATACATACTCCCTTTGTCTCTATATTTTTGCCCCATTGCTAAAATATGGGTCAAATTTATAAAACTTTGACTATTAATTATCTATGATCTCTAATAGATAATATAGTCATGTGTCATCTTTTGGATTCGTCTCAATATATATGAACGTGAGTTAATAATAACTATTGTTTATGAGTTACGTTAATAGTTACCTTGATCCATTCACAATCCTAATAATATGTGGTAGATATTATTATAGGATAATATTTGTCGCAGAGCTAGGATATATTTTGTGTATAATTTTATATATTTTCACCGGGCATTATATTGCCTACGCAGTGCAACAGGTGTATCAATTTATGCATGATCCCCGGGCATCTCGATCATTATGATGCTTTGAAGCTCATTCTACACTATGTTGAGGGTACCATTGATCATGGCTTACATTTAATTATATACATTTGCTTCTACTTGTTTGACTACTTACGCTGACACTGATTGGGGAGGTTGTCCCAACACCCGTAGTTCAACATCGGGTTATTATTGCTGCTTTCTTTGGGACAACCTCATTTTTTGGTCATCTACGTGTCAACCTACTTTATCTAAATCGAGTGCTGAATCAAAATATCGAGGCGTCGCAAATGTTGTCTTTGAGGCTTGTTGGCTTCATAATCTTTTATTGGATCGGAGCTACATTGTCCTCTTCGTCAGGCTACTTATTGATAATGTCAACGCTACCTACCATTCTAGCAACCTAGTACAACACCAAAGCACCAAACATGTGGAGATGGATATTCATTTTATTCGAGAAAAGGTTATATTAGGTCATATTTGGGTTCTTCATGCATGTTCCTTCTAGATATCGGTTTGCAGTAATTTTCACAAAAGGCCTTCCACGAGACTTATTTCTGGAGTTTAGATCCAGTCTTAGCGTACGACCTCCTCCCTCTATATTTGTCGCAGAGATAGGATGTATTTTGTGTATACTTTTATATATTTTGTAGTCTTATCATTTGTACTATGTTTCCTAACAAGATTAGGATTAGTATTGTAACAATATAGATATTGATCAATGGTACACAATCTAATTTGAGGAGTTTTTCCGAATCTAATTAACAATATGTTCATCTACATTATTATGTCGGATAGGGCATTTTCTTTCTCCTCCTTAAGGTGCATTTGGATTGCCTTGTCTTACCTAGCCCGAATGACTTTAGATGTTACAACTTACACAAATAGGACACAATTTAAAGTAAAAACTCTCATAATTTTCTTTTGTACTTGAATTGAATTGGTTAGTTTACCATGCCAATTTCTCGACAAGCTAGCATGGCTAACAAGTATGGGAATGGTGACACATCCAAATGATCGATGTACTCAATTAGACATGTCCACTTCTATAGTAGTGTTATGTACATTTTGGTGGGTCCATTTTAAAGTCTTACCTTTGATTGGTGGAAAAGGAATGCCACCAAGTAATTGAAGAAAAAACGCATGGGTTCGAGTAGTCAAAGTTGGTTCATTTTGTAAATAGTATTAGGAGTTATGTCACACCAAATAGAAAGAACATTATTGCTGAACTCAATTTTATTAAAGAAATATCAATCATTATTAATGCATAATTATTGGATTAATATGTAACCATGTGATGGCAGGAGGAAAAAAAAATAATCATGAAGATATAATACAGGGTGTTGAATTGTGTGTGATATTCAACTATATATACTTAATCGATATAATATAATTTAGTATGTATATATATGACTAGAATTTATTACATACATACTTCAAATTAAAACTGAAATGATAGTATATATGAAGTATATGTTTATTTAATCAGAAATTTCAATATGCCTTGAGATTTAATGACATCATAGACTTATTCTTTTCAACATATTAAGCAATATCATTTAGCATCAAGGTAGAGTGAGGGTTGAAAATAGTACCACTCGATTAAAGAACATATGAAATTGTCTCACATTATTAAAAGAACTAGGTTAAGTCCCGTGCCATGCACGGTAATTTTTAAAACTTAATACTTATCATTAATTTAGCATTATTATTTAATTATAAAAAATTAAACCTAATAACAAAATAGGATAAAAGTTCTGTAATTACAAAAAAAATTAAAAAAATTGATCACACTATAGAAAATAGAGAGAATGTGAGTGAGGGATAGCTCAAGTGGTTAGAGCTTCCTCCAGGTTCCAGGAGATCTTGGGATCGATTCTTACCCCCGCCCTTGTGGCTCTCTTAACACACACAAGAAAAAAATAAAAAAAAAAAAGTAAAAAATAAAACAAAACGAATAATATATACACAAATAACTATGAATTACATCATTAAGTTATAGATAGAAAACAATTATTGCATAATATTGTATAAAAAAAAAATTATATATATATATATATATATCTTTGTTTGATTGTGTACAAATGGAATATACTTATAAAATAGGAAGTGAAATATTATTGAATACTTTGTATTAAAAACTTCTCTAAGAAGATTTGAAAAAAAAAAACAGAAAAAAAAAAATAAATTACTTTTGGTGGGAAAATTTTTAACCAGGAGATGACATGTGTCATTCCTGGTTTTGCCTTTAGTATAAAGTTATAGATAGATAGATTAAGAGAGTATTAACCATTTGATAAGGCCGAGTTCCCCCATCCTTACCTCACTTAAAGTTACTTAGGGCTTATGAAGTGGACTCCCCATCTTTAGGTAGCATGGCCTGATGAAACACCATGTGTGAGCCACATTGTAAGGAAAAAAAAAAGGCTAAGGGCATACAAATTCCCTTATATTATCATGACTTTAAGGTGCTCGAAACCTCTAGCCTATATCAATTATTATACGTAGTATATTGAACGGTAGGAATTTTTCATTAGATAAACACTTTCTCTATATTGATCAATATGATTTTTGTTTCAAAAAAAAATGTTAAATATAATAAGATATATATGGATGGACTCTAACTTGCATGGTTGCCACAAATAAGTGGACGTTTTCATGAAAAATTCAAATAAGAATTATATGTACTCCCAATATACAAATTAAATTAGACACCCATCGCAACACTTTTTATTGGTAAAACATCTTAGGGAAATTTGCAAATTGCAGTCATTTAAAATTCGTATTTTGCAAATTGCAGCCATTTAAAATAAAAATTACAAATTGGAGCCCAAAAATTCCTATAAATTATAAATTGTAGTCCGATTCGACTTTTTACGCTTTAAATGTCGAAAAATCTTCGATTACGGTTTTAGGGGCCATTTTTACCCTTATGGATCTGAATTGAGCTCGAAATTAGCAAAAAAATAACATTAGTGCCTCGTTTTGCGTAACAAAAATGTATCGATTTATGGAAAACTGTAAAAATGAGGCACTTAGGTTATTTTGTGCTAATTCCGAGCTTAATTCGGAACCCTAAGGACTAAAATGACCTCTAAAACCTTTGCTAAAGATTTTTCGACATGTAAGCCGATGAAAAAGTTGAATCGGGCTGCAATTTACAATTTATTCGAACTTTTGGGCTGCAATTTGCAATTTTTTCATAAATGGCTGCAATTTGCAAAATATGAACTTTAAATGGCTGTAATTTGCAAATTTTCCAACATTTTACAATCATAATTATCTGGGTTCTATGGTGCATTATAATCACCAAATTTTTACTTATTTTCATTTATTAAGATTTTTTTTTTCTACATCCTTGAACTAATAATTTGAATTTACTTAAACTTATTAAAACTAACTTATTTTAGTTGTAAATAAAACTGGGGTAATCATTTTTCATTCTTATAAGATTTGAACTTTTCTTATCCGAATTAATAATTTTTTAATTTACTTTTTTGTTTCTTGAAATAAATAAAAATTAGGTGAATTGAGTATAATCTTACATTATCTCTATGTTTTTGGGCTTTAAGTAAATGTAATAACCTCCACGTTTGCATCCTTTCATAGGGTAGTCCCAAAACATGTACTCCCTCCGTCCCAAAAAGAACGACCCATTTGGTCAAAACTTTGTCCCAAAAAGAATGACCTATTTGCATTAAAACACCCACCAATTTGCTACAATATTTGTGCAAAATTAGCTTCCTCATATACAAAGCTGATTTTCCATGTTATTTTATTACTTTCTCTCTCTATTTTTTTACAAACCCCATGTAAATTTATCTTTCCAATATACTTTTACTTCTTTTTACTTAACTTCCTTAATACCCGCGTAATCAACCCAAATGGGTCATTCTTTTTGGGACGGAGGGAGTATAACCTCATTAAACAAAATGATTTTGGATTGTATTTTTTCCCCGTTGACTAAGAATAATTAATTTTTTTTGGTGTTTAGAGAGCCACAAAGGGCGGGTGATAAGAATCGATCCCAAGATCTCTTGGAACCGGGAGGGGAGCTCTAACCACTTGAGCTATCCCTCACTCTCAGAATAATTAATTTTAAGTGACTTAAAACCTTTGTTTTGACTAAGAATTAATTATGAGAAGGTTTTGTGTAAGACCGTTTCATGTGAGTCCAATTTATAATTTACACACTCATCCTCACCCACTGCTACTACTTAACCACTTGTCAGCGACCGGCGACCATCCTCCCTCTCCCATCCCCCGGCGTCGGCGACCCCACCCCCCAAACCACAGATTTTCTGGGCAACTTGCCCTGTCACAGGACTCAAAACCACATATTTTGTGCACTCAGATCTGAATGCTGGCGCTACACGCCTTATGACTTCATGTACGATGTACTAGTAAACAAAACAACTAATGAAATTCATACTTGGTAGCTGCCCCGGTGTCGAATCTCACCGCCGCGAGGAGGAAGGAGGTTACGCGTACAAGGGGAATTCTGAATAGGTTGGTTATGTATCCAGATAGGTAGGTGATAAAAAAATCATCACTAGGATAAAGAATTAAACCACTGCTTTTTACATATATTCTCTTCTCTTTTCCATCATTCGTGATCGAACTGATACAAACTGATGAGTGGAGGGAATTTATAACTACTCTTGTCAGGAAGAACTATGCCAAAAGAGGTTGCTAGAAGCATCTCATCAACCAGCATAAGCATAATCTAATTTCTGATATATTTAACTTATTTTCTGATATATATAGCCTATTTTCTGATGTATAGAAACTATTTTCTGACAATTATAATATAGTATCTAATTTTCTGACCATTATAATCTAATTTCTGACCATTATAATCTAATATCTGACTATTATTTTCTAATTTCTGACCATTAAGATTTTTTTCCTCAATTTTTTTTTTGATTGTATGACCGGACTCACGTGAGTCCGTTCTACATAAAACTTTACCATTAATTATAAGTGACTTAAGACCATTAGGGACTTTCTCATTCGACCAAAATCGCCCAAAATCAATGATTGTACATGTTACCTATTCAAACTATTTGAAATAGGACTTTGATTTTCACATTTAAAACACCCCAAGAACCATATATAATATATTCATTTTATATAGGCGCCATAAATGTCTTAGCCAAACCAAACCCAAAATTTTTAAGTTCAATGAGATAATTATAAGCTAAATAAGCTTATGATTGCCTCAAGAAGCGTGACAAGCGTGGTGATTATTTCATAAAAAATATCTAAAATAAGTTATTTTTATGATATGAAATCCCTGCCTAATTGATTTCCTGGTATTATCAACTTTCATAACACTAGCCTAGCAAAAGAAAAATATTAGACGTACTAATAAATTAGTACTTCAATCATAAGTTGATCAAAGAGTCAATTTTTTTACTTTAATCCATAGATTGAATTTTAAAGGGAGAAAACCAGAGAATAGATCAATGACATTTGAAAAAGAAACCAAAAATGAGTTATGTAAAATAATTCTAGATGTCACTAAACCATCATATTTATTTTGATACCCTATGAAAATGGTAAAAAGAGTTGAGAAAGTTACATAACTTCGAGAGACTTGCCAATCCCACCTTTTCCTTAATTACTAAATTTGAAGCCAAAGCAAGGATATAGAGTTCTGCAACTCACATGGCAGTCGCCCTCACTTTTTGTCATATTGCTTATGTTGCTATGCCACTTTATAATTAATGGAGCACTTTAAAAAAAAAAAAAAAAATTAAAAATAGCAAATTTTGTGTGTGGCTATCGTTGGCCACAGTACACCATGTGACCTCTTATAAAAGAACAAAGTAATCAATATAACATACACTGACCGAGTAACTCTTATAATACTGAAGGGTAACCCTTATAACAATGACGAAATAACTCTTATAATACAAACCAAGTAACTTCTATAACATTAATAAAATACTCCCTTCTTTTTTTAGGTGCCTCATTGCCTCATTGGGGGTGTGCATGGAGTTTTAGGCAAAAGATTAAAATGGACTCCCTCCGCCCCTTTTTTACATTCTTGCTTTCTTTTTTAGGTATTTCAAAATTGCATTCTTACTTTCCTTTTTTAGTAAGTAAATCTTTATCAAATATCCTTAATTATCCCTTTTTTTTTTCTTTTTTTTGAGCAAAAGCTCCAAAAGGAGCCCTTAACTTTCATTTATAGATAAATCACCTGTAAGAGCAGAGCTAACAACAGAAGGGAAATCATCAAATATCCCTAATTATCCCTATTTTTCTGTTTTGTAATTAATGGTTTTCTCTATTTTCTCACTCTTATTTTCTAATTCTCACTCTTATTTTCTCACTCCTTTAAAAAATTAAGAATCCATGTGCATCAGTTTAGATAAATATGATTGGTCCTATTTTTTTCACCAAAAAATGTTATTGGTCCTTTTTCTTTTCAAAGGCTTGAAGACATGTGCATCATTAAATATAATTATATCTTTGTTTTATTCAAAGACATCGATTAATGTCTTGTAATTCCTATTCAACATTGTTTTATTGTTCTTTGGTTTATTCCAAGTTCCTTAATTCCCGTGTAATTTTACAAATAGTAATGTAAAAAAGGGACAGAGGGAGTACTTAGCTTCCTCTGTTTTTTAATACTTGCAACACTTCCTTAAAATGAAAATGTCACAATACTTGCAACACACTATAAATGGAAAGTTTTTTTTTGGGAAAAAGTTGTACTATTTCTCTTATTTAAAGCACATGACCTACTAAATTATACTCTAAAAATCTTCTCACCCCATTTTAAAGGGTATTATATCATGTGAACCCCACTTTTCTTAAATAGCGTGAAAAAGTGTGTATTGCAACTAAGTATTAAGAAATGGAGGAAATATATAAGTTGGTAAGTTTATTAGGAATACAAAATTTGGAAAGATATAATGGGGGACCACTAGGTATAATGTGAGGGGAAGAAATATTATAACGATGTTGGGTCAAAAGGAAGAGAAAAATAATATATAATGTGTGTTTGGTTTCTAACTTTGGTAATGGAGCACTTAAAAAACGGTATTTAGGGCCTGTTTACATTTACTGAATTGAGCTGAGCTGAACTGAACTGATTGGAGCTGAACTGAACTAATTGGAGTTGAACTGAACTGAACTGAACTGAATTGAGCTGAAATAAATATTTTATGTGAGAGGGAAATTAAAAGCTGAACTGAACTGAACTGAACTGATTGGAGCTGAACTGAACTGAACTGAACTGATTGGAGCTGAACTGAACTGAACTGAACTGAAATTAAGTAAATATGAACAGGCCCTTAGTGAGTCATTTAAAAAAAAACGGAAGGATGTAACCCCTGGTGTGGCCACTTTTTTCTTTTATTTTTTTTTGGGGTGGGTCAACAAGGATTAATGTTTGGTCTAGTTAAGGGGGAAGGAATCATAAATCGTCTAATTACCTTAAATTAGAGTTAAATATATATATATATATATATATATATATATATATATATATATATATATATATATATATATATAATGCCCGTCACCAAGTTTGCTCAAACTAACAATAGATCATTCTGTATTTATTTGTTGGTCATTTTATACAATAAAGTTAATATCGAATACAAACAACTATTTACCAAACATCTTTTATAGACAGCTAATAATACTAGCTAGCAGTTAGTGAAACTAACTCACATAGCTAGCTAGTGAAACTAGCTCATATGAACAACTAAGATAAATAATGTAACCACCACTATTGTTGATGATAGAGGAGGGTATGATCGAGCATATGACCCATTGACATTAATGTAAGCTACATTAGGTCATTTGAGCAAAGGTTAATAACACTTAAGAATAAGAAACAATGTTGTTTAAAAAAAATAAATAAGATACAATGACATTACCACCATATGGAAAATAAAAACTAGGTGAATGTAGGGTGCGTGTTAGACGGGATTGGAAAACCAAGTGGGTGCGTGGTTCAGGGGTATAACGTAGGGGGGGGGGGTGGTGATGGAAGTAGGGCACGACTTATTTGGGATGGGTCTAACATAAGATCCACCTACCTCCATCACCCATGTCTGGTATTGATAGAGTATAAAACATATTTTTAGGCTTCAACCATTAACTTAAGATTTTGGTTGAAATGGTCCACTAATATGGTATCAGAGCCAACGTGACATAGAGCTTACGGGTTTGAATCTCATCCACCCCTCCTTCAAAGTGGAATTAATCCGCGCAAGGTATGAGTGAGCCTGTGTTGCATCCACATTTCAAGCCCAAGGCCTTTCATGTGAGGGGGAGTGATAGAGTATAAAACAGATTCCTAGTCTTCAACCATTAGTTTAAGCTTTTGGTTGAGATGGTCCATTAACAAGTAGGGGGTGTAAATAACTCGGTCCAGATCGAAAAAAAGGACGGGAATACCTCAGACCAAACCCGGACCGAACCGAATTAATCGGTCCGATCTTCATGTCCAGTTTGGTCCAAAACCCTATAAAAATCGATCTTGGACTGAACTATTTTTTTTATTAAATATATATATGCATAAAACCTTAACAATGGTTTAAATTATCCTTATAAGCTTAGAAAACTTTCTTTATAAGTTTTTTTTGTTTACTTAACATACAAAAAAAGACATAAAAATGACGTTAAATTATAGTTTTTCCTTTACTTTTTTCGTGTTTTCCACAACTTTATTAAAAATTTACTATTCTTTTTAAAAAAATTCTTAAATAGATCCAAAGCGGTCTGGTCCGGGTTTTGGACCGTTTCTTTCGATCCAGTCCGGGTTCGGTCCTATCTTAATCGGTCCGGTCTTCGATTCTTAAAATAATTTTTGACCTCGGTCCAATCCGGGTCGGTCTGGTCTGGTCTTGGACCGATGAACAGCCCTACTAAAAAGTATGATTTTCATCTCTGTTCTCACTTCATCAGATCACTTGCTAAACCCCGTCCCTATTTTCGGCGGGAATGCAACATGTTTCTCTGACTCGTCCCACTGACATCTCTAGTTTATCAATCTCCCTATCATTACAATTAGTATTAATAAATGCAGTTGTGATGGATCTTCTTAATTGCATGGGCTCGTATGAATAGTAGTGGTTTTAGGAGTGAATTTCTAATAACAATAATAACGATTATTTTGATTGTACCCCCCAAAATATAACTTATATCTTGAACTAACCATTCATTTTAATTTTTATTTTAAAATACCACAAAAACAAGACAATAATTTAGATTTCACCAGGCCACCACATAACACTTTCCTTCAAGAAAAATCGTTAAATATAACGTTTTTAAAAATTTCTTCGCTTTCTAGGCATAAAACATGCTCTTTAGAAGCTTGGGGGGTTGTTTTGGCCCTAATGGGCCGATTTGAAGTAAAAAAAAAAATAGGGGCAAAAAAATAATTTCTCCGTATCGTTATGATTAATAGGGGCAACCCCCTCTCTCTCACACACGCGATTTCACAGTTTTCTAAAATCTAGATAGTCATTGTCATCATGTATGGGTGGCTTAGAGCATCTTCAATGATTAGCTATTTGTTAAATTAGCTTGCCATGCCACATATAATTTTAAGCTAATCCTCTTTGTAGCTCTTTTGTGCCACAATGGTAAGCTATTAGCTTGGAGCAACTCCAATGGTTGAAAAAAAAGACTAGCTTGCAAATATTAAAAATCTTAAGCAAGTAGCTACCCACTGTTGCACATCTTATTGATTAGCTTTGGCAAGCAAATTGTAGAGCTAATTAGCTTGGCAAATATTTATTAAATACTTCGTAATAAATATTTTTAATTTAAAAAATAAATTAATTTACAACTAGCTTAACTATTGGAGCAACAAATAGCTTGAATTGTTGTAGCTTAAGAAAATGATGTGGCATGCCAAGCTATTAAATAAATCAGCCAACCATTGTAGTTGCTCTAAATAAGCTTGACTTTTTCTATTAGCTTTATAAATTTAATTATTTTTATATATCAACCTCTAAAAATTTTGGAAACGTTTTTCTAACCAAGCTAATTTGTTTGGCCAAGCTAATTGTATTTGTTAGCTTCAATGGTCAAACTAGTAGCTAGAGACTTTTGATAATTGCAAGCAAGTCCCTAAGTACAACCATTAGAGTTGCTCTTAGCTTGGTGATGGTGGTTTTAGGTGTTGCTACATTGATTATTAGTGGTTAATGATTTGGGGTATGTATAGGTAATTGTAGATTTATTTGGACTTGAGGTGAATAGACTAGTGCCATTATTGAAATTGTGCATAAAGCCACTTGTGGTTAGGGTGTCAGATATGAGATCGTTACACCTTTGCAAAACATAATTCTTCACTTTTATCATTAGAGCAACTCCAATGGTTGTAGCTAGGGACTTGCTTGCAATTTCAATAATTCCCTAGCTACTAGCTTGACCATTAGAGCTAGAAAATTCAATTAGCTTGGCTAAGCAAATTAGCTTTGCCAAGCAAATTTGCTTGAGAATTAAACTTTCCAAAATAAAATGTTCATTGCACCAATTAAGCTATTTCCATGTATTTTCTATCCAACACCTACTACTAAGCTAATAGCTAGCCATTGGAGCAAAATGTAGCTAAAATGATAATTAGCTTAAAAGCTTATGTGGCATGGCAAGCTAATTGTCAAATTAGCTTGTCATTGGAGTTGCTCTTAGGTAAGTAATAGGCCGGCCAAGTAGGGTTTAATACATAAAGAGACTCTTAAATAAGTTTAATTTCCAAATAATTGCTAGAAAATCCTAATTAATACGTGGCGGAGGCACCACGTGTCCCAATCGATACTCTATAGGCTAACAAATAACATTTAGGAATTTCACTAGGCTCCGCATTTACTCAATTACACATTTTAGTGGTAATGTAACTTAACATATGCTTGTGAACACATATCTATACTAATATATTAAAAGTCGTTCCTAAGGATAAGGGGGTTTGAACCCTCAACCTCTTGTAAGACATATGACTATTTAACCATCTAAGCCAGTATCAACTATGTTATTTGTATGAAACAAAATTCATGTAAGGGCCTGTTCATATTTACTGAACTGAGCTGAACTGAACTGAACTGAACTGATTGGAGCTGAACTGAACTGAACTAAACTGATTGGAATTGAACTGAACTGAACTGAACTGAATTGAGCTGAAATGAATATTTTATGTGAGAGGGAAATTAAGAGCTGAACTGAATTGAACTGAACTGAACTGATTGGAACTGAACTGAACTGAACTGAACTGATTGGAGCTGAACTGAACTGAAATTAAGTAAATATGAACATGCCCTAAGTGTCACAAGGTTCAATTAAAAAATAATAAAAAAGAATATTCTAATAATAACTCAATTTTGATTTGACAATGACAATTACTGTTTTGAAAAGCCTTTTATAAAAATTATCAATTGCACGCCTACAACAGTAGAAACCCGGGGCAATACCCGGGCTAACTCACTAGTTAGATAATTAAACTGTTAACCTAATAAGGAATACATAAATAATTTGTTCAATAAATTGTTTACGAAAAGTTATGACAATATTTTGGCTAATGGGAGAGTGTGAGAGTATAGTTCTAAATGATTGGATGATCAGTTCGACTCGATATGTTCTTTTTTTTTTGAGGCCAGTTCGACTCGATATGTAGTTAGGAGGGAAGTGCATTAACAAACCCACCGTAGTTTAGGATACTAATAATATAATATTACTAAAAAAGCATGAATTTGCTAACTTTTCAATTGTTTTCTACAAGTATAGTTTAGAGCACCTGCCAAGATCACAAAATAACCCTAATAAACTACTAGGATTAATGCCATATGTTGTCAGGGGTAGTTTCGTATATTTAAATGGTACAATGAATCAATGATACATTCTATCGTAATGAAGCTAATTACTCTTCAATTTATCAAGATACAATCATAATCTGCCTTAAATTATTCAACCAACTAGATTTGGTTCCGTGCCATGCACGGTGATTTATAGTTATATATAGTTATACATTAATGATTGATAAGTAGTATAAACATAAATTAGTCAAGGAATAATAAAAGTATGTAATATGTTGGTTTTTTAGTTGTAGCTTTTAATACACAACTAAAACAAAAGTAGGCAAAAAAATCCAAGCAATATATTTTCTTGTTGTAAAACAGGTCACAAAATTATTATACTTGTATGATTTTTTGATATATAGTAGTTCAAATTTTTTTAGAAAGATTTGTGGAATTTTTTCATTTTAAATAAAATAATTACAACATATTAATATGGTAGATTTTATTTTATTTATTTATTTATTTTTTTCTTTAGGAGATATGCAAGATGTATATAAGTTAATATTATTTTGTAAATAATTTGTTTCCTTAATTAATAGTTTTTTAAAAAATGGAAAAATAACTAAGGACACACCATGAGATGACATGTGTCATTATTGGTGTGTCTTTTAGTATAAAGTTATTGATTGATTGTTGATTGATAGCATCGTACATTATTTTACATGATTATAGATTTCGGATTGGAGAAATAAATTATATAAGGGGCCGTTTGGTTAGGGGTAATCAGGAAAGGGAATGTGAATCAACTGGCTTGATTCCCTTTGTTGATGTTTATTTTACACTTTTAATCATTCCCTTTACCCTCCTCATTACCCAAATCCTTCCAACTCCATTCCCCACCCCCCTAGACTTTCCCATTCCCTTTCCCTACCCACCTTCACACCACCACATCACCACCTTCACACCTACCAACACCACCGGAAAACCAGCCCAGACCACCGCCGCCCCTCCCCCGGCCACCGCCGAGCCTCCCCTGACCATCGCTGCACCCTCCTTCCCCGCAAAAAACCACCCCTAGCCCCGATCTCCCTCTCCCCTGAAACCTCGGAATATTACCAATGGTCGCCGGAATCTCGCCGGAAGATTATTGCTAAGATCGATCATTTGAAGCTTCGAATAAGACCCAATTTCACTCGAAATCGACCCATTGAGTCTATTTCTACTCAAATCGAGTTTCGTGAGTGAATTCAATGACCCAATTTTTCTGGGTAATTCCCCTTCAACCCTATTATCAGAAAAATCAACAAATTGAAGAGATGAAAGGGTGTTAAAATTAACCGGCAAAGACTAGGGTTTTCGGGGCTAGGGCTAGTTTTTTCGGGGGAGGGGAGATCGGGGCTGGCGCGACGAAGGGAGGGGGAGGTGCGGCGAAGGGCGGCGAGTGGTGGAGGAGGTGTGGCGGTGGCTGGAAATGGTGGGAAGTGAAAAATTGATGAAATGTGTGGTGGTTGTGGTGGTGGTGGTGGTGGTGGTGTGGTGGGGGAATGATTCCCTTCGTTTTAAAAACAAACAACAAAGCAAAAATAGGGTGTCTTCATTCCATTCTTCTCCTTTCCCTTTGTTCATTGCATTCCGATTGCCTCGTTCGAACCAAATGACCCCTAAATGTTTACATTTATTCTATATTTCTATATGTCCGACCCATGGTTAGAGTACACTAATACACATTTCTTTCTTTCATTTTCTCATCCAGGCAGTAAAACACGAAACAAATTTATATTTCGTATCCATGTAATGATGTAACACCCATTATAGTAAACAAAATGAAGTAACAAACCACAATGAATTTCACTACCCATTCAAATAATTTTAGACACGGTATAGTACTTTTTTATTTTCACAATATTTTTTATTCTTTTATAACTGAAAACCAACATACATTAATTTTAGCATCTTCTAAATAGTTCGGCTCACTTTTAACTTATTCCTTTTTGTCAAACCTATAACAATGCTATCTAACCTTACCCAGGCTATTGGGTATATACATAACAATTCGCCCACTATTAAACTTTATCCACCGTTTTCTTACATCCATTCAATTTTTTTTTTTTTTTTTTTTTTTTTTTTTTTTTTTTTTTTTATAGAAAAAGAGTATAGTCGAACTTGGTGAACGAAGGAAGCATATATAAGCAAAGTATAGTAGGAAGAGTGCGCAACCCTTGATCTGAACCAACGTCTCATTCACCCCATTAATAATACCTCTTTCACAAGTCCTTTTCTCTCTCTCTCTTTAATTCCCATTCTTCCTTTCTCTCTCTCTCCAATATCACCCCTTTTTATTTTTTCCAGTCACAAGAAAGTTAAAAACTCAGTTGTTAATGGAGTTTAAATTTTTTATGTGAATTTCCATTTTTAGCCTTCTCTTTTCAACCAAAACCGTCCATTTTCATACGAAAGGGTATGATATAAGGGTTAATTTTGTAACAAAAATAATATCTCTTGTATTAAATTTATTTTTAACTTTGTGAGAATTAAATAGAAAGTTGAGAAATTAAATGGGTTTCTACTTTTATAAATACCCAACTAGAAGGGCAAACTCACTTCCATTTTGTTTTCTTTCTTTTTTTTCTGTTGTTGCAGAATTTTAGGGAAGAAAAAGAGAGAGACAGACAAATTATATTTCCTAATTCTTCATTTTTCTTCCTCAGGTGAGATTAAGCTTAAAATAATAGCTTAGTCAATTCCAAATTTCAATTCTAATTAGTTTTCGCTTCGCCTGTTATGGTATTCTTATCCCCTTTCAATCCCATGAAATTTCGAGCTAGTAAATCAGTTTCGATTACAGCATATTCAATTGAACTAAGCTAGACAACTAATTAATTACCTATCTAGATAATTCAATGATATGATTAATGTTACTGTTATTATGTTGGTTTAATGATATACTATGTTATTGATTTTTATTTTATTGGTGTTAATAAGTTTTTGATTAAGCTAACATGTTAACCTATATGATCAAATTTTCTTTCAGAAAAACTAGCAAAATCATGGAATTCCCAACACAAGTTATGGAAGAAGGTTCACCCTCAAGCCAAAGAAAGATGGGAAGAGGAAAGATCGAGATCAAGCGGATCGAAAACACGACAAACCGCCAAGTGACTTTCTGCAAGAGAAGGAATGGATTGTTGAAGAAAGCCTATGAATTATCAGTCTTATGTGATGCTGAAGTTGCCCTTATCGTCTTTTCGAGCCGAGGCCGGCTCTATGAGTATGCTAATCATAGGTATATGTTCAACATAATTCCTCCCTTTTTACTAATTCACAGATTCACTAATATTTTTGACAAATTTTGAAGATGATAAATAAGGGTTATATCTCAGAGAAATTAAAATTGTCTTTCTTTCTTTCAGTTTTGTTTTTTTCTCTGTTAAGAGCTTTAAGGGATACCCTTTAAATAAGGCCTTCTTTTACTTCTTTGATTGACAGAAACATAGATCTGGTTGTAATACAAGGAAATAACAGAAATTTGGCAAAAAAAAATTTTGGCATAAAAAATCAGACCTAAAATAAATGGGAAACATTATATTATACATTTAAATTTAAAACAAGTAAGAAAAATTGGGAAAGTAATCAGGACTATGAGATCAGCTTTCCATCCTACCCTCTTCTCCATTGTTGCTAACTTTGTATATTCTCTCTCTAAATTCTTCCTTTCTCTCTCTAAGTGAAAGTACAAATATGCCCATGATCTATGATGCTAGAAGAAGAGGGGTAGGCCTACAACACCCATAGTTGTCACATTCCGATTCGTCGAAAAACCCTCTACCCCCATCTCTTGACACTTCCTTAATATCATGTCAGTTTACCCATAAAGCTAAAACAAAAGGACACCCACAAAAGTTTGTGTTCAAGAAACCCCAATTCAAATAATCAAACTACTACTAGTAGATAAGATTATAGGGCAGTATGTAACACAACACAATGCAACAATGTTTTCGATTTCGTTCATCTAACACGTAGCGTGTGTAACTAAATTAGGGTTCTTTGTATAATCTATCAGAACACTAAATTTCCTTGCCTATAATTAGATATTGATGAAAATATGTTGGTTACACGTGATGGGTATTTGTAAAAGTCAATAAATTAGCCAAAATTAGGGCTTAAAAATGCACCCACTTGACATATTTGAGGGTTTCAATTTATTGCACACAACACATATTTTTGGCAAAGTGGATCTAAATTGGTAACAAAACAAAGGCTAGTAGTTAAAAAACATAATACAAATCAGAAGAAGTTTGCCAGATTTGGTCCCTTTAATTTTTATATGTATAATTCTTTTTTCATAATTAGGGTTATTATCACTAAGTCAAGATTGAGAGCTTAACTATAATGAAATTGAAAATTTATTTACTAGTATTTTTTTAATGATTTTTCTGAGAAAAAGAGGAATCTTTTGTGCTTTTAGTTTATAATTTTTGTTTTTTACTAATATTTTTGGGTAAATCTGACAAATTTAAAGGAAAGAGGGTAGTGTAATGATAAGATTTTCAATACAAAGAGTTACTCTTTTAACTTAATTGGCGAAAGAAAATAAAAATAAAAATTTGATTAATTTTTATTTTGTACAATACCCTCTTAGATTGTGAAAGGATCTCACTTTCTCTATGAGTTCAAAATTAAAATTGGGTAAAATTAATTTTTCTTTTTACAGTTTTCTTTCAACAAAAAAGAACCACCTCACTCTTTGATGATCTCATCACTGTTGAGTCTGAAACAGCAAAAACAACAAAAACATTGCTGTTTTTTTCAGAGTGTGTTGAACCAATCAAATTGCATCATCCTTTTTTCACAAACTTTCACTTTATTAGGGAAAATTAGGGTGTGTTGAGACTAGATCTTGCTTAGATATTTTTGTACAATACTCATGCCTTTCAAAGAAATTCATGTACTCTTACCAAAGCTACCTAAAAAAATTTGTGAAGGAAATATAAATTGGTTATTCAATTGTGGTCACCGTTTTGTACTTAAAATCGCATCATCTTCTAATTAAGACGATATTTAGTCACAATATAAATTCGGTTATCAGTCTTATTTCATTCTAATCTAAAGTGTTTGCATTTCATTATAATCGTTCAAGTGGATCTTTTACTTTTACCTACCCTAAAATTTAGTCTTATTTCATTTTCTTTCTAAAAATATATGTTTTTTCAACTATGTAACTTAGATCTTTATAAAAAAGTCTCTAGTTAAAAGACAAGTTATAGTGAAAGTAAAATTATTTATTTCCCAAAATAGTATTATGTGGATTTTTTTTTATTTGCAACCACTTTATACTTCTAGCTTTTTCTCACCATCTTTTACAACTACTTTCAAAATTCTTATTCTTGAATTTCATTTATTTAGGATGAAATTAAAAGAAATTAAAGGTTTTTATTTTTATTTAAAAGAAGAAAGATAAGAAAAGAAAGTGTACGGACAAACTTGACTTTGTGTAATCCATGCATGGAAGAAGAAAGAACCCTACACCTACGGCTGGTATTATGGAGTCAGACTTCAATTTTTTTATTTTTTATTTATTGACTGATAGAAATTTGGAAAAGACTAATTTTAGTATTCCATATTTTGATAATAAAAAAATTCCAGAACCCTTGGATATTAGGGTATTTGGGTGGGTTAATATCCAACGGATAATGGGTTCCTGACACGTGGCACAGTTCTCAACTCACCAGTCTTATTCTAGCCAATCATATCACTGGACCACGTGACAGCGTGGCAGAACTTAGCCAATCACTTACTCGAGGAAATTAAGGTATCACGAAATTCGAGAGAGTTCAGTCAATTTTTTAATCAAATTTGATTATTTAAAATTACTCCGTATTAAATATGTTAAATTTAGGTCATATCATACTAAATTACATCGCATCAAACAGTAAATTCTGAACTCTGAAGTTATGTTTACTGAGGTTTTTCTTACTTTTCATTCAAATTACTGTTTTGTATGGCTTTTCGTGTTGGACTATGTTACAAGATTGCATTGATTTGACTAAAATAATTACTGAAGTAAGTATCTATTTTTAGATGTAATAATCATTTCATGAAATTATTCATATTGTTTGTTCATACTTGTACTCAATGTTGTTTAGTCAGTTGTTGAATTTACATCCAAATTCATTTGTTTTGTTTGTGAGATTTTTTCAAACCCGCTTGTTCTTCACTTTACGGTTTATAATTGATTGACGTATTATCAGTTTAAATTCTACAACTAATATGATTATTACTCCTGAATTTGCAATATTGATTGCATGTTCTTTTGTTTATTTTTAAAAACTTACTCAAGTAGAATATCTTTATTTTCGAGATAAAAGATTTGCAACTTACTTTTGTATGGAAATTAGTATGCTTTCGATTTTCTTAATTCCATTTTCTCTTTTTGCTGTTTTTGTGTATGTGCCTTTCTTTTACTTTTTTTTTTCTTTGGCTGTTTAGCAGCAATAAATGAAAAAAAAAAGAAGTACATGAATAATTAAAAAACTATGGGTGAGGTTTAGGTAAATAAATTATACGGAGTATGTCTTAAGCTTTCAAATTGGGTCAATGCTTACTCAATAACTAAAATGCTTAAGGACATAAAATGAATGTCAATATTCTGTTTAAGAGGTCAGAGGATGACCAAATATGTTGAAAGGAGAGTCATACTATTTGACTATGTGTATTATATCATGGTCAGGAAGGTAAATTTGCTTAAGTCAAATAACTACTACTCCTACAGTCTAGCCTCTCCGGCATGGTATTAATTTCACTATACACCATTCGTTACTAAATAAATACATCACTTGTACTCCTTATCTGTCCAAAAAAAAAAAAAAAAAAAAAAAGCAAACATCACTTATCTTTTGTTCTTTCACAATAAATACATCACTATTTTGTGATTTATTGACAATTATCTTGATTATATCAATGTAGATTAACCTCCCTTCCATATGTAAGTTTCACTATTTGTTGTGCAAATTTAAACTTTAATTAAACAATAATTTCTAATGCTTTTATTTTGTACATATACTTTTTGAAGCCCACGAAGTATGAAACTATTACTTCGTAATACTGGATTACATAGTTTGAACACATCGATAAATATATTTTAATAAAATTTATTCAAAGTAAACAAAAAAATTGTAAAATTAAAAGTAATTTTTTTAACATTTACGTCTCAAATCAGATGCCTTTGGCTTTTAAAGCTTTGCAATGACAAATAGTGATATGGTATATGGTTTTGATTATTTTTACAAGTAATTTTAAAAAAAAAAAAAAAAAAAAAAAAAAAGAAATGTGATGGTACTAGTATTATAGACTATACAAAGTTACATACCGCAGTGTTTCTTCAAAAAAAAAAAAAAAAAGTTACATAGCGTAGTTTTTCTTAAAAAAAAAAGTTACATACCGCAGTAGCTCATCAATATCACATGTTCTATGATTCTGTCTCAAAGTAAATTGACTACACTTCTATTTTGACATTTTAATAAGAAATCAATTCAGTGTTTAAGATGAACCACCTTTACTATTTAAAATATATTAAGTTTTTTCTGAAAAATAATTTTAATTTTTTTTGACAAAAATATTAATTTGAACCGTTTTGCCAAAACTCTAATGATCTTTTTCATAAGAATTTCAAATAATAATAATAATAATAATAATAATAATAATAATAATAATAATAATAATGTGTAGATTTAAAAGTGTAGACATTGAAAGGAGGATTTGAAACTGCAGTTTGTTTGTTTTTTTTTTTTAAATATTTTTTTTGATCCAAATTGACGTTATGTATGTGGTTGTTTATTATTTAGGATTATTATGTGTACGAACTTCTTACCTATCTTTAATTTTTTTTTTGAATGATACCTATCTTTAATTAGTTAGGAATATTTTGATTTTTTTTTTCTAGGAATTTTTTTTTTAAAAATTAGTAAAACCTCAAAGTAACACCATATTAGGTAGAATTGTTATCATAACATAAGTAACACCATATTAGGTAAAAATGTTATCATAACATAAGTAACACCATATTAGCTAGAAATGTTATCATAACATAAGAAAATGTTAGCTGGACATGATGCTATGGGAGGTTAAACTTGTTTTCTTATAAACGCAAAAGGAAACTAATGTAATACCTCTAATTCGTATTATATGCAACTTTGTTATATTATTTGTGAAATATAAAAAATTTCAAAGTTGCATATAATACGAGCCGGAGGTATAAATTGTTTCTTATTCTTTCTACATCCTCAATATTAGATATTTAGATTGAAAGACATAATATTTGTTATTTTCTTTGTCCTAATTTAGGTGTATTCCAAATGACACCTTCATAATTGTTTTTATACGTGTTATGAATATGATCTTTATTTATAATGTATATTTGAAAAATATAATCTACAAAAAAGTTGCATATAGTCAGTATCAGACATTATCCTTCGTTCAATATTTTAATAATTATACATATGCATTTTTTATAGTTTACTTTATATAGGCCTTTTTCTTATAAAAACACAGTTTACTTAATATGATAATTTCATAATAAAAAAAGAAATTATTTCATACAATTTCTTTTTGAATATGTTATGTGATATATTTTGAAAGAGAATGTGATTCATATCGTCGAATACAACCTTACATTAATAAGTTTTTTGTTAAATTTATTTTTTACAAGTTGTTCATATCATCGAATATAGCCTTATAATTAATTAAGCTTGTTGGCATCGTTTTTTGTTTGTAGTTTTCTGTTTTTTCGATTATCAAAAACCAAAAACAGGAAACAAGAAAAAAGATATTTCTCCTTTTCAATTGTCAGTTTTAAAAATTATCATGGTTTTACTAAGTTTTAATAATTTTTAATTCATTATATGACATGTATCATATTATTTTTTTTTTAAAAAAAGAAAAAAAACCAAAAAAAGTATGGTTTGAAAGAAGCTAGGTAGAAAGGCTTGTGTATAAGTATAGCTTCTTGTGTGTATCTTTTTTTTTTTTTTTGAAACATCTTGTGTGTATCTTTTGGTTGAATGTCTATCAACAATATTTATAGTTAGAGATGGAGGTTCAAAGAAATGGCCATGATGTTGTAGAATTTTCACGATCCATATCTTTTAATTGCCTTGAATGTCAAAAATTGTCTAGATCATATTAGTGGCTTGTATGATACAAGCTAGTAGAAAGTTCTAGTAAAATGAAGAGCAATACTAACCATGCTACAGTAGCTACACGTGTTTGAAAGCTTCTAGAACACGCATAAATTCATCATCAAAACAATGGTTTCATAAAATTTGACCCACCACAATATCATTTCTTGATGTATGTATTTATGAGATATGGTCATCATTGTTTACTAGACTGTTCAATGAAAAACAAGTATAAAAACTTACCGGAATGTTAGGTCATGGAACTAATTGATAATCTTTAGCTGCAGTGTCAAGGGCACAATTGACAGGTACAAGAAGGCGTGCTCTGATCAGACTGGTGCTGGATCAGTTGCTGAAGCCAATGCTCAGGTATAATGCAACTAATAACTAACCTCACTTGGTTGCTCACATTTCTTTCTTTTGATAAGAATAACATTTATATAAGTTGCTCACTGAATGAAAAAACAATAGCTACCTAAATCCCTAACCTAGAAATGTGATTTAGGTAATACAGTATTGTGTAAAATACTAGGGTAACATTAAAAACATAGGTCTAACAATTATAATTTTTGATGTAAATTGCAGTACTATCAGCAAGAGGCTGCCAAGCTGCGAGGCCAAATCAAAACTGCAACAGAGAACAACAGGTAAATTTCACTGTGTATATAAACCTTGATTAACAAAATGTTTAGAGCAAAAGTTACTGAAATAGAACAATAGGCTGCTTTCCAGGCATATGATGGGTGAAGGGCTGAGCAGCCTAAGTATGAAGGATCTGAAGAGCCTCGAGACTAAACTTGAGAAAGGAATTAACAGAATTCGGTCCAAAAAGGTAAATAAATAAGAAAGATACTATATGAAATTTGACCTGTTAATACATTTCTTTTGCCATCCTCTTGTAATTGAATCATCCTGAACTTTTGTGTTTTCCAGAATGAACTTCTTTTTGCTGAGATCGAGTTTATGCAGAAAAGGGTAAGTTAATCTGTCCCTATATCATATGTCTTTGAGTTGCTGATTTGACCATTATGATTTGACAAAACCATAATCCACATTATTAGCCTTATCCATCTAAGTTAGTACTCCGTAGATGATTAAACAATAGTAATCATGGTATATAAATAATCATTGATGTGAATTATGTGACTGAAGAGGAGTCTTTGCACATTTTCCTTGAAAAGTTATGAGCAGTCTGTAGTCTCCTTCTAGTCTTCCCCTTTCATTGGGTGAAATTGTAGGGTTTAATTGGACCTATGATTTGTTGCTAGTTGTATCAGTAAACAACCAGATTGAGTGAGTGAGTCCAAACATGAAAGTCATAATTGTGGCCTAAATATAATGTTACAGTTTAAATGAACCATTAGTCCGTTATTAATTTCATCTTGAAAAGTTTGTTCGGATGCTTTAATAGATTCATTCAAGTTAGTTCTATCTCACATAGTCGCCCTAACCCTTTGCAATTAAATGAGCCTTGAACAATGCTGGTAACATCATGAAAGAACTACTTATAACTTGGAACTAACCTGAATGATAATAATCTCTATTTTTTGGTTTTATGATAATAACCTCTATTTTCTAGTACTAAATATGATATAGTCTAGCTATTTGGACTTTACTATATACCCCTTGTTGTATCCTAGTTTTGTGACCTTTTAGCCATAGGCTAGGAAAGTTTACTGTGATTAAAGGCATACTAAAATTAATTAGGCATTAAACCTACCACTTGTAATCTTGTACTAGAAATTACAAACTACCTAGCTAGGAGAAAGGTAATATATAGGAGGTTGTGCAATTTGACATGAAATATCATCTACTCTTATTAATCAAATTTGTGAAAAAAGACTTTTTAAATGGTCGACTTTTAATAAAAGGATCTTTTAAGTGAAATGTTGTGAAAAAAGACCTTTTAAATTGTATTATTTTTATAGGGGATACTTGGGTGAGCTTCTTGGTGAATACTAAACAACGCCGGAACTTTGGCATTGACTTTCATGTGTTAGTTACGTGAGTTAAAAGAAATTTGTCTACTCAATACAAAGAGAGAAAGAAAGAGAAAGGAGGGAAAAATGAAAGGGGTGATTGGAGAAAGGAGGGAAATTTGGGGGGGAAAAATAATTTTTTTTTTCTACTCACGTGACTAACAAATGAAAGTCAACACCGGAGTTTCGGCATTGACCACCAAAAAAACATACCTCTACAAAAATAATACTCCATACAACATAAAAGGTTCATTTTCACAACTTTTTACTTGAATAGTCTTTTTTCACAAATTTGTCGGTAGTTACCATTTAACAGCACTTGCAAAGATATAATTTGCACTAAAAGTACTCAAGTTTGATATTTACATTTCCAAATTAAGAAGCAGTATCAGATGTCCACCATTTTCTTTGACAAAAAGTACTCAAGTTTGATATATACATTTCCAAATTAAACAAATTAGTTGTACTTGTTACAATATAATTGTATACCAGATTAATTGACAAAATTTGTTGCTTCTGCAGGAGATTGAGCTGCATAACAATAACCAGTTTCTCCGAGCAAGGGTATGCTTCACTTCACCCTCTCATTCTCACTTTTTTTCTTAACATCGAAAGCACAAATTAATGAACAACATGGAATTCGATAAAATTGCAGATATCTGAAAATGAAAGAGCTCAGCAAAGCATGAGCTTGATGCCAGGGGGCAGTGACTATGATCTTGTCCCTTCACAGTCGTCGTTTGATTCCCGGAATTACTTCCAAGTAAATGCCCTCCAACCCAATAATCAGTATGCACGCCAAGACCAGACCCCGCTCCAGTTAGTGTAACTATGCAACATAATGCAGATCAAACTGGCCGGAGCTGTGAGTGACCTAGTGGATTCGCTTATGAATGGGATCTAGTCCTGTAATCTAGCTTTTCGAGTCTATAAGGAAGTATGTAGTGTATGTTTGGTGTGCAGTGTGATTTGCATAACGTTTGATGCAACCTAAACTTTTAACTTAAATATCTTATCCAGTGTGATGGAGTATTTGACCTTAATTTTCGATATATTGTGCTGTTATTACATTTTAGCTACTGTATGGTCTGTATCCAGTTAGACTATTGCAATTTGAGACCACCATGGAGGAACAAAAGGAAGCCTATGTTCGCTACACGAGTTCCCCTCACTTCCTTTTGCAAGCAGTTCGTCATCATGTTATAGTTTCTTCCTCCATAATAACCACGTACTGCTGTCAATGCTGTCATTACTCATTAGAGGTCTTCATACTGTATTGTACCAATTGCTTCCTACCGTACACTAAATGCTTTATGCTTGCCTTCTATCAGTTCTATGTTACTGAGACTCGGGTACTGGTTTTGTATGCAAGTACAAATCTAAGTTTTGGACTTTCAAAACTTCAAAAAATAAGACATGTAGACATAGAGTACCCAAACTTGGACACAGGGATGTTGAACGTGGTATATTACTGGACATTTAGATGTACAAATAAACATAAGAGATATGTTGAACAGGACGTAATATATGAGGTTGGCCGACGATAAAAAGGGGTGATGGAGGATATGAAAGTTACAATCTCCTCTGGCCATCAGACTTCAAATAACCATTGATTGACGAAAAATAAATTCCCTTTAACAAGTTTTTTGGGCCGGGCGGTGCCCTAGTTATGATTGAACTTTGGAATACATTCTTTGACCTAAATGCCAATATTTGACTATTTTACCTCCAAGCGTTTTTTTACAGATTGAGATTTTTTTTTTTTTTTTTTTTGTGCGTGCCTTCCTTGCGCAGGGGCCATGCTAATCTTTTATGTATCGTTCCAATTTTATAAGAGATCTCCAAAGAGACATAGATTGAGAGATGTTATTAGCTTTTACTATTAACACAAATGTATAGTCTCCTATACCCAAGACCTAACTTGTCAATCAAAACTCCTAACATAGGATATATATATATACAAAGATGTACACAAGATATATCCTAACTTTTACATAAATATATCCTAACACTCCCTCTGAAGTTGGAGCATGTAAATCACGAATACCCATCTTGCTAAATTGAAAACAAAGTTGATGATTCGCAAGTGCCTTTATTAATATATTTGCTAATTGATGACATGTAGGAACATATAATGATTATGTTAAAACTTATATAAAAGGTTGAACCCTTTTCTTTCCAAAAAAAATTGTACCATTAATACTACTACCTCCGATCCAATTTACTCGCAACCAAGGAATATTTTATGTCACACAAATAATACTCCTTTGTTACGAGTAAATTGGACCGAAGGTAGTTTATTTTAATTACTAATAAACTAAAATAATTAAAATTGATTTGTATCATTTAAATATTGTTTAATATCATCATCAAACTTTTTAATGGTATATTCTACAAGTATTTCCCTATTGGCATGATGTGGCATTTATAACTTTATTTGTACAATAAGAAAAATATTCTACTCCCTCCTTCCTTATTTGATAGTCACTTTGGGCAATTTTCATAGGAATTAATAAACATGAATAAGAAGTAGCAAAATTATTGAAAAAGTAAATTGACATTGGTATGCAAAAAAGTAGAGAAAAAAAGAAATTATTAAAGTACATAGGGAAGCAAAATTTACATGAAAAAGTTAAATTTACACAAATATTTATGCATATTGGAGAGAATTTTGGTAAAAAATTAATATTAATGGTACTTGAAAAAAAGCAAATGTGGCTAACATATTGGGTCACAAAAATGAAAAAAAGTGACTATCAAATAGGGACGGAGGGAGTAGTAAATTTGTACCATAAGAATATTTAATAAGACTATTACACCATGTCACCATCTAATGGTATTATTTATAAATATTTATTTAGAGAAGGCATTGGGTGTGGCAAACCGCCCCAAAGAATTCGTGCGACAAGTATATATGATATGTAGTATTTGGTGGAGGACATGTATTATTCGATAGATGATATGTTCAACTTGTTGGAGAATATGTGTTTTTTTTATAGAGGATACGTACAGTTTGTTGGAGGACATATATTATTTGTTGGAGAACATGTATAGTTTGTTAGAGGATATATTATATTTGATAAAGAATATGTACAATTTATCTTTAATAGAGGATACATATAATTTGTTAGAAAATATGTACGTAGTGTTTGGTGGAGGATATGTGATATTTGATAGAGGATACGTACTATGTGTTTGAGGATATGTATTACCCCCTCCGTTTTTAAATATTTGTTCCACTTTCCTTTTTCGACCGTTTTTAAATATTTGCTCCATTTTCTTATTTGGAAAGCTTTTTGGCCTTTTACAATATTTAATTCATTTCTCTTAACTAGTGGGAGACAACATAATTGTATCTTATTACCTTTTGATTCGCTCTCCTCCAATTTATCTTTCACCAACCCCACTACCTACTTATATTATTACTTTATCTAATTTCTCCTAAAACTCCGCGCATGAAGAAGTTGAACAAGTATTTAAAAACGGAGGGAGTATTTGCTAGAGGATATGTATAACTTGTTGTAACATATGTGTTATTTGATAGAGAATACGCACAGTTTATTGGAGGATATATATTATTTGTTGGAGGATACGAATAGTTTGATGCCGCACAAATTTTTTTGGTACGGTTTGCCGCACCTAATACTTTGTGATTTATTTATTAGTATCTTATAAAAAATTAACATTATTTACAAAAATTCTCCCTAGCATTGTAAAATTGTATGTATGTAAAATTGTAAACATATAACTAGTATGTAATAGTACTTTCTCCCTAGCATGAACTAGACTTGGCAAACGGGTCGTTCGGGTCGGGTCAATTCGGGTCAGTAAACATTCATGTCGAGTTCCGGTCGGGTAAGGTCAATTTGGGTTTCGGGTTAGCATTTTAAGTCGGATCCGTTTAGGTCAGGTCAATTTGGGTCGGGTTAATTGGGTCGGGTCAATTTTTGGACCATATTCAGGTCAATTTCGGGTCGGGTCCTTTTGGGTCGGGTTAATTCGGGTCAAGGTAAGTTCGGGTCAGGTCACCAAAATAAATTCACTTTAAAAAAAAAGTTGAAAAAATAAATTAAAATCGTTAAAAAATACCTTGATGATTACCTATTACTGAGGAACGAAAGAAAGAAGCCCTAAACTAACTAATTTACCATTTCACCCTATTCACTGTAGGAATCGGGTCACTTCTGGTCGAGTAACTTCGGTTCGGGTTTTTTGGGTCGGGTCACTTAGGATCATGTCGATTCGGGTCAATCAAATTGTGTTAAAATCAGGTCGGGTCACTTTGGCTTTTGGGTTAGTTCAGGTCAAGTCAAGTTCAGATTCCGGCGGGTCAATTTTAAGTCGGGTCAGCTCAGGTCAACTTCGTTTTGGGTCGGGTTTCGGGTTAGTTTGAGTTTGGGCCATTTCGGGTCAACTTTCAGATCACGAATCGGATCAGGATTGCCAGGTCTAGTCTGAAGTACAATCCCACGTATAACACACTAGTGTCAAATAAAAGATCAAAACTGAAAACGGTAGACAAAAGCTCCAAATCAAAAACGACATCATGACTTGTATCTAAAACACGAAATGTGGAGAAGCATGACGATACTTTTCCAAATTAAATCAAACATTTTGTAAAAGCATTATGTCATCAAAAGTATAATTAGTAGCAGAAAGTATCAGCAAACAAATCCAACGTATAAAACGAAAGCTTGGATTATTTTTGCTACAAGTTTGTATTCGCACTAACGTCAATTGCGGTCCGTCCATGCATTGAATCAAATTGAGCGTTCTCAACTAGGATAATCAATCCCATACGGAACATAATGTAGTTGTCATGTATATATATTTGCCTACTTTCACACTAGTCAATGCACATAATCATTAATTTTTTGATATTCTGAAAGGATCTTGCAAACAACTAAGGAGCATCCCAAACATTAGATATTTAATTAGTATATATCCTTACCTTAAAAAAAGTATTTGATGATTCTTATAAATAGTGTTTGGACATTTACATTCTCTAAAATGTTATTTACTTATTTGCCCTTATTAATGTTAATTATCACTTTTTCTAAGTTCTTAAGAATAATGTGTGGACATTTATACCCTAAGAATATTTATTTAAATATTTTCCCCCATTAGTATTATTAACAATTAAATTTGTGATTTAAGACTAACTGAAAGAGCTACCCGGACATGGGAATTTATAGCATTCGCGTCGTGCGCGTCAGCTGCTCTAGTTATATAAATAGTATTAAACTTGGGATGTGTGTCAAGTCATGGCTCGGTGTAGCTAATAATGTGGTTAATTAGTTATAATTATATTTAATCAACTTATTTTAGTTGATATTCCATATCAACTTATTTCAGAAATTATAGTCAATTAAAATGGAGTTCATCAATATAAAATAAAATGACTTATGTATCACTTTTTTTTTCTTTTTTTTTTTTGAAAAAAAGAATTTGAATTTATTTAATGCCTACACTTAAATTTTTATGTGTTACATATAAATCTAAAAAATATATTATATATAAAAAAAAAAGAATATCAAATCATTTTAATTGAATTTTTTTTAAAAAAAATTAAACAACTTTTTAGGAGGAAAAATTTTAACAAAATTATACCAAGTGTTCAATTTGGTGATTACTTTAGTATATTGTATATAGTATAGAAATCATATATAGAAACAATACCAAAAAATAGTCGTTTTTCGACAGAACTAATCCGTCGGAATCACCCCAAAATCCTTCAGAAGTTGGAAATTCCTAACTAAAAAAAAAAACCCTCCACCCCACACCACCAGGCCACCACCCCCTACGGCTTCACCTCACACCAACCCCAACCTCCACCATCCCCCAACCCTCCACCAGCCTTAAACCCACACCACACGAACACCACCAGCCCAACCTTACAACCACCGCCACCAAAAAATAAATCGAAATATACCACAAATAACACGAAATTAGCGAATTTAAGTAAAAAAAAAAAAAAAAATCAAAACAAGGGAAACAAATCGAATTACAGTAAAATAAAATAAAAAGTTTAGCCATTTAGGGTCCTTTATCGTGGGTCTAGCTCTAATACCATGTTAAACGGGTCTGGGCCATACCCGTCACAACTGTTCACTATATACGATCAAAAATGTTCCAACTCAAAACCATATGATAATGGGAGGGGTAAACCCTTAGCTTTATAAAGTAGACACAACTTTCTTATTTCTTAAATTTGAGATACAGTTCCCACTCACATGGGGGTTTGGTCATGGGCTCAACAATTAATGTCAGATATTAGATTATTAATGTTAGATATTAAACTTTTCATGTTAGATATTATACTAGATTATTAATGTCAGATATAAAATTTTTTAATATCATACATTAGATTATTAATGTCAGATATATTAGACTTACGATAAGTTTAATATCACGCAAAAAGTTTTCATTTTCGTTACACTACAAGACTAAGCTACAAGAGTACTAATGTACTATAGGTGATTAAATACACCTAGGTGCACCGTGCATCAAAAATAAATTTATATTTTTTTTCTTATTTTAATTTATAAAGGATGATTCTTGCTCATTTAATTATCAATTGAGCGAAAAATACTCTTTAATACATCTTGTAACCGATTATTTATAAAAATTGTCACAAGAGTACAAGGTGTACCGCACACTAAGCACTATTATGTTGGCAACGCCCTCAAAAAGTATACGTAGTAATTTATTTGGCATTTGGTATGATGTGGTCAAAGACTTATTTTAAAGCAATAATATTATTCATTTGCCATACAACGAATTTGAAACTGACAAATAAAAAATGTAAATTAATGTAACAACTACATAGTGAATCTAAAATTTGAGTTACACACCCTTTCTTCTACTTTCAAAGACCTTGGCCCACTAAAAACTAGTTTGGTGAACCCATTAAGGGTCGAGCTTATTTGTAACATTCATCTTATATTATCCTACCCAAATTATATATAGGAACGTTCATCTTAACCTACCCAAATCATATATACTTATATAGTCATATAGATATAACTTCGTGTAAGTATTCATCCTATGTTGCATGTTGTATTTGGGCCGAGGTAAGCTTTTAGTATCGTGTATAGAATCATGCTAACTTCAAAGTAATTGCCTAATGCTCATCGGATGGACAAACAAGAACGGGTCGTTGTATGCAATTGTTGCTGCTACTTGATTCACAAATTCAGATGGATGAAATCCATCCATGTATCCGTGAAGGAGCCTGTTACGACAAGGTGGAGAAAGCGGCTCACACATGAAATCACTTCTTAATTTGCAACAATATGAATCCATTATAAACCCTGCAAAAATCAAATGGCCGGGATCCTATTAGAACAATATACACGTACTCTCCATAACGGAAATTTAAATTAATTTAAACTAGTAATGTAACAATTGTTGACCCACGTACCAAAAGGGAAGGAAGTCGAAGATTGCATGGCAAAGAGATTAATGAAGGTAAATTTGGCCTCAGGGAGCTTTGAATTGAAATCATCGACTAGAGAAACAAGCTTTGCATTAAAAAGTTCCACTGCTTTGTTGATTTCATCAACACATTTAGTTGAATTGAATTTAGCCTTTTCAGCTGGAGTGCAACCTATTCTAGCTAATCCAAATACCGCTATCTTCCTTGCACCAGAATCATATAGTGCCTACATAACAAAAAGCATTAGATAAAAAAAGTTAAAAAATAAAATAAAATAATTATCGGGTGTCACTTAACGTAGATTTGGAAGTGTTTTTCTTACTAATTAACAATCACACATGTAAGTATATAATAATGACAAACGACTATATATGATGCAGAAGCAATTTAATTAATCCTAAAAGTGTTGGACACACGCTACACCTAATGCAAAGTTGATATTCTATACTAGGCAAAAGTGATATTGCGCTATATCTTGTATTGTTGAGACCAATTTTGTCTTAAGTTAACAGACATACATATATATTATTATGTACACGGGTAGCAAAATTATGTGCATAAATTGGAAGAAAGGGAGGGAGGGAGGCGGAAAAAAAAAAACACACTTACCAGTAATCGAGCTTGATATCGAGATATGAGTAGTGTTGCATATTCGTCTTTGGTGAAGAGTTTGCTACTAGGAAATTGTTGTGGGAGGAAGTAGTTATTAATGTAGTCATTGCTACCAATATTAACAGTGTACAAACACTTGTTTAAGTAGTTAGAAATCGGTCCCTTAACCATCGATTGAAGCTTTGAGATTGTGACGTTGTAATTTTGTAGCTGCTGATCCAACCAAATTCGTTCACCCTGAAAATGGATATAACATTTATATATGGCAAACAAATAAAATTAAATAATCAAACCCTTTTGTAGAAAATGTTATTTTTGACCTTTTTATTAGGGAATTTTAGTTAATTACTTCCTTCAACTTGCCCTTCAAACCCTTCCATTTGGGTCTTAATTTTTTATTTTATTTTATTTTATTTTATTTTATTTTATTTTTTTCCAAACTAGTAAACCGATCCACATTCAATTTAAGCGAATCTTTAAAAAAAAAATTACTTAATAATATATTATTTACATTGTATAAATTATTAAAAAAAAAAGGAAATTTTGACAAACACCACCTTCTGTTATGTTCATTTTAGCAATTACCACCTTCTTTCTTTTTTTTTTTTTTTTTTTGAAAATTACCACCTTCTATTTTAAAAAAAATTCAAAAGTTACCACCTTCATGCCTCCCAACTACCACGTGACGTCATTTTGAGCCTATTTTTTCCCTTCCTTCCCTATTTCCCTCACGTTTCTCATTTCTAGTTGGATTCTCATTTCCCCTTTCACTTTTTGTCCCCCAAACCATCAATAATTCTTCGTCAATTTTTATTTGGATGAGTGAATTAAAGTGTTTTTGATTGTTTGGGGGAAAAGAAGTGAAAGGGGGGATGAGAATCAAGTTAGGAATGAGAAATGTGAGGGAAATAAGGAGGAAAGAGAAAGAATGGACCCAAAATGACGTCATATGGTAGTTGGGAGACAAAAAGGTGGTAACTTTTGATGTTTTTGAAAATAAAAGGTGGTAATTTAAAAAAAAAAAAAAAAAAAAAAAAAAAAAAAAAAAAATAGAAGGCGGTAATTGCTAAAATGGAAATAATAGAAGGTGGTAATTGTCAAAATTTCCAAAAAAGAAAAGCACAAAAGTTTATTTGTTTGATTATGTGATTAGTGAATGGGAAAAACGATTTTGAAGGTGTCATTTTTATTTTTTTCACAAGATGAAAGTGTCATCTTAAATTTCCATACTTCATGCAATTTTTTTTTCCTTATATTTTTGTATAGAAATTTTGAGACACAACTGACACAAGTAATGACCACCAATATTTACTGGTCATAATATATGTTTTTTTAAACAAAAATTATCATATTAATTTAACAACGAAAAGGGATTGTGGTAAATCGTTTTTTAAAATATGCTTTTGCCATGATTTTTTTGGTTCCCTTTTACAAACATAAAAATTTGCAAGATATATAGTTTATAATAGTACTCCGTACCAAATTTGATCCAGTTTCTGGGAGAATTCCTGAACCACCAGATGCGTAATTGACGCCTCTCAATGCATCTTGACCAATATGAGCACTATATGGTTGTATAAACTCTTTAAATCCCAAGAATTGAGCTGTAATATCACCAATAAAACAAAATAAATAACTAATTGGTTTACTATTATTTTCTTAAAAAAAACCAAGAACCATATGATATTATGATATACGAAGTATAGACTATCTTAATTACTACGTAGTATTTAAAGCTTGACAATACAATAATACATTAATAGATATTATAATCATAGTTGTTGCTCCGTCCACTTCCATGCAAGTAAAGTGTGACGGTATGAACCATGAATTACTCCATTTCATATTGATTTTAATGTCTCAGTCAAAGTCTTCTCTGAAGATCGACTATGATCAATAGTACTCTACAATCAATAAAAATAATGAACTAATGTGATTTTTATTGGATTCGTCTCATCATGTGTTAAGAACTATATTTTTATAATAAAAAGGTGAAAATAAAAATCATCTCTTAAAAAAGTAATGTTCTTGTTCATCTTAGCCACATGAAAGTAGTTTTTGTTAAAAGTACCTAAATACAAAACTTTGCATAAATCTATACTAGTTTGTAATGGTTAAATTATTTGCAAGATCAGATACCTAGTTACCCTAGCTTATCTATCTATGAATGATCAGCTGGATTAGTTGGTTAATATCTCGAATCCCAACTTCTATTGGGGTACTTAATCTTACCTTTACAAAATTAATTGTGTTATTATACTCGAGTACTTAAAATGATGCGATACAATTAAACAATTTATACATCACTTAATCTTGCTACACTTTTATATGCAAGTTAATTAGATTATTCAACTATAGCTATCTATTTTATCTTTTACAAAAATTCTGTAAAAATACCAATAAAATCATTACTATTAATCACCAACACATACATAAAAAGAGGGCATACCATAGAAAGTTTACTAAAAATCCTCGTTAATTTCACATGTAAAATTTATAGACAGCCTAACATATAGAAAATATGATTAAATGAACATAATTTAGCAACTATAGAAGGACAAACAAATTCATATGAATAGTAGATATTGTCTTTTTCCCGATCATTTCGACTATTTTTAGCATTGTTACATGCTTCGTGTATATATGTTTCGACTATTTTTAGCATTGTTACATGCTTCGTGTATATATGTTTCGACTATTTTTAGCATTGTTACATGCTTCGTGTATATATGTTGCCATATATAGTAAATATTGTGTTATGTTCTATTCTAACTTGAATCAAATTCGGGTAAATCAATTTTATTGTTAATACTTACTGATGAAATCTGCAATGGTACGTCCATTAGTAAACCTTCCGGTAGGAACTCCGCCAGGAAAATCGACACCATACGGTGAATAATTAGCTTTAGACGTAGTATTTAGGGCATTATTGTTGCCTGCATCTGATAGCGAATCTCCAAAGATGAAGTAACATGGCACCTCCGGATCACCATTAACAAAATTAGAGCTAATCACAACAAAAACGAAAAAAATTGCTCGAATCCGCAACATTCTATTTGTATTTTTGGTTAATAATTGGTAGTGAATTGAATTAATTACCTTCGAACTTTTAGTTATTGCATTATAAGATTAGAAGTAGTTATGTTATTTATAGTTGGATAATTTAATATAAAATGAAAAATAAAAAATAAAAAAAATTATAGAATAAAAAAGTCTAACAATCATTACAAGTTTACGTTCCTTTGTTTGGCCCATTGGTCGTATTATTGATCTACGTGGCCTATGATGGTAAAGTTGACAATTTGCATTGTAATTGAAAAGTTTGTTAGTAAAGGAAAGTAAAGTATTATTTTTATTCACATTAATATAGTATACTTGAAAGATTAAATAATTTGAAATTATTCGTTATTTAAGTATAATACTTTGTTTGGTGAGGGAATTGTTTTGTTTTTCAACAATAGGACTCAGATCAAACTGTATCTTCTTAGAAATTATTTAGGGTATTATTGTTGTCTGCATGGTTTACCTAAGGGTATTATTTGCGCATTTGGATGATTATTAGTCATTTCATTATCGAAATGAGCAAACGAATATCCTTGGGTGCACCATGCACTGCACCCGGGTGTATAACAATCACTCATATTTTCTACATTTTTTTTAAGTCTTGTATCTGTGGGCAAGACACTTTAGAGTAGGGGGTCAGAACTGGCAAAGGGGTTTCTATTCCCAAGCATTTTTACTTGACAAGCACCAAATTCCGAACTTTTGATTCATGAAATAAGAACCTTACAAAATGAGTCAAGCCTTAGATGATCATGAGTGGAGTCAAATAATGTAAAGATAGGGTATGGATGATAAAGGTATTACTATAATAGTGGACAACTTGCATTGGACATGATATAATAATTAACATTCTATTGTTTTGTCCAATAATACAAGTATGAATCAGTTCATAAGATGTGAATTATTCTTTATTCTATATGTCTTATGCCATCATGCCTAAATATAGGAATTTTATATTACAAAAATTTGTTTACACGTTGGTCGGAGTGTTACATATAGATTAAAATAATTATAAATAAAAATTTCAAACATGTGGAGATTTAATATCTGGGGTCAAATTTGCTTTGCTGTTGCTAACATGGGTGCATGATATCAAAATGATATAAAATATCAACTAATGATGATTGCATTATGGATAGTTTGTTGTAGAATTTTTTGCGTAAACGGATTGGAATTGAGGGCTAATCTTAAGATCTGGACGTGCATCCCAATTTTTGTGTGGATAGTGTGTAATAATGTCTAAAATCTCCCTTACACATAGAGGCGAACATAAAACATTCATTAACTTAGATCAAGTCAAAGTCAAACTAATATACGTGGTATTACTTTTCACTTACAATCAAAGTATTATTAAACTACTCCATTTTTCTTTTTTTTTTTCTTTTATTTTTTTATTTTTTTGTGGTGCTGAAGAGGGCCAAGCCCGAAAAAACAAAACAAATTACACAACTAATTGTGGCAGAGCCACCCCCGTAACATCCTCCTGAAGAAGTTAATTTATTTCGATCGGAGACTCATCGAAATAAATCTCCTTCTCCTCTTGGATAGCCCCTACATTAACAAGACGATCCGCAACTCTATTACCCTCCTTAAAACAATGAACAATACAAAAGAAATCACCAAAGACTCTAATCAAACTACGACACTCTTTTAAAAGGTGGAAGAACTCTCCTCCATGGATATCTTCATTGTTGATTGCATCAACACAAGCTTTATTGTCCGTTTGCAGCACTAATCTTGGTACCCCCATCTGTCGAGCCAAACGAAGCCCTGTGATTGCAGCAAGTAACTCGGCTTTGTAGGCGTTACGTACCAGTGCGTGGTTCCTACATGGGCTTGTACCGTGCATTGTACAGACGTTTCTCGCGGAAAGAACATATTATACAAATGTAAAGAACATACGGCTATAATGAAATGTACATACTATTAAATTGTAATGAACATATATTTGCACAAAAAAAAGTGAAAAGAACATATGTCCATGTTCTTTGATTGTCAGTATGATGTACTTTTTTATGTGATATAATGTTCATTGCTTATTGTAAAATGTTCTTTGAACTTTGTCTTTAAATTATGATGGGTATATATTAATAATGTTCATTACATAATATTACCATGTTTATTGTTAATATTAGAGATGTTCTTTAGATATATATATTTAAAAAAAAAAAAAAAAAACATAAAATTAGATGTTCTTTACAAACAGTTATATGTTCTTTACAAAATAATTGTATGTTTTTTAAAAAATACCTATGTGTTCTTGTCGTGTTTTTTGTCTGTACCAAGCATGGTACCACCGCATGTACCTTAAAATTTTCAGTTACAAATACCAATTATTATCATAGGCGTTGCAAAAACCAACTACTCCATTATCATCGAGAACAAAGTAGCAATTGGATTAATAAACTTAAGATCTGATCATGTTTATGCTATTTGTCTTCCGTGTCTCTCTCAATACTCATATGGATGATAGGTATGTTATTCGAGTTTGTCTTTGCTCTATTTTAATTTTATAACAAATTCAATTTATGCATGGTACTCTATCTATTGATTGGGTGTCAAAATCAATACATAAGTACCGCCAATTGATAACGATTACAACAACAATGATAATAATAATAATACTAGTATGTATTACAATAGTAACAAGTATCTTGTCAATCTAATTTGGTGTCGAGTTTTTTATAATATGAAGGTCAAAGTGAGTCACAATCAATAAGTTGGCTGTATGATTAAATTATTTCTGTCTTTAAAATTGGATTCAAATCAATGGCACTTTCTCCTAAGTCTATCCGGAGTAGTTATCAACCAGATTTGAGAAACTGACTTAAAATAGACAATTATCTTAACTACTGTATCCAAGTATTTATGAGAGAGTGGACTTACAAAATGACCTAAATTAATGTAAATTAACCCAACGTAACACCTTGATTAATGATATTAACCCTAGATTTTTTTTTTTTTTTTTTTTGAAGGAAGATATTAACTGAAATATGATAATAACGCATTACGCCTGATAACTATGATTCGTACCAAATCCATTCAAATCATGTTAGCAACCTTAACCCCAAATAAAATTAACTCAACAAAAACTTACAGTCTATGTAGCTTGCCGGAGATACGACTTGATCCACACTATGTTTGTTTCCTTTATTTTGTACAATTCGATTATGTTACCTAATTTAGATTTGTTTAAGTTGGTCCATCCACTTTGGGCCTAAGAAGACCAAGCCCAAATCAAATCTGTTTCAAGGGCCTAACCAATAAGACAAATGTCCTAGGTGTTTTTTAGGCTCAAACAACTACCAAATCCAATCCAGCATCTATATGAAGGCGAAATATAAATTATAAATAGATCTTCAATGGATTTCATTAATTAACTTACTTTCATTGTAGTTGCAGTCCTAAGACAACAACAAGAGACACCACACTTATTGCTCAAACAAAAAGCTTAGGTTTATGAGGAGTATTTTCGGACACTATCTACGAAGCTAGTTTACACGCTTACCTTAACAAGTCGTTAACTCATACAGTATAGTCTTTCTACGCAACGAGTGGATCTTAAGTTCATAATATAGGAAATTGTTTTAAAATACTGAACACATACTTTTTCCGTTTCTTTTTAGTTGACACGTTTTTTTAGTCACGTTTGTCAATGCACTTATTCAATCATTAATATCTTTAATTATTGATAAGTAAAAATTATGAAAAGTTGATATTTTGAAAGTATATAACGTGACGAATCTAACAAGATCCCGCATGACTATATTTTTCATCACGTATAGAGCACAAAATATGATCAAAGGGAGGTGGATGAATAATACTAAAGTCAAAACGTGTCAGCTAAAAAGAAACGGAGGTAGTATGTAAAATTAGTTTACTTTTTAAATATTTAAAATAGTTACAACACGTATGTGAAAAGCTGTTCATTTTATATATATTTGAAATTATCATAGCTCATATATGAAAAGTAGTTCTTTTTACTATTTCTCTAGGATTTGGCAATGCTTATTTGTGTTTTAGGTACGGCTTTGGAAGTCCACTACACCTCTAAATTCCATGTCCTATCTTTTTTGGAGGTAATATCATGGCCTCATGGGTGACATTGCAATTTTAGGGTTTGTAATGTAAGAATCTAATATTAACAAAGTAGAAGTACTCTTTAATTAAACTAGCTAAGACTGAAAGGCCATTCAAATTAAGCTGACATAACTTATTTTCGTACCTGTTTTACTTAAAAAGAGTAATTTCTTGAAAGAGAAATTTCACTAATCTTAGTCATACATCTGGGATATCCATGATTACCATGAAATATTCAGAAAGCACTCGGGAAGAGCTATATAGCTAAGAAAGGTTTATCCGTTCTTGGAAAGCTCATATCCTTAAAACGAGTTCATTAACAAGGCTTTGGAATAGCTAGAGAGTGTGTAGCCTAGAGGTGATCATGATATGCTCTGCCCGCAATCCCACTCCAATTTTCAATGGGCATTGTATTGTAGAGAAAAATCTGGCCCTAAAACACAGCCCAATCAAAAATATTTTTCATCCAAAAGCATTGCGCAAATTTTAACATGCACCATGGTGCATGTTAAACTGTGTGCACCACTAGTAATAAGATGCCACGTATTTAACAATTTGTCATCACTACCAACATTATTACCTCTCAGTATTTTCTCTCTCATCTCTTCTCCTCCCTCACACTTTCTTAATTTCTGATTTCTCCTCCTCCATCTTCTCTCTCCTCTATTTTTCTCTCTCTTAAATTCTTTCATTATTTTGTTTTTTATTTAATTTCTTTATCACTATTTTTAATCACCATAGATCGAGATCCTTTATATCTTCCTCTTACAATTCATAATTTCTAGCTAATTTCTCTCACCTCTAATTTTTTTTTCTTAAATTCATTCATTGTTGTTGATTGAATTCTTTCATCACCATTGTTGATGATTACCATATATTAATTTTAAAATTCGTTTTCTTCAACCTTCAATTAGTTTTTGCAAAGAAGTGATGTTTAAAATGGCGGATTTGACGAGGAGAAGGTGTTTAAGACGACGGAGATGATTATTTTCCAATGAGATTCCGTTGTCTAAATCACTATGGCTAGGTTTGAATTTCGAAATATGTAGATTTCATATTATTTTGATATTTTTTTTTGTTAGTGATATATGTGTATTCTATTATTAACAGATCTGTTTTTTGTTATATTTTGGTTTTTTTGAACATTTTAAGTTAAAATATGAACGTAGGATACGTTTCCTATAAATATATATTTTTACTGACATATATTTTTGGATTTATGAACATCTTAGCTATAATTTTGAACATGTGATACATTTCTTATGAACTTTTTTTAGATCTATGTATTTTGTAATCATTTAAAAAAAAATTAGATTAAATTAAAAAAAATTGGTGTTCTATACTTTATAATCTATATATTTGAACATTTGATTCTTTGCATATGATAATGTATTTTGTTTTCGATTTATGATTTAAAACCTTCTTATGTTTTGTAATTATGAAGCTATTATGTTAGATATTTTGACATGTATATGTTTTTTGTATGAACAATTGAGTTAAATTGATTATTTAAAAGATATTCATATATTTAATGTTATGTAAGCTGTTGAAAGTGTGTTGAATTTAATTTTTCATTTTTTTTTTGATGATTTTCAATATCATTTATAATTTAATTGTTGAATTGATACTTTAATTTGTATTTTATGAATATAATTTGTTTATATCATGTTTTTGAACATTTTCTTAATTTGAGTAACACACTTTCCATTGTATTTATTATCAAAAATGTTATTAGCGGTATTATATTATGAACACTGTTTCTATTTTTATGAACATTTTAGGTTACTTTGATGAATCTTTCCGTTTTACATTATTCTCTGAGTATGTGTATATGCTGTTAAGATAATAATTATAAACGTAATTATGAACATTTTTTTTCCAATATTTGAACTTTGTTGTTTTATTTTTGAACTCCAGTAATGATTATTATGAGCTGTGTTTGTTTATTGCAATTAGAACGTATGAAGTTGTTTATGAGGAAAGTCTGAAGGCTGAGCAACATTCTGAGCAGTGTCTTCATATCAAGAAGTTTTTGAAGGGTGTTTAGTGGTTGGGATTCAGAAGTTTATGTAGGGTGTTTAGTGGTTTGTGGTTAGGGTTCAAAAAATTTTGTAGAGGTTTCAGAGGTTTTATAGGGTGTTTAGTGGTTTGTGGTTAGGGTTCAAAAAATTTTGTAGGGGTTTCAGAGGTTTTGTAGGGTGTTCAATAGTTTGTGGTTGGGGTTCAAAAGTTTTTGTAAGGTGTTCATAAATTTTGGTAGGGTGTTCAGTGGTTCGTGGTTGGGTTTCAAAACTTTTTGTTGGGTGTTTAGTGGTTTGTGGTTGGGGTTTAGAAGTTTTTGTAGGGGGTTCAGAACTTTTTGTAGGGTGTTCATTAATTTGTGGTTGGGGTTCAAAAGTTTTTGTAGGGTGTTTAGTGGTTTGTGGTTGGGCCGGGTTTTTTAAAAGTTTTTGTAGGGTGTTCAGAGGTTTTTGTAAGGTGTTCAATGGTTTGTAGTTAGGGTTCAGAAGTTTTTGCAGAGGATGCAGAGGTTTTTGTAGGGTGTTTAGTGGTTTGTGGTTGGGGTTCAGAAGCTGTTGTAGGTTGTAAAAAGATTTTTGTATGTAGGTTGTTTAGTGGTTCGTGGTTGGGGTTAAGAAGTTTTTGTAGCGGGTTCAAAGGTTTTTGTAGGGTGTTCAATGGTTTGTAATTGGAGTTCAAAAGTTTTTGTAGGGGTTCAGAAGTTTTTGTAAGAGGTTCATTCCTGAACCGTTATTGATTCCTGAACTTCTAGTGCTTCTTCAAGCTAACCTACTTCTTGGGAGCTTTTACTTTTTGTTACTCTGCTTGTTGTAGGAATTTTTTCCTTCAGCTTTTTTAAAAGGGCATTCAGCATTGGTCTTTGAAGGGAGGTTCAGAGGTTTTTGAAGGGGTTCAGAGGTTTCTAGGTGCTTTTCACTTATTTCTTGGGGCTTTTCATCGGTTTCTATTAGGTTATTTGGGTTTTGTGGCTTTTCAATGGTTTTTGGGGGCTTTCTAGTGGTTTCTGGAGGCTTTACAGAAGTTAATTGGGGCTGTTCAATATATTATGGGTGTAGTTCTGATGTTTATGGGGGCTGATCAGTGTTTTGTGGGGGGTAGTTCAAATGTCTGTAGGGATTGTTCAATGTTTTGTGTGGCTAATTAGTGATTTTGGGGTTGATTAGTATTTTATGGGGGTAGATCAGATGTTTTAGGGTGCTAATTAGTGGTTTGTGGGGGCAAATAAGTGGTTTGTGAAGGCTGATCAGTTGCTATTGTGTGTTGTTCATAAGTTTATGGTGGTTGTTCAGTTCTTGGTTCATCAATCTGATAATTAAAAATCAAACAACAAAGTGAGCAAACAAATAATATCTCAACAAATTATTACATCATACGAACGTATTTAATTGAATTTCTAAACAAATTATTACTTCATAAAGCACATAATATATGGACATAAAGCACAACGTATATGAACATCAAACAAAAAATATATGAACATAAATATACCTGTTTTTTGGATTTCCTAATATTTCTTTGTCTAATTCTTCCAATAATTTTTGTTGAACAATTGGACTTCCTTCAGGTATATCATCTAACTTCTTTTTTGGTGTTCTGATATTGAACATTCGACTAATTGGATTATTAAAAAAAAATTAGGGTTTAATTTAGTATTCAATTAAAAAAATCAACAATTTAAGATAAAATTGGGATTTTGAGGAATATATTAATTACACTTCTTCATCTTCATTAATAGGAGAACACAGTTGTGATTTTCTACAAAAATTAGATTGAAAGATAAAAATTAAAACGACAATTATTTTTATGAATTTTGAAATTTGTTGAATAATATTAGCAAATTTAAAGAAATTTAAGTAATGTTCACCTTTTAAAAAGAGTAATATTTTGTATTTGTTTTTATCCATGGCAATAAAGCAGTTTTTTTGAGAGATTAAAATGGAGAGAGGAAAGAGAAAATTAAAGTGAGTAAATGAGGAAAGATTATGAAATTATGAGATGAAACATAATTTTTCAAACAAAATAAAAAATTGATATGACAGTTGAGAGAGGAGGAAACAATTTTTTCTTAATAAAAATCTGAATAAATATTGGGCTAGTAAGTAATGGGCATGTTATTTGGGTAGATATAGCTATTGGGCTGTTATTTGGGCCTGGTGCACCTATTTCTAGGTGCACCATGGTGTATGTAATACCAATTGAAAGCATTGGACAAGCATTTTTTAAACTTTTTTTGGCCCGGCCCGAAAAAGTTTAGGCATATGGTCCAATTTTGTAGGTTTTGGGCAAACATATTCACCCGAACCGATCCGACCCAACTTGGCTGGTTGTTTTATGCATTCAGCTTGACCCGGCCCATGATTACCTTTTTGTAGCCCATAGTCTTAAATATTGTTAGTGTAGACGCAATCACGTAAGCAATTATGATAGCGTGTTACAATCTACTATCACGTATTGCATCAAAAAACAATCTACTATCACGTATGAAACACATGAATAATATAGCGTGTTACAATCTACTCCATGCATTTATACTCTTTAACACTAGTCATATTAACAAATTAGTTAGTTATTGGGATGTCCATATCATGATTAATAAGAAAGATAAACGCACATGGTGAATGAGCACGGTATTCTCACAGTTAATATGAGAATATGAGATCTTACCTAACTAAATAAAAATAAAGACTAGAAGATCATATGTATGATTCTTAATAAACCCACATGCTACCACCCAACCACTGTGAACCCGATACCCATAAGGCCATAACCCATGCATTGGGCAATTAATTTCCTTCTCTTTCAACTTTAATGGTTTTTAATTTATATTAAAGGTTTTGCTATACATAGCCCTAAGGGCTATGCATAAGAATCAACAATTTCATATCATTAATTCTATTTTCTTGTTCCAATGGAATCTTATAGTATTATTAATTTAATTTATTATTAATTTAATGTAATATTATTTATGGGATAATTATTATCAAAATGCATTTATTAGCCCATTAAACTATTGTTTTGTTTTTTTTTTTTATATATTTTTCTTTCAAAATTAAACTATTGTATTTTATTTAATTATTTAAGCACTAACAATCTAACATCACACCAATAGAAAATTATACATACTGTAAAAAAAAATAAAAAATAGTAGTATTAAAATCCAAAATAAACACCGTGCAAATCAATCTTTTACCCACATTCTTCCAAGAAACATAAAGCAACCAAACCATCTATTAAACCAAGGAACCCAACCAACCCATCTATTAGATTATATTAAGTGGACAATACTGCAATTTAATATTGTTCAGCTAAGATTTTTTTTTTTTTTTTTAAAAAAAAAATAATACAAAAAAATTTTAAAAAATTGTTAATACATTGTTGTCGCCTGATTTGGTTTATTAGAAGTTAAACTTAGTTACTTTTCCTTTTCAAACTTTTAATTTGTTTCTACGTACTCCCATCCAAACAAAACTATGGAGTACTATTTCCATGCCTAGCCAATCTTCATTGGTTCAAAATATTTCATTCATATAGATCAAATAAAGGTATCTTATTAGAAGATGATGATATTGATTTTTTATTTTAATTTTTTGGAAAAAAGCATTTTCATGGTAATTAATTGTGTAGGTAAGAAAACTAGAAAAGTATTAATTACATTTTTGGATGGATTAGTTCTAGATTAATAATACTACTCCGTATAAGATTCCATTGAAAAAAGAAAAATACAATTAATGATATGAAATTGTTGATTCTTATGCATAGCCCTTAGGGCTATGTATAGCAAAACCCTTATATTAATCAAATAGCCAAACCAGTTAATTAACTAAACCACACAACGCATGTTACCAATCACAAAGTTGAATTATGTCAAATTTGAAGACACCAAGATAAGTTTAGATAAGATAAAATAAAGAGTAATATGTTTTATTAAGTACTGATATCAGTGATATGAATATATAATAAGGTCTAAAAGTAATGTTCAATAAGATAAGGTAAGGATTGGTTAAGTCAAATAATAAATAAGATAATGGTTGATAAATTGAAATAAACAAATATCACAAAATTTGATCAATTGACAATTGCCATTGATAAGAACGTTTTGAACATAAAGAGAGGTACAATTCTTTTTATTATTCTATCAACTATATTTTGAACAAGTACAAATATTACAATCAGCTAAAATGGAGATAACAAGATGAGAATGTTAAAAGACCAACTCAATCAAAAGTTTAACCCGGTGGTTGAATCCCAAGATTGGTTTATATATACTCTACCACATCCCCTCATACGAGAGTCCTTTGGGCTTGAAGTTATCTTATAGCTATACTAGGAAGATACAGTATATACCAGTATAATGTATATCACAAGAGTAATGTCAATATACAAGTTTGACATTATCTTTAATAAAGAACAATTATGGACAATAAATCTTGGTGCTAATTGGTAATCAATCGACTAATATTGATAGGATGCACAAATAAGGGATCTTGAGAGCTATATGAAGATATTGCAATTTGCTGATTTACAACTTGAGTTGGATGAATTCCGTCCATATATGCATACAACTTCCTATTTGGGCATGGTGGAGTGGATGACTTACACAGATTACTAATGGTTACTATTTCGCAACAAGTTGAATTCATGATCAAACCTGCAATATTTTTTCATGAATATAACATATAAAAATATATTTTTTAAAAAGGACAACAAATGTTACTTATAGATTAATCTTAGGGCGTATTCACTTCAGCTTAATATTAGTTCAGTTTAGTTCAACTCTAATAAGTTCTGTTCAATTTAGTTCAGTTTAGCTCTAATCAGTTTAGTTCAATTTAGTTCAGTTTAGCTTTAATCAGTTCAATTCAGTTCAACTTCTAATTTCCTTCTCTCATAAAATATTCATTTTAGCTTAGTTCAGATCAATTCAACTCCAATCAATTCAATTCAGTTCAGCTCAGTAAATGTGAACATAGCCTTAATCATTGAAGTCATTTTTATAAGTAAATGAAAAAAGTTTCAACTAGTACTCCAAAGTAAAATTTAGTTTAATTATTTACATGAATTACATATATATAGTAGTTTAGTAGTTAAATCATACGAAGTACAATGTAAGGGGAAAATAAAAATTCAAATATAATGATGAAAAATCAGTTTTACACAAAATTAAGTCGTAATTAATTTGCCAATTTTGTAGTTTAATTTGATATAATCAACAAAAGTTTGTTTCTTTTTTTACTTCCATTTATTGTAACAAGGTGCAAAATAAGTTAAAATAACTAATTAAAGCTACACACTTTTTACGCTCTTCATTCCTTCATTATTTCTTTTTATTTCAATATTACTTTTTATAAGATAGAGAAGTTTAAGTTGAAAGTAAAACGAATAGAAACAAAGAGAGTATATGATAATCGACAACCTACCCGGAAGAGCAGTTAAGTTTAAGATGGCAAAGGTATCAATGAATGTAAATTTGGCCCCATGAAGCTTTGTATTGAATTGATCCACAAGTGATACAAGCTTGGTATTAAAAAGTTGTACAGCTTGGTTCTTTTCTAATACACATGCAGTTGCAAAACTTTTTGTGACTTCAAATGGAAGGCAGCCTAATGGGCCCAGACCATAAACTGCTATCTTTCGTGCTCCGGAATCATATAGGGCCTATCAACAATAAATCACCCACAAAAAATGGCACACACAAAATTAGTACAGGATATTTCTTTTAAAAGTGTTAAATATAATATTAATACATTAATTTACGTGTGATTTTGCTATATATTTAATCATTCATACATACAATTAAGGAATTTGACAATTACCACATTCTGTTATGTCCATTTTAGCAATTACCATCTTCTATTTTTTTTTTTTTTTTTTTTTGAAAATTACCATTTTTTTTCAAAAACATTAAAAGTTACCTCTTTTTTGCCTCCCAACTACCACATGACGTTATTTTGGGCTTATTCTTTTCCTCTCCTCCCTATTTCCCTCACATTTCTCATTCCTAACTCGATTATCATCCCCCCTTTCACTTTTTTCCCCCAAACAATCAAAAACACTTCAATTCACACCTCCAAATCAAAATTGACGAACAATTATTGGTGGTTTGGGGGAAAAATGTGAAAGGGGAGAGATAATCCAAATAAGAATGAAAAATGTGAGGGAAATAGGGATGGAAGAGAAAGAATGGGCCCAAAATGACGTCACGTGTTAGTTGGGGGGCAAGAAAAATAGGGATGGAAGAGAAAGAATGGGCCCAAAATGACGTCACGTGTTAGTTGGGGGGCAAGAAGGTGATAACTTTTGATGTTTTTGAAAATAGAAGATGGTACTATTTTCAAAAAAAAAAAAAAAATAGAAGGTGTTAATTGCTAAAATGGATATAACAGAAGGTGGTAATTGTCAAAATTTCCTACAATTAATTATATCAAATTAAGAAAAGAAGATGAAGAAGAAGAAGAAAGCTAAACCTGTAACTGTGCTGTATATCGAGCAATGAGCATTGAAGAATATTCATCAGGAGAGTAGAATATGGAAAAAGGATAGAGTACTGGCAAGAAGTAGTTATTTATGTAGTCATTAGTGCCAATATTAACACTGTACAAACACTTGTTTAAGTAATTGCCAATTGATCCATTAACCTTCGATTCAAGCTTTGTGATTACCGTCTTGTAATTTTCTAATTGTCGATCCATCCACACTCGATCACCCTGAAAATGGTGAACGATTTACTTTTATTTTTAGTTTCTTTCAATACTTCTCATATTCGCAAAGTTTTATTTATATGCCTAGGCTTTCTCATTACTGAAGTTTTTTTCTTATCCAAAAAAGAAATTGCTGAAGTTTAATTCTTGTCACAAAAAAAAAAAAAAAAACAAACAAACAATTATTGAAGTTTAATTGTGAAACATTGTTAGGAATTTTTCATGTTTAAAGGTGAAAAAATTTGAAGGCTAATAAGCTACTCTAATTTAAGAATTGTAAGCCAATTTGTCATTTAAATGTAAATTAAAGTAAACAACATTACACATAGGGTTGTTCAGAGTGCGTTTGCAGTTTCAAATATGTGGTGTGGTTTTCGAAAATGACCGAATCGTGGTTTTGCGGTTTGATGCGGTTTTCAAATTATTTAGACCAAACTGCACTTTGATACGGTAGGTTTACACTGTTAATTAAACCATTTTTTTTTTAAAAAAAAAAATAAAATAAAAGAACTTAAAAGTATGATGTAATCTTTGACTATTTAGTAATTGAAGGTGTTCTCTCAAAAACAAAAAAAGTAATTCAAGGTTAAAAAAAGTTTAATATTCAAATTATAGGTTTATAATTACAAAATAAATTAAAAGTTTTTTTTTAAATAAAACATATAATTTTTTTTTTTAAATGTCATTAAATCGCAAATCGCATTTTGCGGTGCGTTTGGTTATAAGTGTGGTTTAGTGTGGTTTTGAAAAAAAATGCAAATTGCGGTTTGGTGTTGCTTAGGATCCAAATCGCACCGCGAACAACCCTAATTACAAAAAATTATGTAATTGCAACTTTACTTTAGGCCTGTTATTAGTTACTGAAAACAACTGATCTGAACTGAATTGAGCTGAAATGAATTGTTTATGAGAGTTGGAAATTAGAAATTGAAGTGAACTGAAATTAAGTTGAACAAAACAAGTTAGTGCTTGATTTTCAATTTTTTACTTTAAAAAAAATTGCAAAATTATGAAAATGCTACTAATGAGTTACAGCTTGATCATCTGATTATGATGATCTAATGATGCCGTTTTTTATATTATTATTATTTACTTTTTATAGTGCTAAACTACAACACTTTAAGAAAGACAAAAGACAAAAAAAAAAAAAAAAAAAAAAAAAAAAAAGTTGGGGTTAAAACAGTACCACATGATATGCGGTTTCTGTGAGAATTCCAGCGGAACCTGATGCGAAATTTACACCCTTTGATGCGTCTTGATCCGTATTGTTTCTATATGGCTCTATGAATCCTCCAAATCCCAAGAATTGGGCTGTACAATAAACATCTCAAAATGTACATATGATTTGAATCATTGGAATGCCACAAAATATAAGTACGATTTGAATCATTGGAATACTACGGATTACAAAGTAATACGAAGTATTTACCAAGTAATCCACCAAAAGTATTTTACACGAAAAAATTGTCCCAAATCTCTCACCATTTTCCTTATAATTATGCATTTTCCGGCAACAAAGGTTTTTGTTGTCTTTCTTTGCTCACTTGGAAAAAGGTTCTTTGGACGACCCAATTAATTCCAAGAACGACGACAAATTTGCATTTTTACGTCAATCATAAACAATTTAGGCCGGAAAATGGGAATGGGTGTCAACAATTGACAAGATAGTGCACTTTTTAGGTTATTATTTTTGCAATCTCTATTTGAAAAGGCTACAATTGGCCTAGTCAAAGTGAGTACCTTAAATGCTTTATTTGACAAATTTCCTTTGTTTAGATGTTAAATGCTTCCCACCTAGGACATCATATATTGAATAAGATTATGGTTAGATTTCAGGAAAACTCCTCAACTTGGAGTGCGTACCATTGATCAAAATATATGTATATATATATATATATATGTGTGTATATATATATATACAATATATATATATATATATATATATATATATATATATATATATATATATATATATATATATATATATATATATATGTGTGTGTGTGTGTGTGTGTATATATGTATATATATATATGTGTGTGTGTATATATATGTATATATAATATGTGTGTGTATATATATATGTATATATATATATGTGTGTATATATATATATATATATATATATATATATATATATATATATATATATATATATATATATATATATATATATATATATATATATATATATATATATATAATATGTGTGTGTGTGTATATATATATATATATGTGTGTGTGTGTGTGTATATATATATATATATATATATATATATATATATATATATATATATATATATATATATATATATATATATATATATATATATAATATATGTGTGTGTGTGTATATATGTGTGTGTGTGTGTGTGTGTATTAGCGTTTACACGGCTAATAATTCTATATACATATATATATTAGCGTTTACACGACTAATAATTCTAATCAGGTTAGAAAAACTAGTACGATTTAGACAAATATTATCATTATACAACTTCGGCACATACGAGCTATTGAGCTAACCAAAAACCAACGTTCGTAATGAAAAGTACCATTATCTATTAGAAATGAAGGTCGTATTATTTTAATTGTAATTAACTACCTTATAAAGTAGAAAATGTTGTAATTGAGTACCTTCCACCGAAATGACATGCCCCCTTTTCCCCCAAATTTTCTCGCTTTACACCAATTTAGCCCATAAAATCATCAAAGGGGTTGCAAATAAGTAGTATAAAATATGATTAATCGTATTGTTAAGGAAAAGAGTTGGTGTAAAGCGGGTTAATTTGGGGGAATGAGGGAATTAAGTCATTAAATGGTCAAGTGACATGGTTAACGCCGGGAAATAAAAGTCAAATGTGTTACGTTACAACACTTTATACTTTATAAGGTAGTTAATTACAACATTTTATTTTTAGGTTGTTTTTCGCAAAATCCGGAATTTAAAAGGTAGTTCTTCACAATAAAATCCATAAAATCAATTACTTTGTAAGGCTAATTAGCCAAATTGGTATAAAAGTTAGCACCCTTGTGACATATTGGTATAAAAGTTATCGCCGGCGACATATTGGTATTAAAGTTAACAAGTTTTGACAAATTGGTATAAAAGTTAGCTACCGGCGATATATTAGTATAAAAGTTAACAAATTGCGACAAATTGGTATAAAAATTAACATGTTGTGACATTTCACCCTTTTTTCTTGCCAAAGGAGTTTTTTTTTTTAATTATTAATTTTATTTGTTGTTAATTCTCATTTTATGCAAATAATTCTCTCCTCCATGCTCATGCACAAATAATCCTCAAAAAAAAGAATGAAAAGAGAAATTATTATGATTTAATGTCTCAAAAGTTAAAATTGGCATAGTTTATTTGTAATTAAGCATGCACATTTTATTTTCCTATACATATATAATATATTTATAATCAAACATAAATATAGTAAACTTACCGATATAATCTACACAATTGAGACCATTGGTAAACCTTCCGGTGGGAGTTCCTCCTGGAAAATCAACACCATATGGTGGATAATTGGCTTTAGCTAGTGAAAACAGCGCATTATTATTGCCTGCATCTGAGTATGAGTCTCCAAATATGAAGAAACATGGCACTTTTGGTTCACAATTAGCCAAAGTTAAGCACATAAGAAATATGAAACTGGATAAACTTCTCCACATTTTTTTGGGGTAATTTTTGTTGTATTATATTGAGAAAATTTTCAATCTAGCAATTAACAACATGTATATGCATAATAAACTTCTGATACATTAAGGCATGTTAAGATTTTGTTTCAAAAAAAAAAAAGGCATGTTAAGATTTTGTTTATAAAAGATTTAAATTATTCTCCATAATTTTATGTCCACACAAAAAAGTTAGAGAGAGAAAAAAGGACAACTATCATCGAACTGTAAGATTTTGATTGACATTAATTTAGACAATTAGATGGTTGACAACTATCATGAGGTTGAGTGAACTTTTTTATTTTGGGGGTAGGTAATCAAGGCTGTTTAACATATACCTAATCCTAACTGATAGAATATGATAAATATTCTAGATATTATTTTGTATAGAAGGATATATTTTTGTAAATATTCTGGAATTATCTTGTGAATTTACCTAACGTGTTTAGGGCTCCTATTGTAACCCTATATATATTATTCAATGGAATACACTCCAACCCAAAGAGTTTACAGTATCTAACATGGTATCAGAGCTTTAGGTTATGATCTAGCTTCCGCAATTTATTTTTTTAAATTGATAACTTTTTTTTGTGTTACTAGTTAATCATAAAATGGAAAGTATAATAATATAAAAATAATCAATACGGAGTATCATTTTATTACATTAACTTATTAAAAATCTTTGCAAATGACTAATATAAAGGTATAAAAAAAATATGAAATAAACTTGGAAAAAATATTTTGGTCATTGAAAAGAATCTAATTACAGAAGATTTGGAAAAATAAAAATAAAAATATTTCGGTGGGAAATTAACCGACACAGTCAAATTTGACACAATTGCCTATGATCTAATTTGACCATTCAATGTCACAAAAAAAAAAAAAAAAAAAAAAAAATTGACCATTCAATCTATCTAACTATATATTAAAAGGTGTTCCTTTCAAATTAATAGTGCAACGTAGCACTATTCAAAGTATACGAGTCATGTCACAACGCCACGTAAGTTTGCCACTTTATTTATCAAAATAAAATTACTTTGAGCTAGATTCAAACCTATAACCTCTGATACATAAATGTAATACATTTACCATCTCAACCAACTTTTACTAATGTTTCAAATTTCACATATCTATTATGTAAATTAGAGGTAATATAATTCATTTATTTTTCACACGATTAGAATACACATACATACATACAAGGTAAAAAAATTGACATCCGCGGTACTGCCCGAACCGCTACACACATACACTAACTATACAGACAATTGAACATAATTGTTAAATTGAAGAAATACACAACTAGCAATTTGGGGCATCGCCCGGGACACACACTAGTTTAATAATTCAGTATAAGTGAAAATAGAAAAAAAAATAATAAATCTTAAGCAATTATGAAACTATATACTAATACCCATTTAACAAAATTTAACATGATAAATTTTTTTAAAATGAAATTTAATTGTAAGAAATATAGTCAAAATTAGTATATTAATATTGAAAAAGTCAAATTTTGTCAATTATAATTAAACATAGATAGTAACACGTAATTATGTGTTGAAGAAAAGAGGAGAGGAAGAAAGACTATATTTAAGAGCATCTCCAATGATTAATTTTATGATTTGCTTGTAATAAATATATAAAATGCATATCTATATACTTACCATTAAAGAACGAAAAAACTGAGTATCTTGTAATTTTACAAGCTACTATCTATAGCCCAAATATGTTACATGCTTAATTGAAAAAAGAGACAATGAAACTCCACTCATATCGTGACATATGTGTACAACCAAAAAAAAAAGTTAATTTTTTTTCCAAACTACAACATTGTAGGCTTGTAGCTCACTGAAAACTTTGTAAACTAAAAATTGCAGTATCTTGAAAATTGATGTGGCATGGTAGCTTACCATATATACCATTAGAGACTCCAATTGTTGCTTATAAGGACCTGCATGCTATATTAATTTAATTCTCTAGCTACCAGCTTATTCCCACCGGGGAGAGAGAAAAAGTGTCTCTTTCAAACTATTATAGCCAAAATTAAACATGTTACGTGCTTGATTGAAAATAAAGCTCCACCAATAATGTGACATGTGTATTGTATTTAAGTTTTTATATTTTATATTCTTTTATATTTTCTATTTTTCGTAAGCTACTACAACTACAAGCTATAAATTGTAGCCAATTATTGAGAGAGCATATATAGGGTTGGTGAAAAACTTACCCGACCCGAAAGGTTTATTTGAAATCGAATTGTTTTCGAACTGGTTGAATCCGAAATTTTTTCATTCAAATCTGATTTGGAATCTTCTCGAACTTAACTTGAAATCAATTTACCCGGTAATTTACCATCCGAACCCAACTTAGTATCGACTCATTGTTTATTCGAAACCAATAAAACCCAATAATACAAGAACTAAATTCAATTTAACTCAAAAAAAATCTACCTGAAACCATTTACACCCAAGAAATACCTCATTTACCCGACCCTTAATCAACCCTATCCAAAACTACCCACGACCCCATTAAGGTCGACCCAAAAATTATTAGTTAATTAGTTATCGACTTATTGATTATAGTGGAGACCAAAGAGGGATTTTAAATATAAATTGTAGTTCATGAGGGTTATACATAATCTTGAGTAGAAGAGAGAAATTCTAAAACGCTTGTTAAATAGGGTTGATAGGAGTGGAAGATAATTTATATACTTGTGTAAAATAAATAAATAAATAAAAACTTAATAATGAGTTTAATATTACATATGATTGTTTCAAACTAAGATCTAATCAAAACTAAATTGATTTGAACTGAAATCTAACTGAATCCGAATTGACCTGCTCCAATGTCTATCAAATCCATTTTGACTCAAATAAACCCAATTAAATCCGACTCTAAGCTCACCTTAACTCAATATGACTCGACCCGAATTCGATTTATACCTGACCAAACTTAGACCCACCTTTGACTCGAATACAATTAAGCTTGATCTGACTTGATTTGATTTGATAGGATAAAATAACCTATCATTACTCTATCCAAACACCCCTACCCATTGTGGGTTACCCAAACTCCATCTGGGTAACCGATTTGACACCTCTAATTAATGTTAATTACTTGGATTTATGATATGGGATGCACACACACACATATAATATAATATATAATATATATATATATATATATAATATAATATAATATATATAATATATAATATATATATATATATATAATATATAATATTTATATATAATATATATAATATATATATATATATTTATTTATTTTAAGATCATGTGAGAATCAAGGTGTATAATGAGAACTAGAAACCAATTTGATGGCTTACAATTCATCCGCTTTCATTAATGGCATATTTGTAATTTCTTAACTTTTTTTCCCAATTTTTTAAACTTTTAAGTCAATTTTATTTTATTTTATGACTGACTTCATTTACCCTTACTATCATTTACCTTTTAGAAATGAAACTGGAAATTACTTTGAAAAGTTGAAATATTACAAAAATGTCCTTAATGACACGGGAAGCATATGGACCATCCAATTAACATGATCTAAGGGTCTAGATTAGTTCATAGTTCTCATTTTAGCTTTGGTTCTCATGCATTTTTAATATACTAAATAGTTTTTGGATCCGGGCGATGCCCCGGATTATTACATGGAATTGAACATTTATATACATTGTAATGTATGATTTAATTTTCTTGCAATTAAATTTGTTGTTTATATAGTCATTTGCTACATATTAATTTTTTGTATTCAAATGATTGCATAAAAAATTACCTAGCTTGGTGGTAAGATACTTAGTTCAAGAATTAGAGGTTGTGGGTTCAATTCTTGCGGAGAACTTTTTTTTTTTTTTTTTTTTTTTTTTAATTATTGTGAGTCCATGACATGGAATGAAAAACAAATGGAAGAAGAGCCACGTGGCGTAATGAATAGTTGAGTAGGTGACGTGGTGTAGTGAGGAGAGCTTACGTGACACGTGGACGTTCTTAGGAACGCCTTTTAATATATTAGTATAGATATAGATGTTCATATATTTTTTGATGTGTTCACATTTTATTGCTAAATGTTCACTTTATTTACGTGTTTATTTTTTATTATTAAAATTTCATTTTTAAGTGTTCATCATTTTTTTTTTGTACAAGATGCTCATTTTTAAGGTCGTGGTCAAGCAATTCTATGATTGTTTTTATGACTTTTTGTCAAAAACTATCCGATAGAACCCAAATTTTGTGAGAAATTACGTAATAAAAAAAATGTTGTAACAAACTACCTAATAATGGTAAAATGTTGTAATAAAAAACTATTGAAGAAAAGGTAAGTGTTGTAAAATACTACTTATACTAGATTCCACCATTGACCAACCTCAAAACATTCTCAAAACCACCGCTTTCGTCCCCAAAATTAACACAACTTGCTTGTAATCGCCTCCACCAAAGCTAAACCATCTTTCAACCCAAAATCACCACCTCTAACCCTAAAAACTACCATCCCGAAGCACTAAATGTACCCTCACCAACTCGAAATGTCCTCCAACCACCCCGAATATAACCTTACCACCTTGAAAACCAATCCTCACGGTCGTTTCGAGGAGTGTGTTAAGGTAAATCAACATCATAAAATTAAGTCAACGGTGAAAATAAGGTCAAAGGTAGTATCTTATAGCATTTTACCTATTATTAGGTAGTATTTTACAATATTTATCACAAAATTTTTGTTTTATTAGGTAGTTTCTCACAAAAAGTTCTTGTTTTTAACATATTCACTTTTTAATACTACTCCGTAGTGTTCAGTTTTTTTTACATATTTTTTTTTTTTTTACGTGTTTTAATTTCTTTTACTAAATGTTCAATTTCATTTTTTAGGGTATGATGCAGCTATCCGACATAGCTAAAACTTATTGAAACATAAGAATAATTGTGCCTTTCGCTATTGCTTTTCACTAAACATGAGCCCCTGTACAATAGGGACGCTGGGACGGTTGGAAAATGATCTTAATAAAAGCAAATGTTTCAATTCAAACGGACCATTGTCAATTGATCGTTACTAGCTCAATTTTATTTGCAGCATAAAAAAGAAATACACATTTGCAAATTACGTGATTTAAATCACATTTATTTATTCTAAATACCAAGAGCCAATTTTGGTACGTATCAGTATAATGCCCTAAGCTGACTGATAGCTAACTGACTGATACTCATCGGATGAACAAACACAGGAACCGGAGTACTATATGAAATTGTTGCAATCAGTTCATTCAGAATTTCAGTTGGATGAAGTCCGTCGTAGAATGAATATAGGGTACGAATCGCGCAAGGCTGACTAAATGGCACACATTGGAAATCACTAGTCCTCACTTGGCAACAAGTCGAGTTTGTGATAACACCTGCAATAGTTGTTTAACACGTATGTATATTAGCACGGGAACAATCTAGTATATAGATATAGTACGTAGATCTTAAATAAAAATTCATTAATTGCCTCGTCGACCTACCAGGAGGAAGAGGATTTAAGGTTTGGATGGCAAAGAAATCAATGAATGTAAATTTGGCCCCAACGAGATTTGCATTGAAGGAGTCGATAAGTGTAACAAGATTCTTATTGAAAAGCTGGACTGCGACGTTGATTTCTTGTACACATTGTAGTGTTGATGTATTAAATCTAGCCTTTTCAGCTGGAGTGCAACCTATTTGACCTAAACCAAATATGGCAAACTTCCTTGCTCCTGAATTATACAGTACCTTCACACAATAAACATGATAAAAATATGTCTTAACACAATTTTTTTTGTTTATTAAATACTCCGTATAATAGAATAAATAGTTAAAATTATTACTACGTATACTATAAGCACATACTTTTCCCGTTGTTTCATACTAGCACTATAAGGGTTTGTACACTACTCAATTACTCATACACTTTTTTAAAAACAATTACTCATACACTTTCCTTCAACCACATTTTTTTGGGAGAATCGGTCAAAAATGGTTATAATATGGGACCTTAAAATTAGTTGTTATAACTTATACTTCCTCCATTTCTTTATAGTTGTAACACACACTTTATCATGGTATTTAAGAAAAGTGGACCTCGCTTGTTATAATACACTTAAAATGGAGTTAAAAGGTTCTTAGGAGTATAATCAAGTGAGCCATGTGTTTTAATTAAAGGTAATAGTACGAAGTACAATTTTTACCATAAAAACCTTTCTTTTATGGTGTTGCAAGTATTGTGACATTTTCATTTTAGGGAAATGTTACAACTATAAAGAATCGAAGGAAGTATGCAATATAGTCGGTGTAAGTTTTTTTTAATTTTTATTTATTTTTTATTTTTAAAGGTAAGGAGAAAGGTCCATACCTTACCTCTACCCTCACGGTTTTTTGTTCTGGTTTTTCCGGGTCAGAAACTTTAGGAGTGAGGGGTGAAAGGTAAGGGATACCCACCCTCAAAGTGTCACTAGTGGCCTAGTGGGGATAAAACCTCCAAGGTACAATCCTTATACCATTTGTCCATATTAAATGACTATATTCTATGAATATTTAATTATAGTTTTTGAATGCTTTAGCTAGTTTTTTGAACCATTTTGTTGTTTCTTTAAATTCAGTTTGGATTTTTGGATAGGATAAGCGAGGAGTAGCTAGAAACAAATAAAATACCTGTAATTGTGCTCGATATCGATCAATGAGTAGATTGGCAAATTGGTCAGGTGTGAAGAGCCTCTTAGAAGGAAACAATTGTGGCATGAAGTAATTGTTGATGTAGTCATCACTACCAATATTAACAGTGTACAAGCACTTGTTTAAGTAGTTTGCTACTGGACCTTGAACCTTTGATTGAAGCCTTGAGATTATCATCATATAATTTTGTAATTGTCGATCCATCCACATTCGATCACCCTGAAATGGCAGAGAAAACATATGCTAAATACAAAAATAGCTAGCACTTGTAAAAACAGGCTGTTACCTAGGCTTACCTCTTTTATGAAGAATGTGTTAAAAATGAATTTAAAAAAAAAAAAGATACTACCTCTGCTTCACATTACTCGCAACAAAGAAATATTTTCATGTCTCACAATTAATATCCCTTTGTTGCGAGTAATGCGAAGCGAAGGTAGTACATTAATGGGCTAGAAATCTAGAATTACAAGGATGGGAGTTTGAAATATTTTGAATGAAAGTTGAAAAAACAAACTCTGAAATTAATATATAGATTATTATAAAAGTTAATATTCGTAAATTACAAATGGAGACAAATCATCAAACAAGATTACAGTTATTGTATTTCTCTCTCTTCAAAAAACCCTAAAATTTTTCTTGTTCTCTCTCTTCAAACCTAGCCATCGATTTTTATCGATGGTAAGCCCCAAGTGCTCCTTTATTTTAACGTCTTTAGTCAATAAAGATCACCAACAATATGATGATTATAGTCAGTCCCTCCATGTAGGGTTTAGTATTATTTGTTTGTTTGTTTTTAGCGTGTACAGAATACAAATTTGGAAAATTCGTCTAGTAAATTTGTGGAATTGCGGGTATGTTGGTATAGGGGTGTAGATTTAGAAGATTTGTCTTGCAAATATGCAGATCTTGATGACCAATCAAGTTTTATCACTTTTGCGACTATACATCAATGGAGCTTCGTTAAAAACAATGCAAAGACATCTAAAATTACCCAGGATCAGTTTAGAAGCGATGCCATTAGTTTAAGGGTGTTTAATTCTTGTATTGAGAATTGAGATCTTTTAAGGGAAGATTGTAAATGTCGAATGACGATTATTATTTAATGAATTCACCCCCTCCCTATTCTATAAAAAAAAAAAAAAAAAAAATTACAGTTGTTGTGTTTTGACTTATTGACTGTATTTATTGATAAAATATTAGATTGCATCAACATTTTATATATATATATATATATATATATATATATATATTAAACAACTTAGATAAACAAAAGGAGTACTACTAGTCTACTAGTTTACCTTTTTATTCAATATAATACGGAGAAAAACTCAAAAACAAGCTAGAATAAATTAAACCATTTAAAATAAATTAAAGCATTTAGAAATCAATAAAAATATTCATACCAAGTTTGATCCAGTTTCCATGAGAATTCCACCAGCTTCTGATGCAAAATTAATGCCACTTAATATATCTTGATCTGTATGATTGCTGTATGGTTTTATTAAATTCGGGAACCCCAAGAATTGAGCTGTTGAATAAACACATTAAAATTAGGAAAAAAAAAAAAAACAATTCATTTAATTAGTCTGTGTGTTTTGGTGGAAAATTGTTAAATTCCGAAACAATATAAAATGGGTTCTCCAATGTGGGACACTCATAAGTGGAATACAATGGGTTTCAACACTCCCCCTCACTTATGAGTGTCCTTAAAACTTCAGAGCTAACTGGATAAGGCCAGATCAATAATCTTCTTAGGGGCTGGACATCCTGTGAAGGTAAATCCTTATCCAGTAGCGATTAAATACCCAGTTTAGAAGAGACCCGCAACCCAGGCTCTGATACCATGTTAAATTCCGAAACAATATGAAATGGGCCTGGGCAACCCGAACAAGGAGGAGGAGAGTTTGGGCCACAAACAAGGCTTTGGAGCTTCCATACTAAAACCAATTGACAATAGTAGGAGGTACTGCTCTACCTTATAAAGTGAAACCATCTCTCCTCTTTCTCCAATACGGGACACTCATAAGTGGACTACAATGGGTTTCAACAAAAATATTTTCATTTTATAAAGAAAGTATGCCACAAATTCTTCTTTACTTTTCACTTCTCTATTTCTATCCTCTATCATATCATTCCCCTCCCTTTTACTTCAATTTTTCATTTTCTCCATTAGTTTTCCTAAAATCAAATAAACAAAGTAAAATCCCTAGCTTCCATAATCATGTTTTCTATTGAACTTTGTTTTCTTTTGAAAAAAACTATTTACGAAATATGTTTTCTATCAAAACAAACAAGTCTTCGTGTAATTACATATTTACATTAGAGTAATATAAGGATCAAAGAAATGAATGCTAGTGTTTACTTACTGATAAAGTCTACAATAGTGCGGCCATTGGTAAACCTTTCAGGTCCGCTAGGAAAATCAACTCCATACGGCGGATAATTTGCTTTAGCCATTGTTCTGAGCTCATTGTTGTTACCAGCATCCGATAACGAGTCACCGAAAATGAAGTGACAAGGTACTATCGGTGACGCTCCATTAGCAAACAAAACAAAGCAAAAAAAAGCAAGAACAAAGATAGTTGTAACTCTCAACATTTTTTAGGGGAATTTGCTTGCTTAAAAAAGGTTACTTGCGAATTGTGATACTTAAAATGCATAACTGTTATGTATATATAGCACGGAGTTATGGATAACAATCATCGGATGTTTAATGCCTTGTTTGACATTTATGGAATGATTTATCAGATGATAACTGACTGCATTAATTAGTAGTTTAACATTATTTGATTTTCAACTATTGATTACAAGACTTCTACTGTATGTGTAATAATTTAATAGTTTTTTCTTTTTTCTTTTTTTTTTTTCTTTTTAATCATAAACTTTTAAACCTAAAATTCTCAAAATCTAATCAATTCCCTTATTTTTATTTTTAAATAACATCCAAATAGCTTCCAACCTTCCAAATTAAAAACAAAAATTTGTACGTTAGAATGGATGGCGAGACTTTATATTCTTCTGTTATGTTCGGATTTCTCTCTATCTTAAGGGCCTGTTCATATTTACTGAATTGAGCTTAACTGAACTGAACTGAACTGATTGGAGCTGAACTGAAATGAATTGAGCTGAAATGAAGATTTTATGTGAGAGGAAAATTAAGAGCTGAACTGAACTGAACTGAATTGATTGGAGCTGAACTGAACTGAAATTAAGTAAATGTGAACAGACCCTAAGTTTGTCTCAATTATAATCTAAGCTATGTATAAAATTTAACTTTATATTATGTTATGTTATCTACTAATAAATTATTGGAAAACTTTTGTATACACCCGGTTTTCAGTAATCTACTGTACATCGGGTACACTTTTGTCAGATTTAGTGTCACTTTTGTCAAATTTAGTATCACTTTTGTCAAATTTGTCAATAAAGCATAAATAACTCATATATATCAAGGTAACTTTTATGCGTTTTTAGTGTAACTTTTGCGTATTTTATTGTCACTTTATAACGGATGTTCAGTAATTTACTGAACATCCGTTTTATTTAAAATTTTGTGTAAATTATTATTCTTAAAAATATTCGGATGATCTTTTTTTCAATAAAATACAAGGTTGAGACATACTTCATATTACGAGTATAAAATTTTTAGTTAAGGAAAATTCGAATTTTCTTAATACTTTATGTCTTTACTTGTTTTTGAAAGCTTTCAACTCTATTATTTTAGATCTTGTTTTTGGCAGAAACTTTATTACCTTACTCCTCTTACCTCACCATATATATATTTACATATTTTTTGCTCACTTTTTCTTACATTATTACCTACATTTAGCTTACACCTTTCCAAACTTTTACGGAATATACATACACCTCCGAATGTTATCCATAATTTACACTCACCCATCAAAACAAACTTAAAAATAAATCGAATGTATTATAAAATATTGTATATCCGTTATAAAGTGTTGAGTCCAAGATAAAACCCACATGTGAGTGGTGTGTTGTCCTACATTATTTGAGTGTATAAGTGTTGGAAAGTGTATCCCACATTGAAAAAACAAGAAAGTTGTGTCCACTTTATAAGGCTAAGGGGCTAATCCCCTCATTGTCATATGGTTTTGAGGTGTAACCTCCTTGGACTTGTATAGTGGACAGTTGTAACGGGTGTGACCCAAACCCGTTTATCATGGTATCAAAGCCAGGTTAGGCTGTGTTGTGATCTGGGCCATTATTATGGACAACTCACATGTTAGGGGGAGTGTTGAGCCCAAGAGAAAACCTACATGTGAGTGGTGTGTTGTCCCATATTAAATGAGTGTATAAGTATTAGGAAGTATATCCACTTTATAAGGCTAAGGGGTTAATTCCCTCATTGTCATATGGTTTTGAGGTAAAACCTCCTTTAACTTGTATAGTGGACAATTGTGCGGGTGTGACACATACCAGTTTATCATAAAATTACTTTAAAATGAGCTAAAAATTAATCTAATATGAATAAAAGTTACCTTGATATAAATAAAAGTAACAAAGTATTTATGCTTTAGCAATAAAAGTTACCCTTGATGACTTGATGTACATCTAAACACATGATGACCTTTAATCCCTTAAAAAAAAAAAAACAAAAAAACAAAAAAAAGAAAAGAAAAGCATGACCTTTTACATTTTGCTTTAGTCTAATCAATTCGTCAATTTTCAATGATTGAGGCGAGGTTTATTAGCTTTGATAAAAAGTGCTAACTGCCTTTGGGGGATAAGAAGAATATAAGATAGGTTTGATGGTTTTTTCTGCGTCACATTCAGTTTAAATTCCACCGATTCTTTTCTAACAATACATGGATGGAAACAAAAGGGATGATATCATCCATAATACAAATTTTAATATGTGGCTAGTCAAACCGTATGACCATGGTTAATTGAGTTACTCGATTAGGGGTTATTTGAGTTACTTGGTCAGGGATTATTTAAGGAGTTTGGTCAAAGGGTTACTCAAGTGACTCTGTTAGGGGTTAGGTTTCGGTCAAGGTTACTAGGTCAGGGATTATTCGAGTTAATCGGTCATGAGTTACTTGAGGCCGGGGTTACTCAGTTCGGAGTAACTCGAGTAATTACTCAAGTAACCCCTAACCAATTAACTTGGTAACCCTAACCACACAATATGGCCAGCCACGCAGATTAATCTTAATTTTTACAAAATTACATAAATTAAAAATAATGATGTTCCAAAAATAAGTAAAAAAACAAAAATATTATTAATTAGTTTGACCGTCCAAAAAAAATGGGAATAGTGATAGTTATTTTTAAAGATAACTGTTGCAGAATTTTCAAAGAAACGTAAATTGAATGAACCTATAATACAATTTCCAAATAATAAACTCCTATACAATACATCAGAATTGTCTAGTTTGTTGAATAATAGATGAAAGATGATCTATCAATGAGATTTTTCACTGGGCCTGTTCCGATTTATTGAAAATAACTGAACTGGATTGATTGGGGCTGAAGAAAATTAAGAACTTAATTGAACTAAAATGAACTAATTTGAGTTGAATTGAACTGAAATAAACTGAACTGAACTGAACTGAAATTAAGCTGAATAAAATATGTCAAAATGAGTAATATGTAAGGACTTTTTTTCACTATTCATATAGTAATTTTGACTATAGATTTTTAGTAGAGTATTACTCCATTTGTCCAACCCTAATTTTTTGCCCCATTTTACTTTTCACTATTTTCAAGACACATGTTAAAATATGTATATCTCCATTTTTATAAGCGTAAAAATTATAAAAATTTATTTTTAATAAAATACACAATTAGATTAATTCAACAAATCCTACATAACTATATTATCTATTATATAGATTAATAATAATTTATGGTCAAACTTATTAAATTTGAGCCAAATGTTAGTTATTGGGGTAAAAATATTGGGACATAGAGAGTAGTAACAAATTTTATTATAATACATAATTTCATTATAGAGTGAGGGATAACTCAAGTGGTTAGAGCTTCCCTCCCGGTTCCAGAAGATCCTGGGATCTCACTCCCGCCCTAGCTTGTGGCTCACTAAACACCAATATATATATATATATATATATATATATATATATATATATATATATATATATATATATATATATATATATATATATATATGTACTCTTCAATATACACTACCATGTGGTTCATGGTACATGGTCGTGTTGTTCCGCTACTATTAGACATGTCACACGGTCGTGTGGGTCAAGGTACACGGTCGTGTGGTTATTGATTGGGCTTTGGCCCAAATCAGTTTCTATTTTGGAGAATTCTATACATATCCTTTAGGGTACTCATAGCCGAATCAGTTAAGTTGAGTAATTATTCAAAAATCTGAGAATCTTTTGTGCATTTCTCATCTTTGAGATATGAGAGATAACATTAGTAAAATCTAAGAGACAATCAATCTATTTTTTGTAATTGATCTCAAATATTTTCTAAATCTATATTTTGTTTTTCCTAATCCTAAGATCAATAAAACTATTATTCTCGACTGTCCGTGGACGTAGTCAACATACTGCTGCTGGTGAAACATGTAAATATGTGTCTATTATTCTTGTTAATTTTACATTCATTAACTTGTTCTTTCTCACATCCGTTATAACAATTAGTTTGACACAGAGTATACAATATATATAATTTTATACATCTTTTATTTTATTTGTATGTAATTTGTATTGCACTTGTTACTTACACAGAAGAAAAATATAAATATGAAAAGAAAACAAGGAATATAACCGTCGTGTAGGCGAAAATTTCTAATGACATGGGCACACGGTCATACGGACGCGCGATACGGGTCATAGTCGTCCTTAAAATAATGTCAGAATCATCTTAATATGGATGATCATGGCATACACAAAGTCTTATATGTGGCTAGCCACACCGTGTGGCCAACTATTATAAAGGTTATTTCGTTAGTGTAACAGGGGTTACTTGGTCAGTGTTATGGAGATTACTCGGTCAATGTTACAAGGGTTACTTTGTTTTTTTATAAGTGGCAACACGGTGTGGCCAACCACACATAAGACGTGCTGCATTGCATAAGATACAATCTGTTAAGCAAACTTGCGTAAGTAGAGGAATATAAGATATGATGTTGCGGACTGCAGTTGTATCAATCTCATGTATATATTGCTAACATTTAATTTTAATTTAAAGTCAAATTGTCAATGATTATAACCAGTGTGGGACCAAGTAATAATTTGCACTTTATAGTGATACTTTGGATATTGCACTATATAGGACGATAATTTATAACGGTGGGTCATAAGGAAACCTTTCTTACTGAAGATTAATAATTTATTATAAGGTCCAATTCATTTCTAACATGAACGAGTACATTTTGGCCCCGTTTGGGTTAGTTTTTGAGGTAGTGATTAGCGTTTATTTTCTACCCACTATTAATTGTCCGTTACTCGTAACCGTAACAGTTACCTACTACTTGATCGTTAAAAACTACTTGCTATCGCTACTTTTACAAAACAAGACGTTTGGTAAAAGAGGATGTTTTCGGGGAAAAAAAAAAAAAGAAAGTAAAAGAGGACGCCAAAAAAGAAAAAAAAGAAAAAGAAAAATATCAGATATCAAATCAAATCATCAATCAATCGGTGTTCAATTTGTTACGAACACAAAAATAATAAAATAAACTAAAAAAAAGCGGGTATGATCGGGTATATGACTATATGTGATGTTAATCAAAGAACCGCAAATTTTGAGCAACAATATTGATATCACTCAAGTTAATATGTTGCTTTGCCCTTGGGAGTGTTATATGCTACCATTATATTCAATACATCACTTGGATGAACTCTGGCAAAGTTAGGCATACAAGTCCTGATTGGCGCATGGTGTACTGGTTCGCTCAAACTCGGAAACAAGATTCAATGCGCAACAAGGCGAGCTCGTAATGATATCTGTATCATTTGATTTGATGTTCGCATCAGATTCTATAGCTTGAAGTTACGTTGTTTTGCTCTATGTGTTATAAATAAGGAAGAAATCTAGAGCAATAGTATAACAAAATTAACAAGTAAGATCCAAAAGGTGATCTCATACAATAAGAAGAGCAAGGTGTGTCGTGAAACAAATTCACTGACTTGAAAACGAAATTCCGATACAACCGGGGTGCACAATTGTATTCGTCGACACGTTCCCTAAGGTTAACACACCACTTCCACTCAAAGGCACTTTTGGGTGGAAGGTTGGAGCCAAGTAACTTATACCCAATATAGAGGTTGTGTTTAGCTTGTGTTTTGTGTATATTTCTTGTAGAGCTGTTCATGGGCGGGACGACCCGCTAAGCCCGCCCAACCCGGCCCGCAAAAGGCGGGCTTGGACTACTTTTTTAAAAAATTGGATATTTGGGCGGGCTAGGTCCGGCCCATTTATAAAAATGGGTGGTTATGGACAAGAAAATATGTATCGTGGGCTAGCCCGTCCGGCCCGTTTATTAAAAATATCATAATAATAATAATAATAATAATAATAATAATAATAATAATAATAATAATCCTTTAATAATCCTTTAATAATTTTATTTTATTAGTTAATTATGACATTTTTTGTGCATTTAAGAAAATAAAATAATAAATACAAAAAGAAAATATTGAACTATAAGCTTTTATTGGTTATAATTATTTATTTTAATTTATATTATGACATACTTTGTGTGTTTTTAATTTCTATTATCATTATTTGTGAACAAAAAAATTTAAGACAACTCTACCAAAATAATTTTAGCACATGTAAATAATAAAAAGATTAATTAGAAATATAAAAAAATAAAACAAAAATTTAAGGCCTGTTAGCCCGCGGACAAGCCCGACCCGTTTAATAAGCGGGTATGGACAAAGTATCAAACCCGCATAAAAGGGCTCGAGTTTGCTACGTAAGGCTCGTTGGACAAAAAAATAAGCATAAGCCCGGCCCGCTACCCGCCCAAGCCCGCAAATCATCACCATTTTCTTGTATTTAAAATCAGAAAATCATCCTCTAATTTATAAAGAAGATTGAGATAGATGAAAAGATCATAGAGGAATATTCTTGAACAAGGAGAATAAAATCAGAAATATTATGGTGATTAAAACACCATAATCAACCCCCTTAAATGTGAGTTATTAGAAATAAACCAAGAAGAGGAATCCAAGGGAGTCCGTTGGATTCCAATGGACTGATACGCGCCCGATCGGGCGGAGCTCGCCCGATCGGGCGAACATCCAGCCAATTTCCAAGTTCCTCTCGGGCCCGATCGGGCGGCAGAACTTCAATTTTTACGACTCTTCTCGCGCCCGATTAGGCGGGTCTCGCTCGATCGGGCGCCCATATCTGACCCTTTGAATTTCCTTTTTTTATTTCCAACAATCCCCCACTAAAGGAAGGAAGAAAAGCCAACAAAAGATGAGGATAAGCAACATATTGGGCATAAGAGGAGATTAATACATAACACTAAGATGTTACATAAGTAATTTGAAATCTAGTGCTTAGCAACATGAGGCAATGAATTACAAGTATAAAGGTGGACAAACCTTGAAACCCTTAGACCCCTAACCAAAGAGTGGACGGACCTTGAAACTCTAAGATTTAATCCATGACCCCCACATTACATATATTACTCCAAAATATAATTGAACTCCGCGAAGAGATGTACTTATTTATAGCCAAGCACATTCACCATAGGTCTAGTGGAAGCTCTAGAAAACCGGCCAAGTTTTCCATAGAAGATGGCTAGTCTTCACAACCACATAGGTGAGTCCTTAAGAGTGCGTCTCAATAGCACAAAGACCCATTAAGAGTTAAACAACTCAACCTCTCAAGCAACACAAACATTACAAACAACACCACCATAGGAATTAAGACAAATATAATGTATCAAGTGGCTTGAGTCCTATTCCCCTCGATGATTCACCAACTTGTTTTCTTGCTAATCATTTCGTCAAAGGATCCGCCAAGTTCTTTTCGTACCTCACATAGTCCAAGGCAATCACTCAATTTTTAAGAAATTGCCTCAACACTTTATGTCTCATACGAATATGTCTCTTCTTGCCATTGTAGTTGCTATTGCTTGCCACTCCAATTGCAGCTTGAGAATCACAATGTATGGACACCGGTGATGAACTCTTCCCCCACAATGGAATGTCGGCTAGAAGGTTACTAAGCCATTCCGCTTCATGACCTGCCAACTCAAGACCAATAAGTTCAGATTCCATGGTGGAACGTGCTAAACATGGTTGTTTTGAGGACTTCCATGAAATAGCACCTCCACCCAAAATAATAACATAACCACTAGTTGATGAAATTTCATCATTATCGGTTACCCAATTTTCATCAAAATAACCTTCTAAAACATTAGGAAAGCGACAAAAATGCGAGCACTCATTCATAGTACCTTTAAGATACCTTAATAACCGACGAAGCGCAATCTAATGACTTTGACTTGGATTGTGAGTATATCTACTAAGTCTACTTACCGCATAAGCAATATCGGGTCGTGTGCAATTCATTAAAAACATCACACTACCAATTACCTTTGCATAGAGCTCTTGAGATACACTAGGACCCTTATTTTTCTCAAGCTTCATATTGGCATCTTAAGGAGTATTGCAAGGCACCACATCAAAAGAATCAAATGTCTTGAGAATTTTTTCCACATAGTGAGATTGACTCATGGCAAAGCCATTCCTTGTCTTCCTTAAATGGATTCCAAGAATTAAATCGGCTTTTCCCATATCCTTCATTTCAAACTTAGTAGAAAGCATAGTCTTAGCATCATTCACCACATCAAGGTTAGTACCAACAATAAGCATATCATCAACATATAAGCATATTATAACACAAGATGATTCAAAAACCTTATGATACAAACAAGAATCCGAAGAATTAGCAACATAGCCATAACTCTTAAGAGTACTATTCTATTTTTCAAACCATTGTTTGGGAGCTTGCTTAAGACCATAGAGAGCCTTTCTAAGCCTACACACCTTATTTTCTTGTCCCTTCACCACAAAACCTTCCGGTTGGGTCATATAGATTTCTTTATCAAGGTTTCCATTAAGAAAAGCCGTTTTGACATCCATTTGGTGAACCACTAAATCATGAATTGCCGCAAGGGCTACCAAGGTTCTAATGGTGGCTATCTTAGTCACGGGGGAATAGGTGTCAAAGAAATCTATACCTTCTTTTTGGGTGAAACCTCTTATAACAAGTCTAGCCTTGAACTTTTCTATGGTCCCATCCGGTCTAAGTTTCTTCTTAAAAATCCACTTACAACTTATAGGTTTAGAACCCTTAGGCAAGTCATAAAGCTCCCAAGTGTGATTGGACATGATAGAATCTAGTTCACTCTTAATGGCCTCTTTCCAAAAACTAGCATCTATGGACCTCATTGCCTCATCATAAGTCTTAGGGTCTTCTTCTAAGAGAAACAAAGACACAACATGCTCACTTAAAGAATCTACATCAAAGTCTTCTACAAGAAAAGAAGTCAAGAAATCCGGTCCAAAGGAAGACTCTACTCTAGGTCTCTTGCTTCTCCTAGGTTCAACTACTACCACTTTGGTAGAGGAAGATGGGAGACTAGAACTAGGTATATATAGAATCAATTAAAGGCACATCCATACTTGACTTACTAGCATGTATATCTACATTAGAAGAGATAGATTTGTTCATAGGAAAAATATGCTCAAAAAATACCGCATCTCTAGCTTCACAAATTGTTTTATCACTTAATAACATGAACCTATATGCTGCACTATTATGAGCATATCCAATGAACACACAATCAAAAGTTTTGGACCCGATAGTGGATTTTTAAAGTCCGGTAAAGCTACCTTAGCCAAACACCCCCACACTTTTAAAATACTAAAATTTGGACTATAGCCCTTCCAAAGTTCATAGGGGGTTTTATCCAATTTCTTATGGGGCACTCTATTGAGTACATAACAAGAGGAAAGAACCACTTCTCCCCACAAGTTATCGGATAAACCGGAGCTAAGAAGCATGGCATTCATAGTCTCTTTTAAAGATTTGTTTTTCCTTTCGGCAATGCCATTTGATTGGGGTGTGTAAGGTGGACTAGTTTCATGTATGATGCCATTGGCTTCACAAATATCTTTTAAAGAATCTTTTCCATTTCACCACCTCTGTCGGTTCTAACTCTTTTGATTTTAAGGTCCAATTGATTTTCAACTTCGGCTTTGTACTTTAAAAATGTACTTTCGGCTTCATCTTTTCTTTTAAGCAAATAAACTTTGGTATAACGGGAAAAGTCGTCAACAAAAGTAATATAATAATTTTTACCACCCCTACTAATGCATTCTTTAAAGTCCGCTAAATCCGAGTGAATCAATTCAAGTAATTTGGTACTTCTTGAGACCACTTGCTTAAATGGTTTCTTAGTATGTTTGGCCTCAACACAAATATGGCATTTGTCAAGTTTATCATCCATTGAAAAATTTATTAAATTCATGTCCTTTAACTTTTTCAAATAAGAGGAATTCAAGTGTCCCAAGCGGTTGTGCCAAACATCCAAAGACTCAACAATATAAGCAAAAGAAGTACTTCGTTCCATTCTCATTCATAACATTCAAAACAAACAAGCCATTATTGAGGTAACCTTTCCCAACAAAGTCTCTATTCTTAGTCATTACAATCTTGTCAGCCTCGAAGACAAGTTTTAGGCCGGTTTTGTTGAGAAGGGCTCCCGAAACAAGATTTCTCCTAAGAGAAGGGACATACAACACATTATTTAAAAATAAAGTTTTTCCGGAGGTGAGTTTGAGATGGACCTTTCCTTTGCCAAGGACTCCCGTGGTGCTACTATTGCCCATGTAGACATGATCACCATCGGTAACATCTTCAAACTCGGTCATCAAGGCCTAATTAGCACAAAAGTGCCTAGATTGTCCAAAATCCACTCCACTTTGTTCTCCACCAAGTTGGCTTCTACCACCACCGCCGCAATGATTTCTTCTTTTTCCACCACATTGGCTTGGGAGGTGTTGCCATCTTTCTTTGCACCATGCCTCATGTTGCATTGATATGTTTTGTGTCTAACGATCCCGCACACATAGCAAGCACCCTTCGGCTTTTGGATTTTGTTATTTGGATTGAGATTGTTTTTGGAATTGTTGTTTCCCTTCTTCTTAGAGTTGTTCCTGTTTTTAGACACATTCAAAGAAGACTCAACAAGATTAGCTTTAGAAGAATTAAGAGACAAATTCTCAAACTTATCCTTATGGCGATTAGCCTCTTCGATTCTCATGTGACTAATGAGCTCTTGGAGGGTCATGTCCTTCGATCTTCTTGTGCTTCAAAGAGTTACGGTAGTCATTCCAAGAAGGAGGGAATTTCTCCAAGAGAACATTGGCTTGAAGGGTCTTACACATCTTCATGCCTTCACCAAGAATTTCTATCACCATGTTCTCATACTCATGGACTTGAGACATGATAGGCTTCTAATCATCCATCTTGAAATTTAGCCACTTTCCCACCACATACTTCTTTTTCCCGGCATCATCCGCTCCATACTTTTTCTCCAAAGCATCCCAAATAGCCTTGCTTGACCTGAAATTGACAAACAAATCAAACAAAGTATTGTTCATATGGTTAAGGAGATGTCCACGAACAAGTTTGTTGTCCTTCTCCTTCTTCTTTAAGGCATCGGTGATGGCTGCCGGAATGCGATCCGTTGCAACCTTAGCTGCTTCCTCCGCCTTCTCCAAAATTTCAATGACATCTTCATTCAAAACATAATCTATTTCCACTTGTTCAAAAAAATATTAGTAGCTTATGTGATCACCTCTTGTAATTGTTACCATCGAGAGGTTCCAACTTAGAGAGGTCGAAAGAGACTTCATAACATTATTAACAATAAACATAATTTTGTTTTCAAATTGTTATAAATAAGGAAGAAATCTAGAGCAATAGTATAACAAAATTAACAAGTAAGATCCAAAAGATGATCTCACACAATAGGAAGAGCAAGGTGTGTCGTGAAGCAAATTCACTGACTTGAAAACGAAATTCCGACGCAACCGGGGTGCACAATTGTATTCGTCGGCACGTTCCCTAAGGTTAACACACCACTTCCACTCAAACACACTTTTGGGTGGAAGGTTGGAGCCAAGTAACTTATGCCCAATATAGAGGTTGTGTTTAGCTTGTGTTTTGTGTATATTTCCTGTATTTAAAATCAGAAAATCATCCTCTAATTTATAAAGGAGATTGAGGTAGAAGAAAAGATCATAGAGGAATATTCTTGAACAAGGAGAATAAAATCAGAAATATTATGGTGATTAAAACACCATAATCAACCCTCTTAAATGTGAGTTATTAGAAATAAACCAAGAAGAGGAATCCAAGGGATTCTGTTGGATTCCAATGGACTGATACGCGCCCGATCGGACGAACATCAAGCCAATTTCCAAGTTCCTCTTGGGCCCGATCAGGCGGCGGAACTTCAATTTTTATGACTCTTTTCGTGCCCGATCGGGCGGGTCTCGCTCGATCGGGCGCCCAGTCGGGCGCCCGTGACCCTTTGAATTTCCTTTCTTTATTTCCTACACTATGTAACTGGACTCAAATACCCATGTCCGACGAATAAAGGTACATGTCTAAGTGTTTGATTCGACTTTTTAAGAGAGATTTTATAATTTTATACTAAATGTAAAATATTCGAGTGTCATATCCATGTCTAAAGCGTGTAGCTAACACAGGCATTTGAGATGAAACGAAAATTTTCAAGTAACATATTGACATAGTGCATTAACTCCATTTAAGAAATTTAAGTATAGTCCATTATTATTACAAGATTTAAATATGCAATATCTTCTAAGATCAAGCTCTAACACTAGATGTCTTTCCACCAAGTTATGTTATATGTTCATTTGTTTTTATAATTAATGACAATACTCCTTCGATCTCTCCCTTAATTTTTTGCCCCATAGAGTTGAAGGATACTTTTTATTTTTTCTTTTTTTTTGGCTGAAAAAAGTTGATGATGAGAGATAAATAAATAGTGGTTGTGTGAGTAAAATGTGTGGTCCTTACAACCCCAAAAGTAGTATAGAGCAAATTCAAATTGACCGGCTAAAAACTAAAGAAAATAAGGCAATATTAAGGGATAGAGCAAGGGTGTATAAAATCAAAAATATAATTTAATAAGAGTGGATTGAGTCATGTATCTAACGTATAATTGCTACTTGCACGTAATGATCTGGCCATTACTTGGGACCAAATACTATTTGATTGTCAAACCACGTACCTGTAGGAAGGGGATTTAAGGCTTGGAAGGTGGAGAAATTAATGATCGTAAATTTGGCCCTAGGAAGCCTTGCATTGAAATCATCCACATAATGATCATAAATTTACTGTTCATAATCATTTGAACCGGCACGCAACCTAGTCAACCAAGGCTGAAAACTGCCACCATTCTAGCGCCAGTATCATATATCGTCTAACAAACAACAAAAACAAAACTTAAATTAACTTGTAGACAGAGTCGTGGTATGTTAGCTAACTTCATTTCATTTCTTGGTAATTGTAATAATTGCTACCAATAATCACAGTGTACAAGCACATACCCGTAATTGTAATCTATATCGAGCAACTAATCGATTAGCGTACTGATCAGGGGTGAAGAGCCTCTTTGAAGGATAAAATAGCGGCAAAAAGTAGTAATTAATGTAGTCATATAAAAATTCTACCGTAGTTGTCAACTACGGACGACTACAGACGACTATGGACGGCTACAATAAGAGATTAAATCTCAACCGTTTATTTATTAATTGACTAATCTTAGGCGTCCAATTTGACACCTCAAATAAACAGTCACCAAATCTAGTCATCAATTCTTTTTTTTCACAATCTAGTCATTAAGTCTTGTTTGGTTAACTTTTTTTTATTCAAATGTTTATTTATTTATAATTTTTTTTTTAAAAAAAATTGAATAAAAAAAACTTCCAAATAATAAATATTCATCTTCAACCTATATCATCTAAAACCTTCAGGTTCAACCTACAACATTCATTCTTCTAGTTTAAATTAATTAAATTCTTATATTTAGTTAATTTCATAAATTATAATCAATTTATTTATTTGTATCATTGTTTAAAAATTCACTCAATATATATTTTGATTTCATCAATTAATTTTGTTAGATGAATTCGTCAATAAAAACTTCATAGTTTTAAAAATTATCAAGTTATAGTAATTTATTTAAAGAATCGAATAATATTTATTTCAATATTAGTTAAAATTATATTGTGCTTCATTTTGATATAGTTTCATGATTCATCCGCTTTTTTTTTTTTTTGAATAGCAACCCACCATTGTTAAATATTAAGGTTGAAGATGACTAAAGGTTGAAGATAATTGTAGGTTGAAGATGAATAATATTATATAATTTTTTTTTTTTTAAAAAAAACCTTTATTAGGTGCTTGTTTTGGGAAACAAGTATTATACTGTATTGATTATGGGGTGTTTTTTTAGGCAAAGATATTATATTAAATTTAGTTGTTACAATTATATTAATAAATAATAAAAAAAAGTTGATTTATTCGTTTAATTACAAAAAAAAAAATGATTTTTCATTTTTTTGAAGATAAAAAAACCGAAATTAAAAAGAAGTGTTTTTTTTTTTTAAAAAAAAAGAAGCGTTATCTGTTTTTTTTTTTTTTTTTTTAAAATAAAGATATATGTCCTTAAAAAAAAATTAAGAAACCTATATATTAGGAGGAAGCGTTATTAAAGGGAAGACTAAAAAAATAATCTTTTTCTAAATGTAATAAATAACTAAATTTAACCGATTTACAAAAAAAATTATCTTTCCTTTTTTTTTTTGAAACCAAAAAATATCTTTTCCACAAAAAATATATATTTTCCTAATTTTTTTTTAAATTAAAGTAATACAAAAAAAAATATTAATTCAAATTTAATTACGTTTTTTGTACAGCAAAATTTAATTAAATTTATTCAGCTAAAGTTTTGTTTTTTTTTTTTTTGAAGAAATTATCCAGTTTAATTATATTTGTTCAATTTTTTTTATGGGCAGTTTTTTTATCTCACTACTTTTTTACGTTGTTTCTTGTTTTCAATTTTAAATTTTTATTAAATCTTTGGTTTTGGTTAAGTAGTTAATTTATATTATTTTTTACTATTTTTTTTTTACTAACTCCAAAATTCAATTTGCATATTCACTTAAAAATGGAAACAATTTACATATATAGTAAAAAAAAAACAAATGGTACTATATATATATTAATCCGTCTCAACCTTCTCATTGAACTGATTCCAACTATATATATATATACCGAGTACATAGAGTATCTAATGGTAATCATATGTAAAGGTTATGGTTATTAATTTAGCATGTAATTCAATTAAAATATGTCTGATCTTGTTATAGTGGTTGCATTCGTATAATTATTGTAATTTTGAACTTATAAATTATAAATTGGCTTTCAATTCAATTTTAAAATATAAATGAAAAATTATTAAAAATAAATGAATTAATTCAAAAAGCAATATAATTGGAATTACTTCAATGAAAAATAGAAGTTTTTAAAGTTGCAAAATTACATTAGTGGCATAAATATATTGTGGGAAATAAGATTTGAACCAAGATCCTCTAATAAAATCAATAAACAATACACCATTTTTTTAAAAAATAAAGATTGATAACAATACACCATCTTAGCTAAAGTTTAATAGTTAAAAAATACAAAAAGCAATTAAATTAAATTAACTTTAATAGTGGTACTTTGCATTACGATGCTTTAGGGCCTGTTCACATTTACAAAGTTGAACTAAACTGATTGAAGCTGACTGAACTGAATTGAACTGAATATAGCTGAAATGAATATTTTATGAAAGAAGGAAATTAGGAGCTGAACTAAGGTCTGTTCTCATGGACTGAACTCAGCTGAACTGAACTGAATTGAGCTGAACTGTACTAAAATAAACTGAACTGAACTAAGCTGAACTAAACTGAACTGAATATTTTATAAGAGAAGGAAATTAGGAGCTGAACTGAACTAAACTGATCGAACTGAACTGAGCTGAACTGAATTGAAATTAACTTAACTGAATTTTAACGTAAGAGAACATGCCCTAAATTGAACTAATTAGGAGCTGAACTGAACTGATTGGAGTTGAACTGAACTAAACTATCTATATTGAAATTAAGCTGAAGTGAACAGGCCCTTAGTGGTATATAGTAGTTATAACATATACAGAATTATATATACATAAATTGTTAATTTTGACGGTTCACGTACAAATTTTCTGATCTATACTAATATTTAATAACAGAAAATTTAAAAGAAATTAGTATAATTATTTTCTTAAATAATTGACGTGTACATTGTGTACGTGATTTATTGAATTATAATTGTATAACACCAAACATTTATTTTTAGTTTCTTCTTTAATGTGATGATTATTTGGTTATTACATTTACATGTACCGAGCAAAAATAATACAAAGTAAAATGTTTTAAAAAAATTTTAAAGTGTTCTATTCACCTAATTTTCATTTACTTGAACTTATCTTATCTGAACTTACTTTAATCAACTTATTACTAGAACTTATTAAAACTTATTTCAATTGTAATTTACATTTGGTTAACCTTTATTAGAACTATATTGATGGTTTATATATACAGTAATAATCAAATTAAATTAGTTAGTTCCAATAAGTAATGTTTAGTCTCAATCAATAATATTTGATGTTTATTACAATTTATAAAATTAGGCAGTCTCAATTAAGTATTATAGAGTCCCAATAAAAAATAATTGAACTTTATTAGAATGGAGCTAGGCAATCCCAATAAAGTATTATAGAGTCCCAATAAAGGATATTTGAAAGTTATTACAATCAAATTAGGAATTCTCAACTAAGTATTGTAGAGTCCTAATAAAATATTTGAGGTTATCGCAATAAAATTAGGCATTCTCAACTAAGTATTATAGAGTCCTAATAAAGAGTATTTGAAAGTTATTACAATCAAATTAGGTACTCCCTTTGTTCTTTTTTTTTTTTAAATTTATATTTTATATTAACATTTACTATTTATATGAAATGAAGTAGTAAGTTGAAAATGAGTTTATATATATTTTTACTTGTTATATAGGAGAGAGAAGTCATTTAAATACATTGGTATTATTACATATAGAGTTTTGTGTGGGCTACGTGCGTGATGACATAAGGAGTGATAAACTAAATAAAATTGTATTGTAAAAGGAATAATGGGTAAAAAGGAAGGGAGAAAAAAAAATGAACATATAGTAAAACAGAATATAAGATGATGAAAAGAATGGATGGAAGAAGTGATATGTAGTCTCAAATAAGAATATACGTAGGTTATTACAATCAAATAAGGCAGTCCCAATCAAGCATTATAGAGTCCTAATAAAAATTAATTGAAGGTTATTTTAATAAAATTAGGTAGTCCCAATTAAGCATTATAGAGTCCCAATAAAAAATAATTGAAGATTATTTTAATCAAATTAGGCAGTCCTAATTAAGCATTATAGAGTCCCAATTTAAAAAAAAAAATAAAAAAAATAGGAAGGTTATTACAATTAAATTAGGCAATCCTAATTAAGTATTATACAATCCAATAAAAAAATAGTTGAAGGTTATGAGAGAAGGAAATTAGAAATTGAACTGAATTAAACTAAATCGAACTGAACTGAACTGAAATTAAGCTGAAGAGAACAGTAAAGTAGGCACTTAGCAAATTAATCATACTCGTTAATTTGCTCCACCTCATGATGCGAAGCGTGTTAGAAGAACTTATTTGCGAAAATAAGACTAAGGGCCTGTTCACATTTACTAAACTGGGCTGAACTAAAATGAACTGAACTGATTATAGCTGAACTGAGCTGAAATGAATATTTTATGAGAGAAGGAAATTAGGAGCTGAACTGAACTAAACTGATTGGAGCTGAACTGAATTGAACTGAACTGATTGGAGCTGAACTGAACTGAAATTAAGTGAATGTGAACAAGCCCTAAGGGCCTGTTCTCTTCAGCTTATTTTCAATTCTGTTCAGTTCAATTCTGTTCAGTTTCATTAATTTCAGTTCAGTTTAGTTCTTATCTTTATTTTCTTCTCTCATAAATTATTCAGTTTAGTTCAGTTCAGTTCAGTCAATTAAAACAGGCCCTAATAATCAAAATTACTAGGATTCTTGTGTGTATAATGAATATTGATAATTATCCTTCGATTAAAGGCAAATTGATCTTTAATGTTTTATTTTGGGACTAACTAGTCATTGTTTGGGACCGCCTAGTTATGCCGCCCTTTGTTACATACTATGTGCATTCAAGTGTATATATATATATTTGCGGGTATCTTTAAATTAATTTAAGATCGGATAAGGGGGTTTCTCAATTTCAACAAGGATTGTTAAATACTTCCTCCGTTTCTTTTTACTTGCAACACAGCCTTGTGGCACGTGTTTTTAGGTTGGGTTTATGTAATGTGAACGGATAAATTATTCATTATAATTTTTACAAATGATACTTAACCCTATTCTAATCTTCGTATAAAATTATATTGATAAAATCGCTCGTTTACCCTCACTAATCATCTCCTAAAACTGCGTGCCTAAAAGGTGTGTTGCAAGTAAAAGAAAACGGAGGAAGTATGAAACTTTTTTAAAAATCAAGTGTACAATAATTATTGTACATCCATTATAAAGATAGCCTAAAGTGACCAAAAGTTACCCCTGAAATGAATAAAAGTTACCCCAATAGGCATAAAAGTAACCCAATACAAATAATAACTATCTACGCTTTATTAGTGATTGAATGACTAAAAATCAAATATTACTGATTGAATGTAATTAAATTACCTTTATTAAACTTTTCTTGTTGTGTATTTACATATTAAAAAAAAAGTGTATTATGTTTAAAGTTACCTAAAAAAAGGCAAAAAGTTACCCTAAAATTAGCTAAAAGTTACCCTTATACTGCTTGATCTACACTAATATTATTGTAAATTGGGTGTATACAAAAGTTTTTGTTGTTAAATCATGTACTCCCTCCGTTTCAATTTGTTAGTCCCATGGCTATGCGGTTTCCAAAAAAAATGTAATTATAAAATTAGTGTTGAATTATATATATACGGTTTTTTCAAAATAACTACTTTACATAATATTTTTTTTCTTTTTTTTTCTTACAGGTTTACACTTTACAAGATGTATTTGCATATCTGAATATACGTGAAATTGGTAAAATATAAAATAAAAATCCAAACTTATATACATAACTAATTATATTTAAAATTTAAATGTTAAAAAATAAAAATTTGGCAAAAGAGTAATCTTCTTTATATGTTATAATATTTAAACAAATGTTTTTTGGCAGAAATAATTAGAATAGATTTAGTCAAATATATCACCATGTTAATATGTTATACTATTTTAACAAATAATTTTTAACAAAAATAATATCACCATTATTCAATGAGTAACTTCTACGTTTGTTACCAAGAGCTACAAATTAGGAGAATAAAGTCAAAGATATAATTTATAGCTAATAGATATTATTTACTAAAGATAAAAGAATGTGATTGATACTTATTGGAATCAATCACTGAAGTTAATGATTGATACGAAGGATTGAAGAGATAAAACTTTTTTTTTTTCCCTCTCTTCTTCTGCGTATTTTCGTTTTTTTTTTTACCACAAATTTATTTTTGTTACCAAAAAAAACAAAAAGAAAAAAACTGCATTGCATTGTCGTTTTTTTTTTTTTTTTTTTTTTTTTTTTTTTTTTTTTTTATCACAAATTCATATCTTTTTTTATCACAAATTCATATCTTATACTTGAGATATTCAAAGCTTATCAATGGTACGGTGATACAAACTAAAAAAATCAATAACATCCTTTTAGATCACAAAATCAATATACATAACAATTAATAACAAATAATTAATTTGATATAATATCATTTGAAATGGATGTATAATTGCTAAATAATCGGCTTAAAATGATCTTTGAGAATATCAAAGGTTATCAATGGTGAATCAGATACAATACATATATAATTTGGTAATTTTATTTTGAAGCATAATTGTGATTAAACATTAATCTTATTAATTCCATATATAATTTGGTAATTTTTTGATGAGATTTGGATGAATAACAAGGATGGGAGGTTAAAGCTGAAATATCCCATTAAAATAGATTAAAGGTAAAGTGCGCCATTAAAGATGAGTTAAGCTATCAAAATAGGGATGAAGCTTTTAATGGGGATGAAGAAATACAAATGTATTTTTTTTTCATTATTATTTTGGACGATTTACTTCAATTTTATAATGTTGAATGGTTTTTTATAAATTATAATATCATAGTTTGGAAAAAAAAATTTACCCTAAGTTATGAACCAAACAACACTTTGCTGACTGGTCGATGACTTGTTATGACTTAAATGATGTGTAACTTAGATTTTTTTAATTTTTTAAAAATGTAATATTCGAAGGCTAAGATTAAGCAATAAATAGTATTAACGGTTCAGATTTAATCTCTTATTGTAGTCGACCATAGTCGTCTGTAGTCGTCCGTAGTCGACAACTACGCTAGAATCATCCTTGCTACCAATATTCACAGTGTACAAGCCTTGTTCACGTAATTAGAAACTGGACCACGAACCATAAATTGAAGCCTTAAAATGGTCTTCATATAATTTATTATTTGTCGATCCAACCATATATCACCCTAATAAAGTGTAAGAAAAAAGTTATGATGAATACAAATGATTATATACATGCATCGTAGAAAATGTAGGCTTAGCTTGTGTCACGACGTTCGTACAAAAAAAATATTATAAGTATGATTTTTAAATCAATCATGCATTATTTATCTATGAACTTTATCTAACTAGCTTGTCATGCTAGAAAATTTATGGCTTGTTATTAGTACAACATAATTGCTTGCCTATTTAAAAAAAAAAAAAAAACAAACAAACAAACAAACAAACATGCGTAGTATATGAGTAGAATTTATGATCATACCAATACAAATCCAATTTCAATGAGCGAGGATTCCAACAGAACCTGATGCGAAATTGACACCTCTCAATATATCTTGATCCATTTGATGTCTATATGGTGCTATAAACATGTTGAATCCAAGATATGTAGCCGTAAATCCAACATTATATGGGATTTTGAATATACAATAACGCATCCAATGTATTTGGCATATTTGTTACAATATTCCATATATTATAACTTTATTGGGTGTTATATGAATGAATTTACATAGCGGATCTAACAAAACTCGTCAATTCTTAGTGCACATATTTTTAAGTCTTATGAGAACAATGAATGATAGTTTCCATTACGAAGATTAGAATTTCGAGCTTGAAATTCAGGGTAATTCCATGGTTCTCTTCTTCATAAACATGAAATGTATCTCATAGGGATAAACTTGTCTTTTTAGCTAGTAAAACAGGGATAAAAATTTAATTTTCAAAAAAAAAAAATTCTCCTTTTGCACAATTAATTGACATTTTTGGTTGTACCATTTAAGCATCTTCTCTCCTTCATTGAAGGGGAAGTATAAAGGGAGTGTTGTGAGACATAGTAAAGTGTCTCACAACAATTAAAAATAAAAAGGTTCAATGAAGAGAGAGAAATGAGGAGAGAGGTAGGAAGAGTGAAAAAGATAGTGTGGGCCCCACTTCACGTACAAAACGGACAAAAATTTAACGGGACCACTACTATTGACTCTATATTTTATTCCACTGAAACTCTAGTTGAATCTTTTTCAGTTTCACTAAGACTACATTTTATACCACTGAGAGTGTAATTGGTACCACTGAAAGTTTCAGTGGTATTATTTAACAGCTCAATGAGACATCTCTAAAATGACCTCTGAAATGCCTATACTAACTTAGTAAACAAAAGATCAAAACAAGGACATCAACAATTATACGTTTCCAAATCTATGAGGACAGAGCATTTGCTACTTATAAAGTGTAAGTAACTCCACCGGGAGGTTAGTGCTAAGGAAAAGTTGATCAACTTACAAATATAGTCCTCAGTAGTCCAGTTGTTGGTAAACCTTCCACTCGATACACATCTAGGGAAATCAATCCCATAAGGCGGGAAATTTGCCATAGCTAGTGTTATAAGGTGGTTGTTATTTGCAAAATCGGACAATGAGTCCCCGAAAATGAAATAACATGGTACTTTTGGTTAACCATTGGGAATTGATTGCGTAAAAGAGTAAGTCTTAACAGTATGTGATATTGAAGATGAGAGTGGTGGTCTTGGATTTAATGTAGATACCATACTTTTAGCAATTTATTCTTGAAAATTAGATAATACACCCGGGTGCACCATGCTCATGGTGCATCCAGGTAAACAAAAAAGGCGGAAAGAACATATAGTGTTTGTTAAAGAACATACCTATATTTGACAAAGAAGATACCTTTTATATGTTCTTTGAATGTGATCAGTGTGTTCTTTGAGTAAAATTATATGTTCTTTACATTAAAACTTATGTTATTTAACATATGTTGATAAACATATGTTTTTTCGGTGCCTTTTTGGTGCAGCCGGCCACACCATGTGGCCTGCTGCCAAGTCAGCAAAAATAACTGACCTAGAGGTTACTATTCACGCGCATGTAGGAGTTACTGATATTGTCAGGGTTACTTGTATTTTTCAGGTGTTGCTTGTTTTTTTTTTTTTTTTTTTTTTTTTAATTTTTTTATTTTATTTTTTATTTTCCAGGAGTTACTTGTATGCTTACTTATTTAGGGGTTACTTGTATTTTTTTTTCAAGAGTTACTTGTATAGATTACTTATTCAGGGGTTACTTGTATTTTTTAGGCTTACTTGTTTTATTTCTTTTTTTTCAAGGTTACTTTTATGGATTACTTATTTAGGGGTTACTTGTATTTTTCAGGGGTTACTTGTTTTTTTCTTCTTCTTTAGGGGTTACTTGTATGGATTACTTATTCAGAGGTTACTTGAATGAGTTAATTAAAGGGTTACTTGTATGATTACTTATTCAAGGGTTATTTGTATGGGTTACTTTAGGAGTTACTTGTATGAGTTACTTATTCAAGATTCTTGTATGAGTTACTTATTCAAGAGTTGCTTGTAGGCCCCATACCAAACCAGTAACCCCCGACCAAAACCAGTAACACCCTACAAGTAACGCCTAACCAAAACCAGTAACACCGTACAAGTAACCTCTGACCAAACCAGTAACACCTACAATTAACCCATGACCAAACTAGTAACACCGTACAAGTAACCCCTAACTAAACCAATAACACCATACAAGTAACACTTTTTTTTTTTTTTGACAAGTAACACTCTATAATCTGCTCATACTACTATTGTTGTTTATGTTGCTGATTTTTTGACGAAGAATGTTCGATCGAAGATTCCACGAAGAAAACGAGCTCAAATTTCTCCGGTTCTCATTGATTTCACTACTTCAAATGTTGTTGATGATCTTAAGTTTAATTAATCGCAATTTTCACAGCAATTTAACACCCAAATTCTACAATTTCGGGCTTTAATTGCATCAATTTGGCAAAGAGGAGAGAGAAAACGGGTTGAGTAGAGATATGCTTGTTGGTGATGTGTGGTCTGATTTGAAGAAGAAACTAAGAAAAGAGAAGAGAGAAAATGGGTGGAGTAGAATTATGGTTATTGATGATGTGTGGTTTGGCTTGAAGAAGAAGCTAAGAAAAGAGGAGAGAGATAAAGAAAAGAGATGACTTATGTATTTTTTAATAAAATTGTGGCTGGCCACATGGTGTGGCCAACCACATACAAAAATTTGTTTTTTTGGGTTTAATAATACAAAGTATGTTCTTTGAATTTGGTGTCATGGTTTGTATGTTTCTTTAAGCTCGTAGTGACGCCCAGATTCTATTATTATTATCATATGTTATATTTAAATTACTTTTATTATCGTATGTTCTTTGAGTTTGATTAATATGTTATTTAGGTATTCACTATATGTACTTTACAATATAAATTATGTTCTTTTAACATATGTTATTTTGAAATTTAATATTGAAGTCTAAATTATTTTTAATTAAAATTAATATTAAAGTAAAAAAAACTAAATTATTATGGGAAGTTGAATTTTTTTTGGAGAGATAAAAAACTATTTTTTGGGGAAATGATATCTTTGGTAAGGATTTTTTAAGAGGTGATCAACATTGGCATGACTCGCATCTCGACCCGATCCGACCCGAAATAGGGTGAGTTTATGCAAACCTAAAAATGCATTTTTAGTTAAAACTTGAACCGGGCTCAAAAAAAGCCCAAAACCGCTACTTTTCTACGGGTTTGGGCACGAGAAATTATGATATGGCCCGGCCCTACTCGATTTTTTATCACCTCTAAATTTTTTCCGTTAATAATGTGTAATTTTTCTGAAAATTTTATTAAGTTTTTACCTCGTTCTTTTTATTGTATCTTTATGTTCTTTGGTAATGCTTTTGTCAAATACTAATATGTTCTTTGTCAAATACATGTATGTTTTTTATAAAACACTGAATGTTTATTCCGCCTTTTATTTATTTATCCGGGTGTAGGATGAACATTGTACACCCGTGTGTATAAACCACGGATTATTAAGACCAGCTAATTATAACTATATTTAAAAGTTAGTTGATAGTTGACTTAATCACGTTATATAAAAAACGAAATGTATGTGTTTTCTTAGATGATTTGACTTGATAATCGGATACGCTTAGACCTATGAATTTTTTACAAGACGTGTGTTGGATTGATTCAAAGTAGTTGCTATAATTTAGGATAGGAACATGTTTTGTTTGTTGTTAAGTAGTTTGCTGAATATGTGGAGTTAAGTGGAGTTAGTGGGTTAATTAGCTTTGCTTTATTAAAGTTAGACGTGGGAATATGGGTCATGCTATTCCTTACTTTGTTATGCCTATATAAGGGCTTTTATTGTATTTAGTTTTAATTGAATTGATGAATACAAGTTAGTTTCCCTTCTCCCTTTATAATTTCTACAATGTGTACTCCACCCAAAACACAATTTTTTTTAATCAAAACCCGATTTAACCCAAACTCGTTTGACCTGTAAATTCACAAGTCAAATCAGCCCCAAACCCAAAACTGAACTAATGACCCATTGTTATGGTTTTAATTTTTTTGAAAATGAAGACTTGATTTTTTTTATTGAGTTATGGTTATCCACAAACCTATTACATTCATTTCTTTTTTCATCTATATATCTCATATAACTTTATCTCAGACCCAAACTAACCATCAACCCACACAAATTGCATCCACATAGCTGATAAGTGTTTTATTTGTCCACTTATCATGGTACTTTAAACCTTTTGTACTCTTTCCCCTACTTCGATCCCTTTTTCTAACTCTTTTTGTACACATTTATTGCTTTTGGCTTCCCCGATATTTTTATATGTGTGTGTTCATGATTGTAGATGCAATGAGAAATTGGCTAATTAGCATAAAGCATGAAAAACTATATTGGAAGCAAAGCACAGGAGGAGCGGGCGTGTACACTCTAAGGAGCGGGCGCTCCTACCCGAGGTGCCACAAACTGACTTCAACCTAGATTACTAGGAGCGGGCGCGTAACCTTCGAGAAGCAGGCACACTTAATCGAACTTCTACAATCTGCCCCAATTTCTGTAGTTACGAGCGGGTGCGCAGGAAAGCCAAGAGCGGGCGCTCCTCCTGTTCTGGAAGCCAATTATGACATATTCTACGATGTAATTTTTGGGCGTATAAATACGACCCTTGGCTTCATTTTTCTGGATCTTCTCCCCTTTAGTCTTTTTAGGCCCTTAGTTTCTTAAAACTCTCATTAATTAGCTTAGTTTCTCTAACACTCAATCATTGAAGTAGATCAATTGAAGTTTGTACTCTTGAATTCAACATTTCCTCAACTTTGAAACTTCATTAATAATCTCTTTCCTCTATCTCTTGTTTTGTATTTACAGTTTTTAATTGCTTTGAATTGTTAATTTCTTTCTTGATCTTGCTTAATTATTCTTGCATGTTCAATCTACTTTGTTCTTACTACTTTCTTCAACTTGTTAGATTAATGTTGAACTTACATATTGTTGTTAGAATGTTTTTCACCATGTTTAATTTAGTGAGTAGTTAATTAGCTAGGGTTGGGTGAAGACCCAACCAAGCCATGGGTTGATTGATATTTGTGCTTGCATGTTCATTTTGGGTTGATGATTGATTGTTAAAGAATTGGTTAATTACATGTGTAATTGGCCATGGATGACCACTTATTGCTCATGTATTCACTTCTAGTTGTGAGACTTTTCTTATATGATTATGCCAAATTCCTCTTGATTACGGTTCCTTGTTTGGATGATATAATAGTCTTAGTTGCAATAATTAGGTGAGAAATCCCAATTACTTGTGCCTTAATGCTTTCTTGGACTTATTGAAAGACAAACCCGAATTAGTAGTCTACTTCCTATCGTTAAGACTTGATTAACCTATCTTGTTAGTTGAATTTGGTTTAGGAATGCTTAGTGTTGTGGCTTCGAAAGAAGACAATGTTGAATGTCTTTTTTATCACCCAATTTGTGTTCACGATTTCTTATTGTTTTGATCCATTGATTTGGTTGGTGTCGATTCCCATTTCCCCCTACTGTTTGTCTCCATAGTAATTATTTAATCAAAACCCCCAATTTGTGACCGAACTAAGTTGCAACCGTTTCATACTCTTGGTTCCTTTACCCATTCCCTGTGGATACGATCCTTTACTTGCCCTAGACTTGTCTTAGGTTGGTTTAGGTACAATTAATGTTTGGTTTTAGGGTAATTATCCAACGACCGATCTTTCCCTCTACCAATAACCCACATTATCATAATTCCACTACCTACGTAACCACCACATACAACTATTAGATGGTTTTAAGTTTGAATTTTGTGTAACCAATGTCATTAACACTATATCTATATACTTAAATTAAAGATTAAATTGTATTCCCTTCGTTTTTTTATAAAATAGAGTTACTATTATCGTCCGTTTTCTTATAAGCTAGAGTTCCATTTTTGGGAATCTCTTACAATTTAATAATATATATTTGGGAAATTCTCTTTGATAAAACTGTCCTTTTTAATTTTCTCAGTGGTAAAATGCGAAAAACCTTATTATCTTTGGTAAACCTAAATTATTGAATACTAAAGAGTTCTATTTTTATATAAATTCACTAACCATGGTTAATATAAAACCAAACCCCTTTTATAAAAATCATGGTTAATATAAAACCAAACCCCCTTTATAAAAAAAATAAATAAAAAAAAAAACCAAACCCCTTTCTACCACGGCCATCTGGCCACCAGCAAGCAACATCACAACTTCTAGCGGCTAGGCGCTCAACCCCCGACCGGCGCTGCCTGGCCTCCCCCATCTCCGGCCGACGACACCCGACCTCCCCCGTTTCCTCTTCTCCTCTCTTTCCCTTTACCCGACCCCCAAGTCCTCCTGATTCCCCCACGGCCACTACCGTACATACCCGAATCTCATCTTAAACCACCACGAAAACCGCATCTTTCTTGACGAACCTCCTCCCGTGTGAGCTCACCATGGAAACCCTAAACCCTACCCAAAACCACAAGAAAACCAAACTCGATTTCTAGGTTTGGTTTCGAAACGTAAACGGGTTTAGGTATTTTTTGGTGTTTTGAGTGGATTTTAGGGTTTTGATCCGAAAAATAGGGGACGTCGGGTGTCCGCCGCCGGGGCCGGGGCTCTGGCCGCCGACAAGGGAGGGTTTTGGTGATATAATTTCTAAAATAAATGTTAAAAAATTAACTAACTATTGTTGCAATCTGGGCGGTGGTGGATGATGTCGGTTTAGAGGTAGGTCAATGTAGCGAGAGAGGGGTTGGGCGATGGCGTTGGTGGGGGCGAAGAGTGGTGGCTGGTTGGTTGGGGGAAGGGGTGGCTTTTTTTTTGTTTAAATATTTATTTCTTTTATTAAAAGTAAAATAATTATAATTAAAAAAAAAATAAACTAACTATAGGAAGTGGTGTCCTGCATACTCTAAGGACTATTTTAGTGGTGGTATTTTATCTTCTCAGAGAAGTGAAACTACAAACATGTCTGTTTCCCGTAGACTTCATATCACTCATGGGATTTGTGAGTTTTACAATTCTTTCATTGAGGTTGTTGATGAATGGAGGAGTAAAGAAGGCAGAAATGATTATGACAGCATGACTGGCAATCGTCATTTAGTGTGGGAAGATGTTTGTTTGTTGGAGCATGCTCGGAAGATTTACACAATTCAAGTGTATATACAATTTGAGGATAATTTTGTGAGTGGTGTTCCTTGCACAACAAAGGTAATAGGAATTCAACATTCTCTTTATGAGTATCATGTTGGGCATCCAAAGAGGGATTTGATCATGCACACTGTTTCTTTTGATGAATCATTGGTTGCAGTTGATTGTACATGCAAATATTTTAGTGAGGTTGGATTACTATGTAAGCATTCATTGCGTGTACTTCATTTGAACAACATCACCTACATCCCAAAGAGGTATATTGTGAAGAGATGGACAAAGGCTGCAATGTGTACTCGGTTTGATGATAATGTTGTAGCTGAATCGGGAGTTACACCTTCTAATGTGTGGAGATTACATATTATTAGGACTTTTATAAGGCTTGCTGATCGTGCACAAATTGATTTGAGTTCGCGAACTGCCATTGAGGAAGCTATTGATGAGTGCACTAACAAAATTGATCTTCTTCTAAGGAAAGATGAAAGTGAAAATCAAGAGTCTTCAAATACTGATTGTCAGTCAACTGTAACACAAGATCAAGGGGATGGTAATTTGTTGGAACCACAAGGAGTAAATGAGGAATGTGTTCCTCAAACTGAAGATGTGAATGGTGAACAAGAAGCTGCAGTTCAAGTAGAAATTAAAGATCCTATCAAGAGAAGAAAAAAGGGGCAAAGAAACACTAGACCTAAGAGTACACAAGAAAAGATAACCAACAAGCTAAAGGGTAAAAAAATCATGTCATGGAAAAGGAAAACCACAGGAGGTGTTTCAAAATTGAAACAAAAAGCTCAAACTACGATTCAGGTACAAATGTGAGAACTCACAATACCATATTCTTTTTATCTTACTTTATGTTCTTTTTTACAAAATTAAAAGTTTTTATGTTCATTTCACATTAATATATGTTCTTTTATATATATATATATATATATATATATATATATATATATATATATATATATATATATATATATATATATATATATATATATATATATATATATATATGTTCTTTTTAACTTACTCTATTCTTTTTTACAAAATTAAAAGTTTATATGTTCATTTCACATTAATATATGTTCTTTTATATATATATGTTCTTTATGTATAAGTTCTTTACTTTTCTTAACTTTCTTTTCCATTAATATATGTACGGCTTACCTTAATATTTTTTTATTTATATCTTGTATTATATAGGAATTCATGGTTGTACCAGAAGGAAACATATTGGCACATTCAAATGAGTTTGGAGGATCACTAGAGTATTTTGAACCTGATGAGTATTTTGGAGTTAATGTAGTTCCTTTTGAACCTTGTCATTAGAAAAAATCTTTAGATTTAATGTTAGTTTTACTTTTTTTTTTTTTTTTTTAATTTTGTAGTTGGTTCAGCATGTTAATGGTTGTTGAACTTATATGATTTTCTTATATAGCATATTATGCACACTTGTTCTTTTACGAAAAAGGATATATAATTGATTAGTACTTGTATTCATTTTAAATGAAATAAACAACAAGTCATTGATTAAAAAGAACATGTCGTTTAAAGAACATGTCATTGATTAAAAAGAACATTCAAAAAAAAAAAAAAAAACATATTATAAAGGAAATTTTGACTTTTTCTACCTCACAAACACCTCAATTTCAATTTTGCTACCTATCAAAACTTTTAATTTTTTTTACTACCTAACACTTGCCCTTTTTTAAAATTTTGCTACCACTGAACGGAATCCATTAAAAATTCCGTTAGTGGGCCCATAACGACAGGTGTCGTGTTATTATTGGTCCAAAAAAATAAAAAAAATAATAAAAAAAATTTTAAAAAATTTTTAAAAATTTTTTAAAAAAATAAAATAAAAAAGGAAAAACCTAAACTACCCAGCCACCACCCCCTTCCCCCCACCTCACCGCACCCCTCCCCGAAACAACCAGCCGCGTCGCACCACCACCCTCTACCCACAAGTTCCCTTCCCCTCCCTTTCCCGCAACCACATCGCCCCCAAAAACCACCAAATCCAAAAACGCACCAGCACCCCCTACCCAAAAACGACCACGAATTTGGCCTTAAAAGGTCGAAATCAGTCGATCAAGGCCACTGAGCCCCAAAATCGGCCAATTTCGGCCATTTGTAGCCAAATTCGGGATCGAGGGTTTTGGGTTTGGTGGTTTTAGGGGGCAAGGCGGTTGCGGGAATGGGAGGGGAAGGTTTCCGGTGGGTAGGGGGTGGTGGTGCGACGCGGCTGGTGGTTTCGGGGAGGGGTGCGGTGAGGTGGGGGGAAGGGGGTGGTGGCGCGGGGGTGGTGGCTGGGTAGTTTAGGTTTTTCCCTTTTATATTATTTTTTAATTTTTTTTAATTTTTTAAAAATATTTTTTATTTTTTTTTATTTTTTTGGCCAATAATAACGCGACACGTGTCGTTATGGACCCACTTAACGGATTCCGTTAAGTGGTAGCAAAACTTAAAAAAAGGGCAAGTGTTAGGTAGCAAAATAAAATAAAAGTTTTGATAGGTAGCAAAAGTGAAATTGATGTGTTTGTGAGGTAGTAAAAGTCAAATTTTCCTATTATAAAAGATATATAATTGATTAAAAGAACATGTCATTGATTAAAAAGAACATGTCATTTAGTCAAAAGAACATATCATAAATTGTAAAAGAGCATTACTTATATATCATAAGAATATGTTTTATGCAAAAAAAAAAAAAAAAAAAAAAAAAGAACCAAGTCATATATAACATAAGAATATGTTTTATGCAAAAAAAAGAACCAAGTCATATAGATACATAAAAATAATAAGCTGCTGCTATTATGTTTATGTTTCAAAATCCAAATAAGCCTGAAATTTTAAATGTTCCCTAATTGTTTGAAATGCTTTTTCGCACGAGTGCACATTTCATGTTTCTTCTTGTTGAGATCGTTGGTGATAAGCTCATATGTGTACCTCAATCTTAGCTTCTTCAATGCATCAAACTGTAAAAAGTCAATGAATAAATTAGAACTTAAGCAATAAAAACAAAGCACAAATTCATTTATAGATAGACAAATCTTACATTATTAGCTTTGAGACCACAAGTCCATTTTTTCTTCCCAAAATATGTTTCCATGTGCCTCATTGCATACACACCACAATCAATATTGTTTTCCACAGTCCTCCATGGCATTTCAACCAACTTCACAGAGTAATTGGACATGTTCTCCCCTATTTTAATATCTTTGTTTTGCAAGTATGACCCAAGAACATCTCTTTATTAAAAAAGAACATAAGTTATTATCATAAAGAACATAAAAAAAATATAACTAATCACTAAAAAGAACATACGACACTGAATTCTTACTAATTTTTCAGGATAGTCAAAATATTTATTCTTCACTGGGATGCCATCTGCAAGTGGTCTGTTGTCAAGTATTTCTAATGTCTTTGTCCTAGTGTTGATGACAACAACATAGAAATGTATAGATACGTATACAGGGAAGAAGAACTGAAATAATTAAAAGAACATGTCATCGTAGAAAAAGAACATAAGTATTAAATAAAGAACATGTCATTGACTACAAAAGAACATAACTAGTAAATAAAGAACATGTTACTTATAAACAAAAAGAACATGCTACAACAAATTAAAAAGAACATAAGTAGTAAATAAAGAACATGTTATTTAAAAAAAAAGAACATACTATAGTATATGAAAGAAAATTTTGGATACTTACCAATTGATATCCATCTGCAGATTCTATTTTGTTACTTTTAGTGAGCCAAAAATGCATAGTCTCTAAAAATTTGTCAAGCCTATATCCAGGTGTTGGTGATTGACTATCATCAGCATATGAGTCATTCATGCATAGTTGATTCTTTGAAAAAAAAAATCATATAAATAATAATTTTGAACACATTAACCAAAATAAAGGAATAAAAAGAACATATCTTACTAAAAAGAACATATCTCACTAAAAAGAACATCCAGAATTATATTACTCACAAAGGCAATGTTTGCAAAGAAAATCCTTTTTTTTATCATCTACAACATTCCTTGAATTGAGGATTAAAGCCCAAGCATCAATAATATCAGTGTATATATACACATTGTCCCCAAGTGTTATGAACATTTCTCTTGTCAAATGTGTATGTCCATCATCATACATCAATCCACTAGAAAAACATTATGAAATTGTGTAAGTTAAATATAAACAAGTGAAAAAGATAGTATATACTGCTCTTTAAAATGTACCAAACTTACTCATCATCAAGTCCTGGGGCATATGCATACTCTAATATAGCATGCTCAAACTCTTCTGTTCCTTCTATCATATGAGAGTATTTTACAAGGTAAGGTGACTTGTAAATATATGCCTCCTTCCTAACCCTTTTGACAGATTTAGGGGATGTACTGAAAAAAAAATTGCAAACTATCATAAGTTAAAGAACATTCATATATATTGAAAAAAAAAAGAATATACATCATACAACAAAATATTTACCAATCTTCAACAACTCTGAATTCTTTTCCTTTTTCCTTATTTTTCTCAGCTATCTTCACTGACTCAAATTTCTTCTCCTCTTTTTCTTAATCTTTTTCCAGAATTTGTGTTTCAACCTTTTCTTCTGCAATGGTTTTCTCTGTCTTTTCTTCACTTTGGTTATTTTCTCCTTCCTCTGTGCTTTTGTCATGCACCCTTATAACACTCAAAAAGAATACACTACAAGAAAACAGACAAATAGCGACGGAATCGTTCCGACGGACATAAAATTCCGTCGCAAAAGTCGAAATTTACGACGGATTTTTATTCCGTCGGATATTTCCGACGAATTCTATAAGTTCGTCGGAAATCCGTCGGAATTAAAATCCGTCGTAAATTTCGACTTTTGCGACGGAATTTTCCGTCGTACAATTCCATTTCCGACGGAATTTATTTTCGTCGGAAATTAATTTTTAAAAAAAACCTTTTATAAACCCCTTTAGAGAAAACCTAATATAAGACTCTTTCCTCCTATCCTTTTCTCCTCCTTTTCTTTCCTTCCTCCTTCTCCCTGATGCGCCGCTTTCCTCTTCTTCTCTCTCCTTCCTCTTCTCTGCTTCCTATCTCCTCTTATTCTCTCTCTGCTTCCTCTCCTTCTCGTTTTCCTTTCTCCTCTTCTTCTCTCTCCTTTCTGTTCTCTTTTTCTCCATTGCCGGCCTCTCCTCTTCTCTTACTTTCTTTTGTTCTTGGTAGATGGTGTTCATGATGCCGACAAGTTTGGTTTGGTGGTGTACAAGACGCCGGTGAGTTTGGTTGGTGGTGTTCAAGTCGATTTCTCGCCAATTTTTAGAAATAAATGGTTTTTCATGTCAAATTCGACCCTGAAAACTTTAGATCTAGAGTTTTCAGGTTCGAATTTGACCTTTAAAACTCAAATTCGAGCCAATTTTGGGGTTTTTTGGGTGAAATTCAAGGTATGTACCTTTTTTCTTACTTATTTTTGTTTTTTGAGATTTTTTTTTAATTTTATAGTGAATTGTGGTTGAATTGCGGTGGTGGTGGTGGACTTGTCGGTGGCGGTGGTGTAGATCTAGGTTAGGGTTTGGGTGTTTTAGGTGCTTGGATCTGGGTATGGGTTTGGGTTAGGGTTTGGCTGTTGAAGTTCGAGTTTAGGGTGTTGGGATTTTAATTTTTTTTTTCTTCTTTTTTTTGTTAATTTTTTCGGGTTTCGGCGGTTGTTTTAGGTGGGTTTCGGCGGTGGTTTAGGTGTGTTTCGACGGTGGTTTTAGGTGGGTGGTGGCGGTAGGTCTGTTTTTATTTTTTGTTTATTATTTTTCTTTTTTTTTTGTTCAGTTTCAAAGAGTTTTTTGGTTTTAAGTTTTCATTTTAATTATTTTTGTTTGTTTTTTGTTAATTTTTTCGGGTTTGGTGGTAGATCTGGTGGTTGAGGGTGGTGGCGTGGTTCTGGACTGCTGATACGAGTTAGGAGTTGGTTGTTGTGGCGGTGTCTGATGTTGGGTTTTTTGGTGGTTGGAGGTGGTGGTACGCCGTGCCGGTGGTGGCGCGGCGTATTTTTTTTAAAATTCAGAAAAGCAGTTTCCGACGGAAATTCCGTCGGAAATTTTCGACGGAATTGAATCCGTCGGAATTTTCTGACGGATTGTTGCTGTACCCGAACAGAATTTTCCGGCGGAAAATTCCGTCGGAATAGTGTTTTCGACGGAATTTTCGTCGGAAAAGTTCATTTTTCCTACGAATGCTTTTCCGACAACCGTTTCCGACGGAATTTCGTCGTAAACCCTATTTCCGACGGATTTCAGGGTGTTTCCGACGGAATTTTTCCGACGGAATTTTTCCGTCGGAATTTAGCCTATTTCTAGTAGTGATATAAGAACATATATAAAGTAAATAAAAGAACATACAATACATACTCAAATAAAGAACATAATTTAATAGGTAAAAGAACATAATTAATAAAAAAAGAACATGAATGTTCTTTCAAGAGTCAAAGAACAAACAATAGCAAACTAAAGAACATATTTATTAAACAAAAAGAACATGCTTATAAATAAAAGATTATGAATGTTCTTTCACAAGTTAAAAGAACATACAAAAGTCAAACAAAGAACATAAACATGTTCATTATAATAATATTACACATTAATTATTCAAATAATACATTTTTGAATAAACAAATTGCATAATTAAAAGTCAGTATTTGAGTCAATTAGTTACTCCATCGTTTGACCACTCATGACTTGGTCCATTGCATTGGACTCCAATTGTTGCTCGGTGAAGACTGAATCATATTGAGAAATGTCATCAAAAGTCTGATCACCAAAATTCATTGTACTTGACATGCTTAACCCAAGTGTAAGCCTTAGGTCACATGGTAATTCAGGTGGTGTGGTGGTTGGAGTAATGACATTAAATACAATTGGTTCAAGGCTGGGTGATTGAGTTCTCTCCTGCTGAACTCTAGTATCTTCAACACCCATATTATCACCAAATTCCTTGGTGTTTCCCTCAAAACCAGCCATCTTGACAACATTATCTAGCATCTCACTAAACCAGTCAGATGCAAAGAAATCAGTATCCTGACTAAGAATAGAAGTCCCTTCTACTCGCTGTGTAGGTACATTATTCTGATTTTCTTAGGACATTTTGATTCCTGAACATTTTGCCCACATTGTACTGACATTTAACAATGTGGTGTCTTCATAAAGTGTGTTACCATGGAACCTCTCCCCTAATTTTAAAACATTTGAGAGGTTCACAAACCCTTCAGCTATTCTCTCTGTTGTCTGACGAAGCAATAGAGTATATTCCTAAAAGATGAAGTAGTATATCATGCATACATTAGAAGAAGAATATATTGAATAAATTTAATAAAGTATAGAACATGAAATGAAAAAGAAAAGTTTATATTGTACCTACAAATTTGAAGGTTGATGCTGATGTTGTTGTTGCTCTTGATGCTTAGGTTGTTGTTGTTGTTTTTGCTCTTGATGTTTATGTTGTTGCTCTTCTTGTGGTTGATGCTGCTGCTGTTGTTGTTGTTGCTGTTGCTACTGCTGTTGTTGTTGCTCTCCTTCAACATCTTCAATGGCAAAGACTTGGCTAATTTCTTGGGCTTTGATTATATCCAAAACTGTTCCAATCCCAAAGACATTTGTTACCTCAAGATTAACTCTTTCCTTAATCATATCACCATTCCACTCTTTGACAAGAGGAATTTCTCTAGGAAAGCTTGATGTACCCCGTTTAAGGCGGTCAAAGTATCTAATCTAAATAATTAAAGAATGAAACAAATGATAATCTACAAACACATTCATGATAATTAAAAAGAACGTCAAATTAAAATGAACATCCACAATATATAAAAAGAACATCCTGAATATATAAAAAGAACATCCATAATGTGAGTTAAAAAGAACAACAAACTAAAAAAGAACATCCACAATATATAAAAAGAACATGCAGAATATATAAAAAGAACAATCATAATGTGAGTTAACAAGAACATCAAACTAAAAAAGAACATCTAGAATTTGTAAAAATAACATTCAGAATATAAGTTAAAAAGATCATTAAACTAAAAAGAACATCAAGAAAATTTAAAAAGGAACATCCAAAATTTATGAAAAGAACATCTAGTATATAAATAATGAAATAAATTATAAACTACAAACTTATTATAAATAATAAAAAGTACATATGAAAGTACAAAAGAGTACATATGAAAGTACAAAAGAGTACATATGTACATTAAGAATATATTACCGTAACAAATTAAATGGCAATGGTCCAGGAAAAAAATCTTTTTTTTTTATCTCCCTTCCAGTAAATAGTCATCTTCTTCAAGCTATCTACTGTATAGGAAGACTAGTCAAATTTTGAAATTTTGTTGGTGTCAGCTGTTGTGTACATGAACCTATCATAAAAAAAAACAACAACTAATAAGATAAAGAACAAGACATTGTATAAAAAGAACGCAAATTTTATATAAAAAGAACAACAACTTTATATAAAAAGAACACAAACTTTTGAGAAAAGAACACTATTTTTTTTACCTAAAATAAGGCTGCGTGTTAGACACGGACTTGATGCAGGAATTCACTACAATAAGTAAGAAACTCCTCTTCCAATTATCATCAAGGGGAGTGTCTGGATTACCTAACTTTCCAGCTAAATTTGTTAAGTTTGGAATACTCCCATCACTATATGCTTTTACTTCTTTCATCACCTCAACTAAACTTCATCCTCAAGGGCTGCATCTTTTATCTCTTCACCTCCTATTGGTAAACAATATACCCGGTGGACATCAATTGGTTGTATATCAATTTTCTTATTTTCTTCACATAAACAATAGAGACCATCAACTTCCAAATTCTCCACAAGTGTGGCTGAATACTTAGGGGTGCCCTTTTGGCATATCAAGATGCAAGAAACCGCCAAACCCCATATCTTCAATGGCTTGCAATTTCTCCTCGTGTTTTGTGCTTTGCAAAGTTCTTACCAAGTTTTGTAAAGGCTTAACAGTGTGCCTTTGCTTCAACTATAAATCCTTATCATCCTTTGTTTTCCTTCTCTTGTTTTTTGGTTTGGGCACACTAACTATTGAAGATTCAGCCTTTGATTGTGAAGTTGGTTGTGAAACACCAGCATCATCTTTCTCCATAACTGGGAACATAGGCTCTCCCAATGGTGCCCTCCTTTTCTTTAAAACAATTTTTTTCCACCAACATCCTCCACTTTTCCTTCTTCTACAACTTTATCAGTAGCTGGTTTCCCAGTTGACTTAGCTGGGTTAGTCTTCCTGACATTTTATATACAAAAAACAATTTAATATAATTTTTAAAGAACATTTACCACAATCAAAATGAACATTCTTACTAAAAAGATTAATTAAATTGAACATGATTACTTAAAAGAACACCCAGAACAAATCTACTGAAAAGAACATTTATAACATTGAAAAAAAACATCAACTAAAAAGAACATCCAGAATATGTAAATGAACACATGTACACCGAAAAGAACATTTATGATACATAAAAAGAACATCTCACTAAAAAGAACATCCATAATATATCTCAAGAACATGCACACTGAAAAGAACATTTATAACAATAAAAAAGAACATGCACACTGAAAAGAACATTTACAACAATTAAAAAGAACGTCAACTAAAAAAGAACATCCAGAATATATAAAATAACATGCACATTGAAATGAAAATTTATAATGCAGTAAAAGAACATCTCACTAAAAACAACATCCACAACATATCTCAACAATAGCACACTAAAAAGAACATCCAGAATATATCATGCAATACCTTTTCTTGGTAGCAATTTGTTTGAAACGATAATCTTTCTTCTTTTTTCCTTTGTCTTTTAATTCTTGGGATTCTGAAGGATCTTCAGTTTTGACTTCTTTTATTTGATTCTTCTTCTTTTTCCCTTCATTAATTTTTTAAAATTATGTATTAATTTAAATAATAAAATAACATACCCATATCTCAAAAAGAACATTATTGACATTATCTTAACCAAAAAGAACATCATAATATATATAATTTTAGTGACCCTACCAACCAGATCTACAATTTATAATAAAGTTTAAATGTCATTGAAGTTTTCAATAACCAAAAAAGGACCACAACAACATGAATATTCTAGATAATGATACTTTAACTTACTTGGGAATATCTTGATCCATAGTTTCTATGGATCTTAGGATGAGGGGGTCCACAATTGGTTCCATATCATCATGTTTTTTTTTACTCACATTTCCTTTTACTTTAAACATTTCAGAAAGTGGTAAAGATTCCCCATCTTCATCTAGTTCTTGTAATTTACTGTAAAACAATTACAAAACAACAACATGAAACCAACTGAAAATTCAATAATTTCAAAACCAAGAAAAAATTCAACTGAAAAATTGACAAGTTAAAAATTAAACTTTCTTGGTTTTCCTCCAATTGTTGTTCTTCTTTCTCCTCCAACTGTTCTTTTGGAACAATTTGTACTTCTATGCTTTAATCATTTAACACTACTAGAAAACACCCAAATTACGACGGAAATTTTCCGTCGGAAACACCCCATTTTCCGTCGGAAAACCCGTTTCCGACGGAATTTCCGTCGGAACCGGTTGTCGGAATATGCTTCGTCGAAAAAACGCACTTTTTCGACGGAATTTCCGTCGGAACCACTTTTCCGACGAAATCCAGTCCGTCTGAAGAGGATTTCGGGACTGGGAAAGTCCGTCGGAAATTTACGACGGAATGTATTCCGCCGGAAAATTCCGACGGACTTTCCGTCGGAAAATGCTTTAAAAAAAAGAAAAAAAAAAGCCTCCAAACCACCAGCCACCACCGCACAGCACCACACCACACCATCCCACCTAACCCGTACCACCGCACAGCACCAGCCCACCTAACCCATACCACCACCGCACAGCACCCGCCACACCAGCCCACCGAAACCTCCACCAGAACCCTAAAAGATCAGACTCCCCACCTAACCCAAGCCCACCCAAAACAAACCAGATCTACAACCCTAACCCCTAAAAACCACCACTGTGGCCACCGTCACCACCAAAAATATAAAAAAAAAAATGAAAAAACCACTGTGACCAGTCACCACCAAAAATATACAAAAAAAAAAAATGGAAGAAAAAATAAAATCATTAACCATTACCCACAAAACCCAAATTCCAACAACCACCACCTTCCACCACCATAAATTGTAAAAAAAAATACAATAAAACAACAAAATAAAATCAAAATTGGAAAAAAAAAATGCATACCTTAATTCGACCACACATAACTTTGAAATTGGGTTTAAGAGGCCAAATTCGACCATAAAAACTCTAGATCTAGAGTTTTCATGGTCGAATTTGACCCGAAAACCTTTGTTTTAAGCATGGAAAGAGAGATAATAAGGACGAAAAAGATGAAAATTGTTGTTGATGTTGATGTCGGTGATGGTGTTGTTGATGTCGGTGTTGCTGGTGTTGTTCGTTGTTGATGTCGGTGGTTAGTGTTGGCGGTGGTGGTGGGAGATTTGAGGAGGTCGAAAGAGGGGAAAGAAGAAGAGATAGAGAAGAAGAAGGAGAGAGAAGGAGCAGTAGAACGAGAGAGAAAGAAGAAGAGAACGCGAGAGATGAAGAAGGAGAAGGAGAATGAGCAGTAGATTTAGAGAGAGAAGGGGTGAGAAAGGAGAACGAAAGAGAAGGAGAGGAAAGAGGAGAGAGGAGAGAGAAGAGGAAAAAGAAGGAGAAAAAGAGAGGAGGCGGAAACTGAAATGGTTATTAGGGTTTCTAGGGGTTTTTTTGTTTTTTTTTTTAATTTTTAAAATTATATTCCGACGGATATTTTTCCGACGGACAGAAAATCCGTCGGAAAAAGTAATTTTCCGACGGAAATATCCGTCGGAAAGCACATATATTTCGACGGATCTTTATTCCGTCGGAAATTTCCGACGGATTTTCGACGGATTTGTAAATTTCGTCGGAAATATCCGACGGAATTTAAATCCGTCGGAAATTTCGATTTTTCCGACGGAATATTGGGTCCGTCGGAAGTAGTCCGTCGCTATTTCCCTGTTTTCTAGTAGTGTAAAAAAAAAAACCCAAAATGAACAAAATTAAACATTTTAAACTCCAAATTATTGACGAGAAACTGATTTCATGTACAAAATTAATACTTACACTTCACCAGAATCCACCATTTGTTCAAATTTGAAAGTTGAATTGTTGAAATTAGAACAATTTTTTCTAGGTTTTCACTTTGAAGATGATGGTTTTACTTTGAAATTTTTTGGAAAAATAGAAAAAAGATAGAGAGAAAAGATCTAGAGAGAGAGAGAGAGAGAGGGAGAGAGAGAGAGAAAAGATCTAGAGAGAGAAAATATTACTTTTGAAATGATTTTTACCCTCAATTTTTACCAAAAAAGGTGAGGCATGTGTCAGTTATTTTCCGAAAAAAATTAACCCACCTTTCCATTTCACGCGTTCTTTTTATCAAACCCTTTATGTTCTTTTATTAACCCATTTTCTTTACAACCCTTCTTAATGTTCTTTCTGTCTTTTTTAATTTGCGAGGGTTTTGCGTTTTATGTTTTAGCGTAGGTCGTTTTGATCGGGTGCACCATGCGCATGGTGCACCCCGGTGCACCAACCAATAATTGCATAGTATAGCTTTATCATTGGATGTTTGAACGATTTTTTGTAGAATTGTAGCTAGCGGGGGATCTAAACAAACTTGCCAAGTCTTAGTGAACAACACATTATTAAGTCGAGAACAATGAATGACAGTTTTCAATTGAGGATTTTAATTTTTGGCTTCAAATCCTTTATTATTTTCCTGTTTGTAATTTATGTTCGTCCTTGTTTAATTACTACCAGATTGTTGACTAGGGTACAATATAAATGTGTTTGATTTGACCAGCACAAAACACAAATAAAATAAATTAATAACCAAAAGAACAAAGCAAGAACATCAACAATTATACATTTCCAAATCTATGAGGACAAAGTGTTTAGTATTTAAATAGTTTATGTAACTCCACCGAGAGATTAGTCCTTAGGAAAATTTGATCGATCAACAAGATACACTTACAAATATAGTCCTCAATAGTCTGGTTGTTGGTAAACCTTCCAGTGGATACACCTCCAGGGAAATCAACCCCATAAGGCGGGAAATTTGCCTTAGCTAATGTTACAAGGTGGTTGTTGTTTCCAACATCGGACAGTGAGTCCCCGAAAATGAAATAACATGGCACTCTTGGTTCACCTTTAACCAAAACACCAAAAACCATAGAATAAACAAAAACTATAATTCTCAACATATTGGGATTTGGGAATTGATTGCGTAGAACGGTAGAAGAGTTAGTCTTAAGACTATGTGATATTGAAGATGAGAGTAGTACGTGGTCTTGGCCTGGATTGAATGTAGATACGATACTTATAGCAAGTCATTGTGATAAGATGCCCATGCAACGTACGTACGTCATTTCAAAACTTTAAAGTTTGATTGAAAAAAAAAAAACAATTATTGAAAGATTAAGACCAGCTAATGCCCAATGATTTTTTTTTTTTTGAAAAAAAATTGAAAAAAAGAATGTGTTTTTATTAGATGATTTGACCTGGATACCGGATACGCTACTTACATTGCATATAGATATTTTCAATTTTTTTTGGACATGAGCTTAAACAAATGTTCTTATGAGTTATGACTATGGATGTTGATAATGGATTACAATTTGATGTAGATTAATTGTTTTTTTTTTTTATTTATTCCAATGATATAAAAGTTGTTACTTTAGAAGAATACTACAAGAGGGGGTGAATATTAGTTAGGGAGAATTTAGCTAACTTCTTTGCAGAATTGATAAAACTAAGATAAAGGAACTTTAAAGTCACACAGAGAGATTTTACGTACGTGGAAAACCTCTTGGCCCTAACAAAAGAAAAAACCATGACCACTTGGGATTTTAGGAAAGATTCTTCACTATAATAGGGCAAACAACCTATTACAAGCTAAAGGATCTATCTTCAAGTTCCTCTGCGAACTGGAAGTTACCAGCAACAAGTCTCTCTACTTGCCACTCTTCTCTTCTCTATTCTCTTTTCTCTCTTTCTCTACTGACTTCTCTTAGAGTTCACTCAAACTCTTAATTCCCAATTACAACTCAAATAGACAATACTCTAGTGAAAGTAATTAAGAAAGTTAACTCTTAAGTAGAATGCGACTCTTGACTCTTTTAGAAAACAAGAAAGACAGAAAGATATGATTGAGCAAGGTGAAGTTTTCCAAAGAACAACTTCGAAATTTATAGGCAAACATAGCTTGATTAAAACGCCACGACTTCCACCACTTACGCCACTACTGCTGCACATCGATGCTACTTCTTTTCACCAATACCAGAGCTTCAAATATGTCCTAAAAACCAGGGAACTTTGAACCTCTTAAAAGTAATTTCTGCGTTAGTGGTGAAGACTAAATCAACAGTTAGTTGCGCAAGTTTAGGAAGCTAGTTTTTCTCATCCTTTTAAAGATATTTTTTTGAAATAAAAAGATATTAATTAAAGATAAAATCTGAAAAGACATTTTCAAAAACCATCTTTCCACTAGGCGAAAAAACCGCTTAGCCACCAGTTCAAAACCCCCCTAAGCCACCGGTTTTGAACCGGTGGTCATTTGGGGGGTGGCAATTACCCCAAGAAATGCCACCGGTTCAAAACCGGTGGCAAAAATGATTATTGCCACCGGTTAACCGGTGGTAATATTTATTATGGCCACCGGTTAACCGGTGGCAAAAACCCATTCCCGCTTTTTCTAAAGAGGTTTTTGACACCGGTTCTGTTCAAAACCGGTGGCAAAAATGGCCCAAAAAAATAATTTTTTTTTTTTTTTTTTTTTTTTTTGCATTTTTTCCACATAAATTAATATATAAACACTAACACATATATATACTTACATATTTTCATTAAAAAAAGGCTGTAATATTACAATTTTGGTCCAAAAAACTTAAAAAAAAATACTAGTCACTGTTAAATACAAGCTTATAGTTTCGCAGCTTCTTCTAGACGATTAAGTTTCAGCAGAAGAGAAGTTTCCTGCTCTTTGTAAGACAATCTATCAACCTATATCCAAACCAACAAAGAAAAAATCAAGATTATAGATCAACACATAGAAACTATACCAAGACAAAAGTAATATTATTCAATCATCTCACAATTTAGACGGAAGTATTACTTTATCTTTGATGCATAGATCAACAAACAACCATTTAATTAGGAAGGATTCATTTGAGAATTTCAGCACAATAATCCTCCCAGCTTATGTGAAATCTAATTAAAATAAAAAATAAAAAAAAAAACAACACACAACACACACGCAGCCACCACACACGCAACACACAACACACACGCAGCCACCACCCAATAGCAGCAACACCACCGCAAACACCAGCAATTAACCGCCACCAATTTAACCACCAACTAGCCCCTGCTCTGCCGCACCACCCTCCAGCAGCAGCAGCAAACTCCAGCCACACTCCTCACAGCCTCCACCCCAAATAACCACGCAACAGCAGCCACTAACAACCACCTCACGCAACCCCCTGCTGCCCCTTTATATCCGCCATCAAGACAGCCACCATCCTCCACTCAAACACCAACAACAACCCCAATTATCACACACGACCCATCACCCAAACCCACCACAACCCGTAACCGAACCCACAACCAAACCAAAACCCTACCCAACGCCACACCCACCACGACAGCAACCACAACAGCCGCAACTAAAACCCTACCCACCGCCAGAACCACCACGACAGTAACCAAAAAACGCGAAATTTTTTTTAAAAAAAAAAAAAAAAAACCAAAAAACATACCTTTATAACCGAAATTGGTTTGAATTTGGTTTAATAAGGTCAAATTCGACCATGAAAAGTCTAGATCTAGAAATTTCATGGTCGAATTTAACCTTAAAAACCATTAATTTGTTAACACCACCAACCACAAAAGCTTTTGACACCACCGCCGGCGACGAGAGAGCTAGGAGGAAAGAGAAGTGAGACGAGAGAGGGGTGAGACGAGAGAGAGAGAGCAGGAGAGAGTGAGACGAGAGAGAGTGAGCAGGAGAGAGAGTGAGACGAGAGAGAGAGAGCAGGAGGAGAAGGGAGGGAAGAGAGAGGCTGAGAGAGGATTTAGTTAGGGTTAGGGGTTTATATAGGGGAGGGGGCGGTTTTTTTTTTAAACAAAGCCACCGGTTTTGAACCGGTGGAATTAATATTTTGACCACCGGTTCGGTTCAAACCGGTGGCAATACCCTTCCAACAAAATCCCGCCCATTTTTCCTTATTTTTTTGCCACCGGTTTTTAAAAACCGGTGGCCATTTGGCGATGCCAAATTCAATTTTTCTACTAGTGTTCCTTTTTTCTAGCAATCAAAGAAATTCTATCTTTTTAACTTATTAAAATCACATTCCACTCATAATCAACTCCTAATTATTCTCACTTACATAAAACCTAAAACATAAAATTATTTGAGACTTTAATTCTCTAAAAAGTCTCTGCTCCAAGTCTTCTTTCCTTAGCTTTTGCTCCGAAGCTTCAGGTCCTTCACAGGAACACTGCAACAAGTCTTTTAATCTTTTAGCTCTTGTTCCTTTGCCACAAATTAATCCTGAAACTTAACGTAAGCAAACTACAAAACTTATCAAGGCATTAGTCCGTTTATTTGACTTGTGTTATCATTAAAACATCAAGGGCAACAAAAGTTAATAATCTAAAAAATTAACCACTTAGAGTTAGAAAATGGAGCATCGATCATGTTAGTATTTTACTATGATTTTTGATAATCCGGATCCTAAATCAATCCTATTTTCTCAATTAAGAAGGCTTAGAAGAATAGCAGAATAAGATTAATTTATACACAAGGAGAACACTTGTTTTAAGATGGCTAAACGCCGAAAAATTAGGTCAACAGTGGAAATTTTCGACCAAAAGTAGTATATTAAAACATTAAACCTTTTATTAGCTTAGCTATTGATTTCATACATCATTTTTATTATGTAAGTTGTTACAAAATTAGGGTTTTATTAGGTAATTTCAGACAAAAATTCCTTAAATTATTAAACATGTTTGCCACACAATACACTCAACTTGGCTAAATTATAGGACAAAAATACGCATGAAAAAATTAAGCAAATAATAAAATATGAAGGGAGTACAAGTTTTATAATAATGACTTGGCTAAGTTGGTTCCTTGCACACTTTTTTCAACGATTGGTTGTAAGGTCGACTCCAATAGGCAATAGCCCATACCATTTCGCTTCTTATTATGTTTTATTTTTCTATGACATTTATTGCTCATAATACTGATAGGCCAGTCAGCTTTTAATTCTTTTTTTTTTTTTTTTTTGGTTCAATAAAAGCTATAAATATCTAATTCGTACATGTATTTTTTATAATCTTTTCTTCTCATTCTTTGTTGTAATGTTAGGAAAATAATCAAAGGGATGTGTAGAATCACTATCCTTAAAGTATTATTTGCCCCCACTAAATTTGCACTTGGGAGATGGCAAAGATACTTCCAGGTTTTGAAGCATAAACTCTAATTGATTTTGTGAGGACTTAGGAGAAGACACATAACGTGCTGGTTTGAGTATTTATATACTTACCTTATATATATATATATATATATATATATATATATATATATATATATATATATATATATATATATATATATATATATATATATATATGTATGTATATTTTTTAAAAAACTATTAATTCCACAATCTTTCCTAAAAAAATCCCGCACTAATTTTCTTCTACTACCTCCGTTTCGTATTAGTTGCAACTTTGGAATATTATATATCTCACAAATAATACCCCAAACTTGCAACTAATACGAAACGGAGGTAGTATAATTTTTAATACTCTATCTACCATACTTACCAGTTATTATATTTAAGTATATCTATCTATCTATAACTATATACTAAAGGCGAAACCAAATATGACACGTGTTATCTTTTCGTTAAAAATTTTCTGCCAAAAGTTTTTTTTTTCTTTTTCAAAACAAATCTTCTTAGAAAATATTTAATATACGTAATATCGACATTTGAGATTCTCTGACGCTCGGTTTCGACGCTCCAAGCTCGAATTTTCGACGTTTAAGTATTTGATACTCGGGTGACAAATTAATTTCTTCCGAATCAATTCGTCGAGTCGGTTCGTATATTTTGCTTGGGTGTGACCCGAAGGGTTCAGTCAAGATTAAGCTGTAATATTAATTATATTAATATTACTGGTCGGAAGCGGCGTCCACCCAAGCCTTCCGATCACTTTACCTTACTGAATATATTAGCTTTCTAATAATTCTGAACCCGCTATCTGAATAATACACTTGTTCGAAGGACACCATTCCTTTCACCAATAACCCAACCATTACAAAATATATGATACCTAGTATATAATAGGTAAGCTATGCACGAAACCCGAAACTAATATGACAAAGTTATAAGCTTGGCAAACTTACACAAATTAAGCACATAGATTTCTTCACGCATAAACTCACATAAAATTTATGAAATGAGATCTCTACTATTTATACAAGATTAACTCGCATAGCAAGTAGGGTTTCCAAAAGATAAAGATGTTAATTTTCCAAATCTCAAAACACGGGTTTTAAGTAAATTATTTTGAAAGATAATCTTTTCGGAAAATAAGATAAAGAAAGATTTATCAAAAAGAATAATATCTTTTCATTAACTAGATTTTAAGCAAATAAAACATTTATAAAATCTTTTCTTAAAATCTATCCTTTTATCTTTTATGTTTTAATTAGATTTTCCAAGCATCTTTGTCACGCTTCTAATAGGTTTTGTTGGACTTAATAATTTTGATGATGACATAACCTCACTTACTTACCTACTAATAAAGGCTTGATTGTTTAAGTGTGTGATCAGTGCAAAGACTAGGAGAATTAAGTGTCAAGCAAAGATACCATGAGGAACAGGAAGGTCAGAAACAAAGCTATCCAAAAAGAAGAGTTCCCTCACAGGAACTGAGCAATGAAGACTTGAGAAAAGAAGGTTCCCTCAGGGAACAGAAGCAAGAGAAGAGAAGTTCCTTCCAAGGAACAGAAGCCTTAGAGTTGAAGCTTCATCAGTGAACATGAAGACTAAATATAATTTTATATTTTAGGATTTATGTAAGTATGGGAAAATTAGTTACACTTGAAAAATCTATGTGGAATTGGTCTTAGGATAGAACATTGTGCATGCTAGTTTTTAGGAAAACTGTTACAATTTAAATATTTATCTTTTTCTTAAATTAAAAAGATTTTATTTTTTTTTCTTTTTCTAATTTTCGGAAAATATTTTTTTAACAAAATAAAATCTCCCATGTTTTTCAAAACTTGCGGCCTACTCTCCCATGTTTTTCATCAGTCATGGCCACATTGAGGAGTTCATGGTTCCTTAATTCAAGGGACATGATCTTTTTAGTGGGTATGAGTAGTGGCGTAGTGGATTTGCTGCACAATGAAGTTTTTCCAATGCGTCTATTGCTCTATAAATAACTCATAATTTCTATTGAAAAAACTCATCCTTGCTCACATAAGTTTTAAGCTTTCAATCGAGTTAAGAATCCAATTCCACATAAGTCAATTAGAGTGTTCTTAATGTTCTTGTACTAGAGTTTTTAATTCTTTCTTTCGAGTTGTAATTTGGGGAATGTGGAAGTTTGAGTGAACTTCTGTATTGTGAGAAAGAGAAGAGAAAGAGCAGAGAGAAGAAAGAAAGAGAAGATAAGGAACTTGAAGTAAGAGTCTTTAGTTTGTAATAGGATGTACTGCTCTATTCTAGTGAAGATTCTTTTCCTAAAATCCCAAGTGGTCGTGGTTTTTCTCCTTGATTAGGGCCAAGGAGTTTTCCACGTAAAAATCTCTCGTGCACTTTTGTTCCTTCAGTTTATCTTTCTGCTCCTTTAGCTTACTTAGTTTTAATTCCGCAAAAAGTTTGGCTAAACTCTCATACTACAATTCAACTCCCCACCCCCCTTCTTGTAGTATTCATTGAAACAACAGGTTTCATGCATATCCTACCTAACATATTTAACAACAAATCTAGAAGATAAAATCTTAACTGATTTTTGTTGTTGCGCACACGTAATTGAGGATTACTTTGGCTTCACGCAGACCAGGACTAAGTTCTTGCTGTCACTTGTGCTCAAGTTCTCAACTGGAACAATAGTAGTGTTGGGCAAGGAGCAACATGAACAATGTCCTGCAGGCAGCAACATCAATAAAAGCCACACCCCGTCATAGTGTTGTACTACAGTCGTACAATTGTTTCTGCAGTTCTACTGTCAAGGCAAAGATAAGCAAAAAAAACTATTGTTATAAATTTGATTACAAAATTGATTATACAAAAAATTCCACCTCAAAATAAAGGTTTGAATTGAAGTGCATATATCTAGTTTCTACTATACAAAAATGTAATCAAGAGGTTATAAACTCATAATATCCAACATTTATCAAAAATAAAATTGAGTCTATACCTTGTTTCTCTAACATAATGAACAAAAGCACGGTGAAGAATTCTCAAAGTACATCTAAGGCCATATCAGTAAGGCCCAATTAGTAGGCTAATAGTGATAGCAATCATAGCATACACTTTATCTAGTTATTTTGTTAAGTAGATGAGATATAAAAAAGAAAAAACAAAAAATAGCTGATAAGGTAGCAACAATAACTTAAACTATATGATCTATTATTTCTTTCATACTAGGTTTGATTGATTATAAATCCATCTTACCCCTTCCATATATTTCTACAATGTCTATTACTCAGTTAGTGACATAGGTTGCTTGAGGTGGGTCCATCTACCAGGACATGGCATTATCCAGCTTCATTTTTAAGTAACTTATGGATTTAACACTTTGCTTACAAGGAATATGGTGAAAACACATTAGAAGTCAGCCTCTTTGGACTCTAATGCCTACTTTACTTTTTCATAATAGAAAAATAAATGGAAACTTCTCTTCAATTAAAATGGGAGACACATACATATAAATCCTTTGTCTTTCTATTTCCTCAATTTATTATTCAACGTGGATTCCTTACAATTTGATAGATTATTTCCTCCAAAAATAGGAAAATAATTAAGTGTAGATAAACAGATTGAGAAGAACAGGCATACATTGAGATTAATATACGGTAGTGCTCATTCATGATTAAAAGCAAACAATTCAAAATAAAGGTCTAGGTATAAAAATAAATCAATAAAAGAATGCATCTTTAGTAAAAGATACTAAAATGGAGGGCAATCAAATAATCAATAATCAATACTCCCTCCGTTCCACAATGATGTTCCTGTTTTGAATCTTTGACTTTTTTTAAGAAAGAGAGAATCTTCTAAATTTCTCTTAATCTATAAGAGCAAATATAGTCATGTGGGATCTAGTTTGATTCGTCTTGGTGAGTAGATTATTAATATCTAACTTTTATAATTTTTGCTAGTGTGAGATTAAAGATATTTGCGGTCAAAGATGGGTAAAATTTTGCATCGATTTGCGAAACAGGAACATCTTTATGAAACGGAGGGAGTACTGAATAATTTCATCATCAAGAGACCAGGACCACAAGGTCCAACAAATAGCACAATAGTGTACTCATAATAGGCACCATAACAACACAACTAACAGCACAAAATCATTAAACGTAATGCATATATATAGCGCAAGTTCAAGATAAACAACACAACTAACAACATTTAAATCAAGAAAAGCACAAATAATGCTTAATAATCAGATCGAACTCAACATCAGACTTAATGAAGATAGTGAAAAATCAATATTACAATCAATTAGCATAGTTGATTTTTTAAAATAAACCCTAGAATTTCAAACATATGCAAATAAAATTGAATCTTTAGTGAAAGAGAGATTACTTGGACCAGAACCATGGAGAAGGGATTTAGGCCCTGTTTGATTCACCTTAATTTTGCTGAACTGAAATTATTTTTATTGAACTGAACTTATTTTTTAATGAACTGAACTTAATTTTATTGAACTAAAATTATTTTTACTGAAATTAAATTATTTATACTGAACTGAAATTATTTTTACTGATTTTCTATTATAATTATTCTTTAAGAAAACTGAATTTTACAGAACTGAACTTATTTTTACTGAACTGAAATTATTTTTACTGAACTGAAATTAATTTTACAACTGAACTAATTTTTACTGAACTGGAATTATTTTTACTTAATATTATTTTTTTAAGGTGAAAAGAACAGGGCCTTACAAAGAAAGGATCTGGAGGAGTGGCGGGAGAAAGAGCTGAGAAATGAGGGTGAAGAGCGCAGCGACGAAAAGTGACAATGGTGCTGAAGATGAGGTGAAGCGTCGACGGTGGGGATGATGGTGGGTGAGATCCTCAAAGTAGCGAAGCGTCGACAGTGGGGATGATGGTGGGTGAGGGGGTTAGCAAATCACCAGTGAGGAAAGAGGGCGGTGAGGTTAAGAGAAGTAGTGATGGAGAACGAGAAATGAATTTGTCAGGGGTAAGGGATGAGGGTTTAGATGTATAGGGGAGATAATTGATTTGCTGCGATTTTAAAGTTTAACCCCTGCAAATGAATAGTTTATAATTAAAAAAAGATGCTAAATACAAAATTCGTCAATTTTTTTGCAGCGAATTACAATAAATGCAGCAAATAAATATTTTTCTTGTAGGGTTCGCAGGCTAAGTTCCTTCCAGAACTTACCGTCTTCAACACAGACCAAGTTAAGACCTCAACTTGCTGTCTTCAAGTTCTCGTTAGGGAACGTTTCTATTAGGGAACTTAATTCTTGTTAGAGAAGTCATCTTCTATTTTGTTTGGCTTTTCTTCAAAGGTCTCTTCATGTCTTCTTAGCTTGGGTTGCTCTTCCACCACGAAGGTCTAATTCACCTGTTCTAATCAAACACTCATAAACCTTCATTAGTTGAGTTTGCTTTAGATTAAGTCTATCATCATCAAAACCTTTAAGTTTAAACAAGAATTATTAAAAGAATGTAATTAGAATACACAAATTCCCAAATAATAAAACTCCTATATAATACATCAGAATTGTCTAGTTTGTTGAATAATTGATTTTCCTATCAATGAGATTTTCCTCTACCTCAAAATAATTAAAAAGTAAAGACTTTTTCACTATTCATATACTATGTTTGACCATAATTTTTAGTTAAGTATTACTCCCTTTGTCCATAATTTTTTTGCTCGATTTGACTTTTTACGATTTTCGAAACCCAAAAACGTGTATATCTCCATTTTTATAATCGTGAAAATTATAAAAATTTGATATTAATAAAATATACAATTAGACAAATTCAACAATATCCTACATAACTATATTATTTATTGTAGATTAATGAAAATTTATGATCAAAGTTATTAAAAGTTGACCCAAATGTTGGTTATTAGGACAAAAAAATTGGGACATAGAGAGTAATAACAAATTTTATCATAAAATGTGTTGTAATATACTCCCTCCGATTTTTTTATATGCATCACTTTCCTTTTATGGGTGTTTTTTTCATATGCATCACTTCTATATTTGGTAAAGTTATACTATATTTTATTCTCTCTTACTTTAAACCCCACTCAAATTATTTTATCATTTCTCTCTCTTCTATGTCCCCACTTAAATAATAAAATATCTACTCTCTCTCACATACTTTCTTTTTCATGGTCCCCATCTGTAGGCGTCGTTTGAAGTGCGCCTACGTAGAAGCATGTTGTGAATATGCTTGGCACTCATAGGAAGTGGGAATTGACATATACGATTAGGGACACGATTAGGGACAAGGAAAGTAGGGACCCGCCAACAAGTTTTTAAGGAGCTTGTAAACCGTTCACGGATCATAAAAGGAAACCACGATTAAGGGACAACGATAGGCAACAACGATTGGCCCGTGAAGGTTACACCCCATTCATAATCCATGAGATTACTAACTCCATATGGTTCGGAACCACGAAAGGAGGATCGGGGATGATGGTACAAAGTGAGTCATGGAGTCACATTCGCCCGTATTGGCCTCTACTCGATTCTTATTGTGAAAAGTATTCCTGCGATCTCAAAGGCATACAAACAAAATATTCAATTTGCTCCAAACTATTATTAAGCTAAATTGGTTGAATATTAATGCAACATATAATTCTAAAATATTGGTGATCACTTGATTGAACAACAAGATTAAAAAGAAACCTAAACCGGTTGTCCTAATTATCTAATTAGGCGTGATTTTCAATTACATATTCAATGGTGATCATAAAATAATAATAAAATAAACATTAATATTGGAAGCAATTCAACAATAATAACGTTAGTCAAAATCAAATAAAAATAATCCTAATCATGATACTAGCAATAAGAAATAAAAATAAGAGTAATTAATTAATTACTCACATTTCGCGTGTTCCTTTAAATTGCTACATCATGAATAAATTGTTAGTAACTTCAATAAAAATATAAATCAAATGGAAATTAAATTAAATAAAAGGTAGAGTTGATTTGGTCCAAACCCTCAGTTAATTCTACCTTTCACGCCTTGGTTTAAGTATAGAACTTCGGGTATTGTATGGACTCCATAGAGTGCTTAAGGGATATAAAATGAGAGAGTAGGGTGGCTAGAATTTAAGCTAGAGCAAGAGAATGAGAGAATATTTTTGGGGTAGAAGAGAGGAAGAGAGAAGGATTTAATAATCAAGCTTGTTCATGATTGAAAAAGGGGAAACATGACCTCTATTGATAAGGAAAAAAGAGGGGTCGAATCAAGAAAAGATAAGAATTCGAATCGGATAAAACTTTGCGATAGACAGCAGTTTTTACGATTTTTGTTTTCATCATATCTTTTGATCCAGAAGTCGAAATACGATGAATAAGATGTCGTTGGAAAGCTATTGAAGTCTACTTTCTAACCCAATTAGAATCAGATTAAAATATTTTGTAGAATAAAAGATATGGCCGAAATAGTGAGACGGTGCCAGTTTTGGATAGAGTTTCGTATTTGTTTTATATATTTTTCGTTATAGCTTGGAATTAATATTATAATATATCGTTGGAAAGATAATTTCAAGAGCTATCCAACCATTTAAGAATTAGATAAAAACTATGAGGAACGAAAATAATATCTGTCAATCTTTGAACGTCTTTCAATTCGAATTAAATTACTAGTGGAGTTTTATTCTATTTCAAACTCTTTAATCTTATCTTTTCAAAAAGGATAATTAAGATCTTTTAGAAGCTTATATAAGCTATAAGCTTCTAATTAATCCTAATTGGTTTAGGAATGAGATTAAATCCTTTGGACCCTCCACATGATCATTGGGTCGTAGGTAAGGTGGGCTTAGGTTCGATTTAGACTTAGTTTAGTATTTTGGCCATAACTTATTTGTTATAACTCGGATTTGGGCTTATAATATATCGTTAGAAAGCTCTTTTAAAGCCCCATCCAAATATTTAATTATTGGACCCAGATTATGGACCAAAATAAACAAGTCTAAACGTTTTTATAAAAAGGACACGAAATGAATGATTTTAATGGACACGAAATGAATTATTTTGGGTTTAAAGGCACGAAATGAGGAAAATAAGTTATGGTTTGGTAAAATGGGCTAGAAATGTATTGAGAATGAACATGGATTTAAGCACTCCAAAGATTATATACTCAACCCGACCAATAATGGCGGTGAAAGGTTGTTCATCATCGGGTTTGGTTTAGGGGAGACATTTTTAAGTGTCTACACCATCATACTTTTATTATAATAATTTATTCACCCACTCACAATATGATATTTATCTCCTAAAACTATGTGCATTTTTAAGTGATGCATATAAAAAAAAACAGAGAGGGAGTACGAAATATAATAGAGAAGGTATTGTGTAAGGCTTGCCTCACCAATAGTTTGGTGAATCAAGCCTTAAAATAACAAGTTCAATAATAATTTTTTTTTTACATTTTCTATTTTGTTTGTTCGAGAAAATGTATTTTTTATTTATTTTATTTTTATTTTTATTTTTATTTTTATTTATTTATTTTATTTTTATTTATTTGATTTTTTTAAAAAGATACTTATTACAATACTTAATAGAAGATACATAAAATTTGTTGAACAATATGTATTATTTGATAGAGGATATGTATACTTTGTTAAAGGATATTTATTTGATAGAGGATATGTATACTTTGTTAAAGGATATTTATTTGATAGAGGATATGTACAGTTTGTTTGATAATATAAATTATTTGACGGAGGATATCTATAGTTTGTTACAGGATAATTATTATTTGATCGATGATATAATCAGTTTGTTAGAGGATACATATAATCGTTCGAGAATATTTATTATTTGTTGGAGGATATGTACAGTTTCTTAAAGGTTATGTAGTATTTGATGTACGTAGGATATGTATTACTTAATGGATGATATACTTAGTTTGTTAGAGGATATGTATAGTTTGTTGGAGGATATGTATTATTTGTTGGAAGATATGTACAATTTGTTAGAGGATATGTACTGTATAGTTTATTAGAGAATATGCATTATTTGATAGAGGATATGTATTATTTGAAGGAAAAATTGCCCACAATAATCCCACCTTTGCCTCATCTGCCCAAAATTATCCCACCTTGATTTTTTTAATAATAAAACCTTTGATGTCTATCCGTTAAAAATGGTTTCAAGTGACTAGTAACCTGTTAAAGAGGTAAATTTTTTTTATTTTTATTTAAAGCATACGTGTCACCACATAATATGTCTATATTTTTAAATTTCAAATTAAATCGAATTTTTTTTATAAAAAAATAACGACAGCCCTAGCTAGGGGTGTTCAAAAAAACCCGACCCGATTTCCCGATGACCCGATAGATACCCGATGGGAAAATTTTTTTAAAAAGCTATTTTTTCGGGACGGGTACCCGACCCGGAAAAATTACATGTAATCCGGGTCGGGACATGGGACACATATTTTAATACTCGGGTACCCGGATTTCCCGAAAATAATAAAAAAAAAATAAAAAATAAATCTCAAAGTTTAGCCCAGCCCATTCAGTATTTCAGTTTTGTTCAAATAAGGGTTCTTTCTTTTCCCCTCTCTCTCCTCTCTCGCCGTTCTCTCTCTCTTCCCCTCTCTCTCCTCCTCTCTTCCTCATCCTCTATCTCTCTTCATTCCTCATCTGCCGCTCTCTCTCTCTCCTCCTCCTCCTCTATTCCTCTTCTTCTCTTTTTCTTCCTCGATCTGCAGACTGCCGCTCTCGTGCCCCTCTCTTCCTCTTTGCTTCGAAATAATTAGGGATCCTCTCTACTTCGAAAGACTGCAAATTAGGCTTCAAGCGACTCAATCCTGAGTTCACACGATTTCAAGCGACTCAAGCCTTCAATGTATGGTATTTTTAGGGGTATTTTAAATTTCGTTGTAATTTGTGGTTTTTAAATTTCGTTGTAATTTGTAGTAGATTTGAATTTATGTAATCCAATTGATAGTATTTTATGGTAATTGGACTAAATTCGTAGTGTATTTCGTTGAATTCGTGGTATTGCGTTTGTCTATGGCTATATTCTTCATTGTTCATGGAATTCAAGGTATCTGTAGTATATTTGTTTCCCTAGTTTTTTTTCCCTCCATTAGATTACAGTAGGATAAATACAAATTTTTCTTTTTTGACAATTTTTTTTTGTTTTTGAAACCATAAATACATAAAATTAAGATGCCCATAAAATTTCAAGGTATCTGTAGTATATTTATCTATTGACTTGTAAATGTTTTTTCATACCAAGTTTTTTTTTATGTGTTAAGATGCCTTCTCTATGTTAAAATTAAAAAAAAAAAAAATCCGGGTACCCTATGTCCCGACCCGAATAATTCGGGTACCCGAAACCCGGGTACCCAAGATATTCGGGTTGGGACATGGGACAAATGAACAACTATCCGAAACTCCGGGTACCCGGATTTGAACACCCCTAGCCCCAGCCACCCCACCCCTCAGCCACTGCCGATTTGAAGCCCCAGCCACCGCTAATTTCAATCCCCAAACAACGTTGAAGCCCCCAAACACCGCTGATTTGAAGCCCCAGCCACCACCGACGAATTGTAGCCCTAGCCACCACAATGTCGTCGCTATTTATCAGGGCAGTTGCTTTAAAAAGGGCGGCTGAAATCGGAGCTCGGGAAGGTGAGGAAGGACGAACTCGAGGTGGGGGAAGGGGAGGGAGGCCGAGATTAGGGTGGGAAAAGGGGAGAGGGGCCGAAATCGGTCATAGAAGGCCAGGGGTTTTCGAGGGTGGGGGATGGTTTTAGTGGTTTTCGTGAGGAAGGGAGGGGGTTAGTGGTTCGGGGGAGGGGAAGGGGAAGGGCTCTGCCACTGCGACGGCACTGGAGAGTGGGTTTGAGTGGCCGGATTCGCAAGGCATGCAGGAGATTCAGGCGATGGGAAGGTTGTTTGGGCTGCTGGCCGAATTTTAGACGTTTTTGTTTTTTTATTTTTTCTTAATAAGATTTTTCCTTTTTAGTGAAAAAGTAATTTACTTTTAATTGATTTTTAACACAGGCCAATACGTGGCATATAACTTGTTATAATAAGTTACATGATCGGTTGGGACCATTTGCAGCGAATTGATATCAAAGTTCGGATTATTAAAAAATAATCGAAGGTGGCATTATTTTGGGCGGATGAGGAAAATGTAAGATTATTTTGAACAGATGAGGCAAAGGTGGGATTATTTTGGGCAATATTTTCTTATTTGATAGAGAGTATGTACAATTTGTTGGAGGACATGTATAATTTGATAGAGGACATGTAGAATTGATTAGAAGAAATATATTTTTTGATGGAGTATATGTATTATTTGATAGAGAATATGTATAGTTTATTGGAGGACATGTATTATTTGATGGAGGATATGGACAATTTGTTAGAGGATATGTAGTATTTGTCAATTTGATAAAGGATATGCATCGTATATTAGAGAATATACAGCTTATCGAGTTTGGGTCGGGTTTAAGTCGGGTTACATTTAGGTCGGGTGAATAGTAGGTTGAGTTTAATTCGGGTTTTCACGGGTTAAAACAGGTTAGGGTCATTCTCGGGATCGAGTCGGATTCGGTTCAGGTTAATAATTTGCGAGTTATAATCAGGTCGGGTCACTTTTAAGTTTAGGTCGGGTTCGGTTCAAGTCAATAATTTGCATGTTATAAGTCAGGTTCGATTCAAGTCACTAATTTACGGGTTCGGTTCACGTAAAGACAAAATACTTCAATACTCCCTCCGTTTTTAAATACTTGCTCCACTTTCCTTTTTCGGCCGTTACTTGCTCCATTTCCTTATTTGGAAAGTTTTTACAATATTTAATTAATTTCTCTCACCTAGTGGATCCAACATATATTTTCTCTCCTCCAATTCTCTCCACTACTTTTGTTTTTTAAATTTTTTATTTTTCCTCTAACCCCACTATCTCTATATTTTATTACTTTCTCCAACTTCTCCTAAAATTTCGCGCATGGAGAAATGGAGAAAGTATTTAAAAACGGAGGGAGTATTAACATATAGTTGTTTTAGCCATACGAAGATATGACTTTACAAGTAGATTACAGTATTTATACCATATATCTTTAAATAGCTAGTCAATATCTACAATAATAAAGATGTATAAAACAATAAGTTGAGTTAATTTCGAGTCGGGTGAATAACAGGTACAAGTCGTGTTTATTTCGGGTTGGGTTTGTAACACGTTTGAATTTCGAGTCGGGTCTGTAACAAGTAGGATTAAATTCGGGTCGGGTTAGGAACAGGTCGGATTGAATTCAGGTCGGGTTAAATTTGTGTTTTGACGAATTAAAACGGGTTTGGATCGATTTCGGTTTAGATCGGGTTCAGTTCAAGTTAATAATTTACGGGTTGTATTCGGGCCGGGTCATCTCCAAGGCGGTTCATGTTCGGGTTTGGGTCTCAAATACTCGGGTGTAAGGTTAATTTCAGGTCGGGTTAGATCAGGTTCGGGTCACCATTTTTCCGAGTTCAGACGGGTCGGTTAATAATTGAGTTCGGCTCGGTATTTCAGGTCAGATCAACTTTTGACAGCTCTAATAATGAGTATGTAGTTATCCTAGCTGACTGAAATGTAATCAATGCCTAAAAATAGGTTAAGGCATTCATTTGCTGGACAGTGAATTTTGAGAGCTCTAAAGAGTGAAACTACATACTTGCATTGTATTTGTAAGCCACAGATATAATAAAGTGTTCTTACTTGTGTTGGTGCTTGTCTCTTACTTGCGTGCGTGTGTTCTTATTCTTTGAGTGTTAGGCTGGTCTAGACTTAGTCTAGGTGCCATCATGGAACATCCTAGGTCCCTAACTTAGGAAAAACAAAAGTTAGGTCCACAAATTATCCCGTGACAACATCCAAGGGTGAGTGTTATGAAATATTTGTGGACGCCTAATATATATATATATATATATATATATATATATATATATATATATATATATATATATATATATATATATATATATATATATATATATATATATATATATATATATATATATATATATATATATGTTACACACATCTCTATGACTCTATATATTCTCCCTCAATTAATTCTCTTATATATTTTATAACATTTTAGAATTTCCATGTAGAAATGTGTTGTTTTAAAAATGAGAGGATTTAAAATTGAGTGAAATTCAAGAGAGCGGACAGTGTAACCAATAGTAGACCGTGTAGTCAATTAGGCTATGAATGAAGACTTGTAGAATCTTCCTTAGAAAAGAACTTGTCAACAATAACAAGACACAGGCCATGCAGCTTCGAAGAAATAGTGGTTCGTTAAATCTGTGGAATTGTGGATTGACTAGTTTTGTTATTTTTTTATTTTTTTTTTTTGTTTTTTTTTTTTTTGACTGGTAAACTACGGGGAGGGGGCCCCATCCTATCACAGGAATGGGGGCTGTGAGGAGTCGAACCCCCATCACATGGGGGGAGATGGTCAGATGGAGGGACTAACCATCCCTCCATCCCCTCACTCTTCGTGGATTGTCTAGTTATTAAAAGCTTACACTAGAACTTTTCTAAGGCAAAGAGATAAAAACCCAAAAAGTCATGATTTACTCTTACGCTTTGTTTGGATAGCAAAGAAAAAATGGAATGGGAGGGAAAAAGGAGGAAGGGAAGGGAAAAGAAAGGGAGGGAGAGGTGAGCTCTATTTTCCCTTCAAATCTCTCTAAATCTGGAGAGATTATGCTTATTAAAGAGAAAGGAAAATTGGATTCCTCCTTCTCCTTCCCCTTCCCCTTCCTCTTTTACCCAAACAATAGAATTTGTCTCCCTCCTTCCCTTTCTCTTCTCTTCTTTTCCTTCCATTTCTTTCTATCCAAACAAAGTGTTAATCAATCGATCTATCAAATAAATGAAATAAAATAATTTGAAAGGTAACAAAAGAAAAAAAAAAAAAAAGTTGTTCTTATGGCTTTTCGTTTCCTTGCTGACTATTCATCTTTGGAATCGAGCTACGAAAGTTACAGATTGAAAATTATAAGTCTTCCGATCGAACAATTCTAATCACCAGTTTTAGTCATGTGTATATTGCCATCTTTATTGGACTAGCCAGGTTTGACCCGTCTTCTTGCCTCCCTATAGAGCTTCTTATTCAGTGTTATGTTATTTATGTTGTTATATGCTTCGTTTATGATTTAATAAATACTAGTATATACAACTAAAATAAAAAATTACAGCAACAATGGCTCATTACATAAGTCGATCTTCAATATACATCACTATATCTGCACCAATTATCTTAATGATGATTTCCCAATCATCTGGTCAAATATTTTATGATTGCCTAAACGACACTATGTTCGCCAACAATAGCCAATATCAATCCAATCTCAATACGCTCTTCCTCTTTCTTTCTTCTAATTCTACCATCAGCGATGGCTATTATCAATCGGTTTCTAACAATGGCAACACCACAGACGAGGCTGTGTACGGACACTTTCTTTGTCGGGGTGACGTGAATCCTAGCGCGTGCCAAGTCTGTGTTACCACTGCCACCAGCACTGACCTCCCGATTACATACTGCCCAAACCGAAAAAATGCCATCATATGGTACGAAGATTGTATGGTGAGGTATTCTAACCACTCATTTTTTAATACAATGGATGTATCACCAATGTTTTTCGAGTGGAGTACCAACAACATGACAGGAAATTCGACTCGATTGATGGAAGTTCTTGAAAATCAGAGCAGTTTAATTGCGACCAAAGCTGCCACTGGGTCTTTGAAAAAATTTGCCACAAGTTTTGCAAATTTTTCTAATTTGGAAACATTATATAGCTTAGGGCAGTGTACTCCAGACTTGAACCCCAGTGATTGTTATACATGTTTGCAGACTAGTTTTCATGCTGTGCTGCTTCCTAGAACTGCTATTGGTAAGCGTGTTTATCTGCCAAGCTGTTATATTCGATATGAGAATTATCTTTTCTTTGATATTTCTTCACAACCTCCACCACCACCACCACCAGCCCATAGTTCTCATTCCAATCATTCTAGTGGTAATTTTTTGCACTTCCTTCTTCACAGTTATATGACTAGTATGAGTTAGTAGCCTCTCCATCCCTAATTGTTTGCTCTTATTTATGGAAAATTTTAATCATGTGAAATCTTGTTAAACGAAGCAGACAATTAAGGATAAAGGGAGTTAGTTGCGGGGATTATTAGCAAAGACCATTTTTTTTATAACAGGACAGGTGACAAAAATCAAGATAATAAACAATTGCAACTACACAGTGTGGCCGGTGATTAACAGTATCTCTGAAGGGAATAATATTGATGTCCCAAAAAATATCACTCTCCTAACAGGGCAGTCGAAGATTCTGACGATCCAATCCAATTGGGCAGGAAATATATGGGGTCGGACCTTCTGTACAACGGACAATGTGACGGGACATTTCTCATGCCAGACAGGCGACTGTGGTACAGGAAAGATCGATTGCCACGGTCCGCTTTTTAAACATCCTGCGACTGTGGCCGAGTTTCATATCGCCCAAATTGAGAATACTGATACCTATTTAATCAGTGTGGTTGCGGGCTACAACCTCCCTATGATGGTAGCACCACAAGGAAGTGGACTACGTTGCGCTGTCACCGGTTGCGCATTAAACCAGGATAGTAATAGCTGCATGGAAGAGTTTATGGAAGTGAATGCAAATTCTGAAATGATTGGGTGCAATAATCCGTGTGATTTGTTTCAAACCGATGAATATTGCTGCAAAAATATGAGTTTGTGTCAGTTTAGTGACTATTCTATTCCATCGACTGTTTTCAAGTCCTGCCCGCGGGCGCATAACAATCAATTTGACATAACTACAACGACGTTTAATTGTATGAGCTACCGCACATCTTACAATCTTACTTTCTGCCCCTCACCGAGCTTGACCAGGTAAACACATTTGAATAAAGTTGATTGATTATTTTTACATGTGCTTAAATATGTAATTAAAACATAAAAAAAAACTTAAAAAGTGAAAAGTAGTGAAAAATGACAAAGAAAATTATATTTGCGTACTAGCCTATTAGCCAAATAGATATTTTAAAATAAGCATTTGACTATATATTGTATCGTAGAAGGATACATCCATGCATCACACATTTTATTTATGTAAATAAGAAATTTTGTTTTACACTTAAGTTTATAGTTGTCAATTAATATAAAAATGCATCAAATCTTTTATTTATATATAAATTTGTTTTTTTATATGTATAAGGGACACACCAGGAAATGACATGTGTCTACTGATGTGTCTTTTAGTATAAAATATTAATATTGATATTGATTGATTGATTAATGATTGATAGATGGCTTTGCTTTGTCTTAAAAAAATGGCTTTGATTTGGGAAAAGTTGGCCCACAGGCTTTAGGGCTGTCCATATGAGGCTTATGCTTAACCACAAATTTTTACCTAGTCTAGAATTCAATCATTTTTACTAATCCCTCATTTTGAAAATGAACATTGTCTTTTTATAGGATATTTATTCTTAGTATAAAATTAAATATTCATTTTCATACCATCAGATGTTCATTCTTATAGTATTATTGTTCTTAATTTAGTATAACAAAAATGAACATTTTCTTGCAATAGGATATTTATTTTTATAAATTTAAATGCTAGTATTCATACTATCAGATGTTCATTTTTATAATATTAATGTTCACAATTCAATGTAACAAAAATGAACATTTTATTGCTATTAATTTTTATAATATTAAATGTTCATTTACATAATATCAAATGTTCATTCTCATAATATTAATGTTCACAATTTTAACATTATATAATCATAATTATACTGACTTTGACTGATGGACTGACTATGTCACTTAATATCTTAAAGTATTCCAACTTTCAATTTCCCAACACAATAAGGTCAACTACATACACCCACACAATCATTTAAATTAAATCTAAAAAAACCCAATCAATTTGTTGTCATCGTCTTCCTCTAAATCCACCACCATTTTCTCTCTCTCCAAATCTTCAAACATCCTAGAATAATGGCAGCAGCACTACGAGCCACATCCTCCGCCATATCACGAGCAGTCACCTCCACTACACCTTTGATGGGCGGAGCTCGGCAGTTGTCGTCGTTGCCGAGGTGGGGTCATGTGGATCCGACCCCTAAAGCTTTCTTGGCCAATCCTTCTCCTAATAAAGTCAATGTTTATTTTATACGAATAAATATTATAATGCATGAAATCGAACATGTATTTTTGTAAAAAATGAACATCATACTGTATGAAAATGAACATTAGTTCTTGAGAAATATGTAATATTTGTAAAATATGTTTAGCTAGAAAATGTTCACTTTTAGTTTTGTAAATGTTCATTTCTAATCGAGTGGCCATGAATATGTACCTAGTCTTGAGACCAGCCTTCAACAGTTGGTGAGACCCGCATTGTGCTGGGTTGGGTAAGCTCAAATTTTGAAAGGTAATAAGGCCCAAGAATAGCATGGGCCTCAAAGGCTGGGTTGCAATTAGTCTGAGGTGCACCCATGTGCACCTTAGATATGTGTAACAACGCAACCTAGAAGCCCAATTACACATAATCTAATAAAAAAATAACCCTTAAAACTAAAAAACATGAAAACTACAATACACTCACCCACACCCAATACACCCACCCACATCTAATAAATGTAACGTCACTTCTAAACTCAAAACTCTTCTTCTTCTATATGATTTTCTCTCTCCTCTTTTTCATTATCTCTCTCCTCTTATTCACTTTTTCTCTCTATTTCATTTTCTCTCACTAAAAAACTGCAAAAACATGAATGAACATTAGAGAAAAGATGCAAAATTAAAAGGATCCTCCCCTAAAAAAAGGCAATTTTATGTAAATTTCACTTAATTTTGTTTGAATTTATATGATTATCACTTCATTTTTTTGAATATTGTTCGACATTCTATTGTTCGACATTCTATTGTTCGAAATTTTTTATTGGAATTGTCAAAAAAATATTAGTGAAATTAAATGGTTACCTTATGTTCACATTCTGAAATGCATATGTTCATATTTTGAATTCTTATGTTCATATATTGAATCCTTTTGTAAACTTTTTGAAATGCTTATATTCACTTTCTAAATCCATATGTTCATATTTTTTATGTATATGTTCACCTTCTGAAATGGTCAATTATGTTCTTACGCATTCAAAATAAATCAATGCATATGTTCATATTTTGAATGCATATGTTCATATTTTTAATACTTATGATGCATATGTTTCATAATCATATTATTTTTTATTTCTACAATTTTTATGTTCATAATTAAATGCCTTATATGCATAATAGTATTTTATATGTTCATAATGTAAATATTCATAGTAAATATTTGTTGTTCATAAATATTCTCATTAAGTCTGTTTATCCATATGTTCTCTTTCTTAAATGCATATGTTCATATTTTTGACGCTTATGTTCACCTTTGAAATGGTTATATTCACTTTAAGGAAACCAATGCTTACGTTCATATTTTAATTGGTTATGTTTACTTTTTAAAATGCATATGTTCATATTTTTTATGCCTATTTTCACTTTCTGAAAAGATAATGTTCACATTTAAGGGAACCTAAGCATATGCTCATATTTTGCATGATTATGTTCATTAATAAAAATAAATGCTGAAAATCAGATGAAATTCATACACAGATGAAATTGATTAAAGCTAAAAAAATTCAATCGATATGAATTCAAAAAATCAAATAAACAACCAGTTCCATATTGTAAGGAACATATTCAATTGGAAATAAAAAAACGAGAAAAATAGAAAAAATAAACAAACGAAAAAGAAATTAAAGAAGGAAGGAGAAAAAACATAGTATAATTTGTGAATTCAAAGATTCATATAAACCTTAATCAATTGAAATTAAGCACAAAATCGAAATTCACACAAAAATTTGTACTGAATAACTACTTTCATGTTGTAAGAGACAAATTCAATCAAAAATTGTAAAAAGGGGGAATATTAAAAAAAACATAGGAGAGAGAAAATAAAAAACGAAGGAGAAAAACAGAGGAGAAGAAAGCTAATGTTCTCCTTATGAAAAACTAATGTTCATATTGTGCTTTTGTTACACATATTTCTAGGTGCATGATTGTGCACCTAAGAATATGCCGCTAGGTTGAATGGATTTATTGTTTTTTTTTAGTCCGTTAATATTGTAATGATGTATCTATTATACTTTTGGTTTTTACAAAATCTATGCTAATTTTTAGAGCCTTTCTTCAAAAGTAAAAAAAAAAAACTAAATTTGATTTTATCACTAAGTTTACAAGTACAAAAACGAATACAAAGAAAAATGAAAAATAAAGTAGCATAAAGGTATGAAAAAGGAATTTTCACCATATGTCCCTAAATTTTTTGTTTATTCACTATATACCCCTAAGCTTTTTTTAAATTTATCATATACCCTTGAGTTTTCACAAAAATATAGTAATTACTCTTGATGACTAATGATTGTTAATTTCTTCCATCATAAGAGTTAATTGTGAATCGAAACTACTCACTAAATACATTCCTCTACTCCCGAAACCACCCAAATTCTTTTTTCCCACCCCAAAACTACCCTAATTTCAATTTCTCATCCTCGAAATCAATTACACGGACATGGATATGGAGATTTGGAGTGGTTTTGAGGGCTGAAGAAAGGAGAAGAGTGATTTTAGGGATGAGAGGGAGAGATCTAAGGTGGTTTCGATGTACAATTCACTAAATTCTACTCATCTTATTTTCATTACGGGTATATGGTGAATTTTTGTAACAACTTAGGTGTATATGGTGCATTTGAAAAATTTCATGGGTATATGGTGAAGAAAAAAAAAAAAAAAAAAACTCAAGGGTATGTGATGAGAAGACCGACATGAAAATTTTGGGTTTGTAGATTAGACAAGAATCACATGTTTTTTGAAAATTCCTATAACCCAATCCGAAAATCAAGTGATCCGATACAAAAATTAGATGAACTAACCAAGTATTTTCATCATAATCACTTAGAATTATAATTTTATTCTAATTTGGAAAATTTGTTTAAAAAACCACTTAAGTGGTCGTCTATTTTGTATAGAAGGTTCTAATAAGTAAAAGATTGTTTAAAAGGACCATATAAGATACTTTGGTTTGTGGAGGGAGATCAAGTCCAAATTTTAGGAAATTAAACGCCAGACTCCAATGTTGACCGTCATGTGCCTACCACGTTGACCAAAAAATCTTTTTTCTTTTCTTTTTTTTTCCTTCTATTCCACGATTTCCCCCCAAATTAAATTTCTGCTTTAACCCCAATTTTCCCTTTTACCTTCTTTCTCTCTCCTCAAATTTGTAACCGTAGATTTTATGCATCCTGCAATTGCGCCTTTTTTCTCCAAACGAATTCATCAAGACTGTAATTGATGACAATTCGCATAAGGTAAGCATTGTTAATTAGGTTTGATGATTGTGTCAAATTTAGGGAATTTAGGTTGATGTTGTCGTTTTTGTTTTTGTTAAAAACTGGATTTGCCATTGATAAGGTGGAAATTGTGAGGAAACACTCCAAATAATTAAGGTCGAAAACATAAAAAAAAAACACAAAAAAAAAGAAAAGAAAAATAAAGTAGCATAAAGATATGAAAACGGATTTTTCACCATATGCCCCTGAATTTTTTGTTTATTCATCATTTACCCCTAAACTTTTTTGAATTTATCATATATCCCTGAGTTTTCACAAAAATATACTAATTACTCTTGATGACTAATGATTGTTAAATTCTTCCATCATTAGAGTTAATTATGAACCGAAACTACTCGCTAAATACATTCCTCTACTCCCGAAACCACCCACATTCTTTTTTCCCACCCCAAAACTATCCTAATTTCAATTTCTCCCGAAACCACCTACAATTCGCATAGGGTAAGCATTGTTAATTGGGTTTGATGATTATGCCAAATTTAGGGAATTTAGGTTGATGTTGTCGTTTTTGTTTTTGTTAAAAACTAGATTCGCCATTGATAAGGTGGAAATTGTGAGGAAACACTCCAAATAATTAAGGTCAAAAACAAAAAAAAATGGAAATAAAGTCGAAATATATTTGCGTTTTCCCTTTCCTTTCGCCATTGATAAGGTCAAAGAAAAAAAAAAACAAAAAATTGAACAAAACGGTGAGTAAACATGAAAATTTTAAGGTATAGGTGGTGGTACAATGATTGTTACAGATAAAAATGCAGAAAGAACATGTAGCTATTTTATAAAGAACATATCGCTTTTTGTAAAGAACACATAGCTATTTTGTAAAGAACATCTAATTCTTTTTTTGTTTTTTTTTAATTCTAATATCTAAAGAACATCTGTAATATTAATAAAGAACATGATAATATTATGTAATGAACATTATTTTTATATAACCACTACAATTTAAAGACAAAATTCAAAGAACATTTCGTAATAAGCAAGGAACATTATATCAAAAATTAAAGTACATGATATTGACAATCAAAGAACATGAACGTTTGTTCTTTTCACTCATTTTTGGTAAGGTGCAAATATGATCTTTTTTATCTTTAGATATATATTCATTACAATTTAATAGTATGTTCTTTTCACTATAGCCATATGTTCTTTACATTTATATATACTAGGGCAGTCCACGCGCACGATGCGCGCGAAGTGATTTACCCTTTCTTGATGTCTATATTGGGTTGTGTTTAAACTTTTCGCAACATTGGGATTTTAGGGAAAATAGTTTGATAAATTAATGGTGTGTATTTAAAGTTTTCGTTTTTTCCTGCACAACCTTTCTTCAAGAAACATCAATGCAATTATTTAACAGTGTATTATTGCAAAAACATCTACAAACTTAATTTGAAATGGATTAAATACAATTCAAAAATCATAGAGCACATATTATATACTAAAAGAAGTAATTTAACATTACATATGCAATAGTAGAACAATTTTTCGGAACATTTACTATTTGAAAGTCTATACGCTTACCCAACCTAGTAATTACTCTACATAAATTATATGAGATTAACTATATGAAACTAAAAAAGAGAAACAATTACACCCTGCAACTCGCATAAACATTAACATTCAGGCAACAATTAGATAAAATAGTCCCTTGGTAGTTGGTAATAAATCATCTATTCGTACATACAATTTTTTTTTTCATTTTTAATAATAATAATAATAATAATATCATATGAAGTGTAAAGCATTAAATTTTAATAAAAAAAAACATTACATATATTTTGTTAAAAAAAACCGCATTAATTGATGATGTATGTTAAGTTTAATGAAAAAAAACATTAAATGTATTAATGATAGTAAATATATTATTGAGGGTAAAAAAGTAAATACACATTTTGCACACAATTTTGTACACAATAGTGAGAGTATAATTGGTAGCACACTATTCCTAAGAGTTATTTTCTACTTTTTATAAGGTAAGGAAGGGATGTACGACGCATGGTACAGGCGCCTAAACACTCCAAATAAGGTAAAGAAAGTGACAGAAGAGATTAGAGTACAAAGACTTTACCTTTAATACCCAAGTAACTTGCTGCCATGCTCTAACCTCACCACATAGACAATATTTAATGCCATGAACAGTGCTTCGAGGAGAGAGAAAAAGAGGGAAAGGGGAAATTTGGATTAACTTAATGAGTCACATGGAAGACATGTGATGGTCAATTCGGGAGTCTGGCGTTAACTTGCTTAAAAATTGGACAAGGTCCCCTTTCACAATCTAAAGTGTCTTTTATGATCCTTTTAAACAACCATTTACTTATTAAATTAGGTCCTTCTAAACAAAATAGACCACTTAAGTGATCATTTTAAACAAATTTTCCTTCTATTTTATATTTTAAAATTATTTTACAATGTTTTTAAAATAAAACAAGATCTATTAATGATATATTATAATGTAGGTTTAGAATGAATGTATTATTAATAGGTTTATAAGAATTGATTAATTTAATTATAAACAAGATATAATTCGCGGTAGTATTAGTGTATTACTATAGACTATAAATGTGTTAATATTTACTTCCTCTGTTTTCTATACTTGTAACAAACCTAGAGAGTTTTCAAGATCGTTTCCACTAACAAATAAGGCTTTGCCACCATCACCATCACCATCACCATTGCCTTCAACGGCCCCAACATATCTATCACCATCATCATTACCTACAAGTAAGTATTCATTAACCTGTTTATATTTAATTTAGTTATTTTTTACTTAAATTCTTATTGATAATTCAATGCATAGTTCCTTTTACTTCGTAATTTTTAGTCCCTTTTCTCTCATTTATACCTTAACATATACGTAGTATGATATATGTAACTTACAAAAAATGGTTATATCTTACCATTTTGCAATGGGCTAACAAATTAACAATTATTCATTTATACCTACAGGAATAAACAAAACTTCTGTAACCAAAGGCGTACTTGTCGCTGTCGTTGTGGCTTCTGTTGTCTTAGCAATACTGATTCCCCTGTGTGCATATCACTTTTGTAGGAAGACAAAGAAGTACCCCTCTCTAGATATTATGAATAGTAATCATCAAATCTTATAAAATATATCGTACTATCCTCAATCGATCAGTTTAGAGATTATCATCATGTGCTGATCATCGTTCTTTTATTTTATTTTTTATTTTATTTTTTTTTATTTTTTTTATTTTTTTATAACACAGTGCTTCAGGATTTCACAAGCGCAGAGTCATTGATGTTTGAACTTGGGACTCTTCAAGTTGCCACTAACTACTTTTCGGACGAACATAAACTCGGTGTAGGAGGTTTTGGCAGTGTTTATAAGGTACTTGTGTAGTTGTGTTAGTAACGAAGAAAAATGCTATAGATTACAACGAAATCTTGCAAAAAATAGTCCGACAAAAGATCATTACTCATGACATGATTAGCATTATATGTGAATAATTTTTAGTTAGGTATTTAGATAAATTTTAAGTGGTTATGATGAAAATAAGAGGTTGTATTTTGCTTTTCAGTTGGTCTTGTATGCGGCTGACCACATCATGTGGCCAGTTGTATAAGAACAAAGTAACTCTCTATAACACTGACTTATTAACCCCTTGTAACACAGAGTTAGTAACTCCTATGATACTGACCAAGTAATCCTGGTAATACTGACCTAGTATCTCCTATGACACTAACAAAGTAACTTCTGTTATGACTAGTCACACGGTGTGACCAGCCACATACAAGAACTTGTGTATTTCAATCACTTTTGCTTTTTTCTTAGGGAATCCTCCCGAATGAACAGGAAATAGCGGTTAAAAGACTATCAAGGATCTCCGACCAAGGTGTGGAGGCATTTAAGAACGAAGCTGTGTTGATAGCCAAGCTTCAACATAGAAATCTAGTAAGGTTGTTGGGGTTTTGCATTGAAGAGGAGGAAAGGTTACTTGTGTATGAATTTGTTCCCAACAAAAGCCTTAATTATCTTATATTTGGTATGCTCATACCCTCTCGATAACTAACTTAATTTTGACCATTTTCATACTTCACGAATACTAATTAAATGACTTCACAGATCCAAGAAGACAGAGGGAACTAGATTGGCCTACTCGCTATACTATTATAGCAGGCATTGCTAGAGGGTTGCTTTATCTTCATGAAGACTCTCGACCTAGGATCATACACCGTGACCTTAAAGCAGCCAATATATTGCTCGAAGAAGATATGAATCCAAAAATCGCAGACTTTGGTTTGGCAAGGATGTTCAAAGTTGAACAAACGGAGGATGACACAAGTATTGTTGTCGGAACATTGTAAGTTTTGTTTATGTTCCTTATATTACTTCCATTGATCAATCACAATATATATTAGTTGGACATTATCTTGCAAGAAGGATACTCCCTCGCTTTCATAATAATCGCAACAAAAATAAATTTTGAGGAAGTCTTATGCTCAAGCTAAGAATAGAGAAAAATAAATAAGAATTATATAAGATTAGAAAGAAAATGTGTCGATCTTGTCTTCTACGTTAAATATATAATTCTCTCCCTTCAATCACCCTATACAACATCAGAATCCGGTAATAACTTCTGAAATCCATGTTCAATTGTTCAACATAGAAAGTGTTTTAAAAATAAGTTACAAAGGATTCCAACCTTTTTAATTACTAGACTCAACTAACACAAATATAAGCTTTAACAAAATGATTATTTAGATCTTACCCTCCAAAAATAAGCCATCATTTGAACAAACCATATATTGTAATCTTTATTTATAGTACCACCTGAAGAAGACCAAAAATTAGATTTCACCACTTTTGAAAAAAAAAAAATTCTTGATTTCCGAGCTAAAAATCCGCTTTTTGTAGATTTTGGGGTCATTTTATTTTGCAAAAGTTAGATTTCGATTAGAAATGCATCATTTTATGTTCTACAAATCAGTACTTCATTTTGTGTGAAACACGTAAAATGAAACATTTTCGATTTATTTTATTTTTCAATTTTGACTTCAAATCAGAACCTTAAAAGCCAGAATGACCTTCAAAACCTCAATAAAGCAAGTTTAAGCATACAAATCGAAAATCATTGATTTTTTTTTTTAGAAAGGTAGAGACAAAAACGCAGAAAAAACATGTAACTGTTTTGTAGAAAATCAATTTTATGTTTTATTTTCATATCTAAAGAACCACTGCTACAAAAATAGGAATACAGAACGTCTAAAACAAGCAATATAGAGCGCCTCACAGGCGTTCTTCTAGTGGGGTACTCTATAAAGTTTACAGAACGCCTCTTGGAGGCGTTTTATATCTAACACAATACAAATCGCCTATCTAAGATCTATAATACTAATAAAGAACATGAAAATATTGTGTAATGAACATTATTAATATATATCCACCATAATTTTAAGACAAAATTCGAAGAGTATTTCACAATAAACAATGAACATTATATCACTAATAAATAAAATTACATTATATTACAATGACAATCAAAGAACATGGACATATGTTCTTCTCACTCTTTTTTGGTGCATATATGTTCTTTTTATTTTAAGTATATGTTATTACATTTCAATAGTATGTTATTTTCACTACAACTGTATGTTCTTTACATTTGTATTATGTGTTCTTTGCACCAAACAGTTGTACGATGTAAGGTAACGCTTGTATAGTAGGATTCACGCACTGTACTGTGTTATTATTTTTTTTTTTTTTAAATATGGGATTAAAGATTTTTTTATGGAAGCTAGCGTTAAGGTGGTTTTTTTAAAAAAAAATAATCAAAATGGGTGGTTATTAGTTTAAAATATAAATACAGCTAGATGAAGTCCGTGCAATGCACGGTTTTTTGAATTTTTTTTAAATAATTTTTTTTTAATATATGTGCTAAAATTGATTATATATTTAGATAAAATTCCTAATACCAAAAGATAATATTTTATTTTTAATTACTTTAAAGTTAAAAATCTCATTCGCCAATTTTTGCTTACGTGACATTTAAATTATTTGATTAAAAGATTTTATCTCTTATTTAATTGGCTAGTACTAAAATTTATAATCCTACGCGGCGCACAAAGAAAAATTAGATCCTACGTAGCTTTCTGGAAAAAAATTCCCCTTTATATATATATATATATATATAGGGGAAGGCTCTCATGAGAATTTTTCTTATGTGAGAATTTTTCTTATGTGAGAACACTCTTTATGTTCTAAATTTTTACTCATATGTTCTTAATTTTAAATCTGATGTTCTAAACTTTTTCCTAGGTGTTCTAAATTAAATCAAATTTTCTAATTTAGTTCTCACATGTTCTAAACCATAAATTAGTTAAGTTTGATGTCATAAATTTTAAATAACTTGTTCCAAAATTTTATTTATATGTTCTAAATTTTAAAACGTGTGTTTAAAGAATTTTAATTATATGTTCTAGATTTCAAAGCATATGTTCTATTTTTTTACTCGTATGTTCTAAATACTATACTCACACTTTCTATATTCTATATTAGTTTGTTCTAAATTTTTATTCACATGTTTATAATCTTAAATCAGATGTTCTAAATTTTACTAGTATGTTTAAAATTTCATAAAGCAATTTTTATAAATATTTAATCACTTGTTCTAATTCTTAAATCAGATGTTCTAAACTTATTACTCACACAAATGTTCTAAATTATTACTCATATGTTCAAAATTTTAATTTGAGTCACATGTTCTAAATTTTAAATCAGTTCTAATATAACTATGAATTCTCACATATGAACCTATTCTCACCGGATTCCTCCCCTATATATATATATATATTTTATTTTTTATTTTTTCTAAAAACAAAGAATGAAATATAAATCTCTGTTAAATTTTTTATTATTCTAATAATTTTTTCAATGTCTTTGATCAGAGGTTATATGGCCCCTGAATACGCAATGCATGGGCAATTTTCTGTAAAGTCAGATGTATACAGCTTTGGTGTGTTATTATTAGAAATTATAAGCGGAAAAAAGATCAATAGCAAATTCCACCCATCCGGAGAGGGAGACCTCTTGACCTACGTAAGACCAATATAATCGATTTATTTGATCAATTAAAATTGTAGTTGTATTTATTCTAATATTTAATCATTAATTATTTTCTCTTAGGCATGGACAACCTGGAAGGAAGGCACACATTTGGAATTTACGGATCCAACAATGAGAGATTCTTACTCAAATGATGAAGTCTTACGGTGCATTTACTTAGGCTTATTATGTGTACAAGAGAATGCATGTGATAGGCCAACCATGTCAACAATAGTCTCCATGCTCAACAACGGCATTACTTCCAATACACTCTCATCATCACCTCAGTGCCCTCGATCATTCAATAATACTAGCTCGTCTACTCATATCACAAGGTCTAGTGAATCAACGAACGTGTCCTGTAACCAAGTTTCAATCACAGAGATGAATCCAAGGTAGTCGATGATTTATTAATAATGTACCTTGCATTATAGCTTTTAAAGATGGAGAAAATTCTATTTCCATTATTCCATAGCCAATTATGTCGCAAGATATGTCGTATATCGTATTAACAATTGGAATTTTGAAAGGAAAAATTGCAATTAATAATACAATTTTTGGACCATTCTTTTTAAATAATACAGTCTTTGGATTATAGATGAATATTACAACCTTTAGGGGAGTCTCAATTTTATACAAGACAAAACCGGATGTAACCTAATAAACAAGTTAACAATGCCACGTGTGGCCATATGATTGGCTTAAAAAAATTATAATTTTTTTTCCTTCTCTCTGATAGGCGTGTGGCACACCTAACAAAAATAAGCCTAACAAGACCACTACTATGTAGATAGGCAAGCAAGGGTTGGATCCCAAGAGACTATTGTTCAACCAACTATAACGACTCAAGCAATTACTAAGCAAGGAATCAATTCAAATAATAAGAAGTATATTAACTACTCCGTAATTAACTAAATAGCACAATTATTCTAAATAATAAGAGAAATTCAATAATAAAAACATCCAAGATCAAACATCACCACAAATATAGTCAATGCATAGTCATTCTACCCCTAACATATAATACAATTGACAAGAGGAAAGTAATCCCTATAAAATACCAAAGGTCTCTCTTGAGTTATCAATGGCTTCCCTAATCACAATCAAGCCTACTCTCGTGGAACATAATCATGCAATTTAGATACATTAAGCATACTAATCTAACTTCCTAATCTATTATTCATTAACCTATTTTCATGATGAACTTCAAACCCTTAATGGATCTGATCTATTCAAATCCTTTAAAACTTAACTCTCGTCGCGATTAAAACAAATGAATAATAACAATACTAATTATCTCTATTATAGTATTGACATAAACACAATCGATTAAGCATGTAAATTGCAATTATCATTAAAGAATTTACAGAAATAATTCATGCATCAATCATATTGGGGTTCCGCTAGATCTTAGAATAAGAAAACTACTCACGCATGATTATAAAACCAAGAACAAGAATTAAAGAATACATAATTAATAATAATAAAAAAAAAATTAAAGAGAGTAATAAAGTACCAAATCTTGAATTACAATGAAAAACAAGTTCTAGAGAGAAAACTAGGTCTAAGAGTTCATAAAAATAAAACTAAGGAATTAAGGAAGTATTTATACTTTAGTAAAAAAAAAACCTAGATAAAAGATAGAAATTATCTCAAATTTCCTAAAATACGCGCCTAGGCACGGATGTGCCAAAATTGGGCACGGATGTGTCTACACTACATCATGCTTCACTCGTATCCACATGTCCACGCCTGCACAAAGGCATGGACACCCTACTCGGGCATGGACGTGCCTCCATCAAGCACAGACACGCCTGGGCATTTTTCTTCTTTTCTCAGCTTCTTAGGGCCTGTTCACATTTACTTAATTTCAGTTCAGTTCAGTTCAGTTCAGCTCCAATCAGTTAAGTTCAGTTCAGTTCAGTTCCAATCAGTTCAGTTCAGTTCAGTTCAGCTCTTAATTTCTCTCTCACATAAAATATTCATTTCCGCTCAATTCAGTTCATTTCAGTTCAGTTCAGTTCCAATCAGTTCAGTGCAGTTCAGTTCAGTTCCAATCAGTTCAGCTTAATTCAGTAAATATGAACAGGCCCTTACTTCAATTCCTTCCTAGACTAGGTACGTCCAAGCCTTATCCAACATGGACGTGCTTGACTTGAAAACTACTCCAAATGACTTAGCTTTGGTCTTTGATCCTCGTGAGCCTTGGTTTAGATTCTCAACACCATAAAATCTCCAAATTAGCTCCGTTAATACTGAAATACATCAAAATTAGAAAAACTACCCATACAAGTAAAGGTGGGCATGGGCCGTGTCGACACGTGGGCGGCACAGGCCTGGCACAATCCGCCACGGCACGGCCACCGGCACGACACGGCTGCCCAATTGCGGGTCGTGGGCCGTGGGTCGGCAAGCCAACACACTACTACAAAACAAGCCATTTCCGACGGAATTTTTCCGTTGGAAACATCCTTAAATCCGTCGGAAAAGCACTTTCTGACGGAATTCCGTCGGAACTGGTTGTCGGAAAATCCTTCGTAGGAAAAATGGCATATTCCGACGGAATTTCCGTCGGAAACCTTTTTCCGACGGAATTTCCGACGGAATTCCGTTGTCGGAACAAAAATTCTGGGTCCAGCAAGGTCCGTCGCAACTTTCCGACGAAACGTGTCCGTCGGAAAGTTGCGACGGAATTTCCGTCGGAAAGTATTCCAACTAAAATAAAAAAAAAACACGCCGCACCACCCAAGGGCACAACGTGTCACGCACCACCCTAGCCCCAACAGCAAACCACCACCGCCACTACCCCCACATCACCCACAACCAGCCTCTACCCCTCACCCACCGCCACTCTAGACCAGATCTAAACCATCCCCAACCAGACCCACCAACCCTAACCCGAACCAGACCCACCCTTACCCGAACCAGACCCACCCACAAATCCGAACCAGACCCACCCACGACCATTTTCATCACCCTAACCCATCCAAATCAACCTTTACCACCGAGACAAACCTAGATCTACAACCCTAATACTACCAACACCCATCCAAATTCCACCACCACCGCCAAAATCCACCAAAATCCTAACCCACACCCTAACCGAACCCACACCCAATCCGACCCACCTAAAACCATCATCATGAACGACTAAACCAAACACCACAACACAAAAATTTAATAAAAAATTCAAAACATTAAAACGTACCTTAAAAATCGAATTAGCTTCAAAACCTCGAACTTGGTTTACAAAGGCCAAATTCGACCATGAAAATTCTAAATCTAGCATTTTCATGGTCGAATTTGACCTTAAAACCATTAAAGTTATATAAAAACTCACCATTTTAAGCTTTTACCCACCATAGAAAAATCAGAGAGGAGAAGAACACTAGGGGGTGTGAGAAGATCGAGAGAAAGGAGAGGAGAGAGAAAGAGAAGGCGTGAGATGAGAAGAGAATTAGAGGGAAGAGAAGAGAAGGGCGTGTCTGAGAGGAGAAGAGGGAAGAGGAGAGGAAGGAGAGAGGAGAGGAAGAGGAGAGAGGAGAGGAAGAGGAGGCGGTGAGAGAGGAGAGAGAAATGATAAATGAAAGGGGGATGAATCTGATTTAATTAGGGTTTTGTGGGGTTTTTTTTTTAATTCATAATCCGTCAGAAAGGGTTAAAATTCCGTCGGAAATTTCCATTGGAATTATTTTCCGTTGGAAAATGTACCATTTCCGACGGAATTTTCCGTCGTAAATAAAGAATTTTCCAACGGATTAAAATTCCGTCGGAAAATTCCGACGGACGTTCGATGGAAATAAAATCCGTCGGAAATTTAGCATTTTCCGACGGATTTTCATGTCCGTTGGAATTTGACTGTTTTTTAGTAATGACACAACCCACCAGCCCGTCACGTGGCACGACCCATGCCCTATATAAACAAAAAAATAATCCAAAGACTGTATTATTTAAACAAAAAAATTGAAATTCGGCGCGGCACGACGGGCGACACGGTCATCGGCCCGTGGGTCGGCAAGCCAACACAGCCCACCAGCCCGGCACGTGGCACGGCCCATGCCATATGTAAACTTAATTAAATAAACGTATTTTAATTAAATAAATTTATTTAATTAATAAATAAATAAGTTTATTTATATAAACTTATTTAATTAAGTTTATTTATATTAACTTATTTAATTAATTTTATATACATATTTTATTTTTAAGTTTATAATATATATCGATTTTTTTGATACACATATATATATAACAATCGGTGGGTTGGGTGGTCGAAGATCGAACCATCGAGGATGTACGTGTACGTAGGATTGGGTGTAGGGGAGGTGGGCTAACCACCATGGCTGACGTAGGAAAGGGTTGGGAAAAAACTTTGTTGAAAATCAAAATTTAATATTTAGACCAAATACATAATGATATGTGTCATGGCCTCATGGGTAACTGATTTAGCAGATTATTATAAGTTTTTTGTCTTGTTTAAAATCGAGACCCCCTAAAAGTTGTAATATTCATATACAATCCAAATGATGTATTTATTCTAAAAGAATGACCCAAAGGTTGTATTATTAATGACAATTTTATCAAAGTAGAATACAAAAGCATCAAAGTTGGATTTTAATCTACTAATAATATCACAAGGGAGCATGATCAATACTCCAATCCACTGCAAAACTAAATTGCGAAAGCATTGGAAGTTCTTCTAATTAATTTTATATATAAATAATTTTAAATGATGTTTCAAATTGTTTAACTTCAATATATGAATGAATTTATTCCTTCTATATAGTTGAGCTTTTGTGCAGGGAGCTTACATATGTTCCTTTTTCATTCTGCTTCAAGTATCAAAGAGGACCTCTCTTACAGCTGAACCAAGCAAATACATGGCTATATTAGTATAACAATTTTTCACCCAAGATAGAATTGCACAAAGCAAGCAATTTAAGATGGAATTTGATAGATACAGCATACACTTGATCATCTCGACCAGCAGTTTTTATTATTTTTGTAAGCAGGAAAAGGCTACATATCTAAAGTACTTTATATGTTTGTTACAAAGCAACCTCCACATTCGAGGATTCTTAACTTCACTAATACTCAATCAATCATCAGTACTTAGTAGAAACTAAACAAAGTTTGTTATAAGAGTATCAAACTGACCCATACAAATACACAACCGATTAAAAGCTTGACTTATACGGGCCGTATAGCAATAATGGCTTCACCACCAGGACAAAGTGACAACTTATTAAGGTTTCCAATGCTATAGAATGCTTTGCAGAAGAACACGATATCACCAAGCTCTGGGATGCTAATTCGGATCATGACAGTCTTTGCTGGTTCAGTAAGAAAATATATATGACAGGGACCTTTTGCAAATAATGCAAACCTCATTACTGACAAGGGATGCGAATTGAACCATACATGATGAATCTTCCCTGCTCTCATTTGATCATTAACCTGGTCACCCACAAGAAAAAATAAATTAATATCATACTACTTATATAACTTTTTTCAGTCCGTTGTAGTTAATAAAATGATGTTTGATATGAGATTTGAACATTACGTACTCTTGGATTTTTATACATCCAATTAGTCTCCAGAGTTCTGGCTGTCACAAATGTTCTTGGCAGGTTCACCGAAACTCCAACTGATTAGACGACGAAAAAGTACAGATTAGAAACAGGTTTAAGACTTTAAATTGATGACTTGGTAGACTTATACATTTGAGTTTATGGTAAGAACCTATTTTAGGCGCCTTAATTATATCGAGTTGGTCGAAGATCATCTGCCACATACATGGAAAAACAGTCTCACAGAAGATTTTGATGCTAGGAATCCTCTCAATTTCAGTATTCATTTCGGTGAGCGGTACACTGATTTCTGAATCAAGACCTCCTGGAAAATTTATCAGAATCTCAACAATCAGCCAACAAGTCAAAAATCCGAAATTTATTCGAATTTCCTTAGTGCCATATTCAGTTTTTAATTAAAATGGATAGGATTGAAGTTATCATGAGAAGTTCCATTATTATAAGCCTAAGAATTCCAAATTAATTCTGCATTCAAGAATGCCCAAATCTGTATAACATGGATAATTCTTCAAGTGATTTAGTAAAGTGTTAATTCATAAAAACCCAGGAAACTCTTCGCTTCAAAATTGAATTCAAGAAATGAGATTCTTATCCAATTTACATATAAACTTGAACATTTATAACATGGGGGCTTCCACAATATTGAAATTATATTAGTAAGTAGTATAAATTTATTTATGAAATGATTCATGCATGCATTGTAAAAGAGAAAATACAAAAGAAAAATGAAGTATGAAATTCTTTAAACTTTAAACATACTCAGAAATCGGAAATTCTGTTTTAAGAACTTCTTTAAACAGGAAAATCAACAATAATCTTGAACTAATTAATATGAAACTTGATTAAAACCAGAAGAGTATATAAAAATTGTTACCTGGTATGAAGGTTAGCTTATTAGACCCATCAAGATAAAGAATGGTAATGGGTTTATGATAGAAATACATAGCCTGAAACACGATATCATAAATCCGAATAACTTGAATAACCTTGCCAAGAATGGGTTTGGTGCAATGGAAGTTGATCAACCAAGATGACTTCCAAAGAAGACGAGCAGCAGCTTGAGTTTTGGCGTCTCGAACCGTGATCTCAAAACCTTCTTCAGTGATGTCCACCCTTCCTATACCATTTGTGTCAAAGCTCCTATCACATAGTGATGCAATTGGGTGAAGAACTTTTTGTGATGGGTATATCTCAAAACTAATGACTATTTCTTGGTTTAGATCAATAGGTTTGGCCATGGTTGAAAACAGAAAGGAAATTTTAGTTAGTTGTTTCTTGATGAAGTTAGTTATAGTATAACAGAGTTAGTTATTAGTATATGAGGGGAGAAGAGAGGGGGTTTTATAGGCCTACTAAACTTACCCGCCTAATTATATTGGATGTATTTTGACTAAAATGTTTATCACCCAAAAATATAAATAAAGCAATTGATGAAGAAACGAGATTAGTTCGAATGATGTTTTGATTAAAATTAGTTTGGATATGAAGTATTATGGCTAATTAGGGGTTGAAACAATACATTATAACATTTTCACATATGGTTTCACACTAGAGGTGTTCATTTTTGAACCTTGATGAACTTGAATGTTGGGGTCAAAGAGGTCAAACCAAATGTTATTACATCCATCCTACTCATTTAGACTGACTTAGGGGTGGTAAACGAGGTGGCCTGTTCCGTAAACAATCTGAGCTCGGCTCGGTCAAAGCCCGACTCGTTGTGGCTCGACTCGAGTTCAAGTTCGGCTCGAAACCTTTACGAGCCGAGCTGAGTTATGAAAACACCCAAAAATAATAATTAAAAAAAGAAAGAAAAACTAGCTTAAACTGGATGATTGGATCAACCAAGCTTGGTTACCAACTAAACCTTAGTTAGTTTTAGGCCATAATGTATTGCTAGCTGCTGAGTTACATAAATTACATAGTAAGATACTAAGATATTTGAAAAATCAAACCTTATATAGTAAAATACAAACCAGCATTACTTCTAGTACAGGATGCCAAAGGTTCAGAATATCTAGTATTGAAAAAACTAGCCTCTTAATAACCTCTTTCAACTTTTGTTGAAGCAGAATGACCAATGTGCATGTCAGAGTTCGACAGCCACTTACAATCAGCCTTGTCAGCCTTTTCATAAGCAAGAAGCAGAAGAGAAGGCCTGCTGAATAAGGCAGTCCACTGTCAAGAACATTCCTGATTGAAAAGATGCAAAATTCATGACAAGAATGTAATTTTTCTATCAGGAAAAACTGGAAAAGTACTACGGATTACAACAATAAAGGCAGAACCACAATTCGCAAGTAGCATTCTGATAAACGCTGACATGTGATTTTATCGATCATGCAATAGCTTTTTACTATACACACAACACGCATATAGCAAGCAAACTTCAATATCCCTATGAAAGCCATGATATCCATTGCAGAACAGAAAAAGTACAACAACAATAACAGCAGAATTGAACCACAACCGGAATTAAGATCTTAATAAATGCTTACAAGCGTTAAGCTTCACCAGCCTAATTAGAAAGCACAATCAAATAAAGGAATCTCGATAAATACTAGTTACATGATTTCCTATCACACTAACTGATGCTGGCATACTTGGACTACAAAAAAAGACTAAATTTACCTTCTAGTTGCAACTGATAGGAACACCCATGGTAATGATTGTCCTTGCATTCGTAGAAAGGATTCTTGAAAGGCAGTTGGCAACGGGAAATTTTCACACTTCAATAAGGCAAGCATAAAAGGTCAAAATTCTATATATATCTTTTGAATTACATGTAACTACATGGGAAACTTTAGAAGCTTAATACCTTCGAGAAACTGCTTCTCTAGCCTTCATCTTTTGTTCATGCTAATCTTTGTTGAGACAATCCATTGATAGAGACATAAAGACAAAAGTTGTTCGATAGTGAGCATATTCACTTCCAATTATTGGTGCATTAACCTGAGCCATATGGAAAAGAATTATAAGTTAAGCTCTTTTAGATTTAAAAAGTTTACAGTAAAATCCAGTTGCATATATCCATCATATGATCCTAATAACCTAGCCAAAATGCTTCGAGAAACTGCACACGTAGCAGTGCAAATTGAATAGAACCCAATGCTTCTAGTGGCTCTGTCCTGTAAACACTAGTTCTATCCATCTGTAATTGAAGAAGTAAGCAATTAATAGCATCATCAAGAAAACAGAAGTTATCATAAATTACTATATGAACAATCAACATTGGACTTTTAAGGTAATGATCATTATGCAATGGAAAACGCACTGTAAATCAGACGTCTACCTAACAAACTCATAAAATATGGTTTTTGAAACCTATAATCAATTTCAATATCTATGATCATATCCGAACTGCTTAAGTCCTGCAGACATATATGAAACATAACCCATTGGTAGAAACCCTAATCTTGGATACCATGTTTATACTTCGTTGTAGATATAACAAAGCCACACAAGGAAACTAAACAATTAAAAACCACATGATATAGGTCCTCACAAAGTAGCTGATTTTAGTAAACTATTAGCATATGACTTCCTTATGAATATACTCACTCTGTTCTTACAACATTCAAGAATAGAAGCAATATATTAATGACAACACGAATAATCATGGTATCCTAGATCTTTACACAAACGAAAAGTAGATTAATAAATCATCACTACCCCACATTCCCATAACAGATATTATTTGACCATAATGCAACTTCATAAACAGCACTTAAATGCAAGAATTTCGCCTTTCTACATAAGAGCACAAGAATTACAACGTTGAGCTGGTATTGGATACATTGTTTCCGCGGAAAATCTGCAATAGTCTTTTCTTACTTTAAACAAAAGAAAACTAATTTTGCAATTGTATCTTCCATTGAAAAATGTTATCCTCGGAAATCATTTTACATTGAAAATGCATTACATTCAACCCAAACGCAGCCTAATTCAAAGAAAACCTAAGAATCGCAAGCGGACAATCTAACAATGGTGAAACTCATAAGAGTAAGCTAAAAGAATATAAAACAAAGCATTACAAGCTATGTTACCTCGACACCCTCGTATGCGGGAGAAAATCATCTGTCCCATAATTTGTGTCCCATTGATGTTCCACTAGATATGATTGGTTCTTAAAATGTTTATTTGCCTTTTAAAATTTGAGAAGTGGGACCTTGTAATTAATACAACCAATGATATTAAGCGGAACACAAATAGAACATGAAAAATGGGACAGATGATTTAAACCACTCGTATGCGGGAGAAAATCATTTGTCGTGTCGGACATAATATGACATTCATATACTTCCTTTTTAACTAAAAACTTGACTTATTTCTACAAAACGGCAAAGTCCATTAGACACTATTATTTGAGTACAATAACATAAAAACATAACTAATCTCATAATTCCAACACACTTTGCTTTTCATAAACAGGAGAATAAGCACTGAAACTTGAAATTATGCATATATATATTACTCCCTCCGTCCCCTATTGATGGTCACTTTTGCCATTTTTGGTGACTCAAAATGTTAGTCATATTTGCTTTTTTCAAGTACCATTAATATTATTTTTTTACCAAAATTCTCTAACATTTGCAAAAATGTTTGTGCAAATTTAACTTTCTCATGTAAATTTTACTTTCCCATGTACTTTAATTACTTTCTCTCTCTACTTTTTTGCATACCCAATGTAAATTTACTTTTTCAATATACTTTCTTTATTTCTCCTTGATTCCCGTGATTTTTTAGCAAAAGTGACCATCAATAGGAGACGGAGGTAGTAATATATATCTGGGTACTAGGCAAAAGGGTAATGGAAAAAACATTGGAATTGACAAAGAGGGCAAATCAAAGCATCCCCTTCATTTATTGATTAATAAGGCAACTTCAACATAAATTATCATTCTTTTTTGTATCAGATATGAATTTTGAACTGATAATTCGTGATCAAACTCCAAATTAAATTATAATCTAATATTTATCAACCACGATATCACAAATTAATTAGAGTGCGAAAAGGAATATAATCAATTGCTTCCCACAAAAAAGATTCAAACTTTAAAGAACAAAAGGAGTATTAATACACACAAATAAGCATATATTAGCAGAAATTCAAGCCATATTAATTTGGAATTATGTGAAAATAAAGGGTTTAAACAAGAATTATATCGAGATAATACATTCATAGCATAATTTGCATAAGACCAAATAAATTGAGTTAAAATTAACTACTTTAAAATTGAAACAAGTCTTAAATACGAATTAAAGGAGTATAATTGAATAGGAAATATGAACTTACAGCGTATAATAGCATGTTTCGCCGCTCAGTGGAAAATCGAAATTATAAACATGTTGGGTTTGGGTTGAGGCAGTGGAAAATCTTAAAATCAATTCAACTGGGTATAAGTATAACTTACACTTTATAGGATTTATTTAGGTTGGTCAAAATTTACTAGAGATTTTCATAACATTTCAAGAGTAGTTTTTGATTTTAATTATTTAAGAGGGGTCAAAGGACCCCACTTTCTTGAATGTGACTGGGTTGAGGCTACTAAACAGGATTTTTTTTTTTTTTTTTTTTATTATTATTATTTTTTTTTTTTTTTTTTACAAATTCTAAATAGAATATTTACACATATAACAACCTGTTTATATAAAGAAGTTAAAACCAGGTCAGATTGGCATATGAACACATTATTAAGGGCCTGTTCATATTTACTGAATTGAGCTGAACTGAACTGAACTGAACTGAACTGATTGGAACTGAACTGAACTGAACTGAACTGAATTGAGCTGAAATAAATATTTTATGTGAGAGAGAAATTAAGAGCTGAACTGAACTGAACTGAACTGAACTGATTGGAGCTGAACTGAACTGAACTGAACTGAAATTAAGTAAATGTGAACAGGCCCTAACTCGTTTAAAAATAAAGCCTAATACTTCTAATATTATAATCCTTCTGTTTTAGCAAATTGTGCACATTTCTGATTATTTCACTAATTACAAGTGGAGTGAATTCTCAAAATAACTTTCAACTAGCCTTTTGGCCTAGCTTTGTCTGGGCTATCTTCGTTAATTGACAATTTTTTTTTTTCAAATGCGTCATTTTGGGAAATTTAATGTTGAGTTAACTATTGGTTTGAATTGAGAGAGGAGATGATGGGGCATGATATTATTGGCCCGTGCATAGGGAAGAACTGAAGAATGAAATGAGATGACATTGATTTTTTTACTAAGAAGTTTGGTAGTCAAAAAAAATTATAAACAAAAAATGGTCAAATATATAAGTATAAATGAAAGAGAGAGCATGACACGTGACTTATAAGGTTTGGAATAACATTGATTTTCATTACACTAGTAAGGTTATAATGATATTACAACAGCGCCAACACACATAAAACAAAGCCACGAGGATAAACGTAAATGGGTCGTAAGTCGTATCTGGAGTTCTGGACCACTCTATTAGTTTAAGGCACAACAAAATAATGGAAACACACAATCTTAATACGGCCCAACATTATGGTTTTGCATATGAGTTTAATCAGTGCATAAAATGACTTATAAATTATACCTTGTAATATAAATATATGGCAAACTATTACAATGTGTTGGCTTGTTCTAAAAGGCTGCTAAGAGTTGTCTAATTATTATATCTGCTTAATTGGAGCAAAGTTACACAATATCATGTTGCTCCATTGAATAATACAATCTTTGAGCTTTTTTACTGTTAGACAATGATACACTTGAAAACTTGTTGCTGCTGCTTTGTTGTGGTTGGCTTTGGTAGCTACTTGGCTTCGACGATGGAATGTTGGACTCGAATTCCTCAAGGGTCTGCAGCAACATCAAACAAACAGCAGTTTCAATTTTTATACTTCGATCTGATAACATGATCCTTGTACTCCAGATATACCTTTGTCAAAATAAGTGAATACTAAATGCAGATGCATTAATTAACTAATGTTTCCTACAAACTCGTAACAAAGCCTATTACCCTTAAACAGCTACTTGTATTACAGTAAAATGAAACGGAGGAAGTATAACACAATACACACCTGAACAGCCTGCTTCAACACCCTGTACATTTCACTCGTACGCTTTCTCTTCTTCACAACCTCAGCATTTTCCTCCAATAACTCTTCATATAGTTCCTCCCTGTCATGAGAAATGGTAGTAATGAATTAATCAAATTGTTTGAGTTCATCCATCCTGCTTCATGAATTAAGATGAAAGTGAAGTACCTATAAATGGCCTGAATGAAGGTCGAATGAAGGTCCCTTTTTATACGATTGACCTGAGCAAGTTAAAGATGACCATAAACTCGGGAATCAAAAATCAAAAAAATCCAGAGAACATCAAAAGTTTAAGCCCTTGCACATACCAGAAAGTGCATTATAGCTTTGGGAACATCATCTTCAACTTTCTTTCTGACAATATCAAAGTAAGATTTCAACAGCATTCGTGTTATTAGTACTTCTGTTAGCTCATCTTCTGTTGGATCCTCTGTAGGCCTTATGGATGCTAAAGGCTGCACTTACACCAACCAATATGTGTTATCCCCCGACAAGAAGAAAAACAATAAAGCGCGACAAGAGATACACAAACTGAAAGGCTTCATACCTCTACCAGCTGAATTGATGACGGAGTTTGAAAGGCAATATCAGGTTTGTATTGATCATTTCCAACAGGTGTTCCATTGGATGTCCGGTTCCAAAATTGAAACGGCATGCCCCAAAATGTTGTTGAAGGATCCGGCATGGAATTATTATTTGCATGTGTAAAAACTTTCTTTTGAGATGTCTGCCCACCTATCACATAAACCAGAACCAGAAATAATTAGCAAAAGTCACGGAAGAAAGATGAAAACTTAGTGTAACAATAATATGTTAGAAAAGCATACAAAAACCACCTTAGTTAGAAAGTTAAACGAAAATACTCAGAAGCCAATAAAAGAGGTTAGAAGTTTGGTGGTTTAATAAAATTTATCTAGTGAGACAGTCTCATGGGATAATTAGCAACCAGCCAATATGCATTTTCATAGCATGACTAAGGGTCTGTTCTCTTCAACTTAATTTCAGTTCAACTCCAATCAGTTTAGTTAAGTTCATTTCCTAATTAAAGCTCTATTCAGTTCAGTTCAATTTAACTCAGTTAATCACAACAGGCCCTAAAACATGAAGATGACTCCTATTACCTCAGATAGTTAGACCTTTGTAGAAAACTGAAATAGGGTACTTTAACAAAGGATAATTAAAATTACAGTAATTCAAATAAGAAGAATCTACATTGCAAAAGTATATACATTAGTCAATAGCATCATGCTAGGATAATAAACTGTGTTCTACTGAATGATAACATATTTATAGAATTTCACCTAATATTTACATTTGCATAAGTAGCATGTTCATTATGAGGACATACCAGCTGATCCTGATCTCTCAACCACCACTGACTGATACTTCTGAGAGTTCTGACTAGAACGATCTGGTGAAGCCAATTGTTCAAGATCAACAACACCCTAAAATCACAAGCAAAAATGCAACCTTAGCCATTGATGATACGTATTAAAGACAGTTATGTCAACCACAGACAAGATATAATATGTTTGCTGCTTATTAAGGATGGGGAGCATTGTACCCTAGAAGCACGGATACGCTGTTTTGCAACCTCTATTGCCCTTTGTCCACCAATAAAATTAGGGTGAGAAGTGTTTATGTCATCAGCCTGAAACAGAGAATATGACAAACCATTATAACACTTAGAATCATGCTGTCATGCGCATTATATATAGCTACATATCAGAGTATATAGCGATAATTTAAGACAAACCTCCATGGAGATTGTGTCCACAATCCTCTGCTCCACAGGTTTCATTGAATTACAGACAAAGTCCAGCATCACTGCATCCAAACGCTTCTTTAAACCCAGAAACCTTCTCAACTCCCTTGATTCACAACAGTGACTCATCTGCATCAAAATGTAATTTCCCAAAAAACTTGAGCACACATTGAACACATATTGGTGACTTACTAGCATAATATTATGTAAATAGACCAAATTTTCTTCAAACCTTCATCAGTTCATCGCATGCAAATTGAAGACACTGGAGACTAGGATCTAACAACCTTTCGATTTGTCTTCTTATCAAAACTTCAAATGGCACCTGAAAAGCATCATGAAAATTATTTATGCTATCATGGATATGTTCATGAATTTACAACCAGATAATCAAATAGTTGTCACATTTATTTTCAGAATTATACTCACCTCTGGAACAAATAATTTATTTCTTGGGCCCATAGAATTCTGAATTGCAATTCTGATATCATCATCAGATAGATCTTCACAAGGATCAACTTCCTTCAAACAGAAATCGGAGATATGAATGACTATTGAACATTAATACATACCACCATTTTTGCTATATATGCAAATACTACTATTTCATAATACCAGAGTTAAAGCTGCAAAAACATTCTTCATACCTCTAAGGCTTTTATAAAAATTGACTGGAAAAGGTAGCGAATCCTAGCTCCTCCTGTCAGCTCTTTTGTCGATGTATCGTGGTTCTTTCCCTCAATCAATGAAGAGAAAGCTGTTGCCAAAGCACATACTTCATTAAAATATAGTATACAAGTGGCAAAAACTCAAAACAAGAATTCAAAATAGACTATAACATCAACAATCTGCAGGGATTTCGTCGAATATATAATATCTAAGTGTCAAAATAAACACTGATGTATACTAAAGCTTCAAGACTCAAGATTTGGTTAGGATGATAGGAAAAGGAAGTAAAATTACCATCACTATAGCTCCGTAGGATGTCCAGCACAATTATTCCTTGTTTTTCCTGCAAAATGTCATCAGAAAAGCTGAATTGGTAATTGAACAAACAAAATACTAAACTTAAATAAATGATTCATCAATTTCTTTCAGACTAGATGTTATGAGCATAATTAAGAGTATGATACAATGAACGCGATAAAGGGTATTGACAGAGTAATTAGAAAGAGTGTTTGAACCCACTTTGGAATCCATGGCATTTCCATATGTCCTCATTTCTCCTTCAACAGCTCGAAAATATGACTGAAGTTGGGACCTTAAGGCTGGGAGGGTTGCTCTTATATGGTGCTCCAGAATCTGAAAAATAAACAGAAGACAGGTTTGTATGGTGACAAAGGATAAATTAAAAAAAAAAAAAAAAAAAAAAAAAAAAAAAAATCACACACTAATCAAGAGATAAGAATGACCTCATTCAATTTCTTTGCTAGTTGAGGAATGCCACAACGATCTCGAATACTATGATACTCCTTCAATATTAAAAGGCATCCTATGAGCTGAAAGCAATATAATGAAAAAAACTACTGGTATTAGACAGATAAGGACACATAGATTTACAGGATGATCCTGGAAGAATTGTTCCTCATAGTTAAGCGCTTCCCCAACACTTTTATTCTTGTTAATGTCCTGAAAAAACAGAAATCATACTCGATTAATGAATCATCTTGTCCAAGCAAGACCTTCATGGTGAAAATTACCATACAAAGCTAGATACTGATAGCAGACAACATATTTAATAAGTCGAGTTGGAACATATACCGCTTGACTTCGATTAACCACACCAATATAACCTAGGTGAAGGGGGATAACTTTTCCAAGGAGGAAGTTGCAAGCATTAGTACCCCTATCCATGATATCAAGCTGCAGCAAAACATGTCACACAGCATTTACCTTCCAAGGTCAATATGATAAGTTATAAACAGAGAAATATAACCGCGCAAAAAGTAATGAAGACTCAATTAATTAAGTACCTTAGTGATGACTCCAATTGTCCTGTTACCTGTCAAAGTACATGAAACAATTCTATGAAGTTGCCATAAAATCGAAATGGGAATGGAATCAGAAAAGATATTCAAAATAGGCATCTAAATATTAAATGATCGAGGTATATATAGTACGAGTACCCTTGGGATCAGCTTGTTTGGCCATTTGAATGGCATCAGAAGTTGCCAAATCAGAATTTGCAGGACTCACTGCTAAAATGATACAGTTTTCTTGCAGAATATGGTCCATTATCATCTTCCGAATCCTGGCTTCTATGTCAGTAGGTTGATCTCCAACAGGAACCTTAGTTATCCCTGGTAGATCAATCAGTGTTATATTCAGAACATTTGGTGACGAAATCTTTAACCTTATTGGCCTGTCTGAAACTCCTTTATTCTTTCCTGCTTCTCGCTCCGTCTCAGCCTGCAACCACATGACAGATGCTAGATACAAACATAGCTAGAAACTTATATAATAGCAAGAAAAAGTTCAAATATTGACAGGCCTATGATACAAACATGAACAATTAGATTAAGTCAAATAAATGGAATTGCATTGTTAGCATTAGCATATATAGCTTTAAAACATAAATGGGGTTAAATAATTCCCAGCATATATCAGGAGGATTCACAATCCAAGTACTTTTCTCTTAATCATGAATGAATTACTACTGAAAATTCTGTTTTTGTCACACAATTGTAATTCCGTATACTCTATAAAATGATTTAAGATCGAGGAAAACTATAACAAACGTAAACAATTAAAAAGTAGCATAAATGGAATCGAATTGTTAGCATATATAGGTTGGATTCCCACAATTGAACACTACTTTGTTGGATTATTAGCATATACAAGATGAAAACATATGATTAAATTGGATATTATTAAGATAAATAAGTAGGATTCACATTTATTTAAGTACTTTTCATTGCTAACCATGAGTGAATTACTGAAAATTCTTAATTTGTCACACAAATGTAATGCACATTAATCATATCAAAATCCTGCAAATTGATGACATAGCAATAATTCCAACCATCAAATTTTAAAATTATCATGTAAACTGTAAAAAGAACCCAAATTTAGAAGTTTCAATAATTTAATTAATCAAATTGACTAAATTTTGTGAACAAATGAACATTTAACTAAACTCATTAACACGTACACGTGTAAGTTGTTAGGTTTAATTTGTTACTCCCTCCGTCCCAATTTAATTACAAACCTAATTCAAACGATCAAACAAAAATACTCGTATAATTATACGAAGTAGTAAAAACACAAACCTGAATTTCAGTACGAATATGAGCGAAATCATAGAACCGAGACTGAGGCATGTGAAGAAATTCCCCCCACTCTCGATCATCATCAACGACACCACCACTACTACCATCACTCGTACCATTATTGTCATTACCAATATCATTATCACTGTCACTAGTACTCGCTTTGACAGTACGACGCTCAAGCTGTAAAATAAGAGGACGACGAGTACAAATATCGGAACCACGAGGAAGAAAGTCACGACCAACAAGCGATTCGAGAACACTAGACTTGCCACTGCTTTGACTACCAACAACAGCAACATGAGGGAGAGGGATTTTAGAGAGCTCATCGGAACCGAGTGGCGAAAGAATGTCTTGAAGTTTGTTTATGATTGGGATTACTGATGATCCGATTGATGGTAATGGTTTTCCCGTATTAGTATTATCATTAGTAGTAGTATTATTATACGTAGTATCATTATTATTATGATGATTATTAAGAGGTGTTGAAGTTTTTGATTCTTTCTTTTGTGATTGTTTGGTTGTTCGAGAGTGAGATTGGCCTGCCATGGTAGAAGGAAGAATGATGAACAAATTGTGATTTTTTTTTTTTTATTAGGGTTTTTTTTTTTAGGGAGGAGGTTTTTTCAGAGAGGAAATGGAAAGTAGTTTAGCTTTTTTTTATTATTAACATAAATATTTGACCCCAATTATATTTATGTAATTCGGGTATTACTTTAGGGGAAAATTACTTAAATTGAGATGATCACAATTTTTCTTAACTCAAATAATTAACACAAAAATTTAAAAAAACCCGGTGTACAGTATTTTACTGAATGGCGGCGGAAAGAAAAGGAAGGTTTTACTCACCCACCCAAGTTAAGCATATTTCTCACTCCTTCATTCTCATTTCCCACTTTCAGATACTAAAACTTCTCTCTCCTCCTTTTTTTCTCTCTCCTCTTCATTTACTCAGACTTTCTCTTCCATTCTTTTTGGGTGATTCAAGTTTTTTTTTTTTCTCAGCTTCTAATTATAATGGTAAGTGTTTTTTTTTTTTTTTTTTTTTTTGAGAAGATAATTGCTCCTTGTACTTTTCAAACAAAGGAATAGATGTTATACGAAGTACCAGTATAATTTCTGAAGTTGTGATGTAACTTTTTTTTATTTTATCTTTTGTGTTAATTTTTTTATTTTTTTATTTTTATCTTTTTTTTGTTTATTTTGATGATTTTCAATGTTTTTTGTCAACTTTTGTTAGATTATGGGTAACTTTTTCAAGATTATGGATAACTTCTGTAAATATATGACTAATGTTTTATGAGTGAAGATATAATAGGTAACTTTTTTTGATTTTAAAAGGGTAACGTTTGTGTATATAAGGGTAACTTTTATTAGAATAAAGGGTAACTTTTGTGGATAATATACGCTTTATGTGTTCATTTTGTGCAAGTCATGGCAGTTTTGATGTACAACTATTTCTGGGTAATACACATAGTTGATTTCATTAAATATTTGGTATTTCACATGAAATTGTTAATTTAATAGTTTACCATCTGCAAATTTGTGAAATCATTTGAAATGTGGCAAAGTAATGTGATTATATTCATTTTGCTGGAGCTAGTTTTGTACTGCAATTACTGTGTTGCTAGTGTAAATCCAATGACGGGGATGCAACCCGCCAACAATGGATATGGCAGGGACGTTGGCAGATATTAGTGCGTTTTTGTAAAATATGGGTCACTTTTGTAGAAAAAAAAGGGTCACTTTTGTGAAAAAAAGGTCACTTTTGTGAGAAAAAGGGTCACTTTGTGAAATATGGGTCGTTTTTGTAAAAAACCAAAGGGTCACTTTTATAAGAAAAAAGGGTCACTTTTCGCAAAATATTCGATGTAGAATAAAATTATTGTAAACCGGGGGCATGCAAAAGTTTTTGAATAATTAATTCATTTAAAATTTTGACACTTAAATTACAAAATTTTAGTTTTTTTATTTTTTTCTTTTTTTTTATGAGAATAAAAAAATCATTAATAAAAGATAGTCAAACGGCACTTAAAAACAATTCCTATAAAATCTAAAATTCCAACTCAAGTACATATCACCTTATAACTAGTTACATCGCAGATTCGATCAACGATCGCCTTAATAAAAAAATTCATTCGAAGCAATACAATCTGTGAGTTAGCACTAATTCGGTTTGAGATCCACAGATGAGTAGTTGTTTGGGTGAAAAAATTCATATGACCTTCTAGATACTTTCGAAGACGATGAAACTCTAAATCTTTAAACTTTAGCACACGAACAAACAAAGAAAATAACCCTAGTTGAATAAACACCATCATAAAGATGAGATCCATTTATTGAAAGCAATTAAAATTTTTTTTGGGGATTACCATCGGTAAAAACACTGGTGGAAGCCCTTACAAAAATTTACAAATGAGATCAGAAGAGAAGAGAAGAAAGAGAAAGAACGAAAAGGAAAAGAGTGAATGAAAACCTTCAAAAAAAACCAAAAAAAATCTAGCAATGGAGGCTAGAAAAACCCTCCCAAGGTAATACCCTAGAGGGAACCAAAAAAACCCTCCCAAGGAGAAAACCTAGAGAGAATTATCACGCATTCCTAAATTAATACGAATTAATTAGTATTATATATTCCTGGAGTACTATGGATCATGGTACTCCATATACAATATATTTGAGTTATTTTGCGCACACTTTATATTATTTTGTTTAAATGTTGTGTTATTTTGTTACAAAATATGTTATTTACTTATTTATTACTTCAACCTCAACTCATGCTATTTTTTATTTACATTAAATAACATGTCCTTATTTAATAATAACATATATATAAATTGAAATAATAAGAAATTCACATCAAAATTAATAACATTAGCATTGTTGAGTTTTAAAGCATCGTGAAGAAAATCAAACACTTTAGAAGATACTAAATTCCTGGACATAAACACATTTAAACACTTTAATTACCTTCAAATCAATTGATTTCTAAGAAATCCAAAAAATTTGAAGAAGAAATGAGGAGAGAGAAAGTGTGTATGATTTAGAGTTGGAGTAGTAAGAGGAAGAGAGAGAGAGAGAGAGAGAGTGAGAGTGACGTTGATTCCTCAAAAACCCAGAAATTGAAAGAACAGAGGAGAAAGAAAGTGTATGATTTTGTTTGAGTCACTGAGAGGAAGATAGAGTGAGTGTGGGAGTAAGATAAATGAGAAAAAGGGCAAAATAACATACATATATTTAAAAATAACATATATATAATTTGAAGTAACAAAGAGTTAACATCAAAATAACATGAATTTTATAAAACCTGGAGTACCGTGTACATGGTACTCTAAAGAGTATGATAGAAATTGCGTCAATAGTTTGCACATACTCGAAAGATATTATGTTGTTAGTAGGGTTGTGCAAAAAAACCATAACTGTTAACCGGTATAACTGACTCATTTTATAGGTTAATTAATCGTATCGTTACAAATAAACGGTTACGGTTAATCGAACCGTTAAATATAGCGGTTAATGGTTACGGTTACAGTCACACTTTTGAGCAACACATATATTTTTTAAGGAAAAGAGAAGTATTATTAAGTAATTAAGTTAACCCTAAAATAATTTTTATTGATTTGTAATCAATTAATTGGAGCTTATTCTTGTTTATATCAAAATTTGTATTAGAGTTGAAACTCTTGGAAAGGCAAAAAATATTGATTTATAATTTATTTATTGGTTAACGGTTAACCGGTAATCATACCGTAAAGAAATGGTTAACCGTTTCTTAACGGTATGGTTACGATTCGTATTTTTAAGTAACCGCTCTAGCAGTTAACCGTAGGCTTAACGGTACGGTTAACCTAATATGTACATCTTAGTATATAACAATCATTATAAAAAAATCGTATATCTTAGAGATACTAATCATACACAAATTTATATATATATATAAGGTAAATTGGTATAAACCACCTTTTTTGTCCGACTTTTTTGAAAAAACCACCTTTTAAGTTTTTTTTTTTAACTAAACCACCTTTTAAGTACCTAAATTTTTTATTGCACCACCCCTATTTCAAATCTAACATATTGTATCTCAACCATCCACTTCCAAATCATCAACCATAGCAAATCTTTCCCTTCCATCTCAACCATCCACTTCAATTACCTCAATTTAGGTTTTGAGAATAAACAAATACTACAATTTAATTTTTGCAGCAAAATTAAGTTTGGTTTTTTTAGAGCTTTACTCAATTTAGTCATGCATATATATAAAGGGGAGGGTCAAATGTTTTTGGAGGTGAAAAACATACATGATTTAGGAGCGAATTGAAAGTCACAAGTTGTGGGCCCCTTTGACGTTTTAGTTAATTTTTTCGTCATGATTGAAATAGGGGTAGTGCAATTAAAAATTTAGATACTTAAAAGGTGGTTTAATTAAAAAAAAAACATAAAAGGTGGTTTTTTAAAAAAGTTGAACATAAAAGGTGGTTTTTACCAATTTTACCTATATATAATAAATAAATAAAAATAAAAAAAAATGCTTGATTATGTGACTACAATTGTCATAGTTGATTACCTATATTTTAAATAAGTTCTTCAAAGGATCAGCTAATTATGATTATTATTGCTGACTAAAATTCATATATATTGGCATTTCAACTTCTAACGCAATATGATTTTACAACAATGAAATTTATGAAATAACAATGTGATATTACTTTGTATGAGAGATAGTTCATTCAAATCACTTAATCTATAGTTAGTCTATACTTAGTATTTAAAAAAGAAAACTAATTCTATTCCACTTCTCTATCTTCTTTTTCAACGAACTCAACGTGTCACATGTCGTTTACATGTTTTATTTTTAATTATACAATTTTTCTTAACTCTTTCATTAAACACTTCATCTTCATCTCCGTCCCCTCTTTAATTCAACCTTTTTATTTTCCCTCTTTGGTTTTAGTCCCTCCATCTTCTTTCTATTAAGTCTCATTTCGAATTAAAGTCCCAAAAATTGTATTTCGTTAATTATGTTTTCATTTACATATTACACTCGTAATTATTTATTAGTATTTCCTCACTCATCTCTCAATGCAATTTTCTATGAACAAGCCATGCATTGCACGGGTCAGAAGCCTAGTTAAGGGTTAATAGTTCAATCCTTCTGTCCCATAACTCCATGATCAACGTGACATTTGTTTATTCATAAGTTCAAAATTATTGTCACACTTTCTTTTATATATGAAATAATGGTAAAATTAAAATTAAATAGCTTATTCCTTTGAAGTGTGTGTATATGTATACATAGATCGTGTCAAATCAGTATACATGTCCAAGTAATCCAATAAATCTAATCTAATCTAATATATATAAATAAAGTAGGCATTTTTCGAGAGCATTGGGAGCGCCACGTAAGAAAAGGTATATTTTCGACCAATGAAAAATTAGATTTCTATTTTATTTTAGAATTAAAAAATTTACTTGCCACCTAGGTAAAACTGACGAATGAGATTATGGAATTTTCCCACGAAATTATTTAAAAAAAAAACTAAAATTATCTTTTTACGAACAACGATTTATAAGGATTTAATTTTTTTAAAAAATAAAAATTATCTATTTTTTTTTTTTTAAAAAAAAAATCATCTATAGATATAGAATTTATATAACTAAGATAATCTTGACAGTGTTTATGATAAGAAATAAAAAATCTTCCTTAATAATAATTAAAATAATATTTTTTTTATGCCGACCACTATAAATTGACACATCCTACAACACCAATAAAATTTCATATCAATACAAAACCAACCACCCGGTCTTTCTCCGATGTCTCCAAGCCTCTAAGAGAGTTTTGTGTCAGTTTTAGGTCATCTATGGTTGTGTAATTCTTAGTTTAATTCTTATTTTTATTTTTGATTATTGCTTACATTGTGTTTATTTGGAATACTTAATGATTATAATGTTTGTGTTTTATTCACTGAATTTTGTTTTTACATACAGATTCAATTTAATCAGAGAATTAAATTTGGGCAAAAGTGATTGAAAAATTCAAGTACGAGGAGGTATTATAGCTGTATAAATTGTTTACATTTGTTAATATTTTTATATACCTTTTTAGTCTTTAATAATTAATTTTATGGTTAAAATATTTTTTTGTGATTTAGGTAGCTTAATCAAGCATCAAATTAACTTAATTTTTAGCGGCGATTGGGAACTAATAAAAAATTTCAATTCATAGCTTTGATTTTGTACAATTATAATTTTTAAATCAATTTCACAAAAAAAAATCACTCATGATAAATATATTGATTTATTTTATAAGACTATAAATTTAATTTTATATAAATTTTATTTTGTTAACATATGTTTTATTTATCCAGTTTTATTAGATGGAAAAGATATGGGTGTGAATGAAGAAATAGAAATAAATTGTATACATATTTTTATTACTTTTTAATATTTCTATTTTATAAACCAACCAATAATGATTTAGGATTAAAATATGTAAACAAAAAAAAAATATATTTTCACATAAAAAATTTTATCCTAATATGTAACTAATAAATTATCATATTTACATTTTTTTGAGATATCATATTTACAATTTATTCATATTTTTAAATTCAATTGATATATAACTAACAAACACAAATAAAATACAAATAAACAATAAATAAAGTCGCATTATAAATTACATATACAAAAAAATTATACTTTTATAATAGGCAATAACACTTTAATTAAATTATTATGTGTTTTTTTTTTCTGAAATTATTATATAGTAAAATAATCAAATACAATAGTATCTTTTCTTGAGATTTATATATGAAAAACCGTGCATCGCACATGCTTTCATCTAGTATATTATATATTTAAAGGGGAGTTTTTCCCGAGTTTTTAAAGAGCCACGTAGGATCTAATTTTTTCAGCGCGCCATGTAGGATTATAAATCTTAGTAGTAGCCAATTAAATAAGAGATTATTAATTTATTGTAGAATTAAATAATTCAAATGCCACATAAGCAAAATTGGCGAATGAGATTTTTAAGTTTAGATTAATTAAATATTAAATATTATCTTTTAATATTAGGAATTTTATCTAAATATAATACAAATTTTATCAAAAAAAAAAAAAAATAAATTAATAAATAAAAACATTAAACAAAAAAATCAAACAAACAGTGTATCGCACGGGCTTCATCTAGTGTTGTCATGAAATTAAACTTCTCTTATATTTTATGCATGATTAATATTGAAATTTATAATCATGAATTATTTCACACATTTTTAATGCTTAATTTTGTAAGCCGTGAGATCAGTGCTTAGTTGCTTACAAAGAGAACTTCCTAGTCCATCATAGCAGCAGAATCAACGAAGTTAGGCCCTTTTTTTTTTCTAAATATAATCACCTGTTTTTGTTTAACATTTCTGGTAATGCCAAACAAAACATGACATTTACTTGTCCAATCTAAATCCACAACCTCGTAATTAAATTAAAATAAAACAGAAGATGAGAAACTAGAAATCAAACTTCGGACCAAATTATTCACAAATCGATGAAATTAAATCAAATGCTCCTACTAAGCTCAAATCATTTCAATTTTCCCTAATAGTAACAATTACAGCTCTAACAATCATATTTTTAGCATAAAAATACGGAAAAAAAATGTAAGAAAATAAGAGATTACCTGCTCAATATCCTTTTCCACAAGATTTTTAATCTGAGTAAAATCTGTAATCATATTATCCATATCCATCTTTTAAAAAGTTCTTCGATTTTCGGGCCAAAACCATGATCTTTAAGGGTTTTTGAGGGCCTTTTGGCCTTTGTATCCAATTTGTGATCAGAATTGACAAAAAATATCGAAAATGCCTTGTTTTTTCTACTAAAAATACCTCAATTTGCATGTGGCATTTCCGATTATTTTTCGTCAATTCTAACCTCAAATTGGACCCATAGTTCCAAAATGCCTCCTAAACCTACATAATTGTGTTGCGCATGAAAATCAATGAATTTTTTTTATATCCGTTATTTATTAGTTTTCTTGATGGTAGGTGGTAAAAAAAACAATATTTAGATTTTTTTGTGGTAAATAAAAGTATTACAAGTTTTGGTTGGTGGTAAATAACAATTTTGTGTTTTTTGGTGGTAAAAGTAAAAAAAAAAAATTCTATACAATTAGATGATTATTGAAGACAATGATGATAAAACAAGTATAATACCCAAAATAATACAAGGTTTAAAGCAAACGAACATGAACATAGAAGAACATATTATTTAAGTAAAAATAACATACTTTTTATTATTGATCAAAATCCAAATAACATTATAATCTTAATACCTTAGAAGAGCATGGTTTGTAATAAAGAACATATAGTAGACCCAAATAACAATATAACATATTCCATTTCAATTTAAAAAATGAATATGAATCCAGGCCAAGACATTATGATTAAAAAAACATTCATCATAATATATACTTTTTCTGTTCTTTTTTATTCGACCCACTTTGACTTACACTATTTGTCACCCCTTCTTTAACCGTCTTTTGTGAATAATATGTAAGAAAAAACATATTCATGTGATATCTTTTTGAATTCGTCTTACGAAGTCCTATCATAATATATCACTTTTATAATTTTTACTTATGGACAAGTAAAATTATTGATCATTAAAATTTTACATTGCCAAGCATGATAAAAGACATAGGTCAAGTAAAAAAGAATGAAGGAAGTATAGGTAAAACATCATCTTCAACTTTTAAAAATAACACAAAAATAGAACAATTTCCCTAGAAATTGTTTAAATCAAAATTAATTCATACTTTTCATCGTTTAAAAGACCATAAGTACTAAATGCAATATAAAATAACCTAAATGCGGGATTTAAAAATTAACACTTAAATATGTTAAAGCCTATATTATCCTTTTTTTTATAAACCCAAACTTATTCCATTATAGTTATTACTAAGTACTCTGGTTTTTTTTTTTTTTTTTTTTTTTTGGTGAAAGAGAGGGAAAAAACCCCAAAAAAGAAATACAAGAAACGAAACTAAGGGAAAAACAAAACAAACCAGACAAAAGTAAAAGAAAACCAAAACGAAGAAAACAAAAACAAAAATAACACCAAACTCAGCTAAGCCCTATTCCTAGGAACAAGTCTTGCACGAGCAACTCCACACAAGTCCTCCAATAAAACGGCCCGAAGATCCGAAGCGATCACCTCAAAAATCACTATCTTCTGATCAGAGTTGACACCATTGTTCGCCAACCAATCAGCTACTCGATTGGCTTCCCTATAGCAATGACTCACCGTCACTTCCCAACCATGACGCAAGATAAGAGATTTACACTTACGAATGATATGAATGAAAGGAGAGTGTGGAGGGAAATCCTCCACCAAAACTCGAACCACTACTTCCGAATCCACTGCCAAAAGAACTCTTCTATGCCCCGCATTCCATGCCACCGCAAGCCCTCGAAGAACCCCCAGCAACTCGGCCTTATTATTCGTACATAACCCATAATGAGAAGCAAAAACCTGAAGAATTTCACCATCAGCCCCCCTGAATCAAGCCTCCAGCTCCAGCTCTCCCGGGATTACCCTTCGATGCCCCATCCGTATTGAGCTTGACCCATCCAACTCTAGAGACCTCCCATCAAATAAATACCTCCTTACGCTTATGACTCCCATCAGAACTCCTTCCCAAAGGTCTGTCCAAGGCACGTTTCACATCGCCCACCCTAGCCATGAGAAATGCAATCTGATCTATGGGAATATTAGCTTCTCTTGCAAACACTCGTTCATTTCTCCACCGCCAAAGCCACAATATAGTTAAAGCAAAGACAATAGCCCTCTGCTCCCCCACCTCAGAAGAGAGAGTCCCTATATTAAACAAAATCTAGTCGTTGCACGACATATCTGCATCTAAACTAGAGACGCCTACTCCAAGCTTCATCCAAATTGCAGTAGCAACAGGGCACTTTCGCAAGATATGATCCGTGTCCTCGACAGCCATACCACACACCTTACACCTTGGATCATTAGTAAGTTTGCGCAAGAATCTATTCATATTAGACATAATTCGATCATGCATCACAAGCCACATAAACATACGAACTCTTTGTGGCACTGGTGTTTTCCACACACACTTCCACGCCTGTCTCGCCTCAGGGCTAATGGGAGTCGTGTTTCTAATAATATCAATAGCAGAACTAATAGTAAACCCACCTAATGCAGCCCCATTCCAGAAAACCTCATCTACAGCACTCTCATCTTCGACAACTTCAAAGGAAGTTAACTCCTCCAGCACACTATTTGGCAAAAACTCAGCAAAGAATTCAAGTCTCCACCCTGTGTTCAAGTCCCAGAATTCATTCACTGTGGCATCTTGAAGATCTGCAGGAGGGATGGGATCGGCTAATTCAATCAGAGGCACTTTTGCAGCCCACCTATCCCTCCAAAACAGAATTTTCCTGCCATTACCAAGAGCCATACTTACCCCTTTCTTGAGCACATCTACATTGCTCACAATGCCCTTCCACGATTCGAGGCATTTGCTTTCTCTTTGAACATATTAACATCACAGCGACCCTGGCAATAGTTATTTCGAAGCACCCGAGCCCAAAGAGCTTGAGGTCCCGTAAGCAACCTCCAACCTAGCTTAGCTAAGAACGCAGCATTAGCTTGCCTCATTGAACGAATCCCCAATCCACCTTCTAATTTGGGTTTAGAGACATTTTCAGAAACTAAGTACTCTGTAAGTCAATTCATGAACTACTTACAATCTAGCATGATAGATGGCAACAGGAAGAGTGACAAGAAACATCAAGAAATTAACAAGAAAAAAGCAGAAAAAGTTGCCTGCAATCCAAACTCTGGTATAACTCCAAATCCGACAAACAAAACAACTACAACAATCATTACAATCAAAATGTTAAACACACTATCCGGTAAAATTGGGGAAGAACATACAAAAATTATAGAAATTAGAGAAGGCGATTCTCCAATCTCCAATCTCAAAGTTTCATCTTTTTGGTGATTTGATAATAAAAAAAAATGCAAAATAAATACTTTTTTTTAGGAAATTTTGACAATTACCACCTTCTGTTATGTCCATTTTAGCAATTACCACTTTCTATTTTTTTATTTGAAAATTACCACCTTCTATTTTCAAAAACATCAAAAATTACCACCTTCTTGCCCCCCAACTACCACGTGACGTCATTTTGGGCCCATTCTTTCCTTTTTCTACCTATTTTCCTCACATTTCTCATTCCTATTTAGATTTTCATCTCTCCTTTCACTTTTTATTACCCCAAACCACCAATAATTGTTCGTCAATTTTGATTTGGAGGAGTGAATTGAAGTGTTTTTGATTGTTTGGGGGAAAAAAAGTGAGAGGGGGAATTAGAATCGAGTTAAGAATGAGAAATGTGAAGGAAATAGGGAGGAAAGGGAAAGAATGAGCCCAAAATGACGTCATGTGGTACTTGGGAGTCAAGAAGGTGGTAACTTTTGATGTTTTTGAAAATAGAAGGTGGTAATTTTCAAAATAAAAAATAGAAGGTGGTAATTGCTAAAATGGACATAATAGAAGGTGGTAATTGTCAAAATTTCCTTTTTTTTAGGCCAAATAAAACTTTTTTTTTATGGAAGAGGATATAGAATTACAGAAGGTGAATAATATAATTAATCCCCAAACTCATCAGACATGAGATGTTCATGCATCATGCTCTTAAACTCTGCAAAGTACAGGTAGTAAAGGCCTTGGAACATAACTCCGGTAGGTTGCAAAGGGTCCCGGAAAATAACTCCAAGAGATGGTAGAAAGCCCCGGAAATTAATTCCGAGGGTGGTAAAGAGTCCTGGTAATTAATTCCGGTAGGTAGCAAAGAGCAGGGCCGTCTTATACATTTTGGATGCCCTGTTCTAATCTTGAATATTGGGCCCTAATAAAAGCAATAGAATACTCAAATTATTATCGTTATTATTATTATATCTGCCAAATGAAGTACCAAATAAACTCAATAATTTTGACGCTTAAAATTTTGCCATTGATCTCAACCTTTAAAAAATCAGAAAAAAAAAAAGAAAAATGTATGCAATTTGTTCGCTTACTTGGTATATTGGAGTGGTGGCTTTCTTTTTCCAAACAATCCAAAAGCATAGAAAAAAATTTCAGACTTTCAGTTCATAGGAATTCATTAATTCAAGAATTGAAAAAAATTTAAAGATGTAAACGTTTTTTTTAAAAAAAATAAGGAAATGAGAAAATATTCTTCAAATATAATTTATAGCAAATTGATTGAGAATAATTAGATGAGAGTAAGTTAGAATGCAAAAGGTTTGTAATTAAAATCTGAAATTGGAAAGAGAAAAAGTAATCAAGCACATTTTTGGTAAATTCAACAGATATTTAAAGATTTGATTAATTGGTAATTTATTGCTGCAGCTTTGAATGAGAAAGCTAATTTAAAGCAAATATAAAAATTTGGGCTTTTGGTTTATGAGGCCCTTATCTATCTGGGGCCCTGTGCTGAGGACCAGGATGCACAGGGCCTTAGCCGGCTCTGGCAAAGAGCCCTAGGTTCTCATTGCAGTTGGCGGTGAAGAGGCTCGGAAATCAAAGTCAGTATTAAGATGAAGAATTTTACAAATATAGTAGGTAGAATCTAGGTATCAAAAAGTTTTAGTGATAAACATGGCTTTGGCTATGAAAATTTGAATATAGGCAAATTAAATGTCGTGTCAATCTAAGTTCATGTAAATTAACTGAGATTTGTAAGTTGAGGACTTGAGGATGCATAATGGTTGAAGATTATGGGTCTACGACATATTTACATTTTTAATGTTAAAATAAAATAGTTAAGGACTTGCTTGATGGGTGTGGGTTTAAATTTAAAACAAGGGTAAGCTTGGAATAATAAAATTTGACAAAATTTAACTTGTCCTGCATTTAGGTAAAACTAGGTTAAGTCCCGTGCCATGCACGGTCATAATTAAACTTTACAACAAAAATTATAAAGAATAGTGTTAATTCAACTATATTTTAACCAAAAAAAAAAATATACGTAACAAAATAGTAGTGTCTAATTAAAGGTATTGATGGTCAAAGTTGTGTCTCGACAAATGTGCAAATCCAACTACTCTTATAACTTATAAAGAAAAACGGAGGAGTATAATTTAGTAAAATGACTTTGTTCATTTTTTCTTATAAACGTTATGTATAATTTTAAGATTTATATATAAAAAGTATGCTACCAAAGTAATTTTTTCTATTTTTAATGAAAAGAAATTTTAAGTTGGAGGAAAAAAAATTGATTATATTATAATAATCTTGGATAATGATATATTTCAATACCTTAATTATAATCTATGTTAGTATATTTGTAACTAAAAGATTTCTAGTATGTAAACTATATTTTAAAATAATAATAATAAAAAAAAAATTAATTGAGTATGATTGGATTATATATGTTGTCAAAATGGAAATAAGTATTATTATAGGATATATAATATGAAAGTCATTAAAATTTGCAAAAAAAAAAAAAAAAAAAAAAAAAAAAAAGCGGGAAAAATTTTAATGACATCGTGACAAGTGTCACTATAGGTTCGCTTTTAGTATAGGTTAATTGATCATACTTGCATTTAGTACCTCCCTTAAATACTTATTCCTTGAATGGTGTCTACATAGGATCTGGTATTAGCTTTGTATTTCTTTATTTTTTTTTTTTTTTGGTTCGGTGTAAAACCGCAATATCGGGCTTGTTTGGCATCATTTTTAGTTTTTAATTTCCTGTTTTTTTGAAAACTAAAAACTAAAAACAGGAAACAAAAAAAAGGTGCTTCCACTTTTCTGTTGTCAGTTTTCAAAATTATCATAATTTTAATACTTCTAAATAATTTTTGATTCATTATGTGACATATATAATATACTTTTAAAAAACAAAAAACCAAAAAACAGAAAATCACAACAATGCCAAACGAACCCGTTGATACGATAGCGCTTTTATATTTACAAAACCGCAATTGTTGGCAGCGGATTTATGTTCTTTCTACAGAATTGTTTAAAGTTCTTGAGGTTGATCGATGTTGAGATATTCCCCTAAAATCAAAACAGGAAGTATATATATATATATATATATATATATATATATATATATATATATGGGAATAATTCATAATTGTATGAAATTGCCCAGAAAATAGTGATATTAATTCGCAGCAATTCCAATGGTGTCCAAGCTCTCAACTTCATCCATGAATTCCGTCGTCTTCTACTCTACTCAAGTTCAACATCATCATCATCTTCAATTTCATCATAAGTCAGCCTTGGTTTCAATGTTTTTGTACTCTTAATAAACTTGTATTTCAAATAGTATGATTATATCAAAACAAAATTACCCAAAAAATAGTGAGATTATATCAAATTGTATGAAATAACTCAGAAAATAAATACAAAATTACAAATTAAAACCGGTGTTTTAGAGAGAGAAAGAGGAGAGAGAAGATCTAAGAAGAAAGAAAAGGTTTGAAATGAAAAAGAAAAATAACAGTGAGACCTGAGGAGAGAGAAATGGGAAGAGTGGAAAACAGGGGAGATGTCAGATGTGGTAAAGTACGTGTGTACGATCTACTATGTATAACCGTTGTCACCAATTGTGGTTTTACCCTTAAAAAAATTTACAAAGCTAATACCCGATCCTACGTGGACACTATTTAGAGAATAAGTTTTTAAAATGACGTAGAGTAGGAATTAATTTTGATTTAAACAATATCTAGGGAAATCGTTCCACAAAAATAGAAAAAAAAAATAAAATAAAATTTAGAATTTGAGAAATACCTTTTCTCAAAAAAGAAATTTTCAATTTATTACTATGAATTTTATTCTATATAAACTCAATTTCTCTTTCTTAACAATAAAAATGAAATTGTATAAAAAACACATCAATCCATTAAATTAACGAGAAAGTTGAAAAAAAACCTAGTATGCTCGTGTACTTTGTATTTGTATACAATGTTTTTTCCGCATTATTTATAACCCTTATATTTGACGGGGTGTATTAGCACCCAAGTGTATACATATGATAAAATTTTGATAGCTCAAATCTACCCTGATTAAAAAAAAATGTTACCTAGTTCTAAAAATGATCCCAAAATAAAATGATTGAGCCCAAATTCTACTCCTTTGAATAAGTGTCGTAGTAAATCTAATCTAGTCGAGGCCTTGGAGAAGTTAGTCCTTTGAATTAGTGTTATAGTAAACCTAATCTAATCGATACCTTTGAGAAGGAAAAACTCTAATAAAGTATGCCACCTTTTAATATTATTTCTTTGTTTTTTTAGTTCCACTATTTTTTCCTCTATTTTTTTTTTTTTTTTGAAGTTATGAGAATAAGTATATGATAATTCGTATAAGAGTTGTTCTATTAGCGTCTCATGTTGAATTAATGAGAGAGAGAGAAAAGCATATAATCCTGGTCTGCTCAAGTTAATATCAATTATTTTGTGACAGAAACATATTGGTTTTGTTAGGAGAAGACACATACATAATGCTCATTTGAGTATTTAATAAATACTAGATACAAATTTAGTGTTAGGGTTGGTGAGTGCACAGCAAAAGCAGGAAAGCATTTGAGATAAACAGTGAAAGAAATGGACTCAAGATATTTAATGTGGAAATAAATCCACTAAATAAAAATAGGAGTCTAAAGAATTGTTGAACTCAAAAAAGATTATTACAAAAAGATAGAATAGTGGAGTAGAGAAGGTGTACGATGTATTGTATACAATTAAGAAGGGTAAAAAGGCTTATGTATAAGTATGACTTCTTGTGGGTGTATGTACCTTGATTGAATTTCCATGACTTATATTTATAGTTGTAGATGGAAGTTGAAAGAAATGGTTTGTAATTTCAAAACTTTCTTTATTTTTTTGAAATACCAAAACTTTCTTTATTTAGTACTCTTATATCCATAATATTCTAGAATGTTCACGAACCATGAATTCTAATTGTTTCCAATGTCAAAAATTCTCTAGAACGATAAAGTAGATAATCAATTACATAATACTAAAAGCGAATCTGACATGACACTTGTCATGTTCTTATTAAAAGTTTTTCCGCCATTTTTTTCTTTCCTTTTTTTTTTTTTTGTACAAAATCTTCATTAATATCAATTTATATCATCTATAATATTTGACCTTCAATTTGGCATTCATATTCGAAATATATTTTATATGCATATTTTTTATAATTTTTTATAATAGGTATTTTTCTATAATAAACAAACATATAAGGTAATATATTAAATTAGAATAATGTACTAATCCTATACTTCGTATCATTCTACAATGTATTTTTTCCTTGAAAGTTTTTTTTTTTTGCTCCAACCAGGATTAGACACTTTAGCTTTTACTATAAATTTTTTGATTTATTTATAATAATAACGCTACAATTCAATAACTATAAACATATATATAAAACAAAAATTAAAAAGCCTTAATTATTAATTGTCATAAAAGTTAAGTCAATTAAATTTGTATAAAATATTTTTCCGGTTATAGTATACTACTAGGTTAGATCCCGTGCCATGCACGGTAATTTCAAAATTTATCATTAGTTTAATACAATTATTTTACTATAAAAAATAATATTAAATTGCAAAATAGGATGAAAGTTCTGTAATTACAATTTTTTGAATTTTTAAAGAAAACAGAGGAAGAAATGCATGCACGACTAATAAAAATAACCATGGATTACATTACAAAGTTATAGATAATATTACATTATTGTATTATATGACTTTGTTCCCGTCATAAAATAAATAAATATATAAATCTTTGTTGAATGTGTAAAAATGAATATACTTGCCAAATTGAAAAGAAATATTATTGTAAAGTAAGTATTAAACTAAATACATCTCTAAGAAGCTTTGAAAAAAAAAGGAAAAAAAAAAAAAAACCTTTTGGAGGGAAAATTTTTAACCAGGTTATGACAAGTGTCATCCTTTAGTATAAGTATATTGATAAAATATTGTGCCTGTCAGAACATGCCAACAAAATAGGGAAATATGGGGTATATAATTACATTGCACGGGTTATAATTAACATAAATTTTATTCTCATATAAAACAGTATAATTATTAAATTTGAGTGTTTTTTTAATGTTTAATAATCAATAACTTTTGATAACAATATAATATTAATTCAAGTTAATTTTTTTTTGTTGATAAATTCAAGTATTTGTTTTAATTTTATATATATATATATATAAATATATTAATGTTATAGTAACATTGTAATTCATAATTTGATTAAGTAAAACCGTGCATTGCACGGGACCTTAAACTAGTTTTAGATAAAATATGTGCAAAAACTAACTTTAGTTGATTTTTCTGGAAAATTCTAAAACATGCCTAAAAACTCCATCAAAGTAATGGGCCTAAAAATTTGTGCCACACCCAACATCTATACTAATATATCTATACTATGGAAAACTTTTGTATACACCCGGTTTACACTAATATTACTGTACATCGAGCAGTATAAGGGTAACTTTCACCTAATTTTAAGGTAACTTTTTGCCTTTTTTTGGGTAACTTTAAACATAATACAATTTTTATATATATAGATAATAAGAAAAGTTTTATAATGGTAATTTAATTACATTCAATCACTAATAATTGATTTTTAGTCATTTAAAATGTGATTCCTTACTAATAAAGCGTAGATAATTTTATTTGTATTGGGTTACTTTTATGCATATTAGGGTAACATATAGGATGATAATTAGGGGAATTCCATGTTAATATTCATGATTGACAAACTTTGTCAATCTAAGGTCATTTATGGTATTTCAACCTATTAATTTGAGGCTATGATTGTCGAATTGCCCTGTTGAGTTGGATTACTACTCTTGACTAAGCATCCACATATGAATAGGCTTGCATAGTTGGACTTCACGGACTATACCACACATTCAATGTCGTTAGTCAACAAACTTTCAATGCCATAACTTGATTTCATTAATGGGCACACACATGACATAATTTGATTTGGGAAAAATGAAGCATTATTTGATTTGGTAAAAATGAGTTGAGGCATCTGATTTACCAAAACCTTGGATTTTTTTATGTAAAATCGTGACTCCCTCTGTCCCCAAAGATCAGCCTTTTTGGGTTGATTTTGCGGGTATTAAAAAGTTAAATAAAATATTGGAAAGATAAATTTACAAGGGGTCTGTAAAAAAGTTTAGAGAGATAGTTATAAAAGTATATGGAAAAACAAAATTTTATATGGGAAAACTAAATTTGCACAAATATTGTTGCAAATTGGTGGATATTTTGATGCTAATGGGTCGATCATTTTGAGATTAAAAGTAGGCCATAAGGGTCGAACTTTTGGGACGGAAGGAGTATTTAACTTTGTTTATTTGTGTAAATCATCACATGTAAATAAATAGATTAATTAGGTACAATAGAATTTCAAAATTATATAGTGAATTAGGAGTATTGTAGTTTAATTTGTGAATTGTTATAAAATACTGTATAAATTTGTATAGTAGATCTCTGGAATTGGAAATGGAATTGTTCAATACACAACTGATTTATATCTGGACTAATTGAAATATTATGTATGTGTTGTGTAGGATGTTTCTCAGATCCTTGGTACACGGTATTTGCTTATGAAATAAGTCTTTGAGGATACGACCTCCCAAATGTAGATGGTGATATGAAAAAATAGTCAAGCAGTTGATTAACCAATAAACACTTTGAATGTTATGGCTTTTGTTTTGACTTGTTGGACATTTGATATGAGATAATAAACAAAGGAAGCCGCCCAATTCCAAGATCTTAGTTAGTTGTGTATATATAAGAAAGCTAAATGCTTAGGCCCATGGTCATTGAGTCACTGAAGACACCGATATAGAATAAGTGTTGGGGGTTTAGTTAGAGGCCCAATGACACAAAGTGTATAATTTTATATACCAACTATGACAAGGACATATTAGGGACAGGCCGAACAACAAGTCCATAAAAATTAAATAACATTTATTTATATTATAATATCACATAATATGCTAAAAAAAAACAACATATATAAACAATTAGGGCTGTCAAAAGCTGACACGACACGATACCCGATACGAACCCGACACGAAATAAGCAAGTTTGGGACAAGATTTCTCGACCCGTTTAAATAATTGGGTCGACACGAACACGACACGTAATTAAACGGGTTAGGTTTGGGTTGAAATTTCAACCCGAAACTGACACGCATAACCCAATTATGTAAATGGGTTGAACGACAACCCGTTAATACGAACTCGACACGCTCAACCCGGTTATTAAGTAGAAAAAGAAACCTGGATTTTTTAATCTAATTTTTTTTTTGAAACATTATTCTAAACTTGTACTCTACTGGTTGTAGAAAGCATTGGCGCTATACTTAAATTTTGGGGATTGTTTGGCGGTTTAATTTGGCGGACAAATAATTTTTTTTTTTTTTTAACTTTTTTACATTTCACTTTTCCACTTTAGAGGTTTCTAGATAGTACTCAGTTACTCTTTATTTAAGACTTAATCATATATGTAATCCATGAACTTAAGTACTTATGCATGTTTTAGAAGTTGTCATTTTGAAGGTTGGGACTTGAGACAACTCTTATGTATTGGTTGGGTTGCTAAAACCATTTATCTTTATGTTCATGCGGTATTTTTTGCCAAAATCAGTAGCTTTAATCTCTTGTAGTATCGTTAATGATGTATGTCTTTTTAATTATTATGTTGAATATTAATTAGTTTATTATATATTATGTGGGTTAAAAGGTTACACGGGTAACCCGTTTAATAAATGGGTTAGGTTTGGGTCAAGGGTTTTCAACCCGTTTAATAAATGGGTTAGGTTTGGGTAAAGGGTTTTTCAACCCGTTTAATATTGACATGAACACGACACGACACGACACGACACGTTTGACAGCCCTATAAACAATTGCCTTAAAGAATTAATATATTATGAAAATTTGTGTCATAAATGATTTAATCAACAAAATAAATATTTTAAGAAGATAATGATCTATAGGTAGAATAAATTATGTTTTGTTTGGAAAATAATTGGTTGTGTTGGTGATTAGTGTTTGGGTTAATTTGTATGCTCTTTTGGAGAATATAATAAGTAAATTAAACAAATAAAAGTGTAAGGTAAAAACAAAAACATATTACCAATTTCTATTTAAAGTTTGCAATTATTAACATTATTACTCTCCTTTCGATGAGTTGTTGAAATCATATTTTTTAAATCTCATTGTAAAGATCGCTACTTCCATCTACTTTATGTTCCGCTCTTTCTCTCTCACCCCAAAGTTGTACACATGTACTTCCAATCATTAGTTTTTTTTAATGGTTTCAATTATCTTAGTTCTTCCATAAAAACCCAAAGAACTAAAGAAGCATTGTATAGCAACTTTTATTATGAGACGGAGGAAGTACTAATTATAAAATACTTCTTTTTAGGTCTTTGATAGGCCGTCGTCGAGCCTGCCAAAGATAAAAACCTAACTTGGTCTCTCTAATGGGTAGAAAGGGCAAGTGGGTCGATCCCATAAAGACTAAGGGGAGCACTAACAAATATTGATTTGTGATAAGCTAAGACAAGTCTTTTTGGGTTTTGAGTTATAAAGAAAAACTACAAACAATCATAAAAAAGATCTTTGGAAGGTATCCGCTAATTAAGTCATTCACAAACTACAATTTAACATACAAAACATAGCATTTGGGGATAAATTAGGGGAAGTCATCTAAGGCACTCAACTACTCTCTCAAGCTAGAGGGACTATTTGAATCATGAATACAACCTAGCTACTCTCGTGGTTACGAAGCATAAAGCAAGTATTAAAGCATAATCACGATGACATAAATATTTCCTTGACAGGAAATTCCTATTCTCGTGGCATTTCAAGTCAATTAAGCATTAACTCAAGTTCATCTCTCGATCCTTTATTGAGAAAGCTTAGATAAATAGTTCTAGCAATAGCCACTTATAATAACTAACAATGACACCACTTAAGCTCAACTAATTAACATCCCACATTAGCTAAATCAACACATGCAAACAAGTATTTGTGAATTCATCAATGGTTTCAACCACCCCAAGTAAATAAACTACTCACAAAACATTATAAGTTCCAAAACTAAGGGAGCTAATAACAACTAAGAACATAAAACCAAACACTAATTTAACATAACAAGTAATAAAACTAGAAAAGATAAAAAAAAAAAAAAAAAAGTAATTAAAGCAATAAAATAAGAGAGATAGTAAGAAATTCTCATTGATATTGCAAGAAATAATCAAATATTCAAGTCTTCTTCCTTCAATTCTTCATATTCCAAGCTTTCAACAAGTTTTTCCCACTTTCTCTCTCTAGAAAATGAGAGTTTTTCTCTCTAAAAACCCTAACCTCAGCTAAAACTACCCTAAGAAGATCTTCTTTCAACAGTTTATGATGTGTAATGTATATACCATGTAAGTTCAATCATCTATAATCATCTACTTGTTTTTAGGCCTTGTTGCACATTATTTTTTTAGTAAAATATTAAACTCGATCAACAATTTATTATTTGTAATGCATATATCGTTTAAGTTCAATCATCTACAAATAAATATATAAGATGTCCTATTTATCCAATTTCCCAAAAAACACAAATGGAAAAATTGCTGGGAATAATCCCACCTTTGGGGCGTCCGCGAAAAATAATCCCACCTTTGGCATATTTTTAAATAATCCGACCTTTATACTCAATCCGCTCACAATAGTCCCAACCGGTCATTTAACCTCTTATAAAAATTAACATGACACGTGGCGGACTGTGATTGGTCAAAAAAATAGAAATAAAATAAAATAAAATTTAAAAAAAGTTAGTTTTTTTTTTAAAAAAAATAATTTTTTTTTTTAAAAAAAAAACCATCCACCACCCACCAGCTGCCCAAGCCGCCGCCACCTGAGCCCATATCCTTGCCCGCGGCTTCGGCCACCCAGGCCCCAACCAGTGCCGGCGTCGCAACCGATCCCCTCCCCTGAAAACCCCTTTCCCGTCTCGATCCCAACCCCCTCCCTTGAAAACCCCTTTCTCGTCCCGATCCCAGCCCCTTCCCCGTCCCCCAGAACCACCAAGCACTGCACCTTCAATTCGGAACAGTCCCAATCCCGACCACCCACTTCTCCGACCACGTTTTCGCTCCCATCCCCTTCCCATGTCCTTTTTTGGCTTTCTCCCCCTCTCCTCGGCCAGATTTCGACCTTCACCACCCTTCCCATGCCTCGATTTCGACCCCCTCTTCTCAGCCTAAATATCGGTTAGAGGAGGTGACCGAATGCATTAGGGGAGGGGCGGCAACTGGCGTGTGGGAAATGCGGTCTGGGTGCGGAGGAGGTTGACGGGTCTGGGTCGACGGTGGGGCGGAGAGGTGGCTTGTGCTCACTACTAGAAAACAGGCAAATTCCGACGGACTGGTTCCGACGGACATGTAATTCCGTCGAAAAATTTGAAATTTTCGACGGATTTTTTTTTCCGTCGTATATTTCCAATGAATTTAAGCAATCTGTCGCAAATCCGTCGGAATGTTTGTACTTTTGGACGGAAAAATTTGTCGGAAATAGTCATTTCCGACGGATAAATATTCCGTCGGAAATTTCCGACGGATTTTCCGTCGGAATATAACTTAAAAAAAGAAATAAAAGATATTTCTTTAAACCCTAACCCTAACCCCTTTTTCTCTTCCGCCCCTTTTCTCCATCCCTCTCTTCTTTCCAGTCTTTCTCTCTCCTGGTCCGCCTTTTCTTCTCCTTCCTCTCTTCTCTTTCTCTCTCCTCCTAGTCCGCCTCTTTTCTTCTCCTTCTTTTCTTCTCCATCTTTCCTCTGTTCTCTCTGTCCGCCTCTTTCTTCTATCCTCTTCTTTCCCCTCTTTCTTCTATCCTTGACCAACAACAACCAACACCACCGTACCTCCATCACCAACAACCAACAACAACAACATAGACTACAACACCACAATTACCGTGCATCAACAACGATGACTACAACAACATCGGCTACGCGCGACAACGTTAATTGCGAGAATCGTCAACCGCACAACTGCACAAGTATTGTAGATCTTGTTTAATTCAGAATAGGTTGTACATCTAGTTTTATTTTTTGGTTAATTTCTGATTTTGTTTAAATTTTGAAGTAATTGTAATATTAGGTTATAAAATTTATGGATAATTGTATATTTATTTAATTAATTTTACTGTAATTTGTTTTTCTCCTGTTTCGATTTTTTTTTTTACTTTATTTCGGAAATAGATCTGCTGGTTTCGATTTGGTTTGGTGCTAATTTCATATTATTTGTGGTATATTTTGATTTTATTGTGGACGGGGTTTGGGGCGGGTGTGAGGTGAGGCCATGGCGCTGGTGGATGTTGGGGTTGGTGTATGGTGAGGTTGTGGTGCTGGTGGAGGTTGGGGCTGATGCTGGTGTGGGCTGGTGGTACGGGCTAGGGGGCTAGTGGTGTGGGCTGGTGGTGGGGGTAGTGGGAGGCGTTTTTTTTTTTAAAACCATTTTCCGACGGAATTTCCTTCGCAATTTTTTTACGGAATGCAGTCCGTCGCAATTTTCCTACGAAATGCAGGCCGTCGCAATTTTCCGACGGAATGCAGTCCGTCGGGAATTTCCAACGGACTGTTTTGGGCCTGAAAATCACTTATGACGGACTGAATTCCGTCGAAATAGTGTTTCCGACGGAATTTTCCGTCGGAAAACTCCCATTTTCTGATGAAGGGTTTTCCGACAACCAGTATCGACTGAATTTTCGTCGGAAATGGGTTTTTCGACGGAAAACAAGGTGTTTCCGACGGAATTTTTCCGTCGTTATTTGTCAGTTTTCTAGTAGTGGCTGAGGCTAGGGCTGGTGGTGGGGGTTGTTTTAATTTTTAATTATTTTAAGAAAGTTAGTTTTTTTTGAAAGAAAGCGGTTAGTGCATTAAATTAATGAAAGGTTGTCCAAAAGTACATACGGGGAAACCTCATCAGGAACTAGGTACTCCCACAATTGTTCACGACCAAACGACACTAACCTCGCTAGGTGATGGGCAACAAAATTAATTACCCTCACGCTTTACATGAGACCACACAATGGAAGAAAAATTCGAGCAAACAGCAATAATATCCTCTAAAATTCCATCAACAAAGGCAAAGGAAAAAGAGTTCTTCTTGATCTTGGAGACTAGCTGCAGTGAATCAGACTCGAGAATGATGTCTGTATAGCCTAGATCTCTAGCCTTCTTCAAGCCAAACATGGCAGCCTTGCTCTCTGCAATCAAAGGCTCCCAATGTGCTCTAAACCTGCTCACTGCTGCGAATAACACTTGCCCCCTGCTGTCACGAGCTATAGTGCCAAGACCCACCCAACCATCATCGGAGATAGAGGCATCAACATTAATCTATTAGGCTTAATTAATGTTAATTAGTAATAATTATTTTAAGACCAATAACGTTATGACACGTGTAGATTAGGCTTAATTATAAAAAAAAATTACCTATTCAGCCGGTTACAAGTCACTTGGGACTATTTTGAGCGGATTATGCCAACGGCTGAATTATTTTTCGCGGACGCCCCAAAGGTGGGATTATTCCCAGCGATTTTTCCAAACTTACCAACATAAAAGTTTGATCACATTGGGCAAGATTACTTTTCTACCTAAGATTATGAAATTGATGATATAATAATATGCTTTCAAAATTGAAAACTAGTCAAGTTTTATTTTAACATTTCTTTATACATGTATGAGCTGAATATACTTGAACTACTAGTTATAAATCCTTAGAATTAGTACTTTGGATCGATTTTAAAGCGTTAAATAGGGGTAATATTTGATGTACTTTTTGAATAATAAAGGTTTGACAAATACGATTGCTAAGTAATTTTGATTCTTGATATTATGAACATTCTTTCACAAATGTGTCAGATTTTTCCTTTTTTTAAAAAAAATAAAAAAAAATATTTAAAGGAGATAAAAAGGGTTTTAGATGGTACGCTGCCCTACCATTGTAAAAAGTCTGGCTCTGCCACTGCAGATATACATTCATACAAAACATTAACAACGAAGAGTCATAAAATAGTAACCTTTCTTTTTGAAGATAAATTTATTATATTGTCCAATTCATTTGTAACATCAGAAGTACAAATTATTAGACTCGGAGCCATTTGAAGATTAAGATCAATCTCCGGCATTTTTATTAGCAACCCAAAATGAAAAAAAAAGGTGGGAATAGTCGAGAAATAAACGTGAATGTTGATTAATAAAACCACATATTTAGAGCAACCATAATTGATGTCACTGATATCAGTACGTCGTTTTGCCCTGCTGACTGCTAGTTAATTCATTGATGTTCACCGGATTAGCGATCCGACGATCTAGAGAATTATATGCAGCTTCTGCTACTCCTCCATTTACAACATCAGTTGGATGAAATCCGTCGAAAAATGCATATAAGTCTCGATTGGCGCATGGAGTACTGTAAGGCTCACACTGGAAATCGCTCCTCAATATGCAACAAGTCGAATTTGAATTAATACCTGCATTTTTTAGCAATATGATTTTGTACATCAGATATATAGAAGTTACATTGTCCTAGTGTAGTTTGAACTTATAACATGACTGTTAAAGGGTCAACTCAACCAAAAGCTTAAACCAATGGTTGAAGCCCAGAAATATGTTTTATACATACTTTATCACGCCCCCTCACACGAGAGGCCCATTGGGCTTGAAGTATAGATGCATCATAGGTCCACCTCATAGCCTACGTACGCTTCATATCTATATCTATACTAGTATATTAAAAAGCTTTTTTAAAAACGTCTATATGTCACGTAGACCCCTTCATTGCGCCACATTATATACTCCATTCCTCATTACGCCACGTCATATACTCAATTCCTTAATACGCCACATTACCCACGCAACCAACTATGCTCAATGTTATCTCACCTAAATCTAAAAAAATATGGATGATGAGGTTCAAACACTCAACCTATGAGAATAAAGATTATTGTTTAACCATCTAAGCTAATTATCACTTATGCTTTAATCTTGCACACAAACTAATAATATAGTATAAATGTATTGAAAACACATACAGGCTATTTTCCTTTTACAAAATTAGCAGTTGCCAACTAAAAAAGTAGCAACCTGGGTAACGTCCAGTCTACTCACTAGTCTATCTATACAATATATTAAAAGGTGTTCATAAAATTGTGTATGTGCTACGTGTTTCCTTTCTTACACCCTTATAGCGCCATATCATCATTCAACAACCTTTAGCATCATGCCACATCATCATCAAATGACCTTAATTAAAAATGCATACAAAGAGATTTGAACCCCAAGCCTCATTGAATGGAAACTAAAAGCATTACCATCTTAGCTAGAATTAATTCATGTTTGATTAATCCAAATTTATATATAAATACGTACATGTATTGATGTATTAGAATGTAGAATAAAAAAAAATCCAAAATAAATTATTATTGTCATTGTATTCTAATTTACCCATGTTAAACAAATTAATAGTCTTTTAAAGCTTCTAATATAAAAACAAAATTATTCAAAGTATCACCCGAGGCAAAGTCCGGTTCACACACTAGTTTATACTAATCTATTAAAAGACGTTCCTAAAAACGTCCACGTGTCAAATAAATCCTCCTCACTACGCCACGTCACCTACTCAACCATTCATTACGCCACGTGGCTCCCCTTCCATTTGTTTTTCATTCCATGTCATGCACTCATCAAAATTTAAAAAAAAATGGTTCTCCACAAGAATTGAACCCACAACCTCCAATTTTAGAACTCGGTATCTTACCACCAAGCTAAGTGATTTTTATGTAATGTTTTGAATACTAAATTTTAATATGTAACAAATGACAATATAAACAACAAATTTAGTTACAAGAAAACTAAATCATACATTACAATGTATATTAATGTTCAATCCCATGTAATAATCCGGGGCATCGCCCGAGCACAAAAACTAGTTATATATTAAAAGGCATTTCTAAAAACGTTTAGATGCCACGTGGCACCTTCCTCGATCAATCAAACCTTTAATTTACGTGCTTAAAAATATGACTTGTACAAGAATTGAACCCATGACCTTAAGTTTTATAAGTATAGTATATGTAAGCTACTAATCTATTACCATATTGCATTTTTTTTTTTTTTTACTAAAATTATATATAAAAAGGATTTCAATCATGAAATTAATGTGGTAATTCGAGACATCACCGGAGCCTAAAAACTAGTTCCACTTTGAAAGGAGGGGTGGACGGATGAAATTCGAACCTGTAACTTTTGTGTCACGCTGGACCAACTTAACCAAAAACTTTTTAACAGTGATAACTAGTTTAATACACATTACCAAAAGTTTTTATTTTTTTAACGGTGATAACTAGCTTGATACACATGTAAAATTGTTAAATGACGTACCTTCAGGAAGGGGGCTTAAGGCTTGCTGCGCGGAAACACTAATTAGTGTGAATTTAGCCTCAGGGAGCCCTGCATTCAATTCATCCACAAGCGATTCAAGCTTTGTATTGAACATATTCGCTGCTTGATTGATTTCATCTACACAGCCAGTTGCATTGTTCCTAATAATTTGAGACGGAATGCACCCAATATTACCCAAACCGAAAATTGCTACCATTCTAGCACCAGTATTGTATAGTGTCTAACACATGAAAAATAAAACCAAAATTAAGTAGACATTATCGACGTTAGTCAAATTCATTGCTTCGTTAAATAAATAGATTAGGGAGGGATCAATGGTGTGAAGCAACAAAGAAAATACCCGTAATCGTGATCTATATCGAGAAATTAGTAGATCAGTATACTGATCAAGGGTGAAGAGCCTCTGTGAAGGATAATATTGCGGCAAGAAGTAATTATTAATGTAGTCATTGCCACCAATATCCACAGTGTACAAGCACTTGTTCAAGTAGTTTGAAACTGGACCAAAAACCATAAATTGGAGCCTTAAGATGGTCATCATATAATTTTGTATTTGTCGATCCAACCATATCCGATCACCCTGTAATAAAATTTATGATCAATACAAATGATTATATACGTCTTGTAGAAAATGCAGGCTTATGTCATGTATATTTTTAATTAATACTAGTAAGAATTTAAAATCAATCTTTAATTATTTATTGATGAACGACTTCCTAGCTTGTCATATATATAATTGAGAGTTTGTGGCTTGTTATTAGTACGATAGTTTTTTGGACAAGCAAGTTATTATAGTACAATATCATTGCCAATTTAGAAAAATGATCATACCACTTGTGATCCAGTTTCCATGAGAATTCCAGCAGATCCAGATGCAAAATTGACACCTCTCAATATATCTTGACCCATTTGATCTCTATATGGTGCTATAGACTTGTCGAATCCCAGATATGTAGCTGTAAAATCAACAAATTTGAATATTCTTCTATTAAGAAAGTTACCATACAGAATAGCAAAACTAACAAAAAAGGAAAAATTATATACTAAAATTGGACGAGGCTTTGCAAATTTAGGTCTATGATTTACCACTAGCATAGCCATATAACATGAACAATTCATCCATTCTACTCTTTTGTATATTCTTTACAATAGCTTAATACTACTATAATGGATGTATGAATTTTTATAATGGTTATAATAAAACATGCCAAATCTTAGAGAAAATATTGTTTAAGTATCGTGGGAAAAATTAAATATGTTTTGTCAAAAGAATTGCAAGCTAGTGATTAGAATTTTGAGCTATAAATCATCCTTTAATATACTTGTGTGTTTTTATTGTTTATCCCTATAGTAACAGGTTGTTCAAAGGACAGACAACATTTCAATGAGGTTAACCTTTCAGTAATTGATAAAAATGAGGTATACTTACTGATATAATCCTCAATAGTCCGGTTATTGGTAAACCTGCCAGTTGGTACGCCGCCAGGAAAATCAACCCCATACGGCGGGTAGTTTGTTTTAGACATTGTCCTGAGGTTATTGTTGTTTCCAACATCGGCCAACGAGTCCCCGAAAATGAAGTAACATGGCACTTTTGGTTCACCCTTAACCAGAACCACGCAAACCATAACAAAAACTATAATTCGTGACATTTTGGGAATTGATTGCGTGAGAAGAGTAAGTCTTACAACTTTGTGATATTGTAGATGAGATTAGTGGTCTTGGATTGCATGTTGCTACCATACTTATAGCACGTTTAAAAAAAAATAATTATTAAAGGATTGAGACTAGTTGATGTTCATTTTATTGAATAATTAGTTGATAGTTGGTCTTATTAGCTGTTAAATGATATGTCATTTTGTCAGATGATTTGACCCGTTAATCGAATACATACGCTACTACGGACGGATATTTCTATAGTGTCATTTTTCTATAAATGACACTATAATATAATGATGTGTCAAGTTATAATTGGTCATTTTTTTATTTATTTTTAAAAGGCTAAATGTACTATACATGTATATATGGTTATAAATACATGTATTTTTATAAAGAATACATCATTAAAGTATTTTTTTTAAAAAAAAATCATTTCCAAAAATTAGAATATAATTAAAATTCAGAAAATCAAACTTAAAAAAAAAACTGCAAATAAAATATTAAATTGACAATTGTTTTTATCATCGTTAATTGAAGAACACATGAGGCTGAGGAAGGTATAAAAAAAAAATTGGCCATCATCGTTAATTGTGTGCCGCTTGCTTGTGCTATCAGAAGAAGTTGAAATGAGCACAATTGTCAATTGAAGAACAGAGTAATAACCGTAGACTTTCAACCGTTCTAAAGCGATTAGGTTGCAGGTTCCGGCGACTCTTCCGGCGCACGTAGATCCGGTGAAGGTTCAAGGCGGCGGCTCAAGGTTCCGACGAATTTTCAAGCGGTTTTAGGCGTATTTTGGGTGCGTTTTGGTGCTTTTTTAGGGGTCTTTCTGGGTGGGTTTCCTGATTCGTTTTCCGCGGTTTTCAGACAATGTTTCCGGCAGCATATCCATGAACATTATTTTTGATTTTAAGTATATTTTCGAAAATTTATTAATATTATAAAATAGATTTTCATAATTTATGAAATGATTGATGAAAGATGACGAACGATGAACGATGATGAACAATTTTGACGTAGATGATGAACGAAATTAATTTTATGATTTTTAATTATAATTATAAATTCGAAAATTAATATTTATTATAATTTATAATTATATATTTCTAAAAAAGTATATGTATTAAAAAAAATATAAAAAAATACAGTTTTAATACATTATGAGTATTAAAAATAATTCAAAATGAAAATAAAAATACAAAATACAGGTCAATCAGATTTTGCCACCTCAGCAAGTTGTGGTGTCATTTTTAAAGAATGACATTGTAGAATTTTTAACTATGGACAAGCATTTTAAGATATTTTGTGTGATTTTGGATGTTGATTTTAAATTATCAATCAAGTTAATCAAATGGAGTATTCATTGTAGTCACTAGAACGTCAAGTACCACCATAAAATGTTGCAAACTGAAATATTTATGAATTAATGATCCAATAAATTCTTGTAGAATACACTCTTAGAGTTTGAAAATAGAGTACTACTTTATGATGATCTTGACCCACTATTATCGTAAACTGATCTTGTTCAAAACATACAAATATATACTTTTTCCGTTCCAATAATATTGCAACAAGATGAAATTACGCATCCTAATACACGTTTTATAATTTATATGTTAAATATCTATAATTGTATAAGAGTAAAAATTATAAAAAGTTAATATTGTGAAAATATTTTATGACATGTAACAAGATTCCACATGATTATATTTTGCTTAGCGTGCGTATAAATCATATTATATGGTCAAACAAGATTGATGAATAGCGCAAAAGTCTCATTGTTACAATTTTATTAGAATGGAGGAATTATTCTTTTGACGGAATTGAACTTAAGATCTTTATTGTGAAAATATTTTATGAGACGGATTTAATAAGATCCCACATGATTATATTTTGTTTAACGTAAAAATCATATTATATGGTCAAACAAGATTGATGAATAGTGCAAAAGTCTCATTGTTACAATATTATTAGAATGGAAGAAGTACTATTTTTACAGAATTGAACTTAAGATTATTCCATTAAATAAATTAAGTTAATAATAAATTCAATTCAGTCAAAGTAGGGCATGTTCACTTCAGCTTAATTTCAGTTCAGTTCAGCTCCAATCATTTCAGTTCAATTCAGTTCAGTTCAAATCCCAATTTCCTTCTCTCATAAAATATTCATTTCAGCTTAGTTCAGTTCAGTTCAGTTTAGTTCAACTCCAATCAGTTCAGTTCAGTTCAGTTCAGCTTAGTTTAGTAAATGTGAACAGGCCCGTAGTAAATAAAAATGGAATGATAAAAAATAGCCTATCTCTCCTCTCTTCTCTCTCTAAAACCCTAACCCCCATTGTTGAATTTTGAAGGGGCTTCCATTGTTTTTTACCGGTGGAAAGCCCCAATTGTTGTTTTTGTGTGTATTTTCTCTTGTTTGAGATTTATAATAATAACTCTTCCTCTTCTAGAAGGAATATTTCTCCCTCAAAAGATAGGGTTTTTTCTTCTTCTTTAAAAGGATTTGGCTCCTTCGAAATACCTGGTTTTTCTTCTCTCTTTTGAGGGAAGATTTGGTTTTTTTAATTTCATGGATTGCTACACAGTTGTTTCATTGATAAAATTTTGTACAGGATCGAAAAAGAGGTTAATATTTCGACAACAATCTAACGAATCATACAGAAATTTTCTGCACGGCTACAACTGATCGATAGACCGCTCGCCGAAGAAGGCTATAAATTATAGAGATATGAAAGAGGTTATGAAGAATATACGGTTTGCAACAACGATCGTAGCTTTGCTTACATAATGTTTTTATTTGATTCAATTATTATGTATTTGTTAGATCTAAAACTCTTTGTAGATGTTGTATGACTTATTTATGAATCAATTTTATTTCAAAAAAAACAAAGGAATGACCAAAATAGTATATATGAACATTATTTGAAAAAATAATGTAAATTCTCAAATTTATTTTTAAATTTATAAGGAAAAATTGCCTAAAATTGTTCGACCTTTGCCTCATCGATCCGCCTAATAATCCTACCTTTTGATCATTTTTAATAATCCTCCCTCTAATACGAATAGCTCAAAATGGTCCGAATCTGTCATGTAACTTGGTAAAAAAAGAAGTTATCTGACACGTAGCGGCCTATAATTGGTCAAAAAACAAAAATGAAATAAATTAAAATTTTAAAAAAAGTTAAACTTTTGTAAGGAAAAAATAAAATTAATTAATTAATTATTTAAAAATTAACGTAAGTGTCTCGTTTTCATAGCAATAAATAGTTGCACAAAATTAATTCATTTTTTATATGCAAAACGAGACACTTGTATTATCTTTTTTGTTAATTTCTAGCTTAATTCGGTCCCCTAAGAACAAAAATGATCTTTAAATTCTTAACGGAACATTTTTTTTAGCATGCAAATCGAGGAAGAAATTGATTTGGGTGGCAAATAACAAGTTAATAGTACTTTTGGGTTGTAATTTATATTTTTTTTAAAATGACTGCAATTCGCAAAATACAAACCTTAAATGACTGAAATTAACAAATTTGGAAATGAAAAGTTACTCTTTAATAAGGTTAGCTTGGACTGAGGGAAGTGGGGAGAAAATATTATTGTGGACTAAGGCCATGTTCACCTCAACTTAAAAACTAATATTCGGTAAAAAATAATTCAGTTCAATAAAATTAATTTCATTTTAGTAAAAATTAATTCAGTTCAACAAATTTTTTTTCATTTCAGTAAAAATAATTTCAGTTTAGTTAAAATTAGTAAACTGAAAGAAGAATAATAACTGAAGATCAGTAAAATTTCAGTTCATCAAAAATAATTTCAATTTTGTAAATTTAATTTCAGTTTAGTAAAACTAGTTTAAGTTCAGCGAATCAGTTCAGTAAAAATAATTTCAGTTCAGTAAAAATAAGGTGAAGTAAACGGGCCTTAATATGGAATTTAACCTAGTACGTTGAATGTAGGTGATTTGTTATGCTCATTATATTTTCCCCTAATTTGACGGTTATGCATTACCCAGAGTCCCAAACTCACTCCTTAGGGAAACAATTCGCATGGTAAATATATACAAGTACCTAATGTGAAAGGCCAAGGCATAACTCATTCCTCATCTCTCTTCTCCCACCTCAATCTCCTCGTCACTTTCAAAGTTTTATACTTCGTATATTTAGGCGTTTCACATCTTTCTTCTAGAAGAAAGATTCGAAATTTCAAAGTATAGCTCTTCAATGTTCCTTAGTTAGGTTTTCAATTTGGCAAACTTAGGCCCCGTACCGTTCTTTTCACCTTAATTTTGCTGAACTTAAATTATTTTTACTGAAATTATTTTTGCTGAACTGATATTATTTTTACTGATTTTCTATTATAATTCTTCTTTATGAAAACTGAATTTTACTGAACTGAAATTAATTTTACTGAACTGAAAATATTTTTACTTAATATTATTTTTTTAAGGTGAAGAGAACAGGGTCTTACACTCATAGACACCAGAGTATGTTGCATATATTGACCGAACTTGTATCACTCGTTGATTGATACCAAAACTTGCTAAAAGATAAAAAATAAATAAATAAATAACACAAATAATCATTAATCAGTCATGTTAACTCCACATAATCAATCATCTATATAATCATTTTACTTCCGATTAACACATGCAATAAGAACTTTTGCAAGCAAATGAATATTGGAAAGGAATGTTGTATTAGTACCCCTCCGTTTTTTCAATGCATTAATTTGACTTTTGCATTATTCGCATGTCATGTTTGACTTAATTAATTAATTTGCTATTATAAAATAAATACCTGTTATTATATAATTAATACTCCCTCATTCCCTTAATACAAAACCTCTTTCTAGCATTTATTACTCTCACAAAATAAAAAAAAAGAGGCTTTTAATTTAGGGACGGAGAGAGTATATCAATAGATTCGTCACAATGTCTACTTTTATAATATAATTTTATTACAATTTTTACTAATAGACAATTGTAATAAAATTATATGTTAATGATGAAAGTTAATGATGAAAGTTCCATCTTGGCACATGTACCGATCAGATGCAAAAATAGAGGAAGTCTGACTTATGAGGGTTTAAAGTTAAATAAATTCAATACTCCCTCCGTCCCTAAATTACATTCCTCTTTGGAAATTTACACGGGAATTAAGGAGGGAAGAATAAGACAAATAACAATAATTAGATAATGCAATGGGATTTACAAAGATAGATTAGTTATTACTCATGACAAATCATCAATCCTTTGCAAAAAAAAAGGACGAATCACATGCTCCTAATTAAAAAATTTTAACCAATCATATTCATTGTAATTTGGCACAAGGATTATGAGTAAGATTAGGTAAGGATGAGTGAGAAAGCATTAAATATAAAACAGAAAAAGAGAGTTGATTTACTAAAAAAAACTTACCAAAAATAGAAGGGATGAATGTAATTTTGAAATACCAAAAATAAAAAGGAGGAATGTAATTTAGGGACGGAGGGAGTATTTTTTTTTTTGTGGGAAACCGATTAGTGCATAAATAAATTTAATTTGGTTAATCATCAGTGTCATTTATGTCAATTTAGTTGTATTTGTAGCAAGTTGGGATTAATCTGATAAGTAGGGGTGTCAATTCGGGTAAACAGTTCGGGTTTGGGTTGGGTTTATCAGTTTTGGGTTATAACGGGTCGGTTTATAACGGGTTGAAATAATTAGCGGATCAGTTTGTTGGGTTGGTTTTGAAAATTATCGGGTCAGTTCGGTTTGAATTTTTTAATTGCAGTTTCTATTCGGATCAAGTCCTTATCGGGTCGGTCGGGTTTTAGTTGGTTCGGGTCATAATTAATTTGGGTTAAACCGGGTCGGTTTAAAAACGGGTTTAGCCCGTTTAATGTGGGTTTCGGTTAAAAACAGTTCGGGTCTTAATCAAGACGGGTCGTAATTGGTTCTAGTCATAATCAGTTTGGGTTAAACTGGGTCGGTTCGAAAATGGGTTTCGGTTCATCAAAACATATCGGGTGAAATCGGGTCCAATCATTATCGTTTTAGGTTAAAATAGGTTTAGATTGAACTTGGTTGGTTTGAATACTAGTTTACCCAATTTGAAGCTGGTTTCTAATCAAATCATATTGGGTTAAAATTGAGTCGGATGATTATCGAGTCGAATTAGTCAGATAACGGGTAGGAACGGGTCATGTTATAATCAAGTCAAGTCGTTAATAAGTTGGGTTTATAGAGTACTGGGTTGAAATGGATTAGATGATAAACATATTGGGTAACATGTTGTAATAACGGGTTACGAGTTTTAGACTATTTGGTCTCAACAGGTTACGGGTCGTAAACGGTTCGGTCACAACGGGTTAAGGATTATAACCGGTTCGGTCACAACGGGTTACGGGTTGGAACGATATTGGTTTATCAGATTTTTATCAGGTTTTAACGGTTTTCGGTTTAAAATGGGTCGGGTTACTATCGGGTTTAGGCGTAATCTGTTTGGGTTGCTTTCAGTTTCGGGTTGTAACGGTTTGGCTTGATAACGGGTCGGTTTAGTAACGGTTCGTACAAATTCAGTTCAGTTCAGCTTCAAGTTGGAAAAATTGGGTCGGGTCAGTTTCCGGTTTCCAAAAAGCGGGTTTTAAACAGTTAAATTCCTTTTCGGATCGGTTCGAAATAGTCGGGTTTAACGGTTCGGGTCAGAAACTGACAGCTCTACTGATAAGAGATACATGTAAAGGTTAATATCTAATTATAAAACACCACAAAGTTGGTATCATTGAGATTAATTTTGCTTTTCAAATTTACTTACTTTCATATTATTTTTCAGATAGAGAATGTCCGTAGAATATTCACCTCCTAGGTTTAGGATATATTTTGTATAAGAATATCTTTATGATGTTTTTACATATCTTGTTAGTTACCTAATATGATTAGGACTCCCAATGTAACCCAATATATATTGATCAATGGAAATCACTCTAATCACAGAGTTAATTTCACTTAAAATATGACCTTTGAATAGGTATTAGAATTTTTTTTTTTCAAGATTTCTTTGTTTAAATATCAACAAATTACAATTCTGAAATTCTTTTTTAAACCCATTCAAAAAAAAAAAAAAATCTTTTTTAAACCCATTCAAAAAATAAATCTTTTTTTAATATTAAATCTAGGACTTTTTCTTTTAAATATCTTAAGTTAATTAATTGCATGCATAGTAATTTGCGATGAAAATTAACCTTTTCTATTATTTTTTTAAATATTAAAAAAAAATACAAATTAAACAAAATGCAGACATTACAATTTAATATGCAAAGATACGAACTAGCTGATATTGATCCACTTCCTAAATGAAAAATAATCAATATCATCTTCAAATTCTTTGAGCAAAGTTTATTACATTTTTTTAAGGATTGGAAAGATATACAAGAAGTTAATACATCGTGAATACTTTACCGTACAAATTCTTAAATGAACCTGGTTCACATTAATTTAATTTTTGTGGACCACTAACATTAGAGAAACTATGATTGTTTTATTAATAAACCAAAGGTCACTATAATAAAAATAAGGTCACTATGTTGAAATAAAAGTCATTTTAATAATATAAACGCTATAAAGGTTAATTTTTTCAATGAAATATTTTATATAGTGGTCAATATAAATAATAAAGGTCACTATGTTAAAATTAGGGTCATACGCCGTACTTCAACCTCACAATAATATCAAGTGTTATACTAGTTTTAATAAAGGTTACTATGCTAAAAATAAGGTTACTATGTCAAAAATTAAATAAAGATCACTATGTTCACTATAATGTCAGCTGCGTGTGTATAAACCCCGGGTCCACAATAATTGTGGACCAGGTCCACGCAAGTTTTTCCGTGTCATTCTAATTGTATGTTTGAAAAATGACCCCTAATTTCTACTCCATTGAATTAGTGTCCTAGTACTTTATCGTTTTATTTACGATTTTTTTTAATTGCCGAATAACTTTAATTTCGTAAAGAAAATAATTATGAAAACTGCTATATATTAAAAAACATACACATTATTACGAATCTAATAAATAAGTTATTTTCTTTATAGATTATCGTTCACATAATGTTAAAATTTGGTTAAATCAGACCATCAAATCAGATTAGATTAAACCATAATAGATTAAATCAGATCAGATAAGCAAATATAAGGTGAAATAAACAATCCTTTAGTTTCCTAATAAACCCAATCCAGTCGCTCCTTTAAAGAAAGAAAACTTTTTTATGTAAAAAGAATGTACGCCACAATTTTCATTTTATTTCTTTGTTTTCTCTCTTTTTTTTTTTATCTCAGTTCCACTATCTTTTTCCTCTTTTTTACTTTTAATAAATAAGAAGAAGCTAAGTATAGAATAATTTATTGGTAAAATTGGCCGCAACACCTTAAACTATGGCTTAGGTACACTAAGCACCTTGAACTTTGCATAGTATCCAAAAGATCACCAACTTTAGTGTTAGGTGTAATGCGTGCCTTAAATGAGAATTATTTTTAGCCAATAATTCATTGGAGGAGGTGAATCTTCACTCTCTAGAATAATTAAAAGAAATGTTGAACAATTCTCATCCATTTGGCATGCATGGATCACCTCATCCGGTGAAATAAGTGACCGGAAATTTTCATATAAGACACACGTCGCACCTAGCTAACACCGTAGTTTGTGGTGTTTTGGCTAATATATAAAGTTCGGGGTATTGAGTACACCTAAGCTATACTTCAGGGTGTTGCGGCCAAATTTGCCTAATTTATATTGGAGTTGTTCTACTGTTTCACATTGAATTAGTGAGAGACTAAGAGAGAGAATGACAAGCATATAATCCCGGTCAACTACACAAGTTAATACCAATTTATTTTGTAACAGAAACTGAAGTGAACTCTCTCTCTTGGTTTGCGGGTGCGGCCCAGGCCCGCGTTTAACACGGTATCAGAGCAAGGCCCACGATATGGGACCTCTAATGGTTTGAGTATATTGCCAGGCCCAAAGTTTGGGACCTTTAATGGCATTAAGTATTTTGGGCCAAATTGAATTGGATCAAGTGATCCTTGAGTTAAAAGGGACCTTACATGTGAGGGGGAGTGTTGAAGTATCTCCCACCAAGTAACACATGTAACAGTCCCACATTGATTAAAGAAGAAAAAGTTAAACACTTTATAAGGCTAAGAGGCTACTCCTCCTATTGCCATATGGTTTTGGGATGGAACCTCCTTTAATTTGGACTTGTGAAGTGAACTCTCTCTCTTGGTTTGCGGGTGCGGCCCAGGCCCGCGTTTAACAGAAACATATATAAAGCTAAAATAGTCAAATTGATTTTAATTTGGGAGGAGAAGACACGTATGTGATGCAAGTTTGAGCTTTTAAATACCAGATACAAATTTAGAAATACAAACATGAATAAACAAAAATACGTAGTATATACTTTGTATATTGCACTATAGAATGATAATAATTAACAACGATGGGGTCATAAGATAACCTTTCTAACTGAAGATAAAAAAAAAAAAAAAGATTTATTATATGGTCCAATTTATTTCTAACATGAACAAATACATCTAACATTTTAGTTAAAAGAGGACGCATAGTAAGAATTTTGAAAAAATTCAGATATCACTCATATCAGTATGTTGCTTTGCCCTTCTGAGTGTTTGTTAATTGATTGATATTCATTGGATGAGCTATCCGACGATCCGAAGTGTTATATGCAGCTTGTGCTACCATTCCATTCATAACATCACTTGGATGAACTCCGTCAAAGTATGCATAAAAGTCCCGATTTGCGCATGGTGTACTGTGAGGCTCACACTCGAAAACAATATTCAATTTGCAACAAGGCGAGCTCGTATTGATATCTGCATCATTTGATTTGATATTCGTATCAGATTTTATAGCTTGAAGTTACGTTTTTATGCTCTATGTTACTTGGACTCAGATACCCATATCTAACAAAAGTACGTGTTTAAATGTCTAACTCGACTATTTTGTGAGAAAATTCTATAATTTTAAATATAAAATGTCCAAGTGTCATATCCATGTCCAAAGTATCTAGGACTGACACAAGTATTTGAGGTGAAATGAAGATTTTCAGTGACGTATTGACATAGCATTAACTCCATTTAATTTTTTTATAGTCTATACAAGATTTATATGCAACATTATCTTTAAAGAGTTCTAACACTAGCCGTTTGTCCACTAAGGCCTTGTTCACTTCACTTTTTAAAAAAATAATATTTAATAAAAATAAGTTTAGTTAAGTAAAATTAATTTCAATTTAGTAAAAAGCAATAACTTTACAGAAAAAATTTAATAGAAGTCAGTAAAATTAAAAATAAAATCTTATTAAATAAGAGAGGATTGAGTCATGAGTCAAAGGTACCGTAACGCCATAGGTCAACATGGGCACTTTAGTAGATATAATCTTAATAATGACCTTAGTGTTACACATATAATTGCTAAGTTCTTGTAATGACCAGGCCTTTGCTTGGAACCAAATACTATTTGATTGTAAAACGACGTACCTGCAGGAAGGGGATTTAAGGCTTGGAAGGTGGAGAAATTAATGATCGTAAATTTGGCCCCAGGAAGCATTGCATTGAAATCATCCACAAGCGATTCAAGCTTTGTATTGAATATATTTGCGGCTTGGTTAACTTCATCTACGCATTGAGTTGTATTGTTCATGATCATTTGAACCGGCACACAACCTAGTTGACCAAGGCCGAAAACTGCTACCGTTCTAGCACCAGTATTATATAGCGTCTAACAAACAACAAAAACAAAACTAAAATTAATTTGTAGACATAATCGTCGTATGTTAGCTAACTTCATTTCTTCATTTTTAGAGGGATCGGAGGTGAGAAGGAACAAAGAACATACCTGTAATTGTAATTTATATCGAGCAATTAATCGATTAGCGTACTGATCTGGGGTGAAGAGCCTCTTTGAAGGATATAATAGCGGCAAGAAGTAGTTATTAATGTAGTCATTGCTACCAATATTCACAGTGTACAAGCACTTGTTCAAGTAGTTAGAAACTGGACCACGAACCATAAATTGAAGCCTTAAGATAGTCTTCATATAATTTATTATTTGTCGATCCAACCATATACGATCACCCTGAAATAAAATGTAACTTAAGAACAAAATTATGTTTACAGTAAAAATGATTATATATTTTTAGCAGAAAATGTAGGTTTACCTTGTTTTTGTTAAAACTAAATTAAATTTATTAACTAGATTAGATCCGATTGCACGGGTTTAACAAAATTTTATTATGACTTATTAAAATCTTTGAAAAGTTGTACAATATAGTTTCTTTTAATATAAACAAAATTACGTAGTTTTATACCGGTTTTAAATTTAAAAAAGACACCAAGGTTGGTACCATGCAATACTCTGTTAATAACAACCTTTAGTTAGCTCTACAGTAATTTAGAAAAAAAAAAATTAAAGAGAATCATAACATTTATAATACACATAAAATGACATAATTTTTTTTTTTCCCAAAGTTATACCTTAGAACAAAGATATCTAGGTTACTGATACAGCACTGTCCCCCCTTACCAATTTAGTTGTCAAATATTGATCGACACATTGTTTGGGCAATAATATTAAATTACCTTATATAAAAGGTATAAAAGATATGAAATTAAAAATATGGAACATATATGTTAAATAAATATTGAAAAAATATCTTCGTTGGTATAATAGAAGATTGTTTGAGAAAATTAATACACCACCAAGAAATGAAACGTGTCATTCCGAAGTATAATATATATCTGTTTTAGTATTATGTTATTGATTTATATGTGTTACTAAAAATATTATCATTTTAATTGAAATAATTTTACGGCCAAATAAAAGATTTACGAAGTATAATATATATTAATCTTGGATCATATATTGCAATATGGAAAGAAAATATTATAGGTACGTGATGAAGATTTGACCTTATAACAAACAAAAAAATTCAAAAAAAGGAAAGAACTACATGCGGGAAATAAAATTCAATCGAGAGATGACATGTTTTATTTGGTCTTAGATTCTCATAATTAAAATAGTTATTAAATTCAATTTATAGTTAATATTTAAATTGAAAAATATAGTAGAGGTATTTGAAAAAAAAAATTAAGTGATTTTAAAGTATTCTCAATATCAATTATATGAATCAACTAAACTCTACTATTTTGTTTTGGCAAATCTAATAACATTCCGTTTAAAAGATAATTGAAAAGGAGTTGAAATAATATTTTAGGTAAATGTGTGTGAAAGACTTATGAACACCAAATAAAAAGGAATATATTTGTCATAAAGATCGATGATATAAAGATTTGGACTAATATAATTATAAATGCAACTATTAAAAAAATTAATTAAAAAGGAAGGAGAAGTTTTAGAGGGAAAAAACAACACGGGGATGTGACATATGTCACTCCCGGTGCAATCGTTGGCTTGTACACTCGGATCAAAGCGGAAAGAATATAGCTTACAGTTGTAAAGAACATCACTAATTTGTAAAAGAACACAACATTGATAGATAAAGAACATAGTAAATTCAGAGAAATAGTTTCAAATAAAGTAAAAGATAATTATTAATTGATTTTTATCACGTAATAATGTTAAATTATTTCAAACTATTAAGTTTCTATCTGAAATTATCTTCTCCAAAAAAAAATAATTCCATATTTTGTTTTCAAATTTCAAAAATTCAAAATTTAAAACTTTATTTCAAAATTTTAGTTTTTAAATGAACATAAAAGAACAAACTATTCAAGTAAAAAGAACATATCTTGTGTTATTAAAAATCAAAATGCATTTTAAATTTATAAACCATACATAATATAAATAAATTTGTAATGAACATATAATTCAGACCCAAAAAAACATATTAATTAAACTCAATAATGAACATTCCAATTAAAAAAATGAATATGGATCCTAGAAATGGTAAAAGAACATTCATCATAAGTTAAAGAACATCTTCTTCAAACTTTGAAAATACACAAAATTTAAAAAAAAAAGATAGTAAAATTAATAAATAAATTGAAAAGTACCTTTTTTGCTAAACATCGAATTCATGAATTACATCTTTCTATTACAAATTGAAACAACTCTATAATAATATTAAATCACTTTGAAATTCAAAATTTTCCATTGTTTCTCTCTCTGTAAAACCACTTTCTCTCTACATACAAAGAAATGAAAGTTTTTTAACCAATAGTATTTTATAAGATGGAGTGTAAATAATAAATCAAATATTGGAATATCAGTAACAAATCAATACATTAGATCAAGGGAGGAAATGTTTTGAACTTTTTTTTTTCAACTTTATGTTAATATACAATAATGTTCTTTATATTAATATACAATGTTTTTTCCATGTTTAAGTCTTGTATTTTGACCGGGTATACCATGTGCATGGTAGATCTGGGTGGATGATAAAATTTTCACTCCCAGTGTATGATTTATTATTTAGTTATGATTGATTGACTATTTTTTAATTATGAACTATTTCCTAGCTAGCTTGTCATGCAATGCTAGAGAATCTGTGATTTGTTTGTAGTACTATATAATTGCTTGCCTTTAAAAAAAAAATGTGTAGTATATATACGAGTAGGATTTATGATCATACCAATACAAATCCTGTTTCAATGAGGATTCCAGCAGAACCGGACGCGAAATTGGCACCTCTCAATATATCTTGATCCATTTGATCTCTATATGGTGCTATAGACTTGTTGAATCCAAGAAATGTAGCTGTAAATCCAACATTTGAATATTCAATAATGCATCCAATGTATTTGGCATATTCGTTACAATATTACATAGTATAGCTTTATCATTGGATGTATGAACGAATTTTTATTGAATTGTAGCTAGCGGATCTAAACAAACTTTATCGATCAACAAGCTATACTTACAAATATAGTCCTCAATAGTCCGGTTGTTGGTAAACCTTCCAGTGGATACACCTCCAGGGAAATCAACCCCATAAGGCGGGAAATTTGCCTTAGCTAGTGTTAGAAGGTGGTTGTTGTTTCCAACATCGGACAATGAGTCCCCGAAAATGAAATAACATGGCACTCCTGGTTCACCTTTAACCAAAACACCGCAAACCATAGAAAAAATAAAAACTATAATTCTCAACATATTGGGATTTTGGGAATTGATTGCGTAGAAGAGTTAGTCTTAAAACTATGTGATATTGAAGAAGAGAGTAGTGGTCTTGGATTGAATGTTGATACGATACTTATAGCAAGTTATTGTGGTAAGGATGCCCATGCAACGTACGTACGTCATTTCAAAACTTTTAAGTTTGATTGAAAAAAAAGAAAACAATTATTGAAAGATTAAGACTAGCTAATGCCTAATGATAATTTGTTTTGAAAAAATAGTTGAAAAAAAGAATGTGTTTTTATTAGATGATTTGACCCGGATACGCTACTTACATTGCATATAGATTTTTTTTTTCCTTTTTTTTTTTTTTTTTTTTTTTTTTGACATGAGCTTAAACAAATGTTCTTATGAGTTATGACTATAGATGTTGATTATGGATTATAATTTGCTGTAGATTAATTGATTTTTTATTTATTCCAATGATGTAAAAGTTAATATATAATCTAAAAAATTAACCACTTAGAGTTATAAAATGGAGTATCGATCATGTTAGTATTTTACTATGATTTTTGATAATCCAAATCCTAAATCAATTTATTTTCTTAATTGAGAAGGATGAGAAGAATAGCGGCATAAGATTGATTTATACACAAGGAGAACACCTGTTTTAAGATGGCTCAATGTTGGAAAATTAGGTCAATAGTGGAAATTTCCTGCCAAAAGTAGTATATTAAAACATAAAACCTTTTATTAGTAGCTACTAATTTCATACATCTTTTTTATTAAGTAAGTTATCTCAAAATCAGGGTTTTATTAGTTAGTTTAAAACAAAAACTTCCAAAAATTATTAAACATTTTCGCCACACAATACACTCAAACTTATCTAAATTAAAGTACAAATATACACATGAAAAAATAAAACAAGTAATAAAATACAAAGAGATTACAAGTATAATGACTTGGCTAAGTTGGTTTCTTGCACACTTTTTTGAACAATTGGTTATGAGGTCGACTCCAATAGGCAATTGCCCATACCATTTTGCTTCTTATTATGTTTTATTTTTCTATAACATTTATTGCTCAAGATACTGATAAGCCAGTCAGCTTTTAATTCTTTTTTTTGGTTCAATAAAAGTTATAAATAAAAGCTATAAATATCTAATTCGTATTCCTTATAATCTTTTCGGGAGGAAGGGATGGACTATACTATTTTCGGGAGGAGGCATCCATAGCGGCCGTTTCTATGGAAGAATTGTCAACCTTAAAGCTTTGGCATAGAAGATTGGGTCACCCTCCCGAGAAAGTTGTAAAGCTCCGTCCTTTTCTTAGCAATTCTAAGGGTCATTTAAATAAAAATTGTGAAGTGTGTCATCGTTCTAAACACACTAGGGACAAATTTCCTTTAAGTGAAAATAAAGCTTCTCGTATTTTTGAAATAGTTCATTGTGATTTATGGGGGCCGTACAACGAACCCTCTTCTTGTGGTGCTCAATATTTTTTGACTTTAGTTGATGATTATTCTCGTGCCGTCTGGATATATTTATTAAATGATAAAACAGAGGTGTTTAAGATGTTTATGTCCTTTATAGCCATGATTGATAGACAATTTTCACAGAAAAAAAAAATAATACGCAGTGATAATGGTACTGAATACTTTTGTATGAAAAATTATAATTCGGCTCAAGGCATTCTATTTCAATCATCTTGTGTGGGAACCCCTCAACAAAACGGGAGAGTGGGGAGAAAACACCAACACATCCTCAATGTTGCTCGAGCCCTTAGATTTCAGGGGGGTTACCAATTTATTTTTGAAGAGAGTGTGCCCTTGCAGCTACTCATATAATAAATAGAACACCATCTGTCCTCCTCAACAATAAAACTCCTTATGAAATGTTATTTGGCACCCCACCTTTGTTTAGTGAGTTGCGTGTGTTTGGGTCCTTGTGCTTTGCTCATAACCAAAAGGCAAAGAGTGACAAATTTGCGAGTCGTAGTCGAAAGTGTGTATTTGTTGGGTACCCTTTCGGGAAGAAGGGATGGTATTTGTATGACTTGGATAAAAAAACAATTTGTCTCAAGGAATGTTCGATTTTTTGAGGATGTGTATCCCTACTTGGATGCCGAAGGTACAAATATAGATATTTCAACACCTAATACGGATGCTAGTGTTGATATGGGAAGGGACTTGGATATTATATATGCTCTCGACGAGGGCTATGACACCCTTGAAGAGCAACTGCAGCAGCAACCGCCTGTGGTTGCTGTGCCCACACCACAGCCGGCTGTGGCTAACTCCTCCCCAGCTCCCAAAGCTACTGTCCAAGAGGAGCTACAAGAAGCAGCCACGACCCCCGATGCAATGGGGCGTGGGCATTGACAGAAATTTGTCTCGAGCAAACTCCGAGGTTTTGTGACTCATGCTCAAGTAACCCGAAATAGTCTATCTCCTTCACCTGCTCCAGTTGCTCCACCTCCTTTAGGTATACTGTATCCTATAGCACATTATGTTAGTTGTGATAAGTTTTCTGTAAAACATCGAAATTTTGTTGCAGCAATAACAGCAGGTAAAGAGCCTCGTTCCTTCAAAGAGGCAATGCAAGATGAAGATTGGAAGGTGACCATGAAAGAAGAAATGTGTGCTCTTGAGAATAATGGCACGTGGACTTTGGAAAAATTGCCTCCCGGGAAAAAGGCCCTTGGTAGCCAATGGTTGTGCAAAATTAAGTACAAATCTGATGGAAGTATTGAGCGACTAAAGGCACGCTTGGTTGTTTTTGGTAATCATCAAACCGAAGGCATTGACTATGATGAAAATTTTGCCTCGGTGGTCAAGATGACAACCGTTCGTGCTTTCCTTGCTTAGCTGCCTCGAAAAATAATGCGTTCCTTCATGGTGATTTAAATGAGGAAGTATACATGAAACTTCCTCCGGGATTCACTAAAGATGAACCGGGTCTTGTTTATCGTTTTCGCAAATCTTTATATGGCCTCAAACAAGCTCCGAGGTGTTGGTTTTCCAAGCTCACTACCGCTTTGAAAAAATATGGTTCTGTACAATCAAACCCGGACTACTCTCTTTTTACATATACCAAGGGGTCTATTCAACTTAACGTTCTTGTTTATGTTGATGATTTAATTGTGTCCGACAATAATTCCAATGCTATAAATTGTTCAATCAAGCATTATTTGAGCACTTGTTTCCATATGAAGGACTTGGGAGTACTAAAATATTTTCTAGCCGTTGAAGTGGCTAGGAGCATTACGGGGCTGTTCTTATGTCAACGCAAGTATGACCTTGACATCATCTCAGGGACAGGTCTTCTCGGGTCTAAGCCAGTTCACACTCCGATGGAGAAAAACCATAAATTGGCTCGTGCTACAGGGCCTTTACTCACGGATCTAGCAGGCTATAGAAGACTTGTTGGGCGCTTGGTTTACTTAGGTGTCACTCGCCCCGACTTGACTTACTCGGTTCATGTCCTATCCCAATTCATGAAGGCGCCTCAACAAGAGCATTGGGAGGCTGCTTTAAGAGTGGTATGCTACCTAAAGTGTACTCCAAGCCAAGGCATTTTACTTCGCTCGGATAGTGAGCTCACGTTACAAGGATGGTGTGACTCCGACTCGGCAGCATGTCCCCTCAAACGACACTCTTTGTCAGGGTGGCTGGTGTTCTTAGGCCACTCACCGATTGCATGGAAAACTAAAAAGCAAGCCACGGCTGCAACTTCATCTGCCGAAGCTGAGTACCGATCAATGTATGGCATCACGTGTGAAGTAAAATGGTTAAGAGGCTTACTTCTAAGCTTGGGGGTCCAATATCCTCGTGCTGTACCTATTTATTGTGATAGTCAAGCGGCAATACACATTGCTCAAAAACCCGTGTACCACGAACACACAAAATATATTGAAGTGGATTGCCACTTTGTTAGAGATGTCGTGCAAGAAGGCCTTATTACCACTACTCATGTGCGCACAAATGAGCAATTGGCTGACATATTCACGAAAGCCTTGGGTCGACCACAAGTTGACTATCTTCTTATCAAGTTGGGCATCTTTGATCCTAGTGCTCCAACTTGAAGGGGGGTGTTAGGAAAGATATGATAATATGTTTATGATATATTATTTGATTATGCAAGATATATTTTCCAGCTTATCTTAGGAAAGGATAGTTAGTTTCCTAAGCTTGATAAGATTTGATATTATCTCTTCCATGGAGAGGGAGGGGGAAGTCTTGTATATATAAATAATTATGTTGGTCGAATTATATGATCAAGAAATACAATTCTAATTCTTCTAATTCTATTCTAATTCTCTCAATATTATCACCCAGCAACAACAATTAGGAAGGGATTGGAATCTAATTGCCCATAACAGAGCCCTGAATTCGGATTAGCCCAAAGGGTGAATTGGGTAGAACACCAAAAAAAAAAAGAATCAGCGGAAATTAGACAATTGTAAAATATGATCAGACAAACGAGAAATGCTTTCTCTTTTTGCAAATACATAATATTAAGCATTAATACACTAAAAAAGAGCACTAATGGCCCAAACTAGAGATTCTTTGGAACTAGAAGATGTCAAGGAATAAACAGAAAAACTGAGTTGGAAACTTGAGCTTGCATATAACAGCTTGATCCTTTAGATAAATGACCATGGTAACCATATTAGTTGCTGGACCAACTAAATCAAAAATTGTTTTGATTTATATAATCACTCTATTACGCCCCTTCACATAAGGTTCCGTTGGATTTGTAATGTGGATTGGTTTGGGTCTTCCTATAGGCATCGTGGAATAAATCTTACTTGAAAAGAGGGGTAGATTGGATAGGGTTTCCAGATGTCGTGATTTTTTGTCACACTGCCTCTGATACCATGATCAATGACGACTAACTTAACCATAAGATTTTGATTGAGTTTTCCTCATTAGGTGAAGCTAATTTAGTGTTATAAATTTGAGTATTTCTTTGAAGTTGATAATGTGTTATTAATCAAGTCTTTCCTTTTGAAAAACTCCCGTATACGTTTTGCTTACCTATGATTGGCTACCTTGATTTACTAAAAGTAACTATATGAACATTAACGCCATGTTTGGATAACAATAGTGGAGGGAAAGGGAGGAGAAGGAAAAAGAGGGAAGGGAAAGGGAGGGAGAAGGAGACCTTTCATTTTCCTTCCAAATCTCTCCAACAAAGGAGGGATTTGATTTATTAAAAGTTGAAGGAAAATGGATCCTTTTAATTCTCTCCCCTTCCTTCCTTAATTGCATAAAATATCCAAACAAGGGAGGATGCATCCCTTTATTTCTCTTTTCTTCCTTTCCCTTCATTTCTCTCTATCCAAACATAGGGTAAAAGAAAACTCTAGACTTGAACAAATAACGTCAAAAGTGTATGAATTCATTAGCTCTCTTGCACAAGATACATACGCATGATTCATTGATTCCTTTCTAATTTAAATTGATTTTAGATTGTCATTGATAACACGATAAAATACATGTTTTATATGCCATATTTATATGATATTTGTCTTACTTTCTCCCTATATTTAATTACTTGATCGTCATTTTACTATATATTTCGATTATTGCTCTACTCGAGTTCTTTTTCTTTGTAGGTTTTTGCTCCTAAGATTATATTAGCAAGGATATTCAAGTTGGAGGTGTTGCACTTAGGACAAACATTGTAGCTTAGTCATGGAATAAAAGTTCTATAAGTTGCTCACAACATTTATGGTACTCTTGTGAAGCTAAATACAATATATGGCAATAACATTGTTGCACCAAGCATGGCATGGCAGCCTACTCCGCAACCCGGTTGCGACTTGAAACACTCTACCGCAACCTACCCGCGGCCAACTTGCCAAACACTAAAGAAGAAGAATGTGTGGCAGATTACACCACAGCCTACCTACGGCTTGGGGCATCACACCGCAACATGTCTGCGGCCTCTTCTTGGATAGCGATTGAGAAGGCCGGGTTTAAAAAAGATTTTGGGCCAAATTAAGGGACTCCTAATTCCACTTAACTTCCTTAATATTCTAGCTTATATACATCCTTATGAGTTTAACATGAGGGGGGTCTTGGAAGCCACATAAGAGGCGTAGAAATTAGAAACCTCAGACATCTTTGGAGTATGAGATTTAGTTTTGTACTTTCTTTTTGTTAGTTTTCAATTCTTCACTACTAGAAAACACCTTATTTCTGACGGAATCCTTCCGACGGACCTTAATTTTCGTCGGAAAGTTTGAAATTTACGACGGAATTGTGTGCCTCGTAATATTTCGTCGGAAAATCCCTCGCTAATTTTCCGACGGAATTTAATTTCCTCGGAAAAAATAAATTACGACGGAAATATCCGTCGAAAATTGGTTTCCGACGGAAATTTCCGTCGCAATTTAAATTTTCCGAGGAAATTAAATTCCGTCGGAAAATATTTAACACAAATCCCCTTTTCTCGTGGCTTAGCCACAGAACAGAAGAGAAGAGAGAGAAAGAAAGGGGAAGAGAAGAGAGAGAAAGAAAGGGGAAGAGAAGGGAGAAAGAGGAAGACCGCCCGCCCGCCACGCCGGACTTTCTCCCGTTCATCCGCCGTGGTCGGTGCGCACCTCAGGTAAGTGCCGCAGTTCGTGTTTTTTTTTTTTAATTTTCGAAGAACCCTAACCCTAACTAATGACCAGCCACCGCCACCGCCCTGAGGTGCCGGACTTTCTCCCGTACATCGACCGTCGGTGCGCACCTCAGGTAAGTGCCGCACTATGTTTTTTTTTTTTAATTTTCGAATATCTAACGGAGTGAGGGGGATGGGGTTTACGGGGTGAGGGGAAGGGAGGGTAGGGGTTTCGTGGGTGGGGGAAGGAGGGGGAGGGTGGGGAGTGGAGGTCGGGGGGTGGGGGGAGTTTTCGGGCTGGGTGAGGGTATTTTCGGGGGTGGGGGCTGGAGGAAAGGGTGGGGATGGGGTGGTTTAGGTGGGGAACTGGTGGTTTGTGGGGTGGGGGAATTTTTTTTTTTTTTTAATTTCTGATTTTTAATTTATTTTAATTTTTATTTTATTTTTAACTAATGGACCAGCCACCGCCACCGCCACTGACCCCTGAAGTTTCTCTGCCACCGCCACCGCCCCTTTCCCTTCTACCACCACCGCTTGGCTGCCGACGGTAAGTGAATTGTGGTTTTTATTAATTTTTTTTTTAAACACTAACCCTTACCTGTTTTGGGTTGACAGGCGCCACAGCCACCACCTTTGGGTTGACGACCACAACCTCCGGCCACTGTGCGTAGGTGGTAAGTTTTGTGGTTGTTTTCTGTTTTTTTTTTTGTTTTTTTAATATTTTATTTTTTAAAACACTTTAATTAATTGAATCTCACGTTACACACTCTAAATTATATGTCAATTAAATTTATTTGTTATAAGTGTGGATTTTTTTGGTGTAATTGTCAATAAAAACGGTAGATCTAGAATTTAATGACATTATAAAACTTAAAATTCTTAGTTTAGTTGATGAATGACATGTTAGTAAAATATATAAATTTAATTGTATATAGAAATATGTTAGTTTAGTTTATTTGGTTAAAAATAGACATTAGTTTTGTTTATTTTGAATAAAAATATTAACTTAGTTAAATTAAGTTTAATTATACATGTTAATTTATAATGTTAACATTTTTGTTAGTTTAGTTTAGTTTAGTTTAGTTTATTTTAATTATGTTTGTTAGGTTATTTGGTTAAAAATAGACATTAGTTTTGTTTATTATGAAAAAAATGTTAACTTAGTTAAATTAAGTTTGATATATGTTAATTTATAATGTTAACATTTTTTGTTAGTTAAGTTTACTTTGGAAAAAATAATATGTTAGTTTAGTAAATAGCTTGTTTAAGTATGTATGTTAGTTTATTTGGTTTATAATAAGCATTAGTTTAGTTTACTTTGATAAAAAAATATTAATTGCCATTTTGTTTATTTTAGTTAAGTAAACGAGAATAACATATTATTTGCATTCCCATGACACTTTGATGGGTAATGAATATTCAACACATTTTGTGACTAATGTGATTATACATTTGCGTGAGTTGTGTAGAAGTTGTAATCATGAAACGAACTGAACGAAGCTGGATGTATGAAAGGAAAGTTGGACAATCTGTTAATCCGGCCTTTGTGAAAGGGGTAGATGAATTCCTTAAATGCGTGGAAGATCATCCCAAAAGTAGCAACCCCAATGTAAGAACAAAAAGCTTTGGGACACGGAAACGGTTAAACTTCATTTGTATCGGAACGGTTTTGTTCCTAATTACTATGAGTGGATGTGTCATAGGGAAGGGTTTCCAGGAGTTCCTGAACGACAAGTAAATGAATATCGTGAAATGGTCTTCGATGCTTTTGGTCATAATGAAGATGAAGAACGAGGGCATTCGGAAGAGGCGAGTGTTTCTGCAGAGGAGGAGCCTAATGCACAAGCTAAGCATTTTCTGGATTTGTTGAAGAATTCCGAACAACCATTATACGAAGGGAGTTCAATGTCTGTGTTAGAGATGGCTTCTAGAATTACTAGTCTTAAGTGTGAGTATAATTTGCCCCACAGATGTGTTGACGGGTTTGCTTCTTTGGTGAATGAAGCGATTCCTGACAACAACCATATGGCAGACACATTCTATGAGGTGAAAAAGATTGTGAAGGGGTTGGAGTTGCCTCATGAAAAGATTCATGCATGCCCGAAAGGATGTATGCTGTTTTGGAAGGATGATGTGCTGTTAACCACATGTAGGGTGTGTGGTAGCGATCGATACAAGAAGACTTCTAAAGGTAGCTTAGTGACTCTGAATGTTCTATTTTATTTCTTGATCACACCCAGGTTGCAAAGGCTCTATGCAACCAAGAAAGTTTCGGAGGAAATGACATGGCATTCGAACAATCCTCGGGTTCAAGGCATGATGGCGCACCCTAGTGATACTGAAGCTTGGAAGCATCTTGATAGTTGCTTTCCAGATTTTGCCAATGAGCCTCGTAATGTTCGACTTGGCTTGTGTACAGATGGTTTTGCTCCTCATGGTAAGTTTGGGGGACAGTATTCTTGTTGGCCTGTCATTTTGACCCCTTATAACTTGCCTCCCTCGATGTGTATGAAAAGGCAATTCATGTTCCTTTCGTTGCTCGTTCCCGGTCCTAAAAACCCTAAGGGCAACTTGGATGTGTATATGCAACCGCTGGTAGAAGAGTTGAAACAATTATGGGAAGTTGGGGCAAACACATATGACATTTCGAGGAAACAAAATTTCACACTTCGAGCAGCCATCCTTTGGACCATTAGTGACTTCCCGGCTTATGGCATGTTGTCTGGTTGGACTACAGCTGGTAAGAAGGCTTGTCCTTATTGCATGGAGAAAAGCAAAGCATTTTGGCTTGACCATGGAGGAAAAGTCTCCTGGTTTGATTGTCATCGCCAATTCCTTCCAGTAGATCACCCTTTTCGAAAGAGTAAAACTGCATTTTGTAAAAACAAAGTCGAGAAAGGTTCACCACTACATATCATGTCTGGAGAGGAACTGTGGGAATGTGTTAAAGACCTTCCAAGGGCAGTAGATGGGCCTGAAGCACTGAAACTTCTCAAAAAAGCCAAAAAAGGGTGGTTCAAGCAAAGCACGCTCTGGGACCTTCCTTATTGGAAGCATTTGCTCGTCCGTCACAACTTAGATGTCATGCACATTGAAAAGAACTTCTTTGATCAGTTAATTCACACTATCATGGATGTCAAAAAGCATACATGTGACATGCCATCTGCCCGAAATGACATTGCCAAATACTGTAAACGGCTATAACTCCATCTTCAAGAGGATGACAGGGGAAAAGAGTTCATGCCAAAAGCCCCATTCGCCCTTGACAAGGCTCAGAGAAAAGTGTTGTGTGAGTGGGTTAAACAGTTGCGGTTTCCTGATGGATACGCCTCCAATTTGAGCAGATGCGTAGATTTGCAAGCATGTAAGTTTCATGGAATGAAGAGCCACGACTGTCATGTGTTCATGGAGAGGTTGTTTCCCACCGCCTTGAGGGAATTGCTCCCTGTCCATATGTGGAATGCGATTACAGAGATCAGTCTATTCTTCCGCGATTTGTGTTGCTACACAATCACAGTTAGTGACATGGAGCGGTTGGAGAAAAACATCGCTGAAATCCTTTGTAAGCTTGAGAAGGTTTTCCCCCCTGCTTTCTTTAACTCCATGGAGCATTTACCTATTCATTTGCCATATGAAGGCAAGTTATGTGGTCCTGTTCAATATAGATGGATGTATCCCTTCGAAAGGTAATTTCAACACCTTTTCACATCCTCTTTCTTAAAAACCATTCATTGTCATGACTTGTTCAATGTAATTGCAGGTTCTTGAATCACTTGAAACGAAAAATTGGGAACAAGGCTCGGGTTGAAGGTTCCATATGCAATGTTTATCTATCTGAAGAGATAGCAAACTTCTGCTCAAATTACTTTCAAGCGTCGGTCGACACAAAAACACGAGATCTCGGTCGTAATGTGAATGTAGATGTTGATAGCAATATGGACAACGCAGATTTACCAGAGTTGTTCTCGGTGGACAGTGGTCGTGTCTCAACTGAGGGTAAAACTTGGTATTTAGATGACAAGGAACTCGAGTGTGCTCATTTGTTCGTGTTAAGAAACAGTGGTGTTCTTGGCGAATACGAAAGGTATACGTTTTAAGGAATGAATTGAATTCAAAGTTCTAAACAATTAAAATGGTTGAACTACTAATTTATCTTGGTTCATTTATGAAATAGGAAGTTTAAGGACTACATTCTTAGTACTCGACCTTACTTGCGTAGAGAAGAAGTCATGGAGAAATGTGAATCTCAATTCTCTGATTGGTTTCATCACAAGGTGATAGAAACTTTCTAGCTTTTATGTAAAAATGAATTATAGATGTTGCAATTTTATCGATTTGATGTATTGTGACATGTGTAGGTGGTTGAAGAAAAACCAAATTCGGATGTCTTGCAAGCATTGTCCATGCGCCCTTTCAAGCGTGTTCGAACATGGAAGCAGATTTTTGTGGGTGGATTTAAATTCCATACACATTCCCATGGCAAACACAAGTCTACCATGAATTATGGTGTGTGTGTGTCTAGTGAGGACGGTGGAGAGTACTTTGGGATTCTAGATGACATCATTGAACTAGTCTACACTGTCCCGGAAAAACAGTACAAGACTATTCTGTTTAAGTGTAGTTGGATGGATTGTGGTAGGGGTATGAACATACATGAACAATACAAGCTAGTGGAAGTAAATCATACTAAAAAATACCCCAAGTATGATCCCTTTGTGTTATCTTATCAAGTGACCCAAGTGTACTACGCATCCTACCCTAGCCTAAAACGGGATCGAGTTCAATGGTGGGCTGTGTTTAAAACACAAGCAAGGTCAGTCGTTGATGCTCCGGTGGACCTTGAGTTTTTGCAGGCACCGTCCCCACAAGTACATGCTACGCTTTGTCCACCAAATGACAATCCTGACTATGACCTTGAAGATGATGATGAAGATGAAGATGATGATGTCGGCCTAATTATCTCAAGCGATGAGGATGACGAATCTAGTGTTGACTCTAGTGACAGTGACGAGGATGATGACATCGATGTGTTTTTAGATGATAGTAGTGATGAATCCACTAGTGATAATAGTGTTGAAAGTGATAATAGTGTTGAAAGTACTGATTAGGACAATTTGTTTGTTATTGTAAAATCAATATGAGATTATGAAACTCTATGTATTTTGTGTCATATAACATTGCTCTATTTTGTATTATGTCTATTACATAACACTACATTGCATTATATGTATTATAACGCAGTATACTTCTAATTATTGTCATTTGCATAATATTATGTATTGGTTACTAACAATTATTATCTCAGGTGGTTATGGCGGGAGGCAAAAAAGGGGAAGCGTCGAAGAAGAAAAAAGGAAAGGAGAAAGCACGTGCTCTGGTGTGGATCCCGCCTTCACCCAATCTGAAATTCAAGTACAAGGCAATGGCCAACAGCTTCAGGGGCACCAGGGGCAGAGGCAGCAAGGACAGGGATCACAGTCTGCTGAGTTGATAGTATTAGATCCTGCTTTGCAATGGTATGTCTGTAGATTTGTTTACATTACTTAAACTTATATTCCAATTTCCATATTTAATGTAGATTTGTTTACATTACTTGAACTTATATTCCAATTTCCACATTAAATGTAGGTTTGATGATGGGGACGTGACTAAGTGCGTCTCCGGTGTCCTGACAGGCTACTATCGAGATCCTTGGCGAAACTATGGAGAGGTTGATGAGAATACAAAGAAACATTGGTGGAACTTGTTCAACGTATATCATTTTCTACTTTAGACATATATTACTAAATGTGTTAATGGACATGTGGTTACTAACTTTAAAAGTTTGTCATTGCAGAAACAATGCACATGGCCACCTGAGTTGGATGACCATGTGAAGAGAGCCTTTGAAGTGAAGTTAGCTGATCGGCTGAGAGACATGTTCCACACAATCACCAAAAGGATGAATGGCGTCAAGCCTGGCTGGCTTAACGAGGAGGTCCACAAGAAGATGATGGACATTGTTACCAAAGATGAGAAATTTTTGAAGCGGTCTGAACAGAACAAGAAGAACAGAAGAGGTGGTTCTATGGACAAAGTGGTTCAACCAACACACTATCAGGGTTCAATTTCAGCTTTGCAGCATGCAAAAAGGATGGTAAAGTTGTTTATTACGCAAGTGAAATTCAAGTTAATTGTGTTCTATAGTGAAATCATGTCTAACACCTCTCCTTTCATTTTTTTGCATGTACACTCAAAGGCTAAGAAGAATAAAGGCCATTTCCCAACTCCGCATGAGCTTTTCTTGAAGACACACTTCAAGGATGTCCCTGGGAAAGGACTAGTGCCTGCCAATGACCAAGCCAAGGAGATTGCGGTAAGCACTTGAACTATGCTTAGCCATGATCATCAAATGTCATTTGAAGCCATGATCACCTATAACTATGTAAAAGTGAAGTAATTTGAGAAAGAATGAGTTCATAATCCTAGAAATGTAGAGAATAGGCAAACTAGAAGGCCTTTTGGCCTTATTTGGCTCTATTTTGAGTAAAATGGCTCCCATACTTAGAAAATACCTCATTAAATGTTATTTGATGCCATGATCACCTATAACTGTGTAAAAGTGAAGTAATTTGAGAAATAATGAGTTCATAATCCTAGAAATGTAGAGAATAGGCAAACTAGAAGGCCTTTTGCCCTTATTTGGCTCTATTTTGAGTAAAATGGCTCCTATACGTAGCAAATACCTCATTTAATGTCATTTGAAGCCATGACCACCTATAACTATGTAAAAGTGAAGTAATTTGAGAAAGAATGAGTTCATAATCCTAGAAATATAGAGAATAGGCAAACTAGAAGGCCTTTTGGCCTTATTTGGCTCTATTTTGAGTAAAATGGCTCCTATACTTAGCAAATACCTCATTAAATGTCATTTGAAGCCATGATCACCTATAACTATGTAAAAGTGAAGTAATTTTAGAAAGAATGAGTTCATAATCCTAGAAATGTAGAGAATAGGCAAACTAGAAGGCCTTTTGGCCTTATTTGGCTCTATTTTGAGTAAAATGGCTCCTATACTTAGCAAATACCTCATTAAATGTCATTTGAAGCCATGATCACCTATAACTATGTAAAAGTGAAGTAATTTGAGAAAGAATGAGTTCATAATCCTAGAAATGTAGAGAATAGGCAAACTAGAAGGCCTTTTGGCCTTATTTGGCTCTATTTTGAGTAAAATGGCTCCTATACTTAGCAAATACCTCATTTAATGTCATTTGAAGCCATGACCACCTATAACTATGTAAAATTAAAGTAATTTGAGAAAGAATGAGTTCATAATCCTAGAAATGTAGAGAATAGGCAAACTAGAAGGCCTTTTGGCCTTATTTGGCTCTATTTTGAGTAAAATGTCTCCTATACTTAGCAAATACTTCATGAAATGTCAATTGAAGCCATTATCACCTATAACTATGTAAAAGTGAAGTAATTTGTGAAAGAATGAGTTCATAATCCTAGAACTGTAGAGAATAGGCAAACTAGAAGACCTTTTGCCCTTATTTGGCTCTATTTTGAGTAAAATGGCTCCTATACTTAGCAAATACCTCATTTAATGTCATTTCAAGCCATAACCATCTATAACTATGTAAAAGTGAAGTAATTTGTGAAAGAATGAGTTCATAATCCAAGAAATGAAGAGAATAGGCAAACTAGAAGGCCTTTTGCCCTTATTTGGCTCTATTTTGAGTAAAATGGCTCCTATACTTAGCAAATACCTCATTTAATGTCATTTCAAGCCATAACCATGAATCACAATGTAAAAGTGAAGTAATTTGTGAAAGAATGAGTTCAAAATCCAAGAAATGAAGAGAATAGGCAAACTAGAAGACCTTTTGCCCTTATTTGGCTCTATTTTGAGTAAAATGGCTCCTTCACTTAGCAAATACCTTATTTAATGTCATTTCAAGCCATAACCATCTATAACTATGTAAAAGTGAAGTAATTTGTGAAAGAATGAGTTCATAATCCAAGAAATGAAGAGAATAGGCAAACTAGAAGGCCTTTTGCCCTTATTTGGCTCTATTTTGAGTAAAATGGCTCCTATACTTAGCAAATACCTCATTAAATGTCATTTCAAGCCATAAACATCTATAACTATGTAAAAGTGAAGTAATTTGTGAAATAATGAGTTCATAATCCAAGAAATGAAGAGAATAGGCAAACTAGATGGCAATTAAGCCAATATTGAATGTGTGTAGGTGAAAATGGTTCCTAATTTCAAGTATTTGGTTGTTTTATTTCATTTCAAGTCATGGACACCTTTAAAAACTATTAACTTATGCTGTTTCATGCATTTTTTTATTTAATATATGTTTGTATAATGAATATCTTGTAGGAAACCTACCAGAAGAAGGCTGAAAAAGCAAGTACTCAAGGGATTAAGAAGAGTCCCAATGTGTTGTATTGGGAGAGTGTGGGTGGCCGCAACAAGAAGGGTCGAGTAAGGGGTCTTGGTCAAAGTGCGGAGTTGTACTACAGCAACCGGATGGGTCGAGTTTCTAGGTCGTCACAGCAGTACACACCGTCCGTTGTTTCCCAAATGCAGGATCAGATGGAGCATAGGGTTCAGGCTCTTCGCAATGAAATCAGAAGTGAAATGGAAACTAAGATGCAACTCCGAATTCAAAGTGAAGTGGCTGAAATAGAGAGGAAGAACAAGGAGCGGTGGGATGAGTTTATGAGTCGATTCGCTAGCAACGACTCATGTTCTACCTTTCAGCCTCAGCATCGAGACCCCAGGGATGACCCGGGTAGTGGAGGAGCTGGTCAGGGTACCTCGGCAATTGTGTAGCCTAGCTTATGTTTATGTAGTATGGACATGTAGTCTCATGTAGTACGGACATGTAGTTAATCTAATTTGTATAGCTTTTGATTATGTTTCCGCTCTTTTGGAAATAACTATATATTATTATGTTCAACTGGGTGCATGGCTTTTGTGGAAATATATATAAAAAAATTTTCAATATTCGATAAATTTTGTAAACAGGAACTAGGTGCAGGAATAGGTTTTAAATATTAGTTTGTGGCAGAAAATAAATTGATTTCGATGCCTTGTTTACACTAATTTCCGACGGAAAATTGATAAAAAAAATTTCGTCGAAAACCTTTTTTGCGACGGAATTATGGCACATAAAATCCGTCACAAAAGGGAAAAATTTGCGAGGAAAATAATTCCGTCGCAAAATTGCGACGGCTTTTTCTGTCGGAAAGTTGCGACGGAATTATATTCCTCGCAATCATTTCCCTTTTGCGAAGGAAAATTCCGTCGTAAAATTAAACCTTTCCGACGGATTTTTCCATCGCAAAATATAATCTGCGACGAAAATAGTTCATCGTAGATTTCCGACGGACCAAGAGCAAAAGTCAATTTTTTTCCAAGGCCACTAATTTCGTCGGAAAATTCGTCGGAAACACGTTTCCGACGGAATTTTCCTCGGAAAATTGCTGATATCCTACGAACGTATTTCCGACGAGCCTTTACGACGAATTTCCGTCGGAAAGTTTATTTGCGACGGATTTTAGACCCTTACCGACGGAAAATTTCCGTCGGAGACAAGGTGTTTTCTAGTAGTGCTTCCTGTTTTCCTTTATTACTTTTAGTAGTTTATTCTTCTTTGTTCTTAATTATGTGTTTCTAGTCTTATTTCTAGGGTTAGGTTGAACCCTAGCCATGATTAATACTTGATTTATTCTTTTAAATTCTCAATTAATTTTAATTTTTATATTGTTCATGCTTAATCGATTGTGCTTATGCCAATACTAGATTAGAAATAATTGGTATTGTTATTATTCCTTTGTTTTAATCGCAACGAGAGTTGGGTTTTAACGGATTTGAATAGATCAGTTAAGGGTTTGAAGCTCATCATGAAAATAGTTGAATGGATGTTTAGGAAGTTAGAGTAATGTGCTTAATTAATGTCTCTAATTTGCATGATTCCATGAAAATAGGCTTGATTGTGATTAGAGAAGCCATTGATAACTCGAAAGAGACCTTTGGTATTATCTAGAAATTACTTTTCCTTGTGAACATATAATTAATTAATTTGTGGTTGGTGCACCCGGGTGCACCATGTGCATGGTGCAACTAAAAGAACATTTAGTATATTTAAAAGAACATGGATAAAAAATGAACATGTTTTTATTTTCTTGCAACTGCAAATCCATCAGTCTCTTCTCCTGCAATTTCTCACTCCTCTTTCCCTTCCTATCACTCTCTTTCTTGCTGCCAATTTTACCTCTCCTTTACACCATCGTTTTCATCTAAAAATTTCAATGAAGGTCTCAATTTGGTCTCACTTTGCTGTCAATCTCGTAATACTGGTACTTCTTATATTGTTTAGGTAAAAATCATTTCCAAAGTACTCATTTCTCTCTCTAGAACTTTTCTCTCTATCTTTTTCTATTTTTCAAATAAATTTCAAAATAGCAAAATTGTTCATCTTCAAAGTGAAACCCAAGAAAAAAAATTGAACTTATTTCAACAATTCAACCTTCAAACTTGAACAAATGGTGGATTCAAGTAAAATGTAAGTATAAATTTTGTACATGCAAATTGTTTTTCATCAATAATTTAAAAGTCAAAGTGTTTAATTTTGTGAATTTGGGGTTTTTTTTTTAAAAAAAATTAATTAAAGCTATAAAGTACATGTTATTCAAAAAAGAACAATTGGAGGAGAAAGAAGAATAGTAACGAATTGAAGCCAACTGGAAGATAACCAAGCAATGTTAATTATTCAAACACTAGCTTGTTCTTTTTTAAACACTAACATGTTCTTTTATTCCATGTTCTTTAAAATATGCCTAATGTTCTTTTTAGAGGCCATGTTCTTTGTCAAATACAAACATGTTCTTTTGTTGAACACTATTATGCATGTTCTTTGTCAAAAACTAGCATTTTTTTTTCAAACACTAGCTTGTTTTTTTTTTCTTTTTTTTTTCTTTTTTTTTTGACAGGAATAGCTTGTTCTTTTTCAAACACTAATATGTTCTTTTTATTCCATGTTCTTTAAAATATGTCTAATGTTCTTTTCGGAAGCCATGTTCTTTGTCAAACACAAACATGTTCTTTTGTTGAACACTATTACTAGCATGTTCTTTTTCAAACACTATTACACGCATGTTCTTTTGTTGAACACTATTACACGCATGTTCTTTTTCAAATACTAGCATGTTCTTTTTCAAACACTCATATGTTCTTTTTTTTCTCATGTTCTTTAAAATAAGTCTAATGTTCTTTTCGGGTGCACCATGCGCATGGTGCACCCGGGTGCACTATACTATTTTCAATATATAATTAATTGGATGGGGTAAGAATTTGTCTTGTATTGATTATGCTAGTGGTGATACTTAATTCTAGATGTTTTTATTATTTGATTTTCTTGCTTTAATAGTATAATACTTTCAACCCTATTTTGATTGACTCGACTAGTTTTAATTCATAGTATAATATTGATACTACCTTCTCTGTGGGATCGACCCTGACCTACCCTACTACGTAATTAGGAGGTTTAGTTAGGTATTAATTTTGTTAGGTGTGCGACCGCCTATTAGTCATCCTTATCGTTGGCTTGGGTTTGTGGCATGTTCTCTTAATTTGAAATGTTGGGTTAATGTGGTCCAAATTCCATAAGCACAACTTATTACATTTCAATCTTTCTCAAAGGTTTCTAGAAAACTCTAAAAGTACTGAGGAAATGATGGAGAATAGTGGAAGAATCTAGAACTAGTGAATGCTCATGAAGATTCTAGATTTATATGGACAATTAGAAGAGTTGTGTAGAAAATTCCACATATTTCTTCCACCTCCATACATCACCTATAAATATAAGATGTTGGGCAACATTTGGGAGCAATGGATCCACCTACATCATCCTCCAATACCCTTATACACTCTATGAGTGTCCATCCATACATATCATGATCGGAGTTTCTACATACACACAATTTCACGCATCCATTATTCCTATTTTGTACTACTTTTTTGAGAGTTTCGAGAGTTCTGTTGTAATCTCACCCTTTTAAAGTTTCTTGTACTCCTATTTTTCATATAGTTGATTATTTTTCGATGCTTATCGTTCGTGAGTTTTTTTTATAATTTTTCCCACGTTAAATATTGTGTGTCCAATTCTCTACTACTTATTTTGCCTTTATCTTTCTTCTAATTATTTATCAATCTCTACATCTTTAATTTGCTTCCGTTGTGCACTCACCAACTTTAACATGAAAGTAGGTCATCGTATCAAGAGCAAATGATTATTATTCATTCCCGCACCCCTTGTTAACCCCAAGTTTAGAGAAGTCGTATTAATCTAAAAAAATCATAAATGGAGAAATTTAATTTTTATTATTAGATATTTAATTATTAAAGTTTTTATAAATTTCTCGCCTTAAGAGATGGTTTTTAAACCTTATGATGGAAGTGTAGTGCCAACAATAAAGTTCACAACTATAATTTACGAGTAATAAAAAAATACTTCCCGTATCTAAATAAGTTAAACATTTTTCTTATGCTAGTATGCCATTGCAAAACTTTGACTTATATATACAAGGTATTTCGGATATGCTGTAATATAATTAAGATATTGTATATCAATAAGTAAAAATTATAACTATTGATATTTATAAAATGTTCATTGAAACGATTCCAACAATATCAATAATTAAAAATTATAACTATTGATATTTATAAAATATTCATTGAGACGATTCCAACGAGTATCCATACGTAACTATTTATTCTTAACACTAGTTAAAGTAAATTAGATAAATAGTGCAAAAAGTCAAAATGTTTTACTTACTTAATGAGGGGTATATAATAATCCATATAGGGTCGTTTCCATTGTCCACATTGAATTAATAAGAGGTGGAGTGACTACATTAGAATCCTAGCTTAGTGAACTACTCACATAAGTAACATCATTGACATTTAGTTTTGTAATAGAGCATAAACTCTAATTGATTCTGTGAGGACTTAGGAGAAGACACATAACGTGGTAGTTTGAGTATTTATATACTTACTTTTTTTTTCTCAAAAAAAAAATACTTACTTTTTTTTTAATAAACTATTAATTCTACAATCTTTTCTAAAAAAAAACCGCACTATTTTTCTTCTACAATTTGTAATATCCTATCTATCATACTTACCTGTTATTATATTTAAGTCAATAAATTGCCTAAAACTATGTGTCGGTTAATAGGTAAGACTTAAAAAGTAAAAAAAAAAATGGAGGGAGTACTATAGGCATTTGGATATTTCTATAGTGTCATTTTTCAATACATGACACCATAATAGGATGACGTGTCAAGTTGTAATTGGTCAATTTTTAATTTATTTTTAAAAGTTTAAATATAGTGTACATGTATATATGCTTGTAAACACATGTATTTTTATAACGAATACATTATAATATTTTTTTTTAAGAAAATCATTTCTATAAAGAAATTATAATTAAAATTCTGAAATCAACTTTACAAAAAAAAAGAGAGAAAAATCTACAAATCAAATATACAGTGTTCTTCAACTGTGTTCATCATCGTTGATGGGCATTTTATTTATGATCTCTCTCCTGGGCAATTAGGGTGCAACAATTAGGTTGCAGGTTCCGGCGTCTCTTCCGGCGCACGTAGCTGCTACACACGGCGACACACGACATCCTAAAGCGGGTTCCACCCAGAGGAGTTTTGCAGTGACACGTCAGCGCCGGTGGATGCGAGCGAAAACGGCGTCATTTAGGCGGGCTGCAAGGTGGAGGGGAGTGTCACGGAAGGGGATATCGTCGTGGCGGTCGAGGAGGAAGGAGATCTGATCGGAGAGTTTTTCCTAGTGGAGTGGGTCGGGTCGGCGAGTTTTGGGGAGGGTTGAGAGGAGGCGGGTTAGGTGGGGTGGTCGTGGAGTGCGACGGCGTAGTGGGTCGGCTTGGGCTTGGGCCTGGGTGAGGTGGTGGTTTCGACATTGGAGGGGAGTGAGTGAGTTGCAGAGAGAATGTTTAGGGGGTTGGAGAACAGGGGTGATTTTAGCTCCGATTATATGATCAGTTTTGGTTAATTTTAGGAAGATTTAAGACGACTTTCTCAGGAAGGAAATGGTCAGTTTTTCGGCGATTTTCAAGAAATATTTCCGACAGTCATTCTTCTTCTCTGGCAACATATCCATAATCTTGATTATTCATTATAAATTTTAAGTATATTTTCGAAAATTTATTAATGTTATGAAATAGATTCTCATAATTTATGAAATGAATGATGAACGATGATAAACGATGAACAATATGATGAACGATTTTGACATAGATGATGAAGGAATTTAATTTTATGATTTTTAATTATAATTATAAATTTGAAAATTAATTTTTATTATAAAATTAGATTTTTATAGTTTTTAATTATGTATTTCTAAAAAGAATTTCATGTATTAAAAAGAATACAAAAAATAAATTTAATACATTATGGATATTAAAAATAATTCAAAATGAAAATAAAAATACAAAATACAGGCCAATTAGATTTTGCCACATCAGCAAGTTGTTGTGGTGTCATTTTTAAAGAATGACATTGTAGAATATTTAATAGGCGTACTGTGCAGATATATATAGAGATCAGATATACATTCATACAAAACATTAACAACGAAGAGTCATAAAATAGCAAACTTTCTTATAGATGATAAATTTATTATATGCTCCAATTCATTTGTAAGTTTGTAACATCCGATCGAAGTACAAATTATTAGACTCGGAGCCATTTGAAGATTAAATTCAGGTTGACCATTATAAGATCAATCTGTGGCACTTTTATTAGAACACAAATTTAAAAAAATAAAGTGGGAATAATCGACAAATAAACGTGAATGTTGATTTATAAAATCGCATATTTAGAGCAACCATATTGATGTCACTGGTATCAGTACGTTGCTTTGCCCTGCTGATTGCTAGTTAATTCATTGATGTTCACCGGATTAGCGATCCGACGATCTGGAGAGCTATATGCAGCTTCGGCTACTCCTCCATTTATAACATCAGTTGGATGAAATCCGTCGAAGAATGCATACAAGTCCCGATTGGCGCATGGTGTACTATAGGGCTCACACTGGAAATCACTCCTCAATGTGCAACAAGTCGAGTTTGAATTAAGACCTGCATTATTAACCAATATGATTTATCTTTGTGATAAACAAAAATCGTTCATCTAATAGCATTTTTGTAGTTCTCAAAAAAATAACATTTTTGTAAATAAATCAACAGAACATCCCAGTAAGCATGACATTCAGTGCGTCTTGTGTGCGGCTGGTCACACCATGTGACCACTTGTAAAAGAACAAAGTAACCCCAATAACACTGACCCGGTAACCCTTGTAATACTCACCAAGTAACCCCTAAGTAACCCATATATCACTAACGAAGTAACCCCTGAAAAACTGAATGAGTAATCCCTAATACACTAATGAAGTAACCCTCGTTTTGAATGACCACATCGTGTGGCCAGCCACAAATAAGACTTTGTGATTAAACACTGTTTTGCTTATCATCATGAAGATAAACTTGTATTTTCTCCATTATTCTAGTGTAGTTTGAACTAATAACGTGACAACTAGCTTAATACACGTGTTTAATTTTTAAACAACGTACCTTCAGGAAGGGGGCTTAAAGCTTGCAGGGCGGAGAGACTAATTTAAGGTAAATTGAGCCCCAGGGAGCCGTGCATTTAATTCATCCACAAGCGATTCAAGCTTTGTATTGAACATATTCGCTGCTTGGTTGATTTCATCTACACAGCCAGTTGCATTGTACCTCATAATTTGAGACGGAACGCAACCAAGATTACCCACGCCAAAAATTGCTACCATTCTAGCACCAGAATTGTATAATGTCTAACACAACAACAAAAATAAAACCAAATTTAATGTGTATTAGACATAATCAACGTTAGTCAACAACATTTTTTCCGTAAAAAATAAATAGATTAGGGAGGGATCGAAGATGGCAACAAAGAAAGTACCCGTAATTGTGATCTATATCGAGCAATTAGTAGATTAGCGAACTGATCAGGAGTGTAGAGCCTCTGTGAAGGATAATATTGCGGCATGAAGTAATTATTAAGGTAGTCATTGCTACCAATATTCACAGTGTACAAACACTTGTTCAAGTAGTTTGAAACTGGACCACGAACCATAAATTGGAGCCTTAAGATGGTCATCATATAATTTTGTATTTGTCGATCCAACCATATCCGATCACCCTGTAACACAAATTATGATCAATACAAATGATTATATAAGTGTAGTAGGAAATATAGGCTTATCTCAAATACATATTTAATTAGTACTAGTAATTAAGAATTTCAAATTAATCTTTTTATTGATGAACTATTTCCTAGCTTGTTCATTTATACTTGAGAATTTGTGGTTTGTTATTAGTACGACATCATGGCTTAGCTTAGCTTGTCAATTTAGAATAATGTATGTATTATACAATAGAAATTATGGTCATACCAATTGTGATCCAGTTTCCGTGAGAATTCCAGCAGAACCTGATGCGAAATTGACACCTCTTAATATATCTTGACTCATTTGATCTCTATATGGTGCTATAGACCTGTTGAATCCTAGATATGTAGCTATAAAATCAACATATTTGAATATTGTTAAGCAAATTACCATACAGAATAGCAAAACTAAATAAAAAGAAAAAATTATATACTAAAATAGGACCGGATGAGACTATGTTAAATTCTATTTACGATTAAAGATTTGCATCAATTCAATTATACATCCAAAAAGTCTATGATTAACCACTAGCATAGTGTTCACCAAGCCCATATGTTATAGGCCCAAAATAATTTATTCATTTATAGGACAAACAAGTTAATATAGACGCATCAAAGCCTTCATTTTCTTTCCATCATATGGGAGAAGTTTCCACTCTTATATCCACACCATTGAAGACAGAAGACTACACATGACATATACAATTCATCCTATGTATTTTGTGTTTTCATTATAATATTGCATACTATAGCTTAATATACTACGACAATAATGAATTAATGGATGTATGAACTATTACAATGGGTATAACAAAACCTGCCAAAGCTTAGAGAAAATATTGTTTAAGTTTTATATTGTGAGAAAAATTAATACATTTTGTCAAAAGAATTGCGAGCTAGAGATAAGAATTTTGAGCTATAAATCCTTTAATACACTTGTATGTTAGCTGTGTTCATCCCTATTTAATTGGTACCAAATTGTTCAAAGGACGTACAACATTTCAATGAGGTAAACCTTCCGGTAATTGATGAAATAAGGTATACTTACATATATAATCCTCAATAGTCCGGTTATTGGTAAATCTGCCAGTTGCTACGCCACCAGGAAAATCAACCCCATACGGCGGGTAGTTTGCTTTAGCCATTGTCCTGAGGTTATTGTTGTTTCCTACATCGGACAACGAGTTCCCGAAAATGAAGTAACATGGCACTTTTGGTTCGCCCTTAACCAAAACCACGCAAACCATAAAAATAACAAAAACTATAATTCTCAACATTTTGAGAGTTTATTGCGTGAGAAGGGCTAGTCTTAAAAATTTGAGATATTGAAGATGAGATTAGTGGTCTTGAATTGCATGTTAACAGCTACGATACTTATAGCACGTTATTGTGACAAGGAAGCCCATGCAACATACGTCATTTCAAAACGTTTAAGTTTGTTATTAAAAAATATTAATTATTAAAGGATTAAGACTGCTAGTTGATGTTAGTTTTATTTAATAATTAGTTGATAGTTGGTCTTATTAGTTGTTAAATGACATGTGATTTTGTAAGATAATTTGATCGGCTATTCAGATACGCTACCACGGATTACGGAGTAGCATTTTAAGATATTTTTGTGAGATCATGGATGTTGATATTAAAAGATGTTGATAATATATTCCATTAAGTTAATCAAATGGAGTGTATTGTTGTCACTAGAACGTCAACTACGACCTTTTAGAAGTTGCGAACTTTTTCTTTTTATTTTATTTATTTATTTTTTTTTTTTTTTTTTTTGACAAAAACTGAAATTTTATAGTACAGTAATTGATTTTCCTAAAATATTTTAAGAATTAATGGTCCAATATATTTTATTATATATTAATGATATATATCTCGTGTGATTATAAACATTTTATCTTTTTTATTTGCTTCATAAGTTATCCATCATAGTCCTGATTTATATCAATCATTGGACATTATTTCATGAGCTAGACCCGGTTAATATCAAATATAAACAACCCAACGTTTATACATCATCCAAAATCTGACGTGGATGGGCAAAAAAAAAAGCTAAAAAAATTAAAGTATGTTCACGTCGTTTACTCTGTTTTGCAGCCGTTAATGGAATGTTATGAGCTTTTGTCTGCTTAAGCTCTCACCCTCCATTGATGACACTCAACCTTCCGTCGTCCTCCATTGAAGATGCCCAACCATGTCCACCTCCACCATATTTTCGGCTGTCGTAATCAACGAAAACCCGAAGAATAAAAGGTAAAAGGGCATGGTTAATCCTTTAGGGATTTATCATCTTCTTCGAATTGACCATTGGAGGTGAACATTCCCCATTAAAGGTTTCAACTTTTAGTGAAGAAAAAGTGATAATGGAGGTGGTAGCTTTGACAGAGTTAACTAGAAAACCAATTAATTTGTGGATTTCTTTCAACTGTTAGTAGTACTGTACTTGAATTTACTCCACTACCCCTCACTAAATCAGTCGAAATGACCTCTGTGCCCTTACTAAACCATGTGAAATGACAGCATTGTCTTGATATTAACAAAGGTCGTTAATATCAGATATCAACTTGAATTTACTCTTATTCCATTATATTTTGGTTCCTATATGTTAAAGGACTACGCAACACAAAACAAACACCATTTGAAAGGGGGATAGATATGATTTGAAACTATACGTGTTTCTTTTTTATCACAATGACTATCAACCAATAGCTGTAGTTGATGGTTAAAACCCATAATTGAATTATATAATGTATTTTTATTCTTGAGTTCAGCAATAATTCTTATTCTTTCACTACTTGCGACCTTTGGTAGTAAATGATATTATACACTTCTTCATATTCTTTTATTTATTCAATACTTTTAATAAGAACACAAAACATTATTATTCATCTTTTTTCTTATTAGGACGGCTAACGCGCGATGTGTGCGTTATAGTAAGTCATCATGTCTGGAAATACTTTCGGTTTGGCATTGTTAGTAGTGTCAATTAAGGAAAATATATGTCAACAAATATTTTTAGGGACATAAATGTTCACATACACGCTATTCTTAAGAGTTAAAAAAAAAAAAAAAAAAGACAATTATTATTAATGAGGGCAAATATATAAATAAATTTTTTTAGGGATATAATCATCTCAACATTATTCATAAAGTGTTGTCTTACTTTTGAAAGAGGTAAATACATAAATAAACATTTTTAGGGGCACAATAGTCTCAACACTATTCATAAGAGTTTACTTAACTCATACTTTTAAAAAGGTAGGAATTCTCTTGGAATAAGTTTATGTGACTTGTCAAAAATAAGTTCATGTGACTTAGCTTTAACCTTGATTGGTTTTACCTAAAAGCATCTTAGTGTACGAGAAGTGTCTTAATGTTAAGACCAAAACAACGAATATAATTAGTGTTTGTTTTACATCGTTGTGTTTTTCTGTTTTTTTGGCTTTTTGATTTTTAAAATCACATGATACATATCATATATAATGAATCAAAAAATTGTAAAACTTATTAAAATCATGATAATTTTAAAAACTGTCAACAAAAAATTAAAGTGAAAACACCTTTTTCTTGTTTCTTGTTTTTGGCTTTTTGTTTTGAGAAAAACCAAAAACTAAAACAACGAACGATGCCAAACAAACCATAAGCTCCCAATTGCGCTAAACTATCATTTTCAAATCAATGCGTTTAATTTTCCATGACAACCAATCCTAATAATCCATTGATTTTTTTAAAATTTTCCCTTGAAAATTATTTTAATACCAAAAAAAATAAAGGTAGAATGGAGGTGGAATAAATTATCTGTTCGTGGGACTAAGGCCCCGTTCTTTAGAGTTGTTCTGCTCTGCTGAGCCCTGCTCTGCTCTACTCTGCTCAAATTAAATCTGCTCTACTCTATTTTCAAATAATAATTAATAATAACAACAATAATAATTAAAATTTAATAATAATAATTAATATTGTATTGATGATAATAATTTATTATTTTGAATAACTACAATAATTATTAATATTAAAAATCATTTTAATAATTATTAATATTAATAATAATTAAGATTATTATTAATATTAATAATCATAATAATCATTAATAATAATAATTATCAATAATATTTAATAATTCAAACTATTAAAAATTAATATTTAATAATGTTATTAATTAATAATTTCTAATAATTATGACAATTCTTTCAAAAAAATAAATAATAATAATAACAATTAATAACAATTTCTTTCATAAACATTAGACATTAGAATCACAATGTGTAGAAAAATTTTATGTGGGTATTGATTGTTAATTCATTGACTTGAATTATTTTTCAAATCTTTCCATACATTTTAAGAATTGAAAAAAAGAGAGTGTTTTCAAGTAGTACTTTGTATATTATTATTATTTTTAGGGTTAAAAATATATGATTAAGAAAAATTTATAAGTAATAAATCATTATTAATCGTTAAATCATTTTATTTTAAAATTTTGTGAAATAAATATAAGTAAACCGTTGCCTTTTATTTTTTTACTATTAACATATGTTAGATATTGTACACATATATTTATGTTTTCACTCACCTAAATTGTATATGCACATAATAATAATAATAATAATAATAATAATAATAATAATAATAAAGTAGTAGTAATAATAATAATAATAATAATAATAATAATAATAATAATAATAATAATAATAATAATAATAATAATAATAATATTTGTTTTCGGTCTGAGATTTCTGCTCGAAAGGAGGTTAACATTGGGTTAATTGGAGGAAACGACGGGGCTTTACGACCAGCAGATGTGCTGCTTTATTCCTGGGATAGAGGCCTTGATGTATGTGTTGATTTGACGGGGTCTTCACCTTTGACACAATCAGGGTTGTCTGACTTCGTTCCTGGTCGTGTTGTGTCGGCGGCAGCTCAGCGAAAGCGGGACAAGTATGGGGCGCGTTGCAGGGCTATTGGCTATGGCTTTCTTCCTTCCTTTCTCCTTTTCTTCGTTGGGGGAATTAGAGAAGGATGTTATTGCGTTGCTGAAGCGGGTTCAAGCGTTCGCTATGACTCAGGATATTGGTGCTCGTGTAGCTGCTCACATCTTCAGCAGGATCGGGTTCGCTATAGCTAGAGGGGTGGGGGCCCCCACCAATTTCTTGTAAATTGATTGACTCTGTAGGTTTTTTATATTTATATAATAATAATAATAATAATAATAATAATAATAATAATAATAATAATAATAATTTATTGTAATAATAATAATAATAATAATAATAATTTATTGTAATAATAATAATAATAATAATAATAACAACAACAACATTATTAATAATAACATTAATAATAGTATTAATTATAATATTGAAATCTGCTCTGCTCTGCTCTGCTGAAATTTAATCTGCTCTGCTCGGCTCTGCTGACCCTTGCTCTGCTCTGCCCAAAAGCTTAAAAGAACAGGGCCTAAGGCAGCTAACGCTATACCCGAGGAGCTCTTTGGGTTGGGTCTTATATCACATTACTTTAGTTTTTACCAGCATTAATAGGAGAAAATAAGTATATAAATATTTGTAGCAGCTTGTAAATGTTGCACACATTTACACAATTTTAGAAACAACTTAATGAGGGCAACTAAGTATGTAATCTATTCTTCGATATTAAAAAGCGTTCCTAAAGCAGATTATGTGCCACGTGTCACCCTTTTAACCTCTATAAACATGCCAAGTCATCAGTATATGCCACGTGTCATGTATTTAAACACTATAAATATGACATGTCACCTCCACAATAAGAATTAGATTTGAAATTTAAAAAATGTTTATGGCATGATTTGAACTTGAGACCAATAAGTACTACGATACAAGTCTTAGCACCTCAGCCAACCATATCCAACAAAATTATTGTTAACTTGGATGAGATGATTAGCCCTTAATTGTACTGTTTGTTACATATCATTGGATAATTTAACAACTTATATTAAATTTTGTTACAAATATTGAATATGGTTCTCCTAATACAAATCTTAATTCAAAATATTACATTTTGAAGATAATTATCAATACATTAAGCAAAATAATCAAACGTTAATTACATACTAGCAACTCGGGGCATCGCTCGAGCCACACACTAGTTAAACATATTAAAAGGCATTATCTTCTCAACACTATTCTTAAAAATAGAACAACTATATTAAAGGATTGATAAATATATGTAAATTAATATTTTTAAGAAGCATAATTGTCAACAATATTCAAAACAATGAAGTAACAAATATAATACTCGTATAAGATAGGATAATTATGTCCCGTAAAAAAACAAAAAAAAAGATAGGATAAATATGTTAAAATAAACATTTTAAGAGCCATAATTGTCTGGGTCAAAAAAAAAAAAAAAAAAAAAAAGAGCCATAATTGTCTCAACACTATGAATAAATGTTTATTTATACTTTTCAAAAGGTAGGGATTTAAGAAGTACCTTACCCTATAACTATTTAGCATTAACTTTATCATTTATTTGATTATTTGGATTATTGAGTCATCGCCAATATACTTACTTATTATGCATGTTATTAAAGAATTGAACTCTAACATCGACGTTTATCTTCCGTGATGTGTGATCCTTTGAAGTTACAACCATCATTAAAGCATTAATAGAGGACTCATTATTTCATCAATGGTGACCTATTTTCCTACACGAAATAAACAACTCAATTTCCATATATATTTATGTTTTTTTTTTGATATTATCTACCACTAATGGTTATGCATTATCAAAGATGAACAAGTAATGCCTCAACAAATTATAGCGTTGAAATTCCAAAATTTGCCTTCAATCGTGATCCTTATTGTCCACATGTTTCTTCATGGAGCTTCTCATTCATATTAATTATTATTTGACCATAATAAATTTGAACCCGGTTTCTATAAACACTATTCCACGTTCTACAGTACAAATTCATAGGAGGATTACTTTATAACGTTATTAAAAAGCAATGTACTCCGTAATATTTATTTAAACTTTTTAGACCCTATTAAAATTTATTTTGGATGTTAATAAACTTTAATAGACATTATTAGAATACCCAAAACGCAAACCCTAAGTTGCCTAATATATGCCCAAACTCTGATTGTGTGCGATCACCACTTAAAAAACACAAATTCTTAAATGGACCTGATTCACACTAATTTATTGTGGACCACTAACATTAGAGAAACTATGGTTATTTTATTAATAGAAAAAAAAGTCACTATGTTGAAATAAAAGTGACTATGTTGACATAAAAGTCATTTTGGTAATATATAGACTATAAGATATTAATTTTTTTAATGAAATATTTTATATATGGGTCAATATGAATAATAAAGGTCACTATGTAAATATTATGGTCATAACGACGTATTTCAAGCTCACAATAATATTAAACGTTATACAAGTTTTAATAAAAGTTATTATCTTAAAAATAAGAGTCACTATGTTAAAAATAAGGGCCATTATGTTTAATATAATGTTAGTTGTGTGTGTATAAACCTCGGGTCCACAATAATATTGTGAACCAGGTCCACGCAAGTCTTTTTGCTCAAAAAAATCCACGGTGTTGCAACCTCAATCTATCTCACTGACACTGCCACCCTCGTTAGCCTCCGGCAAAATAGCATTTTGGGCCACAATACTTGAATCGAAATTAAATGATGCCCAAAAGATTTTGGGCTTTCTGGAACAACATATGGCTTTTTATAGGAAGTTCATATAGTATTTCCAAAACTAATTTGGAATAGCCCAAATTAATAGGTTACCATTCTTAGACTCGTAGTCCACTAGGAAGGACAAGGGAGACAAGTCCGCAAGCAATGTCCAAAGCGAGGTTTCATCCTAATTATAATTAGCAATACGAAAACAAATTAGCCCAATTAGATAATAAATTGAAATCTCTTTGCTTTAACTTTTGAAATGAGGCACACTAAGCAATACTCACACTTACACTTAATAAATTTTAACGCGGCACATTGGTTCATTGATTAGATCCAGTATGCATCTGAGGTAGCATAGTTCATAGTGTATTGTGGATTTGTGGACATAGAAATTTGTCTTTAACTTTGTTCTGTAGTTCAAATCAATTCAACCCAACAATTTGGAAGGCTATCTGTTGCCCTTGATGTTTTGATGATAACACAAGTCAAACAAGTGGACTAATGTATTTTATGAGTCTTGTGGTCTGTTTATAAATTACAGGAATCACTCAAGGCAAAGGAACACGAGGAGCTAAAAGTAAAAGAGATCAGCTGAAGAGTTCCTGTGAAGGAACTAAAGCTTCGGAGCAGAAGCTAAGGAAAGAAGACTCGAAGCAGAGACTTCTTAGAGAAGAATAAAATCTGAAGTATTTTTCTATTTTAGATTTTATGTAAGTGAAAATAATTAGGATTAATGCTAAGTGGAATGTGTTTGAAAAAGGATAGTATTATTAACTTGCTAAAAAATAGGATAGTTTGTTTGGAAAAAATCTTTTCTAATTTTATCTTTTAAAGTTGATATTTTATTTCAGAAAAAAATTTCTTTGTAAAACTATTGGAGATAGTAGCAGTCAGCATGAGAGGAGCTCAAGCAAGCCTCAGTTGCGTAGCTCTCAGGGAAGTCAGACTGCAGGACAATCTTCTAGAAAGCTCTAGAATTAGTTTGTTATTGATCTTGCCATGTAAGCTTCTGATGTGGCAAGAAGTTTGTTACAGAGTTTGTTAGTGTAATAACAAACTCCTTTATTCTGTTTTCTCTCTATATATATGGGTATATACCCAAAATTGTATTATTCATTCATTCTTACAAAAATCAATAAAAAGTTTGCTCTGAGTTCATCTTCAACCTTGAGCTGATTTTAATGGATTCTCTGAAATTCATCATGGTATCAGAGCGAGTTCTTCCTGGTAGCTTCTGATCTTCCGCAATTTTCTTTGATCGTTTTGTTTGATTCGGACTGAGCTGAAGTAAGTCTTCATTCAAATTTTTCGATTTGAGGTTTTCTCCTTGATTTTGCTCTGCTTTTGCCGATATTGTGTGATCATCTATTCTGTTGATTTCGATCTTATTTTGTTGAGAAGTTCATCATATTCTTGGAGTTTTTGATCAGTATTCTGCTGAATTTGTGTTCAAATTGTTGTCGAGTTGTTTGTTTGACCTAGATTCTTCAATTTTATCTAGAATTTCTTGAAATTTCTGCTTTATCTCCTTGAAAATGGCTGGAAACTCGAACAATGATGTTCTTCCTTTGAACCAGAATCCTACTAACATTTACTATATTCATCCTTCAGATGCTAATTTGATTCAGTTAGTTTCCTTTAAGTTTGGTGGAGATGGTTTTACTAGCTGGAAATGAGCTATGTTACTCACTCTTTCAGCTAAGAACAAAATAGGTTTTGTTAATGGAACACACACCAAACCTACTGATACTTCCAGTGAGGAGTATAAGGCTTGGGAAAGATGCAATGATTTGGTGTGTTCTTGGATTTTGTTTAATCTGGAGGAGAGTATAGCTAGTAGTGTGATGTTCATGAAGTCTTCTAGGGCTATTTGGCTAGATCTTGAAGAACGTTTTGGTTACACTTCCCTTGCTCAGATTTATGCACTTGAACAGAAGTTAGCAGATATTTCTCAAGGATCTCAGTCTGTTTCTGAGTTTTTCACTGGTATTAAGTCTATTTGGGATGCAATAGACGAAGCTCAACCACTGCCATATTGCACATGTAACAACTGTACATGTAATCTGACCAAGAGAGTTTTTGAACAGCATCAGCAGAAAATGGTAATTCAGTTTATGATGAAGTTGACAGATTAGTTTGCAGCAGTAAGAGGAAATCTGTTGATGATGCAGACTTTGCCTAAGGTTATAGAAGCTTATAGAATGTTTGATCAGGAGGAAAAACATAAGGAGATTTCTGGTTTGTCTTCTCAGCATGAGTCTATGGCTTTTGCTGCTGACAGAAGGTTCCACAATGATTCAGCTAGACCTAAGAGTTACATACCACAAGGTGGTGGTGGTGGTGGAAATTTTCAGAGACAAAATCAGTTCTTGAAGCCACAAAGCACTAATACTTTCAGAAATGTAAGCAACACAATGAGGTTTGATAAACCTGGATCTAAGTACTATTACACACACTGCAAGGTACCAGGACACAGCATAGACAGATGCTTTGAGTTGAATGGATTTCCACCTGGTTTCAAGGGCTTCAAGGACAAGAGGTTTGCTGCATTTTCTTCAGCTGATGTCAGTGACATGGATACTGATGATAATCAAGCTAGAACAATTTCAGCAGATCAGTATAAACAGTTCATGGATTTGCTAAATTCTCAGAAGCAGAATGCTGGCAGTGAGAATTCTGCAGCACCTGGTTATGCTATGATGGCAGGTTCAGGTACTTTCTGTTTTCTTTCCTGTTCTAAAAATAAATGGATTTTAGACAGTGGTGCATCTGATCATTTTTGCTCTGATATTTCTCTTTTCTCTGAATATAAATCTGTGTCTCAATCTGGTATTTTCATCACTTTACCAGATGGTAGTAAGGTTACAGTCAAGTTTATAGGGCAGATTAAACTGACTGATCAAATAACTTTACACAATGTGCTATTTGTTCCAGACTTTAAGTACAACTTGATTTCTGTTCATAAGTTGTGCAAAGATATGGATTGTGAGTTACACTTTACTCATGATAAGTGTTTTGTTCACTCTCAGAAAGGGAGGTCGATTCTTCTTGGTAGTTTGAAGGTTGGTTTATACAATGTTGATGATCAATGCAGTGAGACTCAGAATAAGGTTCAAGTTCATAAGCATTCTTGCAATGCTGTTTGTTTAGCAGCTGTAGATGATGCTAAATTGTGGCATCTTAGGCTTGGTCATTTACCTTTCAAACAGCTGAAAATAGCTTATCCTAAGTGTGATATTAAGCCCTGTATAGATGATGTTGTTTGTCAAGTCTGTCCTAAGGCTAAACAAACTAGATCTGCATTTCCTGTCAATTCAATAAAAACAACTTCTCCTTTTAAGTTGTTACATATAGATGTCTGGGGTCCTCATCCAGTTAAGACTCCTTCAGGTTGTAATCAATTTTTGACAATAGTGGATGATTTTTCAAGATACACTTGGGTTCATTTGCTAAAACACAAGAATGATGTCGTTGCTGTTATGAAAAGTTTTTTTCAGATGGTTCAAACTCAGTTTAACACTGTGGTGAAATGTGTTAGGTCTGATAATGCTAATGAGCTATGTGAGGGTGATATGAAAGTGTTGTATCATAATTTGGGTATTTTAAGCCAAACTAGTTGCAGTGATACTCCACAACAGAATGGTGTGGTAGAAAGGAAACACAAACACTTACTTGAAACAACTAGGGCCTTATTCATTCAATCCAAAGTTCCAGACAGATTTTGGGGAGAATGTGTTCTTTGTGCTTCCTATTTAATTAATAGGATGCCCTTGAAGGTGATAGGTAATGATACATCCTATTTCAGACTTCATAAGATTGTTCCTAACCTTGATCATCTCAGAATCTTTGGCTGTCTGTGGTATGTTTCTTCATCTAAGGTGAAAAGATCAAAGATGAATGATAGGGCTAAACCTTGTGTTTTTGTTGGATATTCTTCTAGTCAGAAAGGATACAAAGTTCTTGATATGGCCACTCATAAAATTTTTGTTTCTAGGGATGTTTCTTTTCATGAGAGACATTTTCCTTTTCATCTCCTACGTAAATCTCAGTCCACAAATTCCATCTATTCTATTGCTATTTTTCTTCCAGCTTCTATTTCTTCTGTTGATTCATTTACAGATGATTTTTCTTCTGATGATATTTTTCCCACTAATGATCATTTCTCAGATTCAAGTTCTTCTCCTAACACATCAAACACTTCCTCTCCTTATCCTTTTCATACATATTCTACTTCTGATATTTTTAGTTCTTCTGCTTCCCCTGCTACTTCTTCTAATTCTTCTACAGCTCCTTCCAATCTTGTTGATCTTTCTACTCTTCTTCCTCCACCTGAGTTGAGGCAATCCTCTAGACCTCACAAAGCTCCTTCCTATCTTTCAGCATATGAATGTTATCATGCTTCCTCTGATAGTTCTTGGGTTAATATGGTTACTGATACTACAATTCCTGGTGATTTCAAAGCTTTTCTTGCTCAGTCTGCTGAAATTACAGAACCTACTTGTTATCAAGAAGCTTTTAGACATGCTATTTGGGTGGAAGCTATGGAAAAAGAAATTCAAGCTCTCATTGACAATAAAACTTGGAAATTGGTTGATTTACCTAAGGGTAAGAAACCAATTGGATGCAAATGGGTTTTCAAGGTCAAATTGAAAGCTAATGGTGATTTAGAAAGGTGTAAGGCTAGACTTGTAGCTAAGGGCTACAATCAAAAGTATGGTATTGACTATGAAGAGACTTTTAGCCCTATTGTCAAAATGAGTACAATTAGATGCATTCTTGCTTTGGCATCTAGTTATTCTTGGCCAGTTTTTCAATTGGATATCAACAATGCCTTTCTTCATGGTGATTTGAAGGAAGAGGTTTACATGAAGGTGCATGAGGGGATTCCTAATCCTCACAATAAAGTCTGCAAACTTGAGAAGTCTTTATATGGGCTCAAGCAAGCCTCTAGACAGTGGCATGAAAAGTTAGTTGATTCCCTGCTAAAATTGGGATTTCAGAGAGCTCAGAATGATTACAGCTTGTTTTTTAGAAGACAAGGGGATTTGTTTTGTGTTGCTGCTGTTTATGTTGATGACATAATTCTTACTGGAACTGATTCTGCTGGTATTGAGTCTCTCAAAACTCACTTACACAAGGAATTCAGTATCAAGGATCTTGGAAGATTGAACTATTTTCTTGGTATTGAAGTTGGCTATTCTGATCAAGAGATTATTCTGAGCCAGAAGAAATTTACCAAGGATTTATTAGCAAATTGTGGTTTGGATTTGACAAAAAGGGTTATATCTCCCTTGCCTGCAAATGTCAAACTTACAGATTCTGATGGTGATCTTTTGTCTGATGTTGAGTGGTATAGGTCTTTGGTGGGAAAGCTGAACTTTCTAACCAATACCAGGCCAGATTTGGCTTTTGATGTTCAGTCTCTCAGCCAATTCATGCATTTTCCTAGGAGCTCACACAGGGATGCCTTGCATCATACTCTCAGATACCTCAACTCTTCAGAAAAGCAAGGGATTTTACTTAAAGCTTCTGACACTTTGTGTTTACAAGCTTATTCTGATTCTGACTGGGCTTCTTGTTCTGAATCTAGAAAATCCACCACTGGTTATATCATGTTGTTGGGTGGTTCTCCTATTTCATGGATGTCTAAGAAACAGTCTACAATTTCTACTTCTTCATGTGAAGCAAAATACAGGGCAATGGCAACAGCAGCAGCTGAGGTCACTTGGTTGGTCAGGCTTTTGGCTGAACTTGGTGTTAATAATCTGAAACATGTTGTCTTACATTGTGACAACATGTCTGCTTTACACATTGCTAAAAACCTAGTGTTTCATGAGAGAACCAAGCATATAGACATTGACTGTCATTTCACTAGAGAGAAGGTGTTGGAAGGGTTACTGCAGCTTACTTATCTTCCTACTCAACATCAGTTAGCTGATATGTTTACAAAGGTGTTACCCTCAGCTCAGTTTCAGGATTTATTGTCCAAGGTGGGTATGTTTGATTCCTCACCTCCCACCTTAAGGGGGGGTATTGGAGATTGTAGCAGTCAGCATGAGAGGAGCTCAAGCAAGCCTCAGTTGCGTAGCTCTCAGGGAAGTCAGACTGCAGGACAATCTTCTAGAAAGCTCTAGAATTAGTTTTTTATTGATCTTGCCATGTAAGCTTCTGATGTAGCAAGAAGTTTGTTACAGAGTTTCTTAGTGTAATAACAAACTCCTTTATTCTGTTTTCTCTCTATATATATGGGTATATACCCAAAATTGTATTATTCATTCATTCTTACAAAAATCAATAAATAGTTTCTCTGAAAGTTTTATTTAGCTCTGAGTTCATCTTCAACCTTGAGCTGATTTTAATGGATTCTCTAAAATTCATCAAAAACTAACTTCCTAAGCTTGCGCAACTGACTAATGATTCAGTCTTCTCCACTCACAAACACATTGCTTCCTTAAGGCTCAACGTGCCCTGGTTTTTAGGACACGATTGAAAGTTTTGGAAGTGGTGGAGAGTAGTGGCGTTGATATGCAACAGTGGTGGTGTGAGTGGTGGAAAGTGTGGCGTTTTCACCAAGCAATCTTTTCCTATAAATATCGAAGTTATTTTTTTTGGATAACTTCACCTTGCTCAAATACTTTTATCTTTCTTTCTTGTTCATAAAAGAGTCAAGAGTCGCATTCCACTTAAGTGTTTTTCTTAATTACTTTCACTAGAGTTTTATGATTGAGTTGTAATTTGGGAATTGAGAGTTTGAGTAAACTCTAAGAGAAGATAGAAGAGAAAGAGAGAGAAGAGAATAAAGAAGAGAAGAGTGGCTAGTAGTGGGACTTGCTGCTGGGAACTTCAAGTTCATAAAGGAACTTGAAGATTGATTCTTTAGCTTGTAATAGGTTGTTTGCCTTGTTATAGTGGAGAATCTTTCTGTGTTCACTTTTAGTTCTTGTAGCTTAGTGTTTTTCAATTCTGCAAAAAGTTAGCTCAATTCTCACAAACTACAATTCAAACCCCCCCCCCCCCCTCTTGTAGTATTCCTCTAAAGTAACACTATCATTCAATATATTAAATACGTAAAATCATGATATTTTTAAAATGCATGGATACTATGGAGTACCAAGTTTTACCCAACTTCAAGCACACTACAAACAACAATGAGATTTTATTACACGTAATAAACTTCGTACCTTCGAACATGGAATAAAAAGGAATACATAAGCTTAGAGTTTCTTTATTTTACATATTATGCACTGCTTAGACGAGTAGAAATACGGTTTTGCACTTTCTTGAGCATGAATTCTCGATCACAAGACAATAGAGTTCTGATATCCACCGGATGTACATACTTGGAATCTATAGCACTGTATGCAGTTTCTCCGGAGAGTACATTCACGACTTCAGTAGTATGATAACCATCCCAGAATATGTAATTGTCGCGGTCTTCACATACTGTGTCGAATTCTACACACTGATAGTCATCCCTTACTTTGCAACAAGTAGTATTCGCTACAGCAGAACCTGATCGAAACCACAAAAACATATACACAATCTTAAGATTTAAAAAAAATAATAATAATACTGAATCACCTCATGTACTTATTAACGTTTCAAAATTGTAAATTTCATGTGTACACGTACGTATATACGAGGGATTTATAAAAAGAATGAATGAGGTAACGTTTGCAAATTAAAGTATAGTAGTACGTACCAGTGTCGGTACTTGTTGAAGCACCAATGTAAGTAAATTGTGATCCAGGAAGTTCCATATTAAGATCATCCACCAAATTAACGAGCTTTTCGTTGAAAATTTGGACAGCATTATTGATTTTATCTACGCATAATGATCCATCTGGGCCAAAGGTGTATATTTCTCCTAGACTGCACCCAACTAGACCAAGTCCAAATACCGCGATCTTCCTTGCTCCCAATAAATATAGAGACTGTATGTCCAAAAATATATATTTACATTAATCACTTAGTCCATGTTTGTACCAAAGTACTGAGAACAAGTAAGTTTCTTCATAATAAATCTGGCAGCAACATAATCATGTGAGTTCTTGTTTCATTTTTTATGATGTATATATGCTCGATCTGCATGTGTTTTCAAAATCAATCAATCAAAGCCTTAATCCCATAAATGGTGTCAGCATGTATTTTTAAAATAGTAAACTTTTATAATCTTACTTTTACAGTAAATTCAACATTATAAAAGTAATACTTTGTAATCAAAGTTATGTGATAGGAAGTATAAAACTCTACATGTTGCAATAATTGTGAAACCTATGAAGCTTGCTATAAGCTAGCGTCTTAATAACTAGTCGATTAGCGAATAGGGTACAAGTTAGTTAATTTTTTTATAGAAAACTAGAATATACAAAGTGTAAATCACAAGTCTGACCTTGAGTTGCCAACCATATTTAGTGATTAGTGCTTCAGCATATTCTTCGGGGCTATAGATGGAGCCCGAACTGTAGATCGAGTTAAAGTAGTTGTTGATGTAATCGTTGTTACCCATGTTGACAGTGTACAGACATTTTTCTAGATTCCGCAATGCTGTAAAGCCATACCAAGGAATTTTTGCTACTGTCAGTCCATGGTTCAGTAACTGTTGATCCATGCTTATTCTGTCACCCTGATGAAAAAAAAAAATTGAATTTAGTTAAGCCATTTGCATCTAGTGACTTGGTGAACTACATACATAATACGACTAAATGTATGTAAATTAAAAGATGAATATGTCACCCTATATATATATATATAAGCGATCTATTTTTTCACACTATATATATATATATATATATATATATATATATATATATATATATATATATATATATATATATATAAGCGATCTATTTTTTCACACTATAAAATGGACACAACTAGTATTTTAATATCTTCAATACAAATATAATTTTTGAAAATTTTAATCCAATATAAAATATATATTTTTTGAGAAACTATAGAATAAGAATTAAAAATTACATATTCGGAACTAATTAAAAAAAATATTGATAATAATATTTTATATAAAAAGTAAAGTAATATAATTAATTACTTGGAGAAAAATAAGTCACTTATGAACTACATAATCAGTAAAATATTATAGTAATTATATTTCAAATGACAATTATATAATTTTCAGAAGTGTAGTGTTTTTTCCCAGCGGAATGATTCTAGTGTTATCTAAATTACTTAATATTTTTGTCCTAGTGCACATAGAAACACTAATGGTAAATCTAAGATGTAAAGATGACTCAATTCTCAATCGTAAATTAGGTACCACTACGTCTCTTTATTATCAACTAATTAAGTTAATTGACAATCACAATGTACTAAAATTTTAGCACCCATTAGTACTTACATAACTCGAGGAGACCTAAGGTCTTATTGAAACATGCCAATAACTTAGCTTATACCTTAATTAGTAGGAAAGTCCGGAGATAATTGGGCGAAGGGTGCTTTCATTGGAATATTTGTGTCAAATTGTTAATGGTTAGTTCACTCCATCCTAATGTATAAGAATATGTTTACTTAAGTGATTAGTTTGTGTTAATATATCATAATGGTAGGTTTGCTGGGTTAATTGATGTTAAGCAGCATGAGATCTTGTTCCTTACTTTTAGCTTAGTTTTGCGCTATATATATGTGGTTGTATAATTCATTTTTCAATGAATTGAATACGTGACTGTTATATTTATTAAAAGTAAAATTAAATAAGATGACCTTAAATTAATTTTATGATGCTAGTTCAGAACTAAATTTCATTATTGAAGACGACTTCTAACAAAAAGTTGTTAAACCTATCACTTAACGTCATTCCTCATACCATGATTTGGTGAGGTTGAACGTCAGTTTCCTAGCTTTGTACTCAAAATCACAAAAACAAGGGATGAAAGTGGAAAAAAGAGCTTCTAGCTAATAGATGATGGGATCATTTGATTCATCTTATGTTAGAAGTAAAATGCAAATCTTTCATTCTACCTTGCGGATTACAACTCAAAAGTTGTACCATGGAGGAAATATCATCACATTCCTAATGATAATAATCCCTCCATGCTTGTATGTTCTACTCAATTACAAATTTACTGTAAATGCTCAATTTAAGAAAGTACACCTTTTTTTTTTAAACAACACTCTAATTTCTGTACAAGATGTAAAAGAAGTGTAATTTGTGGGAGAATTAAAAATTGAGATTTGAATTTGTGAGATAAAAGATATAATAAATCATGTAAGTAGATGTCATGATGAATTGTGTCCAAACAAAAAAAAAAAGATTACATGATGAAAGATTAATAATTTAAACGATCGAAAATAGTAAATGAGGGTTAGAGAGATAATTTAAATTAGTAGAATATGTGTTACTTAAAAAAGCAGGGGGATATTGAAAAAGTTGAATGCATTGATACAATATATCACATAAAGTAAGAAATGGAATGCAAAAAGATAGGAGAAAGTAAGAATTGAAGATTGTAGATAGAGCAAGTAAAAATAGAATATAAAGTAAAGTGAGTAGAAAAAAAAAGTGATAGGAAAGAAGAAAAACGAGGAGAATTTATTGTTTCTAATAAGGTCCTGTTCAATTCAGTAAAAATAAGTTCAATTTAGTAAAATTCAGTTTTCTTGTATTATAATCACAACTTACGTTCACATTTTGACAAGATTGTCCTTCAAAAGAGAATTAGTACGTACAAATATTACTGGAATTGAACAAAAGTACTCTTTTGTAAAGGACCTTATTTTTTTTTCAATCCTTTTTCACGCGCAAATGTAGTTCAATGCTTAGTATACATACTTGAAACATACGCCAGTGCAATTCATGTTAGGCTAACAGAATATTGAAGAAGATATTCTTCAAGTGACGACAATTAACTTGTGGGGTTATCTTCCATGAGAATATGAGGTTAGAAAATGAAACGTTAACAATCACACAAACTTCATTTCGTGCTATCGTAAGATTCGTAACATTATCTGACTACGATTGTCATATATTTCTCTTGGTTTATCCGGAAAGTCAATGCGATAGCCGATTACAAAGTTAATGGAGAAATTTATTACTACAAGTTGAAAATTTCAGTATTTTCTAAAACAATATTTCCTTATTTATATATGATGAAATTTTTAGTGAAATAATAATAAAAATTACATACATAAAACTAAAAATTTAAAAAATAATAAAATGTTGATAGTACTATTTTATACCAAAAATAAAGTAATATAATTAATTACTTGGAGAAAATTATGTCAATTAAAAACTACATAATCATTAAAACGTTAGAGTAGTCGTTTTAAAAACATATGACATTAGAGTTATAAACATTAGAAAAGTATTATAAACATTAGAGTTATAAAAATATAGATGTAAACAAATATTACTTTATTTTCTATTTTCTAATTGCTATTGAAAATTTTATAGTAGCCGTTTGATGTAGACTACTCTTTTTTTTTTTTTTTTTTTTTTTTTTTTTTTTTTTTTTTTTTTTTTTTTTTTGTCTCTACTATAAAATTTTCAATAGCAATTAGAAGATAGAAAATAAAAGTAACATTTGTTTACATCTATATTTTTACAACTCATATAAGTTCTTTACATGATTAAGGTAATAAGGGAGTACGTAAAAAGGTGACCAGGGAAAATTGTGCCTATTAATCGTCCAACATTGTAAGTACGTGCATAACTGCATAAGTATCTAACTGCATAAGTGCCTTTACATTTACGTATACGTTGCTGTAATAAACATTGTATGTAAATAAGTTGCGGTAGGCCAAATGAGAGTTAGTGTAATTTGTAAAAATCTAAGTCATATATAGACGAATAAATTGTGTAAAGAATTTACTGGAATTGAAAAAAAATGTAAAAGTGTAATGAACTAAAATTAAAGAGAGATAATAACTTACTAAATGTTGTCCAGTTTCAGGGCGAATTCCGGCCGCTCCAGAGGCATAATTCACACCCTTGAGTATTTGTCGTCCCTTTGCTGTGCTGTATGGTGGAATGTACTCGTCGAATCCCAAAAGTTCAGCTGCAACCAACATTTATATATTTAAAACTTTGTTGCATGGTGGAATAATGCACTTGTCAAATGTTATGTTACAATATGTGAAACTTATTAGAATTGTATTGTTAAAACTTAAAATTTCAATATATCAACTTTGTATAGTTTTTATTAATACACAATCAAAGAAATTAATATTCAAAGTAGTGAATTGGAGATCATGTTAAATGCAAGTGAGTAACACTTAGGAAAATGAAGGGAGTATAAGGTCAGGTTATGGCTTTGTTCGGCAATTGGCTGATGATTGATGACTATTTCTCTTGGTTAATTTGATCGGCTGCTTGTGTTGGCTTTTTATGTTTGCTCTTAATAAAAATGTTTGATAATATTGGTTGTTGTTTGTTGAATGTTTTATACAAAAATGCCAATTGCCAAAAGCCAACAACCAACACAAAAATTAAAACTAGTCTTTTAGCCAACAGAAAAGCCAAATAATCAAACTTATATTAATCACCATGCGAGATTGTTCATACTAATTAAGATGTTGTATTACAAAAAAATTATTTTTAAAGTGCAAGTGATCAAATAATAATAATAAAAAGTCAAACTTTGGTATTAAATAAAGATGTAGTGCGTCACTTGATAATTACTCCGTACTTAATTATTATTGGTCATGTTCAAAGCTATTTAAAAGTGTTATTATTTACATTCATAATTTGAGCGGATGATACTCCATCTTCTTGGTGCATAAGAGAAGTGTTACGAGACACATATAAACATAACTAGATATGGTTCATTATCCAACCCTTCAATTTGATATTAGTCAGTTTATGTTATCTAATCTAATATTTAAATCTAATGCCAACTGAACATGTGTTGAAAAAAGACAGATAAGATATTACTCCCTCCGTCTCTAAATTACATTTCTCTTTCTAGCATTAATTCCCCACATAATAGAGAGAAAGAGGAATGTAATTTAGAGACGGAGGGATTATCAATTTTAAAGTATGATGGAAACAACCTTTCCAAATAGAAGGACATTATCATTGTATACCTCTACTAATATGGGAGGTAAAGTACGTAGTCTCTCTATTTATTTCAATTATAGCATATAGAAAATTAAATAGTAATGACGTTAAGAGATTATAAAATAATGCATGAACATAATAATAAGCCGTACTTACTGATTCTATCAACAAAGTTTCGGCCATTAGAGAACCTTCCCGTGGCTACACCCCCTGGGAAATCGATACCGTAAGGCGGGTAATTGGCTTTGGCCTTGGTATCAAGGTCATTATTGTTTCCAGGGTCGGACAAAGAGTCTCCAAATACGAAGTAACAAGGGACCTGTGGTTCACAACGAACGAACGTCGTCGTAGAAGAAACCATGAGGAGTAGCGCAAGAACTACTACTGCTCCTCTCGTCATTGTGGCTAATTACTGAAAAGAAAAATTCAATAAGCAAGAGAATGATGGAGGTTAGAGAATATAAAGCACTACATATATAATGTATGGAGTTGTATTATGGAGTGTGTTGCCAATCTTGCCATATTTTATAGTGACAATGTAAGGCCCTGAATAATTTGTTATTTGTCTTTGTATAAAAAAATGATGTGATGGAACATGGAAAGCAACAACTTATTCTTCACATGTGAATTTATTCAGTTTAAACTGCTTACAAGTTAGCATCATGTAAAAGTAAAACCTTTCGTAGAAAATAATTTACTTAATAATCATATCTATGTAAATCAATAATTAAATTAATTAATTAACACCCTCTACACCCCATGACATAGTACTCGTAATTAGTTTGTAAGGTTTGTGAGCTACACTTAAGCTCTAAAGATCCTAATGGGCTAATGTCATACTTCCTTCGTTTTTAAATGATATTTGCATCAATTGGCTTTATATAATGTATGTTCTTATACTAACTTTTTACCATATTTACCACTAATGTATATATATAAATTTTACTATTTTATGGGTTGTTGAGTTAACTCCAATATATATTTTCAAATTATAATTCTTTTTAATAATTTTTAATTAAGTAGCAATAAATATATTAATAGTCAAAGTAATACATTGATAAATGTGTATTAATGGAGCTATTTGCTATATATAGGATTGTAAGATTATTAAATAATACAACGAACTCTCTCTCAAATATTCTCGTATGCTTTTCATTTTCTCTCTATTTTCTCATTCAAAATCCAAAGAAGAAATGTTTTGATTACTGTATTTAATGTGTATAATCAATTGATGCAAATATTAAGAAACGAAGAGAAAAAAAGGAAGATGATTTTAAGATGAAAACCCAATTGAATTATGCACTAATATGCTCTTGTTGTGGGCCTTGATTAAGGGCCCAAGACTTTATTGTCTTTGAGGTCTAGCCACGACCCATTTTCTAGTTTTAAGGGCTTTGTTTTGGCTGGTTTCTACTTTCTTCTATGTTATACTTTCGGTTAAAAAAGTTAGGTTTTCTTGCTTAACTTGATTTATTCTTCAAAATTATTTTTCATACATAAATGTATTCCTCCATAAAACCATAAATTAAGCTAAAAATAAGACTAAACGATATTATACAAAGCTTAACGTTAAAGAAAGAATTTTACCTGAAGATATATTAACCCAATTGTTAAATCCATATCTTGTATGGATCAGCTTGTCAAATTAGTAGAGTAACGTATATGCAAGTAAATCTGTCAGCAGTGTTTTGTGTATACAATCCCCATTTTGTCTATGGTATGGCTAGTTCTGTAATACACAAAGACGAGCAATTAATGCAAGTAAACAATCTATGACATGAAAAAAAAAAAAAAAAAAAAAAAAAAAAAAAAAAAAAAAAAAAAAAAAAAAAAAAAAAAAAACAGTTAGGCATTCTAACAAAATATGTGTCCATGAATATGATTTAACTAACATGGATAAACTACTAATAATAGCTAGATTGTAACAATGATGGATAAAGATGAATACTATAGAAACATTGATGACTTTAATTACTTAATCTAAATTTGGTCTTAGATAGATCTTAAATTAGTAACAAGATAGAAATTTGACCAAAACTCTAAACACAGACAATCAATCAAAAGGAGCTAGTAAACTCACAATATATATGTCTTAAACTTTTTATATGTGGCAAGTCACTATGGAATTACTCTGCTAGTGTTGTAGGGGTTACGCTATCAACATAATATGAGTTACTTCGTACTTTGTTAATTTAATGTTATATAGAGACTTATTCGTTTTTTTAGGCAGTCACACGATGTGGCCAATCTTAGGCGCGCACACACAATGACAAGTATAAATATATTTTACAGTACAATGGATGGAAGTTGTCCTTATTAATCCCTAACTAATTGTCATAATAACTAATATCCCGCTAGGTTACAAGAATAATTTTTGTAAGATTGTAGGTTGCGAAAATATCCACATGCTTAAGGACCATAATTTATGACACATAATTTTCTTATTAATTAATTTTGGCACGTATTTATGACACAAAATTTTGTTATTAATTAAGTTTGGCATGTATTTTGGCCCCTCTTTTAGAAGATAACAAAACGAAATTAATTGAGCAAAAGAATTAAATAAAAATATATTATTATTTTTGTAAAAAAAACAAGGATGATACAGAGTCGATCTTTAGTGCAAAATGTGATGTTTCTTACGGTGTGTTTGGATAAAGAAAGGGGAAGGAAAAGAAAGGGAGGGAGGAGAAGAGGAAAGGAGGGAAAGGGAGGGGAGGGAAGAACGGTAAGTTTTCCTTCCAAATCTCTTCGTTGTTAGAAGGATCAATTTCCTACAATTTAATCCCTCCATTTCTCTCCTCTCTAATTCCCTTCCTTCCTTATTTGTTATCCAAATGAAAGATACCTCATCCCTCCATTTTCCTTCTCTTCATTCCCCTCCATTTCCTTCAATCCAAACACACTGTTAATCTCCGTTATAGTACAGTGGATTAGTGGGTTAAAGTATGTGCAGTCATTTACATTACAACTATGCATCAATGGTGTAATTAAGGTTTATTTCATTGTTATTTTTCACTTTTACCGACCTCCATACAATTAGACTTACAGGGTTTTTACATCATCATTTTTTTAAAAAAAAAAATACCCTTGTAATATAAGGAGTTTTTTATGGTATAGAAAATCATCATGAGTTCATGACCAAGCCTCAATCACAACAGTTTTTTTGGTCAATATTTGCAAATTTATGCTCAAAAATTTACCGGTTTGACACTTGAAGTAGGAGGGGAGCAATTAGCAGGAGTTCTATCACATACCTTTGGAATGAGAAGTAAAAACTTTATCAAGAGAGCCAAGTGTTGCTTGGTTATGATAATGTTTTTGCTTGGTAATGATAATACATTAGAAGTATAGTCTTTCTAAAACAACAAATTAAAGTGTCTCTCATTGATAAAGTATGATAGTATGGTTTTGGGATGGAATTTTCTTTAGACTAGTAAAGTGGATTATTCATTTTATATATTGATGGTGAATAATGTGACCTGAGTGCGAATTTAACAATTAACATGGTGTAGAATCAAGCCTACACTTAGGACCTTTTTAATGGTGTAGAGTTATAGTGTTGATAGATAGTCTTCCCAAAGAATACATGTAAGTATCTCACATTAATAAAAAATAAAAAAAATAAAAAATAAAAAAAAAGAGAATCAAACACTTAAGAGGCTACTTTTCCTTTTGTAATACAAAGTATTTCGTACGATTTTGGAACGGAGCCTCCTTCAGACTTGTGAAGTTGATTCTTTCTCTTGACGACCCATACCCAAATTTAACGCGATGAAACAAATGGTTAGCATAAACTTTTATGTATATAACCCCTGTTTTTTTTATATATATATTTATATAATATATATTTCAATGTTTGTTCATCTATTTTGGATTAGAAGATTTAATGGTTATTACTGTGCATGAGGCTTATTTATTACTTTTGGATTAGAAGAATTAAAAGTTATTACTGTGCATGAGACTTTCTAAAACAATACAATTACAAGTCACAATCAAATTAGCACGGAAATGGAAACAAAAATGAGGTGACCCAAGCTGTCAAGCAACGTGAAAATTACATTGTTTTGTGGAACTCAAGTTGCCGATTCAACCGACATGGATATATATTGTAGCCTCGTGGGATATAACATATTTTAATTAAAAAAAAAATAAAAAACAAAAATTAAAAATAAAAAAAAATAAAAAAAAAAAAGTTAGGTATCAATCCATCAACTACAGGAGTTAGGGTACAATTCTAGAGATGCATAATCTAACTTGAGCGACTGAATTCGATATTGATAAAAAAAAAACTGATTCAAATTTCGATTCGTATACCCATAATAATTTAGCATAACTTAAACTAAAATAGATTTAATCCAATCCGACTCGATCTCACCAAATCCGACTTCTAAGAAATTTTTTTTTTTTATTAATCGCAATCACAAATTGAAATGTGGTCCTAACTGTGCATCTTCAACATTTATACATCTATTACCTTCTTGGCTAGGCTTTGGTTCAACCTAAATACATGCGCCATTTAACTTATTAAGTTTGTTTCGATTTGTTAAAATTAAATCATCATAAATTTTTAAAACATGAACCTATGTATAATCTAATAATTATCTGTGTCGACTATCAAATACAATTATAGTTCTTCCATTCTCATTCACACAATTAAGTTTTCATCCACTATAATTCTTATGTAAACTTTTCTAATTGAATATACTCCCTCCATTGTAGGACGATTATAATTGAGAAGCAACAACATTTTTTTATTACCAAAATTTTTGCACAAACCTTTATAGGACGATTGTATTTTTATGTACTCTTTCATTTTTGTTGATCATTTTTATTTATTTAAGTTATAAAGAATGAAATTTAATACTCTCTCCAACTCATAATATTGATACACTTAACAATTACTTTAGCATCACACAGTAAATCAGTAATGCCTATGAATCGCGATTTCACCATGGTGGTGATGTCTGCAGCAAACTTTGTTAAATGGAAAATCTTTTGTCACTCCAACACAACTCACATTAGCTTTCACGTCTCAATACATGTCGTTGATTAAGTTAATATACTCATGAGAACCTCCCTTTCTATTAATGCCCAATAGTGATTTAATCTCATTACCTTATCTTAAACCTTATCCGAATCAAATTATCATTCTTTCTTAGTAGACCACCAAAAAAAAAAAAAAAAAAAAAAAAATTTGTGGGAGCTAGCTTGGATTAAAATCTAAGCTGTAATAACAAGTTAGATTTTGTGAAACTTTTGAAATTGGACTGTATCCTTTTGATTCTTATATATAGAGTCAAAAGGATATATAAGTAACCCCGACCCGCCCCATTGACATCCCTACGAGTAATCCCTAACCAATCGAGTAACCTACCCTTGACTAACCGAGTAACCCCTAACCAAGCAATCCCTGACCAACTGAGTACGTAAACCTTGACCAACCGAGTATGTAATCCTTGAGCGACTGAGTAACCTCTAACCGAGTATACATTCAACTGAATAATTCCTGACCGATCGAATAACCCCTGAATCAGTAATCTCGGTCAGGCAGCCACACAATTTGACAAGCCACATGTGAAATTTTGTGATTAGGGTCATCTTTTGTCAAACACACACACACACACACAAGTATTAACCTTGTTAGACTCATTTTTGTACTTAGTTGACTTAATTTCGGGGTCCAAACCCAAATCTCAATGGCCTATGGACTAGAATTATAATGGCTTAACATATAAGTCCCACGACCCATATGCATAAAATATAGAAGTCAAGGAGGCGTAGAAGAGAAATCAACGAATTTAGAATGAAGGAAGCCTAGCTAGTCGGATGGATTCAAAACGAGGAAAGAAGCGGCAAAGAAGAGACAATAGTCACAAATTATTGATTCTTATATATAGAGTCCCAACAATGAATCCTAATCTCTCTAGGAAAACTAAAAGAATAATTTTGCAATATTCACAAATTGTATATCCTTCTATAACATACTCCCTCCGTTTTTAAATACTTGCTCCAATTCTCTTGGGCACGTATGCCAATGTTAATCTTTGATCAACTATATCTTTAATTATCAATAAGTATAGATTCTAACAATTAAAAATTAATAATCTATTCATTGAGACGATTCCAATAAGTACCCACAAGACTATATTTTTTTTCTTATGTATAAATCACAAACATTAGTTAAAGTAGGACAAATGAATAGTATAAAAAATAGAAATGGAGCAAGTATTTAAAAACGGAGAGAGTAGTACTTTATTTGTATAAATAAGTATCTTCCGTTTGTGGGACCCATATTTTCGTTTCTTCTATTGTTCTTGCTGGGAATTTAATCCCAAGTCCTACATTGAAGAAATAGCAAGGGAAAGAGCTATTTATAAAGTGGTGCTCAATACACTAGTACAAGGCCTTTTGGGAAGGAGCCCAAAAACAAAACCGTGCGGGCTTGGCCCAAAGCGGACAATATTGTACTAGTGTGTGTATGAGCATGGTTCGGCGGCCCAACAAATGGGATCAGAGCCGGGCTAGTTTGATCCGGGGCAGGTGGCTGCCATGGAGTATGTGGTGTGTTCCTCGTGTGTGTGTCCTCGAAGTTTGGTGATCTGTGCCCTTTGTGTCAAAAGTCCTCCTGATGGTGTTCATTCTGATCTGTTCAAGCTGGTGGGGACCAGGGGATGTCCTGTAACCGGTGGCGTTGCCATGTAACTCTTGGTTGGAGCGAGTGGGCATGGTAAGATGGTTTGATGTGAGCCTGTAACCGGTGGGGTTTCCCTGTAACTCGTGGTTGGAGCGAGTGGGCATGGTTCGGTGGTTTGCGAACCATGGTAGCCAATGGTGTATCGGCGGTATTGAAAATTGGGCGAGTAACAGATCGGGTTTATCGTTTGAGGGAAAGCCATGAGTGATGATGTGGTCCTTGGTCTGAGGGAAGGATTGCTGGGAATTTCATCCCAAGTTCCACATTGAAGAAATAGCAAGGGAAGGAGTGGTGCTCAATACACTAGTACAAGGTCTTTTGGGAAGGAGCCCAAAAACAAAACTGTGCGAGCTTGGCCCAAAGTGGACAATATTGTACTAGTGTGTATATGAGCATAGTTCGGCAGCCCAACAGTTCTTTCCCTCCAACCACAATGAAAAGTCCAAGAACCCTACATTCGAACCAATTAAAGACTATTACTCACCAAACTATCATAATTAGGGATTCAATTTGGGTATTAGAGTTTCATTTGAATATGAGGTTTTACATTTGTAGGGTGGAGTTTCAATTGAATTAAGGGTTTTGTATTTCGAGGCTTTAGCGTTTCAGTGGTTTGTTTACTAATTTTGTTCCAATTTTCATATGTAGAATGTTTAATTCAATGGTATTTTTTTTCCTCTAAATTCTATGATATTGCATATGGTGGAAGGTATTGTAATTTTTCAAGTAGGTTGATAAAGAGTACTGGAATGGAAAATTATTGGTTGTTACAAAACAACTGGTGTTGAATTACTTTAAAAGGAAAATGAGTAGTAAGATTCACTTAGGGTCTGTTCTCTTCAAATTATTTTCAATTCACTTCTTAATTTCCTTCTCTCATAAAATATTCAGTTCAGTTCAGTTCAGTTCAGTTCTTAATTTCCTTCTCTCATAAAATATTCAGTTCAGTTCAGCTCAATTCAGTCAATCAGAACAAGCCCAACAAAATTTTACCAATCAGGCCCATCAACAAACCTACATGGCGACTCTAAGTGGATACAGTTCTCTCGTAACCCCTACATAATTGGGGAATGCTTTCTCGACTATGAAATAGGCTAACCCAAATTATGGAAGGTACATGGATTTGGGTTAATCTGTTAATTTATCTCCCCTTTTTAATTTAAGCAATGCAAATCATATTTTAGTAAGCAATGGTCATCGTATTCCAATTACCGGTTATGGTCATACAACCCTCCCCTCAACCAAATTGAACCCCCGAAATGTCTTATTAGCCCTACAAATAATAAAGAACCTAATTTTTGTTCGTCAATTTAGTTTTGACAATTTGGTTTCTATTCAGTTTGATTCTTTTGGCTTTTTTTATGAAAGATTTTCGCACGGGTAAAATAATGACGATGTGCAATAGTTTAGGGGATCTTTATCCAACCACCACCACAAATCCATCCACATGCTTAGCCACTTCTCTTACGGTTGTGTCTTCTTCCACTTGGCATGATTATCTTGGACATGTAGGAGCATTTTCTTTAATTATTCCTTAGTAGAAATTTCATTGATTGTAATAAAGAGCATAACTCCATTTTTTACAATTCTTCTCAGATTGGGAAACATACTAGATTACCTTTTTATCATTCGAATAGCAATACTTCGTGTGCTTTTGACATTATTCATGCTGATCTTTGGATATCACCAATTAGTAGTACTAATGGCCACAAGTATTATTTTGTTCTTCCTAATTATTATACTAATTATATGTCGACCATTCCTCTTACTTATAAATCTTAAGGTTTTCAAACCTTTAGGAAAATTTGTCAAGAATAAGCCAACCTTTATCCGGCTTGCTCAAAATAAGTCAACCTTTTGATTAACTAAAAATAAGTTAATCTTTAGAGATAATCTTCTTAAAATGAGTTATGACCTGTTGAAGTTTGAGGTAAACGGTTCTTTTGGTAATTTATGCCACGTGTCATTATGCAATTGGCCCCTTTTCAAAAAATATTAAGATTTATTGTTAATTAACTATTATTAAAAAAAAAACTAAAAAAAAAACCAGTCATCCCCTACCCACTACCAGCCCCCTCCGTACCAGCTCCCCTCCCAGTGGCCGCCGGTCGGAGACCACCCCATTCCCCGGTGCCGGCGACCCTATCCCCTCCCTTTCTCTTTCTCGTTTTCCTAGATCGCCACCCCAACATCCAACCCTCTCTCTCCTCTTTCGTTCTCCAGATTTTGGTTTAATTAAGATTGCTATGAAACTAATAAGGAAGATTTTAATAGAGAAATACATAAAGCATATTAAACTCCAATTACTATGATTGTTGAATTGAGTGGATATGGATTTTGATGTACTGGATTTGTAATTTATGAAAGCAATATGCTTTAGCATTTGGGTGATCTGGTTTTTGGATAGTTTGCTCTTAGAGTCTAAGGCATATAGCAAATATTATGTAGTACAGTTGAGTGTGGCGGCAAATCGATGTAAATTCATTGAAGTCGTTGGTTAAACTTTCCTTCCGATGAATTTCCGACGAATGAAAGAGCGATAGAGGAGAGAGAAGGGTAGGTATCGGGGTGGGTAAGCGGGAAAAGGCAAAAGGATGGATGAGGTCGCTGGCTCTAGGGGGATGGGTGGTCTCCAACCTTCGGCCGGTGGTAGGGGAGTTGGTGCCTGGTGGGGATGGGGGGCTAGCAATGGGTGGTGGTATAGCTATTTTATTTATATTTATTTATAAATTTGTTTATATTATGTAATTATTTTGTTATTATTATAATTAACATTTAATCATGTTTAAAAAATTATTATTAATTAAAAAAAAGACTTGTTTAGTAAGTTGTACGTCATTAAACCTATTAAAATTAAATACCCTTTATAAGTCGACTTATTTTGGATTAATCGAAAAATTTACTTATTATGAGCTAACCACGCAAAGGTTGGCTTATTTTTAACAAATTTTCCAAACCTTTATGGATTTTTTCCGTTATGTAAAATTTCAGTTTGAGCATTCCATCAAATCTTTCCAAATTAAAGTAACCATGGACATGAATTTGGCAATGATCCATTTAAAGTTCTTTGTGTAAAAAAATAGTATGGTGTTTCGATTTTCTTATCCCCATATACCTTATCTCAAAGCTGAGAAATCAGAATGATATTAAGTCTTAATAACTTCAAACAAAGTTTGATATTCCGTGCTTCTCTTCCACCTTCCTGTTGGGTTTATGTGCATGAGACGGCTACATATCTACTTACCATCTTACTAACTAAAGCTCTCAAAAACATAACCCGGCTCAAGCATTTTTAGAATCATTCCTTCGTATGCCCATTTTCGTGTCTTTGGTGTTTCTATTTCCCAAATCTATCTTAGCTTCTATAGCTCCTCATAAACTTGATCCTAGATTGACCATTGATTAGTTTTGGGCTACGTACCCACCCAATCATCGTGGATATAGGTGCCTTGAACATTACACAAACAAGGTCATATTGCCTCATCATGTCACATTTAGTGAGACCACCTTTAATTTCCTCGTCGTATTTTGGGTTAATATAGCTTGAAGAGTAATAAATTTTTGGGCAAAAGTTACACTTCTCCTTTATTAATCCATGTCATTGTGCGTCAAACACAAGCCACACACCCTATCAACATTATTTTGCTCTGGCTTCACCTAGTCTCATCTCCCCTCTCGCCAGGCTTAGCGCACGTTGGTATCCTAGCGAGCAACTCAGAGACCCCAACACCCCTGATTGCCACTGGCCTAATGCCTTAAAAACCCAAAATTAGAATGCGGCAATAAATGATGAATATGGTGCTTTTATTAAAACAGGGACTTGGGATTTGGTGCCTAAGCCTACGGGGATGCATATTGTTAATTGTATGTGATTGTTTAAACACAAATACAAGTATAATGGTGTAGACACCCATTTATGTCTCCCCAAAACCAAACCTAGTGATGAATAACTTTCGCGTCGAACCATAATCAAATGAAGCGAAAGTGTGAAAAGCCTAGTGATGCGGAATTTTTATTAAAATCTTTCTTTCTGTTTTTAATAACCAACTCTATTTTATGAAAATAGCCAATCCTGTTTGGTTTGGTCCATGATAAGGGTCCAATAATAGTTTAGTTGGATAGGGTTTGAAAAGAGCTTTCCAATGATATATTATAAGCCCAATTCCGATGATTGATGAGGAAGTTTTGGCCAAAATATTAAACTGGGCCCAAATCGGATTTTACCTACAGCCCAATGATCATGTGGAGAGTCCAAAGGTTTAATCCTATTCCTAAACTAATTAAGATTGATTAGAAGCTTCTATAAGATTCTAAAAAATCTTAATTATCCTTTTTTTTGAAAAGATAAGATCATAGAGTTTGAATTTGAATAAAACTTTCCTTTTTTAAGTCTTAATTCTATTCGGATTTAAAGTTGTTCAAAGACAGTCAGATTTTATTTTCGTGCCTCATAATCTTTATACAAATTTTACATGGTTGGATAGATCTTGAAATTATATTTCCAATGATATATTATTATATTAATTTCGAGCTATAACAAAAAAGATATGAAAGGAATACGAAACTCTATCCAAAACTAATATCCTTCCACTATTTCGATCATATCTTTTTACCTACAAAATATTTTAATCTTATTCAAATTTCATTGCAAAGTAAACTTCAAGAGCTTTCCAACGACATATTATATGCCTTATTTGGACTTCTGGATCAAAAGATATGATAAAAACAAAATCCGCAAAAAACTGTCTTTGTCGCAAAACGAAAGACAGTAGGTTTGTCGCCTTGCGACAATCTTGTCGTCTGGCGACAAGGTTGGTTTCTGGCGACAGAGTGGAGCTTTATTCCTCTTCAAATTCTAACTGTTTTCAAACAATTTCCATACTATTTTCCTATAAATAGGGTCCTCGGATCCCCGTTTTCAATCATTCACAATCATCTACAATAACCAATTCTCATTAAGAATTCTTCTCTTCTCTCTCAAGAAATATAGCTTATTCTTTCTCTCTCTCTTTCTAAGCTAGTTTTACAAACACAATTCCGCACTCATTAGATCTAGACACACCTAGCCAAGTTCGAAGTTGCCTTCGTCCTACACGTGAAAGGTTGATAATTTCTAAGGGTTTGTTCCCAAATCCAGTCTAAACTTTTTAACTCTTTCCTTTCAATTCTTTAATTTAATTCTTTGATTTATTATTTTCATTGAAGTTTACTAACGTGTGTATTAAGAGGTACGAGGCTTCAAAGTAAGTAATTAGCTTACTCCCTATCTTATTTCAATGTAGAAAACATGTTTAGATTTATTTGATTCCTAGTATTATGTTAGGATGTTATTTATTGCTTTCTAGAATCATGTTTAGGGTGCCTTTTACTCTTTCTAATAGCATGTTGGTATCATGTTAGGATTAAAGCTTTGATCTTTATGGCTTAGTGACATGCTAGGATTTGTTATTAATCTTGTTAGTATCATGCCCAGGATCTTGCTATTATTATTAAGCTTTAATGATGATATTATTATTATGATTGTTATTATAATTATGATTATTATTATGTTGCTTGATTATCATTGTTGTTATTGCTTAATTATGCCTTTTTATGCATGTTTAAAGGGAATTTGTACTTGAAATCACGCTTAATAAGATAATTAATAATTTGGTTTAGGCTAATGTGATATTAATTCAAGTGATCGCCAATAATAGTTTTATTTGTGCATTAATATTCAACAAACATAGATTAAACATGCTTAGGATTAATTTAATGATTGCATGTTAGTCAGAAAGCGCACATAGATACGAGTAGAATAAAGTAGAGGCCTATTTATAGAGCGGGTTCTCTCACTTTTAGATTGGATTCGTACCCTCATCCCCGAACCCTATTTGGTTCTAGAACTTTTGGAGTTGACGATCTCATGGATCGTTAAGGGGTGTAACCTTCACCTCGTGAACGGTTTACAAGTTCCTAAAACTTGTTGTCGACTCTTTTACTCTCTTTTCCTTCCCTTTGGACGCCACCATACTTAATTGTATGATCACAGTGGGGTTCAAGTTTGGGGTAATGCTTGAAATATTCCCTACAAATGGTAACCTAGAGAAGCACAAATCTCGCCTTGTTTGTGATGGCAGGTCGTAGGAAGTTGGTGTAGATTGTGATGAGACTTATACTTTAGTAGTTAAACCGACTACTATTCCTATAGTAACCACTTTATCTATGGCTAAGAAGTGGTCTATTCATCAATTAGATGCCAAAAATGCCTTCTTACATCATGACCTGCAGGAAATTGCTTATAGTTTATACGCGTCAACCTCCAGGCTTTGTTGATTGGAAGAACACCCAATTATGTTTATCAGATCCGCAAGGCTCTTTATGGTTTTAAACAAGTTTTGCAAGCTTGGTACCAGCGATTTGCGAATTTTTTTGATAAAAATGGGATTTGTCATTGCTAAGAGTGACAATTCCCTTTTTACTTTTCGACAAGGTGATGATATGACATATTTGCTTCTTTATGTTGATGACATTATATTAGCCACTTCTATTATCACGTTGCGAGCATGAATCATTTGTGAATTACAAATTGAGTTTCCTATGTCAGACTTGGGGCTTTTTGAGATATTTTTTGGGCATTGCCGTTACATGTACATCATCATATTTACTACTAACCTTGCAAAAGTATGCACATGAGATCCTAGAGCGTGCAGGTATGGCCTCTTGCAAACCCACACCAACTCCTATCGATACTAAGTCCAATTTTAGTGCAAATTCGGGACAACCATTATGGGATCCTACTTTATATTGCTTATGTGGTATAGCAAGTACGTCTTTTCATGCATTATACCCGGATATCGCATTATGATGCGTTAAACCGCATTCTGCGTTAAGTCAGGTTACTGTTGCTTTATTGGGGACAACCCTGTTTCTTGGTCATCTAAGCGTCAACCTACTTTATCTTGATCGAGTGCGGAAGTAAAATATCGAGGTGTTACAAATATTGTCTCTAAGGCTTGTTGGCTTCGTAATCTCTTACTTGAGCTTCACTATATATCCTCTTCGTCAAGCTACTATTGTTAATTATGATGATGTCAATGCTTTCTACCTATCTGTCTAGCAACCCGGTTCAACACCAACACACCATGCATGTGGAGATGGATATTCATTTTGTTCGAGAGAAAGTTGCGATAGGTCATGTTCGGGTTCTACATGTTCTTACCATGTTTCAATTTGCGGACATTTTCACAAAAGACCTTCCGCGTGACTTATTTTTTTGATTTTAGGTCCAGTCTTATCGCATGACCTCCTTCAATTCCGCTATGACTGCGGGGGTGTGATAGATATTATACGAAATTTATATTTAAGATAATATTTATCGCAAATTTGGATAGGCTTTGTGTATATAATTAGTATTTTCATCGTATGAGGTCTCCTAACATGATTAGGATTAGTCTTGTAAAACTCTGTATACTACCTCTGTTACATATTATTTGCAACGATTAGACATTTTCCCTTTCAAATCGTTGCAAATAATATGTCCCACAATTTGAAGAGTTTTCATAAATCTAACAATTACTAATCAAAATTGAGACAAAAAAATAAAAATTAAAAAATAATAATAATAATAATAATAATAATAATAATAATAATAATAATAATAATAATAATAATAATAATAAATTAAAAAAAAAAAAGAGGTACTGAAATTGAACAGAATAGGCAGAGTTAAAACGTTTGCACCTTATGTTTGGTAGTTGGATGACCGATATTGAAATGATTGGAAGCCCAAAATTGTTATTAAGCCAAAAGACAAACAATTAGACATTTGAAAACAATGAAACAGGGGATCCTCTTTGTTTCCTTTGTCAATTATAAGTACCATTCTTGATCATTCGTCCTTAATTTCACGTGTTGAGCGCGAGTTGTCGAGTTGTGTTTGATGATTTGAGTGAGTCGGCTTCAATGGATGAGAAGGGAGGGTGGAGGAGGAGGCAATTAACTGGAGGGAAAGGGGCAATAATTAGTTGTTAAAGTTCTATTCAAGAAAACAAAACTGTCTTGTCAAATATATAAAAAAATATGGGGCCAAAATAATAAATTTGGTAGTTATATTATATTGGTTGGAGGTTTTATTTATTATACTCTTAAAAATTTGTGAGGAGTTTTATGGTATAACAATTATATACTTCCCGTCAAAAAAAACAATTATATACTTGTAAATAAAATAACGTTTCATTTGTGGCTGACCACATCATGTAGCCGGAGTTACTTAGTCAAAGATTATTCGGTTGATCAAGGGTTACTCGGTAAGGGGTTACTTGATCAAGTATTTTTCAATCAGTCAAGATTTTCTCATCCAGGTATTCTGTCAATGTTTTAGTGTGTGTCAGACAGCCACACAGTGTGACCAGCCACACAAAAAACGCTCAATTTTTGTATTTTTATTTTTTTGTTTGTGAACACCGATGTAAAGTTTCACTGTCTCATATACAAAGTAATTTCTTTTAGTTTCTTCCAAAAAAAAAAAAAAAAAAAAAATTCTTTTAGAAAATTCTTAATAGAAGCCCCCCTAAGTTAACAAAATAATCCTTGCTAACTTATTTATCCCGACAATTATTCAAGTTAATTGGTTAGAACATAGAAACTAAATCTTGGTAAGGAAAACGCAGCAAAAGATGAAAATGCCCCTATATAATTTCCCTTAACTATTAATCCCCCTCCCTCTCTATTCAAAATTCAAAATGAGTCCCATCAAGAAAAACCTTTAGACACGAAGTATATTCCACGTTAATCAACCAAATTACTTTCGAATTCATTCATTTAAAATTGAACCCTAAGAAATTGGATTAATAAAGGAATGAATTTGTGAAAACTTGAAGGTTGCATTTTTAAGGTTACAAGAAATTGTTTTCTTTACACTTTGATTCACACACTGTTCCACTTATCTGGCTTTCAAAGGTTGGACCTCAATCAACATGGAATATATATGCTCATTAAGGCGATCAAATCCATGGTAAAATAATAACTACCTCCGTTAACTTTTAGTTATGCGACACGTAAGCTTACAACTTCATTTAACAAAATATATAAATTATGGTGTGATCGAGATTCAAACCCGCAACTTCTAACAAATAAAGGTATACACTTACCATCTCAACCAACTTCTATTAGTGTTTTAAATTTTACATAATTAACATTATATATTCTTTTCAAATTAGAGGTTGTTTAATTTATTTATTTTTCAAAAGATTATAAAATAAATACATATGAGGTAAAAAAAAAAAAGGCGTAACATCTGAGACAACGCCCGGATCACAGACTAGCTAAGAAGTATAAAGTACAAACTAGCAATTCGGGATATCACCCGAAATACACACTAGTGTCTTTTTATATAAATGCTGAACAACTGCTTTGCTAACAATAACAGTCAGATTATTTAGGCTAAGAAGGTAAAATGCTAAAGTTAGAACAATGATGACATCTGCTCTAGCTAATTAACATAATAGCCAGATTGCAAAAGTCAATTGACACATGATTTATGGACATATAAAGCCTTGTATACTAATGATGGGTATAGGATCCTAAACGAAAAGTCTTGGCATGGTAATTAAATATCTAGAATAATACATATAAGCATGTCATGAGAGAAATCATTCATGGAAATAAATCTTAACGGAGCAAAATTTGTGCATAAATGAGATTCTAGTGAGAAAATAAATAGTACTTCCTCCGTTCTTTTTTTTACTTGACCTCTTTGATTCTTACACTATTCACCACCCCTCCTTTGATCGTCTTTTGTGAATAATATGTAAGGAAAAACATATTCATATTGGATGTTTTTGTATTCGTCTCAATAAATAATATAATAATATATAACTTTTATATTTTTTTATTAATGTTGAATCAAATTTATTGATTATTAAAGACTTGCATTGACAAGCATGATAAAATAAACATGTCAAGTAAAAAAGAATAGAGGAAGTAGCTTATACATGTGGAATCAAGGCTATCATTGACCAAGAACAGTGGTTAGCTAGACAGTGATGTTGAAAGTGCAGCCGGTACTCAAGGAAGAGGAGGGGGTTGAATTGAGTACTTATTTTCAATATTTATCTTTGTGTATTACAACAACACTCATTGTACGTAAGGAAAAGTAGTTAGTTTTATCACTTGGTTATAATTTGTTTTGTTTTGTTGCTTGACGTACCTAATCTTTAGTTAGTGAAGCTTCAAGTATTATTGGAATTTTGTTAGAAAATTGACATATTTCTCTATTGATTATCCAACACCCTACTTCTCATTATTTGTTGTCAATCCCCTTAAATTTTATTAAATATTTAAAAACCTTTGAAATATATTTTTCGTAATATGCTTCCTATGTTCCATGGTTCTACATGTGAAAATAGTATTGTTTTGCTCAAAATTAGAGGAACAGAAGTTGAAGACATTGTAATTTTGGTATTTTGATACACACTACATGATATATGACGTTGCTAGCTTAGAGATTTGTTATATTACTTTCATCTAGAAATTCTATATCAATCCATCAAAAAGTGAGAACAGCTATAAAGAGCATTATTAGAAAAATTATTTTCTATATCTGATCTATGATAGAATCCATAGGAAAACAAATTTGTGAGGTATAAAAATTGCTCGATGAATCTTAAAATGATTATTGGAAAAGATTCTAGCAATGAACTTCTATTGATCTAATTGACCCTAAAATTCAAAAACAAAAAGAAGCACAAAAGAAACTAACAGCACTATTTATTTTACTACAAAGCCCTTTTTAATTAAAGCTTTTGTTTAACTAGGGTTAGAATGTCAAAGGGAGAAGCTTCAATAGGGTTTATGGACTTGAAAGCTCTTGAACCTACAATTTTATGCACAGCTTCAGTAGGATGATACCCATCCCAAAAATAATATGTATTCCGATTGTTGCATATTGTTGAAGATGCTTTGCACTGAAAATCTTCCCTTAATTGGCAACATGGGCGATTTAACACCGTGATTCCTACAAGTTTTACATATGAAAATGAAATGTCAATAATAATACAAACGATAAAATTATTTTGTGAGACTTAATATAGATATATTGTTCGCGGGTCCAAATCATTTATCCCACTTTTGTGTCTCATTTCATGTACCACTCAATTATTTTATTGGTACACATTATTTTAACTATCTATTTTCTCACAAAAAATCGATCAATTTTATAAGGTTGATTTTGACAAATTTTCACGCAAAACAGAACATGTTCAATAAAATTTTAATGCTATAACTGAGTTTAATTACAGACAAACCATTTTGTGGACCGATGACCATTCCTTGAAGATTTATGTATGTAAATTTAGCATCACGGTTATTGCGATTGAGCTCGGCTACAAGCGCCTTTAGTTTGTCATTCATCAATAAAACAGCAATGTTGACATTATCAACACAAAGACTATGAGGCCGATTTTTGATAACTTGACCCAAGGTGCACCCTACGAGTCCTAGCCCGAATACTGCAACTTTCCTTGCTCCATTTCTATACAAAGTCTTCAAGATCAAAACAGTATTAGTTAATAAAATATAAATACAACCATTTCAATAAATTGAAACGTAAATTAAATTAATACGGTGTTACTTTTGCAACTTAAACACTTACACTCCTATCGTTTTGACTTATTATTTTTTGTTATTCAACATTTACCTTTGACCAATACATTTATAATTTTCTGTAGTAACACGAAATTTAATTTAAGTACCAAGCGTAACAATTATGTACCTGTAGATTTCGTCGGTATGAACTAATGAGAGAATTAGCATAACTATCATAGGTGTAATTTCGACCAGTTGAGTAATGTTCTGGCATGAAGTAGTTGTTGATGTAGTCATTGCTGCCTATGATGGTTGTGTACAAGCATTTTTTTAAATGGGCTTGGGCTTGTGTTGATCCATTTAACTTGGCATTCAATCTTGAGATGAGCCTTTTATGATTTCTAAGCTGCTTGTCGAAGCTAACTATATCACCCTAACCAAGGAAAAATGTAACTATTAGAAAGAAAAACTCTTTCAACAAAAAAAAAAAAAAAATAAAGGAAAAAAAAACATATTTTACGTTTGAGCAAAATTAAGTATTAAAGTCTAGCACGTTTTCTATGTGGCTGGCCACCGTGTGACCGACTGACACTAGACTTGACAAATGGGTCATTCGGGTCGGGTATGGGTCGGGTCATTCGGGTCGGGTCAAGTTCGAGTCAAAAGGTTATCGGGTAAGGTTCGGGTCGGGTCGGGTCATTTCAGGTTGATTTCGGGTCGACTAATAATCGGATCGGGTCGGGTATCGGGTCAACACTTCGGGTCGAGATTGGGTCGGGTCAATTTTCGGGTCCAATTTTCGGGTCAACTTCGGGTGATACATTGGGTTACACATTACAAATAAATTAAAAAAAAATTAAGTCAATTTGACTGCGGTTTTTTTCTATTTCGGTTTGCTAAGGTCAAGTGTTTAGCTTAAATAGATTCTGGTCATTTCAGGTATAAGATAATTTTGGTTCAGGTCACTTTGGGTTTCGAGTCTATTTGGGTCAATTATTTCAAGTTAAAGGTTGGGTCAACTTCGGGTCGGGTGAAATTCGGATCTCGGGTTGGGTCATTTCAGGTCTCGGGTTAACTTCGGGTCGGGTCATCTTGGGTCGGGTCGATTCGGGTCAGGTCATTTCGGGTTTCAGGTCAAGGTCGGGTCAGATCCACTTCGGGTCGGGTTGATTCGGGTTTTGGGTCAATTTCGGGTCACTGGTTTCGAGTCATAGGTCGGGTCATTCGGGTCGGGTCATCGGGTCTGGGTCAGGATTGCCAGGTCAAACTGACACACACCAAAACATTGATCGAGTAACTAGGGATGTCAATGGGGCGGGTCAAGCAGGAGACCCGCCCCATCCCTGCCCCATTGGGGATGAGTCTGGTTTTGGTGGATGGTGGGGCGGGGATGGGGATAGATAAAAATCATACTCGCCATGGGTGATGGGGTGGGGGTGGATTTTACATTGTACCCGCCCCATCCCCGTCCCGCTCCACCTGCCCCACTTCGTACCCGCATCATCTCCACCCGCTTCACTTTGTACCCGCTTTATCCTCACATCACACCCACATCTATATATTTTATAAAACAAAATTATATACTCCCTCCGTGTTTTTTTAAGTGATACATATTGACCGGCACATAGTTTTAGGCAATTTAATTGACTTAAATAAAATAAGTGGTAAGTGAGGTAGTGGAATATTAAAAAATTGTTAAAGAAAGATAGTGAGGTTAATAGTTTATTGAAAAGTAATGAATGTGAGAGGAAAGATATAATAAAAAAGTAGTAGAGGGTTTGGGTGGGGACCATGAGAAGAGAGAGATATAATATTTTAATGTATTGTTTTGCCAAAAAAGAAAATGTATCACTTAAAAAAACACGGCCGGAAATGGAAAGTATATCACTTTAAAAAACACGGAGGGAGTACTTTAATTTTATCCCTACCTTATAAAAAGTAGAAAGTTACTCTTATGAATAGTGTAATGCCAAGTATACCCTTTAAAATGTGTATTTACATATATACCCTCATTAATGTATACAAGTTTTAAAATGTGTATTTACATATATACCCTCATTAATGTATATAAGTTTTTTTTAATAAATAGTGTTTGGACAATTATACCCTTTAAAATATTTAATTATGTACTTATTTGCTCTCATGCTTCAATGTTAGTTGTCTTGGACATTTATATACTCATAAACATAGTGTTTACATATATTTTTTTTTGTCATTAAATCTGTCAACAACTAAATTTATGATTTTAAGACCAAGCCGAAAGAGTCTCTAGATTTGACTAGCTATGTGCGCGCATCGCGCGCGTTAGCTACCCTAGTATATAAAAAAAAATATGTAAAATAAAATAGTAGACATAATAATTTGAAATACACTAATTTTATAACTAAAAAAAATGTCTAATATTAATAATAATTTTATTTGTTGTAATTTATACTTAGTATTAAATATATATGTTGGATTGTGTATCGAGATATGGGTCTTAGGTAGCGATTAAGTGGGGATGGATATCCAAGTGGGGGGTGGGGCGAGGATGGTTTTGGAATTGTACCCGCCGGGGCGGGGATGGGGATGAAAATTTTAGGTGGGGATGGGGATGGGAAGGCCAACATCCGCCCCGCCCCGACCCGCCCCATTGACATCCCTATGAGTAACCCTTAACCAATCGAGTAACCTACCCTTGACTAACCGAGTAACCCCTAACCGAACAATCCCTGACCAACTAAGTACGTAAACTTTGACCAACCGAGTATGTAATCCTTGAGTGACTGAGTAACCTCTAACCGAGTATACATTTGACTGAATAATTCATGACCGACCGAATAACCCCTAAATAAGTAATCTCGGTCAGGCAGCCACACAATTTGGCAAGCCACATGTGAAATTTTGTGACTAGGGTCATCTTTTGTCAAACACACACATACACACACACACAAAGTATTAACCTTGTTAGACTCATTTTTGTACTTGGTTGACTTTCAGGGTCCAAACCCAAATCTCAATGGACTATGGACTAGAATAATGGGCTAACATATAAGCCCCACGACCCATTTGCATAAAATATAGAAGTCAAGGAGGCCCAATTAGTCTAAGGTGCACCCTTGATAGGTGCAACAACGTAAACAAAAATCAACACTATGCTCTACAAAATGAACATTAAGTAAAAAAAATATGAACATTTAGTAAAAAAAATATGAAATTTAGTAAAAAAAATATGAACATTTAATAATAAAAAATGAACACTTAAAAAAATGAACATTTAATACTTATAATGCATATGTTTGATAATCATATTATTTTTTATTTCTTCAAATTTTTATGTTCATAATTAAATGCATTATATTCATAATAATATTTTATATGTTCATATATAATTTCAAATATTCATAATGTATGTAGTGTTGTTCATGAAATATATTAATTAAATCTGTTTATGCATATGTTGTCTTAAATGTTTATGTTCATATTTTTTAACGTATATGTTCACCTTTTAAATGCTTATATTCACTTTAAGAAAACCAATGCTTACATTCATATTTTGAAATGTTATGTTCACTTCTGAAATGCATAAGTTCACATTTTTTATGCCTATATCCACTTTCTGAAAAGCTAATGTTCACATTTAAGAGAACCTATGCATATGTTCATATTTTGCATTATTATGTTCATTGATAAAAAAATGCAGAAAATCAGATAAAATTCAATTCATTAGAATTAAGAAAATCATATACTACTTCCGTTAACATTTAGTTATTGCAACTTTGGAATATTTTATGTCTCTCAAATAATACCCCAAAGTTGCAACTAAATGTTAACGGAGGTAGTATAACCTAATCAATCGAAGTTAATCACAAAGTCACCACATAAGAAATTGAAAATCACACATTTGTATGCCTATGTTCACTTTCGGAAAGCTAATGTTCATATTCTTTATGCATATGTTCACTTTCTGAAAAACTAATGTTCATATTATGCTGTTGTTACACCTATTTCTAGATGTATAAGTGTGCACCTAAGAATATGCCAAGGAGACCTAGAAGAGAAATCAACGAATTTAGAATGAAGGAAGCCTAGCTAGTCGGATGGATTCAAAACGAGGAAAGAAGCGGCAAAGAAGAGACAATAGTCACAAAGAAAACTACCAACCATGATCAGATAACTATCGCCTAAGACCTTTATAAAAGCACAACGAAGAAACAAATTTCGAAGACATTTATTTATTTATTTATTTTTGGGAAATTTAGATAAATTATTTACATTTACAATATACTTTCACTTTCTCGACCTTTAGTTCTTAACATTCTAGGCTTAGCAGCCTAGATTAATGTAGCAATAGCAATGGCAATAGCACTAGTTAGTATACTTTGATGCCAAGCATCTTGTTATTTCTAGTTTAATAAAATCACAAGCCTTTTTTTTTCCCTAAAAAGTTTCCTATTTGTACCTTGTCTACCTTGGTAAATACAAATTGCTTGTACCCTACTAGCATGATCTCCAATTCAAAGGTCGGTAGTTTTTAAGGACATACCCCTAAGGTATACCGTATACTAGTAAGGGTATCATTGGCTTTGCTTTTTTACACCAACACGTATAAATTTTCCATTGCATGTTAACATAAAAAAAACATAGAATTACAAAAAAATTCAAGGTATAGTCATAATTGATCTCAACTCTCTATCACACTGCCATATTTAAACAATTAGTAAAAGTCCATGCATGAATAATCGGTAATATTCATCTCCAATCTATAAAAGATATTATATAACTAAAATAGATGACATCCATGAATCCACGACACATTGTATATAAATAACTCTTACAATGAAATGAAATAAATAGAAAGTACCAAATGTTGACCAGTTTCCGGACGTATACCAGCTGCACCAGATGCATAATTAACACCCTGAAGTATATCATGGCCCTTTGTTGAGCTAAAAGGTGGAATGCGACGATGGAATCCTAATCGCTCGGCTGCAAGAAATTAAGATGTATAACAAGGAAGTTAAATGGAATATTAAATCAATCTTACTGATGTTATTACAATAAAGGATTTATATGTTAAGGGATTATTTTTTTCCGTCATTAATAAACCATCAAAATAAAATGCAGTTCTTGTAACACTCTATTTCTGTTTAGAAAGTGATAAGAATTACAAATTTGTTTTATCTTCTATTGGTATAATAGTACAAAGTATTCAGTAACTTATAGCAATAGTTTCTCAATCATTTGATTGATTGGAATTCAACCTTTGAATTTTTATTTAAGATTTTATTGATTATAAAATGTTTAGATTTGCTCATTGACATTTACAATTATAAAATTGAGTGATTTCACCTAAAAGCAATACAATGATGTATATTAACCAAAACAAGCCAAAGTAAGATTTGTTATTTTTTTTAAGCCAACAAAAAAGACATCAGGAAATAATTCCAAAGAAGCTTCGAAATTAAACAATCAAAATCAGTGCTCAGGTCGTAAAAAAGTAATTCTTGTTACGTAGTACTCCATTGTCTCCATATTTTTATATGAAGTGACGAAGTGTGGAAGTGGCTTTGACTAATCAAGAAAAGTCAATTGTGTTAGGTTTGAGTTAGTGGTTTAGGATTTAAATTATGTTATTAGGATCTAATCATTTTATGTTTTTGTTGAATAATGTTTATTCATGACACATAACATACATAGGCAAGATTGTTCTCATACTCATTCTCATTTTGTTACTTCATTAAATGCATTGGTGTATAAGGTACTTCCTCGGTTTTTAAATACTTGCTTCACTTCTCCATGCGCTGAGTTTTAGGAGAAATTAGAGAAAGTAATAAAATATAGAGGTTGTTGGGTTAGTGGAAGGTAAATTGAAAGAGAGAGAATCCAAAAGTAATAAAATAGGATCCCACTAGTTGAGAGAATTGAATTAAATATTATAAAAGCTTTCCAAATAAAGAAATAGAGCAAGTATTTAAAAACAGAAGGAGTAAAATAATTTTGATATAATTCATGCAAACAACCATAGATGCCATCAAGCTAAATTTATTTTTACACATGACAAGCCGTTTTAATACACACACAATATAGTGTATCAAGCCGTTTTGATATAATCCTACGAGAATGGATCACATATAGTATTTCATGCACAAATTTGCAATACCATAATGTAACACCAAAACCTATAATCGCAACGTAATGTTTTACAAATATAATATAATCTGATCGGCTGATCCATCCATAATTAAACCCAAAAAAATAAGATTAATAACTTTTTATGAAAAATTAGAACTTGCAAAATAAGAAGAAAATAAAAGACCTCTTAAACATTTTAAGGTTTTTATTTCTTTATTTTATTCCTTATTTAATTCATTAGCATTCTTTTACTTTGTCCATGATCACTCCAACGTGCAATGTAACATTACTTCCAAATTGAAAAGTTTGAGCAATTTATTGATTTTGTTACTCATCCCTATTTCTCATGGATATATACACCTACCAACTTATCATTGATTTATATATTTCATTAACATGAATCAAAAGATTTCCATTTTTTTTTTTTTTTTTTTTTTTTGAATATGCATGAAGCATGAACCTTAAGCATATGCCATAAACATGCATTGTAGTGCAAATTTGCCTATCCTTAACTTTAGTTTTCCATTTTATTAGTCAGATTTCAAGAGGGAGAAATCTAGAGTTATGAAAGAAAAAATTACTAAATATAGCTAACTCAATCTTATCAATGATCCCAAAATAATTCTAAAATATAGGAAACACAAACCAATTACATCGACGGCAGTAAGTCCGTTGGAAAACCTTCCGGTGGGCTTTCTACCCGGAATATCAATGCCATAAGGAGGGTAGTTGGCTTTGGCCTTGGTCTTGAGACGATTGTTGTTCCCGGGATCCGATAATGAGTCACCGAAGATGAAGAAACACGGTACTAGAGGATGTGCATGAACCCCTAACTTTGTGATAGAAATCAATATGAGAACAATGAATGATGAAAATCTCCACATCTCTAGGAAAGCGAATGCAATGGAGAGAATCAAGTAATGAAAAATATTAATGATGATAAAGTTGAGTAAAATTTAATTAGGATATGAAATTTTGTTTTAAGCAAAAAAATTGTGCTTAGTGATCGGATGGCTTATGTTAATTGTATAGATGAGTGGATATAGAAACATTAGAACCGTTAGAGGCCAGCGTTATTGTTGTTAATATGATGATGGTTTTATACATTGAAAAAACATGCACAACCATACGTTTTGAGGGATTTTTTTTTTTTTTTTTTAATGGTATATCCTCCTCTTTCTATATTTGCTAATTTGCATTGCCCTAGATGATTATCGCATAGTCAGTAGGTTTTCCAATAAAAAATTAAATATATATCAAGCAATTATTAAATAAGCTCAACATTATTATAATATCTAACTAATCTATTTTTTTAACTATGTATTCTAAATTTCTAACTGAATCTTACCAATTATTTGGATTTTTAGTACTATTTCCTTTGCATTTTTAAATAAGGCTTCGTTTGATTTGATGGAAAACATTTTCAATGAAAAATATGTTTTCATGAAAAACATATCTTGTAGAAAAACCACACACTTGCAAGATAACTTTCCTTTGTTTGGTTCTTGTTGAAATAAAGAAAGAAAATTCAAAGGGTCTAAAATGGGTGCCCGATCGGGCGAAGCTTTGCCTGACCGGGTGCGAGAGAAACCGAGTTTTTTACTGGGCTCTCGCCCGATCGGGCGAGCCCTACCCGACCAGGCGAGAGAAGACGTGAGAAATTGTGATGTTAATTGGGTAACCGATAATGATGAAATCTCTTCTACTAGTGGTTAAGTTTTTGTTTTAGGTGGAGGTGCTATTTCATGGAAATCTTCAAAACAACCATGTCTAGCTCGTTCCACCATTGAATATGAACTTATTGCTCTTGAGTTGGCAGGTTATGAAGCGGAATGACTTAGGAACCTCCTAACCGACATTCCATTGTGGGGGAAGAGTTCATCACCGGTGTCTATACATTGTGACTCTCAAGCGGCAATTGGAGTGGCAAATAATAGCAACTACAATGGCAAAAAGAGACATATTCGTATGAGATACAAAGTGTTGAGGCAATTTCTCAAAAATGAAGTGATGGCTTTGGACTATGTAAGGTTCGAAAAGAACTTGGCGGATCCTTTAACGAAAGGATTGGCAAGAAAGCAAGTTGATGAATCATCGAGGGGAATTGGACTTACGCCATATGATACATTACATTTGTCCTAATTCCTATGGTGATGTTGTTTGTAATGTTTATTTTGTTTGTGAGGTTGAGTTGTTTAACTCTTAATGGGTCCTTGTGCTATTGAGACGCACTCTTAAGGACTCACCTATGTGGTTGTGTAGACTAGCCATCTTCTATGAAAACTTTGGCTGGTTTTCTAGAGCCTCCACTACACCTAAGGTGAATGTGCTTGGCTATAAATAAGTACATCTCTTTGTGGAGTTCAAGTATATTTTGGAGTAATGTAAGTGATGTGAGGGTCTTGGATTAAATTTTAGAGTTTCAAGGTCAGTCCACTCTTTGATTAAGAATCTAAGGGTTTCAAGGTTTGTCCACCCTTATACATGTAATTCATTGCCTCATGTTGCTAAGCATTAGATTTCAAATTACTTATGTAATATCTTAGTGTTATGCATTGATCTTCTCTTATGCCCAACATGTTGCTCATTTTCATCTTTTGTTGAATTTTCTTCCCTTTCTTTAGTAGGGGATTGTTGGAAATAAAAAAAAGGAAATTTAAATGGTCTGAAATAGGCACCCGATCGGGCGAAGCTTTGTCCGATCGGGTGCGAGAAGAATCATAGAATTTTGAAGTTCCGCCACCCAACCAGATTATTGTTAACATCAAACTCTGCATTGCGAATTGGAACTTGAGTTCTTTGCCAACCAGGATTGGAATCCTGATGTCACTTTATCTTCCACATCATGCTAAAACACGCATCCCAATAAGTTTTCTAGAACTTGTTGTCTTCAACGCAATCCAAGCTAGTCTGTTTAACTTGTTGTCCTACTCCTGTTAGGAAGCTTCTCTTTGTGTTCTTGTTAGGGATCACTGATCTAGTTCCTCATGGAATTCTTCTTCTAATCTAACATGCTTTCCCTTGCTTCTCTTGTATTCTTCCTAGTTTCTGATTACTTTTTCACTCCCTAAGTCTACTTCACCTGGCCTACAAACTAATCCCACACAAGGGAAAGCCTTATTATTAGATGAAGTTAGCTTTCCTCGTCATCATCAAAATTCTTCAAAGGTCAACACATTCAATTTACCATTTTCATTAGGATTTATTGGATTTTACAACCCCCAATAAAAACACAATTATCATAAACAACTCTTTTAATTTTTATATTTATTTTTATTTAAACACCGATCAAAGACAAACATTAGATTTTACTACCTAGTTGAAATATCAAAATTTCATATTCTTAAAAAATTCTTCATTTTTTTGCCAAAAGTTTGAATTGCTCTTTAAAAGTTATAGGGGTCATTTGGTTCTACGGGTCCGATTTGAGATCAAAATTAACAAAAAATTATTGAAAGTGCCTCATTTTAGTTTGAATTGCTCTTTAAAAGTTATGGGGGTCATTTGGTTCTACGGGTCCGATTTGAGATCAAAATTAACAAAAAATTATTAAAAGTGCCTCATTTTACTTACTGAAAAAAACTTTGGATAGCTTGTGGTTCAAAAAAGCTGGTGGAGTATTTGTACATATTTTAGAAGCTTCCAGAAAAATCAAGTTCTTCATGATTTCCTTATAATTATCTAATTAAATGTTTTAGAAAATTCTTAAACTTGGAAGCAACTAGAAGATGTGATTGATGAAAATCTTGATATATTATGTCTACGAGAATTATCTATCCATTTCTTTCAACCTTCATCGTTAACTATAAATATTAGTGATAGATATTCAATCAAGGTATACACACACAAGAAGTGTTACACCTATACATAAGTATTCCTACCTTTTTATCCTTTTTGTGTACAATCTTCATAAAATTGTATCACTCCTTTGTGAGTTCAGTTATTATAGTAATACCCGGTACTCAACTCTTATCATTTCAAAGTATTTTACTCTTTTATTTTTCACATAAGATGTTAGGGATAAGGAAGGAGAAGCAATTGGGATATTGAATGGAGATTGTTATAGTCAATGGTGTTTGTTACAAATGACAAAAACGGAAAGGATAAGAAATGGTATTTCCAATTTGGAGTTAAGTATAATACAGGGGACTCAATTCTTGCAAAATGTGGGGAAAGGGGACTCTATTTATTTTATAGAGGGAAAAGGGGACTAGGGTTAAATTTCTGGTGTTAGGGGGTATTTTCAGGTGACTTAACTCACCTTTAGCCCAAGAAGAATTAAGTCCCCTCATTATTGCCTTGATTATACCAGACAAATTCAATCCCTTCATTAATAATTTCTGCTGATTGTTTTGAAATTATGGCTGTTTGAAATTAAGAAAGTACAACAACAATACAAAAGCTTTGTTCTTGAAATTTTTTTTAATGTTTGTTATCCAAAAAAAAAAAAAAAAAAAAAATTCTTTCAATAATTTTTTAATGTTCTTCATCTTTCTGGTTTGTAGCTTATTTGTCTTGCATTTGTAGTAGAAGCACACATCGTAATTTTAGTGAAGGCTTGTAGGGCCCTAAATTTTTTTTTTTTTTTAAAAAAAAAAAATTCGATAAGCCTAGTGTATATTGCAACAGAAGGTCATTAAGGAGAGTTTCTAAGAAAGTCAAGCATCCTTTTATGAGATTTCTAATATGCCCAAACTATAAACAAGTGGATGGGTGTAATTATATTAGGTGGTAGGTTGGTTGACAGTCCATGTGAGTCAGAGTTAGTTTATGAGATGGTCATGATTTTAATTAAAGAGAAATGTGGAATTAGAAGGTCGAGGATGTAATGAAGATGATGAAGAAAATAAACATTCAAAGTATTGTAATTTTATGCTTTATTTTTGTTCCAAAAAGAAGAAGGAACTCTTTTTTTTATTGGTCTTAAATTAAAATATTTACCAAAAAAAAAAAAAACAAAAAAAAAACATACTCCTTTTTTTTAGTTGACCAAAGTGACTCAATTGTTTAACCAAGGGGACTCAATTCTTTAACCAAGGGGACTCAATTCTTTCCCTTATTTAATTAGAACCCACCGAAAACCCAAACCCATTCTATCCCAGTCCCTTTTCTCTATATAAAATAAATAGAGTCCCCTTTCCCCACATTTTGCAAGAATTAAGTCCCTTGTTTTATACTTAACTCTTCCAATTTGGCAAATTTACTCTGTTGATATTATTTAAACCTAAGTGATAGAATATACGATAGATATTCTAGCTACTCTGTTATAGTAGGAGATATATTTTGTGAATATTTGTAAATATCTTTTGAGATTCCTAATGTGATTAGGACTCACGATATAACTTATGTAGTTCAGCAGGTTTGTCTATTTATGCATGATCCCAGAGTGGCTCATTATGATGCATTAAAACGGATTCTGCGTTATGTTCAGGGTACCATTGATCACGGGTTACACTTATATCCTTCATCTCCTACAAACTTGATTACTTATACTGATGCTGATTGGGGCGGGTGCCCGGACACTCGCGTACGACCTCGGGATATTGTTGTTTTCTTGGGGACAATCTTATTTCCTGGTCTTCGAAGCGTCAACCTACTCTTTCTAAATCAAGTGCAGAGGCAGAATACAAAGGCGTCGCAAATGTTGTTGCCGAGGCTTGTTGGCTTCGTAATCTTCTTTTGGAGTTACATTGTCCACTCCGTCAGGCTACTATTGTTTATTGTGATAATGTCAGTGCAATATATTTATCTCATAATCCCGTACAGCACCAACGCACCAAACACGTCGAAATGGACATTCATTTCGTTCGAGAAAAGGTGGCGTTGGGTCAAGTACGGTTCTTGCATGTACCATCTCGCTATCAGTTTGCTGACATCTTCACGAAAGGCCTACCTCGACAACTATTTTTAGAGTTCAGATCCAGTCTCAGCGTACGCCCTCCTCCCGCTACGACTGCGGGGGTGTGATAGAATATACGATAGATATTCTAACTATTCTGTTATAGTAAGAGATATATTTTGTGAATATTTATAAATATCTTTTGAGATTCCTAATGTGATTAGGACTCACGATTGTAACCCTATATATGTTGATTAATGGAATACACTCCAATCTGAGGAGTTTAGAGTATCTAACACTAAGAACGATATGAAAAATACACATGTAAAACTTATTGATTGGCTGGACCAATAAATTTAGCGTCAAAAAGAGTGGTACAAATAAGATTAAAAATGTACTACGATCAATGTTTTAGATTATTAGTTTGATTTATTTTCTGATAATCTCTCAAAAATAAAAAACAAATTTTAATATTTATTTGTATAAGATAACTTAGATAATTCAATCCAATTTTGAGTGAAGAAAGGCTTGCAAATAGTGATATATTAACACAAAAGTTAGCGAGGGTAACGTTTAAGTTATTGAAGTAAGAGCTTATTGTATACATGAATTTTTTTAATCGAAAATTTTAATATATTATTTTTCTTCTTTTAAAATAAGGATATTAAATTAAAAAAAAATTGAAAAAATAAAGAATGAGATTAGAGAAAATAAAGGAAAATTCATGATTAGGCATAAGAATTTATGAAAATAAATTGAAGATCAAACTTTGATTTGATGATTCGGCATTAATTGTAGTTTTCATTTTTTTTTTAATACATAAAATTTATACAAATATATTTGATTTCATTTTATTAATTTACAATTCAATGCAATTTCTAATACCTTTTTAGTCATGATATTTTAGGAATATTTCTTTATATCGTCCTTATTTTGAGAATTTTGTTTGATCATACAATATTTTTTTTATTATTGTTAAAAAACTTAGTCGGGCATGGAAGGGGCAATAAGATGCTACTCTCTCGGTCCCCGAAAGAACAACCCATTTAGGTTAATTTCGCGGGTATTAAGAAACTTAATTTACAAGTACAAATGTATGGGAAAACACAAGTCAACAATGATTTGTAAGTACAAATGTATGGGAAAACACAAGAAAAATTAATGGTGGCAGGAGAGAGAAAAAAAAAAGTTTAGAAATTTAGAGAAGAGGTGGCACAAAAATTGAAAAAATACAACGGTAAAATAGGGAGAAGAAGCTACATGACAAAAATATATGAGGATAAAACAAATGGGTTATTCTTTTTGGGATTAAAATTAGGTCAAGTGGGTCATTCTTTCGGAAATGGAGGGAGTAGATATTATGCCAATGTGGCAATGTGATCAATTGACCATAATTATAGTTAGTTATTTAAAACCAATCTTTACAACATATACCATCCTCGGATATGGGTGCTCCTTTAGACCGTGATAAATGAGCCTTTTTCACATCATTTCCCTTATTAACCTATTGAAAGTAAAGATAACTCTTGTGTCTTATTTTATTGATCAAATTTTTTTAGGCTGCTATCAAGTTTCAAAATAATATATTAAACGAACGTGAGCTTATTTTTTACTGGGCTCATATATCAAACAAAGCTTTAAAGATTGAAAATAATTATATTTATAACCTCTAATTACATCAACAAAAATAGGAGAAAATACATATTTATCAGACTGATAAACAACTCAGGGAAAATCAGGGGTCTATACATATAATACGTGGGGGTAGTATTGTAAATATAAACGAGGAAGAAGAAAAGGTCGAATAGATCGGCGAGAAGACGAAATGATAGTGGTAGTTGTGAGGGTTTTCGATTAGTTGAGGTGGCTGTGAGGGTGGTGGCTTGACGGTGGAGAAATGTTTGTTTTATTTTTTAAAACTAGAAAAAAAAAATGAGAAGGTTTTATGTGAGACCGTTTCACGTGAGTCCGGATTATAATGCACACACCCCTCCCCTCCCATTTCATAGTCGTCTCCGCCGATCTCCAGCGTCTCGACCACCACCACCACCTTCACCCCCATCGTTTCATGCCCTTTTTCGTCATCAAGAAAACCCAGCAACCCGAATTCAAACCCGAACAACCCATCAATGAAAGACCCGAATTCCTACCTCTAAGGCTCAGTTCTTTGAGGGAAATAACCAAGGATATTCTCAATGTTGTTGCGTCGCTTCTCAGTGTTTCATTCCCTTCTCTTTTGTTGCTGGGCTAAAAATTTGTTCATTTCAAGTCTCGAGGCTTGTTGTTGGAGTACTAATTTGTCTTTTGAAATTACAGTTGCTTTATATTTGCATCATGTTTGAGGGCTACTGTAAGTATAATGTTATACAAGTACTTAGTTTACTGGGATGATTTCAATTTGTGTGGTGATTATGTATATTGTCATCGAAATTGGTGTGGTAATGGGTTCCATTAGCTGTTTTTTTCCTTCCTGCAAATTTGATCTCGGGTTCCGTGCTCCGTGCTCATTTCTAGTTTTGTTCTCCGGCTATTGTTTTCATCTTTTTAGTATATCAATATTGTCTAATATCTGATACTTATATATCAATATCTGACTATTATAATCTAATTTCTAACACATTTAATCTAAAACCTGATAAATATAATCTAATTTCTGAACATTACAATCTAAAATCTGATAATTATAATCTAATATCTGACTATTATAATATAATTTCTGACAATTAAACCCGAAAAAAAAAAACATTAAGTATTTTTTTTTTAAAATCAGAAATAAGATTTTGTTAGTCAGGAATAAGTTAATTTTCGTCAGGAATTAGATATTTTTAGTCATGAATAAAAATCATTTTAGTCAGGAATAAGTTAACTTTCGTCAGGAATTAGATATTTTTCTGTTTCATAATCGGACTCACGTGAGTCTGTTCTACACAATACTTTTACAAAAAGAATTGTAAAATAACAGATACCCATGCCATGTCAGCATTGATTAACAAAGTTTTGTTAATCAGGTTGGTGGCCTCAAAAAATAGAGACCTTGTAACAAAAAATTATATGCCCTTGATATATAATTTCTCAAAAAGTAAACTTACTCATTCATTTCATGATACATTAAACTCAATCATATAAATTACATGATTATCACCAATAAGTTTTGTATTGTACAAAACTTAAGAAATACAAATTTTTATAAATTATATGACCATATAAATAACAAATCGAAACAAATAAAAACACAAAAAATATAACAACGAAAACTTTTCTTCGATGAAGCAACTGAGGAACCCTTGTACTCCTCAGCCATTTAGAAATTCAAACATATAATTTAGCCTCCTCTAAGTACAAATATATTGTTTAATTTTGTTGATAATAATAACACATTGTTCTTGATTAATTATAATTGTAAATTATAATTAGTAGATGTAATTAATTAGATTTGTGCTAGCCTCTCAATGTCAAAGGGGTAAGCATCAGATGATGTTTGTGCCCTGTATGACCTCCTTCCAATAATGACATTAGCAGCCTCCCCTGGATGAAATGCATCCCAAAACACATATTCATTTCTGTTGGGGCATGGTGTTTGTAAGGGCAAACATGTAATTTGACCGTTGTTCCTTCCTACTCCACAACACCCTGCATTTGTTACTCTAAACCCTGCATTACCAAAATTATATAATGTTTTATCAATATATAATATAATGGATTAATGGGAGTAATTTGATGTAATACAAATTTAATATATTATAGCTCGAAATTAATACTTTTCATGACCTGTCACTTAAATAAACAATAGAAATAACACTTTGGACTGTTCTAAAATTTTACTCCGTATGTAGTATAACTTTTTTTTAAAATTTTCATCTACAATGTAAATCAAAGTAAGATTGGACATATTATTTAACATTATTCGCATCATTCTTTTATAAAAAATAAAATTAAATTACTCTGTCCAACAATTCATTTAATTTTCCTTGGCTACTTATTGTAATAACACATTCACACTGACACCGACTAATTAGATTGTAACATAGATTAGAGGAGTTATTATGACTTTGCGAGATCAATTTAAAGATAGTAAAAAATATAATGATATAGACGAGATTTAATCTCAAATACTCCGTATCATTTATGATTTTGATCAACTAAAGAAGGACTTATTTAAAAAAAACATTATTGCAACTAAAAAGCGACAAGGCGACAAGAGAGTGTGAATTTAAAGAAGGTAATAAAAACGTACCATAAGCAGAAGGGTTGTCAATCAAGTTTTGGAACATGTCATAAACATTGATGTACACCAATCGAGCATCAGAGAGCTCATTGTTGAGTTGTTGGACCAAAGATCTAAGCCCATTATTGAAGAGCCGATTAGCTGAGTTGATTGTTTCATCACATGTACTTCCATCTTGGCTTCTTTGGGCCAACTCATTTGGGCTGCACCCAATTTGTCCTATTCCTATCAATGCGAACTTCCTTGCCCCATAGTTGTATAGTGACTGCAATAAATTCATAATTTAATTTTAATGATCATCACACAAAAAAAAAAAAAAAAAAAAAAAAAAAAAAACAAAATTTTCAAATCATAGTAATAACAGTTATTTATTTTATATGTACATCTTTTCCAAACTTATAATTCGTACACTCTATTATGGTGTAGAGAGAATTACAAGAGCAATGATGTAGAACAGATTCGGTTATTCACCCACTAGACTATTTAGCTAATCTACTTGCATCCACCCCCCTATAATTGTAGTTCAATTATATTTAGTAAAGGAAAAAAAAAGGTGCAATATTAAAAATCTAGGTATGTATTAATAGTCATGAAAAGTTAGGTACATTTATTTGGCTTTTATTTTTAATAGTATTGACTGCATAAAAGATCAACTCACTCAATTTTGTGGTTTTATTGTTGAACACAAAACGAAGAAAAAAAAAACATTAACTTCATAATACATTGGGGCCCATTTAAATTTGGAACAGGCTTAGCTTTAGGCCCAATTTATTTAATAAAACTAATTTTTATCTTAATTTATAAGTATTTTCTTAATTATTTTTAAGTGTATCAAAATTATGAGTGTGTCAATACAATTTCCATCTAACTAATTTCATCTAAACTTTGTCTTAACTTGTGTTGAGTTACTTTAATGTATGAATTTAATTTTCATATATAAAAAATATATTTCTAATAAACCCCAAAGAGAGAGGATTATATAAAAAAAAAGTTTGTAAAACAAGTAAAGTCTTAATCAGAAATTTGTTAGTTCATATCAAATGAAAACTATAAGTAAGGATCACGTCACATTCATATAATCTAGCCTTTTCTTTTTTGTTTTGGTAGTGGTCGTCTTTGCTAATTCATTCAAGTAGTTTTGCATGCATTTAATTTCCCATCTAAACAAAAAGATTTGCATTTAATTTATCATGTCACGTCGTGATTTTTGGTGAAAAAAGTCACGCCAATAATTGATAGGCCTACCCTCTAAAAATAGCCAAACAAAGATGCATGAAGGAAATTAGACTTATGGAATTAAAATTTCTTTTTAAAGCTTTAGCAAAGAATAAAATTTAAAAAAAAAAAAAAAAAAAATTCAAATTACTCCTCCTCTTTGTTAATTTTTCTCCTAATCGGCTACTCAATTTTTTTTTAAACCAAGTTATTTATTTAAACTGAAAGAAGTTTAATTATAATTTGTAATTAAAGACAGCGCAAAATACAAGTAAATAAAAGGAGCATTTTACGTGATCATAAATTCATAACAATTTGGGCACCTCTAGCTACCACTCACGACCCCCACATGAGAATAGATATGTTGTCATTTTCAATCCGATTTTTTAAACATCAACAATTAACTATTATTATTAATAGCATTATCCAAAACATATATAAATAAATTCCTTCAAAAAAAGAAATAACATATATAAATGAATAAATAAAAATAAAATGGAAAATGAAAAGAGAAATAAAAGAAGACTAACCCTAATATGCTGAGAGTACTCTTGAATAAGAACATCAGCATACTGCTGAGGGTTGTATTGGCGGCTAGTTTGATAGTAATTAGGCATGAAATAGTTGTTTAGATAATCGTTGCTACCAAGTCCCACTGAGTAAATGCATCTGCTCAGATAACTGGCTGCCTGATCTTCATCTCCCAGAATTTGTACTACTTGTGATACTGTGTTCTGGTAATTTGCTACTTGTCCTCTGAAACTTATCCTTCCTCCCTGCAAATTTTTATCATTCCACATTGTACACATTATTACTTGTCCGAAACTTATCCGTCGGTTTAAATAGTGATCATGATATACATAGGACGTTTATATAATTTAACATAGGATTCTAAAAGTGTAATAACTAAATTTGAACAGAATTTAAGGATACATTCATATAAGTACGACTAGCATTTATAAATATTATATAGACAATACATATATTTGTACACATTGTCAATTACTACGTAATATTCTATTTTTTTAGATATACCATTGCGTTAAGAATTACTTTTCAAGAGTAGTGAAAATTAATATATGCCATAATTATTTATGAGTTGAGGATAGATATTAAAAATTTCACATTATATTAAATTAATTATTTCATTTTGAAAATTTTTAATTATGAATTTCACGTGGGTAGGCGGTCTACTGAAGAAGTGAATACTGGATAGATGTAGCAATCTCAGTGAAGTATTGAATATATTAACGCTTTTGAATTTCAGTGATTGATTACTATAACATTAAATTAAATATATCCTCTTTACAAAATCCCTAAAAATTCCTATTAAAATTTCTATTAAGTAGTATTATAGACATTAAAAAAAAAAAAAATTAACAGTATTTTCAAATTAGTTATTATATATTATCCACAACTTTTGAAGAGGATTGGACAGAAAACTAGAAAAGTATATTCAATTACATTGCCGACAATTTACAATCTTCTCAATGCCCTAACATTAAGGGAATAAGTGTCTTTTTTAATAAAAGGGCAATATGATAAGATCACAAGTTTTCTTGCTAAATCACTAATGTTCCTCTTTAACTTACTAGTACCTTCACCTCTTTTTATTTGTTCATTTTCTTAAAAAATCTCTCAAAAAGAAAATTAAAATAGAAACAGAATGATTATTAGCTAACAAATAAAAATAAATCTTTAAGTGATAAAAATGTTAATCACACACAAGAATGCTATTTGAACATAAGAAAATACCTAATAATAGTGTAATTTAAGCTAGTAATATAATCGTGATAACTTAATGTGTACATTTCATTAGTACTTAAATTTTTTCGAAATTATGATTAATCAATTCTAATGACTAAAAAATCCAAATGAAAGACTTACCAATTGCTGGCCTGTTTCGTCTCTAATCCCAGCAGCAGCAGATGCATAATTAACTCCTCTCAATACATCCTGACCATTAGCTTGGGCATACGGTTGAGGATAATCATCGAATCCCAATTGCTCAGCTGCATCAATAAACATCATTATCACACTAATTAATATGACGTTTGTTTTAAATCTAAATGATAATGCTTAATTTTGAACATTTACATTGATTAATAAATCATATCTTCGCATTTTCTAAAATGTTACTGAGTTCAATGTGGAATATTATTTTTAAAATTTATTACAAATCACGTCTCAATCAGTGTTATCAATATTTTTGATTAATTCTTACTCAATTTGTCTTCTTTTATTATTTATATTAAATATATAGCCCTTTCCACTTTTATCTTTAATTATAAAATCGATCATAGCCCAATTAGGAGAAAAGTTTGCATAAATTATTTTCCAAAATTTATTTGCTAATGACTTCATAAATTTATAATTTGAAGTGTAGAAAATGACACCTAAGATGTTACGGAGTAGTATTAATTAGTCAAGCATCCTTAAGGCTGTGGAACCCTTGCATGTGCTAAAACAAGCTGTTAAATTGAAAGGCCCACTTAATAGTTATCAGTTATCAACTCACTCTAAACTAATATTGAGAAATTATACAACCTACTGTGAAATAATACATATTTTTAGTTGTACATAAATTCTTCAATGCTTGATTTAATTTCAACGTAGACAAAAATCAAGGGTTCATTACATTTAAGTCTATTAAAAATATCACTTAATATTGGTGTCACTTGATCAACACCTCATGATTTTAATAGGTCAAAAAAGACATTGACAAAGTAAGTTAAATAAGTTGAATAATAATGCATTTCATAAATTAGAATTCAAACTTTGACACTTTTATGAATCACCAAAACATTTGACGGGAATATTTTCATTAACATAGTGGTTAGTTTACCGACATTCAGTAAATTTAAAGAGTGTAGTACATAAAATCCAACTCAAAGGCTTACCAATAACATCAACCGTAGTTTTTCCATTACTAAACCTTCCGGTCGGTCCAGCCGGAAAATCAATACCATAAGGCATGTAATTGGCTCTAGCCAAAGAAGCAATATTATTGTTATTGCCATTATCAACCAATGAATCTCCAAATACAAAGTAACAAGGCACTTGAGGGTCTCCATTTACCCTTCCCATAGCATTTACCACAAATATTACTAAACAAAATGACCACAATTTCTTCAACTCCATAGCTAAAATTTCCCCAATTGACAAAACAAAAATGTTATACAATTGGGAAAAACTATATATTATGCTAGAGTAATGTAGAAGAAATGTGGTGAATAATAATATTGTGTGACAAAAATGAAATAAAAGGGAAAAGTATATATAGAAGAAGAAAGAAGAAATAAAGTAAATGAAGTTAGTTATTAGGTGCATTAAATTTACGCGGACAAAGGTGTGACTACTAAAAAAAAATGTACATACATATTACTGAATTATAAGATATGATCAGAAGTGCATGAAATAATATTGGCTTGGTAATTATTTGATGAAGATTGGAATACCCATGCGTTGACAAATTTTAACATTTCAACGTAAAACTAGTGGTTAAAATTTACTGCATGATATGGTACATACAATTATTAGTACTGCATGGAGTAGCACCATGCTTGCTGCACCATTTTTTTTACCCATTCGATGGATCATATTGACTTACTACTAAATTAAACGTAACGTATACGTTGTTGCAGGGATGGTAGAAGAGATTGGTGTTTTGACTAATAACGGCATAAATTTTAGCAGCGTATACAAACGAGTTAATGTAAGATTACTACATAAAATTTGTAAATATATTAATATTGTGATTAAGTAAGATAATATTCTTAAGAGTTATATTCCTATTCATCCCTAGGATTAAGTTGTATACTTATGTATTCTTCAAGTGTGAAACTTTGAGTAACGGCAAAGTACTCAGTTGTACATGATAGCACAACCTTTAGAAACAAATTATTATTTTTCTCTCGGATTTGGTTCCGATCCATCGACAACCCTATTCTTTATCATTACTTAATAGCCGGCGGGCATCTCCATTGTGATACTATGGTGAATGATGCCTAGTCTCTTCTATTACTATCCATCGGCAAGACGGCAACCCTATTCTTTATCTTTTCCTTACTTTATAGCCGGTAAGCATCTCCTAACCACAACCTTGCATGACACCCGCAACCATATCTTTAAACCCAAATCTATTGGGAGGCTTCCCAAAGTTTTTACTTATAAACAATCAATAGATAAACTAGCTAGGTTGATTAGTTACAAATGATGGTAATTCGTTTTTCATAGTTTGTACATACAACATACCTTCTTGCATTCACAAATTAAATTCATAGTTATTTTTTTAAGCGCAACTTGTTGGTTTAAGGTTTCATCACATACATACTCTTGAATTTAAACCACAAACCAAACACAGATTGCTACTCTACAACCTTGATAATAATATTGTTGCAAGACACATTGCCGTTCATGTGTGTCGTATTTTCCTCTTGAACAATCATCTTAGCATGTTGTTACTCCTTTCATTATATGGTATATTTCATGTAACAATGGGGTACTTGTTCTTTTACTTAGTGAATAATCCCAATAAATGGCCTGCTGTTTTCACCTTTCATCAAATCATCAATTGTGTATAATGATCGATGAAAGGTGTTTGTGGATTGTGATTTTATGTTGATATATTAGTGGTCTTTATGTTGATAAAAATCAATTTAGAGACTAGTGTTGGATTTTTAGGCGACTTCTTTTCACTCTAGTTATACACTCCACTTTTAATCAAACATTGTGATTCACAGATAAATCATTTGTCCCATTTTTCATGTTCCATTTGTGTTCCACTTAATATTATTGGTTGTAATAATTACAAGGTCTCACTTCTCAAATTTTAAAAGGCAAATAAATATTTTAAGAACCAATCATATTTAATGGAACACCAGTGGGACACAAAATATGGGACAGATGATTTTCTCCCGAAAAAAATATAGCTACGTGAGGCATTATTTATTAGATGTGCCTTGGTACATATACATTTTTAGCACCAATTTTTGTATTTTTTTACCCTTATCTTGCATAATTATAAATAGTTAATTAAAGTTGAAAATGTGCATTAAGATGCATGAACTTATTGAAATATTTGGAGAACTGATGAAGTAATAATTTTGGGGTAGAGAAAGCCTCATCAAAAATCGCAATTCAAAAGTCACCAAGTAGTAGGTGTCAACCATCTACAACAATTGTATTTCATGAGTGCATCGTAAAAACCACAACATACACACAATTAAAATAGATAATAGGTCTTACAATCTTTTATTAGCGTTGCATTGCTTTTTTTTTTTTTTTTCAAAACATTAGCGTTGCATTGCCAGAAACATATACTTATTTATATATATATATATATATATATATATATATATATATATATATATATATATATACTGAATTGAGGATAACCTAATTGTTATGAACACTAGTTACGTACTGAGATATTTTCTTTAGGTTACATATAATTTGTGATGAAAGATTCACGCAATCATAGAAGATATTTGAAAACTCTTGCTCCATTTTAAATTCTTTTGGTTGCATATTAGGCCATCACACGGAGTTGATATATAATTATACGTCTAAGGACCTGTTCACATTTACTGAACTTAGCTAAATTGAACTAAACTGATTGGAACTGAACTGAACTTAGTGGAGCTGAACTGAACTGAACTGAATTGAAATGAATGTTTTATGAGAGTGGGAAATTAGGAGCTGAACTGAACTGATTGGAGCTGAACTAAACTGATTGGAGCTGAATTGAACTGAAATTAAGTAAATATGAACAGACCCTAAATACAAATCTTTTCCTATACAGTAAATTATCTTACTTACATTTATGTAATAAGTTTAGGATACAAATTTTACACAAGACAATCCTAATTTCCACGCATACCAACCTTTTATCTAACAATAATAAATAAGTAGTTCCTATAAAAATAAAATAGTAAAGACAATAATCAATTAATTAATAACCTAAAGAAACTTAATTCAACAACTGCGCCACCATCTTCAACCCTTAGAAGTTAGAGACAAAGTCAACCAATATTGCCTGCTCCTCACAATGGTCCTCACCATTACACCGTATAGCCAGTTTTGTCACCAATATTGCCTGCTCCTTTGACTATTTCTTCTTTGATAAAACTCTAATATTACACTTTAGCCACTATATTACTATTCCGTTTATTAAGTTATTCTTATTACTTATTCCGTTTGAGGGTGATTTTGTTTTTGATTAAGCATTACTCATATATGTTAATTTCTTTAGAACAGTAATTCACAAGTTTATGGTGTGGTTTATGAAGAAATCTTGGGCTGGGTGAGATCAGGTATTTCTGCGATAATGATGACATAAGTTTTAGTTAAGTAATTATCCATAATGGACGACTTGGACATAGTCAGTGGTCATACATACATACATTTAGACTTGGGGTTTGTTTAGTTCATCATCATATTTTTACTTATTTAGTTTGATATGACATGATTCAATGTGATCTAAATTGGTTTGATCTGACCAAGCTTTGACCTTATATGAACAATCATCTATGAGAAAAAAAATATATCTAATTGGGTCTTATTAGATTCATAATAATGTGTTTTTTTATTAATTAATATGTAATTTTTATTACATTGTTAATTACAAAATCAAAGATTTTTAGTGATATAAAACAATAAAGTATGTTAAAATTATTTTTTTCTAATCAAATATGAACTTATTTTTTTAAATCTGATTTAAAATTAAATCTGATCTGAAATAAGTAAAAATAAAGTGAATTTAACATGACCTTGGTGGTTGGATATATATTGCTCTTCTTCAAAGACACATAGTAAGATAACCTATTATGCATCCAAGTTTATATGAAAAAACCTTAATGTTGACGAGAAAAAAGATAAAGTGTTCGAACATAGAAAAAGGTAATAGAATCGAATCTAAATTTGAGAGAGTACCTTAAGTAGACTGATTAATGATATATATTAGAATGGAATACTAGCTTAAAAGTGTTTTGGTCAGCATGACATCAGTTAATTATCACAAGCAAGTTAGTACACAAGTAGTCAACCCATCAATTAGTAGCCTCCATAACCCTCTTTTATAGTCTTATATGTACACAAACACTCAATTACTAGTCTCTCACTCTTAATATCTACTACCCTTTACCCTAGCACCTTAAATGAAATTGTGGCCACTATTTATAGGTAGAATGACTTTGTTATAAAAAAAAACTTAGCTTTGACTGGTTCTACACTTCTACTTATGTTCCCTTTTGTTAGAATGTACGGCTACTCTTTAAATTTTTGATTGGGTGAATGGCTAGGTGATACAAGAGCTAGAAATTTGATGAACTTAAAGACGCAGTGAAAGTGAGAATAAAGTATTAAACCCTTATACTTCCTTAGTTCATGAAAAAAAAAAAAAAAAAAAAGAAAGAAAGAAAGAAATTGTTGGGCGTTGTTCATATAAGTAAAATAACTTTGTTATAAGCATCAGGTCAGACACTAGTTTTTACTACTTCTATTTGTATTCTTTTGTTTTTCTTGTATAAGAATGTCCTATTTCTCAAGTCTTTGATTGGGGGTGAGGTAATAAAAGAATGAAAAAATTGGTAACATCGAGAGTATATACAGGGTTGAACCCTTATATATACTTTCATTTTTTGAAGGTAATGTTATATATAGGCCTAAGCGATAATAATAAGCATTTAATATATTTTCCAATTTGGTATTAAGGTCCCGTTTTCTTCATCTTATTTTTGCTGAAACAAAATTATATTTGCTTAACTTAAATTATTTTTACTGAACTTAAATTAATTTTACTTAACTGAAATTATTTTTACTGAACTGAAATTATTTTTACTGATTTTTTATTATAATTATTCTTTAAGAAAACTGAATTTTACTGAATTGAACTTATTTTCACTAAACTGAAATTATTTTTACTGAACTGAAATTAATTTTACTGAACTGAACTTATTTTTGCTGAACTGAAATTATTTTTACTTAATATTATTTTTTTTAAGATGAAGAGAACAGGGCCTAATTTAGGAATGTATGACAAAATCACACGCAAATCAGTGTAATCAATGTTAAATTATCATTTGTTTTTTTTCCTTTTATGGCTTCTTATAATGTATAAACATTTTCCATTTTTAAGATTTGATATTTAAAAAGTGTATCAAGACAATCAAATTGATAAAAGACGGTCAAATAATATAAATAATGTCAATTTTCAAACGTTACCATTAATAAAAATGGAGTATATATTTTATAATTCAAGATGGATTTAAAATAACCACTCAAATGACAGAAAAATAGTACAAATTTAAAGAGATCGACAAGGAGTTGGAAGGAATGATCAACACATTTAATAAAATTGAAACGATGTATATATTGTTGTCCTCAATTTCACAAAATTCAACAAAGTCCACATTCTGCATATATAGCCAATCACCCAATTATTATTTTGTCATAATAAATTACAAAATTAAAAACTCGACAAAAAAAGGTATAATTGTGGACTTTCGAAGCAAAGAAAGTACTATACAACTACATTTTTTGGGGTAGGGTCTTGATTTCTTGATTTAAAAGCGTGTGTGTAAAGTTGTTTGTAATAAGTAACCTCCTATCCTCCATATCTATCTAATAGTTGGATCCATTCAGTCGTATTTATTGCATCAGCCGACTATAAACTATAGAGTAACATGGTATATGCATGAAATTGATGATGATTTATCGTCTATAATTGGTAACTTAATGTGCACTTTCATTGAATTCTAATTGGATTTTGCTGGATAAAGCTGGCTTTCTTTTTGGCGTTGATCTTATCGATATAGCAGCTCATGCATCATACGACCTTTTATATCTAATTTGCTCATTCGGATTAAAATTTGCTATGGTTGATATGAGCAAACTGTCTTATGTAGCTTCTTTGCTCATTTGAATTAAAAGAGCTAAAAACAACAGAATCGATAAAGAATTTGAATTATAAATGTTTAAACTTAATTGAGTGCAATAAAACACAACATTTGTTGTAAGGTGAAACATTTTATTATCAAGGTTGAATTATTCAACATGTTTATGATGGTGATGAACTTGATATTAGTGATATGTAAAAAAAATATTGCTTGTAGAAATTGATTAATTTGATTTTATATATTATCATATAAATGAACTATGAACCAAAAGTATTTGCTAATTTCGCGTAAATGAGCAAATATGATAAACGGTTATACATTGCAAGGCACAATTGATTGCATGATTAAATTGCGTTGAAATAGTCCTAGATGGGTACATGTATGTCCCTTCTTACTATCACAGAATGTGTATTAAGCTTGACATATTTTACTAAAAAAACATACAATAAATAATACGCATCACTTCTTTATTTTAAAAGATATTTGTGTACTTATTATATTATATCTTGGGTGTGGTATTGAGAGCTATATCATTATGAAGGTTATTTTTTAAGGTGCTGGACATGTGGGGAACTAAAAATAATACCTATAGTAGTATGTCATTGGAAAAATTCAATTCAAGAATAGTGATATTGCTGTTCTATGCACCCAATCACAATAAAGTTTTGTGCTTGCCTATATGTCAAATTTAATTGGTGATGTTCTATGAATTCAAGTTATATGATATCATTTAGGTTAAAACTTACATAAAATTTACATTAAACATGCTCATAATAGGGGTGAATTTAAAATTATTCTTAGAAATGATAAATGGAGTGAACCAGCACCACCTAAATCTACTTTGCCACAAATTTTATCTTTTTGTTGAGAATATTGAAAAGTTTAATGATTGGTAGTATTCAACTAATTAATGTTACAACTTTTGTTTAAAAAAAAAAAAAAAGGTGTTTAGAGAGCTACAAGGATAGATGGTGATGACAATCGATTTCAGGATCACCTGGAAGGGCTGGAACCGGGAGGAGAGCTCTAACAACTTGAGCTATCCCTCACTCTCCAAAAAAAAAAAAAAAAAAAAAAAAAAAAAAAAAAAAAAAATCTAATGTTACAACTATTTATGCTGTTAGAATACATTACTAAAGGCTAACATAATCACTAATTAAGATATATATGAAATCCTTGATACTAAATTACTCATTACGATTTAGATAACTAACTAGGGTAAGTCTTGTATGTGGCTAGCTAGCCACACGGCGTGACCACATTTGTTTATAAGATTAATCTTCATTTATATATATGATTAACCTCAATTTTTCATAAGACTAACCCAATGTTTTCCATAAAAGTAACTGAAATTCATTATACAATTATAATCAAGTAATTTAGAAATAAGTAACCTCATTTTTTCATTCGAGTAACCCTATTCTTTCGTTTTAAAAAAAGAAGGAATAATTCCACTTATTTAAAAGAGTAACCTCTTTTTCTCATTTAAGTAACCAACATACGTTTAGATAACCTCATTTGCTCATTACCATAACACCTTATTATTTAAATAATTGCCTTATATGATTATGTGAAGTGGTCACACCATGTGGCTAGCCACATATAAGACTTTGTGAACTAGGTGTTAGTTTTGAAATCCGAGTATAGATCAGGCACTAACTAGTTATAGTATTATAAAGGAGTATTAAAGGATGATCTATATTGTTAGTAAAATATATAGGAAGGAAATCATTAAGGTACATATGTTAATATTTAATAGTAACATTGTTTTTGTACACAAATGCACCACGACAAGATAATTTGATCTACATTGTTAGTAAAATATATAGGAAGGAAATCATTAAGGTACATATGTTAATACTTAATAGTAACATTGTTTGTGTACACAAATGCACCACGACAAGATAATTTGATCTATATTGTTAGTAAAATATATAGGAAGGAAATCATTAAGGTACATATGTTAATACTTAATAGTAACAATGTTTGTGTGCACAAATGCACCACGACAAGATAATTGAATTTGTGACATATTATCATACATAAGCTCTCAATCTTTACCACGGTCACAACCTTCTAAATTAGTAAACAACAAAAGTATAGAGGAGATGCATGATATCTCTATATATATCAAATACTATAATCCCCTAATCTACTTGGTTCTATTTTCGACTTCAGTCAAATGAATAAGATAAACATACTTCTATTAAATGTTGTCATCCCTGCGATATAAATATAATTTTTTATTCATTTGTATGAGTAACCTCATTTATTTATACTTGACTTCATTTTTTACTTAAAAGTAACTCAAATTCATCATACAATTCATATTAAGCCATTAAAAATAACAAGTGGCCCCAAAGCCATTTGTTTATTTGAGTAACACTTTTCGTATATTTGACTAATGAAAGAATATCTTAACTTGTTAATAAGATTAACTCCATTTTCCCATTGATTTAACCTCTTGAATATCATGGTAACCCCATTTACTCATCATCATAACCCTTAATATTCAATTAATTACCTTAGATGTGAAGTGCGGTCACACCATGTGGCTAACCACATATAAGAATTCGTGAAAAAACGAAACATATCTATAGTATTTACTATGTATGATCTTTAATCGTGTTTTTGGCAACAAATATTAATCATCAATTTCTCTCGAAATAATTATCAACAAATTAATTAATCTAGCGCAACCCACCCGATTATTCATTATTTATGTAGGATCTAGATTAAAAATGGTCGTACTCAATGTACAGCCGCCATGCCCGGCTCAGGGGAACTTTAGAGATTACAAGTCTTTTTCTCACTAATTAATGTCACGTTTTTGTTATTAGAGAGCTGTCTAAGTCATTACTATAACTGTGATTGATTAACTTTTTGCTCGATCATATCTTTGTTCATGCAAAACAGCTTTGTTTTTTCTGTCAAAAGAATAGACTTTGCCTTGACAACCCTCAATTATTTAGGGGAGACTTAATACTACTACCACATCCCTTACTATTTGCTTTATTTACTATGATTGTAATTTACTATTTTCGTTTCTTTATATTTGTAACAAATGAATTTTTTATGTCTCACATAAAATACACCTTACAAATAAAAAGAAACATAAAAAATAAGTTTAGTTTTCTTTCCAAAAAAAAAAAAAAGAAAAGGTAAGTCTAATTTTGATGATTTGGTCATGAAGGTTATACCTATCACTCTTGCATATTTGAGTTCAACTTATTTAATATATCACTTAAAGTTATTATGTATAATCTTAGTTCGAATTATTCTACTTGATGAAGGATTTAGATCGATTATAGTTATTCACGCTATAATCATTTACGTGCTCATATTATTTTGATTTGTGACCACAACAAATTGTATCTGTGTGTGACTCGATCTACAAACGAAATTAAAGTGAGCTCAAGATGTCATGTATATAATGTGATCACCTCAATACATGAATGAATGAATCTCATTATAGGACATTTTCATAAACGAGATATATTAAGACCTAAAGGTGATTGGTATATTAAGACCATTTTTGAGTGGCTAGGAGATATTTCGTAATTTGAAAAAATTGGATAAAATTTCAACCAAGTACAAAGCAAAGGGTAGAAAAATTATATCGTTGATGGGACAATGTTGAAGAATAAAATCAACATTGGCATTTATAAGCATGTGATTCTAGAGAACACCGAAATCAACACCAGTGATTGATCAATCAAGTTCCTATGTCCATTGCCTTAGCTTTAAATTCATATGCTTCACCCACCACATGAAATATTAAATACTTGACCAACCAAAGATTTTTATACAAAATTTAAACCAATTTTGTATGATGTATAGTGTATTACTATCATACTATACTTTCTGGTCTACTATTTTTGTTGGTTAATCTTGATGTAAAATCTATTACAAATTGCAATCTATGTTTATTTATATTTCTAATCTTTGTAGCTCTCTTTTTACATGCTCACAAAGATAAATAAATTTGAAATAAATAACATTATATTATTATGATAATTGGTTCATATTTTTATGTTTGTATATTTGCTTTTTGCAGTGCAATAGTATAGCTAAAATATCTCATATTATACTATGTAATAAATTATATAAATTACTTATTTGAAAACTAAAATTAATGACAAGCCTAATAAGATCTCTTATGACCATATTTTAAAGTATAGAATATTAGAATATCATTAAATTATTAGATTTCATTTGCGGAAAAATTTCCCAGAATAATTCGACTTTTGGGGCGTCCGTACAAAATAATCCCAGCTTTGAATTACTTTTAAATAATCTGAGCTTATAGCCAATTTGCTCCCAATGATCCCAAGTGACCTGTAACCGATTAAGTAGTTACTTTTTTTTAATTAAATTTAATTTACACGTGTCATCACATGCGTGATTGGTCAAAAAAATAAGTTTTAATTTTAATTTTATTCTAAGAAATGATTATTAATAATTAACATTAATTAACTATTTTTTTACTAAGAAAAACTAAAATTAACCCAAGACCCTAGCCCCACAGCGACCCCCGGGACTATTGGAAGCAGATTGCCTATCAAGGTCGAATTATTTAAAATAATCCAAGGTGAGATTATTTTGGGCGGACGCCTCAAAGGTGGGATTATTCCGGGCTATTTTTCATTCATTTGCCATGGTAAAGTTAATGATTTCAAATGGGACAAACATTATCAAAAATTGGAGGGGTACAAATTTCTCCACTCTGCTCCCTACCCCTCATTACATTAAGTTGATACCATTTTGATATGAAGCTAGTCCAATGTATTTGGTAAGAATTTTGACTATTTGGCAGAAAATATTGTAACAGAAGAAATATAAGCTAATGATTGTTTAATACACCATTTTATTATCTTCAAATTCAAAACAAAAAAAAAAAAAAAAAAAAAAAAAAAAAAAAAAAAAAAACAACAAATTTCAACAAGTTAATTGGAGAGGGAACAAGATTTGAATAAATGTAGGAGGAAATTGATTGTTTATTAATCGATGCATGAGATGTATAGTCAGTAGAATTGTAGAAGGTATATACATCTCACGTTTAGTTACTCCTCCTATAGTAGGCTGGCAAAAGCTAACCCGACACGAAAAAAATGGGTTAGAGTTGAGATTTTTAACCCAAAAACTTAAATGGATTGAAACAAACCTGATCTGAAAAATAAATGGGTTAGGTTAAGGTTGAAAATTCCAAATTGAAAATGACCCACTTAACCTGAAATATTTTTGGGTCGGCCGAAAAATTATATAGCCATTAGGGTTGTACACAGTTTGGTGATAGCTCGCTATTTTGTATGATTACAGAGTGGTTTCTAACGTTGAATATGTGAGACATCGATGCATTAACTCATTATTCATTCTATTTTTATGCATTTTTTTTTAGTATTATGTGTTTCACGAGGTTGTTATTGTTTTTTATGATATTTTAGGTCCAAAGAATGCACTATGAAGCATCTCGGGAAGCATGCAAAGAATTTTAAGCAATGAGGAGATGGAGTAAAGCAAAAATAAAGAAAGAAAGGAAAACAAGGCCAAGAAGACCCTGCACGGCCGTGCTAACTCTTGCACGCTCGTGCGGGGGTGTTCCAGATTGATAATTGTCGTTGCCCAGTTCTGCACGGCCATACAACTTCAAGCATGCCCGTGCAGAACCTTGGCACGCCCGTGCCCAACCATGCACAACCGTGCAGGGTGCCTTAATTCAAAACAGAAGGTTCTAATTCAGCATAAGGAGACATGCACGGCCGTGCTGCATTTGGCACGCCCGTGCTGTATAAGCAACAGGCCCATGTCATTTTTGGCATGTCCGTCTTTTTATTTGAAGCACAAATAATTGGGATTTATCACCTAATTACCACACTAAAGCATCCTACACAATGAAACCAAACATCCATAATAATGAAAGTAGCATAATCTAATTGCACAAGAAAGGACTCACTCCAAAACCCCATCTTTTGATAGATGTAAGTAGAGGAAAGAACTCATGAGCATAAAGTGGCCATCAAAATACACATGCAACAATCCAAAGTAAAGCATAATTAAACGAATCCAAGTCAATCAATCATGGCTTGGTTGGGTTTTCACCCAACCCCTAACTAAGGAACTACTCACTAAACATGGTGGAAAACAATCTAACAATTAAATTAAACTAGGAGAGAGATTAGACAAGGATGGATTGAACAAAAACAATTAACAAAGATTGAACAAAAACTAAGATTAATTAAAGACAAAATCAGAAAATTAAATAACAAAGGAGAGAAAAATAGATTACTAAATGATGCTTCAAGACTGAGAATAATTGTTGATGATTGGGTTTTTAGAAATCTAAACTAAGGGGGAGAAAAACTATGCACTAACTAAGATAATAGGCTTAAGAGAGAAGAAGATCCGTCCAAATGAGATCAAGGGAGGTATTTATAAGACCATGTAGACACCTAGAAATGTCTCCCTAAAACCAAACCTGATGATGAACAACCTTTTACCACCATTATTGGTCGGGTTGAGTATTTAACCTTTAGAGTGCTTAATCTATATTTCCATTCAATACATTTTATAAACCAATCAAATTCCTAGCTCATTTCCCCAGTGGAGTCGCCAAATTGTAGGCGTCGTTCGAATTGCGCCTACGTTAAGTATGTTGTGAATATGCTTGGCACTCATAGGAAGAGTGAATTGACATATGATTAGGGACAACGATTAGGGACAAGGAAAGTAAGAGCCGCCAACAAGTTTTTAAGAAACTTGTAAACCGTTCACGAATCATAAAAGGCAACCACGAATAAAGGGACAACAAAAGGCAACAACGATTGACCCGTGAAGATTACACCCCATGAGATTACTAACTCCATATGATTCGGAACCACGAAAGGAGGATCGGGAATGATGGTATGAAGTGAGTCGTGGTGTCACATTCACCCGTATTGACTTCTTCTCGATTCTTATTGTGAAAAGAATTCCTGCGATCTCAAAAGCATACAAACAAAGATTCAATTTGCTCCAAAATATTATTTGGCTAAATTGGTTGAATATTAATGCAACATATAATTCTATAATATTGTGATCACTTGGTTAAACAACAAAAATTAAAAAAGGAACCTAAACCGGTTGCCCAACTTATCATATTAGTCGTGATTTTCAATTATATATTCCATCTAACAAGCAATATGGTGATTATAATAATCAATTGAATATAAATTAATATTGAAAGCACTTTAACAATAATAACGTTAGTCAAATAAAATAAAAACACACATATTCATGATACTAGCAACAAAGAATAATAATAAGAGTAATTAAATGATTAATTACTCACTTTCCGCGTTTCCTTGAATTGCTACATCATGAATAAATTGTTAGTAACTTCAATAAACAATAAATCAAATGAAAATTAAATTCAAAAAAAGTAGAGTTGATTTGGTCCAAACTCTCAGTTAATTATACCTTTCACGCCTTAATTTAAGGACGGAACCTCGCGTGTTGTATGGACTCCTTAGAGTACTTAGGGGAAGTATTATGGAAAAATAAGGAGGTTAGAAATTAGGTTAAAGAGGGAGAAAAGAATAATTTTTCGTGTAGAGAGAGAGAGAATGATTTTTTTGGTGCCCCAAGCTGCAGAAATGAGGTTCCTATTTTTAGGGAAAACGAGCAAAAGGAACACACGGAACCCTAAAAAGAGAAAAACCCTAAAAAATAATGCCACGACACGTCAGTGGCACGCCGCGACACAACAAGAAATCCCGTGACACGGGGGAAAATAGTGTGATACAGGTGAGGATTTCTATTTTAATTCCTGAAATTTATTTTGGCAATGATTTAGAATGAGCGGATGAGACTCGATAAGTTATAAGTATTTCATGTGCGTAATTTTGATTAACATTATTGTCATATGCATAAAAAAATGGTCCTCATTGAAAAGACCATCCGAATGAGTAAAAAAAAACATAGGATTTTCACACGTAGGAAATTTGAGAAATATTTTCACAACTAAAATCGAAATAATACTGCGAAAACTGAAAAATTCTAAAAACACAGAAAGCTATTGAGGCATGTAGGAACTAGCGCTGAGAAAACAAAGCCGTCGCCAATGATATGGCTCTGTCGCCAGGCGACAGGGCTATATCCTGGCAACAGACTCTATTGTCTCGCGCCGTGTTCTTCCAATATAGAGCCAGAATCTCTGCCTTCTTGTTTTGACTAGTTCTAGCACTGTTTTGCTCGATTCTACTTTCAGATTGAGTTTTTCTCTCTTTTCTGAACCCATATGTGTTCTACATATGGTCGTAACCCTCTGGGGGTTCATGCTCCATCTACCCAATCGGACGCTCCTGGCAACGACGAGTACATCCGAGTTTGTGAATCCACCAAACTGTGGAAGCAAGTTTAACTTGTGGGGTCCCATGCATACGCGCCAACCCTTCCGAAGGTAAGGCTTCCGCGCGATGCATCTGGACTCATAACTATGGAACCTTTTTTACTAACCCGTATCCTTGAACTTTAGAGAACTAGAACCATGATTAGGTTGCAAACTCATTGCATCATATTGTGCTTACTTGACTACTTGTGCATTCTTTGTTTGTGCATAACCTATATCGGCTATATGTGTTTACACTAACCGTTTGTTTGACTTGTGATTGAGTCTAAATAAACTAATTAATGACTAAAAGGACTTTGCTTAATTAATGAATTAATTCGAGTAATTTGAAGGCTATTAAATTAATCAAACCGACTTAGTACGACTTTAGGCCTGTCCCTTTAGAGTAAAAATATTGGAAACAGTCCCAGACTAACGTTCTAGTCATGGCGCAGAAGTTTGGACTGCGGCGCCAAAACTGCTGTGCAACGCCTGGCGCTGCACTTCAGTGTGCGGCGACAGTCCTGTTGCTTTGGCGACAGTTCAGTTTTTTTTGCTCGAGTCATCATGACGAGTCTAATAAAAGAGTTTACTAATCAGTTTGACCAGCTTATAAATGACAATAGCCATATTTAGTCTTTAATTGAGTCTAAGCACTTAGTCTCATGGTCATACACAAGAGTCAAAGCATGTCACTTGCAATCACTAGTCTTAGCACACACTTTGTGAATATGTCACCATGACTATGTCTTAGGTTCATGCATGAGTCGTTTTTCCTTCATATGAGTTGAGGGTCCATTCTATATCTAATCTCTTCCATGTTCTCTTCCCATCTATTGCATGTTAAATTGAGCTTGAGCCAAAAATAATATAAAAGCTCACCCCTAACTTCCTTTTCCACAACACTTGATCAAGGAGAGAAGAGCATTTAACCAAGACAACACTTTTGATAAATCATCCCTCTTGTATAAAACAAAAAGGGTTATAATAATGGCCGGCAAAAAAGAAATTTTCTTAAGTAAACTAGTGAAAACTCGTCAAGTCTGAAAGAGGACGTTCAGGAATTACGAGATATTGTTGTCATGCTTATGGGTGCAATAGAAGGACTAAGAGATTGGATAATGGTTATCGAACAACGTTCTCATTGTCAACACCATAGAGGCCATGATCACACCACCGAAGGATGTTTCACCCTCAGGGATCGCGTTCAAGACCTCATTGATTCAAATCTTCTTCGTGTTCCTCCATGCAACAAGAAGGCCAAGATTAATAACAATAACAACAGTGGCTGGAAAGGAAAGAAGAACGACTATCCTCCTTCCGAAAACACCTACTCTAGTAACAGTGTCGGTACTCTTAACTTTAATGAAGCCTTAACCATGGATAATCGAGGACTTAGAAAGCAACTAAGAAAGGATTACCCCTATTGGGATTAGCTACGATGTTGCTTTCAATCGACTCCATGCCAAAGGACTCATTACTCCCATTAGACCCATTCAAGATCTCCCACCTGAGAAGTGATTGTCTAGTTGGAACTCAAATACACACTGCAAGTACCATCAAGGTAGTGGTCATACTACAGAGAGATGTTGGAAGCTAAAGGAGGCAATCCAATATTTGATCGACAATAACAAGCTTCTTATACTTTCAGTCGGCAAGAAGACCAAGTGATGAGAAAGCACAAGACAAGAGGCGAGTTTCAACGACAAGATTTCGTGACCTCTTTTTCTATTTCTTTTTTGTTCCTTTTCCCAATAAGTCTAGCATAGAAACCTTTCATTTTTCCTTAGATTTACTTTGCAGGATTGTTCTTTCTTTTCCCTTTTTAATAAAATAAGCATTTTATCTCTTATGATCATTGCATTGTTAAAAAAAAAAAAAAAAAAAAAAAAAAAAAAAAAAAAAAAATCCATGTCGAACTAAGCACAAGGTATACCCATGATTAGAGGCACCCCTTGTAGCCATGATATATCATCTTCACCCTTTCAAATATACAATCCTTCCTTCATAACGATTGATCTTTCTTTCTTCAACCCACATCTACCTGACCTTGGGATGGGATAGTGTGCAACTTATGCAATTTTCAAAGAACAAAAGCTTGAGTGATTCAAAAGAGTAAAATAGCAAAAATAAGCAAATAATAATAAAAGTTTGCAAAAGGGCAAGTGTTCCAATGTCTTTGATATGAAAATATCTTTTATAAGAACATGTCTCGGATTGCGTTTCTTATCGAGTGCTCGGTATCGTGCCTAAGAAACATGAATGTTAAGTGAGTGATAGACCGCATGATCGGGATTGCCCACACTTATCAAAATAAAAAAAAAATCCAAAAGCAAAAAAAAGAAAGAAAAAAAAATATAAAACATAGAGCTAAAAAAGTGTTAAAAGCCTCAAGCATGAAAATATAAAGTTTCAAAAACAAGTTTGCACAACTTGGGAGGCTTATCTAGGGTCTTGAGCCTGTATCCCTTTCTTCTTCAACCTTTAGCCTAACTACGTTACAACTCTAAAAAAGACCTCTTTGAGGTATACAAACACTTGTGCGAGGTTTGGCTAGAGTTACGTTCGGCCTGATTCCTAACGGATACGTAGGCAACCTCACAATGAGGTGCGACCGTAATGAAAATTTATTCATATTCAAATTCACTCACACCATGATCATATCAAGGGATCTCCAATGCTCATCGCTATCCAATTAGAGCTAGACTTGGGGGCTTGATCCTTACTTCATTAGCCTACCAAGCCTAAGAGTCACCATCTTTTGACTCTTTTCAAAATATTTTTCCACACAATTAGCCTAGTCTTAGTGTCACTTTCACACACTGTACGGATACATGACCAAATAGTCCTTCCCTTAGGAACCCTTTGTCATGAAATCTTAACACAACGTTGAAGCATACTTTGTCATATCAAAATCACTTGTCATAATCATCGTTGTATCACAAAGTATGAAGTGCTTAGCCTCCATGCCTAAGTTACCGAAATGCTTTCAAGATAGCCTAAGATATTGCACCCCAAGATACAACATCGACGCGTATAGTTTCTTAAACTCATTCAACATGCATCGTAACACTTTATTCTTGTCTTTTTCATATCCTTCTTTTTCGGGAGAAAGTCGGTACCCTCCACAAAAATAACGGAAATTTTTTGCTTTTTTCGAATCACTATAATGCATACACAAGTCGTGAACATTGAGTCATGTCGTGTCTTATCACTTTGAATGGAGTCTAACACGTGTTAAATGCTTTGAGTCGAGGCATGACAAGTCATATGCATCAAAACACATTAAATATTATGCAATGAGTCGAGCAACACTTAGCCTTAGGTCAACCCTAAGATAATTAAAAGATGAGCAAAGTCCTATATTCCAAAATATAAATGCTGGTACATTCCAGTAAACAAGAACATTCCCAGACTTTTTTCAGAAAAACCGCGAATATAAACCTGACTCCAGCGCTAGACGACAAGGCTGTCGCCTGGCAACAAAATCTGTCGCCTGGCGACAGACCGAGAACGCGACGACAATATGTTCTAGCGAGCACCGATGCAGCGACGAGATACGTAGCCCCCATATTCAATTATGCGGACCTCATGCAGCAATTTCGGGTTCCTTGGTATGCTAGTTAGCCCCTATAAGCAAATTGACATGATTAGTAGTCAGCTTGATTACAATCACAGTAAGTGATTGACCTGACGACGATCTTCTTACTTAGATTAAGCGCCTAAGTATTGGCCCATTACAAGCACCAAAGCACTGGTTCAAAAGCAAGCGTGGATTGCCGTACTCCTTCTTTACCTGGAAAATTTTTCCAAAGTTCGGATTGTCATATATTCACGGAAACCTATGGCAAAATTTCCCAAAGGATTGTCGTAGGTCTCTATTCATCATAAATTTCGGCAAAGGTTCCTCAATGTGGATTGTCATTCATTTCAGTAAGTGGCAAATGTTCCCGAAGCGGATTGTCGATCGGCTCTTTTTTGCAAATGTTCCAATGCGCGGATTGTCAATTGTGGCAATATTTTCCTAAAAGAATTGTCGCATAGTATTGGCAAATTTCCAAGGTGGACTGGTCAATTGTAGCAAGGTTCTTATGACAGATTGTTACGAAGCATTGGCAACTTTTCCCAAAATTGGATTTTGGCAAAATTTCCGAGACACGGATTTTCGCTTCATCGTGGCAACATTTCCAAAGATGGATTTTTACGTGGCATTGACAACTTTCCCTAAATCGAATTGTCATACATCATACAAGAGTTGTATTGACAACTGTTCCTAAAGAAAAAAAGATTGTCATCACCCAAAGTATCGTAATATCGTATTCAAGCATTAAGGATCATCAAGCAGTGGTCTTCGGTAATTTTCTTCGGAATATTACCGCAACAATAATTGAGGATCGTTACAAGGAGAATAGTCTTTGACGGCGTTCCCTAGCTTGCGGAGAGTTGTCACAAACAACTGAAGATGGCTACAAGTTGAGTTATCTTCGGTCGCGTTCCCTAGCTTGTGGAGGATGGTCACAAACGGCAGAGGATGACTACAAGCAGAGTTATCTTCGATGGTGTTTCCTTACTTGCGAAAGACTATCACAGAGGAAATTGGAGGCAGCTACAAGCAAAGCGGTGTTCGAGCGGTATCCCCTAGCTTGAGGAGGTCGTCACAACAATGCAACAAAATCAGTTACTCGAGAGGCGTGTGCTCGATGGTGCAAGATACGCATTTCTTAACTCTTTTATCTATTTAACTAACGCTAGTTTGCAGGTATCGGCGTTACAAGAATGATTTAGGATTGTAGAACGTTCTGAATCATTGTTCATCCCTATCGATACTTTAACTTTTGTTTTCGAAACCTAAGTTTCTCCAAACTCAATCAAAGTGGGGCTTCTGTAAACACCCATTTGTATCTCCCCAACACCAAACCCAGTGATGAATACCTTTCGCATCGAATCATAATCGAATGAAGTGAAAGTGTGAAAAGTCTAGTGTTGCAGTTAGTTTTTATTAAAAATCCTTCTTTTTTATTTCGAAAACCTACTCTATTTTATGAAAATAGCCAGCCCAGTTTAGTTTGGTCCATGATAAGGGTCCAATAATGGTTTAGTTGGATTGGGCTCGAAAAGAGTTTTCCTACGATATATTATAAGCCCAATTCTGATGAATAATGAAGAAATTATGGACAAAATACTAAACTGGGCCCAATTTGGTTCTTACATACGGCCTAATGATTTAGAGGAGGGTCTATTATTATTCCTAAAGCTAGTAGGATTGGTTATAGTCTTCTAGAATCATCTAGATGGTTCTTTATATCCTAGTAGGCTTAGGATTGATAATTGTGTATATGAGTTTCACTTGGAATAAAATAAGTGTTTTATATGAAAATACGATTTTAGCCTTCGTACGGATTCTACGACATAACTATACTGAGAAGTGGATTCCGTGTGGAAAATGTGTTAAATCTCGATTGCATCGCTTGACGACAGGTTCATCGCCTAGCGCTGCAGTGCAGCGCCTGGCGCCAAACTTGTCACCAGGGAACAAGATGATATTTTACTCTATTTGAAACTATAACTCTTTTGTATCGGATTCCGGACTATTTTCCTATAAATAGGGTCCTTGGACTTTCGTTTTGAACCATTCCACAACAATCACAATTTTGTCTTTTTTCTCTTGAGCGATATAGCTTACTTTCTCTCTCTCTTTCGAAACTAGCCTTTTCACAAATATACAATTCCGCATTCACGAGATCTCAAAACATCTAGCCAAGTTCGAAGTTGCTTTTGCCCTAGACGTGAAAGGTTGATACTTTCTGAGGGTCTCAAATCCAGTCTAAACTTTTTCTCTTTCTTTCAATTCTTTAATTTAATTCTTTGATATATTTCATTGAATTTTACTAACTCGTGTATTTTGTTATTAGAAAGAGGTACGAGGATTCAAAGTAAGTAATTAACTTACTGCCTTTTTATTTAAATGTAGAATGCGTGTTTTGATTTGATTGATTCCTGGTATCATATTATGATGTTTTATTGCTTTCTAGAATCATGTTTGGGTTGCCTTTTATTATTTCTAATAGCATGTTAGTGTCATGTTAGGTTTAAAGCTGTGATCTTTATGTTTTAGTGACATGCTAGGATTTGTTATTAATGTTGTTTAGCATCATGCCTAGGATCTTGCTATTGTTATCAAGCTTTGTTCATTAGATTATGATTATTATTATGTTGCTTGATATATATTGTTGTTATTGCTTGACCACGCCTTATATGCATGTTTAAAGGGAATTTGTACTTGAAATCACGCTTGATAAGATAATCAATAATTTGGTTTAAGCTAATATGATTTTAATTCAAGTGATCACCAATAATAGATTTGTTTGTGCATTATAATTCAACCAACATAGATTAAACAGGTGTAGGGTCAATCTATTGATTGCATGTTAGTTAGAAAGCGCACATGAATACGAGTAGAATAAAGTAGAGACCTATTTTATAGGGCGGGTTCTTTCTCTTTTAGATTGGATTCGTACCCTCATCCCCTGAACACCAGTCTTGGTTCTAGTCCTATTGGAGTTAACGATCTCATGGAGCGTTAAGGGGTGTAACCTTAACCCTGTGAACGTTTTACAAGTTCCTAAAACTTGTTGGCGACTCTTTTGCTCTAGCTTTCTTCCCTTTGGACGCCACCATACTTAAGTGTATGATCACAGTGGGGTTCAAGTTTGGGGTAATGGTTGATATTCCCTACACCGATCCTCATTTCATGATTCCGAACCATATAGAGTTAGTAATCTCATGGGGTGTAACCTTCACGGGTCAATTGTTGTTGCCTATCGTTGTCCCTTGATTCGTGGTTGCCTTTAATGATCCGTGAATGGTTTACAAGTTTCTTAAAAACTTGTTGGCGGCTCCCTACTTTCTTTGTCCTTAATCGTTGTCCCTAATCGTATGTTAATTCACACTTCCTATGAGTGTCAAGCATATTGACAACATACTTAACGTAGGCGCACTTCGAACGATGCCTACAGACCCCAAATAAAAAGACAGAGATAACATGTTAACCCTAGATTTAATTGTTAACCCTACTTCTTTAGACCTTTTACTAGTTCATTAGAGCACATCAAGATATTCCAAAGTTGTAACAAGCCCTTTTTCGGTTATAAAATCTCAAATGCTAATCCACCTCCCAAAATAGCTCGGGAATTTCACAAGAGATAACAATGTAATTAAGGTGTGGGAGGCATCCACAAGTTGACCTCTAAAGAATAGAAAATAAAAATTTTGAGGAATTTTCGGGGGAGTTTTTGCTCTCCTTTTTCTTTTCTATGCTCTTCTTTTACTTTTTCGTTCTTTTATCTCTTTTTTTTATTATTTTTCAATACTCATTGCCCTCACCTATTTAAACTGTGAGCAGCTATTTCTTTATTCAAAACATGTGGCTTATTATACTACTTATTACACTTGATACAAGTAGAACCAATTCCCTAATAGAGTTTCATTTCGGGGAGGAGAAGGATGCACATCAAGGGCATAAAGGACAGCAATTTAAATCAAACATATCCTACTTGGGCAAATTTAGACAATATCCTATGCTAGATGTGCAATAGATTATTCATCGGTTTTCATTTCATAAACACTAATGCAATCAAGATTAATAATTCTCTAAAATGACCCCAACTCTTGCATACACCTTCTAAGATAACTTTTACTCATCACTTAAGAGTCAAGCAAGCAAAACACATAAATATTGTCATTTGAGTCTCATCCTTGCGGATTTTTTTCATTTTTCTCTTTTTTTTTTTTTGGTAATATAAGAGAAAGTTCTACAAAGCACTAATTTTTACAACAATAAACTAAGTTGATCATGAAAGTAAGACATAACTATGCACTAGGTAAGGAGAGAAGAGAAGTATTCACATGATAAGAGATTTGGATTTCAAAGGGAGCAAATTTAGATTTAAAGGATTTGGATGTTAGGGAAAGGAAAACAAACAACTCAACATGCAAACATGAGAACACAACATGAGCCAATAAATCACATGATAAGGCACTCCCCCCCAAGCTAAACATTGTCCCCAATGTTAAAACAATTCAAGTACAAAGAGAAGTGTAGGAAGAAACTAACTCATTGGCTCGGTCCTCCTTGGGAGCTTGAGCTACAGGGATACAAATGCCACTAGACATTTCGGAATTCACCCAACCCTGATCTAAGACCATCGAAGCTTGTCCTCACATTGTCATACGAGGTCCTCATGTCCTCATGAGACTTTCTCATAGTCTCAAACTCGGTGCTCATGCAGTTCAAACTTGCATTTATTAGGATGATTTGGTACTCGAATGATAGGTGAGGGTTTCCTTCACCCACACCTTGGCCTTGGTACCCCTCTAAGTACCCTTGTTGGTGCTCATAGTGCTATTGCTAATGGAATTGTTGCTGTTGTTGATCTTGCTCTTCTCCCTCCTCGTCGAGAATCCAAGGAAGGTCCCTTGGAAAGACCCAATTGCTTTCGTCGTAAATGGCCGTGATTTTTGGGTTGGGGAGGTAGGCATAGGGTCGCCCACTCACTAACCACAAGTACGGATGGGCCTCTTCTGTGTCCATGACCCGGTGCATCGACCTCAACGATTGCATGTCTAGCTGTGTCAACCCTAGACAAACCTCCTCATGTGCAAAATCAAGATTAAATGAAACAGTAATAACGGTGATCATGCCACCTATGGTGATGCTACCGGATCCCGTGGCAACATTCACAAGGTGGTTAACAAGCCAAGACCCTACATCTAAGGCGGTGTTCCCCTCACTCAAGTGCCAAAGGAAGTAAAGCTCCCTTGTGGACAACCCCCGAGGTATCACTCCTAGCAAACGCCATGTATGTTGTATTCCGCTGAGAAAGCCTAAAACCGGGGTGAATAACGTTTATGGCCTTATCAAACATAGGGTTGTACTAAAAAAGGCGTGTGATTTTGCTCTAAAACTCATGCGCATTATAATTAAGGGGCACCTATCCCTGGGTCCGATGGTTCCGGTCGTGGGCCACCTAAAAGCTTGGTTTACCGTCCTTATGGACATTTTATGATTGGAATTCTTAAGTTGGAAGCTAATTTGGCGGGGGATCCTAGCCGTGTCTCGGTGCACATAGAGGGTGGAGAGGAATTCGAGGGTTAGTCTCTTATAGGTTTGGGCATGAAATCCTAACCAAGAAGCTAGGCCGGCACCCTCAAACAACATCCTCACATTGTCCCCTACCCCTAAGTCATTGGCTACCTCATCATTGAATAAATCAGTGGGCCTAATTCGTCTTCTACTATTTCTAAGGAAATTGTTTAAAAAGGTCGTGTCATTAAAGATAATTCCCATTGTGTCCACTTGTGGTAGATCAACGAGGGGAGGAGGCGATGGGTTGCAGTACCTAACGTCAGTGTTTATAGGTCGGTTCCTTCGAGACATGGTCGGTCTTTATGCAATGCAATCCCACAAACCAGAACAAGGAAATCACCACAAGAAATACACCAAAGGTACTAGGTCCACCAAGCTAACAAGTTAAGGCTCAAATGACACCAAATTAATACCACACAAAACACGTTTTGGCTCTAAGTCTACCACCTACGATTAATGTTCAAGCAAGTCACAAAATTAGGCAATACGGGCTTTATCACTCCAATTCTCAACAACACAACACCAAACTATCAATGCTCAAGCATTCAACATTAACAATTCATCATAATAACTTGCACAAGCTAGCATGTATATCATTCACAAAACCAATATCTCCAATTCACACTCACTAACAAAATTCACCATTCACAAAATTCAGGAAATTTTGACTTTTACCACCAAAAAAAATCAAAAAATTGTTTTTTACAACCAAAACTTCTAAAACTTTTATTTTACCACCAAAAAAACATTTTATTTTGTTAGTGAGTGTGAATTAGAGATATTGATTTTGTTAATGATATACATGCTAGCTTGTGCAAGTTATTATGATGAAATGTTAATGTTGAATGCTTGAGCATTGATAGTTTGGTGTTGTGTTGTTGAGAATTGGAGTGATAAAGCCCGTATTGCCTAATTTTGTGACTTGCTTGAACATTGATCGTAGGTGGTAGACTTAGAGCCAAAACGTGTGTTGTGTGGTATTAATTTGGTGTCATTTAACCCTTAACTTGTTAGCTCGGTGGACCTAGTACCTTTGGTGTATTTTCGGGCCTGTCGTGCCAAATCGGGCTTTTTCGGGCCAGATTCGGGCTTTTCAACTAAAAAAGCGTTTTTATGCTTGCCCAAACTCGCCTTATTTTCGGGCCGGATTAGGTCGGGCTAACAGGTTAGGCCAATGTTGATCACCACTAGTCTGACTATGTATTAAGGATAAAGATAGTTATTTCTTGTTTTGTTTTCATGTTTGTAATGTCTACAAACTATTTAATAATGTAATAGTTCAATAAATCTCGTACAAAGTTGAATGTCTAGTTTTCCACCAAAAGTTTCTTTACTTAACATTCAGATGAATTAAATATCCTTTTCAATTCCAAAGCATGCTATTATTTTCTACTTTGCTTTGAACCACACCCAAAAAAAAACCTAAATTCTTGGTCACCATGAATACATAGAGTCAAGTCCATTAAAATTTGAACTAAACCCTTCCAAATCATATAAATTATAGGAAAGATTGAAAACAATAATCACACCTTTCGCACATCTGCTCAAAATAATATAACCTTTGCGTACAGAAATAATCCCACTTTGTACTCACATCTTCTCAAAATAGTCATTTTCACAAGGAACTTGGAGAAACAGTTACCTTTATATTTATTTTTCTTATTTCTCTTTTTCCCCTCTTAAACCCCTCCACCGGTTCGCACCACTAGCCTTAAGCCTTCAACCCAACCAACAAGCAATTCGCCACCCTTGTTACCTGCGTCAGCCCCATTCGCCCTACTCGAACAAAGACCTAAACCCTAACCAATTCTATCAACCACGGAGTCACTAATTTGCGAGGAATATTGAATGCTTTAGCTATCAATGGTATTCCTTCTTCTCCACTGATTTGCCTCGTCAAGTTCGCCGGTGATATGATGGTGCTGGTGGTGCTGGAATGGGCACCGTCTTAGGTTATGAATCCCTCTCTCTTCTTATTTTGATGATTTTGTTTTTAATTTGAAGAAATTGTGAGTAATTTACTAATTTTGAAGTATTACGAAGTAACTTTAGCTTTTTGTGGAATAAGAATGTTTCTCGTGGAATTGTTCATGGAATATTTGTAATTGGATTTGATTCGTACTCGTTTTGAAGATTTTTTTTGTCTGTAAATGTGAATCTTGTTCGCAAGTAGGGATGGCAATCCAGTCCGAATCCGACCCTACTCTGCCCCGATCCGAGGTAAAAAATCCGCTTCGAGTCCGAGAAAAAAGTAATCCGAGTTCGACTCCGTTAAAATAATCCGACTACGAGTCGGAGGAGGGCCCCAGTCGGATCCTAAAAAAAATTCGAGAAAAAAATCCGACTCCAACAAATGTCTGACTTTGACGGATTATCCGACTCCGACTCCAATAGATAGTGGATTTTTGTGTGGGTCATGGTGGCATTGGGTGTGGGTTGTCAAGGCCCAAATAGCCCAACATCTCAAAGTATATTAAATAATGTAAAAGAAACTCGGAGTCGGGTCGGATCGGAGTCGAAGTCGGAGGTCGGATATTGAAGTCGGAGTCGGAGTCGGATTTCGGAGTCGGATGTCGGAGTCGGAGTCGGAGTCGGATGTCGGATTTAACATCCGACTTCTTGTCGGATCGGAGTCGGATTTAGCATAATCCGCTCCGAGTCCGACCCGTTGCCATCACTATTCGCAAGTGGGGTTTCGTTTTTGGTTGTGGCTAGGTCGAATGGTGTCTGTTGGTGGTAGTTGGGTTTCGAGTCTGGTGGAGGCTAAGTATCATGGCCGCCGGCAACCTGGGTTGGAGGTGGTTGATTGGTTTTTTTTTTTTTGATTTTTTTTTTGTATTAAAAAAATCTAATTAACCAAGCTAGGACAGGCTGTTTCGAGAGGTTGGCATGCTTAGACAGGCGACACGGGAAAGAAGGGAGAATATTTTTTTATAATTATTTTATATTAAAAAAAGTACAAAGTTTGGTCAGATCAAACCTTATTTTAGTGGTTTGGTTTGGTTTGGTTTGGTTTATGGTTTATAAAATTACGGTTTGGTTTCTATTTTTTTGTAAATACGGTTTACGGTTTGGTTTGGTTTTGCAAAATTTATAACCAAACCAAACCTTAAACCAATAAACTGTATTTTAATATTTGTATAATTTTTAAATAAAAAATTTATTATTAATAATAAAAAAAAAAATTAAAAATAAATAAATAAACATGAAAAATAAATAAAAACTATACGTTTAGTACTCTATTATTATGACTATATGTAGCACTCCATATGATTTTTTTTTTGACAAATGTATTATGAATTTATGATTGTTATGTATTATTTTATGTGTTAGCACTTGATTCGTTAATTGTTATTTTTATTATATCTTTGTTGTGCAATTTAATCCGTTTGAGCTAATTATTTAAACTAGATTATACATTAATGAAGTATTATTTGATAGTTTTTAGAAAAAATGACATCTCACCATAAATCGCAAACCAAACCGCACCAAACTGCATTATTACGGTTTGGTTTAGTTTGGTTTGAAAATTTGACCAAATTATATTTGGCAGTTTGGTTTGGACTTAAACCGCACCAAACCAGATCATGTTTACCCCATAGTGACAAGTGGCAGTCACCTTCTATAACTAGTTTCTTATTTCTCAAACCGGTAAAAAGACCATTTTGAGAAGATGAGGGTACAAGGCAAATTTCTAAAATACGCAGGTTGGATTATTTTGAGCATATGTGCAAAAGGTGGGATTATTCTTTTCAATTTTTCCTAAATTATATGGTAACTATTATATCAAACACTTGCATTGCATGCTTGATGTAATTTCTCAACAAACATTATAGTCAATTTATAATGCAAAGTGTTACCATTAGCTTCTTTCAAGATTCAAGCCATTTTGTTAAGGGATAGCAATCAGTTACATTATTCAAATGCAAATATTAATGTAATTATGTACAATGCAGAGCATTATTTGGGCAAATAGTTAGGTGACATGAAGATTTTTGCCCATGATTTGATCCGAGCTCCTACGAAACCTCATATTGGTTTTCCCTATTTCAAGTTCACCGATAACAGACCACATAAATTCTTGACCTTTCACTAATTAAGGCAATCTACTAGATAAGCTGTTACTCCATACTCCATAGTTTTCAAACCTCACGTCTGTTCTCTTTGTTCTTTATTATTTTGCACTTACATTTGAAGCTAAAACATCCTAAGAGAAGTTCATCAAAATCTAAAATGGAAAGCTCAAAATAAGGAAACAAATATTTAAGAGACCAAATCAACTTCTTCTACTTATGATGTATGCTAGATTACAATTCACAAATTCTTCCTTTTGTCTAAAATACCCACACCGGATACTTGACACTTAGATCGTGGATTTCAAACGGAGACTTAAATTCTAGAAATTCAACACAACCAGCTAATTCTAGGACATATACATACCCATGACAAAATCATACATAGTTATCCATATAAAATGGCAACAAGTTAGCTAATCTTTCACATTTGGCACTAAGTTCTATTACCACAAAAACTTACTTAGCTTTAAAATACCCTTTTCGAAACCCGAACAAACAACAATTCCCCCCACCGAAAAGAACAACTAAAATAAAAATTAGAGTTCTTGATGACCACCAACATTTGTATATTTAGAAGATAAATCCTTCAAAATTTGAACTAAACCCTTCAAATCATTACTACCCACCTCAAGACAATCTTTCAAAAACTCACCCTCCATTTCTTCCTTCAATATCTCCACCAATTCCCTCAAAGGCCCCTGCATTTCAAAATTCAAATTTCACAATTCCACATAAAATAACAATGACTTCCCCATATCACTTCGAACCGAGAAATTGTTATATACACCGAGTGTACAGTACACCCATAAATAGTTTGTTCTCATTTTGACAATTATAATTCATTTAATCATCAAATGAATAACAAAAACTAAACTTGAGTTAGTTGGGTGTACGTTACATCCGAGAGTATATAACAATTTCCCCTCCGAACCCGCCAAGTACAAAATTAAATCGCAAATCAACATACACCCGGTTACACCGTTACATGCACAGCATCAATCTTACATGATTCATGACAAGATATCATTTCCATAAAATTTAATCATTTAATAAAAAATTAAAAAGAATTTGAAACTCACAGATTTGCTGAAAATTGAGAGCAACCGATTGAACATAGACTTAGAAACACGAAGCAAATTCCCGTGATTGCGAGCAACCCAAGCAGCTCTCTGAGAATCAGACTTCAACCGACCCAACTCACCAAGTGCACTCAACAACTCATTAAAATCAGCGGCGATTCCAAAAGCATCTCGAAACGACATCGTATCACGCCAAGCATAATTTCTGAGATAGTCCCAACCCATTGACCAGATTGTGGGCCAGAACCTAAGACTAAGACCGTGGTCAAGCTTGGTGGCTATGAGCCGAGCACGGCGAGCACCCTCGACGTCGCCTCGGGAGTCGCGGAGGGTGGCGACGCGAGAGGAGAGAGAGTGGGAAAGGGATAAAATGTTGCGGAGTTGAGTGAAGGAGATTATGGCTTCGGTGGGTTGTGGTGGGTTGAAGAGGAGGAGGCAGAGGAGGAAGAGAGAGAGTTTTGCCATTGGAATTTGGTTGGGTTCATGGAAATTTGAATTTGAATAGACTTCGGGTTTGGGGATCTAGTTTAATCGTTAGGGACCGATGGTGGATATTTTTGATTTTTTTTTTTTTTTTTTTGTCACTTTATTAATGATAATTGCCCTTTTTTAAAACTATTTAGTGTATGGACATTTATAGTTTTATACCTCTAAAATATTTTTTTATATATTTTCTCTCATCAACAATAAATAAAAGGTTATCGAGCAAAATGCTAATTATGGCATTCGTTAGCCACCCTAGTTGTGATAAACGTTCCTTGTTTATCTAGAAGATAAATTTGGATTTTCCCCTTATAATATAATCTAGACCAATGGTCCCACTCTAACAAATTTTGGAATTTAATTGTGGCATAGTGGATTTGGATTGTAAATTAAAAAAAAAAAAAATTGTGTGGTTTGTTGGAAAAATGAAGATAACCTATGAAATATTAATGGGATCCTCTTTGTTACATTTGAAGAAATATGAGTGATACTCCCTCCATTTTTAAATTTTTGCTCTCCATGCGCGGAGCTTTAGGAGAAATTTAATATAATAATAAAATATGGAGGTAGTGGGGTAGTTGAGAGAATAAAAAAATGTATAAAAAGCAAAAGTAGTGGAAGAATTGGAGGAGAGAGTATTATGTTGGGTCCATTAGGTGTAAGAAATAAATTAAATATTGTAAAATCTTTCCAAAAAAGGAAATGGAGCAAGTATTTAAAAACGGCCAAAAATGGAAAGTGGAGCAAGTATTTAAAAACGGAGGGAGTAATAAGATAAATGTAAAGGATCATAGACAAGTTCGATAAGAAGTATTCAAATAATGATGGAAACAGAAAGACTTGCGTGGACCTAGTCTTATTGTGGACCCGAGTTTTATACACACGCAACTGACATTATATTGAACATAGTGACCCTTATTTTTGACATAGTAACCTTTATTAAAACTAGTATAACGTATAATATTATTGTGAATTTGAAGTACATCGTTGTGACCCTAATTTTAACATAGTGATCTTTATATTCATATTGACCAGTATTAAATATTTTGTTAAAAAAATTAACCTCTTATAGCCTATGAAGTATATATATTACCAAAAATGACTTTTATTTCAACATAGTGAGCTTTTTTTTTATATGTGACATTTTTTTTTATTAATAAAACAACCTTAGTTTTCTAATGTTAGTAGTCCACAATAAATTAGTGTGAACCAGGTCCATTAAAGAATTTTTATGATGGAAAATGCCACCGGCCTTGTGGTAGGTTAACCCTTAAAATTGATGGTGTATGTAATAAGGAAAACCAGCAGGTGGTGGTTTGATTTGTAATGACTTAGGAGTATCAAAATATTCCTTTTCATGCAACAAAAAATAACTTAGAGTCCACTAACTAAATTGCTTTATATAATCAACAAAAGCTTAATAGAATTAGAAATATATGGTTTGGATACTTAGGGGCTGTTTGGTTGGGGGTAATCAGGAAAGGGAATGGGAATCAACTGACCCGATTCCCTTTGTTGATGTTTGTTTAGCACTTTCTTTCATTCCCTTTCCCCTCTAACTTCATTCCCCACCCCCCCTAGACTTTTCCATTCCATTCCTTGGCCACCATCTCACCACCACCCTCTTACTACACTCACCATCGGGAAATTAGCTCAACCTCCGATCGGTCGCCGCACCTCCTCCGGACGGTCGCCGCACCACCACTGGACGGTCGCCGCACCTCCACCGCCCTTCCCCTATCTCAAAAAACCTTCCCAAGACCCTTAAAAAACCCTAAAACTCCCCTCCCTCCCAGTAAAACCGTCAGCCGTCTCTCCCACCACCCTCGAAACCCTAGCGCCAAGGGTTTCGAGGGTGGTGGGAGAGGTGGCTGACGGATTTACGGGGAGGGAAGGAAGTTTTAGGGTTTTTCGGGGGCTAAGGATGGTTTTGCGAGGGAGGGATCAGTCGTATAAGGGCCAGCAAGGGGTGGGGGAGGGCGGCGGAGGGCTGGCAACGGGCTGGCGACGGGCGACGATTGGTTTGGTGGCTGGAAAAGGTAGAATTAATCTAATATGTGGTGGTTGTGGTGGTGGTGGTGGTGTGGTGGTGGGATTGTTTCATTTGTTTTAAAAATAAACAACGAAGCAAAAAAAGGGTATTTTCATTCCATTCTTCTCCTTTCCCTTTGTTCATTCCATTCCGATTCCCTCGTGCGAACCAAACGGCCCCTTAATATAATAGCCTAAATCATCACGAATATAGGTTATGTATATAGGAAAATCTAGAGAAAGCGTATCAATGAAGTCGCCATCTATCCAAGATCTCGCCTACCATTAGGGCATTGCTAGATCGAGAATTTATAAAAGGCGGTTTCAAAGTGCCTTATAAAACCTCTTCTACTAATCCCCGGGACCATGCTCGGTGGTACCCAACAACCTTGCCCGGATCGGATGAGTGGGGAAAGATAATGTAGTTACTTTAAAAACCAAGGCTTTGCCCGGTGGCATACAATTAACCCGATCGGGTGAATAAATAACATTTCCTTTCTCTCTTGTAATACTTCATCGAATCCTCTTTCAAGCTTGGGGGGGGGGGGGGGGGGCACTACTAGAAAACTGCTTAATTCCGACGGAAATATTTCGTCGGAAACACCCTATTTTCCGTCGGAAATCGTGTTTCCGACGGAATTCCGTCGGAACCTGTCGTCGTAAAAGTACTCGTCGGAAAATCGACCTTTTCCGACGGAATTTCCGTCGGAACCACTTTTCCGACGGAAATTCCGACGGATTTCATGCATCGGAAAAGGTTTTTCGGGTGTGGAAAAGTCCGTCGGAAATTTCCGACGGGAAATGAGTCCGTCGGAAGTTCCCGACGGAAATTCCGTCGGAAAATCATTTAAAAAAAACAAAAAAAAAAATCCTCCCACCACCAGCTACCACCCCACACCACCAGCCCCCCATCCTGGCCCCACTGCACACCGACCCAACCAGAACCATACACCACCACCAACCCTATCCCACAGCCACACACCACCACCAACCCTAACCCACAACCACACCACCACCGACACCACCAACGACCCTATCCCACCACCATACACCACCACCGACACCACCACAACCAAAACTAAGCCCAAAAAAACGAAAAGCCCCCAAAAAAAATTGTAAATTAACCCCAAAATACGAAAATTAGCCCAAAAAAAAACAAAATTTACACAATAAAATCAAAAAAATACCACACAAACACTCAAAACTAGTAGATCTACATATTTAATCAGAATTTCATTAAGTTAAACGATAATTAACCAACAAAAATTAAATCAAATATGTAAATATACAATTATCCAATAAAATTTACAATCTATCATTACAATTACAACAAGATCTACAAAAAAAAGACCTTGAAGGTGGAGGGTGCGAAGCTTGTGACGATGCTTGTCGGGTTTGCTGTTGATGCGCGTTTGTTGTTGGTGTTGCGCCGCTGCTCGGGTTGTTGTTGGTGGTAATTGACGAATCTTGCTGTTGCAGTTGCTGTTGCTGTTGGCTGTTGCGGTTGTTGTTGGTGTGAGCCGCTGTTTGTTGAAGGAGAGAGAAAGGACGCTGAAGAGAAGAAGAAAGGAAAGAGAAGGAGAAGAGGGAAGGAAAAGAGAAGGAGAAGAGGGATAACGAAGGAGGAAGAAGAAGAGAAGTCAGGAACCAAGGAGGAAGGAGGAACCAAAGAGAAGGAGAAGAGGGATAACGAAGGAGAGAGAGAGCTGAAATTGAATAAGAGAAAGAGAGGCGGAAATATGAGAGAGAAAGGGGGAAGGGGCTGATTTTAGGGTTTGGGAAAATGAATTTATTTTTTAAATTTTTTTTTAAACACTTTCCGACGGAAAATTCCGTCGGAAATTTCCGACGGATTTAATTTTTCGTCGGAATTTATGCTTTCTGACGGAAAATTCCGTCGGAAAGCACATATATTCCGACGGAATTTATTTCCGTCGAAAATTTCCGACGGATTTCCGACGGAATTTTTTAATTCGTCGGAAATTTCCGACGGAAAATAAATCCGTCAGAAATATCGATTTTTCCGACGGATTTTCAGGTCCGTCGGAACCGATCTGTCGCTATTTCACCTGATTCTTGTAGTGGGGGGGCTCAAATTAAACTTAATTATGTCAAATGTTCCACGTTAAGTTTGAAAAGTCATCTAACTTTTCCCATGTAGTAAAAGTTTGGGGAAAACTTCATTCTCTACAAAATTCACACTTAAATCGAAACACACTAGACGGAAAAAGTATTAGTAGAAAATGGCTCCTAATAGCTTAAAACCACTTAGATTTTGCTCGAAAATGGGGTAAAATATGTAATATAAACACATCATAGTTATATGCATGGTGGAGCTGAGAATGTGTACTATTATTCAAGAATGTCCTAATATGATCTCCTCAAAGATAAAATTTGGGAAGTTGATCTTCCATTGCCATAGATCAAAGAGGATAGTAGAGTGCTACTGATTGAATTGCATAAACAGTTATCCAAATTGCAAAGGTTTCATGGATTCAAATAATCCTTTAGAGTTCGGACATATCTTGTATGATGACATTGTAGGATTTGATTGGCTTTACCTTGTATTACTACTATTCCGTTTGTCTTTTTTTTTTTTTTTTTTTTTTGGGGGGGGGGGGGGGGGGGGGGTCCTAGTCCTTCGTTTGTATATTAAAAAACCCTTATGTTAATGAATTACACATTTCTAACCTAACCCATGCACGATAAATTAGTCACCCAAATCCACTTGCTAAAACATTGTGCATAATATGCACATGCACTTATTCACACCTTTATTTATGGAATTTTTATATTTTTTTAAAACACCTTTCATTTTATAGCAAGAAGGCATAACCTTACACTCTCTCACATTCAATATAAAAACTATTAAACTAATTTGGAATAAAATGCAAGAGTAATAATGTAAAGTGTTGTTCTAAAAATGATAAAACCTAATGATATATTATTGGAATGACAAAAAGGAGTAAAGAACATAGTTAATTCCCAAAACCCTTAACACTTTTATTTCTTTTTTTTTTTTTTTTTTTTGACACACTCTTTTATTTCCTCTTGCTTTGTATTCTCTAAGTTTATTCAAAGTTCTTTGGGCCGAAAATAGCCAATTCTATACTTTAGTATTTAAAAACACAAATTTTACATATGACACATGTCATCACAAGTCACTCAATACCACATATGACACATGTCACCCCTTTTAATCTTTTTGTTTAAGTCTTAATGTATTCCATAACTTGCAAATTCAATTAAGAAAATGAAGTGTTTCATTTCCATCATAATAAAATGAAGTTGAACCAATTAATATACTTCACATAAACATATGAATTGAATTATATAAAAATTGTCTTTTTAATTCCTAGACTTAAAACATAACTTAAACTAATATGTCATTTCATATCCTACAATTTTCATGTATATATACGTAACTAAATTTCATTATCTTTTTCCATAGTTCTATCCTCATTCTTTTTTTCCCTTTAAGTTTTAGCAGTGAAGCAATTACTTCGTATTTCATATCAAAAGTTTCAACTATTGAAAAACATACCTACATACGAAATAACTTAGGTAAGAACCCGTGCATCGAACGGGCCAAAAGGCTAGTTATTTATAAAATTGGCTCTCTCTCTCTCTCTCTCTCTCTCTCTCAATTTAAATTTCAATAATATTACATTGTTTGAATACATGTATTTTTGGTGGGATTTGTTGAGTATGAGTATGTATTTTTGGTGGGATTTGTTGAGTATGAGTATGTGTTTAGTTTAGTAATGTTAGAATATTGTAAAAAAAAAATTTACTAATAAAGAATCATATGTCTTTAAATACATGTTGATGAATCAGATGAGAATTATCCTTATATCTATTAGAAATCAAATCATTAAATCGTCACTCTAAAATTGTTGTATTAGCAATTTGTGAGAGATTTTTTGGCATTGTAAGATCTATTCAGTGATCGTAGTTTTGATGTACAAGTCCATCATCTGATTTAAATTAATATGTATTTTTAAAATTCATATATATATATATATATATATATATATATTTCCTTTGTAGATGTCATATGACTGTATAGGTGGGTTGGTAAAAAGAAATGAGAGGAATACAAATTTAAGTCTGTTGATTTGTCTAGTGGATGGGCTGGCAAACAATAATGAGAAGAATACCAATTTAGGCTTTATTTACTTCACCTTAAAAAAAAAATCATATTAAGTAATACTTTCAGTTTAGTAAAAATAATTTCAGTAGTTCAGTAAAGTTCGGTTCAATAAAAAAAAATTAGTTCGGTAAAAATAAGTCTAGTTTAGTAAAATTCAGTAACTTTAAAGAAGAAATATAATAGAGAATCAGTAAAAATAATTTGAGTTTAGTAAAAATAATTACAATTCAGTAAAAATAATTTCAGTTCAGTAAAAATAATTTCAATTCATCAAAAATAATTTCAGTTTAATAAGTAAAAATAATATCAATTCAGCAAAAATAAGGGGAAGTGAACGGGGTTTTAAACTTGATTTGTCTACATTAATTTAATTTGTTTTCATAGTAATAATGTAAAAACAGTTATATAATATCTTTGAGATTTCTTTTCTTTTTACGTCGATTTTCTTACTTTATATTTATTATATGAGTGTGAATACAATCAAAGGGAAACCTGTAATATATAGACACGTGTATATCCAACTATTCATCTCCTATTTATACCTCTATTATTCCATTATTATTTTTATTCATCACCTAGTGTCCTCTCTCAACCCGGCCCCCTTAGCCCTTTTCTTCTTCTTCTTCCATCTCCTCGACCATTTCCAATCGTCTTACACTAAACCAAACAAGATGAGGCTACGGTGGACAGATGATCTCCACTGCAAGTTTATTTGTGCTGTTACAAAAAACGGTGGTGTAGAGAGTAAGTTTTTGCACCTACCAAATCATTATTTTGTGATACAAAATTGCTTTAATTTTTTTTATTCATGCTTGATAGAGTACAAAACATATTCCTGGGCCTCAACCATTAGCTTAAGCTTTTGGTTGAGTTGGTCCTCTAACATGGTATCAGAGCCAGCGTGACACAAAGGTCACGGGTTGGAATCTCATCCACCCCTCCTTTAAAGTGGAATTAATTCGCACCAGGTACGGGTGGGATCTGTGTTGCATCCACATTTTAAGCCCAAATGGCCTTTCATGTGAGGGAGAGTGATGGAGTATAAAACATATTCTTGGGCCTTTTATGTGAGGGGGAGTCATAGAGTATAAAATGTTGATAATGCTAATTGTTTTAAATCTATAAAATAACTAAAAAAAATCTTAGTGTTTTGACTACTATAAATTCAATTGTGGATGTGGTGCTGTATTTCAGGTGCTACTCCTAAGCAAATTTGGCTTGAAATGAAAGTTAATGGAATTACTTTGGCACAAGTTAAAAGCCATTTGCAAGTACGTTTCTTGTTATCGCTATGTATTTTTTCTTGAATGCTATGAATATTTTTGTATTTTTTAAAAAATTGATTAGCTTTTTATTGTGTTTGATTATGAGGTGGTTAATTGAATTTTTATTTACGAAACAGTGGTGCCGAAACAATCAACGTGAATCAATGAATAGAGGTACGCATAACAAATTGATATACATATCAATCGTTTTTCATTTAATTTTTATTTTTTGCCATGCTTAATTTTAAGTAGTCTTATGCGTCATTTTGTATGCCTTGCACTGAAAGAGTTTATAATCAATACCTGTACAATATAGCTTACATTTATCCTTGTTATAAATTTATAATAGTTGAGTATATTTAGTGAAAACTTTTTTTTTTTTCAAATTTTGGTATGCTCGGTACGATATATTCCAATTATTTTCATTAAAAAAAATAACTCCGCCAGTGGGTTTTCCGCTGCCAATCCCAAGCCTGGATAAAGGAGGAGGGTTACGGTAGGCTAGTGACAGCCAGTGTAAAACTTTGTCACATCCCTTGGCATGAGCCACAATGATTGAGAGTAGTACTAGGATAGGTGACCTCCTGGGAATTCCTAATGCTGGTTTATGTAGCCGACCCCACTAATGGGATTAAGGCGTTCAAGGCGAAGAAGAAGAAAAAATAATAATTTTAAAAGGTAAGTGTAAGAAAAATCTTATTGGATTTGCGTGATTGATTTCTCACTTATATGAGGAATTCCGTTACATTTTCATATTACATCTTTCTCTTAAAAATATGATATGCTACTAAATATCTAATTTTATTATATTTTTTATAGTAATATGTACATATTACTAATTTGTTTTTAAAAAGTGACACTTTTTTTTCAAGATTTTAATTATCTTAAAATATTATATCAAAGACATTATACGTATATTAAAAGTCGTATAAATGATAATTTACAACTAAAATAAGTTTTTATAAGTTTGGAATTTTTTTTTTAGAACAGAAAATCGAATTAATGTAGACACGAAACTAGATTTCAAAGATTAATTGACGGATAAAATTAAAATGAGCGAAGATTCACTAGTAGAAACAAGCAATTGGGAAGCGGTTCAAACCCCCTAATGGGAAGCGGTTTTGAACTGCTCGGGCTTAGGGGGCTTCCCATTGCTTTTAAATGGGAGCCAAAACTGCTTCCCATTCTGCCTGTAAATTTTTTTTTTTTTTTTTTTTTTTTTTTTTTGTATTTTCAATTAAATTGATACACAAACACTTAACATAAGTATAAACATAAGTATTTTCATTAATCAATTGCTATAATATTACATTTTTTTTATTTTCCTCAAAAAAAAAAAAATTACATTTTCTGATGTTCATAAAAAAAACGAATTCGTTGTTCCAACACCAGGCACGCGCAATTCATCCACCAAACACCAACATTCACCACCAAAACCAGATCATAACCTGTATCACCACCACCTGCCCCCTTATCCTGTATCACCACCACCAAGAACCTTTAACCCACCTTTGAGATAAAAAAAAAAAAAAAAAACCATCTTACCCACCATGACCTCCACCCAAACCAGATCCGGGGCCGCCTGAAACAAACCAATACAATAACACATCACCATAAAATAAAATAAAAAACCTAAAAAAAAAGAGGAAAAATTGCTCCCATTAATCCGAACTTTGCCTCGTCCGCCGAAATTAATCCCAACTTTCGTTTATTATCTATTGCACCCAACTTTAGGGGGTATTAATTTCTATTGCACCCAAATGACTTGCAACCGGTTAATCAGGTAAACATTGCTGACTTGTGATTAATTACACACGTGTCGCATCATGATAGGTTAAATAAAAAAAAAACAAAACAAATAAAAAAAAAACCCCACGCACAACCACCACCACCACCCTCAATCGCCGAAACCCTAACCCCGGCCCTCAATTTCACCGGGTAACCGTCGGCCAACCTCGAACTTCCACTAAAAACCACCAGCCTTCCTCCACCACCCATCCCAGACCCTGGAAACAACCTTAGCATAGCGGGGAAGGGGGTGTCGTTTTCGTGGTTCATTGTTGGGGAAGGGGGTGAAATTGAGGGTGAGGGAAGGGAAAGGGATGGATTTCGAGGGTGAGGGAGGGATGGGTGCCGTTTTCCGGCAACGGGGGAGGGGTTTTCAGGGAAGGGGAAAAGAAAGGGGTGAATTTCGAAGCTGGGGAGGGGTTTTTGGGGGTGGTTGTTCGAAGCTGGGGAGGGGTTTTTGGGGGTGGGGGAAGGGAAGGGGTGGCTGGGGAGCGGTTTTCGGCGGCAGGGGAGGGGTTTTCGAGGGTGGGCGCGAATTTTCGGCGGGGTGGGGGTGGTTTTGGCAGCGGGGAGGCGTTTTCGGGGGTGGGGGAAGGGAAATGGTGGCTGGGCGGCGGTTTCCGACAGCGGGGGAGGGGTTTCAGGGATGGGGCCGATTTTCCGGCAAGGTGGGGGTGGGGGTTGTGGTGTATTCCGGGCTGGGCCATGGGTGGTTTGTGGGTTTGTGGGTTTTTGTTTTTTTTATAGCCAATTATAGGCTGACACGTGTCCAGGTAACCTGTTATATCAGGTTGGGTGACCTGTTGGGTGCAATAGAAATTAATACCCCCTAAAGTTGGGTGCAATAGATAATAATCAAAAGTAGGGATTAATTTGGGCGGACGAGGCAAAGTTGGGATTTATGGGAGCAATTTTTCCTAAAAAGAAGGGAACATACCTTGAAATAATTAAATCCACCAAAACCCTGATTTTGGCTTGAAATTATGGTTTTAAAGATCAAATTCGACCATGAAAACTCTAGATCTAGAGTTTTCATGGTCGAATTTGACCTAAAAACTTGAAAACCCACACGCACCACCACCTGCTAGTATTCGCTCAGATTTTGGCTCAAATTGGCTCATATTTGCTCGATTTTACGGGGGGTTTTTTGTTCAAATAAATTGGGGTCTTTGGTTCATTTTTTTGATCGAAAATGAGGGGATTTGGCTCGAATTTGCTGGAGAATTTAGTTGTTAATCGGTGTTATTGTGGGCGGTGATAGGCTTGATATTGAGAGAGGAGAGGAGAGAGAAAATAGAGTAAATGGAGACAGGAAATAGAGTGAGAAATGGAGAGAGGCGTAAGAATTCTGAGAGAGGAGAGAGAAGGAGAAAAGAGGCGTGAAAATTGGGTTTATAGTATTGGTAGGGTTTTTTTAAAGAATGGCAAGCGGTTCAATGTTCAAAACGCTTTCCAATTACAATTTTGCAAGCGATTCACCAAAAACCACTTGTCATTTGCTTGTTTCAGGTTTTTTTTTTTTTGGTGTTTTTGGAAGTGGAATTCAACAATCGCTTGCCATTTGGAGCTGCTCATTTACTTTTTTCTATTAGTGATTTCATTATTTATCAAAAGCAAAACACTGTAGTGATTTTCCATGCCATTCATGATGCAAAATTATTCTTGGTTAATTCGTAGTGTAAAATTTGACATGATTTTGCTTTTGGATGTGTAGGCATCGTGGATGCAGTTAGGATGCACAATGATTTTCTTATTGATAATGCCTTAAACAATCACTTCCCCGTTGGTAATTACCTGAAGGCACAACAACTATTGGCTTCGTGGTCACCACGACCTATAATCGATGTCAATGGTGATACTACTACCCTAATATATGTGCCAGAAGAAGATCATAAGAGGGCTCATGTCTACATAATATTCAATAATGTCGCTTAAAGTTCTAACGTAATGGCAAAGGAGAAGGAGAAAGATGATTTGGATTTAACTTTGAGGCTGAATGTTCGCGATACTTCTAATATAATATATGAAGAAGGGAGCTTGTCACTAGACCGCTCCCTTTGATAAGTTTTGCAGAGGAATTCTCATATCTATTATGGACCTTGTGTTCATGAAACTAGCTTACTATAAAACTAAATATCTTAGTTTATATATGTCTTTTACTTATATGGTCTATAACTTTTTTTTACATTTGAATTTTCTAAAATCCTTATGTTTGTGCTTTTATTGGACTAAGACCTTCTCAATTATCCATATATATATGATATGCAGCTTTGTTATCTTTAAATAGCGCAAAAATTTATGTCTAATCTCTAGTGCATAAAAATTATCATTTTGTTACTGTGGTGCATGTCTGCTTTTAATACGTTAATTGCTTGTTTTATTGATAAGTATTGATTTATAGTTTTCAATAGTTGTTATAAAAACTTTCACGATCACTTAAACTTATTTAAATACTAGGAATTCCGATATACATGATGTGGATAATCCTTGGAAAGAATTTTTGCAATTGGCCCTAATAATCAATGTCTATACATACTTGTGTTAGATGTTTTGGAATCATGTAGTGTTCAAAACTTTAGTAGAGTTGATTAATATTTAGTGAAAGAGCAAAAAAAAAAAAAGTTTTAGAAATCTGAATGTTTGATATATTTAAAGTATTTATTAAGACAAATCAACTAAATAAGACATCACATAAAAATGGAGAGAGAGAGAGTAAAACATAAATGGAGTAATTAACTTAAAAGGTTATGTACAAAATTAGTTCGGTTTTTACACGTACTTCTATATTTTTGTAACCTAAGGAATCAAGTAAAAAGGTTAGTTATGTATAATCATCACCTAACTTTTGAAAGCTTGTTACATACATTTAAATTATGATAAATCAAATAATTAATCACCATAAGGAAACAATATGCGAATTTGATCTTTTGATTTACACAAACTTATATGGGCTACTAGATGCAAACAACATATCACGATACATGTACAATATATGCACAATAATATATTACAAAAATAATATAATTTAAATACGTACCATATATTTTGGATTTTTAGTTGATAAATTATTGTGATGAAATAAATTTACAATGTTATGATTCGATTGTAAAAATTTAAGGCCTCGATAAAAATAATCATATATGAATAAATTTTCCTTTAACCTAGATTTAAAATCTTATTTATAAACCTACATTTGGCATCATTTGCATGCAAAACCTTTGAATACCTCTAATTGCGTTGTAACTTTGTTAGGAACAAGAATACATATATAAAAGTAAATCGAGACATAATCCAGATCTTTTTCCAAGGAAAGATTTTTCTCTTTCCCATCTTTTTGCCCTCTATATAAAGTTAGTTTTATACTTAACTCAATTTCTCAAAACAAGCAATTATCGCAAAATATATTTTGGGAATAACTCAGAATTGTGCTTTAAAATTTTGGTGAGACCTTAATTTCGAGGAAGTCCCAGTTTATCTCTTCGATAAACAAATTTTATTTATTAAATGGAAAAAATGTAAATAAATAACTATAGACACCTAAAAATGTCTCCCCAAAACCAAACCCGATGATGAACAACCTTTTACCGCCATTATTGGTCGAGTTGAGTATTAAATCCATATTTCAATCCCAATACATTTATTAAACCAACCCAATTCCTAGTCCATTTCCACAAATCATAACTTGTTTTCCTCTTTTCGTGGCTTTAAACCCAAAATAATTCATTTCGTGTCCCTTAAAATCATTCATTTTGTGTCCATTTATAAAAGCATTTAGACCAGTTTATTTTGGTCCATAATCTAGGTTCAATGATTGAATAGTTGGATGGGGCTTGAAAAGATCTTTCCAACGATATATTATAAGCACAAATCAGAGTTATAACGAATAAGTTATAGCCAAAATAATAAACGGAGTCCAAACCGAACCTAAGCCCACCTTACCTACGACCCAATGATCATGTGGAGGGTCCAAAGGATTTAATCCCATTCCTAAACCAATTAGGATTAATTGGAAGCTTCTATAAGATTACAAAAGATGTTAATTATCCTTTTTGAAAAGATAAGATTAAAGAGTTTGAAATTGAATGAAACTCCTCTTTTTGAAAAACCTAATTCTATCCGAATTCAAAGACGTTCAAAGATAGTCAGATATAATTTTCGTGCCTCATATTTTTATCTAAATCTTATGTGGTTGGATAGCTCTTGATATTATCTTTCCAATGATATATTATAATATTAATTCCGAGCTATAACGAAAAAGATATAAATGAAATATCAAACTCTATCCAAAACTGACACTGTCTCACTATTTTGGCCATATCATTTATTGTATAAAGTATTGATTTTAATTAGGTTAGAAATTAGACTTCAATATCTTTCCAACGAAATATTATTTATCTCATTCCAATTTCTGGATCAAAAGATATGATAGAAACAAAAACCGCTAAAATTGTCGTCTATCGAGTTTTATTCCGATTAAATTCGGAACTCTTCTTAATCCTTCGACCCCTTTTTTTCCCTATAAATAGAGGTCACATCACCCCTTTTTCAATCATCAACAAGCTTGATCACCAAATTGCGCTATCTCCCTCTAGACCAAAAATCATTCTCTCTCCCTCTAGATCACAAATCATTCTCTCTCTCTCTCTCTCTCTCTCTCTACACCAAGAATCATTCTCTTCTCCCTCTTTGAACCTAATTTCTAACTACCCTATTCTTCCATAATACTTCCCTTAAGCACTCCAAGGATTCCATACTCAACCCGAAGTTTTATACTTAAACCAAGGCGTGAAATGTAGAAATAACTGAGGGTTTGGACCAAATCAATTCGATCTACTTTTAATTTAATTTAATTTCAATTGACTTATGTTTTTATTGAAGTTACTAACAATTTATTCATGATGTAGCAATTTAAAGAAACGCGGGAAGTGAGTAATTACTCTTATTATTATTCTTATTGCTAGTATGATGATTAAGATTATTATTTGATTTGACTAACATTATTATTGTTAAATTGCTTACAATATTTAATGTTTATTCTATTATTTTTATGATCACCATATTGCATGTTTAAAGGAAATATGTAATTGAATATCACGCCTAATAAGATAATTTGGACAACCGGTTTAGGTTCCTTTTTAATCTTATTGTTTAATCAAGTGGTCACAAATATTTTAGAATTATATGTTGCATTAATGTTCAACCAATTTAGCATAATAATAGTTTAGAGTGAATTGAATATTTTGTTTGTATGCCTTTGAGATCACAGGAATACTTTTTACAATAAGAATTGAATAGAGGCCAATACGGGCGAATGTGACTCCATGACTCACTGCGTATGATTATTCCCGATCCTACTTTCGTGGTTCCAAACCATATGGAGTTAGTAATCTCATGGATTATGAATAGGGTGTAACGTTCACGGGTCAATCGTTGTTGCCTTTCGTTGTCCCTTAATCGTGGTTGTCTTTTATGATTCGTGAACGGTTTACAAGCTCCTTAAAAACTTGTTGACGGCTTCCTACTTTCCTTGTCCCTAGTCGTTGTCCCTTATCGTATATGTCAATTCCCACTTCCTATAAGTGCCAAGCATATTCACCACATGCTTTTACGTAGGCGCACTTCGAACGACGCCTACAATAACCAATTTTGTCTAGTTAGCATGCCATTTTGTTAAATAAATTAAAAACTGTAGGACTTATATATGATAAAAAAAAGTTGTTGATTTATTTACATATTTGCCAATTTTTTTTCTAGTTATCATGGCATTTTGGTAAATAAACAAAAATTGTTGGACCCATACATGACAAAAAGTTGTTGATTTCGTTACAAGGTGATAAATTTGTATTTTCTCCAAAATTTCATTTTTTCAATTCTTCTAATTTGTTCATTTTTCTCTAAAATTTATACTAAATAAAAAAATTTCATAATGTTTTACCTTTTACCAAACCCAAATCTACTACGAATTGTAAAAATGATTATTTGGTACTAATAATAGATTATTGAATTCGTAATTGTATCGGATGTACCTTCACTACATAAGGTAATCACTTCAAAATCTAGCTCCATATGTACAACAGTACAAGTCATATGTATTTATGACTCTTATAAAAATATAATTTAATATTTTTAGGAAAATTTGTTAATTACTACCTCAAAAAAGGGGCCTTTGTGAATTACTACCCATATATATATATATATATATATATATATATATATATATATATATATATATATATATATATATATATATATATATATATATATATATATATATATATATATATATATTTCGTATAAAAAATAATATAAATGATAATACTAATAAGAATACTTATATATTGATAGACCAACATTTTAACACCTATCTTATTAATTTTGCTAAGCATGTATATATATATCTTGTATTTCTCCAAGGATACGTATCCTAATTCCTAGTCTTTTGTTGTAACTGATTAAATATTTCTAAATGCCTAACTTAACTTGTATATTGCTATAAATACCTATTGATTCTATGTGAATAACACAAGTTCTCATAACCATTTCGCACTAATTCTTATAAATACTATAGCAAATTAATAAATTATCAAACAACGGTGAAGGCGTATATGCAATTAACTAGTATTCAGCTCGTACAATGTACTGGTTATATTTATTTGTAATGTAGTTATTTTTTTATTTTATATTTATTAACTTTTGGTAGCTAATGAATCCAAATTACTCATACTAGTTTGAATTTTATTTACATAAAATAATTTGATGATAATGAATTAATATAAATATTATATAGTGTATGCATACCTTTTAATTGCTATGAGATCTAATTAATTGGCCAGAAGAGCCTTAATGCTGATAACGTGTTTTGAAAATAGAAGAATACTAATTTAAAATTCCGTGCAATGCATGATTGTTAAATCTTTTTTACAATAATATTACACGTACAATATAAAGAATATAAACTATATTCAGAAATATTTCATTTGAGTATAATATATAAGAAATATGATTTTCAAACTGCAAATAAAACACAAAGGGCATAAATAGTTTACATAAAGATTTTGAAAAAAAAAAAAGAAGCGAAAAAAGCGGAAAATTTTTTCACAAGGTAATGACAAATGTCATGGAAGCATTTGCTTTTAATAGATAGATACAAGAGATTGTGAGTGAATTGATATGTTTTATTTATTCCATATGATGGGGGTATTTATACATATAATATAACTGTGATTTGATTGGATAAGAATTGAATAAACCTTATGTCTGAACAAGAACATTTTACAGTATTTTAATGTACTAGGGTATCCTACGTGCGCGATGCGCGCGAAAAAGTTAGCTCTTGTATAGAAGTTGTATTAGCGAGTAGTTATACCTTTGGTTTGGGTGGTAGATTTGGTAGTTTTAATACGTACTATTTGGTTGCCTATATAGTGGTTTTGTAGAAATATAAAAAAGCCACCAAAATCTTAAATGATAATTATTTTTTAAAACCTTCAAACGTTTGACAGTGTTAATTGATTTGCATCCCTTCATATCTTAATCTAGTTTAGAACTCTTAATTGATTTGCATGATTCAATAATACTTAACGTATTTTTCTTCAAACGAATTTTTTGTGAGCTTGGTCATACGGAGTAATAATATGTGAAATGTTCATTGTAGCTAAAAACTTAATAATGTAAGTTCAATGTTCTACGACTATCTAATATCTATATTTATGTCTAATAATAAAGCAATAACCACTTAGTTATATTTTTCCTCTTAAATTCTCTCCATATTTAATACATTTTTTTTCCTATCATCGATTTCCTTCGATTTTAGGATTTTAAAGTTATTTATACCTCTTGATAACATCTGCTCAAATATCAATATTTATTATGAATGTCATTTAAATTCCACGTTGTTTATGTGCGTACCATCAAATAATGTACAATTAAAAAGCTAATTAACAATAACAATATTTATAATAATTAAAGGACAACAAAATTGTAAATAAGAAGAGCAACCACGAAGGAGTAAAAATAAATCATTTCGTGGTAATAAACAAAGTCTTCGTACATACAATTTTTTTTTCCTTTTTAAATAATAATAATAACATATGAAGTACAAAACATTATAATTTTTTTATTTAAAAAAAGGCATTACAAGTTTTTGTTAAAAAAAACTTTGTATTAATTGATGGTATGTTTAATGAAAAAAAAAACCTAATGAAATATATTAATGAGAGTAAACATATTAATGACGGTAAAAAAGTAAATATACATTTTTGTACACAATTTTATACATATTTTTGAGGGTATATTTGGTAGCACACACTACTAAAATTCGGCTAAATTACGACCGTTTTTTTACGACCGTCCGAAAAACGGTCGCAATATTACGACTGCTTTGACAATGGTCGCAAATTTGCGACCGTTTTACGACCGTTTTTAGCCTTTTAGACGGTCGCTAGGATGTTTGAACAATTAAAAATAATTCCAAATTAAAATAAATCGTTTGCGACCGTCAAAGACGGTCGTAAAATGTCATAATCTGCGACCGTCAAAGAGACGGTCGTAAATGTCAAAATCTGCGACCGTCTCTGACGGTCGTAAACGTCATAATCTGCGACCGTCAAAGAGACGGTCGTAAATGTCAAAATCTGCGACCGTCTCTGACGGTCGTAAACGTCATAATCTGCGACCGTCAAAGAGACGGTCGTAAATGTCAAAATCTGCGACCGTCTCTGTGACGGTCGTAAATGTCAAAGAGACGGTCGTAAAAGATCCTTTTTTAAAATTAAAAAAATACGGTATAAAAGCATACCTTATTCACAAACCCTAATCTACTTCAAACTCCCACACGCCGCTCACCCCTCCTCTTTCTTTTCTCTCTCCTGCTCTTTCTTTCTTACTTCTCTTTCTCACGCTCCTCTATCTCTTTCTTCTCTTTCTCCATTTTTGTTCACTCTCACGCCCCTCCATCTTCATTCTCTTTTTCTTCTTCATTTTTTTCAGAGTTGTAGTTTTGGTGTACGTATTTTCTTTGACAAACAAATTATGGTATTCGGATTTCTTCAACAAACGAGTTATGGTTTTTCATGGTCAAATTCGACCTTAAAAATTTCAGATCTGGAGTTTTCTTGGTCGAATTTGACCATATAAACCTAAAGAGGAAGATATATTATGAAAGGTATGTTTATTTTTCTGAAAATTTTGTTTATTTTCAAATTTTTTGGTTGAAATTCGTTTTTCGTTCGAATTTCCATGTTTGTTTGATTTTGTTATCGATTTTTAATTGCATTTCTGTTCGAATTCCTTTGATTTTTGTTTTATTTCGAGTTTTTCATAATTTTGTTCGAATTTGTTCTATATTTGTTCGAATTTCATAGATTTTTTGTTTGATATTTTTGTCGAATTTTTTGTTCGAATTGTGGGTTTAATTGTTGTGGGTTTAATTTTTTTTTTGGGTATAATTTTTGGGCGATTTTTTTACTTAATTTTTGTTCGTTTTTTGGTTTAATTTTTGTGCATTTTTGGGCGATTTTTTTTATTTAATTTTTGTTCGATTTTTTTTATATAATTTTTGTGCATTTTATTTGTTCGAATTTGTTCTTTGTTTGTTCGAATTTCATAGATTGTTTGATGATGTTTTATTTCATTTTTGTTTTGTTCAAAATTATGTAGGTGATTTTTTTTTCTTTTTCTGTTTTTCTGTGTTAAAGTTGGGTAGGTGGTGGTGGGTATTGGTGGTTGAAGGTGGGCGAAGGTGATGGTGGGTAGAGGGTGGCGGAGGCGGGTAGTGGTTGTTTAAGAAGGGTAGTGGTGGTGCGTGGTTTAGGTGGGTTCTGGTTTGGGTACGGTGGATCTGGGTTAAGGGTGGGTGGGTGGGTCTTTTTCTTTTTTTTTTGTTTTTTTAATACTTTTAGCGACGGCTTATGGCAGTCGCTAAATTCAATATTTGCGACCGTTTCATAAGGCGGTCGCAATTTTTAATATTTGCGACCGTTTTTTTAACGGTCGTTGAAAATAGGTAAAACGGCCGTTAAAAATCTGCGACCGTCAAACGGTCATAATATTATTTTTTTGCGACCATCATAATTACGACCGCCTTGTTGCGACCGTTGACGGTCGCAATTATGTATTGCGACCGTTTTCACTACTTTTTGCGACCGTTTGCGCCGGTCGCAATTTGGCCAATTTTTAGTAGTGACACTATTCCTAAGAGTTATTTTATACTTTTTATAAGGTAGGGAATTGTATTATTTAGATCTACAACTTTTTCTGAATTTGCTAATTTGTTTGCTTTTTTTTTCAAAATGTAATAATTGGTCGGTTTTCTTCAAGAACTTCATATAGTTTCTCATTGCAACACCAAAACCACATAAATCACAAATTTACACCAAGAACTTGCAAAAAAAATTGCCAATCGAACTCAAATTGAAGAACTATGCATGTCGAAATTGTACTTGCCTTTTGTTTTCGTCAGCCATCTTGAACAATTTTGCACCAAGAAGTTTGAATTAACGATTTTTTTATTACGGTTTGATGAACTTGAAGTGGTTTTTAGTTTTTTCTTTTTTGGGAGAGAAATCTTGTAGAGAGAGAAAAATTATAGAGAAAGAGTATAGTTTAAAATGATTTGAAACTGCTGTATGGTAAAAAAATAATTACTATTTATCTTTTTGTTTTTTTACAAAAAGAAGTTCAATATAACTCGTGTACATTAGAATTGAACAATATGTTCTTTCTACAACCATGTACATTATGATACAACATAATGTACATTCCACAGCGGATGCACCATGCGGATCGTGCATCCGCCTGCAGGAACCACCCATTGCAAAAAAAAGGCACTAAAATCCCCAAATTGAATCTCCATTAATGGCGTCCACAACAACAAACACCAACTAAAAATTCATCTTCATTCATCTCTACCAGCCACTTGTAGCCCCAACTCAATCTGCCACGCACTAGCTCCCTACCTCCTTCACTGCTCCCCTAGCTCACCTGCACCACAACTCCACCACCAAACACCTCCAAATCCAGCCACCACAACATCAACCCCTCCAATTTACAATCAACAACAATCAATTAATCCCAATTAATCTCCAATTTACGGAAGCCCTGCTCACGCCCACCACCAACCCGCAACTCCCTTGCTCCTAACCGCAGCAAATTCCGGCCATCACCCCTTTAAAAATTTGCAAATAATCGGAAAACGCAAATTGCACCCATGCCACCACCATTTTGATTCAATAGTTGAGATAAGAGATGCGTTTTTCTGATTTTGATTTAGATATAGAAACAATGAGGAACAGAGGAGAGAGAAAGAGAAGGGAAGAAAAGAAGGAGAGAGAAAGAGAAGGCAAAGTAGTATGGGACGCACGAACTGTTGGGTGCGGGTGGACGCACCCAATAGTTTGCGCTTTAATAATCAATTAATCATCATACCTCCATCTTTAATAACATAACCTTTCATTATCTGTTCTTTTAAATTGAATGTTATACATATGCGGATATGCCCATGGACAAATTTAACAATTAATATTTTTAATTATTATTAAGTAACAATATTAAATATTAATATTATACAAATACTACATATAGACGATATCAATAAGTTCTCATGAAATTACGGGTGTATTCTATTTACCTGATTTTTACTTATCTTAACCTATCTGAACTTATTAGACCTTATCAAAACTTTTTTTTAATTGTAAATTGTACTTGAATAACCCATATTAGAACTTATTTTTCCTGGACTGAACTTATCTAAACTTATTACATCTGAAATAAGTGAAAATAAGGTGAATAGAACATGCGCTACATTTATTCTAACTATAATATATCTTTGAAAATGCATACAAAGTCAATACATACCACGGTCACACCTTTAAACAATAAGATGATATGTCACCTCCACAACATATACTCCCTCCATTCCTGAAAGTCCGACTCACTTTGTATTTGCACGATCTCCAACGAGAATCTTTAAACTTATGTCCAATAGTTAATAGTTACAAATCTTACCACCTTAGCTATTCATTTATTATTCTTTTTTTTTTTTTTTATCAAACAAAAATATTAAATATAGTATCAAATTTCAAGATGATTATCATATCAGTTGAACATGACTAGCATACAAACTAGCATACTGGGGCATCACCCGAGTCATACACTAGTATGTTTGAATGGAGAAGGTAATATATTGTGTATCTTACGCGACGATTTGCAACCCATATATGATACGAAGTACGAAGTATTAATGGAAGCAGTTAGAGATATGAGATATCGGAAACTATATGTGTGATATATTTTCCGTATTGATCTTATAAGCATAATAATATATTTAGGTTTATTTATGTTGAAGATATTATTTAGAGAATATATCAATAAGTTTATGGTTATGTTAGTACTCCCTCCATGTTTTTTTAAGTGTTACACTTCCCATTTCCGGCCGTGTTTTTTTAAGTGTTATACTTCCTTTTTGGCAAGAATCCACATTAAAATATTATATCTCTTCTCCCCCATGATCCCCAACCAAACCCACAACAACTTTTTTTTTTATATCTTTCCTCTCACATTCATTACTTTTCAATAAACTATTAACCCCACTATCTTTCTTTTACAATTCTTTTAATACTCCAAATACCCCACTTACCTCTTATTTTATTAAAGTCAATTAAATTGCCTAAAACTATGTGCCAGTCAAATTGTAACACTTAAAAAAACACGGAGGGAGTATATCTTTAAGGAAGATTGTTTCGATTCCTATCTTATGATTAGCTTAGATTTTTTATAAATACTCTACCTATTGATCAATAATAAACAAGTCATCCGTTCTCTCTTTCACCCTAATTTGTCATGGTATCAAGAGCAGGTTAAATCTTGGAACCGTTCACAAAAAATTTCCCCTATAGGTGGGTTAAAAAATTAAACCCACCGGTGGGATAAAACTTTAGCCAAAAATATAATTTTTTTTTTTTGTAATATTTCCGCAAGTACGTGAATTTAATTTAAGCATTTGTTGGTAAATATGGTGATGTCTTATAGCGTCTTTAATTGTGCTCATGTTTGACAAACGGGTAATACGGCTACCCATATGGTACCTAACTGGGAGATTGTTATGAATAGGTCACTACTCACTTGTATATATTATATATAAATTGTTGGTTTTTTTATTGAAAATAAAATTCTAAACCAAAAGTTTAATATTTAAACCAAATGTTATAGTAAATCCTAAGTGTCTTACTAATAGCTAATTGTCGCCTGCATAACACAACACTTGGCGAAAAGTTATAATGTCAAGTGTCAATGTCTCGTGGTCTGGCGAAAAGTTTAGCTTTATATATTAGTTATTAATTTTGTGCCCGTGCGATGCCCGGGGTGTTTGATGAATTTTAAAATAAATCTTTTTATCTAATATATATATATATATATATATATATATATATATATATATATATATATATATATATATATATATATATATATATATATATATACACACACACACACACACACACACATATATACATATATGGATTAATAATCACTTGACAATCATACTTGTCCGTTTATGGGTAATTTTGGATTAATAATCACTTAAAAGTCGAAAAAAATCAGAAGTAATAATGTACAATTAAAAACAACGGTTGTCTAAAGTTGTGATTTCTTTTCATTTTCTCTGAACATATAGGGAACTGGGAAAGGTTGGTTGCATGTTAATTAAGAATTAAGAGAACGATTATATATAATACCATGTCTCTTTGATTTTTTTTTATTATTCTTTTTTTTTTTATTTATTTCTCTAGATCCACCATTATCTATAAAAATGTTGGTATTTTATTGAAAAAAACTCTAAAATTAATTTTTATCCTACCAAATTAATTCAAATTTTATCTTATTCTAAAAAAAATATTCAAATAAATCCTACGTGTCATATAAAAAGAGGAACTAGAAATAGAGGAAAGTTAGGCATTTACAAATGCATAACAAGGGTTATTCATGTAATTATACATATGTACAAACGAATGCATATTATGGTATCATTGGATGATCAAATGGTACCACTAAATATACAGTGATTCCTTTTTTTTTGAAATAAAATTAATTCATAAATAAGTCATACGACATCTACAAAGAGATTTAGATCTAACAAGTACATAATAATTGAATCAAATAAAACATTTCGTTAGCAAAGCTACGATCGTTGTTGCAAATCGTACATTCTTCATACCCTCTTTCATATCGCTGTGATTTACAGCCTTCTTCGGCGAGGGGGTCTATCGATCTGTTGTAGCCGTGCAGAAAATTTCCGTCTGATCATTCAATTGTTGTCGAAATATTAATCTCTTTTTCAATCCCGCACAAAATTTTGCCCATAAAACAACTCTATAGCAATCCATGAAATAAAAAAGCAAATCATCCCTCAAAAGAGAGAAGAAAAACCCGGTCTTTCGAAGAAGCCAAATTCTCCTAAAGAGGAAGAAAAATCCTGTCTTTCGAGGGAGAAATATTCCTCCTAGAAGAGGAAGAATTATTATAAACCTAAAGCAAGAGAAAACGCGCAAAAAAACAACGATTGAGGCTTTCCACCGGTAAATCCGATGGAAGCCCCTTTAAAATTCAACAATGGAGGCTAGGGTTTTAGAGAGTGAAGAGAGGAAAGAGAGGCTAGGGTTTTATTGTTTTCAATACATAAAGATATTTGTTGACACCCAGTGATACTATATATGCACATAATGATATTATATATGCATTCAGTTGTACAAAATTTATGCATAAATAGTACCACTGATGATTCAATGGTACCATATAGACTTTCAGTAGAACAATCAACACGTGGTCCCCCATCACATGATACAAACCGACCAAAAAATAGGCGGGTCCACCTACAGACCTCGCTCTTCCTATCACTCTCCTCTTTTTCTCTATCATTTATTTTAATAATATTTTAACTAATGTTATACATTTACAAATGCCTAACTTTCATCCCTTTAAAATTCATGTATAGATAAATAATTGTCGCCTACGTGGCGTGACATTTGGCAAAATATTGGAATGCCAAGTGTCGCTATCTCTTAACCTACCCAAAAATATAAGAATTAGTTATATGATATGATATACAAGTATGTAAATTACTCTATATGTATTAGTGTATTACTGTTTCAATTCGGTGTTTCCTTAACAAAATTAAAAATCTTACTAATTAACCTACATTTGGCATTATTTGCATGGCAAAACCTTTGAATGCCTCTTATTGCGTTGTTGTAACTTTATAAGGAACAACGATACATATATGTAAAAGTATACTGAGACATAAACCAAATCTTTTTTCAAGGAAAGATTTTGTTCTATCCAATCTATATAGTTGATTTTACACTCAACTCAATTTCTCAAAACAAGCAATTGTCACAAAAATATTTTCCGAATAACTCATTCTGCTTCAAAATTTTGGTGAGACCTTAATTTAATTTTTGAATTTTTTTAATTTGCTCGTTTTTCTATCAAGTTTTTAATTCTGTGTTTTAGGTTAGTTTTGCGATATATGATGATTTCTGGTTATTTTTAATTTTTCCCCTGTTTAATTTGGTGATTTTTTTACAGTAATTTCTTAATTTTTGTAAAATTGTTTCGAGGTTTAGTTCAGTGCATTAAACTTTAAACCCTTAATTTAATCATCAAAGTCTTGTTATTAGGGTATGTTTGATCAGTTATACACTGTCACCAATTCTTAGTTGATAAAAAGTTGTTCATACTGCATTTTAACATCATATGTTACAACATTATTTCTTATTACTTTGATGATCATATTATGTTACATAACCATACGTGTTTTGATTTTGTCACATGTATTAGGCATGTCGAATTTGGTTGAAATGTGTGATTAATAGTCACGTTGATAGTGTAACTTGTGCAAATGCAACATTTTGATTGTTCTGATGTAGAGAAATAACATGTAGGTTCTGAGGACTGATCATTGTTCGACTAATTTTGGTCTGTTAATGGTTAATTTTGACAATGCAGCCTTAAGTGCGCGGTGACATTTGGTGTAGATTACTATGGGAAGAACTTTGAATGAAAAAGAAGTGAAACAATTTCATTTATTTTATCACCAAAATAATGGAGGTGGAAGGAGTGGAGTAGATGATGTAGCAGATCATTATGGGGGTGAGATGCTATACGACGGTGACAATTGTGTTGTAACTTATGAGAAAGATCAGCCAGAAACCAGTTTTGGTGGTACAATGTGGGGTGAGGGTGGTCAAGAAGAAGATAAACAGTCTGGCAAACAAAGATTGCTGGTTGTAGCCAATAGGCTTCCGGTTTCAGCTACAAAGATGGGGAACAATGAGTGGAAGTTAGAGATTAGTGTAGGAGGCCTTGTCAGTGCACTTCTTGGTGAGTCTCAGATCATATGCTGTTTATGGCTGATTAAGTTAACTAATTGTCGCGATTTAATATAATTAATTTGAAGATTGTGAATGTATTTGGCTCTTTTGTTTGCTTATAGAGACATTTTGTCATTGATTAGCATATATTGTTGTTTAAGTATATCTTCATGATCTTTCTAAATTGCATTAGAGAGGGAAGATGTAAGTAATATAGTGCATCGTTTTTGCAGGCTTGAAAGATTTCGAGGCTAAATGGATTGGATGGGCTGGGGTAGATGTACCGGATGAAGCTGGACAGGAATCACTTACAAAAGCCATGGCTGAAAAGGTTTGGACTGGAATCACTTACAAAATTACTTTTAATTAGCTCCTCAAGCTTATAACAAAATGGATCTCTTGTATTGATTTGTTTTGATTAAACTTGTCATACATTTATCTCATTGTGTTTTACATTTTGATTGTCACAGAAATGTATACCGGTTTTTCTTGATAAGGAAACCGTTAACCAGTATTACAATGGCTACTGCAACAAAATCTTGTGGCCTCTGTTACATTATCTCGGTCTACCTCAGGATGAAACCCATACCTCTGAGTCTCATTATGATGTGTATAAGAGGGCTAATATGTTATTTGCTGAAGCTGTGACCAAGCATTACCAAGAGGGTGATATTGTGTGGTGCCATGATTATCATCTTATGCTTCTTCCACAATATCTAAAACAATACAACAGTAAAATGAAAGTGGGTTGGTTTCTGCACACACCTTTTCCATCTTCAGAAATACAACGTACCTTGCCAACTCGATCAGAGTTGCTGAAATCTGTTCTTGCAGCTGATATCATTGGGTAAATGCTCTGCAACTATGCACCACACATCTGTGCTATGTAAATTCTTCATGATATAGTGTTTTTTGTTAAATTTTTTATACTTGTGACTACTAATTGGTGGGTTTTACCTTGTAGGTTTCACACATATGACTACTCAAGGCATTTTGTTAGTGCCTGTAATAGGATTCTAGGACTGGAAGGTACTCCTGAAGGAGTGGAAGATCGGGGGAAACTTACCAAAGTGGCAACGGTATGACACATGTATCATTTTGTTATTGTTTACATTGATTAACATGGTACGCAATGAAAGTTGAAGTTGATGAGGGAGTACCAAAAAAAAAAAAAAAAAACATAATAAAAAGAAGATGAATGTTTAAGTAACTGCATGTTCATTGAGATGTATTTAAAATCATTGCTAAGCTACCTGTAAGCTGTTATCTAAGTATGTGATGGTTAGGAGTTCAGGAAACATTCTAGCTTTCAAGTATTAGATAATAGACTATACATTTCAAACATTTCACAATATATGTTTGACAGCAACCATTCTGATGCCTCTGTCTTCTTTACATTTCTTATGCAGTTTCCTATTGGGATAGATGCAAATCGATTTATTCGAACACTTACGCTTCCAAAGGTGCAAGATTACTTGACAAATTTAAGGGAGAGGTTTGCTGGAAGAAAGGTAAGCTTAATTTGTTCTTGGTTGTGATATTTGACAATCTCTGACATGCACTATTGGAGTTGATACAAGTATGTGGGTTAATATGACAGTTCCTTGACTCCTTGTTGATAGTTCGTAGGATCTAACACTTGCATTGATATTTGTCTCTGAAGACATCTAGCAAACCATGAGTTGGGGCCACGACTGCCACTTGTTGCAGAATACTGTCAATTTCTAGATGATTACAGCACATTTGTTCCAATTAATCACTCAATGAACTTCTATAATGACTTGTGAACTTTGCATTAGAGAGCTACTATGATGTTTTAACATTTGGATGCCTCATGCCATTCAATCCTCGATGTAAGTTTCATTGGAAGCAAGATAAATAGTGAACTTGGTATCTTAAAGAAATGAATCTATATTAAGAAGAGCCTGTATTAAGTGTCAATTGTCTGTATGACTTCTGTATATCTATATTGATGGCTAAGTTATATTCATTATTTTTTGAGGTCTAGTCCATGGAACTATCTTCATCTATTTCAAATGTCTACAGACCATTTTAAACGGGTTGTGTATCATTTAAGCAACTTCACATGATTTATGGGAAGTAGATACATATGGAATTCCTACATCTTTGGTTGCTCACGAAGAAATCTGTTTTATTTGGTTTTGACATCCATGGAGTTTGAAAGTCTCTGCTTATGGTCCAATCAGACAAATCCTTCTGAGAAGCTTTTGACCTTTTTCTCCAGTTTCTCTTTGAAATATTTCCCCATCAATTTATTCACGAGTGTCGTGACTAATTGGATAGTGTTATAATATGCTACTCATTACTTTCAGTTTTAGACGGAACATCCTTTATTTAACATCATTGCAGGTAAGTGATGGATTTTTAAAGAAGAAAAGTCACATGGACTTGTATTTATTTTTCTAGAAGTCATTTTGATTGATCGACAATTACTTGTTACCTAATTCAAATGCTTCTCCAATATGACAGATAATTTTAGGTGTTGATCGCCTAGATATGATCAAAGGGATCCCTCAAAAAATACTTGCCTTTGAAAAATTCCTTGAAGACAATCCAGATTGGTCTGACAAAGTTGTCCTGCTGCAAATTGCTGTGCCAACAAGAACTGATGTTCCTGAATGTATGCTAAGTGTTTTTCTTGTGTTTCTTTTTCCTAGACACTTTGTTTAATCTGCTTCTATTTACTTTTAGATGCAAATTTCATGCCACTACACTATATAAGTATGGGAGCCATTTTACACTTGGACCCATTCACATCTATCAATGAGTTGGTTACACATTTTTTTTTTTTTTTTTTTTTGAAGAAAAACGAAGAATAGATTAGGTCAGAGTAATAGAGTTTACAGACTCAGGTTGGATACCCATAGGCAATCCCAAAATACAGCCATGCCTATAAGTTTGGTGTTCAAAAGAAGCTAAGTCATGTTATAGAGCACTAATACAGACATTTGGAGGAGTTTCTAAATTACAAATCTGATACATTATGAATTGATCTCCTCTAGCATGCTTAGCAAGGATGTCAGCCACTTTGTTCTTTCCCCGCTCGTCATAGTTGATAGTGACTTCATGGAGAAGCTCCAGCTGCTGCCTGTAGTTAAGAATGGAAGGCAATAAAAGATTAGCACTATGGGAATTGATGTCTTCTACTGCTGCCTTGTTATCTGAGTGGATACTGCAATTTGACCATCCTTTGTCACTAAGCCACTGAAGTGCTAAATAAATAGCTTTAACTTCAGCCGCTCCTGGTGATGATGCATACCCTTTCCAAAGAAACCCCCCCGACCCAGAAGCTCGAGTGATCTCTGCAATCTGCTGCACATCCTGTCTGCTTTGTGTTATGAATGAAAGAGGCATCAACATTGATTTAAAGGAATTAGGGGGAGGAGGAACCCAAGCAGAGAGACCAAGCTTTAGTTTCTTGGTGAAACTTGAGGTTGAAAATAACCATTCAGAAAGGACAAGCTTTAGACTTTTGAGGAGTGAAGTTTTTGTTGGAGAAGATTTAATCATTTCTTCTTTTCCAAATCGACCAAAGAGCAAAAGGGGAAGATGGTATTCCAAGGAATACCATTATGAGAAAGGGAGTGGTATTTTAAGTTTCTGAGAAGCCAATCTTGGAAAGATTGATTTTGATTTGGGTACATGTGGGTTGGTATTTGCATTTCACTCCAAAATTGGGAGGCCCTGGGGCAGTCAAAGAAAAGTTGTAAGCTATTTTCTGGGATGTTTGGGCAGAAAGGACAAGCTTTTGAGGGAGCTAGGTTCCTTAGATGGAGATTCTCTTTTGTTGGTAACCTGTTGTGAGCAGCTTGCCAAAGGAAAGCGAGTTGGTTACACTAATAGATGGAGATTCTTAGAAGGCCATTTCAACATTATTTTTATGTCTTCTTATTACTATGTTATATGTGCACTATGTTATAAGTGCATAAACAGAAAACATACAAAGTGCATAATGGAGTTTCTGTGGTCCTATGTTATAGTTTAGTTTATTAAGATAGACAGGCAGAAGTTGCCAGAACTGCAAGTGTTATTATAGTCATTCTATTGGCTAGCTTCCATTCTGTTGACTGCATTTTGAAGAGATGCAAGATTGTTTTTCCTAGCTTAGTATAAGCATTAAATACTGTAGCTGCAATGTTTTGGTGATATTACTATCCAATTGCCACTCATGTATTTCCGGTTGGAAAGACACTGTCTGTCTGTCTAATGTCTTTTTCTTTAATGTTGTTATTCTGAATCATATTAAGTACATTGTTGTGCAAGTTGAGATTAGCGGAACTGTAGTTGACAAAGTAAATTTTAGATGTCTGATATACGGTAATTGCTTCTTATTTTGACAGATCAGAATCTTAGACGCCATGTACATGAAATTGTTGGACGTGTCAATGGCAGATTTGGAACACTTTCCTCTGTCCCTATAATTTATTTGGTTTGTTCTTTCTAAATTCTCCAAAGATTTTAATTATGCATGCATGATAATTGAGTCCAATGCATTCTGAATTCCAATCCTCTCCCCTTCCCCCCACCCCCCACCCCCCTCCGCATTAAAATCATCAGACTTGACATAGCAAACAACATTTAACTGGACATTGAAGTAGCATGTTCATCAAGAATATGAACGGCTGAGTATTAAGCATCGAGGAATGGAGTATAATAACATGACAGTCTAGGAAAGGAGCTTGTTAATATGGGATAATGGCTAAGTATCCATTTTTTAAAAAAAGGATATTTTTGTACATTATATACATTGTTGTATGTCAAATATTTGAGTTTTTATTTTCTACTTCCTGCAGGACCGTTCTCTCGACTTCCAAGCATTATGTGCTCTATATTCTATTACTGGTACTTTTTCTTATCTATGATTATTAATTTCTATTACAGTCTTTATTCTATTTGCAACATGTTTTCTTGGTTTTTAAATGTGTAATTTAGCTTAGTAACCTATCATATAATTATTACATATGATTTCTCCAAATGATGATATGGCATATTTCTCAAACAGCTTAATGTTGTTGTGCAATGATATATCATTGACCTAGTTGTTTTCTGCTGTGTAATGCTTATTTTGTTTACTTTTGTTGTAGACATTGCACTTGTCACATCTTTGAGGGATGGGATGAATTTAGTGAGTTACGAGTTTGTGGCTTGCCAAGCTTCAAAACAAGGTGTCCTCATTCTTAGTGAGGTAAGATCAACAATTTCAATTTAGTTTAGAAAATGTGTGTTACTAATAATTCAAGCCACTTCAGTTTGCAGGTGCAGCACAGTCTCTGGGGGCGGGAGCTATCTTAGTAAACCCCTGGAATATAACAGACGTTTCTTCTGCAATTGCTTATGCATTGAATATGCCGAGTGAAGAAAGAAAAATGAGGCACAAACTTAACTTTGAGCATGTAACAACTCATACTGCCCAAGAGTGGGCCATGATGTTTGTAAGGTATGTAATGGATTGCATCATTACATGAATTCGTATGCTTCTATGTTAATGTAATTAATCAAATAAACTGTTTTTGATTTATGATTAGGGAGCTCAATGAAACTGTCGTTGAAGCTCAACTACGTACAACACAAGCGTGGACACAGCCATTACTTCCAGTTAATGAGGCAATCGAGCAGTTTTTGCAATCTGATAACCGATTGCTGGTTCTGGTATGTCACTCTTCACCCATCAACCACTTTTCTTGATTCAGAGAAATTTCACCGCGCACTTTACATGATTCCTACACAGCTAGGTGGGCAAGAATATTATTAACGAAATTGTTTCTAGTTACCTTTGTCTGACATTGCCTTTGATAACTATGTTATCTTGTACAGTTTTACCCCATTCAGTTCTTGAACAAGTTTCAACTCTGGCTTCCATTTATATATAGCTTCTGTATTACCCTTTACCCTTGTCAAATTATAGGGATTCAATGCAACTTTGTCATCACTCGAAAGTCCAATAGAAGGTGGTAAGATTATAGACTTGGGTTCTACCTTAAATCCGAACCTGCAAGAGCCATTGAGAAGGATTTGCAATGACCGTCAGACAACTGTAATTGTGATCAGTGGAAGCAAGAGAGATGTCCTAGACAAAGTATGTATTCTCTTCTCTGATCTGTGATAGCTGTATCCTAATATCCTATCGAGCTTAAGTTAATTCTGTTTTAGGTATTTGATGGCTACAGCATGTGGCTAGCTGCTGAAAATGGTATATATCTACGACATACATTAGGTGATTGGACAACAACGATGCCAGAATTCTCGGGTATGGAATGGGTTGACAGCATCAAGGTATGTACAACTGAAAAAACGTATGTATTATGGAATACAAACATTGTTTTTAGCACCTTTAGCTATGAGTAACTTTTGATCTCTCTGTTCCTTTTCAGCATGTTTTCGAATATTTCACTAAGAGGACTCCTCATTCATTTATCGAGGAACGTGAAACCTCACTTCTATGGAATTACAAATATGCAGGTATGGAGTAACTTGTTAAGCATTTGACATATTAGTGATTCGAAGTGATTTTTAATCTGTCTGTTTCTTCTCTGTAATAGATTCTAAATTTGCAAGGCTCCAAGCAAAGGACTTGTTGTTGCATCTTTGGACGGGTCCAGTTTGCAGTTCTTCTGTTGATGTTTATCAGGGTGCACAGTCTGTAGAGGTCCGAGCAGTTGGATTAACAAAGGTTAAATTTTATGGATTACTCTCAAGTATTGAATGTTGCTTATCTGTGTGTGCTTCATTTAACTTCTGTGTGTTGCACTTACAACTCTTGTTGGATACAGGGTACAGCAATAGATCGTATACTAACGGAAATAGCTTACAGTACAGTCATGGATAAACCAATAAATTACGTCCTTTGCATAGGGCATTTTCTTGGGAAGGTATGTTCTCTGGACATACAACCTTATATATTCTTCTTTACATATGGGTTTCGCAGAGATATTAAGAGTAAAAATCATCTCAATTGCTGTCGTTTTCTACTAGGTTACTGTAATTGTTAACACTACTGACAGTTCTGAATGTGTGTTTTATATACTCCATAGTTTATATCGTTGATTCTCTTGCTCAAATCAATCATTGGATTTAGTCTTAAAGGAGATTGTGTGCAACTCGTATGTATTTCATGTATAGATCGTTATTATATGAGTATGGCATTAATGTAGGTTAAAGCTTGTCATTCTGTTTGAATCTGTTAACTAATGTAACTGAATGTAAACAGTAGAAATTCTTCTGACATATATATATATGACAGGAAAGTTTCTACCTATGACAGGAAAGTTTCCGAGTTACTAACTATCATTATCAATTGTCTATCAGGACGAAGACCTCTATTCATTTTTTGAGCCAGAACCTGCAGTTCAGCCATTAAGTTTATCAAAATCTAAGGCAGCAGTTGCAGGAAATGGATTAAAATCATCAGTTAAATCAGATAGTTCCGGTAGTCATTGCCGAATTGCAACGTGCTCAACTGTGGAGAGTGTGGTGACATATGAGAGTACAACTGTACTAGATATCAAAAGACAGAACTACTTTCCTTGTACAGTCGGGAGAAAGCACTCAAGAGCCCGGTATGTTCTGGAGTCATCGAAAGATGTTGTTTCGCTGCTAGAGGGCCTTGCCGAGGTCTTACCACCATTATGTGAATAACTACACAACTTGGGATTCTTAGGACTAGAGAAGTAAGAATTAGATAAATAAAGTCAGAACAATAATGGGCTGAGTGCAGCATTTCTCTGTTTTTGTACTCTGATGCCTTATCTCAAGCAATCAAGTTCACTTGCTAATTTGCTAATTTTGGTGTCATTTATTTATTTATTTTTTTTTTGACAAGAAGAAAAGGATATCATTAATAAAAGATAGCCAATCGGCACTTACAAACAATTCCGAGGAAATCTAAAATTCCAATACAAATACAATTCACCTTAGAACTAGTTACATCGCAGATTCGATCAACGATCGCCTTTATAAAAATCTTCATCCGAAACAATACAATATGTGAGTTAGCACTAATTCGGCTTGAGATCCACATATGAATAGTTGTTTGGGTGAAAAAACTCATATGGCTTTCTAGACACTTTTGGAGATTGTGAAACCCTAAATCTTCAATCTTTGACAGACGAACAAACAAATAAAATAAACCTAATAGAATAAACTCCATCATAAAGATGTGATCCTTTATTGAAAGCAATTAAAAAGTTTTTTGGGGCTTACCACCGGTAAAAACACCGATGGAAACCCCTACAAAATTTACAATTGAGACCAGAAGAAGAGAGATGGAAGAGAAAGAGAGAGAAGGGGAAGATTTAGGGAAAACCTTCAAAAAAGTAGAGAAAATCTAGCAATGGAGGCTAGAAAAACCCTCCCAAGGGAGAAACCCTAAAGGGAACCAAAAAACCCTCCCAAGGAGAAAACCTAGAGGGAATTAATTTGTGAATGTATTGGTGTCATTTATTTAGTTCCTTCATTTTCAGTACAGTATTTACAAATTGATACCATAATTTTTTTTCCATTTGTTAACTTTTGCTGAAATTTACCATTTTGCAAGTACGATTTACTTTTTAGATTGGTGGTTCGTGAGAGATAGAGGTGAATCAAGTAACTCTATTAATTTTAGGTTCACATGAAATTAAAGTAAAGATAATACGCGGATCAATAAACTAATTGTCCTAGTTCTTGTTGGGAAATAACACAAAAGATTTGTACCATAACCGAATTAACATTGAAGAGAATGATTCTCCAAAATCATTTGACATTTCTAATTAACATCCTCTAAATTAATTAAGACCCACTCTTACGCTTTTTCTTGCATGAACTTGCGCGACTATTTCCTGGAAATATCTAGGAAAAGTACTTCGTATAATCTTGTAGAATTTTATTCTAATATAATTCATAAACTTGTATTTTCTTCTTTACATACATTTATTTATTTTGTGGCTTATACTAACTACACAGTCTATTCTTCATATTTAAATATGAACTTGACTAGAAGTTATTTGTCACCCTAAACTCTTGGAATCATGTCTACTTTCTTTTTCTCTTTATCTTAACCCGAAAAAAGGTGCAAAAGAAAAAAAAAGGGTCAGGATAGCTAAAACAAAAATGGGTTTAAATGAAACAAGTAAATGGGTTGTTATAGGATTCCTTATAATCTTACATAGTCTTATTGTTGCTGCTAATGATGGAAGCACCATGATGGTAATGAATATAGGCGTGTTTGTTGATCCGAGTACTCGAACCGGGAAGGAGCAGACGATTGGAGTAGAGATTGCAGCTGAGGATTTCAACAACAAATCTGAGAATAACAAGGTGGAATTACATTTTCGAAATTCTAGAAGTAATGATGATCCTCTTCAAGCTGCCTATTCTGGTAAGGTCTTCATCCATTTCAATGTAGAGAGGAATGTCTAAAACTTGAATTCTCTTCTTTTAACATAGATTTAGTATTGATTGGTTTCTAGCTCACTACAACCTTTATTATTAAATTTTTTAAAAAAACAAATATTACTAGTGAAATTTATAATTCTTGGGGGAAAATACAAGTTGACAAGTCTAATAAACGAAAAATGGTATAATTTGGTATGAAAAGGGTAAAACCGCTACTAATGCCTGTAGCGATTTCACCCCTAAATAAAATCGCTACTGTTGTTAGTGGTTTTACCTTTTTATACCAAAATATGTCATTTTTTCTCCCTTGATAAACAATTAGGGGGTTTCCTCTATATTTTGGCTTTCGAAAATTTTCTTGATGACCAATATATATTTTATATATATATATATATATATATATATATATATATATATATATATATATATATATATATATATATATATATATATATATATATATATATATAACTCTTGTATTGATCTCATGATAATTTGTTAGAAACAATTATATACTTCCTCCGTTTTAATAATATTGTAATAATGGACTTTTTGCACTATTCATTACTCTTGTTTGACCATATAATATGAGTTATACGTTAAGCAAAATATAGTCACGTGGGATCTTGCTGGATTCGTCTCATAAAATACTTTCACAATATCAACTTTTATAATATTTACTCTTACACAATTATAGATATTTAGCATATAAAATGTGTTTTGAAATGCGTAATTTCCTTGTTGTTGCAATATTAATAGTTTAGAGGAAGTATATCAGAATTGCTAGTACTACGTATTACTTTGACTGTTGTCAAGTGGTATGTAACCTCTTACAAAAAGACTTGACTTCAAATCTGATAAGTTGTATTTAAATAATACAGATGAATTTTTTTTTTATTTGTATTTATTGTATTTTTTTTTTCTGTTAAATTATCATCATTTCCTATTGAACTACAAGTTTATCTGCCAGATAAACGAATTTGTTAATCTTGTGGCATTTCTGTAAATATATTGAAAAAGTATGATCATTTATTTAGTATTTTTGGTGAGCTGTCCAATTACTGTTTGCAACTTGCATTTACTATTTGGTGAGAAAATTACACATGTACCCCTCAACTAGTATACGGAAAGACGAATGTACCCCTCCATTGGTACTTGAAAATGAAAAGACGATTACACCCCCAGATTTTGTTTATCTGGGGAATTAACTGGGCACAACTCATTGTACTAACACCCTTCACAAGTAGTCAATACTTGAGAGTAGGGAGAGGGGGGTGAAGGAGAAGAAAACTTCTATTGTACTAACATAGAGGAAAAACCTCTAATACATAGTATAAAACTAAGAAAACTGTGATAGCTAAGCACTTACCACTTTACCAGTTACCAAGCATACCAGCATATAATGATTACTATCTAAGGAGATATTAGCAATAGAAAGGAGAGATAGATGTGAAATGAATTAGTAACCTTATCACGCTAACTCTAATACCATGTCCAAGGAGCAAAGTAATCAAAAGTGTCAGGTAATTGTTGGGTCATGAATACTTTATGTGTCCAAGTTAACGTTTACATTATTTACCACATAACTACTAGTTCTTATTAAACTTTCAAGTTAATTATACAAGAATTTTCTTGCTAACAGAGGTAAACAACAATTGAGAATAGATGGAGATCATTGTATAACTGTATTCCTAGTGCAAAACAATCAAAGATACTAAAGTACGTAATTTAAAAATCAAGCAATAGATATAATTGTATATCATACAAGGACCACGATAATGATATCTATAGTTTTCTGGCTCTACTGTTTTTATTCTTGGTCGCTTTCTTTTACAGTTGAAATAGCTCCAAATTTGTCGCCTATACATGCGTGGATCAAGTTACATCACATTGTAGCCACTTTTTTTTTTTTTTTTTTTTATTTTTTTTTTTTTATTTTTTTTTTTTTTTGACAACGGTCATTGTAGCCACTTGAATGATGAATCCTAAGTCTGAAAAATAAAACAGTCGTCAAAGTCATTTTCCAAGGCCAGGCCAATTTGTTTATTATACCATGACTCCCGACTTTGTGACTATAATAACAAGTTACATTATTTACATGTAACCGCCTGTAAAACAACAAATTAATTTTATAATACTAATCAAGTAATCCTTATAATACTGATTGAATAATCATTTAACATTGATTGAGTAACCCCTATAACACAGACAAAATAACCCCTATAACACTGACGTGATGATAAATGGCCACGCAATGTGGTCAGCTATATAAAAAGAATTTGTGTATGTATACATATGGTTGAAATGCAAGATATAATCTACCAGTCTTGATATTAAAAAAATCACAAACTTTTAAATAAATCGGATGTACAATAAATATTGTACATCCGTTATAAAGTTACCCCTAAAATAAGCAAAAGTTACCCTAATATGGATAAATGTTACCCTAACATAAATAAATGTTACAAAGTATTTATACTTTATTGATAAAAGTTACCCAAAAAATTGTAAAAGTGACCCTAAATTTGATAAAAAGTGACCCCCGATGTACAGTAAATTACTGTACACCGGATATATACAAAAGTTATTTTAAAAAAATAATATCTGTGACTTATGTGACAATGGTCAATGGACCGTGGACGATCGGAAGTTTGACCATTAGGATTACCGCATTCTTGTAATTTCTACTATGAAATTGAATACTATCTAAGTTTAACCTAAATATATATTTGTGCATGCATGGTATGATTAAAACTTTCCTACAAAACTTGATCCCTTTGTTTTGCATGTGAAACACAGCAATTGAGTTAATCAAAGAAAAGAAAATCGAGGCACTAATTACCGGGACAGAAAACTCTGAGGAAGTGGCATTGATGGAAGAAATCGCGAATCAATATCAAGTGCCAGTTCTTTCTCTCGCAGCAGCCTCTTTAAGCTCACCGTCACGAGTGGAGAAACACTCTTTCTTGGTGCAACTGACCAACGATTATACCACGCAAATTAATTGTACTGCGATGTTGGTGCAAAATTTTAGATGGAAGCAGGTGATCGCGGTATATGAAGATGGTGGAGATCTTAGTACTATATCTTCAATGTTGGATCTATTCTCTAAAGAGCTTCAAAGTGTTGGATCAGAGATTGAACATCTTTTAGCCTTGCCTCCCGTTGCTTCTATGCCCAATTCAAAGGAATTATTGATTGAGGAGATAGCTAAGGTAATAAATATATACTTCAATTCGTATTTTCTTTGATGTAACAAAAATTAAAAATTGTGACATTATTAACGTATCAGGGTTTGTTTGGTATCACTATTAGTTTAGCAATTTTTGAGTTTTAGATTTGAAACTTGAAATTTGTTTAAATTTCACTAATCTCGATCTTGTTCATTTAAACTATATCAACTTACTATTGTTAGCAACATATGAAGGATTACACAAAACTATGTTTATAAGATTTTCATTTTCTTGTTTTAGATTTACAAAATCCTAAAAAATGAGAGTGATGTCATTGAGACTTAGTCCCAAGTATCAATTTCTCCTTACATGCATTAAATGTATCATTTTTATGACCCTATGAGACTTAGTCCCAAGTATCAATTTCTCCTTACATGCATTAAATGTATCATTTTTATGACCTTATGATCGGCATGGCCAGTGCCATCTTTAAGCCTATGTTCATTAAGAAAAATACTTAATTATGTAGACAACAATTAAGTTCTATATAGTCAATATTTAGACAAAATTAAGTTGTTTAATAATAACTCTTTCTATTTTGATTTTCTTGTGCAAGGTATTTAGCATGCAATCGCGTGTGTTTGTAGTCCTTGATTCTTCCCTATCAATGGCTATTCAACTATTCAAAGAAGCCAACAATATGGGGCTTATGGGAAGAGAGACGGCGTGGATTGTAACAGATAGCATTGCAAGCCTACTCGACTCTCTTAATTCTTCTACAAGATCTTACATGGAAGGCACACTAGGGGTCAAGACATATTATGATGAATATAGTCAAAATTTCATGGCTTTTAGTCGTGCCTTTTTGTTAAAGATGATAGCAAAATTTCCAAACGAACAAAGCTTTCACCCTGGAATTCATGCTTTACGAGCATATGATGCCATCACAATCATTGGAAATGCCTTTGAGAGGTACGAAAAATCTCTTATTTTATTAATTTTTAAATATATTTGTCCAATATTATAGGTGTTCTAAGGGTGCAACATTAATTACATACCATGCCGTGTGTACATGAATGTAATAGGAAAAAACGTCAAGAATACAGTATATCTACTTCACCAGATACGTTAATGGATGAAATATTGTCTAGTAAATTCACCGGATTGAGTGGCAAAATTTTGATAAAAAATGGAGCATTGGATGAAGATGTTATGCTATATAGAATAGTAAATGTGGTTGGAAAGAGCTACAAGGAGCTTGATTTTTGGTCCCCGAAAATTGGTTTTTTTGAGAAATTAAGCGAGGGAGATCATAAAGAAAATAGCAGTGAGATTTTGAATAAAATGCTAAACGGAATGGTAAATTGGCCAGGAGATATTAACCATGTTCCAATAGGCTACACAATGCCAAGTACAATGAAGCCCTTAAAGATTGGAATTCCTGGTAAACCACCTTTTGACAAGTTTGTCATCGTGGAAACTTTGAATAAAAACAAGACTACTTACACAGGCTTTTGCATTGACGTCTTTCTTGAAGTAGTCAAGATTGTGGAAGAAAGTTATGGTCTTCCTTATGAGTTTGAAGTTTTTAATGGCACCTACGACGAATTAGTGTACCGCGTCTATGATAAGGTAGATATACTTCCTCTCTTCTTATATAACTGATCTGTTTCTTTACGCACATTTGTCAATGTATTCCTAAATACTTGCTCTATTCATATATAGCTGACTTGTTTCTTTACGCACATTTGTCAATGCATTTCTATTACCATTGTTATCTTTAATTAAGCATGTGAAAATATTATAAAAAATACTCGATTTGTAGACTTAATAAAGTATACATTAACATGTACTCCCTCCGTTTTTGAATACTTGATCCCTTTCCTTTTACGGCCGTTTTTAAATACTTGCTCCATTTTCTTATTTGGAAAGCTTATATAATATTAATTCATTTTGATCTCTTAACTAGTGGGACAAAATATTATTACTTTTAGATTCTCTCTCCTCTAATTTACCTTTCACTAACACCACTATAATCAATCAATCACTACTATATACTAAAAGACACACCAATAATGACTACGTGTAATTTCCTGGTGTGTCGATTATATTTTTAATTTTTTTTTAAAAAAGTTCCATTTAAAAAACAAATACATAAATAAAAAATTTGATCTATCCTAATATTTATTGCCAAATTATAAACTTAAGTATAAAATAAATTTCTTATTTACATAAATAAAATATTTGATGTATGCATGTATCCTTCCACAATCAAATGCATATTTTAAAAAATCTGCTTGATAAATAGGCTATTTTATAATCCATCATATTCACATATGTTAATTTACCAATTAGTGGTTCATGGAGGCGGATGTACCATGCGCATGGTACATCCGTTCCAAAAAAAAAGCGGAAAGAACATTGTATAGAGATGTAAAGAACATTTAGCTAAAATGAAAAGAACATTTAGTTAAAGTGAAAAGAGCATGTTATAGAATAGTATAGATTAAAGAAATGAACATAACACTATCTTATAAAGAACATCAGATCATCTTCAACCTTTGTCACATTATTCTCAAATTCAACATTTATCCAGATTCATCAAATTTAAAAAAGGAAAATAAACAATGAATTTTATGATCACAAAATATTCTAATACAAATCTAAAGTAACACAATTAAAGAAAAATAAATACAAGACTTCATTCAAAATTACTTTCAATCTTTGATTAACAAATCCACATATTCACCTTCATTAAAAATCACTCCATTAACAAACAATGATCAAAAGCACTACGAAACTCGATCTAAATGCATAGCCATTGTCTTCTATCAGAGGAATTACTTTTTCTCTATAAATTTTCTAATTCTCTCTCGAAGATTTTTTATTCCTCTCTCTAAAAAATTCAAACAAGTGAAATTAAACATGAAGAAATGTATAAATTTCTATTGAGATTGGGAAATAATTACTAAAACTCTTCAATTATGGAACAAATAATTCATTTAAAGATTGAAAAGCTAGATGTTCTTTAAAAAATACTACTCTGTATTATGTTCTTTCTGTGTGTGTGTGTTTTTTTTTTGAATAAAAGTAATATTCATTACATTATATTATCATGTTCTTTATTAATATTACGGATGTTCTTTAAATATATACAAAGAATATAAAAGTGCATGTTTTTTTTACAAAATAGTTATATGTTCTTTACAAAACAAATATATGTTCATTACAAAACATCCATATGTGATGTTCTTTATTAAATAATGATATGTTCTTTACAAAACAGCTATATGTTCTTTACTGAACAACTATATGTTCATTCCGCCTTTTTTAAAGAAATCTGGATGCACGGAGCATGGTGCATCCGCCTCCATGATAAAAATTTCATTAATTTACTTATACAGTGCTAATTTAAAATTAGTTATTAAAAATTTCCGTGCATGGCACGGGGTCTAACATAGTATCTTTAAATTTTATTACTCTATCCAATTTCTCCTAAAACTATGCGCATTGAAAAATAGAGCAAGTATTTAAAAATGGAGGAAGTATCTGACAAGATCTCTTAGGGATGGTTCGCTTTGTTAGGCCATGTACGCACTTTAGCTTGTGAACAAGGCTAGAGTCTGATGACGTAGTATCATTCAATTCGATGTTAATTGGTTATAATTTATCATGATGGCAGACATATGATGCAGCAGTTGGTGATATAACAATTTTGGCAAATAGGTCAAATTTAGTGGAGTTTACTCAACCTTACACCAAATCTGGGTTGTCAATGATAGTACCTTTGAAATCCAAGGACTCTCATAAGGCAAGAATGTTGATGAAGCCTTTCAGTTGGAAGTTGTGGTTGGTTACTCTTGGCACCTTGTTGTATACCATGTTTGGTGTCTGGTGGATCGAGAGTCGAATTGCCAAAAATTCAGACTTTGAAGGCAGCTTGACAACCCAGCTAAATTCTGCACTTTGGTACACTTTCAGCTCCATTTTCTTTGCCCAAAGTAAGTATCTAAACTAGTAATAGGTCTCAAAATTTTAACAAATGCAAGTAAAGAATTATTTGTTAAGCCAAGGAAATAATCCAAGATATATATATAATATATTACTCCGTATTATATTAATATTTAATACTATATGTGTAAGTCCAACTTAAAAAGTTATAATTAATAATATGGCTAGTTGGCTAGGAATGTTAACAATGATAATAGTCTGTGCAATTTCTTAAAATTGAGTCCCTAATATATTGTTTCAAAGATATACATGAATTTCATTAACAAATGGAAAAAAAAAAAAAAAAAAACTTCTCAGTTAATTTTACAATGAAATCATTGATCCATATATATTTTATCTTTGTAATAAGTGATATAGAAATTAAAAACCATGATGTACAAGTATAAAGTGATATCAAATTTGTGGACGTTTATGATAGGAACCCAATGCAGTCGTCCGGCCACTCTGATTTTTGAAGTGCGTAGCTATGTGGGACATAATTGGGAATAATAATTTTGCTTTTGTAGGGGAGAACATTCAGAGCAATTTAACGCGTCCGCTGGTGGCAGTATGGATGTTCGTGGTGTTTGTAATGACATCAAGTTATACGGCAAGCCTAACAGCAATGCTCACGGTTCCATTGTTAGAGCCAATCAAGGTGAAAGATGTTGAATGGCTGAAAAATACAAACTCCCCAATAGGTTGTGATGGGGGCTCAGTGTGGGATTACTTAGTAAATGTGAAGGGTTTCAAAGAAGAAAATATAATAAATGTTACCAGCCAATATGACTATCAAGAGCTATTTGACAATGATAAAATTGTTGCTGCCTTTCTCGAGCTTCCATACAAGAAACTCCTCGTCAACCAATATTGCAAAAGCTTCACTAGCACCAAACACACCTTTGGATTTGGTGCACAAGGCTTTGTAAGTTTCTACGAAAACTTATTAATATTCTCTATGTTTGTTGAGTCATTTTTATAGCTTGTCGTCGTAAATTATAAGTGGTGGTACATCAGGAATCTAATTATAAACCAATAACAAGTAAAAAATATGATTTTTATAGATTTGAAAATAGTTTATGTGGTGTCTATTTAATAATGTGCGTAGAAAACTAAAAATATAATCACGAATCATCAATATAGTACGAATGTGAAAACTGGAAAATTCAAAACATAGATATTCTTGAGCTAGGTTTATAGCCCTATTTTTTTCTTAAAGAATCCCTTCAAATGCATGGTTTTGGAGAAAGTCTTGCATCTTGCATGCAATGATCTTATGAAAAGTTTTTGGATAAGTCAATTAGTTGATGATAGATTATATTCTGCAATAGATAAGCCCTAACTAAAAGGTTGTTATCTCGAATGTTTCAAAAGTAACCTTAGGAAAAAAAAAAAAAAGGGTGACTTTACAGTTTAGAATATAAAGATGTGGTCAAAGTCTAAGAGTACAAGATTCTTGGTCAAAGAATTTGATACTACATTCTACACGATTGATGAGGTACCAAGAATTCCAAGTGCCCCTAGACTTACTTAGAATTCAACAATGTATGCTTGAATGAAAATGTGTCATTCCAACATGATGTACATAGACCTAATCAAGGTTCGTTGCATATAAACTGCCAAAATTTGAAATATTAAATCATTGATCATGTATTAAAAATAACTATCTACGCTTATTCCAACTAGCATAGCTTAATTAGTTGATTAGAGTCTTGGGCTTAAGATTTGATGAGATCAAATCTTTTATATATCACTATTCTTGTGTGGCTCTTTACACACACAAAAAATTAACAATCTACACTTAGTTATTTTGTCTATAAACTAAAGTTAAATCGTGTACATGTCAAAGTTTTATGTGGAATAAAGATGTAAGAATTTTTACTTCTTTCAACATTTTATGTACTCTTCCTTTTATCATATAATTTCTTAATTTTTACAGGTCTTTCAAAAAGGCTCTCCAATAGTAAATGATGTATCAAAGGCCATACTAAAAATATCAGAAAATGGAGTGCTAAAAGAATTGGAAGACAAATGGTTTACCATTTCTGAGTGTCCAACATCCTCAAATGTTGTTGAGAGGTTAAATCCAAAGGATTTTCTTGCACTTTATATTGTATATGGTGTAATTTCTATCATATGTTTGTTGTCTTCGGTAGCTTACATGATTCGAAGATATCGAGCAGCCATTGAAATTTCACCGAGGGATAGAAGCATTGCACATCGGATGATTAACTTTGCACAATTTTATCATGGAGGAAATCATAGAAATTCTCAGATTACACCTATTACAGAGAATTTTCCAAGCGTAACGCAGACAGATGATTGGGTTGGTCGTACGCTGGAATTGTCTACCCGTACTACTTAATAATTAAAAACAAAAATATTATTATTATTCTTTTTTTTTTCGACGGAACATAAAATATCTTCCACATAAAGCATGCATATTCACTATTGAATATATATACAAATATCATTATAGGGTTGTAAGTAATTTGAAACTCTCTTGATGTATAGTATTTCCTCCGTGATATATACGAAGTATATGCAACATTTCAACGGTGTAATAAACTACTCATATAGTCATATACGCATATGTAGTTCCTTCGGTGTAATACATAAATTATTGTACCATGCAGGTAGCAGAGATAATGGTCCTGTTTTCTTCAGATTAATTATAGTTCAGTTCATTTCCTAATCATCCTCTCATAAAAAAAAAAAAAAAATCAGTTCAATTCAGTTCAGTTTAGTTCATTTCAGTCAATCAGAACATACCCATATATACTTCAAGTAGCAGAGACTATATAGATATTTCAAGTTGCAGAAATAGGAATGACAACGGATCGGATTTGGGTCGGATGCGGCTAAATCCTGATCCAATCCGTTTAGTAAACAGACCCTGGACTCATAATTGTAATTGTCCCAAGTTATAAAGCATATATGCATAATTTCGGACACGGTTAGACTTTGCATAGGGTCCAAGTTCGATCCGCCTCCCATTCAGATTCGGATTCGGACTAATTTTAAACAGATTCGGATCGGATTTCTTTATCTTCGGATCGAATCAAACTCGGATTGAGTTGCCATCCCTAAGCAGAAACAAGATACTTCATTTTTTTTTTTAATATTGTACCTGGAAGTATCATATATATACCATTCTCTCCTCTTATAGTCTTTGCTACCTTAAATATTTATATACACTCGGGTGTATCGTAAACCCAACTAACTCAAAGTAAGTTTTGCTCTTCATTTTATATTAAATGAAAAACAATCATCAAAAGGAGAATAGAATGTTTATGGATGTACCGACAGTACCGTGCACCCGGTTGTATATAATAATCTCTCGTCTCCACCCAAACTAGATAGAATACTATTTTGTTTATTATTATTTATTTATTCTCACGTTGATTACTGTTTTTATTAACCACACTATCTTTTTTTTCATAATTATTAAGGGTTTGTTCTCATTGACTGAACTCAGCTGAACTGAACTGAACTGAACTGAATTCAGCTGAACTGAACTGAATATTTTATAAGAGAAGGAAATTAGGAGCTGAACTGAACTGAACTGAATTTCAACGTAAGAGAACAGGCCCTAATTCTCCAACTACTATAATTTCCTTTTATTAGTATCCGATTGACATTGATAAGACTTGATTAATATATATATATATATATATATATATATATATATATATATATATATATATATATATATATATATATATATATATATATATATATATATATATATATGTAATGTTTTCCATTTGGGTATTGCAAAGTTATATTTGGACGTATCTAGATACAACTCCCTAATTTAATTTGGGTGTAGCCAATCTTTTAATGTTATTACTCAATTAGAATGATAGACAACGATAAGAATTGATTAAAACATAGAATGGTGTATAAAATGTTTTCCGTTTTGGGTATACCTAAGTTATATTTGGGCGTTTCTAAAACGAAATGGTTCAATTTTTTTTTTTTAATTTTATAAAATACAGTAGTTTATAAGGCTATTTCGAATATTCACATCCGTTTTTAGTACTCTTGATTCGATACAACTAAGGTCTCATTAGTTTAATCACGGTTCTTGTTAAACATAGAAAGCCCAATTATAAATGCTGAAAATAGTTGCTCGGCCAACCTATTACATAACGATCCTTGTTTAGATTGAAAAACCTCATTATCTTAAATTATATTAAGAATACGCGAAAACATATATACTTGTATGTACTTAGGGTCTATTCACATTTACTGAGCTAAACTGAACTGAACTGATTAGAGTTGAACTGAACTGAACTGAACTAATTGGAGCTGAACTGAATAGAGCGAAAATGAATATTTTATGAGAGAAGGAAATTAGGAGTTGAACTGAACTGAACTGATTGGAGCTGAACTGAACTGAACTGAAATTAAGCTGAAGTGAACAGACCCTTAGTACGCACTAAAAAACACAACTAGGCGGGCAATAATTACTAGCATGTCCTAAAATAATATGCTAAAGATACGTTTGCCCTTAATCAAAGGATAATTATCGAAATTCATACACGCAAGAATCCTAGAAGTTTCGATTATTAATCCTATTGTTTGCAATAAATTAACCTTACTTTAATTTGTAAAGTTAAAATATTAAAAAAAAAATTCCATTAATGACACGGGAAACATGTGGAATGTCCGATTAAACATAATCTAAGGGCCTAGATTAATTCCTAGTATATATATATATATATATATATATATATATATATATATATATATATATATATATATATATATATATATATATATATATATATATATATATATATATATATATATATATATATATATATATATATTCTTTTAGATATCCCCAATTTATTTTTGGGCTTACCCACAATTTGAATATTATTTTTCAATCAGGATAATTTACTAAGAGAAGACTTGATTAAAACATAGATTCATGTGTATTAAATGTTTCCTATTTTGGGTATGCCTATGTTATTTTGGGCGTACCTAAAACAAAGGGCTTCAATCTTTTTCTTTTTTTTTTTAACAAAATACAGAAGTATAAGGATGCAAACATATGACTGATAGAAATTGCTAGGATTCTTTTGTGTATGAATTTCGATAATTATCTTTCGATTAAAGGTTAACTAATCTTTAGCCTTTTATATTGGGACTAACCAATAGTCATCTGGGACCGCCTAATTGTGTTCTTTTGTTACTTACTACGTACGTACATTCTAAATAGAGGTGATCATCATTGGCCCGGCCCAAAAATAGTGCGGGTTTGGGCAAGCCTAAAAGAGTAAAAGCGTACTTTTAATTAAAACCCGATCTCGGTTCGAAAAAAGTCCGAAAAGCCCGTCTTTGCCCAAAAAGCCCGCTACTTTTTACGGGTTTGGGCACAAAATACTACATTAAGGCCCAACCCGGCCCGAAATTTTGATCACCTCTAATTCTAAATAAAGAAGTAATGTATTGGCCAAGCAACTGTTTTCAGCATTTAAATACGGTTCTTCTACTTTAAATAAGAAATGTGATTAAGTTAATGAGACCTTGGTTAGATAGAGTGACAATAAATCTCGTCAAAAGTACTAAAAATGGATGCATGTGATTATCCGAAATAATTTGATACTTTGTATTAATTTAAAAAACAGAATTGAAATACTTTGTTTTAGGTACGCCCAAATATAACTTAGGTATACCTAAAATGGGAAACAATTTATCCACTGTGTTCTATATTATAATCAAATCATATATTTATCAATTTTTCTAAATGACTTGACTAATAAAATTCAAATTTTATACAAAACTAAATAAGACATATCTAAAAGAGAAATTTATGTATGCTCTATGGGTTGTGAATTTTGTCATGATACACAAGATTAATCCATTGCAAACAATAGGACTAATCGATATTGATAGGATTCTTGTGTGTATAAATTTTGATAATTATCCTTCGATAAAAAAAAATAAAAATAAAAAACTTAGCCATATATATCCATGTGAGTCGTAAAACTTTAGAAATGTTTGTTTGGGTACTCCAATAAAAATTTTAGGTACCTAAAAAAGGAAAATTAGAAAATATACGAAGCAGAGTGACAAAAATGTTAGGCCTCACAAATGCGTTAGATTTCAATGTTTGTTCGTCAAATTATGATGATTAAAGGTAAATTTATCTTTTTTTTTTTTTGACAAGAAGAGAAAGGATTTCATTAATGAAAGATAGCCAAACGGCACTTACAAACAATTTCGAGGAAATCTAAAATTCCAATACAAATACAATTCACCTTAAAACTAGTTACATCGCAGATTTGATCAACGATCGCCTTTATAAAAATCTTCATCTGAAGCAATACAATCTGTGAGTTGGCACTAATTCGGCTTGAGATCCACATATGAATAGTTGTTTGGGTGAAAAACTCATATGACCTTCTAGACACTTTTGGAGATTGTGAAACCCTAAATCTTCAAACTTTGACAGACGAACAAACAAATAAATTAAACCTAATAGTAGATCAAACTCCATCATAAAGATGTGATCTTTTATTGAAAGCAATTAAAAAGTTTTTTTTGGGGCTTATCACCGGTAAAAATACCGATGGAAGCCCCTACAAAAATTTACAATTGAGATCAGAAGAAAAGAGATGGAAGAGAAAGAGAGAGAAGGAGAAGATTGAAGGAAAACCTTCAAAAAAAAGAATAAAAATCTAGCAATGGAGGCTAGAAAAACCCTCCCAAGGGAGAAACCCTAGAGGAAACCAAAAAAACCCTACCAAGGAGAAAACCTAGAGGGAACCCTAAGGTAAATTTATCTTAGTTGTTTTTAAAAAATAAATAAATAATTTTGGGACTTTATATAATTATTTGAGACGGTCTAATCATATTTTTTGTTTTATAATATAAATACACATGTTTTGGCTAAGCAATTATGTGTAGTTAACTTCAAGTTATTTACATCAATAATGAACGTGATTTTTAGCTAAGTTGATGTAACTAATAAGCCCTTGGTAAACTGCAACGATCAATAATGATGTCTAAATATATAACCTTAGTGGAAAAAAAAAACAGGTTCATTTTTTGTACCCATAAATTAAATTTATGAATGTCTAAATAAGGATATACTTATATGAGTGCGTATTAAATAAGAGAGATATTTCAGTCAAACGTAGAGTAACGATGATCATTATGATTGAATGAGTTTTATCCTTCAGTTTGTGTTGATTGTTGGCAAATTAATCTTACTCTCTCCTTCTTTATTTTATTTATTTTTTTGCATCACCTCATGACGTGAAAAGTTTTAGTAGAAGTGTAGAACTTATCAGATATTATTAGATAGTGTAAGTGGGCCAAGTGTGTCATTGTTGGTAATAAATTAAAGGGTGTTGCTGGTCAAACCATGTGGCCGGGATTAGTTATTCCGGGGTTGACCTATTCGGGGGGTTACTCGCTTGATTAGTGGTTACTTATTCAAGGGGTACTTGGTCAGTCAGGGGTTATTCTTACACAAAAACGGACTGAGTAACTTTAGAGTTAATAACCCTTGACCGACTGAGTAACCCATAAATAAGTAACTAACTCCAGCTAAAACGCGTTAACGGATTAAGTAACCTCAGAATAATTAACCTATGACCGACTAGGTAACTCCTAAATGAGTAACTTCTGAATAAGTAACCCCAGTAACAAACCCTTGAATAAGTATCCCCTATAAGTAACCCCGGCCACACGGTATGACCAGCCACACTGAAAAAGTATCGGTGTGTAAATCACTAGTGGTTGTTTCACTTTTACTAATTTTTATGAAATTATTATTACTTACCATGCTCAAACATAGTTTACGTGTGCTAAGTCCTGCTCTCTTCAACCTATTTTATTGATAAACTGAAATTATTTATATTAAAATGAAATTAGTTTTATTAAACTGAAATTAATTTACCAATTCTCTAATTTATTTTAAAATAATTCCCAACACATGTATTTTATATGGGTATTTGAATATATGCGAAATAATAATAAAAAAAAGAAATACTTGTAAGTTGTAATTAATATGTATATGAATATTCAAAAATCAAAATGTGTATAAGTACATATTTTTATTAATTTTGCCGCAAAATAAAAATGTGTTTTTAAATTTTAATGTTATTTACAAAAATTTGCCAAAAAAAAATAATATTTTAATTTTAGTTACCAAGAAAGAAAGCAAGCCTACGAGTATTTCATTCTAATAAGCAGTGGAATATATACAAATTTAAAAGCATAAAGCTAGGCTACATATTAGCTAACTGATTGCACCAAAGATAAATAGCTAACTGATTTGCTAAACCTTAGAGTTGACTAACTAAAAGATACCTAAAAATAATTTTAGAAACTAAAAGATATATACCAATAATTACAAAATATATTCAAAATATGTTCTAACAATTTAAATGTTATATTGTAATATTTTATCAAATTTTTTTTAGCTAGCAAAGATATATACCATGGTCTTTATTTGTATCTCAAGTCAAATAATAATTGATTACCCTTTGTAAAAAAAAAATAATAAGGAAAATGTATCAAGCGTGAATAAGGGAGGGAGAATCACACAAAATTTATCTAACCTTAGCTAATCTTTTCCTAAAATAAGATGTAACTCCGTATAATCATAAAAATATGACATAAGAATTATTTTATTACAAAAATATGATATAATGTTTGGTTAAAGATAATAAAAATTAGCTTATAATCAAACTCTTGTTCATCGTACCTTAATATTTGATTACTACAAGTAGTATTTAATATTTATAGTATTTGAACCTATAAAATGAAACACAATTAAAAAAGAAGGATGTTTATTAAATTTTTATTTTTTATAAGTTAAAGTGTAATATTAGTTGTGATTAATACGCAGATCGATGGTGTCCTACCATTGCCAAAATTCTGGCTCCGCCACAGTTTACATATAATTTGAGTTTGAATAGGATTTCATTGGTAAAAATGTGTTGTATTCACCTAATTTTCATTAATCTAAACGATCTTATCTAACTTATATGAATTTATTACAGCTTATCTTAGTTGTGTTCTTAGATTTGAATATCCCATATTTCCTTTTATAAAAAAAAAATTCAACTCATTTTATGTAAAATATGTGAATTTGGGACTGCCACGCAAAGTAATTTGAGAATGCCCAAAACATTTGGGACTACATTTCATTTGGGACATCCTAAACCACTTTTGAAAATAGCAAAAGTGGTACAGATTGAGTGTTAGTAAGAGTCTGTTCACATTTACTTAATTTCAATTTAGTTTAATTTAGCTCCAATCAGTTCAGTTCAGTTCAATTCCTAATTTCCTTCTCTCATAAAATATTTATTGTAGCTCAGTTTAATTCAGCTCAGCTCAGTTCAATTCAGTTCAGCTCAGCTCCAATCAGTTCAGTTCATTTTAGCTCCAATCAATTCAGTTCAGTTCAGTATAGCTCAGCTCCAATCAGTTCAGTTCATTTCAGCTCCAATCAATTCAGTTTAGTTCAGTTCAGTAAATGTGAACAGGCCCTATATATATATATATATATATATATATATATATATATATGGACGACCAAAGTTATTTTACGTATAGTTTTTTTTTTTTATCTTAAATTGTATAAAATTAGGAATTCATGACAAAAACACACGTAAATCAGTGTAATTAGTTTTATATTTTTATGATATCTTAAATTTATACGATTTCTAGTGTGTTTTTAATGCTTATGTGTAGTCCTAAGGGTTATGTATAGCATTTTCCATTTATCTTTTGCTTGGTAGGAATATTGTTTTTCAACACCCTTATTGGCTTAATGGAATAAAGAATACCATATCACATGCAATAGGTTGAAACACGTCAGTTTGAAACATATTTTATTTATTAAGTTTGAAATGAGTTTTGACCTTAATCTTAGTAAATGGCAAGTGTTTAAAAATTGAGCCTATGATCAATATTATTTTGTGTACCCTAACACACTGAGAATGCCTAACCACTAATTGGTACGAAACATACGTATTAAGTTTTACAATGGTTTGATGGACTATTTAGTGTATTTGTTATTCAAAATGATCGAGAAATGTCACTTCAACATAAATTTTATGACAATTATTTGTATCAATAATTACTTCAAAAAAAAATTTAGGGAATTCCCAATTAAAAATTAGGTAGTCCTAATAATAGGGCATTCTTTCCCAATAATATACTTCTAAAAATTTCTGGGGAATTCCCAATTAATTATTAGGTAGGCCTAATAATAGGGCATTTGTTCTCAAATCTCAACAATACACTTCTAAAATTTTTTAGGGAATTCCCAATTAAATATTAGGTAGTCCTAATTATAGGCCATTCGTTCTCAACAAAATACTTCTAAAAAAAATTAGGGAATTCCCAATTAAATATTAGGTAGTCCTAATGATAGGGCATTTGTTCCCAACAATATACTTCTAAAAAAATTTAGAGAATTCCCAAATTAAATATTAGGTAGTCCTAAATAAAACGTTATTTGACTTATGTCAAACCAATTAAACACCTAATTATTAACCCTAATATGTGATTTTACCAACCAGCTTCTCTAATTAACATTCCCTTAATATTAATAATAAGAACATAAATCATTCATCTTATTCATTCACACTCTTTATTTTATACAAAGCAAGAATTAAAAGTTAAGAAGTTACAACAAACTCCCAATCACCAGAACAATAACCCTAGTACGGAGTATGTGAGAATTAAGTTACCACCTAATAACCTTCTTATGTACCACTTTCATTTGTACAAAAAATTTCAAACAGGGACCAATTATTTGAACAATAGCCTGACTGATGTGGGCACCCACTTTACCATTTATATGCTTTGATCTCACAATATGAAATCCTTTTTTTTTTTTTTTTTTTTTTTTTTAATAGGATGTATTTGTATATCTGAATATAAGTGAAACTAATAAAAAAAAAAATGGGAAATTTTCAATGGTAGCCATATACTTTTGCCCATTCTCAATGGTAACAAAATATTTGACAAATTCTCCCAAATAGCATTATTTTTTAAAAGTTTCTCAAGCATAACAATATTTTTACAATTATCAACTAATTAACTTAATTAAACCAGAATTAAACTAATAAATAACAAAAAAAAAAATGCTTGATTAAAAAAAAAAAATATGCCTTCCCCTTCCCTTTCCTTTCCATTTCCACCCCTCAAAACAATGAAAATCAGGGTTTTAAGCTGAACCATGTAATTTCGGGAATCGGCGTGGGTTTCGAGATGGACTTTGAGAGGGTTTCGGGGAGATTAAGAGGTTATGGATGTGTTTCAGAGAGAATGGTGAGGTGGCTATGGGTGGGTTTTGCGGAGAACGAAGTTGTTTCGGGTGGGTTTTTGAGAGAACAAGGTGTTTTCGGGATAGCTATGCGGGGTATTTAGGTTTTCGGCGGTGGGCTAGCCACGCCGTGGAGGTGGCTACTTGGCAGAGGGTTTTAGTCCCATTTTTTTAAAATATCTTTTTTTTCTTTTAATTATTAGGCTAATTCTTGTTTTTTTAAAGCTAATTACTTGCAAATTATACAACTATTGTCATGTTAGAGAAACTTATAAAAAGTAATGCTATTTGGGAGAATTTGCAAAATATTTTGTTACCATTGAGAATGAGCAAAAGTATATAGCTACCATTGAGAATTTCCCAAAAAAAATCCAAATTTATATACTATAATTAAATGTTTTAAAATGTTAAATGATAAAAATACAAATTTGGCAAAAGATAATCTTTTTAATATATTTTACTTCGTAATCTTTTTAACATATTATTTTTGGCAGATGTGATAAAAAATAGATTTAGTCTAATGAATCACCATGTTAATAAGCTAAAATATTTTAACAAACCATTTTTGGCAAAGGTAATTAAGGATAGATTTTTTTTATTATTTTTTATTTACGGGAATAATGGATAGATTTAGTCAAAAATATTACCATTATTCAAGGAAAATAACAAAAAAACTTCAACGTTTGTTTCATTTTTTTTTCTTTTTTTTTTGAACCTTTTTTTTTTAATTAACTGTATTTTCGTATTAATTCAAAAAAAAAAAAAAAAAAAAGTATCGCATTGTCTTGTCGTTGGTTTTTTTAACCATCAATTAATTTTTTTTTTTTTTTTTTTTTTAATTTTGGACATTCAAAACTCATCAATGGTGATACAAAACAAAAAATAGAAAAAATGAATTATTTACAAGTTAACAACTAATTAATTTGGTATAATATCTTACTATTTATTTTTGTTCATTTTTAACATAAAATCATGCTCAAGCTTCAACATTCAACAATGGCGGATGATTACTCATGGATTCATATGCTTGATCAAAATTAAACTAAACATCATTCCAATTCTAATAATAGTCCCGAAAGATATAATCCGTAATTTTTAATCGAAGTTTTTATACAGTTAAATATTAATACAAACTCTAAAATAAAAAATTAAAGCAGCGATAATTAAACATTAATCTTATTGATTCAAATTCTAAAAGATGTAATTTGGTAATTTTTGGATAAATAATGAAGATTATTGGAGGTTAAAGATGGAGTGGCCCTTTAAAATTGATCAAAAATTAGGTGCGCCATTGAAGATGGATGAAGCTATCAAAATGGGGATGAAGACATACATATGAATTTTGTCAATCGTTTATTTTGGATGATTTTCTTCAATTTTATAACTTTGAATGATTATTTATAAATTATAATATTATAACTTGGAAAAAAAAATACCCTCTAAAAGTAATGAACCAAACAACCCTTTGCTGATTGGGCACTGACTGGGCGCTGACTTGTCATGACTTAAATACTGTATAACTTTGATTTTTAAAATCTTTTTTTTAAAAAAATATTCAAAGGCTAAGATTAAACAATAAAATATATCAAGGGTTCAGATTTAGTCTTTTATTATAGTCGACTATAGTCGTATGTAGTCGTCCGTAGTCGACAACTACGGTAGAACCATCGATAAACTTTGTATATTGGTTTTAGGTAGTTTGTGAAGTTAATAGAACCAAAAATATACGGGGAGTAAATAAAAGAGTAATATTTGTATAAAGCTTTTTAACGCAATGTTTGTATAGTTTAATACTTTAATCAGTACCCCCTCAAAAAAAAAAAAAAAAAAGAAAAAAAAACTATAATCAGTAACAAATTGATTTGGCTTATATTAGTATGTCTTAATTATTGACAAGGACATGGTTTAGTTTTCCTTCTTAACACGTCTACTTATTACGAGTATTATTCTTTTGGCCTAAAACAAAGTGAAATGAGAGGCTATCAAACAAATTAATAACTACGAGGCTACGAGCACCTATCTACATATGCATATATGATAGCAGAATTTAATTTTTGGGACGACGATTCAACTCATATGACTATATGAGGTCGATTTCCGAGATCCCTAGTAATTTTGCTCGTTGTTATTATTAAAAGCCATTATTGTACAATTAGGCAATAAATACAGAAATAGTTATTATCATTACTCCCTTTGGCCCTTAACTAGAGTCTCATTTCTCGTTGTGAGTAATAAATGTTAGAAATGAGATTTTGATAAAAGAATCCCTCCGTCCCTAAATTACATTACTCTTTGGAAATTTACACGGGAATTAAGGAGGGAAGAATAAGACAAATAACAACAATTAGATAATGCAATGGGAAATACAAAGATAGATTAGTTATTACTCATGACAAGTCATCAATCCTTTGCAAAAAAAAAGGACCAATCACATGCTCCTAATTAAAAAATTTTAACCAGTCATATTCATTGTAATTTGGCACAAGGATTATGAGTGAGATTAGGTAAGGATGAGTGAGAAAGCATTAAATATAAAACAGAAAAAGAAAGTTGATTTACTAAAAAACTTATCAAAAATAGAAAGGAGGAATGTAATTTTGGAATACCAAAAATAGAAAGGAGGAATGTAATTTAGGGACGAAGGGAGTACTTATTATTCTGCAATAGTTAAATTTTACCAAACATTACTCCAAAGTTACCTTTGTTAAACGAAAAGTATTGTAATTGTAACCAATTGGATGTTGGTGTAGTGGTGATTGAGACTACAATTAGTAGGGAAAACCTATATTCGATCCCTTACAACAACAATTGGGAGGGGATTGGAACCTAACCACCCAGAACTGATCCCCGAATCCATATTAGCCCAAATGGTAAATCGGGTGGATCACCAAAAAAAAGTTTTGTAATTCTAAAACCTTAGATCGGCTTGTTCGTGATTGTTTTTTTGGGTTTGGTTTTCCTTTTTTTTTATATTAAAAACTAAAACGAGAAATTAGAAAAAGTCGATACTATTAGGTGTCATCCAATAGAAATTCATATACATTGTCATCCAATACATTATAATAATATGGTACTCCCTCTGTCCCTAAATTACATTCATCCTTTCTATTTTAAGTATTCCAAAATTACATTCATCCTTTTTATTTTTGGTAAGTTTTTTTTAGTAAATCAACTCTCTTTTTCTGTTTTATATTTAATGCTTTATCACTCATCCTTACCTAATCTCACTCATAATCCTTGTGCCAAATTACAATGAATATGATTGGTTAAAAATTTTCAATTAGGAGCATGTAATTGGTCCTTTTTTTTGCAAAGGATTGATGACATGTCATGAGTAATAACTAATATATCTTTGTACTTCCCATTGCATTATCTAATTATTGTTATTTGTCATATTCTTCCCTCCTTAATTCCCGTGTAAATTTCCAAAGAGGAATGTAATTTAGGGATGGAGGGAGTACAATTACAATGATTTATTAATACAAGAAAAAAAATGTACGTTTTTTAATGTATTAATAAATGAATGAATAATTCCTTCATACTATTAGTCTATTACTCCCATCCGTTTTTAAATTCTTGCTCCACTTTCTTTTTCCGTCCGTTTTTAAATACTTGCTTCATTTTCCTTATGGAAAACTTTTACAATATTTAGTTCATTTCTCATACTTGGTGGACCCAACATAATACTCTCTCTTCTTATATTCTTCCAATACTTATAATATTTTATTTTCTCAACGACCCCACTACCTCTATATTTTATTACTTTCTTTAATTTCTCTTAAAACTCCACACATAGAGAAATGGGGTAAGTATTTAAAAACGGAGAGAATACTACGTATGTAGTACTAATAAGACAAAAATGTATGTAATATTAAGTGATTCCTCAAAAAATAATGAATTAAATGAATAATTATTCCAGACGAAGGAAAATTCTAAACTCTTACCCATAATTTTCGACGTAAAAGCTAGAATGGGAAAAGTCATAGAAACGGACTATAGACCACTACATACATACGGTCCACAATATCATATATGACTATGTCTATACAAAATTGAATCACAAGGAATGAACAACACAAGATCATATCATATCAACCTCCATGGATTCGAAAATTTCCGTATTCATGAAGCCGAAACTTCAATCCCTCCTATTAGTATTTACACTCTTCTTCTGTATAATATTCTTTGTTGAAGGACTAACCTCCATTGCAGGTGATGATGAAACAACAAAAATTGGTGTAATACTCGACTTGGATTCTCGTATGGGTAAAGAACAGAAAATAGCCATAGAAATCGCGGTTGAAAATGCAAAGATTTCTGTTCATTTCATAGATTACAAACAAAGGCCGCTTCAAACTGCTTTTGAAGGTTGGTTGCTTCCTGATCTATAGCCTTTACTAACCGTGTTTTGACATTCTTGTACTAGAACTTTACTTTGCTTCGTAAACATGAAAATTGCCTTAGCTTATGTGTTGCTTCCTTATCTACAAATTAAACGAAGAGTATGCTTTACATGATAAGGTTCAAAACTTTTAAGTCACCTCCAATAATATTGTTACAAGACTGTTATGCGTTATGTCTTATTCTGATAGTTGTTTTGATAAAATAAAAGATTGTTGACTATTATTAGTCTATATGTTTAGGCTAGAGTTAATTAAAAAATAATTTGAAAGCCAAACTTTTAATTAAGTTCGTTATTCAACAGTTAGGCATTAGGGATAATAACGAACTTTAAGTGAAGTAATAAACATCACGAACTTTGGGAGTTGGATGCGGTAAATGAGATAAATAATTTCCAAGATTCCACCGGAGCCATAATACCTAGAAGGAATTCCTTCTAGTTAGAGCGAAGTAATGAATCAAACCAACTCATATAAACGGGATTTTGCTTCCAATCACCCCCCATTTAGTAATATTGTGAAACTCTTTATTGTTATGATGCTTTAATCTAGTTCCCTTTAACCAAAAATCACCCCCCAATTAGTAATATTGTGAGGTTACTAGTGTAATATCTTATCAGCTACAAGGGTAGTTTTGTACGCGTAGCAAAGTCAATATTTAGGTGCCGATAGGTTCGCACGGGGTGAACGAAATGGAATGATTAAAGGAAATACAAGAGAATGGAATGAAAAACCTTTCCAAGTGGTATGTTGTTTGTTTTTTTTTTAATATAAAAAAAGGAATGGAGCCACCAGTCCACCACCACACAACCACACAAACAACTCATTCCTTCGAATTTCCAGCCATCACCCGGCCAACCCACCACCCAGCCACCACCTTGTCATGCTCGCCCGCACATTCCTCACCATCACCGCCGTTCTCGCAGCCCAAAAACCCCACCCTATCCCTGAAAACCTTCCATTATCCTCAAAAAAACCCTAAAAAGGGTTGGAGATGGTCGATGATGGTTGAGGAAGGGGTGGCATAGGTCGACGAATGTCGGTGGAGCCGTGGAGGTGTGATTGGGTGGCAGTTGGGTGGTGGGGAAAAGGTAAAAGGGTGGTGGCTAGTGTGGTGTGGTGGTGGAGGGGTGGCTAAGGAAAGAGAATGAAAAAGTCTAGGGGGCCGGGTGGGGAATCAAGTTGGTTGGATTTGGGGTAATGGAAAGGTAAAAGGATGAAAATAAGTGCCTAACAAACAACAAAGGGAATTGGGGCAGTTGTTTCCCATTCCCTTTGATGAATAACCCCAACCAAACGGCCCCTTAGTGTTATGAATAACGAACCTTACCTAAGTTGGCACATTAGATAAAGGAAGAATTAAGGATGATTTTTCTGGGTGTCTAGGTCAAGCACACACATATCCATCAACACTCTAATATTACTAGTATAAATTAGAAGTCAAAATATAAAGGCGGATATACGAAGTATATAATTCTATTTAGTTTTGTGAGGGATAAAGAGTAATAATTATGTCATAATTTGTTTAGAAAGTGATAATTATATATTTGCAGTGGTGAGGAGTGAGGACAACAAGCATACAACATACCCTAGAAAATATCTTGTAAAATTTTGGATTGGAAATTGGAAAAGGTAAAGGGAATGAAAATAAGTGACTAACAAATTACTATAAAAGAAATTGGGGCAGCTAATTCTCTCATTCCCTTTGATGAATACCCCCAATCAAACGACCCCTTAGTGTTATGAATAACGAACCTTGGCTAAATTGGCATATGTGAGAAAAGGAAGAATTAAGGATAATTTTCGAGGTATCTAAGTCAAGCACACACATATCTATCACAACTCCAATATTACTAGTATACAATAGAAGCCAAAACATAAAGGATATACGAAATTCTTTTTAGTTTTATGAAGGATAAAGAGTATTGATTATGTCATAATTTGCTTAAAAAGTGATAATTTGTAGTGATGAGGAGTGAGGACAACAAGCATACATCATACTATACCCTGACAATTTGACAAATATCTTGTAAAATTTTGGATTGGAAAATGAAATCATTTTAATATATATATGGATGATATGATTGATAAAAAAATCAGATTAAAAAGATGAATATTACAATTATGGTGTGCTAAAGACATACCCAAAATTAATTTAGAATATTGTCCCACAATTGTGAGAGTTGTTATATATATACATATGGAGTATGCTAAACTAGTCTAACTTTAATTTATCGGTTGGATAAATGAATTCCAGATTAATACTCCGTAATATGTATGTATGAATTTTAGATTAATAAAATATGAGAGTTGTTATACTACCTCCGTCACACATTTGCAACGATTTGACATAAAGTAGAGAGGGAAAATGTCTAATCGTTGCAAATAATATGTAACGGAGGTAGTATATGATTAGATTCTTTTCTAGTTATTATCTTATTAAGTATAAATTTTTATTGGTTATTAATATGTATTGCATGTTTTGTGTCAATTGCATATTTTGTGTCAATTGCATGTTTTTGACCTTTCTCCATCTACTTCATTCTCAAGGGACCGTTATGTCTTACTCTAAGTTTACGACAAATTACATGTGTCCTTCCTATTTATGTTCATGAAAGTGGCCCCTTACATCACCCTATGAATTAAGTAACATCAGTAGATTCTAATTCATTAGTTGACTTGTCAATTTTCTTGTGTCTATAAATTATGGAGAAAAAAGGGTTACCCATATTCGTTATAGTTATAAGCCCTTTGTTCCCGTAATTTCATGTTTCATGATTTTGACACAAAATTTGTTCATCTTATGGAGGAAAAAAAAAAAAAAAAAAAAAAAAAAAAAAAAAAAAAAAATGAAAGAACATGAAAACATGTCCCAAAAAAAAAAAAAAAAAAAAAACGGGGGGGGGGGGGGGGGGAACATGAAAAAAAATATAGAAGGAAGAACTGGTCCAATTGCCCGAGGTGGAGTGCAAATGGAAGATTGAGTTAGCCATTTATAAATGGATGAAAAATGTTTAATTTAACACGAAGTTCAAAGTAATAATAGAAAAGAAAAGATGAAATAAAAAGTAACGAGTTTAAAGATTTTTTTCTTTATCATTTTCTTTTTAAAATTAATTTAAAAACTAAGTGATCCTCAATTCATACCTTATACACTATTTACATTCGTACTGGACATAACCAACCATAATAATAGTCATATAATAACTTTTGTGATTATGCATGACTATCATTATTCCAAATTTGAATCTTGATAAGTTATACAAAGTATGTTCTTATTCACATTAGAGAATAAATCTTGCAGTTGAAGCACTAATCAAGGAGAAGAAATTGGAAGTTATAATAGTAGGCATTGAAGATTGGCAAACTACAACATTAGTAGCAAAAATTGGAACTCTAGCTCAAATACCAATTCTCTCACTTGCTGCAACACCTCCTACCATCTCACCTTTCGCGTCACTCCAATGGCCATTCCTAGTCCAAATGTCTCACAACATGACTCAACAAGTCCAAAACATAGCATCCATCATTCATAGCTACCTTTGGCGTAGGGTCATTGTAGTGTATGAAGACGATGTTACCACGAGTTGTGGTAATTGTGGTACAATCTCTCTTCTCACTACAACCCTCCAAAACATTGGGTCTCAAATTGAACACCATCTTGTTCTTCCACCACTTGGATCAACTATCAGTCCTAGAGATACTCTAAGAGAAAAATTATTGAAGTTCGCCAATGGAAGATATTATTCTAGGGTTTTCATTGTTCTTAGAGTATCACTTCCTTATGTTAGCCTTTTGTTTGAGGAAGCAAAAGGAAATGGACTAATGATGAGTGATTCGGCTTGGATACTATCCGAAGATATTACTAATTTTCTTCCCTCTTTGGACAACCCAACCATGTTAAATATGGAAGGTGCTATAGGAATCATGGCAAAATTTGATAACTCTACGAAGGGTTTTGAAGTATTTGATGCAAAATTTGGGATCAAATTTCTTCAAGCATATGAAAAAGAACGGTATTATGAACCGAGTTTTCAAGCTCTAATTGCCTATGATGCTATTACAACAATTTTCAAGGCTAAGCAAAGGCTTAGTAACAATATTCGTGATCATATTGTTACATCTAAGAGCTTCCTCAAAGATATTTTACAAAGTAAATTTACAGGTAATATTTTACATCTTTTGATATATATTTTTTCCTTGCTGCTTGTTCTTATTATATCAACACTATACATTTACATGTATATAATACCTTATATCTTAGTCTTTGTATATTTTTCTTACATGGTACATGCTTATCGACAGGGTTAAGTGGTAAAGTTATCTTCGACCAAGAGCATAATGATCTAGTAGTAGTAAATGCTAGCACTAGACTAGTTAACATTGCTAGTTCAAATTACCGAGAAGTGTTAGACTTCAGTAGTGATGATATTGAGGATGAGGATACCGCGAAAACACTAGCAAGTGTAATAAAATGGCCAGGGAACTTGACGGGTGCCATTCCAAAGGGATGGGCAATGCCAACAAGCTCAAAACCCATGAGAATTGGAGTTCCAATTGCTCATGATTACAATTATAACTACATCTATTATACAGGGAGTAGAGCTCTTGATGGCGATTTTTGTTTAACAAGACATGTTCCAAATTCAGTCCATAATACAAATTTCAAAGGCTATTGTGTTCATCTTTTCGATGAGGTGCTACAACAATTGGATTATAGACTGCCTTATGTGTTCATTCCATACAATGGCTCATTCGATAATCTTATTGGACTTGTGCATAACAAGGTAACTTATTTTTTTCTCCAATTGGAAAGTATTCTAGTAAAATATAAGTCAATTTTTTTTCATGAAGCATTTTTTTTTGGCAGTGTTTTGATGCTGCAATCGGTGATATAACAATATTAGGAAGGCGAATGGAACTTGTAGATTTCACTCTTCCATTTGAAGAATCAGGATTATCCATTATTCGGCCTGTATCCGAATCTTACAATTCTCACGCTCCATGGATATTTTTGAAGCCCTTCACAACGAAAATGTGGCTAGTAACGTCCTTCGTATTCGTGTACAATATGATTATTATATGGGCTTTGGAGCATGGAAGTAACTCGGAGTTTAGAGGAACATGGAGAAATCAGCTAAGTGCAACCGCTTGGTTTACCGTCAATTCTCTCTACTATGCCCAAAGTAAGTGGATCAAACTCTATTCTTCCGCCTTGTTTGGGTTGCCCAAGCCTGATTATATTCTCAAAATTTTAACAGTAGTTGTACAGTTTGTTTTGAGAAAATACAAGTTGATCTTCATGATAAACAGCAAAATGTTATCTAATGACATTTCTGTAAATAACTCAACAACTTTATTAATTGTACGGTGAGTTCCACAAATGTTGATTTATTTACTAACATGTCATTAGATAAACGATTTATGTTTATCATGATGATTAATTGGGGCTCCCTTGTTTGTTTTGCTCTCTTGTTTCATCTACTTTCCTATTCTCAACAATTCGAGTATTGCAATTTGCATGGCATATATGACTAGTTACTTAGAACAATCATGTGTTGGTATATTAGGGGAGGAAATTTCCTCCAAACTAGCAAGAGTGGTGGTGATAATGTGGTTTTTCATGATAATGATATTAACATCAAGTTATACTGCCAATCTCACTTCCATGATCACCAATGATCGACTCAATCGAACATCAATCGACGTTGAGATGCTTCAAAGAACCAATGCTAAAGTTGGTTATGATAAATCATCATTTGTAAAAACATTTTTGGAAGATCTTCTTAAATTTAATTCTACAAACATAATTCCCATGGAATCAAAGTTTGAGGATATTCACATGGAATTGCAAGCAAGAAACATTTCAGCAGCATGCCTTGAGTACCCTTATGCGCAGCTCTTTGTCACAAAGTATTGCAATAAATACATCATGACTAATCCAATCCACAGATTTGGCGGCTTCGCATTTGTAAGTTTTCGATACAATTAACTTTGTTACATACATGATTTAATTTGATATGTCATTACACATGAGAATTTGTCTTGTCTATATATATAGCAGGTTTATGGTATACATACAACAACGTTTAATCATGTCAAATCTGTTAAAAAGTTAAATTCATTCTTTATTCTTTATGTAGTTTTACCATCCACACCTAATTTGTTGACATTTTATCAAGCAAAGCAATGCTTTGTGTAGTTTGTTAGAGATTCACCTTGTAACATTGAGATCACATGGTTTAATCCTCTAAACTACGATGCTTGGGGTCGAAAATCTCATACCTTTCATGTGTCTAGCCTGTAAATACTTGAGCCTAATAAGTGTTAGAATCCAACTCCTTTTAATGTATTAGTGCCTCTTAGATGCTTTCCTAGTGTTTAGTTTATGTCTTCTTAGCCATAGGTCCTATTATTGTGTTACATTCAGTACAACGTTCACTAGGGATTCTATGCTTGTACTACTATAAGTTCTTTAAATGGCGAATGATTAATGAAATCTTAGAGCCTTCTACCAAATGTTGCCTTGCTTTTATGCTTGTTTATGTTAAGACCTTTATAGATATTGTGTCTTATTTGCATAATAGCTCCCCCTCCAACCCAACTTGATGCGCTAAGGACTCATGGTTCGGACCCGCTTGTGCCCTCCTTGAAGTATGGGCCGTCACAAGCCCCGACCACCTGCACTCCGTCGCCCAAATAGACGCGAGTGCTGCTGAGATTCTAATGACCGCTTGTGTTACTTTGTGCTCACAAGCCTCTCTTCCGCACGAGGCTAGCGTTCTAGCCGCCAAAAGGTTAGAGCGCGCCGCACGTTTCGGGGTCCAAACTCCCGGACCGTGACACTAAGCTAGTAGGATGGAGAGCACCTTCATCAGAGATCTACTATCAATAGGCCCAGGCACTTTAGGGGAGGGGAATCCCTGGCCCTTGCCCTATCTACTTTTATCCCAAAAGTTACCGGCTCGCTTACCCATGTTGGGTTAGCCCCGTGACAGATTTAGACCTAAAGGTTACATTATTGAAACTTTATTTTATAGCTTTGGTATGTTAGATTCTGCAAATTAAATACAATAAAACTCTTTATGTTGATTTACAGATTGAAATATTACGAGGACTAAATTAAAGTAAAAGCATGAATGTAAAACAATTTATAATTACTAGGTTCTAGCTAGGAGCTACGACAGTTTATTCTGAACATTTCAAAATAGTATAAATAAGGAAATTTTGACATTTGCTACCACCTAAAACACCTTGCTTCAGATTTGCTACCTATTTAATTTTTTTTTTTTTACTTTGCTACCACCCTAAACAGATGTTGTTAAAATTCACTACCACTTAACGGAATCCGTTAGGATTTCCGTTAAGTTTATTAAAAATTAAAAAAATAATAATAAAAAAACAAAAACAAAACCAGCCACCCAAAACGCCTTAGCCACCATTCCCCTCCTGCTGCCGGCGCCACCTCCCCATGGTCCTCCACCTCACCGCCGGAAAACTCCCCAGAAACCGCTTTTCCTCCTTCTCCTTCACCCACATTCTCCACTCTTGTTACCCACAAGCTTAATGAATTAGGGTTTGAGATTTGCTCAGATCGATTTGGGTTTTTGACTGGGATTGAGGCGGGTTTTCGAGGGGATGGGGCTGCGAAGGGGGTGGGATCGCGACGCTAGCGCCTTGCGAATATGGGTTTGATTGCTGGGGTTCGAACGGAGCTGGGGTTTGAACAGGGCTGGGGTTGCGAAATTGGGTTCCCCTTTTCTGTGTGCGGTGGCTGGGGTGGTGGTTTAGGGTTAAGGACGGCCGAAAAGGGTATGGGAAGGGGAGGAGGTCGATTTTGGTGGGGGGGAATCAGGGGAGGGGGGCCAATTTCCTGTGGAGGGAAGGGGGAAGGGGGTGGTTTTGGTTCGGGGTGGGGGTCGGAGCTCGAGAACGGGGAAAGGGAAAGGGGGGATTGGCTGCGCATAGGGTGGGGGAAAGGGAGGGGGTGGGTTCGCGCAGCGGCGCCGGCACCGGCAGGGGGAGGGGGGAGGTGAGGGGTGGCTGCAAGGTGGTTGGAGGGGTGGCTAAACGATGGAGTGGTCCCACTAACGGAAATAGTAACAGAATAAGGCACGTGGTAGTGATTTTTAACAAACTCTATTTTAGGTGGTAGTAAAGTAAAAAAAAACAATTTAAACAAGTAGCAAATGTGAAGCGTGATGTTTTTAGTGGTAGCAAATGTGAAAATTTCCTATAAATAATGTACGTACCCCTAAAGTGTAGCAAAGGAAGTATATCGATATGTCTATCCATGGCATATGATTGAGCTCTTCTAGGAACACAAGTAACACATTTTTTATTTCTTACATTTGCTAATTAAAATTGCAGGTTTTTCCCAAGGGCTCTCCAATAACAGATGATGTTTCCAAGGCCATACTAAATCTAACAGAACTTGATCGTCTAAAACATCTTGAGAAAACGTACTTAAATCTATCTATTGATTGCACCAGTACAGCCAATGACTCAGACAACAACAATGATGATCAACAAAGCAGTTTAAGCATAGAAAGCTTTCAAGTTCTCTTCTACGTTTCAGGAGCAGTAACTAGTATTTGTTTGTTAGCATCCTTTATTCCCTTGTCTAAAAAGTTCTTTAAAAGGATGGAAACTCAAGAAGTAGCTCCTAGTAATTAAGTTTATTATGAATTGTAACTCTTAGCTACATTTCTTGCAATAATTAACTTCTTGCAAGTTTTGAAAATTATTTTTTTGTGAATACAAAATATGTTGGAATTCAAATTAAAAGATTGAGATGTATGCTAGCATTGTTTCATAATTAGCGTATGTTGTTTTATTCTTCATTCTCTGAATAACTTCACTGGTTGTTGAGTTGAGTTTGATCCTCTAAGATTTTGATGTTGACAAACTAAGTAATTAAATAACCTAGTTAGTAAATTTAAGTGTAATTGTGTTTGATGAATGCGGAACAAATCAATGAAAAGTAAAACGGGAAAACATAAAGTTCATAAACAATAAGTCAAGGATACATGGTATACATTCAAGAGCTTCTTCACTATAATGGAGAAAGAACGAGTTAACAATACATACAAGGGGTCCTAATACTTAATGGCTCACAAAAGGTGTAATCTAAATGATCACCTAAAAGGTCTATTTAAATTATAAGATGTAATCTAATCGATCACATGAAAGGTCTATTAAAACACACGAAAACCTTAATTTAAATAAAATCATAAATTGTTCCCCAAGTATACACAAATAGTCGTCATAGAAGAAATATAGCTGTAGAAAACATTCCGTAAACCACATACACCGAAACTAGAGTTAGAAAACATGTTTGTTGATCAGGCACAGACGTGCCCCCTTTTGGCACAAATGTTCATGTTCGAGCACTTCATTGATCAACAACATTCAAGCTTCGTTAGGTTTTTGTAACACGGCCTAATTTTCTCGTTTCTTATCAAAAGTGGGCATATCTTCTATCATTGATAAGCTCTTGAAACAGGCTTTCACCTTCAACTTGAATCACATCAAAATCGCTTATAGTTTGAGAGATATCTACATTTTATGTTAGCCGCCCTATTAGATTTCGAGTCATAAAGTAACATTGATTTTTAAGTTGTATGTGTGCAAGGATCATCAATGGAAGGTGTGGTCAAAGTATTAATTTGATGCGAAATTACAAAAATTAAAAATAAATAAAGAATAATAAAATAAATTAATAAATAAATAAAAGCAAGTTATCTATCTATTAACTATTACTAAAACAGAAGATGCTGACATCATCATTGCCCACGTGTCGTTCACTTAATAAAAATTTTCCCGCCTAAATGCAACGATGATGTCATCTTTTTTTTCCTATTTTTTTTTGGTAGAACTATCATATTTAACATTTTAGAAATATAAATATTAGAAACTTCTACATTACAACAAAAATCTATCAATTTATCGTAAAAAATTGACATAATTTTAAATATCACACTAATAAATGACCTCCTACGTTGAACTAAAAATGAGACGACGTTAAACTGATAATATATCATAATTTTGATAAAAATAAAAAATTTAAGAATATACATAATTCTTATTTATATATATTCATGTATAATAATCATTTATTTTTAAAAATGTACAAATTAAAAATAGGTTTTATACAAATCGTGAATCGCACGGGTTCTAACCTAGTATTTATATATACTTCAAAAACGCTTCCTTTACAATCATTTTGTATACATGAGTCACTTCTTACTTAAATGGATGTGGTTGATAACTTGATATGGATCAGTTTCACAATTCGGGTTTAAAATTAAAACTAGCTCAAGATGAGTAGATTGAATTCCTCATAATTCATAAAAACCTACGTGTATATTAATCATGCGCGGTATGTAGTTTACGTGAAAATAGAATTCCTCATAATTCATAAATACCTACGTATATATTAATCATGCACGGTATGTAGTTTACGTGAAAATATGCGTTAGATAAGATACTTTAATCAAAGCACTGAAAACTTAAAACATCACATACTAGGATGCATAATTCAGTTAAACTTGTACATAAAATCAAGCATCCTTGAACCATACAACTCTACGGTGGTCATGCATATTTAAATGTACTCGTACTTTTTAGGTTTCTTTACTAAATTCAAGTAGTAGTATAAAGACAATCCAATTGAATGATACTGTACGTACGTAATAACTACTAGTAAGCATACGTACATTATCCAATCAAGTATGGGAGCCGTTAAAGGGTAATAGAGTACTACTTATTCACTCTTTTGCAAGAAAACATGGAAAAAGTATGTTTCATTTATGTTACTCTTGTATTTTTTTCCTTTCAACACTAAAGCAACTATAATACAACACAAAAGATAGATACATCATTATAAAAGATAAACTTGCGTGTAACCCGAGTTTTTCGCCAGATAATACTTTAAAAATTTTGATTTTTTTATATTAGATGCTTTAATTAAAAGTCTTGTTGATTTTATTTATGGTGAGTAAATTAGAATACAATGACAACAATAGCTTATTTTGGATTTTTTTATTGTAAATTCTAATACTTATATGTATTTAAATATAAACCGTGCAATGCACGGAATGTTTATAAGGGGTACAATAGTAACTTTTGTTTTATAATATGTTTTAATTGGAAAATGAATAGCTTATAAAGGAGAAGGGGTGATAATTGAATGTAATTGTAGAGATATTAAGTTGGGGGAAAATGAATCAAATAACACTCATACATGTATTTTTTTTTTTTTTTTGAAGGGAACATTCATTCATGTATTGAATTAAAGCTAGTTCTTTTTTAAAAACAATAAAGGGTATTAATTAATGAAGGGAGGTGACTTGTGGCATTGGTGAAAATTAAATTTTAATTTACATGTGGCATGATGGGGGTGATGGTTTGTGTATAAGTATAGAAGTATAGATATAGATGTGCATTAATAGAGCATGATTTATTTGTAGCTAAGATGGTAATGCATATCGTTTTCATTCAAAGAGGTTTGGGGTCCAATTAACTTTATATGAAGTTTTAGTTTAAATAATCAATACTATATATTAAGGGCCTGTTCCAAATTACTGAACTAAATTGAAATTAAGCTAAATAGAACAGGCCCTAAAAGGCATTCTTAATCAAGGGTACACGCCACGTGGAAGTTTGGAACCCCACATTTTTGCTATCTAATACAAGTAATAAATAAGAAGCCATACCATCTTTGATATCTAATACTTTTGTTTATTTATTCTTCTTAAATATAGTTAATGTAAGGCATAAGATTTTTATTTTTTTTGTACAAATTATGTTCTTCAACTTTTTCAAATAATAAAAGTATATTTAAGATTATTATAATACAAGAAAACTATAATTCAAAGTAAAGAATATTTAACGTATAGACCTGGGGCATCACCTGGGCTAAACACTAGTTGAATAATGATGTAGCGTGATGCTACATGTGGCACATAGACAGTTTTAAGAACACAATACGTTAATCAATTACTAAGCTTTTACATAACTTTCACTTGGTAACATTATACAAAGTTTAAGTAGCCCATCTTCCTTCTCTCTCTAGAAACCCCTGTTCTTATCTTCCACCGCCCCACCGCTTCCTCACTTATCTCATCCCCTACTCGCCGGCGATCAGCGCCTCTATCTTAGCCATCGCCGACGAGTGCTACTCTTTTCTGCTAGTTTAATTTTTGTTTTCATTTTTGGCGTTTTCAAGCAAAGAACAAAGGAGTTGCAAAGTGGTTTTGTTTTTCGGGTTCATTGGGGATTCAATAAAGTTTGGGTGTGCTATCAAGTATTTAAATATCTTATTTTCCAACGAATTGAAGAGTCAAGGCTATTCTTAATGCCGCCCTTGAAAGGAATTTGGCTGATTATTTCCAGACGGTAAAGGTGAAGTTAAGAATAGGGTTTTCTCCCTTAATTCAAGGTTTGATTTAGGGGAGGCGGTCTTCTTGTGTTGGCCTTGATGACTAGTTGTTGTGTTCAGTTTAGATTCTTCCGATGAGGTAGCTTACTGGTTCTATTTGCTTCTCCGCGACTCACGGGTGGATTTGTGGGTATTAGTTGGTTTTCTTTGCTTTGGTAAGTTGTTTTGTTTTAGTTTAAGTTATGTTTTGCTTTAGTTTTATTGTGTTCTTCTTGCATAGTTTGTTCACTTTGTTGTTTGGGTTTATGTATTTTAATAATACTCCTACTCTTCGTGTTCGTAAGTTGGAGTTTCATAGGATAGTTCTAGTTATGGAAGCATTCGAAGTGTTGTTGTTCTTGGAGTTGGGATGGTCGTGTTTTCCCTTAGGTTTAAGGGATGTAAGTTTAGGCAGTGCTTGGCTTGTTGGCTGTGTGGTCCTTCGGGTTGCCTTTTCGAGATGGAAATATGTTTCCTTGGAAACTAGAAGCCTTCTGGTAAGAGGGAGTTTTAGGATTGAATGCATGGTCCCCCTCGGTAGATTGGGAGGTTTGCTGTGTTATGCTTTCTAGGGGGTAGTGTTATTTGTGTAAGCAAATAGTTTAGCCTACATTTGGCGCCTGCGGGAGGAGGGTGGTTTTGCAGGGAGAGGTTTGTTTGCTTTTCCTATTGCTTTTAGGGTGTGGGATGATTTGGGTATTCATTTAGTTACGATCATCCCATTATTGATGTTAGTGATGACAGAGATAGTCATCATTGTTAATCTAAATCTTGTAGGAGGCTCCCCATCTTTTATGTTTGGGGTGAGTAAAGTCCTCCATTCTCTTGCACTCATTGTTAGTAATAATAATTGTCGAATAAAGTATTCGAAGGAGCAACAAAAATAACAAAATTTACAACATCTGCATTGCCGTGTCACGGAAAAATCTGCCGTGTCACGGTGTACCATAGTGTGTCACGGTAAAATTTGGTGTGTCGCGGTTGCAGTTTGAGTGGCGCAGCGTTAATAATCAAAGAACAGGTCTGCCGTGATGCGGTAGATCCTGCCGTGTCACGGTGGGTCCTGCCGTGTCACGGTGGCTTCTACCGTGGCACGGTGGCTTCTACCGTGTTACGGTGGATTCTGTCGTGGCGCGGTGAATGTTCCTTTGTAATTTTATTGCGTTTTTCTGCCTTGTGTGCCATATTTAGTCGACGAAGAAGGGATTTTTGTTTTTAAAGTGGCCGGGCCCCCTTAAGGGGTTGCCTACGTATCTTTGCAAAGGAATCAGGCCAAACGTAGCTCTATTGGGTCATGAACCCATGCAACTAGGCATAAAACTTCTTGAGTTGATCCAAATTGGTTAAGTTGTGGAACCCGTTACCATCCATGTCTACCAATTGTGCTGCTCCGCCAAACAAAATTGATTTAACAATGTATGGACCTGACCAGTTTGGTCTAAATTTTCCTCTTGGATCTAGCACGTTTTTGCGAAGTGCTTTAAGTACCAAATCACCTTCCTTGATATTCCTAGTCTTGACTTTTTTATTAAAATGTCGTGCCATACGCTGTTGGTAAGTTTGGACGTGATGCAAAGCTGCCAAGCGTTTTTCGTCAAGTAAGACTAGTTCATCATATCTTGCTCTAATCCAGTCGACTTCATCTAATTGGCTTTCCAATGCAATTCGTAGAGAAGGGATTTCGAGCTCTATTGGTTGAACGGCTTCGACTCTATAGACCAAAGAAAAGGGGGTAGCCCCCGTTGATGTACGAACAGAAGTTCGATAACCCCAAAGGGCGAAATGTAGCTTGCTCGGCCAATCCTTATAATTTTTCGTCATCTTTTCGATGATAGTTTTCAAATTTTTGTTAGTCGATTCGACTGCACCATTTGTTTGTGGTCTGTAGGGTGATGATCTGTGATGCTTGATATGATATTTCTTTAATAATTCTGCGCACTCGGCTTGGAAGTGTGTCCCATTGTCACTGATCATTTCGTGAGGTACCCCATAGCGGCATATGATATTTTCTCAATGAATTGAGCCACATGTTTTGCTGTTAACTTAGCATATGAGGCAGCTTCGACCCACTTAGTGAAATAGTCGATTGCTACGAGGATGAATTCATGTCCTCCTTGTCCTGGTGGCGTTATTTTGCCGATGATGTCAATACCCCAAGTAGAGAAAGGCCATGGGGAAGTGTATGTGTGAAGAAGCGAAGGTGGAACGTGCTGCAAATTTGCGTAGACTTGACACTTCATACATTTCTTGACGTATTCGTGACAATCTCTCTCCATAGTAGTCCAATAATATCCTTGTCGTTGAATCTTTTGGACTAACATCTTAGCATTCATATGCATTCCACATATTCCGGCATGAAGGTTCTCCATGGTCTTATGTGCTTCTTTCCTAGCTATGCACAAGAGATTTCTCCCTAACGTAGTCCTTTTGTGGAGTTCTCCCCTGATGAGCACATACTGTGAGGCCAGGAGCCTCAAAGCACGGCGTGCCCTTTTATCAGTGTTAGGAGGATATTCACCCTTGGTCACGTAGTTAAAGATATCCGTATACCATGGTTCTTCATCTTCTTCTTGTGACTCTTGTTCATCATCAAGTGCATGAACATAGGCTGGCTCATATCTTCGCTCTATAGTTAGCGGCATCCTGATTGTGTCCGTTGGAATGCATACCATTGATGCTAATTTTGCCAGTGCGTCAGCAAATTGGTTTTCTTCTCCAGGCAAGTACGTATATTCCACTTCATCTAGTTGCTCCATGAGAGTTTCCAAATGAGCTTGATACGTAGCGAGACTTTCACTTCTCACCTTCCATCTCTTAGAGATCTGGTCAATGATTAGTGATGAATCACCGTAAATTCTGAGCTTCTTAATTCCCAAGGCCACCGCTGTTTCTAATCCCAAAATGCATGCTTCATACTCTACGGCATTGTTGGTGACATCAAAGTCAAGTTTCATGGAAATTAGGATATGCTCTTCACTGGGTGATACGAGCAAGACCCCTACACCACACCCTCTTTGGTTTGAAGCTCCATCAAAATAGAGCGTCCATCTATCGTCTTCAGTCATAAGTAGATCTTCGTTAGGGAAATCATACTCATCTTCTTCTTTCTCAACTTCTTCAAGTGGAAAGTCCGCTAGGAAGTCAGAAACCGCAGAACCCTTGATGGCCTTTTGTGGTACGAATTTCAAATCAAACCGAGCAAGGTTGACTATCCATCTTGACAACCTACCATTGAGTGTTGCTTTTTCGAACAAGTATTTGAGAGGATCCATCTTGGACACGACGTGTACTGTATGAGTAAGCATGTAATGCCTTAATTTCTGTGCAGCCCACACAAGTGCGAGACACAACTTCTCAAGTAATGTGTATCGTGTCTCATATCCTTAAAGCTTCTTGCTCAAATAGTAGATTGCATTCTCCTTGCTTTCAATATCTTATGCTAGCATTGCCCCCATCGTTTCTCTTGTGACCGTAAGGTAGAGTCGAAGAGGAAAGTCAGGCATTGCTGGTGCTAGCACAGGTGGGTTTGACAGGTACTCTTTGATCTTGTCGAAAGCTTTTTGGCAATCGTCATCCCATGTCACCGGAACATTCTTCTTGAGCTTTTTGAATATAGGTTCGCATATCGCTGTGAGTTTGGATATGAACCTACTTATGTATTGCAATATTCCAATGAAGCCTCGAATCTCCTTCTCAGACTTGGGTGGTGGCATGGCCATGATTGCTTTGACTTTCGTGGGATCTATTTCAATCCCTCGAGAACTGATCACATAGCCAAGCAATTTGCCTGATGTAACTCCGAATGCACACTTTGCTGGATTTAATCTCATGTTGTACTTGCGGAGTCTTTCAAAGAACTTGCGAAGTGCAATGATGTGGCCTGGGCGATCTTTTGACTTGACGATCATATCATCAACGTAGACTTCCACTTCTTTGTGCATCATATCATGTAACAATGCTGTGGCTGCTCTTTGGTAGGTGGCACCCGCGTTTTTCAACCCGAATGGCATTACCGTATAGCAATATGTTCCCCACTGTGTGATGAATGTGGTTTTCTCTATGTCTTCCTCGGCCATAAGCACTTGGTTATATCCAGCGTAACCATCCATGAAGGAGAGAAGTGCATGGTTTGCTGTGTTGTCGACCAGAATGTCAATGTGAGGTAGAGGGAACCCATCTTTTGTACTTGCCTTGTTGAGATCCCTGTAATCAACACACATTCTGACTCTTCCATCCTTCTTTGGGACTGGAACCACATTAGCTATCCATTCCGGATACTTGGACACTTTGATGAAACCTGCAGCTAGTTGCTTTCTGATTTCTTCTTTAATCTTGAGAGCCACATCCGGCTTCATGCGACGCAACTTTTGCTTGACGGGTTTCATACCTGGAATGAGTGGTATCGTATGCTGTGCAATATCCCTGTCAATACCTGGCATGTTTGGTAAGACCAAGCAAATACATCAACAAATTCACTAAGTAAGTTAATTAACTCTTTGCGTTCATCTTGACTTAGTGTTAATCCAATTTTTACTTCTTTGGTAGTCGTATCATTGGAAATATTGATTGTTTCTGTATCTTCGATAATTGCCGTTTTATTATCATGTTCTTCCATTGCTTTTATTATTTCTTTGTCATTTTTATCATTAGCAAAGCAATATTGATCAGGGTTAGGGGAATGACACACATCGTAAGCAAAGGTATTCATTTCATTGAAATCATTGGTTATTACATCAAGGAGGGCAAGGTCAGCTACAACCTCGCCAGAATTATTTGGAATAGAAAGGGAAGACTCAGAAAGAGGCTCAACACTAGGGGGAAGTACAGAAAAGGACTCGATAGCAGAAAGGGGGTCGGCCTTAGATCATAAGGGTTCATTAACGGACTCAAACTCGAACTCGGACCCAGACAATTTAGGTTCATCAAACATGGGGCCTTCGCCAGTGGTTACTTCAAGTTTTTCTCCATTCGGCATGGTAACCTTCACCGTCTTGCTCCATTCTTTCGGAACACCATCAGCTGGGGCAATTAACTCCGGGGGGTCAAAATCTTTGCTTGACACGACCGCTTTAATGAGCGCAGAGTCGTCATTGTTGGTGTGCCTAGGTTCATTCTTTTCCAACCCGAAAAGAAGATTAATACTCATATCATCGGAACCTGGGCTGGTTGGTTCTTCAGCTGTTGAGGAGACATCACCTTCATCAATGAAGTCACAATCCATGAACACCTCAAAACCTGGTTCACGTTTCCCCTTGTAGATGAGAGGTTCAGGAAATTCATAGCATGGGAAGTCCTCTCCTTCCTTCACGAATTGACCATTGAGCGTAAGGGGATAAGGATTTATAGCCATCTCCTTGTTCTCTTTTCGAGCTGCGTTCCGAGCAACCATCTTGATCACAGCTTGTTTCATATCTTCCTTTATTGGTATGAATCCCAGGCCAAAGGTGTCCTTCTTTAACGAGCCTGGATGGCCCTAAATTTCAGCTATCTTCTTTTTGATGCCAAGGGTCATCCCAGGGAAATGCCCTTGCTTCTTCATGATCGCATTAATGTTGTCTTTTGAATAAGGGTCAAACTCGAGGTGGCACTTCTCATCTTCCTCGATCAGAAGAACATCTTCTAGAGAAAACCCCCAGAGATCCTCATCTTCCTCATCATGCTCGACATGAACAATGGGGGTATTAATGACTTGAATACGCATGGGAGAGGCATCAATGGTGATTGGAACTCCTCCAACTATAGCTTTAACTTTCTGGTGCAGCGATGATGGGATCGCCTTTAACTCGTGAAGCCAAGGGCGACCTAACAATAGGTTGAAAGAAGCCTTGATGTCCACCACCTGAAACTTGGTGCGACGTTCAATGGGTCCAGTAGTGATATTCAACATGATAGTACCCACGGCTTGACGGCGAGTATTATCATAAGCTCGGATCCCCTGAGTAGAGGAAATTAATTCTTCATCTTTTATGCCCAACTTCTTTGCAGTGCGCAACGGGCATACATTGATTGCTGAGCCATTATCAATTAGGCTCATGGGAACATTCATCTGCCTACACACCACAGTTAGGTGTAGGGCTTTGTTATGTTGATCCCCTTCCGGGGGTAAATCCTTATCAGAAAAGGAGATCAAGTTACTAGGACTTGGCAATTCAGTAGTGAGAAAGCTGACTAGTCCTTGAGGAGTCATGTCACTATCAACTCCTATCTTCACAAGAGCATTCATCACAGCCTTCCGATGCTCATGAGACGTAGCCAACAGCTTCCAAACATTCATTTCTACCTTGGTCTTTTGCAATTGTTTGATCACGTCGTTGCTTACAAGGTCGATGGGATCAACTATTGGTTGTGCTTGCGGTGGAGGTGTAGGTGGAGTGGGTTGCTGTAACCTTCCAGTTCTACTGAGAACCTTGACTTCAGGGTCCCCCCAAACATCTTCTCTATCTTGCAGATTGATAGCGCCAAGAGATGAATAAACTATGTCTTTGAGATAGACGTCTTCATCATCGCTATCCCAAATTCCGTTAACTTCTTCACAGCTTGAAATAAAAACAACTTCTGGTAAAGGTTCATCCACAGGTTGGATGAGTATTGACGGATCAAAGGAGACTTCATCTCCCATGATAGCCAAAGCATCAGAAAGAGGACCTGTTTGAATATTAGGCTTCTTGCCCTATGGAGGGACAGGAAGTTGATTAGCATCAATCAAGTCTTGGATCGCATCCTTCAACTTCCAACACTTCTCAGTAGTATGACCTTTGCCTTGATGAAATTTGCAATGAGCATTGGGGTCATAGCTAGCAGTTCTGTTCTCTGGTCGAGGTTCTGGAAAAGGTCCAATTGGCATAATCAGTCCTTGACTATGGAAGCGATCAAAAGCGGCATCATAAGTCATTCCCAAAGGCGTGTAAACCCTCCTTGGCCTTTGGAATCTCTGAGGGGCAACATTAAGAGCCAGCACATCATTGATATTGACATTGTTGGTAGCATTATTGGGCTTGGAAGACGAATAAGAAGGACTGTCGTTCTTCTTGTTTTTCCAAGTGTTGTTGTTATTATTGTTGTTGCTACCAGCAGTCTTCATCAGTTCATCTTTGATATTGATCCCAATATCGTACACAGCTTCAAAAGTGTTCAGTGGCAGGAATTTCAAGTGTTGCTTATACTTATGAGTCAGATTTGCAATAAATAGGCGAACCATCTCTTTCTCCTTGGAAGGATCCACCAAGAGTGCAGATGTTTCCCTTCATCTTCTTAGATAAGTAGTGAAGCCTTCATTCTCTTTCTGTTTGAGAATGGAGAGTTCACGTTCAGAAGTTTTAGTTTGGATGTTACACTTGTAACGGTTCATGAAACTTTCAGTAACGTCCTCCCAAGTTGCAACGTGTTTGGATTCCAGAGAGTAGAACCATTGTTGACAGGCATGATCCAGGGAAAGAGGGAACACAGTAAGGAAGAGTGTCACATCTAACCCCTTAAGAGCCATGGTTGCAGAAAAGGCTTTCAAATGAAACATAGGGTTATCAGTAGGCTTGAACTTGGGAATGTCAGCAGTGGAAAACTTCTCAGGAAGCCTGTCCCTTATGTTCAGAGAAGCGGCAGGTTGTTCTACATAGGTAAACTCTTCAGAGATCTTACTCATTTGTTCTCTGATCTTGTCTATTGCAGCTACATCGGCATTGCTTTGACTGTTTTGCTCTACCGTGTGAACCCTGGTAGTGAGTGCTTCCATCATAGTAGATAACCTGTCAATGGCATGGTTAATGTTTTCCATATCTTCCTTAGTGGCCATTGGTTGAAAGTAAATGGGAGATGGATTCTGTGGAGATGCTTGTGGTGGTTTTCTTGTACGCCTCTTAGGTATAAGAGGTTGTTGAGGTAGCGACTCAAACTGTAACAGTCTACCCCTGCTTCTTGACCAAGTGCTGTGACATTGAAATAAACGCACATTTAATGACAAGACTTATCCTTGACCCATCCGGAAAATAAGAAGGAGAAGAAGAAAGAAGAAAAAAAAGTTTGAAAGCAAAAAAGCATGTATGGGTGGATACCATCCGACTTACTCCTAAAAAAAACGGAAAAAACGCAAGACTTTCCTAATATACGGTCACAAACAAAATAGTGCATGACTCGAGAAAAAGTGTGAACTCGACACGACTTGTGAGTGATTAAGTGAGGTTATGGACACGTGTTATGACCGTACAGCTATACATGACACCAAGCTGGACACATAAACCACACACGTACGCACATAGAACCAAAAATGGACTGACGGGACATTCTCCTGGGCACCATGCCACGGTGCTGACTGTCGTGACACGGTACAGTCGAACGTCAGACGGTAGAAAGTCCCGTGTCACGGCACTGTTCACCGTGTCACGGCAGACTTGTTGTGATGCGGTGCTCAGTTCCAGGCCTTTTTGTGACGTTTTTCTAGATTTTAATCGATTTTATGGTCCGTACTAATTACTAAGTGGAAATAAAAACCCTCGGTCATAGATTAGTCCAACAACAAAATGAACAAACACATGTGGGTTAGCACCAAATAAACCATGTAGCATTTAGTCACGATGATGCAAAAAGTTCTCAACCTAACGTCAAGTTCTATGTTCGACTATGGTCAAGCTTTGGGTGTCAAAAAGGGTACCATGGTTAAGAGTTTGGACGCGTTAGCAAGGCAGCCTCCCTTGAGGGTGTATGCCAACGGGCAGCTCCGCGAGTTCGTGATGAAATCGAACACGACTCCATGGTTTGGGTGGATTTAATAACTCAGATGAACCCTTATTGCCATAAGCGTTTTTGGGTTGATAGAGCTTAAATCCCCTGGGGCTAAGACGTATGTAGAACACATACGGTTTTTCAGAAAAATCGAAGGAAGTCGACTGTGAGAAGAGAAAATAAGCCACTGGGCTGATTTAAGGACTGCCGTGACACGGCAATGACCACCGTGTCACGGTGCTGCTCACCGTCAGACGGTAAACTGCACCATGACACGGCAGTTTCTGCCGTGACACGACAGTCAAGAAATCTGTTCGGTGCCCTGTTTTTCTTCGTACGCAATCAAGTTGTTTAATTTTTCCTACGGGACAGATCTAAATGCGACGTTAAAACGTCTATGCTTATGCAAAAATGCCAAATTAATCACAGGAATTATTTTCAAGAATCTTTAAAGTCTCATCCACTCATCTCAATTAAATACCGATCACTCAAATCGATAAATAACCAAGAATCATCCTAGTGGAGTCGCCAAATTGTAGGCGTCGCTCGAAGTGCGCCTACGTTAAACATGTGTGAATATGCTTGGCACTCATAGGAAGTGGGAATTGACATATACGATTAGGGACACGATTAGGGACAAGGAAAGTAGGGAGCTGCCAACAAGTTTTTAAGGAACTTGTAAACCGTTCACGGATCATAAAAGGCAACCACGAAAAGGGACAACGAAAGGCAACAATGATTGACCCGTGAAAGTTACACCCCATTCATAATCCATGAGATTACTAACTCCATATGGTTCGGAACCACGAAAGGAGGATCGGGGATGATGGTACAAAGTGAGTCATGGAGTCACATTCGCCCGTATTGGCCTCTACTCGATTCTTATTGTGAAAAGCATTCCTGTGATCTCAAAGGCATACAAACAAAATATTCAATTCGCTCCAAACTATTATTATGCTAAATTGGTTTAATATTAATGCACACATATAATTCTATAATATCGTGACCACTTGATTAAACAACAAGATTAAAAAGGAACCTAAACCGGTTGTCCAAATTATCTTATTAGGCGTGATTTTCAATTACATATTCCCTTTAAACATGCAATATGGTGATCAATAAATATAGAATAAACAAACATTAATATTGAAAGCAATATAGCAATAAATCCAACAATATAAAATCGTTAGAAAAATAATAGAAATAAAAGGAACATGATTCCTTACTTTGATTTTGTTTGCTTGCTACTATAAAAACAATAAACGCGTTAGTAACTTCAAGGAAAATTAATTAAACAATAATTAAAATGGAATTAAATTAAATTAAATAGAGTTGATTTGGGGCCAAACCCTCAAACAGTTCTACCTTTCACGTCGTGGTTTAAGGACAGAACCTCGGGTAAAGTACGGACTCCTTGGAGTGCTTAGGGAAGGTATTTTGAAAGAGAGAAGGGTAGGCTAGTGTTTAGGCTAGAGCATAGAAGAGAAATGAGAGACTTTATTGATGCCCCGTACGTCAGAAATGAGGGGTAATTTATAGAAAAAAAGTGCTGAGGGAACACACGGAACCCTAAAATGATAAAAACCCTAAAAAGGTATCCCTTGACACGGTAAACTGTACCGTGACACGGGAAATTCCACCGTCTGACAGGAAGGAATCCCGTGACACGGTGCAATTTTGAGTGACGCGGGAGGTTTTTAACAACGGGGGAAGAAAATGCGTTAGGGTTTACACGGAAAAGACACAGAAATTCCCGTGTCACAGCAAACTTCCCGTGTCACGGGATTTCTCACCGTCAGACGGGAGAGTTTCCCGTGACACGGTAGTTTCCTGCCGTGGCGCGGGAATTTACAGCCCACTTTTCCGTCTAAATACATTTTTAACCCTAATTTCGTTCAGCATTTTAAGTGCCGATTGATAATTTCGGGCGATTTTCTGATTTATTAAAATTGGGCTAAAATAAGAAAATAAATAAAAAAAAGTTGGGCCAAAATGAATAATAAAACAATAAATTAAAAAAGAGATTTTGGGCTGAAATTAAAACTATGCTTTTACCAAACATCAAGACCGATCCATGGACTGTTCGAAAATACGAATTTAATTAAATATGATTTTTAAGCACTCTCGGGATTAAATACTGAACCCGACCAATAGTGGCGGTGAAAGGTTGTTCATCATCAGGTTTGGTTTTGGGGAGACATTTTTAGGTGTCTACGGTAACCCTTTAATTAACCTATTTAAGTAACCCCTGAACAAGTTATCCATACAAGTAACCCCTGAAAAAAAATAATAATAAAAAAAAAGTAACCCCTGAAAAATACAAGTAACCTCTGAAAAATACAAGTAACCCCTAAATAAGTAATCCATACAAGTAACTCTTGAAAAAAAAATACACAAGTAACCCTTAAACAAATAATCATACAAGTAACTCTTGAAAAAAAAAATACAAGTAACACCTGAAAAATACAAGTAACCCTGACAATACCAGTAACTCCTACATACGCGTGTCTAGGTCAGTTATTTTTGCTGACTTGACAGCAGGCCACACGGTGTGGCCTGCTGCACCAAAAGGCACCGTATATACAATATGCAAGGCTCGTCAAAAGCCACTGACTTAGCTACAAACTAGGAAACAACTATACAAAGAATATATCCTACGCTATACATAAGGAAACTATACACTTGACAAACTTTTAAATAAAACGGATGTTCAGTAAATTACTGATTATCCGTTATAAAGTGACAATTTAATGCGCAAAAGTTACACAAAAATGCACAAAAGTTGTTCTGACATATATAAGAGTTATTTATGTTTAATTGATAAATTTGACGAAAGTGACAATAAATTTGACTAAAGAAAACCCGTTGTTCAGTAAATTACTGAAAATCGGGTGTATACAAAACTTTTCCTATACACTTTGACCAAAGATTTACTAATGAGTAATATATCTTACTAATGGATAGAAGACTATATTCTACATAGATTATGGTGATTAAAAATAATGGAAATCACAATTAGGATCTAGATAGATTTTCGCTGAGCTCGATTTCAATAATACATCTTAAACTTATGGATGATTCCAATAATATCTTTTAATTTGATAAATAAATAAAATAAAAATATATACACCATATTTCATACTACTAGTTAATGAAAAAGAAAACTTATAAACTAACACTTAGGCCTTGTTCTTTTGAGCTTCTGGGCAGGGCAAAGCAAAGCAGGACAAAGCAAAGCAGAGCAGATTTTAGCAGAGCAAGGCTAAGCTTCCACACACTGTGGAGCAGAGCAGAGTAGATTTCAGCAAAGCAGGGCAGAGCAGAGTAGAGCAGCTCTAAAGAACAGGGCCTTATTTGTCAATGGATTTATTAAATTAAATTTTTAATTAGGATAGTGTTTGAATTAACTAAAAAAAATCTTAGCATTAATCGTGCATTTACGTAATATGATCTAACTATTACTCTACTATTCACCCTAATTTTTTAGATATTTGTACTCTTCTATTTTCATATAGTAGATTGCTAATTTAATCCTATCCCATGCGTTGCACAGGTTAAAAAGATATTATTTATCTAAAATAGTTGTCAATATTCTTTACTAGAAAAAGTTTAATCATAATCTCGTTAATTAATTTTGAAAGGATGTATTTTGTTTAATTTTAGAACTTAGGAGGAAAAAAATAGAGAAAAAATGATGATGTCAAAAATAATTTTGGCGGAAAAAATTTTCATAAGAAGTTGACAAGTGTCACTTAATGATGTTAGCATGTTTTACTCGACTTATAGTCAACAGATTTCGGGTGTTCATCATTTGCGAGTTTTTTTTTTTTAATCCAATTTTTCCCACATTGAATTTTGTGTGTTGCTTTTAATATTTATGTGGTCTTTATTTATCTTCCTATTAAGCCTTCTCAATCTACACGTCTTTAATTTGCCTCTGTTGTTCAATCACCCCTAACAATGACACGCCAAATTTTCACCCAATTCGTTGAGTTATAAGAGTTATATATATAAAGACTAGATGAAGCCCGTGGGATGCACGGGTCGATCTATTTTTTAAAAAAATATTTTTCGTATTTATGTGATTACATTTGTTATTTTATTAGTTGTACGTAATATATCATTTTCTCCGTATTTGTTTTATAATATTAGATAAAATTCCTAATCTCAAAAAAAATATTTCGTATTTAATTAATGTAACCATTAAAATCTCATTGGTCAATTATGCTTTTGTGGCACTTGAATTATTTATTGGATATAATTATAATTTATAATCCCACGTCGCACGCTAACTAATCTTAGGTGGCATAATCTTATTGTAACGTTTTAAAAATATTAATCCAATGTGGCGCTCTAATAATAATATAATCCTATTGTAACGTTTTAAAAAACTCCCATATATATATATATTTATATATTTATATATATAAGATTAGATTGGCTAAAATATACTTCATATTTACTCCATATTACTTATCAAAATGTGTTAGCAAATAAATGTAAAATCGAGAGGATTAAAATATTGGACCAAAAATAATATTTCGCATGCTTAGCAACAGGCTTCAAACCTTATTGGACCATCATATATATGAAGTTTTTTTTAATCACTACTCATACTTTATTTGGTATAAAGAGTGAATAATAGCTCAAGTGGTTAGCTCCCCTTCTGATTCTAGGTGATCCTAAGATCAATTCTCATCACTCACCCTTGTGGCTCTATACTATTGTAATTTTTTCTATAGTTTCATTAGTAAAATATACTTATGTTGTTTAATTTCAATTTCATACTCATGAATTTATGGTCACCCAATAATTATAATTGTATAGTATCGTCGCTCCTAAAGGTTGTTAGTATTGTAGTTTTGGGATATTACAAATTATGAAGTACGGAGTATAATATAATAACATATTAGAATGTAAATTTATTTTTAAGTTTAACCGATTAAAATGTATCTCATAAATGTACTTTATCTCCTTTCAGATTACTTTTCAAAACAAATGTATATCATAAATGTTGTTATATTTTACCCACTGAGTACAAATCAAAACTCAGAATTCCAAATCAAGTCCCATAGTATGATCGATTGAATTTTTAATGAAATCATTGTGTTCTTGAGGAAGTTCCATTTTTTATCTTGTAAAGTACTAACCTAATCAAATTTGGGGTAAAATAATCTAGGGTTTTGAGGATCGTAGATTTCCTACAATTGGAGGAAATTGAAACAGACAGAGAAAGAGGGAAGAAGGTCAGGTTTTCAATGGTTTTGGACAAAATTCGTCCCGACATCCACAAGATTAGCTACGAAAATAAACCACTTCAAACACCCCAAAACCTAAAAACCGATGGTGGGGTAAGGGTTTTCGATGGGTTCGAGCAAGGGTTTCGGGATGGATGGATTTTTGGTTCGTGTGATGGTGGATTGGTGGGTGGGAGTTTCTGGGTTCAAGGGTCAGTTTTCAACATAGGTGGTTGGATGTCACGTTTCTAGGTTTCGTCCAGGGTGGTGGCTGGTGTGGTGGGGTTCATTGCTGCCGTAGGCGGAGGTGTGGTGGGCGGAGGTCTGGTCAAAAATGGAAGCCATTCATGGAGGAAAAAGATGAAGAGGAAAGGGGAAAAAAAGTTTTTTAAAATCAAAAATTTATTTAGACAAATGAAAACACGACACAACGTGGCAGCTGACTTATTATTGTAGGTGACCGGTTTAGCCTAATAGAATAGAACACCCCCTAAAGTTTGGATTATTATTGTAAATAATCAAAAGATCATATTAATAATAAAAAAAATACTTGTTAAAGGTTGGATTATTAGAATCAAATTTTTCGAAGAACAAAGTAACCCCTATGACATTGACGGAGTAATCGCTGTAACAATAATCGAGTAACCTCTATAACACTAGCAAAGTGACCCGTTGGTTGACGTATGGTCAGCCACATACAAAATTTACGTTAATAGTATTAAGATACTTATTTAAATTCACAATTTTTCATTTTACGGGATATAATTTATTCAATACATATAAAATGTTAGAATTATTATACAAAAAATTAAAATAGAAAATATTTTTTTTCCTAAAAAAACTATCCGAGTTCTGCTTATTTGAGAACATATGTATTACACAAATGTAGAATTATTGACGATATTAGTAGTTGGTATTTATAATATTTCAATTTGATATGCATAAATTAATGATCACTTAATAATAATATTTATAACATAAAAATATATAACCATTACTGGTTTTGATATCTGCGATGCCCAGGCTATTTATTAAATTTTAAGATAATTTTTTTATCTATATGCCAAATTTGAAAATAAATAATAGATTCAAAATTAATTAGGAATTAATGTGCTTTTGTGACGAATTAAATACTGTAGTTGCTTGTATAATATTATAATTTAAATTGTAAATATATTAATACTTTATCAAAAATAAAATTGTAAACCAATAATTTCACCCTAAAATTCTATCCAAATTTTATTTGGAATAAAAATTTAAACTAACATTTTTCATCCTACAAAGTCTATCTAAATCTATCAATGTTTTTTATTAAAAAATAAACAAACAAATTATATGTGTTAAAATCAATACTATATACTAAAGTAATTACCAAAATTATCCCAAAAAATACACTTGTCGTCGCTTTTACGATAAAAGTTTTCCCGTCAAAGCTTTTAAATATTTCTTTTTTTCCTTAAACAATAATAAGATAATTGGTTTTAAAAAAAAAATAAAAGAGAATATGCCGCCTAAAAATTAGAACAATAATAGCTACTTTAAATAAATAAAATATTTTCAAATTGTATACACAATCCATATACAAATACAAACTTATAGTAATTTATAAAAATATTTTTCTCCTGTAAATATCCGAGCGTTGCTCAGGCAAAGAACTAGTAATTCTAATATATCGTCAATGTGGCACGATAATTGGTGAAAAGTTAGAACGTCAAGTGTCTCTGTCTCGTGGTTTGGCTAAAAGTTTAACTCTATATATTAGTTACTAGGTTAGAACCTGTAGACACCCATTTGTATCTCCCCAAAACCCAACCCAGTGATGAATACCTTTTGCGTCGAATGATAATCGAATGAAATGAAAGTGTGGAAAGTATAGTGATGTGGTTATTTTTAATAAAATACCTTCTTTCTGTTTTTGAAAATATTCTTTTTTCATACTCTATTTATAAAAACTCCAAATACAATTTAGTTTGGTCCATGATAAAGGTCCAATAATGGTGTAGTTGGATGGGGCTTAAAAAGACCTTTCCAATAATAATATAAGCCCAATTCTGATGAATAATGAGGAAGTTATGGCCAAAATACTAAATTGGGCCCAAATCGGATTTTACCTACGACCCAATGATCATGTGGAGGGTTATTATATTTTACCTGCGACCCAAAATATGTCCAAGGGTTTAATCCTATTCCTAAACTATTATGATTGATTAGAATCTTATAAGATCTTAATTACCCTTTTTTGAAAATATAAGATCAAAGAATTTGAAATTGAATAAAAACTTTCCTTTTTTAAAACTTTTTTTTTTAAGTCCTAATTCTATTCGAATTTAAAGATGTTCAAAGACAGTAAGATATTATTATCGTGCCTCATAATCTTTATCCAAATTTTATATGGTTGGATAGGTCTTGAAATTATCTTTTCAATGATATATTATAATATTAATTCCGAGCTATAACGAAAAAGATATGAAAGGAATACGAAACTCTATCCAAAACTGACATCCTTCCACTATTTTGGCCATCTCTTTTTATCTACAAAGGATTTTAATCTGATTCTAATTGGTTAGAAATTAGACTTCAAGAGCTTTTCAACGACATATTATATGCCTTATTTGGACTTCTGGATCAAAAGATATGATAAAACAAAATCCACAAAAAACAATCTTGCACCGCCGGACGATAGGTTCGTCGCCTTGTGCTGCAGTGCAGTGCTTGGCGACGAAGCCTGTCATTGGCGACAAGATGGAGTTTTATTCCTTTTCAAATTCTAACTATTTTCTATCGGATTCTGGACTATTTTCCTATAAATAGGGTTTCTGGACCTCTGTTTTCAAAAAACCAATTCTCATAAAGAATTCTCTTATTCTTCTCTTCTCTCTCTTAAGCAATACATGCTTTCTTTCTCTCTCTCTTTCTAAACTAGCTTTTACAAACACAATACCGCATGTAGTAGATCTAGAAACACCTAGCCAAGTTCGAAGTTGCCTTTGCCCTAGACGTGAAAGGTTGATAATTTATGAGGGTCTGGTCCTAAATCCAGTCTAAACTTTTTAACTCTTTCTTTCAATTCTTTAATTTAATTCTTTGATTTATTATTTTTATTGAAGTTTACTAATGCGTGTATTTTGTTATTAATTAGAAAGAGGTACGAGGCATCAAAGTATGTAATCTTATTGCTCTATTCTTGTAGAAAACATGTTTATTATTTATTAATTCCTAGTATCATGTTAGGATGTTATTATTGCTTTCTAGTATCATGTTTAGGGTGCTTCCTATGATTTCTAATATCATATCAATAGTGTGTTAGTATCATCTTAGGGTTACAGCTTTGATCTTTATTATTTAGTGACATGCTTGGGTTTGTTATTAATCTTATTAGTATCATGCCTAGGATCTTGCTATTATATTTAAGCTTTGTGATGATTATGATTATTATTATGTTGCTTGATTATATTTATTGTTATTGCTTGATCACGCCTTTTATGCATGTTTAAAGGGAATTTGTACTTGAAATCATGCCTAATAAGATAATTAATAATTTGGTCTAGGCTAATATGATTTTAATTCAAGTGATCACCAATAATAGGTTTATTTGAGCATTAATATTCAACCAACATAGATTAAACAGGTTTAGGGTTAACTTGATGATTGCATGTTAGTCAGAAAGCGCACATGAATATGAGTAGAATAAAGTAGAGGCCTATTTTATAGGGCGGGTTCGTCCTCTTTTAGATTGGATTCGTACCGTCATCCCCGAATACCAGTCTTGATTCTAGACCTATTGGAGTTGACGATCTCATGGATCGTTAAGGGGTGTAACGTTCACCCTGTGAACGGTTTACAAGTTCCTAAAACTTGTTGGCGACTCTTTTGCTCTCTTTTCCTTCCCTTTGGACGCCACCATACTTAAGTGTATGATCACAGTGGGGTTCAAGTTTGGGATAATGCTTGAAATATTCTCTACAAAACCCGTGCGATGCACGATTTATATAAAAAAAAATTAAAAATTTACAAAAATATTTGTAATTTTAAAACTTTAGATTTTCATCAAAATTATGATATACAATATCGCCTAATACATATTTCAATGTAGGACTTCATTTATTAGTGTGCTAATACAACTATTTCATCTTTTTAGGATAAATTGATAGGATAAAAAAATATGTTAGCTCAAAAAAATGACATCATCCTTGCATTTAGGTAGGAAAAATTTATTATGAGAGTGAAATGTGGACAGAAATGACGCCAGCAATGTTTTATTTTATTATTTTTAATTGATTTAAATATATTATAAACTGATCGTGTTTTGAACTACTTTTTAAAACAAATTTTATGGTGTAAATATAACATTTAAAAATATTATCCCTACCTTATCCCTACCTTATAAAAAGTCGAAAATAACTCTTAGGAATAGTGTACTACCAATTATACCCTCAAAACTATGTACAAAATTGTGTATAAAATGTGTATTTACTTAAATACCCTCATTAATTAGTTTACTATCATTAATATATTTAATGCTTTTTTCATTAAACATATATCATCAATTAATTCTGTTTTCACTTTATATGATATTATTATTATTATTATTTAAAAAGAAAAAAAATTTACGTACGAAGAAACGATTTATTACCAAGAGACTGTTTATTTTTACTTTTTTGTAGTTGCTCTTCTTATTTACTATCTTGTCGTTCTTTAATTGCAACTATTATTAAGGTTTATTAGCTTTTTAATGTACATATAAATAACGTTTTAGAATTCGAATGGGATTCATATTAAATAGTTTAGTTTAGTGATATTTGAGCAGGTGTATGTTATCAAGAGGTATAAAGAACTAAAAAATCCTAGAATCAAGGGAAATCGATGGTAGAAAAAAAAATGGTATTAATTATGGAGAAAAATTTAGAGAAAAAATATAACTAATTGGTTATTGCTTTAGTATTGATAAAGATATTAGATGGTCGTCGTAGAACAATAAAGAACTTACATTATTAATTAAGTTTTTAGCTGCACTGCAACATTTTACATATTATTACTCCGTATGACCAAAGCTCATAAAAATTCATTTGAAGAAAAACACGCTAGAAATATTATAGTAAGTACTATTGAAACATGCACAACAATTAAAAGTTCTAAACTAACAATGACCGCTTAAAATATGAAGAGATGGAAAACAATTAAATATAACTTAAAAATAATTTTGAAATAACAACACTACCAAACTTTTGAGGATTTAAAAAATAATTGTCTTAAAAGGTTTTGGTGGCTTTCTTATAATTCTACAATTGACCACATGGTCTACCACCTTAACGAAAGGTGTAAGGTGTAAATACACGCCAATAAAACTTCCCTGTAAAAGCTAGCCCTTCCGCGCGCATCGCGCGCGTAGGACACCCTAGTTTTAATAAAATTATAATTATTTTATACGAGTACCTTTTAGAGATTTTCTCTCATTTATTAAAAAAAAAAAGGACTTTCGCTAACTTAAAATCATGCATGTCTGTAGGGAATATTTCAAGCATTACGATAACCCCAAACTTGAACCCCACTGTGATCATACACTAAAGTACGGTGGCGTTCCAAAGGGAAAGACAAAGAGCAAAAAGAGTCGCCAACAAGTTTTAGGAACTTGTAAACCTAAAAAGACAATCCAAAAGGACCATCAACTACTCCATAAGGTCATGAACCAAACAGGGTCCGGGGATGAAGGTACGAATCCAATCTACAAAAGAAAGGACCCACCCTATAAAATAGGCCTCTACTTTGTTCTGCTCGTATTCATGTGCGCTTTTCGAATAACATACAAACATTATATTAAACCTACCCAGTTTAATCTATGTTGGTTGAAATTAATGCACAAATAATACTATTATTAGCGATCACTTGAGTTAAAATCACATTAGCCTAAACCAAATTAATAATTATCTTATTAAGCGTGATTTCAAGTACAAATTCCCTTTAAACCTGCATAAAAGGCGTGATCAAGCAATATCAATAGAATATATCAAGCAACATAAATAATCAACAATAATGATAATAATAGCATGATAAGGCATAATAAAGCTTGATAATAATAGCAAGATCCTAGGCATGATACTAACAAGATTAATAACAAATCCTAGCATGTCACTAAACAATAAAGATCAAAGCTTTAAACCTAACATGGTACTAACATGATATTAGAAAGAGCAAAGGCACCCTAAACATGATACTAGAAAGCATAAAATACATCCTAACATGATACTAGGAATATAAAACAATAATAAGCATGCTTTCTACATTGAAAGAGAGTAATAAGATTACATACTTTGAAGACTCGTACCTCTTTCTAATAACAAAATACACAAGTTAGTAAACTTCAATGAAAATAATAAAGAATAATTAAAGAATTAAATTGAAATCAAATTAAATAAAGTTTAGACTAGTTTTCGACCAAACCCTCAGAAAATATCAACCTTTCACGTCTAGGGCGAAGGCAACTTCGAAATTGGCTAAGTGACTCAAGCTCTTGTGAATGCGGAATATTGTATTGAAAAGCTAGTTTAGAAATAGAGAAAAAAAATAAGAATTAAGTAATTCTTGAGAGGGAATAGAGAGAATTGATGATGAGAGTTGATGATTGTGAATTATTTTGAAAACAGGGATTTGGACGCTATTTATAATGAAAATAATCCGGAAAAACATAGAATTTGATAAGGAATAAAACTCCACGCTGTCGCCAGGAATTAACTCTGTCGCGCGGCGACAGGGTTTGTCGCGCGGCGACAGACTTGTCGTTTGGCGACAGCCTGTATTAGCGCGTTTTTCTTCACGCGGAATCCGATCTTTAATCAACTTGACCTACGGAATCCGTACAGAAGATAAAATATATTTTTAAGATAATAAAACCATATTTTATTCCAAATAAAAATCTTTTTAAAAATAATTAATTATTAAATCTAACAATATTAGAATTAAAAGGAACTTTCTAGAAACTTCTAGAAAACTATAATTAATCCTAATAATTTTAGGAATAACAATTAATATTGGGCCCTCCTCTAGATCATTGGGCCGTATTAAAATAAATAACCGGGCCCAGTTTAGTATTTTGGCCATAACTTCCTCAATATTCATCGGAATCGGGCTTATAATATATCGTTGGAAAGGTCTCTTCGAGCCTCATCCATCTACACCATTATTGGACCCTTATCATGGACCAAAATAAACTAAAATGGACGTTTTCAAATAAATAAGGTCATTTTCAAAAACAGAGAGAGAAGAATTTAATTAAAACTAAACCGCAACACTTGGCTTTCGAATCACTTTCACCTCATTCGATAATAACACAACGTGCAGGGCATTCATCACTGGGTTTGGTTTTGGGGAGACACAAATGGGTGTCTACAGAAGCCCCCACTTTGACTGAGTTTGAAGAAACTTATGTTTCGAAAAACAAAAGTCAAAGTATCGATAGGGACGGAGAATGATTCAAAACGTTCTGCGATTCCAAATCATTCTTATAACGCCGATACCTGCAAAACAATCATTAGTTAAACAGATAAAAGAGTTAAGAAACGCGTATCTTGCACCGTCGAGCACACGTCTCTGAAAGTAACCATCTTGTTGTTGCTTTATATATTGTTTGTGACAACCCCCACAGTGCTTCGTGAACGCCATCGTTGAAGATAACCATATGTCGTCGCCTTCAATATTCTTGGTAACAATCCTCCACAGTATTTCGGGAACATCGTCGAAAATAACTGTATGTCGTCATTTCCTGGGTGTGGCCATATGTCGCCACAGCAGTATGTCGCCGCTATAGACAATCTCTTCTTTACCTTGAGGGACCGCCGAAGGTAGCCTTGCTTCGCCATCTCCACCATTTGTGACACTACCTCGTCACGACCGTACTTCGCCGCTAAACAATTCCTCTTTATGTTGAGACATTGCCAAAGAATCACTTTACCTATTGACCCTTAATATCATTATTTATCATTGCTTTTTTTCATATTTGTGCCGGTACTTTGGTGCTTTTGCCTTCGTGAACCATTACTTTGGTGCCTCTATTGAACCATTACTTCGGTGCCTTGAACCATTATTTCGGTGCTTTATTATGAGCCAATACTTAGGCGCTTTATTATGAGCCAATACTTAGGCGCTTTATTATGAGCCAATACTTAGGCGCTTTATTATGAGCCAATACTTAGGCGCTTTATTATGAGCCAATACTTAGGCGCTTTAAGCTAAAGTGAGACGATCTTTCATCAAGTCGATCACTCAGTGCATCTTGATCAAGCTGACTAGATCATGTCAATTGCTCAAAGGGGCTAACTGGCATACCAAGAAACCCAAACTACCAAAATGGACCCACAAAACCATAAGGAAGAGCCCAGCACTCTGTCGCCGCTCCTGCGCTGACCAGAAGTGCCTGTCGCGAGCTTCTGCATCTGTCGCCGCGCGACAGAGTCTGTCGCCTCGCGATAATTATGTCGTTTGGCGACAGAATCGGGGTTTTAAACCCGTCTTCTTCTTCTTTCTCATTTCGCTGCTCTGCTTCACAAACTTCGCGAAAAACTTCAAATTGCTCGTTCTTGCTCATTTCTCAGCTCAAACTTGTTGCAAATCGAAGCTTTTCTCATCTACTTTCCCGATCTATGTAAGTTTTGCTCAAACTCTACTCGGTTTTTGACGAATTACGCGTTCTAATTCGCGAATTTTCGAAAAATTCAAAACTCATTTTGCTTAATTTGCTTTGCTCGTTGAATTTTATGCCTTGAATTTGTTTAATTATGCTTGTATACTACTTTGGGAGTATTTTGAGACTTGTTTGACTCAATTTGGTGAAGAAATAAGCAATTCACCATTGTAGGACCTCTTAAGGTCGTGAAGAACAATGTGAGTCGTTCTTTGCATTTTGACCGCTTTTACTTGTACAATTTGTCACAATATTCATCATATGTTTGCAAGAAATTGTTTATTTGCTCAAAGAACACACTTCCATGCTTGTTTGAGATTTTGCTCTGTTTTAGTACTACGTACTCTGTTTTTTTTTTTTTTTTGAACATAGTATCATGCAGCTTAGGCGAACTTTAGATACTGTAGAGCCTTAAACTTTATTACTTTTACATACTTTAGCATGGCTAGACGACGTGGTTCCGGTTCTCGGTCGAGGGACACACATCGAGAGGACGAGCCCACCAGCGAGGGCGAGGACGTGCCTTCTACTTCCGGGCTGGGTCTCATGCCTGATTGGGACGAGCGCACTCTATTTCACGCGCCGATTCATCATCTGTCGGAGAGAATCCGACGAGGTCTAGCGAGTAGGAGGACCCGTAGCCATGGCTCGGGTAACTCCACCATCATCTCCTTGTACGACAACTTTATCTGTCGCGATGAGGGGCTTCGTCGTCTTTGGGAGTCATGTGGGTTGACTCCTCTGCTGCAGGCCACTCGGGCCATGTTTTCATACGATGGGGGTAACCTCGTCGTCCGAGCTTTGGTGGAGTTCTTTTGGGACACCACTAACACTTTTCACTTTCCCTGGGGTGAGATGACAGTCACTCCAGCTGACTTTAGTCTCATTACAGGGCTAGAGTTCCATTCTACTCCTCTACCTTTCGATGCTGGCGTTACTGTTTACTCGCCGGAGGTTTTGGAGTTATTGGGGCCGATCGTTATTCGGGCCCAGGCTGAGGCTCAGTCGGGACAGCTGAGTTCCCGATGTATCCGTCGCGGCACGCTGGCTGCGGCTTTCGAGGATGATGCGACTACCCGAGAGCAGCGGGTGCGCATCTTTGTGCTGATTCTGCTATCAGGGACATTTTCCCCTAATCGAGGTAGTAGAGTACTCCTGTACTACCTGTCCGCCGTTCGCGACCTCCAATTGGTCGGGACATACGACTGGGCCAGCATGGCCTATGCTGATTTTTTACTAGGCTTGCGGCGCTCCTGTCGTCACAAGGCCTTGTCTGGAAAGATAGCCCTTTCCAGTTTCTGGAGGGTCGTAGAGGTATATCTCCTTTTCCCTATTTAGATTTTAACTCTAGCTTTAGAAGCACCATCTTTACTGATTCTCACTTTCTGTATAGATTTGGTTCTACGAGTACTTCCCTTCTCTTGCACCTGCGAGGCCTTCTCCTCGCGTGCTCCCCATTGCTGCTAGTTGGGGAGGCCGCAGAGGTCCGCCGGAGGTGTTACGCCTTCGAGAGATGATCCTCACGGTAGGTTTTTCTTTAAATTCTTACTTTCTCTTTTATCACCTTTTAGCGTTAGTATCTTACTTAGTGATGTTTCAGGAGCCTAGCCTGGTATATCGACCTTGGGCTGCTTTCCCTATCCCTGCGCTGGAGGCGCAGTATACAGCTGAGCGTCGTTACTTTCTGTGGACATATGGCGCGGTGGTCTACCTAGGGGAAAGGGTGGCCATCCAACACTCCTCGGATACTTTCGTGGTTCCTGCTCCTCCACCTCGGCATATGTTCCACGATGCCTTGCAGCGGGATCGTGCTGGTGGACCTTCGCGAGGTACTCCCTGGAGATCGCACATTCTCCTTGAGTAGAACTATGAGGAGGACCTGCTACCGTTGCTAGCGCCGGCTCCTGTCCCTTCAGAGGAGGCAACGGTATGCTTTTATTCGTTTAGTTTATCTTTCTTAGGTAGCCCCCAAGTATCCTTCTAACTTTTACTTTTAGCAGGCTGGTCCTAGGGAGTTCATCCCTCCGAGGATGTCTATACGCTACCAGGGTACGTATGGACCGATCGAGGAGCTTATTCCGCCAGCTCCAGCGGGAGAGCAGTTTGTGGAGCGGTCTATTCCTCGTCACCAGACTCGAGTAAGTAATTTTTCTTGTTATATACCATCCCTATGTTGGCTTTATAGTTGTTATTGACTTTGGCTATTTTGGCAGTTCTCTCGTGAGGTAGTGACGACTATGCCCAGGTGCATTGACGCCTTTCGCAGCCAGCTTGTGAGGTTGCGAAACCGTGCTACCTGTCGTAGCAACGACGCTGAGGAGGTATTACTTTTACTTTTACTACTTTTGGCTTTATTTTCGTTGCATTTGCTAACTTTGATTTACTTTTGCAGGGGCAGCCTATTCCTTCTCCACGCACTCTATCGAGGCCCGAGCCTAGGAGGGAGACTACTAGGTCCGACTCGAGGCGTCTCCGGACTACTTCTGGTGGTCGAGGTGGTCGTTCTGAGGCTGCCACCGTAGAGGATTCGGCGTCATCACCTGAGGACATTCCGACCGGGCCGACCGTTCGAGGTGGGATGGGTGGTGGGACATACGAGTTTGGCTCGTCGTCGCAGCAGCCTTTGCAGCCCCAGCCTCTTTCCGTCGGGTTTCAGGGTGAGGTTAGATGGCCTGGTCCTGAGCTGCAGTTCGCGTCGCCTAGTGGTTCAGGGGGCGATGATGGACATACTCCACGGAGTAGGACATTTTTTGATACATTCGGCATCCCTCGCGACTTGCGACCTCCAGCGCCATAGTTGTACCTGTGTTTGTTTTATGTTTGACTTTTGTAGGACTTTGTCTATTGTACTTATATGACTTATGTACCAGACACTTGTATATATATATGCATTTTATTATTTATTAACATTTTATTTGCCTGATTTATTATTGTATAACAAATGTGTCGTGCATGTAAGTGTGTGAGAAAGTGTAATTTTTGCGCAAAATTTTTCCGTCATTTTTAATATTAATGGAGGGTACCGACTCTCTCCCCCAAAAAAGAAAAAAGAAAATGAAGGAAAGTGTAAAAATAAATTAAACTTTAATATAATAATAATAATAATAATAATAATAAAAATAAAAAATGAAAATAATAAAAATCATAATATTGAGGGTATGAGAAGAGGAATAGAACAATAAGCCAAGTCAAAGTCGAAATCAAATACGTAAAAACATGGTTTCCTACGCGCAATAGGTGACGCTGCAAAGGAAACAACTGGCGCCGCGTAATCCATCCTGTCGCCATGCGACAGGCTCTGTCGCCACGCGACAATTTTGTCGCCTGGCGACAGACGCGCTTTCCTGTTTCCTACAGGAATTGAAGTCTGTCGTGCAGAAAAAGTTATAAATAGCCCCCGAATCATCCGTTTACTGCATAATTTAACCAGCTTATTAAATAGTTAATTAACTAGTAATCATGCATTTAGCTAAAAGAACCTTTTGTGGGTACATGGATGAATGGTGTCGTCACTTGACTGCTAAAGATAAAAAAGCATTAGATCTTTCTCATATGGGGGGTATGTTTGGAGTCAAGGGGATGAGCCTTGATATTGACTTTATTTATTCTGCCATAGACTATTGGAATATTGATACTCATTGTTTTAGATTTTTTCATGATGAAATATGTCCTTTACCGGAAGAATTTGGGGCCATCATAGGTTATTATTCCACCGACCTTGCGGTAATGCCTAGAATCAATGAATATTACTATAAAGATTTCGAACACTTTTTTGATTTGAGGGGGACGGCTTTGAAACACATAGTGCATGGTAACATAGTTAATTTGACAGAATTTGCACATTATTTTTATGATAATCCCAATCCCGATTTCCGCGTCTATAAAAGAAGGGCTTTCCTTTATTGTTTATTTAACCAATTGCTCTTAGTGAGTGGCAAAGATAATGAAGGGCAATCGATAATTATATCTGTTATAGAACAAGTTGAATCTGGGAGAAATCCAATGCCATTAATTGTTGGAGAGACTATGCTGTGGTTAGATGCACTAAGAAAGGATTCAAGGGCACCTTTAAGAGGTTCTCCAATTTTATTACAGGTATAAAATAATATTATTATTAATTTATCAAGAACTAAAGAATATCATTTTTACACTGTAATGTTAATTTAAATACATATTTGCAGATATGGCTCATGGAGAGGCTGAAGCTTATTAATCCTCCCGATGATATTCACACATATGTTCCAAATTGCATAGTCCGCCGAAAGAAACGATTTTTGAAAATCGGTCGCCATGAGTGGAGCAAGGTGTTCGCTGCCGGTGACTTTACCATAAACTGGATTGTTCCTTGGTGGAGGATTGAGGCGATGATTGGTTGTAGTAATCAAGCATATTGTCGTCTCCCGAGCTTGTCGAGACTAACCTTTTACTTTCCTTGTAGAGTCATGAGACAATATGGTCTCGCACAAACCATCCCTACAGGAGATCTTCGCCGTCCTTATGAATTTCCTATGTCACGAGAGATTGAGCGTTTTGACGGATACAAGATTGGTAGGCCCTTATGGGAGGTGATTACCCATAGGGAACCACCTTTCTTGTCAAATAAAGTGAAGCAATGGCTTGATGGAAGATTCCAAAAACCTCAAGTTACAATTGAAAAGACCAATGTGAAGTATCGTCTAGGTGACAAGAAGATCCCTGCTAAGGAACGCCTAGGGGAAAGAATTGAGTTCAAGACTCCTATTATGCCTAGAAAGAAGAGTGCCAAGAAGAATCAAGGAAAAAGAAAAGTCGATTCTACTAAGTAGGAAGCTTGGGTAGAGAAGAAACATGGAGTCCTAGCGGAAGGAGAAACTATCTATACTAAAATAGAGTGTAGATCTTCTAACGGTTGTCTCATAGCGAAGGTTATGGATCAAGAGGAAGAGGATGAAGACACAAATTGGAAAAGAATGAAGAAGGAGAAAAAAGATTAGAACATTGCTTTTCTTTTGATTTATTAGACAAAGTTAATTTGTTTTAGTTAATTTTTCAGCTTTTATTTTATCAATAATGTCCTTTCTTTATTAATCAATAAAATTTCAGCTTTTGTTTTAATTAACTTTCAATTAGAGCAATGAAAACAATTACAACATTTATTTTTCGGAGAATTAATTCGAGTACGAAAGTCGAATAAATTTCCAGAACATGTGAAACTGGTCTAGACACTCGCAGAAGACTGGCGCTGCTATCTGATGCACTGTCGCTGATGATTGGGCTCTGTCGCCTGGCGACAGAGACTATCGTCTGGCGCCAGTTTTGAAATTTTGCCGACATGAGTTTTTTACTTCGGAGATACAGAATCTGAAGAGATTAAAGCGGCCGCACCCTGTCTGGGTTGCCTACGTATCCTTTGCTTAAGGAATCAAGCCAAACGTAGCTCTCTTGAGTATTTTACTCAAGTACTTATGGGTAGTATTTCTTAAGTTGGTCAAGGTTTGTCATGTTTGAAAATTCATTGCCATCCATATCAGTTAATTTAGCCGCGCCTCCTGACAGGATTGTTTTGACAATATATGGTCCAGACCAATTAGGCCGGAATTTGCCTCTCGGATCTAAGACATTTTTTCTTTAATACCAAGTCCCCAACCTTGATATGTCTGGTCTTGACCTTTTTGTTGAAATGTCTAGCCATGCGGGTTTGATAACATTGAGTATGATGTAGAGCTTCTAGTCGTTTTTCATCGAGTAGGATTAGCTCTTCATATCGTACTCTAGTCCACTCAACTTCATCGAGTTTACTTTCTAACGCAATGCGTAAAGAAGGTATTTCTAACTCTACAGGTTGTACGACATCCATTCCATATACCAAGTTGAATGGCGTATTTCCTGTTGATGTTCGAATTGACGTGCGATAACCCCACAATGCGAAGTGAAGTTTGTCAGGCCAATCTTTATAATTTTCCGTCATTTTCTCAATGATCGTTTTCAAATTCTTATTAGCGGCCTCAACTGCTCCATTTGCTTGAGGTCTATACGGGGAAGAATGGTGATGTTGAATACCATACTTTTGTAGCAATTCTTCACATTCTGCTTGAAAGTGAGTTCCATTGTCACTTATCATTTCATGTGGGACTCCGTATCGACAAATTATGTTTCTTTCGATAAAGAGTGCTACATGCTTGGCGGTGAGTTTAGCATATGATTGTGCTTCCACCCACTTTGTGAAGTAATCTATTGCAACCAAGATGTATTCATGGCCTCCTGTTCCGGGAGGTGTAATCTTTCCGATTATGTCTATTCCCCATGTAGAGAAAGGCCATGGTGAAGTGTAGGTGTAGAGAAGAGATGGTGGGATATGTTGCAAATTTGCATAAATTTGACATTTTGGGCATCTTTTTACATATTAATGACAATCTTTATTCATGGTAGTCCAGTAATATCCTTCTCGCATTATCTTTTGGACTAGCATTTTGCCGTTAACATGTGTTCCGCATATACCTTCATGGATTACTCTCATAGCCCTTTGAGCATTTTTTTTGTCTACACATAATAGAGCTCGTCCCTTAGGTACCCTTTTGTGTAGTTCATTTCCTATGAGTACAAACTGGGAAGCTAAGAGTCTTAATGCTCTTTTCGCTCTTTTGTCAGCATGAGGAGGATATTCTCCTTTGGTGACATAATTCAATATATCTACGAACCATGGTTCCTCCTCTGGTTCTTCTTCTTGAATTACTTCGTCGTCTTCTATGGCCTGAATGTATGCTGGTTTATGCCTTTTTTCTATGGTTAAAGGCATTTGCTCAATTTCTTTAGGTATTCTAACCATTGAGGCTAGCCTCGCCAAGGCGTCGGCGAATTGGTTTTCCTCTCTAGGTAGGTAAGTGTATTCCACTTTTTCCAATTGATCGGTGAGAGTTTCCAGATATGTTTGGTAAGGAGCTAAACTTTCACTCCTAACTTTCCATCTTTTGGAGATTTGATTAATAATTAGGGATGAATCTCCGAATATCCGGGGTTTCTTTACACCTAAGGCTAAAGCAGTTTCGAGGCCTACCACGCATGCTTCATATTCAGCTGCGTTGTTGGTGACGTCGAAATCTAATTTGATGGCTATAGGGACATGTTCTTCCTTAGGTGATACTAATAAGACTCCTATGCCGCACCCCTTTTGGTTTGAGGCTCCATCAAAATATAGAGTCCATGTATCATCCTCTGTCATCATTAAATTTTCGTCCGGGAATTCATTCTCTTCTAAGGGTGTTGAATCTTCTATTGGGAAATCTGCTAGAAAATCCGAGACCACTGATCCTTTAATTGCTTTTTGAGGCATAAATCTTATGTCGAATTGGGCCAAGTTTACTATCCATCTTGAGATTCGTCCATTAAGTGTAGATCTTTCGAATAGATATTTCAGGGGATCCATTCGTGAAACTACGTAAACGGTATGCACGAGCATGTAATGTCTCAATTTAGTTGTGGCCCATACCAACGCGAGGCACAGCTTTTCCAATGGGGTGTAGCGTGTTTCATATTCGAGCATTTTTTTACTTAAGTAGTAAATAGCATTTTCTTTGCTTTCTACCTCTTGTGCGAGCATAGCTCCCATTGTTTCTTTTGTGACGGTTAAGTATAGTCTTAAGGGTATTCCGGGGAGTGCTGGGGCTAATACGGGAGGATTCGCAAGATAGGCTTTGATCTTCTCAAAGGCTTTTTGACACTCATCGTCCCATATGATTGGTACATTTTTCTTAAGCTTTTTGAATATTGGTTCGCATATCGTGGTTAACTTGGATATGACCCTACTTATGTATTGCAACCGGCCAATAAATCCTCGAATTTGCTTTTCGGTTTTGGGCGGTGGCATGGACATGATTGCTTTAATTTTGGTGGGATCTATCTCTATTCCTCTAGAGCTTATGACATAACCCAAGAGTTTCCCTGAGGTAACTCCAAAAGCACATTTAGAGGGGTTTAACCTCATGTTGTATTTTCTCAGTCTTTCAAAGAATTTCTTTAAGGCTGTTGGATGTCCTTGGCGGTCTTTTGATTTTACAATCATGTCATCCACATAGACCTCCACTTCTTTATGCATCATATCATGGAGTAGGGCAGTTGCTGCTCGTTGGTAAGTAGCACCCGCGTTTTTTAACCCAAATGGCATTACCGTATAGCAATAAGTACCCCAAGGTGTTATGAATGTTGTTTTCTCCATATCTTCTTTGGCCATGAGGATTTGATTGTATCCTGCGTATCCATCCATAAATGAGAGAAGTGCATGGTTTGCTAGGTTATCTACCAAAATATCGATGTGTGGCAAAGGGAAGTCGTCCTTTGGACTTGCCTTATTTAAATCTCGATAGTCGACACACATTCGAACTCTACCATCTTTTTTCGAAACCGGGACAACATTGGCGACCCATTCGGGGTATTTGGATACCCGGATGAAACCTGCAGTTATTTGTTTTTGTACTTCTTCTTTTATTTTAAGGGCCACGTCGGGTTTCATTCGACGTAACTTTTGTTTTACAGGTTTCATTCCTGGAATTAATGGTATAGTGTATTGAGCTATTTCTCTATTACTGCCTGGCATATCTTCGTATGACCAAGAAAATACATCGATAAATTCTTTAAGTAGATTAATTAAATCGGTTCTTTCTTCTTTGTTTAGCGTCAGTCCGATTTTAACTTCTCTTTTAATGGTTGAATCTTTTGAGATATCAACCGTTTCTGTATCCTCAATTATTGGTGTCTTATTTTCAAGTGTTTCCATTGCTTTAATTATTTCTTTGCCATTTTCATCATTAGTTAAGCAATGCTCGTCATCTTTAGATAAAGAAAAACAAGAGGAATAAGGGGAAGAAGACATATTATTAAACTCAGAAATCATTACATCAAATAAAGAGATGTCCGTGGGGACTTGATTGCTAACTATCCTAGGAGTAGAAAGAGAAGGTGAGGGTGCTACAACTAAAGACTTAGAAGACTCGACGAGGGAAGACTCTAACTCAGACTCTGACTCAGACGACTCTTCGAATATTGGTCCTTGCCCTGTAGTTATTGCAATCTTCTTTCCATTTATAGTAACTATCTTCACTGTCTTACGCCATCCACGCTCTTGATCTGCTATTGGAGTGATAAGTTCGGAGGGATTGAAATTTTCGCTTTGGAGGACTGCTTGGATAAGTGAAGAATCATCTTCCTCATATCTTGATTCGTTCTTTTCCCTTCCAAAGAGGAGTCCCATGACATTAAAGTCGAAACAAGGGGGTGCTTTTTCCTTATATGTTGGGGCTGGGATCTCGTCTAGGAAACAACAATCCAAAAAGATTTCGAATCCAGGCTGCCTTATACCATTTACAACAAAAGGTTCAGGAAATTCGTGACAAGGGTAATCCTCTCCTTCTCTTATAAATTGCCCGTTTAAAGTGAGAGGATATTGATCCATGGGTATTTCCTTTTTTTGTATACGGGAATTTCTTCGTGCTTTTGATTTTTCCTGGGCTCGTTTAAGGTCTTCGAGGGTTGGTTCAAAACCAAGTCCGAAAGTATCCAATTTAGGGAGGCCAGGTAAGCCCATGTGTTTAGCTACTCCTTTCTTCTTTCCTAGAGTCATTCCAGGAAAGTGTCCTTGTTTTCTTAGGATAGCATTTGTTATCATGTTTGAGTGGAGGTCATAATGAAGAAGGGTCCTTTCATCTTCCTCTATTAAGGAGACCTCTTCGCTAAAGCCCCACAAATCTTCATCGTTTTCGTCGTGTTCCACATTAATTAGTGGATTTTCTACTGTTTTAATCCACATAGATGAAGCATCAATGGTTATTGGCACGCCTCCAACTATAGCCTTTACTTGTTGATGGAGAGACGAAGGGACGGCCTTTAAATCATGAAGCCAAGGGCGTCCTAATAGCAAGTTAAAAGATGCCTTGATATCTACTACTTGAAATGTAGTAGCATGTTCAATTGCGCCTGCAGTTACATTCATAGTGATCGTCCCTAATGCTTGACGACGTGAATTATCATAGGCTCTTATTCCTTGGGTTGATGGGGATAAATCCTCATCTCTTATTCCTAACATTCTTACGGTTCTAAGTGGGCACACATTAATTGCTGAACCGTTATCCACAAGAGTCATAGGGACATTCATTCTTTTGCATATGACTGTGAGGTTTAGAGCTTTATTGTGTTTGTCACCTTCCGGTGGTAGATCTTTATCCGAAAAAGTGACCAAATTAATTGGACTTGGGAGATCGCTCGTGAGGAAGTTTGCAAGTCCCTCAGGAGTGGTGTCCGAATATATGCCTACCTTAACCAGTGCATCCATGACTGCGACTCTATGTTCTCGAGATGTGGGTAAAAGTTTCCATACATTCATTTCTACTTTAGTCTTTTTTAGCTGTTTGACAATATCGTTGTCTTCTATAATAGGCACGGGAATTTGCTGAATAGAAGGTATGGGTTGTGTTGAGATGGGAGGTTGTATTCTTCCGGACCTAGTGAGGACATCTATGGGTGAATCCTCCTCGTCCCAAATTTCACTTACTGGGTATATTGTTGATAGAGGAGTTTCTTCAATGTCTTTAAGGTACACATCCTCATCGTCACTGTCCCATACTCCATTAATCATGGCATCTTGTGGAAGTCGAACTAACTTTTTCTCATCAATCAAACGTTGAACCAAGTCCTTAAACTTGAAGCATTGCTATATTGTATGTCCTCCTGATTGATGATATGCACAATAATATTTGTCTGTCCTTTTCAGTGATTCAAATGGTCTTGGTTCGAGAGGTTGAACTTTTCCGTTCTCGAAGAGCATTTTGAACATGTTTGTGTATGATGTCCCAATTGGAGTATATTTCCTACTGTTCTTTTTGGGAGTGTCAATTACTTGGAAAGGAAATGGTTTCTTTGGCTTAAGAGGAGGTTTATTTTTAAGCAACTCATTTTTCTCTTTTATGGCCTCGAAGGTTTGTGAGATTAATTCTTTTAATTCCGAAAGTATTAATGTCAATGCCAATACTTCTTGCTTAGTTGCAGGTTCCTGACCGGAGAACTCGAGAGCGTCTTCAAAGATTTCTTCTTCAATGGTCTCGATAGGCTCTATGAGGCTAGATGGATCCTCTTGGTTTTCTTTGTCGGAAATAGCCAAAGAATCCGATAGCGGTGCAGTATTGATACTAGGCTTCTTACTTGCAGGAGGTAATGGGAGCTTGTTACTATCAATCAAATCTTGAATGGCTTCCTTTAATCTCCAACAGTTCTCTGTAGGATGACCCCTACCTTAGTGATATTTGCAATGTTCATTTGGGTTCCAGCTAGCCGTTCTTCTTTCGATAGGTGGGTCCCCAAATGGTCCAATAGGAGTTATAAGACCTTTTGCATGTAAACGATCAAATGCGGTGTCATAACTCATACCAATAGGAGTATAATTCTTCCTAAATGGTTTCTTTTGTCCTTGATTATTATTCATTGTCAATACTTCATTAAGAGGAAAAGTGCTAACATTATTTGAGTGGGTAGATTTGGATGAAGAAGGATTGTCGTTCTTCTTATTTTTCCAGCCACTACTTGAGTTGTTATTAGCAGTTTTCTGTTTAGCAAGGTCATCTTCAATGTTAATTCCAATGTCATATACCGCTTTGAAAGTATTTAAGTTGCTTTGATATTTGAGATGCTTAGAATATTTTTCTTGGAGGTTTTTAATGAACATCCTGACGGATTCCTTTTCACTAGGCACTTCAACCATTTTTGCAGTGGTTTCCTTCCATTTATTAAAGAAGGAGGTGAAACCCTCGTTTTCTTTTTGTTTCAGCATTTCTAATTCTCTATGATCGGTTTCAACTTGTATATTGCATTTATATCTTTCAATGAAAGCGCTCACAATAGATTCCCAACTAGAAGTCTTTTCTTTATCAAGTGAAAAGTACCACTGTTGACATACAGCTTCTAAAGATAGTGAAAATACAGAATGAAATGCCTTTCTATCTATCCCCTTAATACTCATTACAGTTTCAAAAGCTCTTAAATGAAAATAGGAGTTATCCATGGCCTTGAACTTAGGGATGTCATTGGGATTGAACTTTTGTGGAAGAAGGTCCTTATCCACCGAGACCCCTTGGGAGCTAATCTCTTGAAATCTAAAGTCGCTGGACAATTTGCCCAAGCTTTCCTAGATTAGGTCCATTTGTTTTTGTTTTTCAGGATTATTTATTTGCAACGATAGGTTTTGCAGCATTTCAGCCAAGTTGGCTACCTGTCCCTTGACTTCATTAAGTTCTTCTTGACTAGCCATTGCCTTCTTAGCTTTCCTTTTCCTACCGACTGGTTTGTCGAAAAGTAAAACTTGAACAAAAGTGTTGTCTTTGATTAAGCGCCCTTCCTTTCTTGACCACGCGCTGTAATTTAAACCATATTTGTTTTAATATTTGACTCTAATTGACTTGACTTTATGTTTAAAAGATTTAAAAGAAAAAGTGAAAAAAAAAAATGGGGTATATATTTTAAGGGAATTTAAAAATTGGAGGATTAATATCCGACTTACCCCCCCTAAAAAATGACGGAAAACACGCATTCAAGACTCTCTAGACATGGTCATAATGTGACAAACATGTTGTGTGTGTGCTTTATGTGTATGTGAGTGACATGCTTTGACTACTAGTGTATGACCATCGGACTTTAAGTGCCTAAACTCAATTAAAGACTTAAACATGATTTGAACCATTAACAAACTGATTGATCCGATTAGTAGACTGTTAATTAAACTCGTCGTGGTGACTCGGGCAAAAGAACTGGACTGTCGCTAAAAACAACAGGACTGTCGCTACTGTTTAAAGCCTGTCGCCAGACGACAAAACTGTCGCCAGGCGACAGACGCTAAACTGCAGCGCCACAGTCCAGATTCCTGCGCCATTGCTGGAACATTAATCTGGACTGTTTCCAGTAATTTTATTCTAAATTGACATGCCTAAAGTCGTACTAAGTCGAATTGATTAATTTATTAGCCTTTAATTAATTCAAAATTAATTAATTAATTAGACAAAGTCCTTTTAGTCATTAGTCAATTTATTTAGTCTTTGACACAAGTCAAACAAACGGTTAGCACATATAATAAATACAAGCAAGGGGTGCACAAGTAGTTCACATAGTCACAAGATGAGTTTGCAACCTAACCATGGCTCTAGTTCTCTAAAGTTCGAGGATATGGGTTAAGTCAAAAAGGTCCATGGTTAAGAATCCATATGCATTGCACACAAGCCTACCGGGAGGGTTGGAGCGAATGGACAGGATTCCGCGAGTGCGAGATGAACTCGGACTCGACTCCATGGTTTGGTGGATTCACAAACATTACACGTACCCAAATCTGAACTTTGCACATGATCGTGGGATATTCCATTGGGCAGGTGAAGCAGGAACCCCCAGAGGGTTATTTCCATATGTAGAACACATATGGGTTCAGAAAAGTGAGAAAATGACTCAATCAATAAGCAAAATCGAGCCAACAACACTAGAAATGGTCAAAGCAAGAAGACAGACCCCTGGCTCGGTATTGGAAGAACTTGGCGCCAGACTACAGGGACTGTCGCCGCAAAAAAGCTTATGTCGCCAGGCGACAGAAACTTTTTACGGGCGACAAGCCCTGTTTTCTAGACGCTAGTTCCTACATGCCTTGGCAAGTTTCTGTGTCCTTCGAATTTTCAAGATTTCGCATTATCTTTTCGATTCTAGTCATGAAAGATATTTCCCAAATTTCCTACGTGTAAAATTCCTATGGATTGACTCATGGGGTACTCCCATGAGGACCTTTTAATGCATATGACAATAATGTTAATCAAATTACGCACATGAAATACTTAGAATTTTTCAAGTCTCATCCGCTCATTCTAAATAACTGCTAAAATTTAAATAAATTTCAGGAATATAAATAGAAATCCTCCCCAGTGGAGTCGCCAAAAACTGTAGGGAATATTTCAAGCATTACGATAACCCCAAACTTGAACCCCACTGTGATCATACACTAAAGTACGGTGGCGTTCCAAAGGGAAAGACAAAGAGCAAAAAGAGTCGCCAACAAGTTTTAGGAACTTGTAAACCCAAAAAGACAATCCAAAAGGACCATCAACTACTTCATAAGGTCTTGAACCAAACAGGGTCCGGGGATGAAGGTACGAATCCAATCTACAAAAGAAAGGACCCGCCCTATAAAATAGGCCTCTACTTTGTTCTGCTCGTATTCATGTGCGCTTTTCGAATAACATACAAACATTATATTAAACCTACCCTGTTTAATCTATGTTGGTTGAAATTAATGCACAAATAATACTATTATTGGCGATCACTTGAGTTAAAATCACATTAGCCTAAACCAAATTAATAATTATCTTATTAAGCGTGATTTCAAGTACAAATTCCCTTTAAACCTGCATAAAAGGCGTGATCAAGCAATATCAATAGAATATATCAAGCAACATAAATAATCAACAATAATGATAATAATAGCATGATAAGGCATAATAAAGCTTGATAATAATAGCAAGATCCTAGGCATGATACTAACAAGATTAATAACAAATCCTAGCATGTCACTAAACAATAAAGATCAAAGCTTTAAACCTAACATGGTACTAACATGATATTAGAAAGAGCAAAGGCACCCTAAACATGATACTAGAAAGCATAAAATACATCCTAACATGATACTAGGAATATAAAACAATAATAAGCATGCTTTCTACATTGAAAGAGAGTAATAAGATTACATACTTTGAAGACTCGTACCTCTTTCTAATAACAAAATACACAAGTTAGTAAACTTCAATGAAAATAATAAAGAATAATTAAAGAATTAAAGAATTAAATTGAAATCAAATTAAATAAAGTTTAGACTAGTTTTGGACCAAACCCTCAGAAAATATCAACCTTTCACATCTAGGGCGAAGGCAACTTCGAAATTGGCTAAGTGACTCAAGATCTTGTGAATGCGGAATATTGTATTGAAAAGCTAGTTTAGAAATAGAGAAAAAAAGTAAGAATTAAGTAATTCTTGAGAGGGAATAGAGAGAATTGATGATGAGAGTTGATGATTGTGAATTATTTTGAAAACAGGGATTTGGACGCTATTTATAATGAAAATAATCCGGAAAAACATAGAATTTGATAAGGAATAAAACTCCACGCTGTCGCCAGGAATTAACTCTGTCGCGACGCGACAGGGTCTGTCGCGCGGCGACAGACTTGTCGTTTGGCGACAGCCTGTATTAGCGCGTTTTTCTTCACGCGGAATCCGATCTTTAATCAACTTGACCTACGGAATCCGTACAGAAGATAAAATATATTTTTAAGATAATAAAACCATATTTTATTCCAAATAAAAATCTTTTTAAAAATAATTAATTATTAAATCTAACAATATTAGAATTAAAAGGAACTTTCTAGAAACTTCTAGAAAACTATAATTAATCCTAATAATTTTAGGAATAACAATTAATATTGGGCCCTCCTCTAGATCATTGGGCCGTATTAAAATAAATAACCGGGCCCAGTTTAGTATTTTGGCCATAACTTCCTCAATATTCATCGGAATCGGGCTTATAATATATCGTTGGAAAGGTCTCTTCGAGCCTCATCCATCTACACCATTATTGGACCCTTATCATGGACCAAAATAAACTAAAATGGACGTTTTCAAATAAATAAGGTCATTTTCAAAAACAAAGAGAGAAGAATTTAATTAAAACTAAACCGCAACACTTGGCTTTCGAATCACTTTCACCTCATTCGATAATAACACAACGTGCAAGGCATTCATCACTGGGTTTGGTTTTGGGGAGACACAAATGGGTGTCTACAATGTCACATTAATTTTTATTTCTTGTCTACGTGATGTGACACTTCATGAAAAGCCAAAATACAATATTTCGATGTCTCGTTTTAGTTGATTTATATATGTCATAAACAAATTTAATGATTTTTAAAATAACGTATTTATTTTTTTTTAAAGTTATAATCTATTTTATTCATATGGAAAATTAGAAGTCCTATGAGAAATAAAACCCTGAATAACTTTTTTATGTTAATTAATCTATCTTAAATTTTTTTATCAAGCGTAAGAGGTATTGTATTAAAGGTTTAACGTCACTTATGTGGCACGACACTTAGCGAAAAAGTTGAAACGCCAAAAGTCGATGTCTCATGGCGTGAATAAAAGTTTAGCTTTAGTTATATGATTGTAGGATATAAATGTTAATTTTTTGGTCAAAATTTTAAAAGCTTGACTATAAAAAGTTCAAATAGGACAAAAAAAAAGAACAAAAGGAAGTTTTTTTTCCGACAAGAAGCCCTAACATCACAAAACTAAAATGATCGAAAAAGCAATTGTCGGCGTTCAACCTTTATTTACTACCAACCAGTGAGCCCGCCCGGGCAAGATAAAGTTTTATGAAAAATTACAAGTTGTATTTCATATTTAAATGTTTACTATGAAAATTTTTGGTACAAATGCGTTGACAATTAACCATTTCCACTCCTAACTCATGGCCTCATAGGCAATGAAAAATGGAACGAGAAAAAGTCACAACATTCAAAAAAAAAAAAAATAACCCCTAAAGGTAGAAACTCTTGTTGAGAATCTCACCCACCATAAGCTAGGTTTGCGACTCAAGTCGAATTTAGATGTAGTCGGAGCTAAATTCTGGTTGGCATCCTAAAATTAAAAAAAAATTCAGGGACAATGAACTACCCACCCCTCCTTTATTAATATTCCAACTTGTTTGAATAGTGATTGTTTTATTGTAAAAGTCAAATTAAGAAAAACTTTCAAAAGCAAATGGATTTAAAAGACAAACTACAATAAACTCAGTCTACATACACTATTGTTCTTAAAATATCAATAGTCTATAGCTTTACTTGAAATAATATATTGCTTGTCTGTTGCCTTGTTGCTGGTTATGTTGTTAGGGTAGGAGCTGATCTGGATATGTAATGGGAATAATTTGACCTAAAAACAAATTAAATCTCATATGAGACTAAGGGCCTGTTCACATTTACTTAATTTTAGTTCAGTTCAGTTTAGCTCCAATCAGTTCAGTGCAGTTCAGTTCATCTCCAATCAGTTCAGTTCAGTTCAGTTCAGCTCCTAATTTCCATCTCTCATAAAATATTCAATTCAGCTCAGTTTAGTTCAGTTCAGCTCCAATCAATTCAGTTCAGTTCACTTCAGCTCCAATCAATTCGATTCAGTTTAGCTCAGTTCAATAAATGTGAACATTATCCTAATTTGAGAAGGTAAATCATAATGATAAGTTCATGTTAGCTAGTTATTTAATCAAAGTTGAAGATACATACTTTAGGAATTGAAGAGAAGTAAAAAGTTTGGAATATATGTAATTTCCTATAATATTATTAAAATTTTAGATCATTATTTAACCCCTTTTCAACCAAAATTTTTTTAAAGACATGTTTTTATATAGAGTACTTCATTTTATACAAAGCGCAACATGTGTATTTTGACTAGGGGTGTCAATCGAGTTTGCGGTTCAGTTTTGGGTTCGGTTTATCGCTTTTTGATTTATAACGAGTCGGTTTTAAACGGGTTGGAATTATCATCAGGTCAGTTCGGGTCAGTTTTAAATAATTTCAGGTCGGTTCGGTTTGGTTTGGTTTATTTTTATTACAATTTCTTTTTGGGTCATAATCGGTTCGGGTTAAATTCGGTTGGTTTAAAATCGGGGTTTGTCAGTTTTGGGTCAAAACATATTGGGTCCTAATCGGGTCGGGTTGTAATCGGTTCAAGTCATAATTTGTTCGAGTTAAACTCAGTCGGTTTGACAACTGGTTTGACAGTTTTAAACGGGTTTCGTTATCGTATATCTTTTAGTATATCCTCAACATTCTTTAATTAGTTATTCTAATAGATCATACGGAGTATTAATTAGTTGTTTAGCTTTATGACACTTTTTTGTATAACGATTTTCAGCATGAAATAATAATAACAAATCTAGAATTAGCTTTTGATTTAGATTTTTTTTTTAAATACAATATAGTGTTCCATAAGCCATTATTCGTAAGAGGACGATAATATTATAGCATAAGAGTTTCAACGGCATCAAAATTCCAAACCTTGTCAATATAAATACTTCGTAATTCAAATTAAACCCTTTGTTTTAAATCTGATAAAATATACCAAAAAAAAAAAAAAGAAAAAAAGAACTCTAAGGTCATAACGGGTACAAACTTATGAATTATAAATGGTTTGGTTATAACCGGTTACGAGTTGTAAACGTTTCGGTCATAACTTATTACGGGTTATAAACGGTTCGCTCCTAACCAGAGGTTGTAAAACGATTTTGGTCTGTTGGGTTTTTAATTTGTCGGGTTTAAACGGTTTTGGTTTACAATGGGTCGGGTTGTTATCGGGTTCGAAAGTATTCGATTCGGATTGTTCTCGGTTTCGGGTTGTATCGGTTCGGTTTGATAACGGGTATGGTTCATTAACGGTTCTCAAACATTCGGATCGGTTCAGTTTCAGGTTTTAAAAGATCGGGTCGGGTCGGTTTACGGTTTTAAAATAACAGGTTTATAGCGGTTCGGTTCCTTTTTGGAACAGTTTGAAATGGTTTGAATTCACCAGTTCGGGTCGGTTTTTGATGGCTCTAATTTTGACCGATCCTTGTATGCATCTAGGTGGAATGTGAATGTTCCAATTGAAAGATAAAATCGAATACACCTTGCTTTGTAGATAAGCAATGAATGGTGGTGGTAGCTAATTTAGGCGTATATTTTGAATTGCAAATGAACCCACCAAATCTAGACCTAAGAAGATGGTCCATGCGACATGCTAAAGGAGGTACGGTGAATGGTATGCACCATTGCTTTTAAAAGTGTAAAGAAATATATGTTTGATTACAACATCCACAAAAGGCCAAACTACATTGAATTGAAATGGATGTTGCAAGCAAAAATGGTACCCAATATACTGTATGCATGATTGCTTAAGATTAGTTGTACCACTTTTTTTAATGATACGGTAGAAGGCAACTAACTGAATCAAAACCTCACATAGATTAATTTGATCTGCATAAGCATTTAAACTAGTTTCCATATGAGTGAGGAGGGGTAATAAGGGAATTTAATTTCAACCGGCCCTAAGTGTCTAATGAGAATAAGATCCGTAATTTTAAAGTTAGTTATAAAATACAACTCTTATCATTAGACCAAGTCTTACTCTTATCAAGTCAAGATATGAGACAAGAGAATAGATGGATATGGACCGACCTATGCAAAAGTGCAAAATTATTAACTGCTTGTATTTGTTCTTCAAAGGTGATCACGAGCGTGGATAGATAACAACATCCAATAGAATGAATAGACCAATTAGAGTGAATAGACCAATATTTGCACGAGACAAAAGTAGAAAGAAAAAAAAAATGAAAAAAGGTATGGGAGAAAAAAAAAATTTGTAGGGAGACCCAACTACAACTACAAAGTCTACAATTATGAGCATAAATCTTTTAAGCCATTTTATTGATATGAAAGTTAGGACTACTTTAATACTTCATTTGTTTCACAAATATTGTAATAATTACTATTTTAAAAAAAATTACAAATATTTCAACATATTTTATTTGTACATGTATTCCCTCCTTCTCTCTTTTCATTACATGAGCCTTCTATCTTTATTCTGTTAGAGACCAACTCAACATGTGGATGCAGCATGGGCCCTCCTCATACCCAGCGCTTGACATTCCATTTGAAAGTAGGAGGTGGATGAGATTCGAACCCGTGACCTTTGTGTCACGCTGAATCCAATACCATGATAGAGGACCAACTCAACCAAAAGCTTAAGCTAATGGTTGAGGCCCAGAAATATGTTTTATAATCTATCATATTTCTCTTTATCTCTTTCCTCTTATTAAAACTTTGTCCTTCACCTATGTTGCAATGTTAGAGGAAACAGAGAAAGTTATATATATTGGTGTAAAAACTGTCAACTTAGTTTATAAGGACTAAATAGTTAGAGACAATGTATGAATGTATAGCTAGGTGTGGATTTACCTACGCACGTAGACGAAACTTTGATTGTATCAAACAGGTCAGTAACTCAATATGATATATACAAAGTAGGTAGCCACTAACAAGATATTATAAACTTGTAAACTATAATTTGGATCCTATTAATGAGACAATCAAATGTAACTTACAACGATTGGACATTCATCTAGCTAGGCTACACCCCTCATAGATTTCAAAGAACTACGACTACACATGTAGTATTTGCACGGTTTTGCGAGAATATGTTCTTAGGGTTTGTTCACATTTGGTGAATTGAACTGATTGGATCGGAGTTGAATTGAACTAAACTGAAGAAAGTTGAAATGAATATATTATGAGAGAATGAAATTAGGAGCTGAACTGAACTGATTGGAGTCGAACTGAACTGAAATTAAGCTGGAGTGATCAGACTCTTAATCTCTAACTTGTATCTTATACTTCCTCCGTTTTCTTTTACTTGCAACACACCTTTTAGGCACGGAGTTTTAGGAGATGATTAGTGAGGGTAAACGAACGATTTTATCAATATAATTTTTACACGAAGATTAGAATAGGGTTAAGCATCATTTATAAAAATTATAATGAATAATTTATCCGTTTACATTACATAAATCCGACCTTAAAACACGTGCCACAAGGCTGTGTTGCAAGTAAAAAGAAACGAAGAAAGTACTTTTTAAAAAATATATATATATATTGCGTATACATTAACAATTACAATTACAACAAAAAAAAAATGTCATTTTTTCACTGGGTGCAGACCCCTACATAATTTACAACCTTAATAAAGGAAATTTTTTATTATGTCTAAGAAACATATAGCCAAATAGCCAATGGCCCAATAAGGTTCGAAACACCAAAACAAAACCCAAATGACACTTTACATAATTTGGACTTTTCCAATCACATAATTGAGGTTGAAACTAGCATTCCCTTGCATTGGTTGCAACCTGTAAAATATGAGGTAATACAATTTTAATTAATAAAATCCAGAATCTTGAAAAGATAACCTCCAAAATTCTATGAGATTCTAATAGTATAAATACCACTCACAACTCTACTCATATTTCATATCTCAATCCAAAAACAATAGAAAAAAAAAAATTCATCAATGAAGATATTCTCAACCTTCTTTTCTCTCTTCTTTTTCCTCTTACCAATTCTAGCTTCCTCCTCTGATAAACAGGTTCGTCCGCTATAACGAATAAATCGCTAGCTTTCGACCCGTGCCATAGTACGAGTCTAGGGTATTGATACCTAGCATATATGTATATTATGTTATGGACTTGTGCTAACATTTTTATTCAAATTTTAGTATTTGGTATGCCAAAAATTTGGTACATTTTTTAATTTTATAATATGTTATGATTATAATGACAGGTTTATATAGTATACTTTGGAGAGCATAAAGGAGATAAAAAATCACATGAAATTGAAGAAATTCATCACTCTTATTTGTCCTCTGTTAAGGAAACAGAGGAAGAGGCCAGAGCATCTATGCTTTATAGTTACAAGCATAGTATTAATGGATTTGCTGCTACTCTTACCCCTGCTCAAGCCTCCAAATTATCGAGTACGTGATTTATTCCTTTTGTCTTCTTTATTTGCTCGTTTTTCGACTCTAAAGTCACATTCAAAAAATTTTAATTTGATTCTATGAAATGTTTCTTCTGATTTAATTAAATAGTTACATAATTAATGTAATTGCGGAATATAATTAATATTTATGATAATCATAATGGATAATTATGATTTATCGCGACTAATCTGAAATGAAATATCGGGTCACAATTAAGGGAGAAAATCAAGCCATTATTACGTTACTGATTTTACTCAACTGAAATTTTACTTTACTGTTGTTGTTGATGTTACTCGTCCAAGATATTGGTTTAAAAAAACGACGTAGCACCTAAATAAGAAATCTGTGTTTTTTCCTTGTACCTCCTCGGTTCTAAATTATATGACACATTTTGACTTTAATTTGATACTATTTATAAATTTTGTTTTAGGTTAGTTTTTATGTACCTTTAATTAAAATTAAAAATAATTTCAATTTAATTTTTGCATTGTCGTGATAAAAGAAAAGTGTCATCTATCCTTGGACTAAAGAAATAATAGATATAGATAATTATCAATTAGTAAAATTTATATAAAGTTGAATGATTTTAACAAGATCGCTAATTTAAATACTACTACAAATGTTTTATTTAAAAAAAGTATTAGTATTTAATTGTTTTGTTATTATACACGACATGAAGATTCACATTTTGAGCAAAGTAATGAATTTGTGTTGCTATTATTATAGAATTAGACGAAGTGGTATCGGTGTTCGAAAGCCATCCAATGAAGCACAAAATGCACACAACAAGATCATGGCAATTCGTAGGTTTGGAGGAAGAAATCAATACACAGTTGCACTTTCAATCGGAGAATAGTGAAGGTTTGCTATCAAGAGCCAAGTATGGACACAATGTCATTGTTGGCGTCTTAGATAGTGGTAAGTTCTTATCTCTTCCTCTAAAATTAATAGAGGTAACTAAATTATTTATCTCTTTGTCTAAAATTTATAATCACGTTAATAGTATAAATTGATTTAATATAATTGACAATTAAATTTGATTTGGATCATATTTTTCAATTTATGATGTGCTATATTTTTTTTTCCTTATGCGCTTGGAAATTGGAATCAAATATTGCATGGATATAAATATAATGATTGCAACATGCAATCGGAAAGAATCACAAGTCTTCATTGGACTTTCCTTTGGCTTTTACATGGTCTTCAATTTTTTCCAAAGGAAGAGAATAAACCTAGCCGAAATGGATGAGAATAAATTTATCCAAAAGTTTTAAGCCCTATCTTTAAAAGTAGGTTGTTCATCTTTTTCGGAAGAGATTATGCTATATCCAATCCAAAACTACTAATAAAGAAAATTCATTTCCTATTCTTTTTCTCCAAGCCAAGATATATAATGGACCATGACTTATTATTAGCATCTTTAATTTTTCGAAAAACAAAAAAAATATATCTTAATAAATTAAAAATATTGTTAAACAAATTGCTTGTCACATATCAACACTTATCATAGTGTCCTTTACTCCAATGGTTGCTATTCCATTGTATTTGGCCTTCCAAACGTAGTATTTACACGAAACTACAAAAGTAGATCCTTAAATTAATGCAAACACTAAAAAGCATGGCAAATTAACCTCCTAAAATTATTTCTATTAATTTTAATAAATAAAAATACATTACTTAAGATCTATTGATCTAAATTCAACAAATTTACAAAACTTGTATATCAATTAACGTTAGATTTTAAGTTTAAGATAATTCTTTAAATATAAATCTTATAATCCTATTTAATATTGTATGCTCAAAATTTGAATACTTTGAAAAAGAATGTCAACAATATATACTATCTAAAAAAATAAAATCATTTGAAATGTAGCTTACAATTTCAAATTTTTATAGTATTAAAAGATACTAGTTTTTAAAAATTAATTTATCATATGATAAATGTGTGTTCTATTCACCTGATTCTCACTTGCTTAAACATATTTGAACTTGGTTTTAAAAAAAAACATATTTGAACTTATATTAGTTATAATTTAAATTTGGATTTAGAACTTATCTATACTTATTTTTTCCAAAGTAAACTTATCTTAACTTAACTAAACTTTGAAAGTAAGGTAACCAATCAAGCCTTAAATGTATCCACATTTACAAAGTCTCATAAAATAAGTTACTCTTTTATCTCATATTTGTACATTAAACATTCTAATACGTAAACATTCTAATACTCAAATCTCATACAATAAGTTAAGCGTAAAATTATTCTGCTTAAGAAATCACACAGAAAAAGAGGCAAGCAACATACAGAGAAATATTCACGCACTTCATGAAAAAGGTGGATAGAATATTCTGTAGTCTGTACGCAAATTCACCTAAATCTAGCCTTATGTGTGCCAATTATTTGTTTAATCTTAATATCCTTAGTATTTTTTGCTGATTCCCAATTTTCTCCGTCATCCATTCATGAAAAAGATTAATAGAGTATAATCGGTATTATATAACTTATTAAAATAAAATTAACACGGCATTTATCTCTCCAAAAAGATAAGGTAATTTGTATCGTGTAGTATTATACACACATCATATTATAAGGATGCTTATTTTAAGCTTGATAAACGATCAGCAAATTATATTACAAAAATCTTTACTCTTGCTAAAGTGTAATGTTAGCATTACGGTTCATTGTACACTCAATCTTATTATTATGGTCTCAATATTAATAGTCTCGAATCACATATACGGGATATGTATGTATATTTTTAGTTTAAACAAGAGATATACACTTTTTGTTTTTTTCAATATACATATACTAAACATAAGAAATAATTAAGTTAATTTTATCGTTTAATATATATCACTTTGAAAGGAGGGGTCAAATGAGATTCGATCGTATTATCATATGACATTTGTGTTACGTTATCTCTGAAATCATAATAGAGAATATATCTATCAATATATTCTTATGGTCATTATCATTCTTAAGAAAGATGACGTTAGCCTCATAATGTAGCCGAGAAGTCGACCTCCCTCTTGTCAAGTATGTCAACTACATACGCATATATAAAATGACATAATACTATCATATTTCATTAACTATGATGCCATTTATCTCGCATCAATTTTTTTGTCATAAAATTATAATAATTAGTTCTTGTTTTATAGAAGGTATTATAATAAATTGATGCAATAATGTTTTCTAATATGAGTATTAATATCGAAGGTATTATAATAATTAGTTCTTGTTTTATAGAAGGTTTTATAATAAATCTTGCTACGAATTATACAATATTAAGTACTACATACGCTTAATCAAAGTATGTAAACTTTAATATAAAACGTTAAGATCATTCTATTGTTTAAGATTAGAGGAAGTTAGAAATAATAATGATTGACTTGTAAATCAGGATTTTGGCCAGAATCAAAGAGCTATAGTGACGATGGAATGGGACCAATCCCTAAATCATGGAAAGGTATCTGCCAAACTGGTGATGCTTTCAACTCCTCTCATTGTAATAGGTCAGTTCACCTTTCCTTTCTTTTTTGGTTCTTTCTCACAACTTACAATTATTATTCCAATATTCTATTTATATGAAATGACCACTCAACTAATTTATATTATTAGCTTTATTTTTCATATTGATTTAGATGATAAATAGAAACGAAGGGAGTACTGATTTGGAACAAATATAATTTTATGAGTGCACGCATATTAGATAAAGCAATCTTCTCATTCTAGTTTATTTTGAACCGTTAAAAATTACTTATGGATTGAATTAGTCTATGTTATGATGAAAATTATATACACATACATTATAATGAAATTATGGTGGATAGATGAAAGCTAATTTAGTTGGTTATAGTTGTAAAGAGTGAGACCGTGAGATTATAAGGGTCTGTTCTGATTGATTGAGCTGAACTGAACTAAACTTATTGAAGTAGAACTGAACTGAATATTTTATAAGAGAAGGAAATTACGAACTGAACTTATTGGAGCTGAACTTAACTGAACTGAAAATAATGCGAAGAGAACAGACCCTAAATTTTGGATAATATTCGTCTATATGACTCTTTCTACACGGAATTATGATTTATAATGAGACTATACCTTACAAGAATTTGTTTAAATCCATTGTTAGTACTAATTGTGGAGCCTAGGACTTTCTTTAAAAGAAATCCCGTGACCCGAAATTGTAGTGAAGTGCATACAATATGACCCACCACACATACTGATCTTACTATAGTTGTTTGGACATGCTTTGGGATGCCCCAATTACCAACTTGATACGTTTAATTACTTATTATTTTGGGTGTATTTTCCCATATATCTATTTTTCATGTGAGCCCTGTTACTACATGCATTGATGCAGAACTATTGACCACAACTATGCAACTCTTTTGTTACTTTGCTTATAGACAAAGTTTGGTATCAAACAACCCTTAAAGTGGGTTTACCTATCCTATCGGACAATTCGACCAATTGTTGTACTACTTGTTTCAACTAATTAGGGCTTGTTTCTCATTGACTGAACTCGGCTGAGCTAAATTGAACTGAAATAAACTTATTAGAGCAGAGCTGAACTGAACTGAAATGAATATTTTATAAGAGAAGGAAATTAGGAGCTTAACTGAACTTATTAAAGCTGAACTTAACTGAAAATAAACATATTAGAACAGACCCTAAATCAAATGTATCGATTGAGTTTATGATGCAATAATATAGAAAAGGTGAGTTTTTAAAATTATTTGATTTGAGCTTCGACTCATCTTGAAATTTAATTAATCAAAATTACAAAGAGTGAAGAAGATACACATACCCAAAGATAATTTAGATTATTTGTATGAGAACATATATACACGGCTACACAATACTTCGTATGTGGTATGATTGCGCAATCATAGATATAAATATTCGTTTTTGGTTAATGATCACCTAATCAAATCAATACATAATCTTTTAATAATTTCATTTATTCACGATTGCCTAATCGAATCTTTTCTGAAATTAGATCCTAATTTGCAAAGTATGCTCTCAACATTCTTCATTATATCAAATTTAATCTTACTAATTTAAGATGTTGGAGTGAGGTAGACACTTATGACTCTATAAGCTATGAACATGTATTGTCCTTATCCATACGTGTACCACTGCATATTCCTCTTTGATATCATAAAGACAGATTGCCTTTCCTAAGTGCATATATTAATGCAAATTAACAACATTTCTTACCAAATAAACTAAATAATTAATTTATGAAGAGGAAGAGCTAAGCCTATGATATGTAGTGTGGTACTTCATTTGTTCCTATACAGTTAACACACATTGACCTTTATCTAAACTTTGACCTTTAATTTAAATTATTAATCAAAAAAATATTAAGTATTAATATTTTTACTGCCCGTCTTGTTGTGGCTGGTCATACTATGTGGCCGCTTGTAAAATAACAAAGTAACCCCTACAACACTGACTGATTAATCCCTATAACATTGACCAAGTAACCCCTATAAGATTGACGAACTAATCTTTGTAACACTGAATGAGTAATCCCTATAACACTAACGAAGTAACTCCCATAATAGTCAATAATAATAAGATGATTTACTTATGAACAATTCTTATTATAATAAGCTAAAAAATAGTTAGGTTATGTTAAATTTGAAGTCAAAGGGTGTAAACTAAACAAGTACAAGAAGGAGTTTTTGTAGATACACTAATAGTACTGACTTTTCTTGTTGATAATGTTAGGTATGGTACATCTATCTAAGTATCCTTCCTACTCTAATGATGGCAACAATTCCTATTTCTTTCCATGAAAAAGGTTCCTTTTTCTAGATTTTAAGAATGATCACATGAAATGTTTGGTGAATCATGCTCACAGGTGTGACTTAATTAAAATTATTTTCTTGGCTTGTGAACTAGTGTTAGCATCGTTCCCAACAATCCCCGAAAAAGGAGCACACAAATTTCAAATATAAAATTCTTTTACGGAGTAATTTTTTTTACTCTTGACACAATAATTAGTCTCAATATTCTTTCATGAGTTTCAATTATAGATAGTCCTTATATGAATGATCCAAGTGAAAAAAAAAAAAAAAAAAAAAAAAAAAAAAAAAAGCAATCCTTTCTCTTTTTTTGCTTTTTTTTTTTTTTTTTTTCCAATATTCACATACTTTACTATGACTAATATTGATGAATTATACATAAGAAAAAATACATATTGTTACAATGTATATTTTTGTGTATCAACATTAAAGTATTTATACTCATTGATCATTAAAGATATTATTGATTAAAGTTACCGTTTAACATATGTACCCAATCAAAGTGGATTAGTTAAAAAAATAAACGGATTACAAGTTAAAGAATGTTTCATAAACCGAAAAAAAAGTATCATAATTCGATCATTGAAGCTCATGGGAGCTTGTCCCAATTAATGTGCTTGAGCTATTAGGTATAAATTATTTATTATGTTGAATATGGATATAAAAATTGCCACATTAATAAGTATTGATACTATTACTTTCCACTATAAATTGCCATTTTAAAATTTTTTTTACAACACTACATCTAAATGTCAATGAGTCGAGCCTGAGTAAAATGTGTTTGAGCTGAGCTTCATATAAAATGCATAAGCTCCAGCTCGAGCCAAGCTTAACCATGCCATGTAGAGATGTCAATGATTTGAGCCAAGCTGATCAGAGTATTAATTTGTTTGAGTTAAACTTGATATGAAACACATGTGCTCTAACTCGAGCAAATTAGTTGTATTTTTTCTTGTGTGTGCTTGGCTCATTCAAGCCTTTTGTTGTTCGAACTTAATTAGGTCATGAGTAGCTTTTTTTATTCTTTGTGCTCAAGCTTGAGACGAGCTAAAATAATATAGTTTAAGGGTCTGTTCTCATTGACTGAACTCAGCTGAACTGAGCTGAACTGAACTGAAATGAATATTTTATAAGAGAAGGAAATTAGGAGTAAGCTGAGCTGAACTGAACTGAACTGAATTTCAACGTAAGACGACATGGCCACTTTATACAATCGACCTTTGATACAAGCTAAGATTGGTACATTAATTAATTTCTGATGTGACGAATTTATAAGTGCTTATAAATAAACAAATTCATTAATACTCGTAAGAACTAAAAATTTAATTTATTAGGGCCTTGATTGAATTAAGGAAAAACAAGCATAAAATAGGTTTGATTAATTAAACAATGCAACAACCATTGTACCAATATTCACACTAAAAATCATACGAAATACTCATAAGCCTAGTTGTTTAAAGTAATGGTAAATACTACTATTATTATTAACAAAAATTACTAACTTGCCAAGTTTTAAGTAACTTTTGCCATTTGATTTATACAAAAAATGTCTTACCTTAAAGTTTTCTATACGTTTGATTAAGAACTTTTGTCATTTGATTTACAAGTATACAAAATTTGCTATGTAAATAAGCTTTTTTCCCTTGTTGAATTTTTTCCATGGCAGGAAAGTGATAGGCGCGCGATACTACATTAAGGCCTATGAGAGTGTCTACGGTTCATTAGACCGAAAGCTGGACTACCTTTCCCCCCGCGATAAAGATGGGCATGGAACACACACTAGCTCTACCGTAGGAGGCCGAACAGTCCCTGATGCCGCCTTCATGGGTGCATTAGCAGAGGGCACAGCCTCCGGGGGTGCACCACTAGTCCAACTAGCAATATACAAGGTGTGCTGGGCAATACCGGGACATGACAAGGTTGATGGAAACACATGCTTTGATGCAGACATGTTGGCTGCTATGGATGATGCTATCAATGATGGCGTACATGTCATGAGCATTTCAATTGGGACACAGAAGCCAGTGGGGTATTCGCAGGATGGCATTGCTATTGGAGCTTTGCACGCTGTCAAGAAGGGTATTGTGGTGTCTTGTAGTGCTGGGAATTCAGGACCTCAGGCCGGGACATTGTCTAACACTGCGCCGTGGATTATTACTGTTGGGGCTAGCAGTTTGGATAGGGAGTTTAGTGCTCCTGTTGTGCTTGGTAATGGAATGATCATTCAGGTAATCTATGATTATCTATTGTGCTTCTTGAATGCCATAGTACACTCCTTTCTATACGAATTATCAGCACTCTAATGGCATTCAGCGCGCAATTACTTGCCAATTATTGTACATGTCGAATTTTTTTAGATGTGTTTTGATTATGATGAATCTTATGTTGTTATTGCAGGGTCAGACAACTACCACTTATCGGTTGGACAATGTGACATATCCACTGGTTTATGCAGGAGATATTAGTCTACCCAATGTCACCCAAGTATTAGCTGGGTAAGTAGCTGATTTATGTTATTTTTGCCTGCTTGTTTGTTGATATAATTTTACAATAATGTAACACTTCAATTTGCGAATTTTCGACAGGCAATGCCTTCCTAACAGTCTGTCATCAGAAAAAGCAAATGGTAATATAGTATTTTGCCTAAGAGGAAATGGAACAAGGGTTGGTAAAGGGATGGAGGTTGTGAGGGCAGGTGGCATTGGCTACATCTTAGGCAATGCTAAAGGCCAAGGAGAGGAGGTTGTGGCCGATCCCCACGTTCTTCCTGCGACTGCTGTGGGTGAATATGAAGCCATGCAACTCCTCAACTACATCAAATCTACAAGATATCCGGCTGCCAAGATCCTGGCAGCAACGACAGTGGTTGGCACATCACCAGCACCTTTCATGGCCTCTTTCACTAGTAGGGGACCTAATGTTGTCGATCCCACTATTCTCAAGGTACATCCATGACCTTTTCAGACTTGAAAAGCTCCCAAGCTTTCGTACTTTGCTTAATATGAAGTATATACAGTAATTACATGAAAATGCAATAATCTTGAGTTCAATTTGTTACTTGCAGCCTGATATTACCGCCCCTGGATTAAACATATTGGCAGCATGGAGTGAAGAAGATTCACCAACTAAGTTGGCTGCGGATGACAGGATAGTGCAGTGGAATATTTACTCAGGAACATCGATGTCCTGCCCTCATGTATCTGCCGCTGCTGCGCTCCTCAAAGCTGTCCATCCTACTTGGAGCTCTGCTGCCATTCGATCTGCACTCATGACCACAGGTAACAATATACTCTACACTCACCTCAACAGTAGCACTCAAGTTTAAAACACATTTCAAAATTTTACGTTCTTTACCTTAACTTGATTCTTCTTCATACAGCTGGTCTGAAGAACAACAATGAATCTCTCATAACTGATTCTATGGGAAAACCAGCGAATCCTTTTCAATACGGAGCAGGTCACTTCCGACCCACAAAGGCAGCAGACCCCGGTCTAGTGTATGATGCATCTTACACTGACTACTTGACTTACCTCTGCAGCTTAAGAATGCCAGGTTTCGACCCATCATTCAAATGCCCACAAAACCTACCTAAGACTAATGACTTAAACCAACCTTCCCTTGCAATCTCCAAGCTCAGTGGAAGTGTGACAGTCACTAGGACAGTTACAAATGTTGGTAAAGGCAGAAGTTATTACTTTGCTTCTGTGACTCCACCGATGGGATATAAAGTAAATATCTCACCAAGTATGTTGATATTCAGGCATAAGGGGCAGAAGAAAAGCTTCAGTATCACAGTCGAGAAAGATGTATATTCCAATAGCCAAGCGAGCGGACAAGAATATGAATTCGGCTGGCTGACATGGTTTGATGGATTTCATACAGTGAGGAGTCCCATAGCCGTGTCTTCTGTATAAGGAAGAATTTTAGACTTCAGGGGCTTATACCTTCCTTGGGTTTTAAACTGAAAAGACAGTTTAGAAGTTTCAAGGCACAATGGAATAGAATTAGGGTATAATAGATTGTTTACTCATAGTTTTTCTTTTTTAACAGCCTAATTAAACCTGTGAGTTTTATAGGTTCTCCATCATTAGTAACAAATCAAGCCTTCTATAAATGTCCCTTACAAGATGTTCTGCGTTGATAGTGTCATCTATTTCTCACACACACAAGGTAGACATCTTTTCTTAAAATTTAAAGGCGAAACACGAACGATATATTGTAGAGTAATTACCTGTAAGTCTTCACCATACAAAACAGCAAATCCTATTGTATCCCTACCAGAGGAGAGTTAAAAATTGGAAAATAAATGTTGAAGTTGAAGTACAAAGGCAGGATATTGGTTTGTCTTGCAAGAAGCTAACATTTCAGCACTTAAGCACAGAGGTTGTAGAACATCGTGTGTTGAAGGCTATGTTAAACACTCAATAAGCTGACGAAATGCAAGAAAATTGAGGATATGCTTGCCATGAACTAGGGTCAGCATTGAGATCAACTAAATAAAAAATTAATGTAACTCTGGTTTGATGAACTGTTGCAAAAATCATGTGCATCTACCTATGTATTAACCTTAATGAAAAAAGTAAGGGAAATTCTACATTATAACCCACTAGTTTTTGAAATTCTACGATGTGCCCCTACTTTTTGAAACTTCTACAATGTAACCCCAAGGTATAGTAAGTAACTCTGTTGTACCCTTGATGCTAAATCACCGTTAATATAGTTCCGTTAGACATAAAAAATTTATTTAAATAAATAAATAAAATATAAAAAAAAAAAATCAAAACACCAAAACCACCCCATGGTCAGCCCGTTGCCACCGCAAGCCCACCACCCTTCCCCTGGAGCGTCGGCCGCCTAGATTCCTTCCCCTCCCCCGACGTTTGCGTTGCCCCGACCACCTTCCCTTTCCCCTTCGAAACACCCACCAGGAAATTCAACAAAATCACTCAAATTCCAACCCCCAAATCCCAAACCCTAACCCTAACTTTCAATTTCTGGTAGCAGGAGGCTAGAGCTGAGAGAGAGAAAAGGAACAACAGCGGAGGCTACGGCTGCGGTGAAGGGAGATGGCGGCTCATTGATTTCCGGCGATTGGAGGTTATTTAAGGTTTTTTCGAGGGGGAGGGGTTACGAGTGGTTTTACGAGGAAAGGGGACGGTCATCGGGGCGGTTCAGTCGCGTGGGAGGGAAAGGGGGTCTGAGCAGCGTTCGAGGGGACGGGGGTAGGGCTGGCCGTGGGTTGCAGCGGCTGGTTGTGGGTGGTTGGATTGGTGGTTTTGGTTTTCTTTTTTTAATTTTTTTTTAATTTTTTTGGAATAACGGACACTTAACGGCAAGGGTACAACAGAGTTACCAACGAGACCTTGGGGTTACAGTGTAGAAGTTTCAAAAAGTAGGGACACAATGTAGAATTTCAAAAAGTAGCGGGTTATAATGTAGAATTTCCCAAAAAGTAAATATACATATACAAAAAGCTAATGGCAGTATTGCTACTATTGTATACAAAAAACTAATGGGTAAAGATATAGACGAAGTTGGGCTGAATTGAATCCTCAAAAATTCCTAATTTCCAACTTAAAAATTCTACATTTAGATATCTCAGTGTCCAGCAGCTCAAACATAATCATTGAATGGAAAATATTTTGAACACGTAACTTGTCCAAGACTTTTGAATAATACCGGCCTCTCGGAAATGAACATTCAATCAACAGCAGAGATGCAGAAACTAGGAGTTTCACAAGCAGCATGCACACTAAAGTCTACAGAATCTTTTTGCACAAGTAGCAGACAAATGCTAATTCAGCTTTGAATCAACCAACAGATCTCTCCTGACTTTGACTCTTTCACCTTTAAAATGGATGTATTTCCATTTACAACCATACCTTTTAATGACCAGATTCTTCTTATCTTCTTGTCCCAGTTTCTCAAAGGTTCGCGCTACCCTCCTGACTGTATCCTCATCCGGTTTGACACCCAATTCTTCCATGTCTGCGAAGACCTGGGTTATGCAAAGACATGGAAAATCAGATGCAAATGATAAAAGTAACCATATGAGTGTTAACACATGTAAAATATGGATGTGTCTAAATGCTAGTTGTTACAAACTCCATTTCTAAGTTTGTACTTGGATTAAACCAGAACGGAAATTTATACTGTTGAACACAAAAACATGAGGATGTGTTAGGCCAAGAAATCAAAGAAATCTAAAACCAGCACATAAGTGAGGCAACACATACAAAAATAAACACAGAACAAAGAAACACAAGTGATGACAGTCTAAGGCTTTATGGTGCCTCTGTAGTTTAGGTAATATAGAAACCAATATGTTTAAGAGGTTATGCAGAAACTTTATTTTTTTTAAGTGATGGAAGAGCTGTATGGGAGTGAAAAAAAGTAAACTAATACAAAGTGACAAAAAGACACAAGCTGAAGCAATAATGCGATATTTGTCTAGCAAATGCAATGGTGAAGTCTTCTCTAGAGCAAAAGGTTTAACTAACATGGTGTTGAAGTTAGGACTTCAGGGTGTCTTCATAGAGCTTCTAAAAAACCTTTTAGCAGAGAATTTATCTTTTCTTCGGTAAATGATATTCCTGACAGTATCCTAGATGATGCTCTGGAGTCTGGACCTTAAGCAACACTAAGAGCTTGGCCTCTTAAGTCTCATGCTAATATGCTTCACCGTTTAGAGAGGGAAAAAAAACACCTAGTAATACTTAAAGCACTTTAAACATTGGATTGTACCAGACTACCAGGGTACCAAAGAACAAGAAAAGGTGGAAAACGTATAAATGAGTCTTTCAGATGAATATCAGAACACTATAAAGCCAAAGGCGGAGATGGACTTGATGCAATAAAATAAAAACCATAAATCATAGGCAACAAATAACAAAAATGAGATTTTTAGTTACCTCTATCACTTTCTCTGGTATATCGTGATGATCATATAAGGAAATCATCCGAGAAAACAACCGCTTTGAAATAGATCGTGTGTGGGTATGTAAAATCATGTTCCACAAAGATCCAGCTTCATCTATTCTCTCCTCCATGTCAAAAGCCAACAAGACTGTATCATATGTTGCCATGGTTGTACCTTGTCCCTTACTCAACATCCACTTGACAACCTATATGACACCAAGAACCAGTAAGCTCATTTCTGCACCATTTAGAACATAATCCACCTCAAGTTCAAGTTAGATGGCAGTCATGACACCGACAAAAGAGATGTAAATGCAACTTTAGGCTTGAGATCTTAGCACATTATACTTGAGTAAGTTATTATTTTGCTATGCAAAAAAAATATATGTTTGGAACATATCACATTTATGAATGGACAAATGTTCACACTTTCATCTAAATACTGGATCCAACATGACATCATCATTATTTAAAAGTTCAAATTAATGATATGTACAAATTTTATGCATCCTGCACAGGTTTCAGCACTGTTCCTATATTATCAATTTCTAAAAGGAGCCGCCCATAAGAAGAGATTCGCCAATTAGCAGTGATACAACACAACACCATCTATGTATTAATTTCTCACAAATGTTTGACACTAATTGTAGACACCCATTTGTGTCTCCCCAAAACCAAACCCGATGATGAATACCTTTCACGTCAAACCATAATCGTAATCGAAAGTGTGAAAAGTCAAGTGTTGCGGTTTTGTTTCATTAAAATCCTTCTTTCTGTTTTCGAAAACCTGCTCTATTTTATGAAAATGTCCAATCCAGTTTAGTTTGGTCCATGATAAGGGTCCAATAATGGTGTAGTTGGATGGGGTTTGAAAAGACCTTTCCAACGATATATTATAAGCCCAATTCTGATGAATAATGTTTAGGATGCCTCTTATTATTTCTAATATCATGTTATCATGTTAGTACCATGTTAGGTTTAAAGCTTTGATCTTTATTGCTTAGTGACATGTTAGGATTTGTTATTAATCTTGTTAGTATCATGCCTAGGATCTTGCTATTATTATTAAGCTTTATTATTAACATGATTATTATTATGATGATTATTATTATGTTGCTTGATATATATATATATATATATATATATTATTATTGCTTGATCACGCCTTTTATGCTTGTTAAAGAGAATTTGTACTTGAAATCACGCTTAATAAGATAATTAATAATTTGTTTTAGGCTAATATGATTTTAATTCAAGTGATCGCCAATAATAGTTTTGTTTGTGCATTAATATTCAACCAACATAGATAAACAGGTTTAGGGCTAAATCTAATGTTTGCATGTTAGTCAGAAAGCGCACATGAATATGAGTTGAACAAAGTAGAGGCCTATTTTATAGGGCGGGTCCTTTCTTTTGTAGATTGGATTCGTACCTTCATCCCCGAACCCTATTTGGTTCCTGACCTTATGGAGTTGACGATCTCCTAGATCGTTTTTGGGTTTACAAGTTCCTAAAACTTGTTGGCGACTCTTTTACTCTAGCTTTCTTCCCTTTGGAACGCCACCATACTTAAGTGTATGACCACAGTGGGGTTCAAGTTTGGGGTCATAACTCATAATGCTTGAAATATTCCCTACAGTACCCCTGTAAATTTCCACTTTATAGTTTATACTAATGCAAATTTAACTTTCAGTGAAAATTTCAGCAAAGTATAACCCAGTTGATGCACAACATCTGTGTTGAACAAACAATTGAGGTGTTTGGTTAGCTATCAACTACAGATAAGAGACATGAAAAGGTGAGTAAAATATAAAAGATTAAACTTCTTGAATAGCACATTGTGTTTGGCAAATTAAGATGACAGTGGGGTTGAGATTTGACTCCATTTGAGGTTGTTGTTAGGGCTGCCAAGGCCGAGCGGTGGTGGGGTCAGGTTGTTGGGGGTTTGTAGGGTAATCACCTAGTTCCCCTGTGAACAACAAGCCAACAAAGGCTACAAAAATACATCAAACTGGCATATTTTGGTCTAATTTAATAATACTAGGTACCAAATTGCATACTCGTATCCAATCTCATACTAGTAAATTGGGTAACACTAGGGGCAGTGATTGTTACAAGTGATGGACTACAGTGAGGATAGTGCATAGAGTGGTGGTCAGTGCTGGTCAAATGTGTGGTGAGGACTGAAGAGAAGTTGGGGTTTTTCGAATACCTAGGAGATAAGAACCAAATTGGAAGAATTTGAGGGAGCTCATATTGAGTGAAGGGGAAGGAATTTTAAAACAAAACACCAGTCAGATATTTTCTAAGGAGAACAAGGGTCTACACTGCCATTGCCTTTCTTGATTACCAGACATGGGTATCTATTAAAGGGCTGTGAAGAGAAGGGAATCTCTTCATTGAACAGTTGAAAGGTTTTACTAGAATTTACTGACAATGTCCTCCATTTGACTTCCATGACCAGCAATGATGTAACTTTGGTGCTTTAGTCAGAATGGGGGTTTGACTTTCATACTTTGCATTATATATAATCAAACACTTTTTGATATTCCAAATGACAGAAAGATAACTACACTTTCTATGTTAAATACCACTAAGACGAGTACATGAAAAGCCCCAGTCAAAGGGATTACTAGACTTTAGACTGCAACATCAGATACCATCATTTGGTTATCAACAGAGTAAATTTATAAAACAGGATATATGATGGACAAGCTAAGAAGTGAAAATATAGTTCTAAGTGTACTGTAACTTCCATCCAAAACAGAAATGCTATTTTAATCTTTTGTACTCCCTTTACCTTGATCATTCCCAATTCACTATTTCAACGTTGGAGAATAATATTTTAACATCTTCACATTCAAAACCATTTAACATAAAATAGAAGAAGACAGACATGATAAAGAGCTCATTGACCAGTGATCAAACAAAATTCTCCAAACAGATTCATGAGATTAAAAACGTTTAGAGACGAATCTTACTTGAATAACTCGCGGCCACTGCCTTTGGTTTTTCAAAATTCTTAGAGCCTTAGCTACTGCAAGCATTGGAAATTCCAGCTCCCATGCAATCCATTTGTCTAATGCACAATAAACTGCCTCTTTCTCATTAGGAAGTCCAGAAACCTACCAATACAAACTACTGCATTGTAAACAAGAGTAAAAGGATGCCCCTTACAGTGTTAAGAAACATAAGCCAACAATGGGACTACGGGAGAGCAACATTTATCAAACTCATTGCATATACTACTGCCTCCTCCACAAGTAGTAATCACTTAAACTGCATTTGGAAAGTCCACTAAAAACACTGATGGAGGGAAGATGGAACACAACTAATACAGGGGAATTTTCATAAAATCACATACAAATGTCAATTGTAACATGTTAGAAGCAAGCCTAGGCAATACAGGCCACAATCCCATCAGCTTCAGCTAGCTCACAAATAATAACAATACTTATATGATAGATAATGACACAAACTTACAATTCGAACTAGATTCATTGCTTTCTGACCAGAACCAGCAGATTCTTTACGTTTCCATAGGTGATGTTCTCTCTTTCCTGGCTTCTTGACACTTTTTCCTAATCTTCACAAACAATGTCAAAAATGAGAGTGCCAATAATTATTGTCAAGTAGGCCATTCTAATACTCTATTACCAAATTATTGGCAATTTACTTCCCAACAATAAACCAACAAGTTATAGTGGCCATAGTTTCTAATTTAACATTGTCACAGACAATTACAATTTACAACAATGTAACACCTACAATTTCTTCTAATCACAACATATTCCATTTGAGCCGTTGAGTAAAACATTGCGGCTAATGATTCTCACTATCCCTCTCCTCATCATCACTCAGTTCCTCTCCTCTCCTTAAAAACCACGCATCCCCAACGTTGCAATTAAAAGAGAACGGGTGAATCATTGAACATCATAACTACAAGCTAAGCAACCATATAAAAGAAAAGGTTAAAAACCAATAGCTTACTTCTTAGTGACATTAGAAGAGGAAGACAGCTGAAGCATTGGCTTGGAAGAGCACTGAACATAGAATGGAAACTTAACAAACCCGAACCCGAGCCGGGGCAGGAGGAGCGGCTGCCCCGGGGCAAGTGAGAAAAGGTTCAACTTCATAGTTCCGTCCTACAATAAAGGGTTATGAACATAAGCCTGCAACAAATTAGCAACCAAATTTGACTCAATTTTCTAATTAGGCTCCAAAATTCACATAAAATTCCTCTATTAAAGAATGATGATAGAAAAATTCTAGCAACATAATCGAAAGTTAGAATCTTTCAGTTATTATAAACAAAAGTTCAAAATTCACCAAGAAGAACCCTTAATTGGGTAAATGACAACTAAATTAATGAAACCCTGATTGTGAAATTGATACTGATTACTGAATGATTTAAAGAAGGGCATAAACACGTATCTTACCTTAGCAACTGCTTCATTGAAGGATATAAAGCTCTGAAGTTTGAAGCTGCTTGAATAGAGAATTCAGAGCTCAACTTCAGTGGAGGAGAGATAGATAGTGTGGGCGGGGGACTGGGGATTAATAAAAGATCATAAACGCTGGGGTTAGTATTGACTCTCAAGTTTAACGTCCTAATTAATGTTTTTTAGACAACAAGATCACCAAAGTAAATTCTTTGGAAAATTGATTTCCCATGAAATTGAACTTCCTAGGAAATTCTAAGTAATTAACTTCCCCCATTTTATAGAAAGTGGAAATTCATGGGATTTCTACTTCCCATGAATTTGTCAGCCAAACAAATTCAAATAATTTCAATTCCTCGGATTTCCAACTTCCTATGTTTTTATTTGGCAACCGAAAAAGATGTTTCAAATAAAAATTGACTATCTATGGAAATAAGTAAAGGTAGAAGATTACTAATGAGAATTTTCCTAAAATTTTATGTCCTGTGATTTTCGTAATGGCCTGTTTGGTTGAAAATTTTAAGGTACAGGCGACTGTACCTTACTTAGTACAGCCAAAAAACACTAAAAGAAAATGTAATTATTTTCTAAAGAACATTCAGTTATTTTGTAAAGAAAATATAGTTGTTTTGTAATGAACATCTATTTTTATATATTTTTTTCATATCTAAAGAACATCTGTAATATTAATAAAGAACATGATAATATTATGTAATAAACATTATCTATATATAACCACCATAATTTGAAGACAAAATTTAATAAACATTTCACAATAAGCAATGAACATTATGTCGCAAATAAAATTACATTACACTGACAATCAAAGAACATAAACATATATTTTTTTTATTTGTTTTTTTTTTTTTTTTGCAAATATGTTCTTTTCACTCTAGATATATGTTCATTACATTTTGATAGTATGTTATTTTCACTCTAGGTATATGTTCATTACATTTTGATTGTATGTTCTTTTCACTATAGTTATATGTTCATTACTTTTATATATCATGTTCTTTCCTACAAAAATGACTGTACATTGCACCGTATAGATGCCTGTAGGAACCAGCTATTGCTGTTTGGTAACTAGAATTTCATTTGAAATTCTAGATTTGGCCCAATTATGTTGTTTAGATATGCTTAGAATTTGGGAATTGAAATTGGCCCAAATCTAAGATTATGAAGACATGAGTATTTTTTGATATCGCAAATTTTAACATGCACCATGGTGCATATTAAATTGTGTGCACCACCAATTATAAGATGCCACATATTTTTACAATTTGTTATCACTACCAACATTATTATCTCTTGGTATTTTCTCTCTCCTCTCTTCTCCTCCCTCACACTTTCTAAATTTTTGATTTCTCTCTCCTCTATCTTCTCTCTCCTCTATTTTTCTCTCTCTTAAATTCTTTCATTATTTTGTTTTTGATTTAGTTTCTTCATCACTATTTTTCATCACCATAGATCGAGATCCATCACCTCTTCCTCTTACAATTAATAATTTCTAGCTAATTTCTCTCACCTCTATTTTTTCTTTTTCTTAAATTCATTCATTGTTGTTGATTTAATTCCTTCCTCGCCATTGTTGATGATCACCATATATTAATTTCAAATTTTGTTTTCTTTAACCTTCAATTTGAAGCTTTGTGCTTATGGAGTTTTTGCAAAGAAGTGAAGTTTAAAATGGCGGATTTGACGAGAAGGTCTTTAAGACGATGGAGATGATTATTTTCCAATGGGATTCCATTGTAAATCACTGTGGCTAGGTTTGAATTTCGAAATATGTAGATTTCATATTATTTTGATTTTTTTTTGTTAGTGATATTTGTATATTCTATTATTAACAGATCTGTTTTTTGTTATCTTTTGGTCTTTTGAACATTTTAAGTTAAAAATATGAACGTAGGATACGTTTCAATAAATATATATTTTTACTGACATATAATTTTGGACTTATGAACATCTAAACTATAACTTTGAACATGTGATACAATTCTTATGAACTTTTTTCAAATCTATGTGTTTTGTAATCCTTTTTTTTAAAGGTGTTCTATATATACTTTATAATCTATATATCTGAACATTTGATTCTTTGCGTATGAAAATGTATTTTGTTTTCGATTTATGATTTAAAACCTTTTTATGTTTTGTAATTATGAACCTATTATGTTAGATATTTGAACATGTATATGTTTTTTTATGAACAATTGAGTTAGATTGATTATTTGAAAAATATTCATATATTTAATGTTATGTAAGCTGTTGAAAATGTGTTGAATTTGATTTTTGATTTAAATTGCTAATTTTTTTTGATGATTTTCAGTATCATTTATAATTTAATTGTTGAATTGATGCTTTAATTTGTACTTTATGAACATAATTTATTTATATCATGTTTTTGAACATTTTATTCATATAATTTGAATAACATACTTTCCATTATACTTGGTATCAAAATTGTTATTAGCAGTATCATATTATGAACATTGTTTCTATTTTTATGAACATTTAGGTTACTTTAATGAATCTTTTTGTTTTAATTAATTCTCTGAGTATGTTGTAACACCCCCAAATCTCCCTCTACGGAAATACCAGTATAATACGTATAATTATACCGTAGAGATAGATTTTGGCGTGTTACCGCCGCGTGATTACGCAAGGCTACTCAAAATACTTAACTCAATAACAAAACTTTGCAGCGGAAACTTCAATATTCCTCTTTATTAATAATTATAAAAATAGTAACATTGTCATGAATATTCTAAATAAAGACAAGACCAACATTCCTAAACTAGGTGAAGCAAATACCGGGACTCCCATATGCTCATTCATGACTCCACCTGAAATAGTCAACACTGCTTATCATTACGGTAAACAGGGCGAACCAAAACAAATAAGAAATACGGATTAGCAAATTATGCTAAGTACGATAAGTGCAAGATAATGTAAACTCAATTTATTTGCAAACATGCTTTTAAAACCAATTCCAATAAATAATCCAATAATTCCAAAACTCATGATTCAAAACCAATTCCAATGATTCAACATTCAAAATAATTGATAAACCAATTCCTTTAAAAATCCAATTCCTTTTTGAACCAATTTCTTTAAATTCAATTCCTCACTTAAGTGTCCACACCCCCCAAGCTAGTCTCCTTATATTACAAGGCTATTCTTGAGGAAAGACTAGGTCATACAAAGTCCATAGTCTTATCAATAAACCAAATCCGCATAGTGGGATTACCAACATGCTTATAAAGCATTAATAATAATATTTCAATGGTTCAATAATAAATCCTTTTAATATCCAATAATTCCAATATAATTCAAACTCCTTCCACATACTTTCAAAATCAAAACCTTTTAAATAAATACTTGAGAATAAAATCTCATATTAATACTTTTCAAAATTAATAACTCTTCCTTGAAAAATCTTCTATTTAATTCAATAAACTTTTCAAATCAATTCCTTTAAACATGATAAGTAATTCGATCAAACCACTTAAAACATGATTTAAAAATCAATCATCGTTAAAAATACTTTTATTAAAACTAATATTAAAATCAATACCTCCAAACATATTTTATTTCATAAATCATAATTCAATTCAATCACCAATCAGGTCATGTAAAAACATGATATTCAAACCAATCACTTTCGAAGGTATCTAGCCACCTAAACGTACCTTGATCCTTGCTTAGCAAACACACCAAAAGAACCTCATAGCAAAACACACCAAAAGAACCTCAAGAATCTTGATCGAACACACCCTACAAATAAATATAACCTTAATCAATATAAGGTTAACAAATAATTAAAAACCCCTAACTATATGTACATGAACCTTTTAAATTAATTTCTCATAAACATCATTAAAAAAAATATGATTTTATATAATTAAAACTACTCATAATAATTTTTATAAATCCCCCATAATAATAATAATACTTGAATAAGAGAAGAGAAGAAGAAAAGATAAGAAAACAAGAAAGAGAGAAGTATTGGATTTGCGTTGGAAAGAATAGGCCGAACTTGCAGAGTCTATAACTCCTTTGATATAACTCCGAATCGGGTGATTCTTGAGCCTAACCTCAAGGATTTTTCGAGAGGAACAATCTTCTGTGAAACGTCAATACCCCAAAAACTAACCAGAAGTGCCCGAAAATTGGCTTCAAAGATAAGCAGGATGATTTGTGTAAAATTGAGGAGAAGAAAAGAAGAGAATTGGTGTGAAGAATGTGAGAGGTATGAAGGGGTATTTATAGGCTAGTATGAGCATGAATTATTGTAGAAAAATGTAGGAAGAATTATGGTAATTAGGGTTTAAGAGATTACTTAGAGAAGTGAGTAAAGAATTAAGGAAAGTTTGGATATTAAGGTGATTGTGTATACTTGAATATGGAATGTATGTATGTCATGAAAAATAATAAGGAAATTAGAATTACTTGGGGAATAATCAAGAGTAACAAAAGGCAAGAGAATATGATGATTGGATACTAAAAAGATGAAGAATTAGAATTAAGGAAAATAGGAGATTCCCTTACTAGTATTTAGGAAGATTTTTCTCGGTTTAAGGAATAAAAATAATTGTATAATAATACAGAATAAATAATTAAATAATTAATTAATTAAATACCAATTATTTACCAATAAATAATCAAGAAAAATCAGATTTTCCATACATATAAAATCCGAAATTCCTTAGCTCTTTATAGGAAATTTTCGGCCATAATAATTAATTTATAAAATATTATTTTTCTTTAATTAAAATATCCAAAATATGTAAATAATCCGATTTTTAAAATAAGATAAATGGATAATAAATCTTATCCAAAATAATAATTAGATTTCAAAATACTTTTGGCGCCAAAATTCAAATATTTTTTTGGCTCCAAATAATAAATTTACTAAAATACCCTTTTTATAAAATAATTCCTAATTAATTAATTAGGAAAATACATATGAAAATACGGGGTATTACATATGTATATTTGCTTTTTAGAAAATAATTGTAAACATAATTATGAACATTTTTTTCCAATATTTGAACTTTGTTGTTTTATTTTTGAACTCCAGTAATGATTATTATGAACTGTGTTTGTTTATTGTAGTTAGAATGAATGAAGTTGTTTATAAGGAAAGTCTGAAGGCTGAGAAACATTATGAGCAGTGTCTTCAGGTCAAGAAGTTTTTGAAGGGTGTTTAGTGGTTGGGGTTCAAAAGTTTATGTAGAGTGTTCATCAATGGTTTGTGGTTGGGGCTCAAAAAATTTTATAGGGGTTTCAAAGGTTTTGTAGGGTGTTCAGTGGTTTGTGGTTGGGGTTCAAAAGTTTTTGTAGGGGGTTCATACGTTTTAGTAGGGTGTTCAGTGGTTCGTGGTTGGGGTTCAAAAAATTTTTGTTGGGTGTTCAGTGGTTTGTAGTTAGGGTTCAGAAGTTTTTGTAAGGGGTTCAGAATTTTTTGTAAGGTGTTCATTGGTTTGTGGTTAGGGTTCAGAAGTTTTTATAGGGTGTTTAGTGGTTTGTGGTTGGGGTTCAAAAGTTTTTATAGGGGGTTCAGAGGTTTTTGTAGGGTGTTCAGTGGTTTGTGATTGGGGTTTAGAAGTTTTTGTAGGGAGTTCAGAAGTTTGTGTAGGGGGTTCAGAGGTAATTGTAGGGTGTTCAATGGTTTGTGGTTGCGATTCCGAAGTTTTTATAGGTGGTTTAGAGGTTTTTGTAGGGTGTTTAGTGGTTCGTGGTTGGGGTTAAATTAAGAAGTTTTTGTAGGGGGTTCAAAGGTTTTTGTAGGGTCTTCATTGGTTTGTGGTTGGGTTTTAAAAGTTTTTATACGGTGTTCAATGGTTTGTGGTTGGGGTTCAAAAGTTTTTGTAGAGGTTTAGAAGTTTTTGTAAGGGGTTCATTCCTGAACTTCTGGTGCTTCTTCAACCTAACCTACTTCTTGGGAGCTTTTACTTCTTGTTACTCTGCTTGTTGTAGGAATTTTTTCCTTTAGCTTTTTTAAAAGGGCATTCAGTAGTGGTCTTTGAAGGTGGATTCGGAGGTTTTTGAAGAGGGTTCAGAGGTTTCTAGGTGCTTTTCACTTGTTTCTTGGGGGCTTTTCATCGGTTTCTGGTGGGTTTTCTGGGTTTTTTTGGTGGCTTTTCAATGGTTTCTGGAGGCTTTTTAGAAATTAATTGGGGCTGTTCAATATTTTGTGGGTGTAGTTCTGATGTCTATGGGGGCTAATCAGTGTTTTGTGGGGAAGGGGGGTAGTTTAAATGTCTATAGGGGCTATTCAATGTTTTGTGGGGTTGATTAGTGTTTTTGGGGGGTGATCAGTTTTTTATGGGGATAGATCAGATGTTTCTGGGAGCTGATTAGTGGTTTGTGGGGACAAATAAGTAATTTGTGGGGGTTGTTCAATGTTTATTGTGTGTTGTTCATAAGTTTCTGGTGGATGTTCAGTACTTGGTCGATCTGATAATTAAAAATCAAACAACAAAGTGAGCAAATAAATAATATCTAAACAAATTATTACATCATACGAACATACTTAATTGAATTTCTAAACAAATTATTACTTCATAAAGCACATAATATATGGACATAAAGCACAACGTATATGAACATCAAACAGAAAATATATGAACATAAATATACCTATTAATTGGAATTTCTGATACTTCTTTGTCTAATTCTTCCAATATTTTTTGATGAACATTTGGACTTCCTTTAGGTATATCATCTAAATTTTTCTTTTTTGGTGTTCTGATGTTGAACATTTGACTAATTGGACTATTAAAAAAATTAAGGGTTTAATTTAGTATTCAATTCCAAAAATCAACAATTTAAGATAAAATTGGGATTTTGAGAAATAAATTAATTACACTTCTTCATCTTCATTAATAGGAGAACATAGTTTTGATTTTCTACAAAAATTAAATTGAAAGAAAAAAATTAAAACGACAATTATGTTCATAAATTTTGAAATTTGTTGAATTATATTAGCAAAGAAATTTAAGTAATGTTAACCTTTTAGAAGGAGTAATCTTCTATTATTTGTTTTTATCCATGGTGGTAAAGCAGTTTTTTAGAGAGAGAAAAATGGAGAGAGGAGAGAGAAAATTAAAATGAGTAAATGAGGAAAGATTTTGAAATTATTAGATGAAACATAATTTTTCAAACAAATTAAAAAATTGATGTGACGGTTGAGAGAGGATCGGAGGAAACAATTTTTCCTTAATAAAAATCTAAATAGGTATTGGGCTAGTATGTACTGGGCATGTTTTTTGGGTGGATATAGCTATTAGGCTGTTATTTGGGCCAGATGCACCATGGTGTATGTAATACCAATTGTTTTGATATATTGAAATTCCAATCCTATACTTGTCATTTCAAATTCTGTTATTCATTGTAAAAAGCCCAACTCTCTCTCTCTTTCCTATGTCGTACAACATTAACACCTCTTCCCCAAGTTTTTCTCTCTCCTAGGGTTCTTCACCATGGAAACGCCTCCTCCATTGAAGCGAGCTTCAAATTTCTGTACTGTCATTATTCCTCTTGGTCCACCATTAAAGTGTACGCTCATTCTACTTATTCACCATTGAAGTGTAATCTCGATTCTTCATTGAAGCGGCGTGTGAGCTTTCTCTCTCCTCCATTGAACAACAAAATAAAGATACCAACATTGCAACAAGAAATCAACGAAATTTTGTACTTATTCGGCGAGAATTTACTAAAAATTATGAGGAATTTGGATTTAATAGAGGATTATTGGGAATAGTTTGGGGTATTTTGAACTTCTTTGGTAGTAATTTACTGAATAATTGAAGAAATTTGGTTTTAATTATAGGGTCTATTAAAGAAAAAAAAAATTTATAATCTGAGTAGAGGAAGAGATGAAAATTTGAGAATTTAATATTGAGAGGAGAGAGAAAGGAAAATTGTGTGAGTTAAAAGTGTAATTTCATTTTCTTAATTCTAAATTTCACTCATTTCCAAACATAAGTTAGAATTTGAAATTATGGAATTGAAATTCTGATATTTCCTTAACACCCAATATTAAAAATTGAATATCGATTTCAAATTCTAAAATTCAAATCCAATATTTTAAATGAATATCATGTTTCCAAACACAACCTTAGGAAAATTTGTCTATTACAACCCGTAAAAGTATTTGTTTTGCGGGTTACAGCCATTTAGGTTGCTATTTTGCAAATTACAACCAAAAAAGTCACCCAACACAGTGGCGGATCTAGGGGGGTACATAGAGTTACAGCTGTACCCCCATTCCGCAAGAAAAAAAAAAAAAAAAAAAAAAAAACTGAAACAAAAAGAGACCGCCTGTATCTAAAAGGAGGTCTCTTAGGTGCTGTAATCAGTATTTTAGTAGTCGTCACAAGTCACAACAGCCTAATCAGCGCGCCTATTTTGTACTAAACTCTAAGAGACCGCCTATTTTAAAACTTGTTTTAGGCGGTCTCTTAGGTGATATGTATTCCACAAACCGCAGTATTGCTTTTGAACAAAGAGACCTGTTGTTACAATAACAGGTCTCTTAGGTATTATTGTTTATGGTAGCATTGTACTTTTGATCAAAGAGATTTATTGTTACCATAACATATTTCTTACACGATCTCTTTTTAAAAAGATATTTCGTTACTCAATTATAAGTCTTGTTGTTGAAGATAGGGTGTATAGTACACACAAATATATACTAATACAACAGTTAAGAAATTATTATTACGCTCCACATATTACTTTGTATTTTGTAATTTTTTTTTATTTATTAAACTTAATTTTGTACCCCCATTCTCCAAATCTTGGATCCACCACTGACCCAACATATTAAACTACAACCATAATTCAATTTTTGACCACGCATTGAGAATTCTAGTTGAGGTCAATGATGACAATATGACAAATACGATTGAGAATTCTAGTTGCGGTGGAATATGACGGATTGAAGATACCCTAACCTCTGAAAAGTCAAGGCTCTCCTAAACAAGCATTTGGTATGATAAGAACATAACTTAGTAACTCTATCAATATCTTTTTTTAGGGCACACACTGGCAGGTTGAGATTTTAAACAAAGGTAGAGCAAAACATAGCAACAATCTTAATAGTTGATAACAAACTAAAACAAAACAATTTGCTCGCTAAATCATACTTAGACAAATCAAAAACTTGCAATCTGTAACAAGGAATTACCCTCCTTAAAAACTTTAGAACAGACTACACAAATCCATCCCAAAAGTAAACTCCAAATCTAGTTACACCCAAACCTAAAAGAACACAAACCACCCCCTCAACACAACCCCAAAGCCGAAGGAGCAGAATCCCAATGAAAACAACTAGGAGCTACAATTTAGCAAAACCACAACTTTAGACTCTAAGCACCCCAACGGCCCAACAGAACTTAAAGCCCAAGACAACATGACATACTCCAAACCCAACAATAATGTCCCTTGATAACAACTCCGTAAAAATATGCCACTACAATTAATTATTTGAAGACCTACCAATTGGATGTTGGTGTAGTGGTGATTGAGACTACATTTGATTGGGAGAACCTATGTAACCTATGTTCGATTCCCCGCGATAATAATTGGAAGGGGACTGGAATCTAACCACCCTGGATAAAAATCTCCGAATCCGGATTAGTCTAAAGAGTGAACTGGGTGAAACGAACACCAAATAAAACATGTTTGATGACTTAATAAAAAAAAAGGTAGAGGATTCCTTGCAAATTACTGTGGGAGCTAAAGACTAAAATTGACTAAAATCCAATAATCCATGATATCTGGCCAATTTGGGTGATTCGAATCAAGATCTTTTGCTTTTGGTGTAAATTTTATAATTTGTACTAATCTCACTCAAAAAGGTTAAGTACTTTTAAAGCCTTATATTATGGAGTAATGATTCTTGTATGACATTAGCATAGGCCATAATATTTTGTTTTAATAATTGACAGTGGCTAATATTATAGTGATGCATTATATGTTACGTAAATTGCAGACCCAAGCTATTTGGGTTGTCATCAAGGGAGTAATTTCGAATTAACGCCATTTCTTAATTTATTTTTCCTTTCCTATTCTTTCAACGAGTAGCTAGAGTACATTCATAGAGATAACAGAATATCTTAGCTTAAGTTTGTACTTGCACAAACATTTTTTTTCATCTGATCCGTCCTCAATCCTATTGACTTTGAACTTATACGATAAGTATGTGACTGTATTAGACCGACGTATCCATATTTTGATTAAGTTAATTTAATATTCGGATCGATTTCAATATTTTGACCGACGTCTAAAAATTAGTGTTTTAAAAAAAAGTACTTACGAAGTCCTTGTTCGATGAATTTACCTTCACAAAAATAAAAAAAACTAGATATAAAACAAATATCCAATTCGAGAATGTACATTTGTGTTAAGTTTTTTAAACATTAACTTTTGATATTTAAATACAAGATTTTAGACATTTCACACAAATATTTAAAAATTTCATTAAACTAATCTTAAGAATTTTATGTATTAATTGGGTGAATTCACGATAGAGAAGACTTATCCCATACTTTGGGAAAATGTTTATTTACTCATTAAAAATTAGAAAACTCGTGCAATAACTAGATCACACTAGATAATCAATAATAAAAGTATATGTTTCGCCGGTACTAATAATTTAGTTCAAATGAAATTAAGTGAAATGAACATGACCTTATTAAAGGGTGAAACCTCATAATCAATTTTCAAATTTTAATTGATGAATCTAATTTTCTTAATCTTTTCACTATGACAAGCTTTGCTTTAATGCTACTAAGCAACAGTTAACGTACGTATTTAGGTATATATATATATGTAAGGTTAATTACTAGTTACTTATAATTGGTAACATCGACATAGGCCAGGACAGAGGAATATAAACATGTGTCAATGAATGTTACACATGCAAAAGACCAAATTAGGCCAAAACCATATATAGGACAATCACGGAAAGATATCAATATGATCAAGTTATATTATTACTTGTCCTACATACACACTCATAATTGGCTTGTTTAATGACTTATATATGCATGTGCCTATGACAATGATCCCCCCCTTTCTCACGCAAATATTAATTGCCGTTCATACATTGTCCAAAAACAGTAAGTACACTTGTTAAATTTCAAGAATAGATCAAATAATTCAATCCTTATAATAATACAATTAAATATTAACTTTTCTTAATCATTTAGTTATATCCTACTTGTATAAAATTTAATTTGAGAGATCATTTGTACACTTCCAACTTGATCTATTATCATTGCTTCAACTCGATCCAAAATGCATTATTACTTGTATATTAATTGGCAATGTGCCTTCATGAAATAAGTCAGTTACAACCGTGTAAATGAGCTATTTGATTACAAGTACTGCTTGCTCTATTTTAGGGCTTGTTCACTTCAGCTTAATTTCAGTTCAGCTCAGTTCAATTCCGCTCCTAATTTCCTTCTTTCATAAAATTAAATATTCATTTCAGCTATATTCAGTTCAGTTCAATTCTGTAAATGTGACAAACACTCAATACATAACACACATTGAGTGAGATCAATGAAAAAAAGTCAATACAGTATTTCCTCGCTCTGTTTGAGAGATCAATTGAGAAAAACTTTGACGAGTATTCAACAATAAATATAAATTAAAGTATATTTTGCATTAGATCTTGTTGGAACCATAAACATTTTTTTTCAACAAAATATGAAAATTGCCCGACACGACACGACACGACCCAACCCAAACCCAAACCCAATGTGATCACAATCTGATCCATCCGTTTGACGACGCTACCAATGATTGGCAAAGGCATCAAATATGTTTGATAGATATAGATTTAATTAGGTATCCAAAATTCAAAGTAATTAATTAATAAATAAAAGAGACGTGAACCATAAGAAACGGAGCCGTTATGAGCATCTTATCTGACTTGCCTTAACTTGCAACAGAGAAAGAAAGTACCTTAAACTTGCTTACTCCTACTTGTCCTTAACCCACCCCCCACCAATTACGGGGCTCCGTTCCTAATTAATTACTTTTTATTATTTGATTATTCGATTTCGAAATCATCTATATCTACGTCATGTGCGTTATAACCTAGATAATCACAATGTTTTTATTTTGTTACATATTTATACCTAAGATTCTAAGGAAATATTCATGGAATTCTACAAAATTTTGGCAAAGTTTTACATCAATACGGCATACGCATGTAACTTCTTCATGAGAGAAGTGAATTTTAAAAGGATAATTAATGTTTTTTTATAATAATGATAATAATTGAAGATCAAAACTTAGGATGTATGGAGCACTTTGTAAATTGGAAATTTTGTGTAGAACTACCCTAAAGATAGGGTCATTTGTGAACAACAACCCATTTTTTTTTATTTGTTTAGAACTACCCACAAATTAGAAAACATTTGGGTAGCACTACCCATTAACATTTTCCGTCCAATTAAGACGTTATCGAAGCCCACTTTTTTCACTTTTCCCACCCAATTAACTCTCCCAATGTGTATAAAAGTTTTAATTTACCTTAATTAACACAATTAGGGTTTTAATTAGAATTCATTTTAGGGTTCATGAGTTTAGTATTATTTGGGGATTTTGATTTCTAAGGTTTTGAGATTTAATTGAATTGGGGTTTTTGCTTATTTTAGCATTAATTGGCCATTGTAATTGAAAAAGTGAAAAATTGGCCCAAAATAACATTTTAATTGGATGAAAAACGTTAGCGGGTAGTGATACCCAAACTTTTCCAAACTTGCGGGTAGTTCTAAATAAATAAAAAAAAATGGGTAGTTGTTCACAAATGACACTATCTTTAGGGTAGTTCTACACAAAATTTCCTTGTAAATTGGTATATGGTCGTGTTAAGCAACATACATCTTATGGATCAAAGTAATTTTTAGTGTTTTGACTTCAGAAAATAGTGTTTGACAAATTACTAGTGGATGGATAATAGTTACTTCTCAAGTAGTGTTTTACTGAAATTACTTAATTTCTATAAAAGTAACATTATTATTAAAATAGTTTTAATATTTCAACAATTAATTTGTACCATATACGTTTTACGACTTTACACTCACAACGTGAATAATACATATACTAACATAAATAATTTTATCGAACACGGTACGCGCGCCCTACTTACTTACGCCCTACTTAAACCTTATAAGGGTCTGTTGACATTTACTGACTAAGCTGAACTAAATTGATTAAAGCTGAACTGAACTGAATTGATTGGAGCTGAACTGAACTGAAATGAATATTTTATTAGAGAGGGAAATTAAGAGCTGAAACGAAAAGAATTAAACTGATTGGAGCTAAACTATATTAAACTGAGCTGAAATTAAGTAAATGTGAATAGGCCCTAAACCTCATCTCGCATTTAAGTTACATTGCATCATCATTATCCGATCAAACCCACCTAAATCCAACCCGTACATTCATTTTGACACCTCGATCTAGATATAAACTTAAATATTCTTTTAAAAAAAATAATTTCCTTGATCACGAAAGGAGTGAATAATTGTAAGAAATTAAAGAAAGAGGGAGTAGCGGGCGCCACACTCAACGCGCCAAAGAGATGACGCCACTATACCACATTAAACCCCCTTTTTTATTCAATTATATGGACCCCACACCACCCTATATATTCCCATCTTTTCTCCTCCTTCATTTTCCTCACTTTTCTTAAATCTCTATTGTTACATTCAAACACAACTCTTACAAAAATATACAAGTATTATTCACCAATATAATGGGAGAAGAATTCCTCGAATCCGATGTCGTATTTTCCGATATATTCAAACCAATCTCCCATCATCCAGGGAACACGAAGAAGCCGAAACAAAGACGACAAACCCGACGTGGTGGCCATGGCCTAGGAGGACAATCTCCACCGTTGGACATACCGGCTACCGCACGATATAGTCATGAGATGGAGTATGATGATTATTATTACGATGACGACGATGACAACGACAACGACGAAGAATTAAGGGTGCCGCCACACGTGATCGTAGCGCGTAGAATAAATAATTACTATAACGTGAGCAGGAAAATGGCGTGTTCGTTTTGTATAGAAGATGAGAAAGGAAGAATTCTTAAGGGCAGAAATTTGTGTGAAGTTAGGAACTCTATTCTTCGACTTACCGGTTTTTATGAAACGTGACCGTTTTGATTAGCTTCACTTCTTTTCTTTACGTAATTGCTATACTATTCAATTTTTTTTAATTTATTAATTATTCGTTTCCATTGTTGTTGGTATTTTTGGACACGCAAGTTAATTAATTAAGTTTAGGGGATCAAATTGATCATATTTATTTAGGGGTTCATGAGTTTACGCGATTTTAACCTTTTTTTGTGCTGCCTAGGATCGATATGTACAAGGATTATGTTGTACTACGTATATTTTTGTTGTATAAGATACGCGAGATATGGCGAAAAACTAGTACTATGATCCATAAATACTTTGTAATTGAAAAACTAGTACTATGATCCATAAATACTTTGTAATTGTATTTATTTTATTTATGATTTGTACAGGTAGAGTGTAATATTTTAAATATAAGCAATAATGCACCAATTTTATGTTTTGGTAGCAAAATTAATTAATTAGTAATACTAAGCCAATAAGCCATTTTTTTCATCGATCATCTTTCATTTATATGTATTATCCATTATTTTCTTATTTTATTATTAAAATGATGTAATCCAATTATCTATTGTAGTTCGGTTGACAAAGACGTTGGTCTTGTAGTTTTGCACCAAATTGAAATTAGCTATATGTATGAACCTTTTCTTCGATCTATCTATCTCCACTTTAATACATTTTATTACGAAAAATTAAGAAATATTATTTAAGTAAATCATGATCTCTATGAACTCAGTAATGTAATGTTCACTTCTATCTTGACCTGTTTAGGAGGCCTTCATACGCACGGAATCACATGAATGCCCTTAACGGAGTATTATTTACATGAAATACAATTTATGTCTTTGACAATAGACACGTTCAATTTTATATGATAAAAAAAATTTAAAAGTTAATACACTTTTAAAATAAACATTGAAAGAATCTTGTAAAAAAATAAAAATAAAAATAAAAATAAAAAATCTTATAAGATCTCACTTGATCAATAGTGTATATTTTACTCGTCGTAAATTAGATGTACTAGTAAGGATTTTACATTACTCGTATTCAACATTATCAAACTTTGGCCACCAATTTTAAAGTGTTGATTAAGATTTTAACTTAACATGCGCAGTTATTTTGTATATCTAATTGCTACTCCGTAGATAATTTTAGCTAAGTAAAATTACAATTACCTCAAAAAAAAAAAAAGTAAAATTACAATTGTAAGTGGTGAAAGTAGCGCATTTGATGAGACTATGAAAATACATATGGTGTAATTATTTAATAAAGTAAGTCCCCATTTTCTTCACCTTATTTTTGCTGAACAGAAATTATTTTTACTGAAACAAAATTATATTTGCTGAACTTAAATTATTTTTACTGAACTTAAATTACTTTTACAGAATTGAAATTATTTTTGCTGAACTGAAATTATTTTTACTGATTTTCAATTATAATTCTTCTTTAGGAAACTAAATTTTACTGAACTGAACTTATTTTTACTGAACTGAAATTATTTTTTACTGAAATGAACTTAATTTTACTGAACTGAACTTATTTTAACTGAACTGAAATTATTTTTACTTAATATTATTTTTTTAAGGTGAAGAGAACAGGGCCTAAGAAGTATATACAAAACTGAAAATGTTTCGTATATGCATATGCTTCCTCCTTCCTTTTTTTTTCTAATATATATTTTACTTTGAATTCACTGGTTTTGAAGAGTAGGTCAAAGAAAACACGGTAATAAACAATATGATTTTATTACATTCGATCATCTAAATTTGTAACTTCATAATACGAAGTATCAAATTTATGGACAGTTTTCAAATGGCTACAATAAAATTGTGGCCATTGTAAGTGAGTGAATCACAACCTCCGATAAATAAAATTCATCATATCCATCCATTTAGTTGACTTTAAAATACATCTTATCCAAAAAAAAAAAAAAAAAAGAGATAAAAATAATTCAGTTTTTTTAATACTACAAAATTTGGTCTAAGAATGAAATTTCTAATTTATCTTATTGATGCTTAATATTTTTTTATCTTTAATGCCAAATGATTTTTTTCTTGAAAATTAGAGACAAATCTCAAAAATTTTCATCATCTTCTTTATCCCTCAAATTTTCTGGTTTCTTTTATAAATTAAAGGATGATTCATTGTTTGATAAATTTGATGCAAAATCTATGGACCTTGTAATATATATAATGTCGCAGATTGGGTTTATTGTTAATAAACTATAATCAAAATGTTGATTTTTAATGGAGATGAGAGATTTCTTTAAACTTAGAAATTGCAAGTATATGCATTAATGGCGGCAAAATTTAGTTTTTTTAGAAACTGCATAACTGTTTTTTTTTTTTCATTTCCTATTAAAAATTAAAGTCAATTAATGAATGAACAAGATTGAACATTAAAAATAAAGGGCCAAGATTAGAATTAATTACAATAGCTACAATTTTATTGTAGCCATTGAATAGTCTTCTCAAATTTATATTTATCGTTCTTAAAGAAATTATTTGAGTAAAAAGTTTGAAAAGATGGTCACTACTCACTAGCTATTAATAGATCAATAATTCTTAAATTAAAACATCTTTTATCTCACAAGATCAATAGTTCTATACTTCTATACAACATTTTTTTTATGAGATTAGTTTACATAATAATTTGTTTCTTTACACAGTCTATACATATCTTCTTGATATTTTCTTAAAGACAAAGATAAAAGAGAGAAACTGAGGCCCTGTTCTTTTCACCTTAAAAAATAATATTAAGTAAAAATAATTTCAGTTCAATAAAAATAAGTTCAGTTCAGTAAAATTAATTTCAGTTCAGTAAAAATAATTTCAGTTCAGTAAAAATAAGTTCAGTTCAGTAAAATTCAGTTTTCTTAAAGAAAAATTATAATAGAAAATCAGTAAAAATAATTTCTGTTCAGCAAAAATAATTTCAGTTCAGTAAAATTAATTTAAATCCAGGAAAAATAATTTAAGTTCAGCAAAAATAATTGAAAAAATTGTCATGAACTACATACTTAATAGGGGTATTTGGAAACAACTACCCATTAAAAATTTTATCAAAAAAACTACCCCTAAATTTAAAAAGTTAGAGTAGCACTACCCATTTGCATTTTCCGGTGAGAAATTCCGGTCCGTGGGCCCACTTTTTCAATTTCTCCAACCACTTCAACTATGACCGTAGTTCCGTTTCATGCTTCTTGGTTACCGAAACCACAAGATGAATTCAACTTCAAAATTGACAATACTAATACTCCTTTCACTCATCCATGACTGCCTAGATATGGTTCCCAACCCATCCACCCGGCTACGCGTTACAATCCCCTTGACTTCGCTTTTTGTCCGCCCTTACCATCACAAATTAACAAGCCTATTTCGATTGAAACTACCCCTTTTAAACTAGTAGAGAATGTAGCCGATTTGGATTACTTGGCCGCCAAGCTATCCGAGGTTCAAGAATTTGCCGTGGACTTAGAGCATAACTCCTACCGTTCTTTTCAAGGTATTACATGTCTAATGCAAATTTCAACTCGTTATGAAGATTGATAGTTTCAGAGAAATTGAGAGAAAATTGTAGGAGAAAGTTTTTGGGAATTTTTATTATGATTGTGATAAAATTATTACAAGCCAAATACAGCATATATATGCATCAACAATCTAGCTAGAAGCTTCTGTAAGAAGAATACATAGATAAAATATCTATAACTAACTTTCCTGATTTTCAGGAAGTTTGTTATAACAGAATCTAAGTGGATTCTGCTGACTGTGCACTCTCTAATGAGCTGGCAGTAGAAGCTTCTGGAAGTTCATCAACAACTTCATCATTAGCTCCAATACCCCTCCCCCCTCAAGTTGTGATCAGTAGAAACAGATCCCAACTTGCTTAGTAAATACTGCAACTGAGGAGAAGAAACAGATTTAGTGAACAAATCTGCAAGTTGTTCACCTGTAGGGAGATAGACTAGCTGAATTAGCCCTTCAAGAACTTTATCTCGAGTGAAATGACAGTCAATTTCAATATGCTTGGTCCTCTCATGAAAGATAGGGTTTTTGGCAATGTAAATAGCAGACTGATTGTCACAATGTAAAGCAACTGGTCTGAGATTAACCACCCCTAGTTCCTCAAGCAAACGAACAAGCCAAGTAACTTCAGAAGAGGAAGCTGCCATAGCACGATATTCAGCCTCAGAAGATGACTTAGAAACCAAACTTTGTTTCTTAGATTTCCAGGCAATTGGAGAATCACCAAGTAGCAGGACAAAACCAGTAACAGATTTCCTGGAATCCACACAACCAGCCCAGTCTGAATCAGTAAAAGCTTGGAGCTTTAAATCATTTGAACCGTTTAACAAAATGCCTTGTCCTGCTGTATTTGCAACACAGCTAATGGTGTGAACAAAAGCAGACCAATGGCTAGACCTAGGTTGCTGCATGAACTGGCTGAGAGCTTGAACAACAAAACATAATTTAGGCCTGGTATGTGTTAGGAAATTCAATTTTCCTACCAATGACCTATATTGCTCAGGATTAGGAAAAAGATCACCTTTAGACTGCCTGTAACTTGAGATGAATAGGTAGAGGAGTAACAGCCCTAGGCTTCAGAGCAAATTTACAGTCAAGAAGCAATTCCCTGGTGAACTTATTCTGACTGAGAATGACACCATTAGCACAATAACCAACTTCTATGCCCAAGAAGTAGCTTAATTTGCCTAGATCCTTGATGCTAAAGTGAGAATGAAGAACAGACTTCAAAACAGCCATAGAACTTGAATCAGTGCCAGTAATAATAATATCATCAACATATACAGCAGCAACACTGATTAAATCATCAACCCTTTTGATGAACATGCTGCAATCATTTTTAGACTGAACAAAACCCATATCTGTCATAGAGCTAACCAACTTCTCAAACCATTGTCTTGAAGCTTGTTTCAGCCCATAAATGGACTTATTGAGCTTACAAACTTTGTTGCCTGGATTAGATAACCCTTCTGGAACTTTCATGTAAACCTCCTCCTTCAAATCCCCATGCAAAAATGCATTATTCACATCTAACTGAAATAAGGGCCAACCTTTACTTGCAGCAACAACAATCAAACATCTGATAGTTTTCATCTTCACAACAGGACTAAAGGTTTCTTCATAATCAATCCCATACTTTTGTGTGAAACCTTTGGCAACCAATCTGGCTTTACATCTTTCTAACTCACCATTGGCTTTGAGTTTCACCTTGTACACCCATTTACATCCAATGGCTTTCTTACCTTTTGGTAAGTCAACCAAATCCCAAGTATTGTTACCAAGTAAGGCATTTATCTCCTTATCCATAGCTTCAATCCAAACTGGATCAAGAGAAGCTTGAGAATAGTTAAGAGGTTCTTGAATAGCACAAGAGTTAGCAAGAAAACACTTGTGTTCATCAGGAAAATCATAAAAAAGAACCAGATTACACCAAGAATTGGAGACTAGTGTTGTATGACACTGATAGATGTCATACTTAGATGGAAATTTATGAGGTCTTGTTGACTTTCTGGATTGGACAGGAGTATGTGGGAGAGGGTAAGGTAATTCAGAAGAGTGAGAAGAAACAGAAGAAATAGTATCAGAAGAAGAAGAAGAAATTGAGCCTAAGCTGACAGAAGAAGCAGGGGAAGAGAAATCAGCAAGGTCATAAGAATTAGAAGACGAAGTGTCTATATGAGGGTCATGAGATGGAAAAATAGGTGAATTTAGAGATAAAGTAGGAAGATCATCAGAAATGTGTAAAGATGTAGAGCTAGGGAGATAAATGGCTGTAGAGAGAAGAGAATCAGGATGTTGTTTCCTGTAAAGGAGGTGATAGGGAAAGTGTTTTTCATGGAAATGAACATTTCTTGTAATTTTGACCTTGTGAGAAGAAAGATCATACAATTTGTAGCCTTTCTGACTAACTGAGTACCCTAAAAACACACAAGGAGCTGCTCTCTCATCAAGCTTAGTTCTGTTGACTCTAGAAGTGTAGGCAAAACATAAGCAACCAAAAACTCTCAAATGAGACAGATCTGGGACAAAACCATGTAATCTTCTGAAAGGAACATCATCATTGATTGCAGAAAGAGGCATCCTATTGATGAGATACACAGCACAAAGAACACTATCACCCCAAAATTTATCAGGAAGCCTGCCTTGAATATATAGAGCTCTAGCTGTTTCAAGGATGTGTTTATGTTTCCTCTCAACAACACCATTCTGTTGAGGGGTGTCACTACAGCTGGTTTGATGAAAAATGCCATGCTTATTCAATAAAACTTTCATATTGCCCTCACATAAATCCTGTGCATTGTCTGATCTAACAAATTTAACAACAGAATTGAACTGAGTAGCAACCACTGCTATAAAATCAGACATAATATGATAATACTGACTGAGTCTGTCTTGTTTTTCATTAAATGAACCCAAGTAAACCTTGTGTAATCATCAACAATTGTCAAAAATTGATTACAAACAGTGAAGGTTTTTAACAGAATGAGGACCCCAAACATCAATATGTACAAGATCAAATGGCTTGACAGACTTAATGCTACTCTTAGGAAAAGGTAATCTACACTGCTTTGCCTTAGGACACACTTGGCAAATAGTGTCTACTACACTGTTATTACAGTCATCTAAATCACAACTAGGATTGAGCAATTTCAATTTATTGAAAGGTAAATGCCCCATCCTTAAGTGCCACAACTTTGCATCTTCAGACACAGCCACACAAGCAAGATTACCAGAAACAACATTCTTAGCACCAGTGTCCTGCTGTTCTGGAACATTATACAGTCCTGAACTCATATTACAAAGCTTATGCACAGAAATGAGATTATACTTAAATTCTGGCACATATAACACATTCTGCAAAATAATCCCATTATCCAATTTTATTATGCCAACTTGTGTTATAGGGACTCTCCTACCATCAGGTATAGTGATATACCTAGTAGTATTATCAGCAGGCTTATAATCAGAAAAATAAGTGAGATATGAACAAATGTGATCAGATGCTCCACTATCAAGCAACCAATGAAGTTTATAGCAAGATAAGAGACAGAAATTACCTGCCATGAGTGCATGGCTAGAAGAATTACTGGTCTCATTAGACTTCTGAGTATTCAAGAAAGCCAAATATTGACTGTATTCATGAGCAGGAATAAGCCTGTCAGCAACAGCATCTGAATCCATGCTATCAGTCTCAGAAAAACTCATAGCAGCTAACTTGTCATCTTTGAAGCCTTTGAAATTAGGAGGATAGCCATTGACCTTGAAACACCTGTCAATGCTATGTCCAGGAATCTTGCAGTGAGTACAATAGAACTTGGATCCAGGCTTGACAAATCTCTGATCTACAAATCTCTGATCTACAGCATTCACAGACTGCTTAAGATAAGGATTAGCAGTGTGAGTATGTTGCTGAGAGTTCTGCCATGTGTAATTAGGTTTAGAGAACTTATTTGGACCAGACTGATTGAATCTCCTCCTTTCAGCAGCAAAAGCCATTGATTCACTATTAGAACTCAACTGTGAAATTTCTTTGTGTTTTTCCTCATGAGAAAACATTCTAAACACCTCTGTAACCCTAGGCAAAGACTGCATCATTAATATGTTTCCTCTAATAGTAGAAAATTGATCAGTTAACTTCATCATAAACTGAATCACCATTTTCTGCTGATGCCTTTCTAGGACTCTCTTAGTCAAATTGCAAGTGCAATTATTACAAGTGCAATAAGGAAGAGGATGAGCTTCATCAATAGCATCCCAAATAGACTTTATTGATGTGAAAAATTCAGAAACAGACTGATTTCCTTGAGTAACTTCAGCTAATTTTTGTTCAAGTGCATAAATCTGAGTTAAGGATGTAAAACCAAACCTCTCTTCAAGATCCAACCAGATTTCTCTAGCTGATCTCAGAAACATAACACTGCCAGCAATACTCTCATCAAGATTGAAGAGAATCCAGGAACAAACCAGATCGTTGCATCTCTCCCAAGCTGTGTATTCTGCACTTGATTCAACTGAAGGTCTGGTGTATGTTCCATTGACAAAACCTACTTTGTTCTTGGCTGACAAAGTAAGCAGCATTGAACGTTTCCAGCTTGTAAATCCATCACCATTGAACTTGAAGGACACTAACTGAGCAGAATTTGCATCAGACGGATGAATGTAATAGATGCTTGCAGGATTTTGATTCAGAGGTAAAGTGGAGGAGGTCTGAGATTCTTCAGCAGCCATTGTTATTCAGAGAAATTCAATTTAAAAAATTGAGGAGAATTCGAAATCAGATAACAAAATCAGCAAGAAAAATGAAATTCAGGAAGAATTATTCAGCAAAAACTTCAGAAAATTGAAGCAAAAACTGGAAATATTGCGGAAAATCAGATGAAAAAGAGCTTTGCTAGCTCTGATACCATGATAGTTTCAGAGAAATTGAGAGAAAATTGTAGGAGAAAGTTTTTGGGAATTTTTATTATGATTGTGATAAAATTATTACAAGCCAAATACAGCATATATATGCATCAACAATCTAGCTAGAAGCTTCTGTAAGAAGAATACATAGATAAAATATCTATAACTAACTTTCCTGATTTTCAGGAAGTTTGTTATAACAGAATCTAAGTGGATTCTGCTGACTGTGCACTCTCTGATGAGCTGGCAGTAGAAGCTTCTGGAACTTCATCAACAACTTCATCATTAGCTCCAATAAAGATTTTGTCGTTGATACTTCTAAACTTCGAAATGATGTTGGAAGTTACCTAAGAAAAGTTTTTCAAGATCCGTCTAAGAGAAAAATTATGCATGGTGCATGTAATGATATTAAATGGCTTCAAAGAGATTTTAACATTTATGTGTGCAATTTATTCGATACGATGCAAGCCTCTAGGGTAATGGATTTAGAAAGAAACTCTCTTGAATTCCTTTTAAAGAAGTATTGTGGTGTAACGGCTAACAAGGAATATCAAACATCGGATTGGAGAATTCGACCTCTTCCTCGTGACATGGTCAAGTATGCAAGAGAAGACACCCATTATCTACTTTACATTCATGATATAATGAAGACTACACTCTTATCTAAGTATGGTCAAGATTCCTTGGCTGAAGTTTGTAGATTAAGTCATGATATTAGTGTTCGATTATATGAGAAAGAAGTGTTTAATAAGGACGTTTCATACTTGTATTTGTACGAATTATCGGAAGCGAATTTGTATGGTAAACAACTTGCAGTTGCATATGCTTTGTATGAGTGGCGTGATAATGTTGCAAGGAAAGAAGATGAGAGTACTGGGTATGTTTTGCCTAATAAGGTACTTTTGGAAGTTGCTCAGAAAATGCCTAAAAATGAGGAAGATTTGATGAGAATTGTGAAATACAAACATGACTTTATGGATTCTGATTTTTTTGTTAAATTGATTGGAGTTGCCGTTGATGTTGAAGCTTGCACTCCTAAGTTCAAGGATTTGTCTCTACAGTTAAGGCAAAGGATACCCATCTCGGATATTGCAAGAAAAGTTCAATTGTCGAAAAGATATGAGAGCCGCCCGAGAAAATTAATTATGTGTTATGTTCCTAAGTGTTTACCTATCCCATTTAGCCCTGTTTACTCACATTGTGCTCCTAGGGTTCCAATTTATATGTAAATAAATATTTAAAGTTGCAATCAGTGATTCAGTGGTATTGAATTTTATAGTCTTACAACTTTTGTTTGATGCACATTTTTAAATTATAGTGAAGTGCAATCAAGCTGGTAAAATTATACTCCTTCCGTATCTTTATTAATGTCCACTTTCTATCATTTATTACTCACATGATAAAGCAAAAGTGGACATTAATAAACAGACGAAGGGAGTATTATTTTTTGTTTTATTATTGATCTCTTGTTCGAATGAAATATTTTTGGTCGAGTAGTTCGATTAAATTAAACAAGTGATTAGCCAGCCTAAGTTTAAGTTTAACAAATCAATTTTGTCAAAAAGAAACTTTAACTAATAATGACGTCAATTAGTATAAGTAATAATTTCTGCCCAATTAAAGCATGAGAATTGTACTACAACGAGTGAACGAGTCTATGACTCAGTGACTGAATGGTAGAAATCATCAAACGTTCGTTATTACACTATGCACACAATTAAAGAGTTGAAAAAAATAATTGTTTTATCATCGAGGCACACAATTTATGAGTCTGCTTTCCTAATCCATAATATAAATTGACATGTCAAATCCTAAGAAAAAGTGTTCCAAATAAATTTGCAAAAGTAGGCTACCATATTCAATTTCCCTTGTTGTATTGGACAGTATAAGTCACCCCCTCTGATAGTTTGGGTGACATGCAAGTATGCAACAAGGTAATTTAAGTAGGCCAGTAGGCTATCACACTCTTAGCGCAATTATTATTAAAAGATCGACAACAACTATGAATGAGTATAATTGAGACGGATTGGACCGTGTAATTAAGCTCATATGTTATATGTTATGTCAACGTGCCTCATGTTCAAGCTTACGTGGGTTAATGAAAAAGTCATGTTGTGACAAGTTTGTGTTCATCTTTATATATATACGAAGTCTATTCATGACCCAATCCACATGTGTTGTGCCATTTTAATAGGCCCCCCTAACAATTTTCATTTTTATAATAAACTAGTCATAATTGGGCCGACTCATTGTGTTCATGTGAAAATTTGAAATTTTCTATTATTCCACCACTGTGAGACTTTTTTCTTATCATCAAGCTATATACTCTACCTATGTGAGACTCTGTTAAGCCCTAATATTGTGTTTAGTATTGTAATTAGCTAAATTGGCTAATGTTTAAGGCCTACTGTTAAACCAAGCACAAATCATCAATAATACTCTCTGTATATTCATATCATCACAATGACCATAATACAAGTGTATATAAGCCTAGGATAATAACATCCCAAATATTCTATCATATCTTTCCACAAGATATGTTTCCTAAAATATTCACAATATTATCACAATAATATTCTAACCATAATATCCTAGATACACTAGAATATCTCCAATACCCCCCCCCCCTCAAGTTGGAGCATACGGATCATATATGCCCAACTTGCGGAGTAAAAATTCAAACTTGACTTTTCCTAAAGCCTTTGTGAAAATGTCAGCCAACTGAAGCGTCGTAGGCACATAAGACGGTTGTATAAGACCCTCGGTAATAGCATCTCTGACAAAATGACAATCAGCTTCAATATGTTTCGTTCGCTCATGAAACACCGGATTTTTCGCAATATACAATGCTGACTGACTGTCACAATATAGATGCATGCCACTTTCATGTCGCACACCTAAATCTCTTAGAAGCCGCTTCAGCCACTTCAACTCACGAGTACAAGCAGACATAGACCTGTATTCTGCCTCTGCAGAGCTCATAGCTACCGTGGGTTGTTTCTTGGTCTTCCATGACACAGGTGACAGACCTAGAAACACAAACCAACCTGTCAACGAACGTCGAGATAGAGGGCAACTCGCCCAATCCGAATCACATCATCCCTCCAACTGTAGAGCACTATCAGATCTCAACAAGATCCCCTGACCTGGACTCTTCTTCAGATATCTCACAACCCGTAAGGCAGCATCCCAATGCTCCACCCTCGGGTTCTGCATGAATTGGGACAAAATATGCACAGAGTAGGCCAAATCCGGCCTAGTGACAGCTAAATAAATCAAACGCCCTATAAGACGTCTATACCGCTCTACATCACCAAATAATTCCCCATCTGCCAGAGCTAGCCTGTGGTTTTGCTCCATGGGAAAGTCTGCAGGTTTCGCATCAAGTAATCCTGCTTCTGTAATGATGTCCATTGCATATTTTCTCTGACACATGAAAATACCCTCTTTGCTACGGGCTACCTCTAACCCCAAAAAATATTTCAGAACTCCCAAGTCTTTCATTTTGAAACAGTTCCCTAAATATGTTTTAAATTGCAACAATGCAGACTTATCATTTCCTGCAACTATCAAATCATCAACGTACACAAGCACATTCAACTGCATTTTTCCTCTCGTCAGAGTAAAGAGAGAGTAATCATAATATGACTGTTTAAAGCCATAATTTTTCAAAGCCGTTGTTAATTTTGCAAACCAACAACGAGGAGCCTGCTTCAAGCCATATAATGACTTGTTCATCCTGCACACTTTACCAGAATTATTTTTGTCAAAGCCAGGGGGAATTTTCATGTATACCTCTTCCTCCAAATCACCATGTAAGAAGGCATTGTGAACATCCATCTGATGTACTTCCCAATTCTTCACCGCTGCAACTGCAAGAAAAGTACGAACCGTCACCATCTTTGCCACCGGAGCAAACGTCTCATTATAGTCTAGACCCTGGACTTGATGATTGCCGAAAATAACTAGTCTAGCCTTCAATCGTTGAAGGTTCCCGTGCTCATCATACTTTTCTTTGTAAACCCATTTGCTCCCAAGTGCCTTCTTGCCTCGAGGCAAGTCTACTAGCTCCCATGTGCCTTGTTCCTCTAGAGCTTGAATTTCATCGGCCATGGCCCTTCGCCACCCCTCATGCCGCATAGCCTCTTTGAAATTTTTCGGCTCATTTCCACCTGTAATTGCTGCAATATATGTTTTGTGTTTTGCAGAAAAACGATGAAAATCAACAAAATGTGTTATTGGATAAACAGTACCTGAGGAAGTTGTCGCAGGTGAACATGTTGATGTGAGTGGACTATTATTCCGAATGGTGTGTGTCACAAAATCACGATATTTGCTGTTCTTGAATTTTTGTCGCTTGCCTTTACCCATGGTGTCTATATTTTCAGCGTGCTCAGCTTGCTCAAGAACCTCACGCATGCCCTCACTCGTATCTCCCATAGCTGTTGCCTGCTCGCTGCTAGGAGGAGGGAACCCAGCTGCCGCCGGAATTCCAGCGCCCTGGGCAGTGATGGGCTCCTCGTACCCAGCAGCTGCTGGAATTCCAGCGTGTTGGGCTGTGGTGTGCTCCCCAGCAGTTGCTGCCGCAGGCTGGCTGCGGTGCTGCACCTCCTGCTGCAAGCCACCTACGATGTCCTCTGCCCTGTGCAACTCATCACAGCCATCACACACACTCTCCACTTCGCTGCCCCCTGCATCTTCATTTTCCACAAACTCCGAAGTATGCACATGTGTATAGCTTCGGCCATCGTCAAGAGCAAGATTATTCCAAGGAAATTCGTCCTCAATAAATTTCACATCCCGTAAGACAAAACTCTCCTTAGTCTCCAAGTCATACACCTTCCAACCATTCTTCCCAAAAGGATACCCCAAGAATACACATCGTCTACTCCTACTAGCAAACTTGTCACCCTTGCTTCGTTGATCATGAGCATAACACAAACACCCAAAACACCTTAATGGAGTCATATAAAGGTTGTTTACCGAACAAGATCTCAAACGGAGTTTTGTAATCAAGCAATCTAGAAGGAGTTCTATTAATCAAAAAACATGCCGCTTGCACACATTCCCCCCAAAATTTTCGAGGTAAGTTAGCTTGAAAACGCAAGGCACGAGCTACATTAAGAATATGTTGATGTTTCCGTTCAACACGTCCATTTTGTTGGGGCGTGCCCACACAAGAAGTCTCAAATATGATCCCATTAGCAAAAAAATAATTTTTCAAGGAGTTAAATTACATTCCATTATCACTACGAACCACTTTAATTTCACAATCAAATTGGCGTTTTACCAAAGCGACAAAATTGAGAAACATGTACTCAACCTCAGTTTTATTCCGTAGTAAATACGTCCACACACATCTTGAAAAATCATCAACTATAGTTAAGAAATAATGAGAGCCACAAGTCGATTGAGTCTTGTAAGGACCCCATAAATCTACATGAATGAGTTCAAAAATACGACTAGCTTTATTATTGCTAATGGGAAAACTATTCCTATGTTGTTTTGCTCTAGGGCATACATCACAAGACTTATTTTTAGAACTTCTAGTAAAACTACTCACAACTGGAAGATGTTGCAATACTTTTTCCGACGGATGTCCCATTCGTTGATGCCACAACTCTGTCGACTGAACACCATCTATCTTCAAAGCCTTCACCTCAGGAACACCACGGAAATAATAAAGTCCATCCACACGTTCACCCGCTCCAATCACCTTCCTCGTCGTGAGGTCCTGTATAACACAAATTTTGTTAGTAAATTGCAGAGTGCAATTCAATTCATCACATAATTGAGTTGCAGAAATCAAATTGCAATTCAATTGGGGTACAAATAAAACATTATTAATTTTCAATCCCCCTTGTATAGTAACAGTGCCAATCATAGATGCATTAGCACTCTTTCCATCCGGAAGACCAACCGGACAATGTTGTACATTAGTCACATTCGTCATCAAATTCAAGTCACAAGTTACATGATTGGACGCGCCGGTGTCAACAATCCAACCTTGATGATCCTTACCCTGTAATTTCGGTTTCATACTATTCAAATGATCAATAAGTTGCTGAATTTGGGTAGGAGAAACACCCATAAGAGCAGCCCCATCATTTGCCGTAGCACCTCCACCTTGAGAGGAGTTAGAAGACTGCCCACGTGCATCAGTTTTGTTGGCACGAACCTGCTGCCCTGCTGCTGCACCACGCCCCCCTGAACGGCCTCCTCTGCCAGCACCGGAGTCACCTCGGCCTCGGCCCCTGCCTCCACGGGGACGATCTCCCCACCAAGATGGGTAGCCGTTGAGTTGGTAGCAATCTGTCTCATCATGACCAGCGCGGTTGCAATGGTTACACACCTTTTCAGAGCCACCCGTTGTACGTTGTGGTTTGGCAGGAGCATCTACCTTGAAAGCCATGGGATTATCACGCACCTCACCTCCTTTCAAACGTTCAGCTTGTATTATTTGTTGATAGGCCTTATCAACTGATGGTAAAGGATCCTGAGCCAGCAATTGACCCCTAATCGAGCCATAAGCATCATCCAACCCGATTAAAAATTGATGAAGGAAATCTTCCTGCCTCAATTTTTCAACTTGAGCTATAATATTACACGTACATGTGCCACACGAACAAGCAGGGACAGTGATATAAGTGTTGAGTTCATCCCAAATTTTGGCAATTCGACCAAAATACACAGCCACCGAGTCGGTTTTTCCTTGTTTGCAATCACCCAAGAACATCTTCAATTGACAAATTCTAGTGCCACTAACCACACAAAAGCGGTTCTTCAAATTGTTCCACAAGAGATGAGCATCATCATACTCTCCAATCGTTGCCCTTACCGAAGGGTCCAACGTATTTGTAATCCACGAGACTAACATTGAATGAATAGCCTCCCAATCCTCCAATTTCTCTTGATCAGTTGGTTTCTTGATACTTCCATCAACAAAACCATATTTGCGCTTAGCCTTCAATGAAGTTCGAATAGCCCTCGCCCACTCATCATAATTTTCACCCCGAAGTTGAACCGGAGTAATAATGTTCCCGGGTCCATCACTTGAACCTAGGTGATAAGCCATGTCCACCTTGTTTTTCCCACCATCACCACCACCAGAGCCGCCAGCACCGGAGTCACCCGCCATCACTCACGACTCAATTAAAGTGGGGAAAACAAATTGAACGAGAAGATATTCTCACAAACCCTCAAGACAAAAATAAAAATCGTGCGTTTAATTATGAAAATTAAACGTACAAAAGAAAAAAAAAATTTAGACCTTAACTAGGCTCTTGATACCATGTTAAACCAAGCACAAATCATCAATAATACTCTCTGTATATTCATATCATCACAATGACCATAATACAAGTATATATAAGCCTAGGATAATAACATCCCAAATATTCTATCATATCTTTCCACAAGATATGTTTCCTAAAATATTCACAATATTATCACAATAATATTCTAACCATAATATCCTAGATACACTAGAATATCTCCAATACCTACTCTCTTCTCTTAGGTTGTATGTAAACCACCTTTTTTCTATCTATGTAACTAATGTAAGACTCATTTTCCATCATTAAATAACACACCTATTATGAATACTACTCTAACAACAACATTATGCCAAATACACGTGAATGACCAGTCCTACATATTCAATGTGGTGTTACTTTTTGGGCCCCTAATGAGATCAAGGACCTACTTATCCAATGCAATTACTAAAATCTTGCAAAGACAAAAATCTCTAACCATATTAAGAAATAAACCGAAAGTCCATAATCTCTAACCAGTTACTAAAATCTTCGCACCGGAAATTAGATCCTGTTAGAAATATAGGAAAATATGTTATTGTGATATATTTTCCATATAAATCTTATGATATTATATTTAGGATAATAATATATCCCTATTTTCGTTGGTTTATAAAAATGTTACCCTCATGTATCTCTAAATCACATATACCCTGATTTTGTGTCTTTACATTTGTTACAAATACCACTGGTAAACTTTGGGCAAAGTTAACGTATGATTGTATGCCTAATGTCGTATGATAATACTACAGTACTTCGTTTCCTATTATTTACAACAATTAGACATTTTCTACTCATATTTTATGTCAAATAGTTGTGAATAATAAGAAACGGATGGAGTAGGAATTCTCCCTATATATCTTAACATGTTTTTATTTAGAATTTGTAATGCAAATAATTTCTAAACTCTTAAAATGTATAGCAATAAAAAAATAATAATAATAAATAAATAAAATTAAAAAAAAATTGGAATCTTGTATAATTTTTCTCAATTTGTAAGCTCAAAATTGAAATATCAACTTTCAACCACTACTTATCACAATATCACTTCACCTTAAACCAATGATATTCATTAAGAGTAATTTAAATTCAATATAAATCATTTAAGTTCAACAATGGCGATCGATGCCACATAAATAATCGAATTTGTGGGAAAAGGAAAAATGTAAACAACTTGAAAACCGAGAGAGTAGAGAGTAAATCATAGCCCATTTGAGTGATTTGACAACATTCGAAAATGGAGTTTTGTAGAGAGTTTGTCAAACTTCATAATTTTCCCAAACTTTTGTTTTTCTTCGAAATATTATCATTGAAATTCTATCTCCGCCAAATTGGGAAAAATACAACACATACAAAGTTTGGAAATACCATAAATACCTCAAATGAGTCACGGTATTTCACGTGTCTAACACGAGGGATATTAAAAGAATTAATCGACAAACAAATTTTGTCCCAAACTAGAGATTATCTATATTAAATTGTTTTACTAGTTATGAAATAGATACGTGTTACTCCCTTGTTTCTCCTTTTGTGCTCTCGACATTTGGTTGGTAGTCTTTGGAATTGGCCTTGTGTCACTTTCAATTTTAAAGGTGTTTTATAAATATCGGTTGCCATTTGGTTGGTTAATTTTGTATTGATGTCATTTTCATTTGTCAATGTAGTATATACTATAATACTCTTCTAAAGTCGTTGCAAACTTTTAGATGAATTATTAAGAGATTCTTAGATTCAAGATTATCCAATCAAAGTTACACTAACGATTATATATAATTAAATTATATTTTGGAATTATAAATAATGATCAATTACATACCTCATGACTAGACTTATTATTGGGCGGGTGGAGTCATGGTCGGTGTAGGTTGGGTAAAAAAAAGGGTCACATTTTATAGAGTCTATCGGGTACGGGTCGCGGATTAATATGTGGTCGATAATGGGCGCGTCTACAAAATATCAATTAGAATAAATATTAGACAAAGTCTTTATTAAGTACTTTAATATTTATATATAGGAATACAAATTTATCTATGTATTTGTATTTACATTATCTATTTTCTTTATCTACTAACCCTACTCAATAAGGGCCTTGTCAATTTAAACTCTTTAAGTTTGACCTTGATCATATTATCATTGGGCTACCCCTACCCTTGCCAATAACCAAGTTTACCCATGACTCATGAGGGTTCACACAAAATGAAGTTGCACGGGGTGTTACGAATGAACCAAATCCCCATCACGGCTAGTTATTAAACTCACCTATGATGTTTGTTCCCTAAGAAAGATTGTTATGAGGATTTAGGGGTGGAGCAGAGAGATGGTTAGTCCCTCCATCTCTCCCCCCCCCCCAAAGTTCGATCCTCATTCACTTCTTGTGATAGGAGGAGGCTTCTCGTATATCTTATCGTATTAAAAATAATAAAAATAAAATAAAAGATTATATTGTTATTCGTGTTTGATTTAGTGTTCGTTTAGTTTACATGAGTTATGAGTATTAACTTTATTTAGAGAATTTAAATAAAAAACTTTATTTAGAGAAGTTAAAAGAAATTTCACTTCCTCCTTTTCAACCTTTTTCATGTCAACCAACAACTAATAATCATATATTCCCTCCGTATTTTAATAACTGTTACACTTTGATCGGCATATAGGTTTAGGTAATTAAATTGACTTAAATATAATAAGAGGTAAGAGCCTGTTCACATTTACTTAATTTCAGTTTAGTTCAGCTTAGCTCAAATCAGTTCAATTCAGTTCAGTTCAGCTCCAATCAGTTCAGTTCAGTTCAATTCAGCTCCTAGTTTCCTTCTCTCATAAAATATTCATTTCAGCTCAGTTCAGGTCAGTTCAGCTCCAATCAGTTTGGCAGTTCAATTCAGCTCCAATCAGTTCAGTTCAGTTCAGTTCAGCTCCAATCAGTTCAGTTCAGTTCAGCTCAGTAAATGTGAACAGGCCCTAAGTGGGATAATAGCAGTATTAAAAAATTATAAAAGAAGGAAAAGTATTGTGTAGAATGGACTCACGTGAGTCCAATCATACAAAAAAAATATTTAAGTATCAGAAATTAGATAATAAGTATCAGAAATTAGATAATATTGGTCAGGTATTAGATAATAAATATCAGAAATTAAATAATGTTAATTAGATATTAAATAATAAGTATCAGATTTTAGATAAAATTGGTCAGGTATTAGATAATATTGGTCAGGCATTACATAATTTTCGTCAAGCAAGGTTTTCAAAAAAAAATTATTCGTCAGGCAAGAGAGGGTTGTTTCTTCCCATGTGACTCTCCCTCCCAACCTCACTCTCTCTCCTCCAAACCCCCAAAAAAACCCCAAAAATGTCGTCATCTTCCTCAAAACTCCTCCCAATATTCTCTCTCCTCTCTACATTACACTCCATGTAGAATCCCAAAACCAGGCCACCACGCTGGTTCCAGCAACTCCAACATTCTCTCTGGTAAGATTGAGAGCGGTGTTCGTCTCTTCCTCTTCATCGACGGCGGCGGTGGCAACGTTCGTCAAGGTTTGCGTTCAACAGACCCCCATTGAAGAAGAAGAAGGAAGCTTTTACAGTGAGGTAAAGATCCGAATGAGGAGGATAGAGAGAACGTGAAAAAATGGTGATGAATGAAGGATTGTAAAAATGGCGGAGAGAGAAAATGGAGGTGGAGTTGTTTGAAAGTTATAAACTAGACTCACATGAGTGCGTTCTACGCAAAACCTTCTCATAAAAGAAAGATAGTGGGGTTAATAATTTATTGAAAAGTAATGAATGTAAGAGAAGAAAAATAATTATATAGAAAAAAGTAGTAGTAGATTTAGGTGGAGACCATGAGAGGAGATATATGTAATATGAAAATATATATCTTTTTGCCAAAAATAGAAGTGTAACACTTATTAAAACACCGACGCATTTGATAAGTGTATGTAACATTTATTAAAACATGAAGGAAGTACAAAGTATTAAAACATGAAGGAAGTACAAAGTATGTTTTTTTTAGGAACTTAACTTTCCCATCTACTTGCTTGCGCCCAAACATGTACTTCAGCTCATCAAGAGATGAAATCACCGCCCTTCATTGCTATTTATACCTTTTAATTCAACGAGCAAATGTTAGATTACACACACAAGAACACATTAAGTATTTCATGCCCTTTATATTAAGACTAAGGTTATAAAATTATCATTTGAAGAATGAGATTAATTTATTGAAAACAATTAAAAGGTTTTTGGGGTTTACTACCAGTAAAACATTAGAGGAAGCCTCTACAAAGATTCAAAACTGAAACCAAGAGAAAAGAAGATGGTAGAGATGGAGAGAAAAGAAAGAAGAGAAAAGGAAGAAGAAAGAAGGAAAACCTTCAAAAATTATTTGAAAAAACCTAACAATGGAGGCTAGGAAAACTCTCCCAAAAGACAAACCCTAGAGGGAAAAAAAAAAAAAAAAAAAACCTCCCAAGGTGAAAATCTTACTCCTTGAAAAATATTTCCCTATCAATTCTTAAATCTTTATTCCCTTTATTACAGAATACTCCTTGAAAAAGTATTCCACTGGTGTAAATAAAAGTTGTATATATTGTACTCGTACTACACACAACAAAACTTTTCACAGTGTTAGAAGTCTAATTATACATGTAGTTTTTAATCAGTACTTTAGTTAGAGATAACAAAAATGGTCAAAGTTAGTATAAGAATAATACAAAATAAATAAAAGATTTGCAAGTTTCTAACAGTGGAATTAGGTGTTCTATTGGACTAGAGATGTTCGTTAACGAGCCGAAACCGAGCCTAGGTAGGCTTAGCTTGAGCTCGAAGCTGGTCATCTTAGCTTAGGCCAGGCTTGAGCTCGAATATTGACGAGCCTATCTAGAAAAATTGAGCTCGACTCAAGCTCAAGACTCTAAGGGGGTGTTTGGTATAAACATTGTTAATGAAACGGAAAAGATTCAAATAAATAGGGGAAAGGGTAATGATAAATGTTACCCTTACTATATGTTTGGTATCCTAGTGGAATGGAAACAAGTTGAGTAGATTGTGATTGAGTAAGGAAACGTATTTTGTTTCCACTAGTTTGTCAAGGGTAAGAAATAGGGGGATATTGTTACTCTTAGGAAACGGTATTTGTTACTTTGAGCCCAGGCCATACCAAACAACTAGAAATGAAAACACTTAAATGAATCCGTTTCCTACATCTAAAATCATTATACCAAACACCCCCTAAAGGTGACCTTAGCTCGATGCTCATCAAGGTTTGTCAAGCCCAAAATCAACAAGGTTCAAATGGGTGCCCATATCTATTGCTGTAAAGACAATTGAATTTTGCTTTAATATTGGTACCAAAAAAAAAATGCTTTAATAACTCTTCTATTCTAGGCAAAATTGGCCTCAATAGTACCAATTATAGGTTGGGTGCAAAGAATAGCACAATCTTGATTAGGTGCACTCTACATCACAAACTATTAAGTTCAATTCGATGTAAAAATATCAAAAAAAACATCGAAGATCGAAAGATTTTATCGGAAAGCATATTATTATTATTTTAATATATTTAACCAATTTTCACCCTTTTTTTTATTTTCTCTCATGTATCTAATTACTTTACTATACTAAGGACTTAAGGAGTAAGGACAAGCCCCCAATTTTAATATTCACCCATTTTACTCCTTGAAATTTAAGGAAGAAGACCAATCCTAAAATCTTAAGCAATCCTTCGGCACACGACATTCTTTAAATTTGTAGATTTTGAAATTCAATTTCTATCTTTGTGTTGAATACATGTATTTGGTTATTTGTCTTTTTTTTCTTCTTCATAATTTCGTGAAATTAGGATATTAGTTGGTGTTATGATGATTTGTTAAAATTGATGTGTTGTTTGGATGAATTTTTCATTTGTGTTGTTAGACTTTGATTTATTTTGCCAAACGTAATCCATTTGTTGCAATTTATCATGAACGTCATTACATATAATAAGTTAGTAAAAAGTAATTAGGGAACACATGCTAGGTATATTAAAGTAATTAAATAAGTTAGAGATCGAATATTAAAAAATGGTGAAAATTGGTTTAAAATATTAAAATAACAAAATTACACTTTTTTTTTTCTACAGAATCTCCGTCCTATACAATGTCATTTATGACATTTTCTGCACCAAATTTAATAGTTTGTGATGTAGAGTGCACCCGATTAATGTTGTGCTATTCTCTGCACCTAACCTATAGTTGGTGCTATTGTGGCCAATTTTGTCTATATTCTATCCCTGGATGTTATCTTTTGATGTGGGAATTTTTTATTTTTGACCAGCCAATACTTTAATATCTTTGTTTATTCTTCTTCTACATGAACAACAACAAATACTCTGAATGAAATCTCCAACACTCGGCAAGAACGTAATTAGAGTTTTGAAAATTAATTTTAGAACCTAAGAAGTCCACAAATATAAAATAAAGTTTATGTTAATAATCAATTCATTACCAAATATTTAATACTATACAAAATTCAAGCTTGTACACGAGCTTTCGAACCAAGCCTATGATAGCTTAAGCTTGGCTTATTAAGATTTTGAGCTACACCCGAGTTATACTGAGATTTTATCAGGCCAAATCTCAAGTAAATCACGAGCAAGCTCGGTCCGTTAACCCCCTAAATTGGACTAATGGCCTAGAATAGAATAACCCATTCACATCAAAGAGACAACTTCAAGGGTAAAATAATGCTCCGTAGTAGATGCACATGACCACTGAGGCACTGATTATATAAGCATTTTATTTAAGTCTAATCCAACAAAATATGACAATTTTTTTTCCTTGGTCTCTTCATATAAATACTGGGTACAAAATAAAACAAAAGAACAAAAAATAAATAAAATATAATAAAAATAAAATGACAACAACACAAATTTATGACACTAACCAAATGAATAACGATAAGACGGGAAAAAAGAATGAGCAATCAATCTATTTCTACGGTGGTCCGGACAAGTGACTTTGAGAGAAGTAATCCACTTTTCCTCCTTAGCTAGGTTCATGCACCTGTTCTTGTTTGCGCATCGAGCCACACCTCTTTTATCATGACTCACGCTTTAAAGGTAGATAGGCTACCCTATTAGAATTATCCGGATATAATTACCAATTTATTGGATAAGTTATGACATAAAAAATGGATAAAGTTGTAAGGATTCATTTTCCTTTCTATGTTAAAAAAATAGGTTCATAGAAAATGTTAGTACGGAGTAGTATTAAATAAAAACTATGTAAATAAAAGGAAATTTTGTGTAGAAGTACCCTAAATATAGGATCATTTGTGAACAACTACCCATTTTATTTTATTTGTTTAGAACTACCCTCAAGTTTGGAAAAATTTGGGTAGCACTACCCACTAATGTTTTTCATCCAATTAAAATGTTATTTTGGCCCAATTTTTTTACTTTTTTCAATTACATACAATGACCAATTAATGCTAAAATAAGCAAAAACCCCAATTCAATTAAACCACCAAACCTTAGAAATCAAAATCCCCAAATACTATTAAACTCACGAACCCTAAAATGAATTCTAATTAAAACCCTAATTAGGTTAATTAAGGTAAAATAAAACCTTTATACAAATTGGAGAGTTAATTGGGTGGGAAAAGTGAAAAAAGTGAGCTCTGATAACGTCTTAATTGAACTGAAAATATTAATGGGTAGTGCTACCCAAACGTTTTCAAATTTGTGGGTACAAATAAAAAAAAAATAGGTAATTGTTCACAAATGACCCTATCTTTAGAATAGTTCTACACAAAATTTCCTAAATAAAAATATCAACTTTTTATAAATTTTATTAACATTTAATTGTATATATTACGGAATACTAAGTAATAGTCACACAAATGCATTGAAAAATAATGTTAAATTTGACTGTCTAAGTTATTTGTAATGTAGGAAATTTCTTACTTTCTATTAACTATATGTATTGTAAAAAAACAAATATACCTCGTAGGTACGTGTCATCTCAATACAACTCTTAATTAAGTGATATACTCTATATGGATGGAGCAATTTTCAAGAAACACTAAGATACTCACTGTGAACCTTGTACTGGTAACTGATCCAACATAAGGAAAGAAACACTAAAGGAGGAGTAGTGGAGTACTTTCCATACAAATCCAATTTTCATGACCACATATGCTTCAACAACTCAACATACTAACATAAACAAACTAACTACTATTCCACTACTAAATCCAAAACAGATTTCATCATCATTAAGAAAAAGAAATAAATTATAAAAAAAATTAAAAGATAATAAAGGAAATACAATCCCATAGATAATAAAACCAAAAAAACCATGGGCACCAAATGCCTACAGATTCCCATCATAATAAAGTTGCAATTCATTATAGTCCACAAATTTTATAACCAATCAACTTTTAATCATTTTGCAATAATTGTCCACTTCAACTCACTTTTTTAACATTTCAACAATAATATTCCCAAAAAATATTCCTCTTTTTAATTTATTTTTTCCAAACCACCCCAATTGCCTATATATACTTCCTATTCACATTTGTTCATCTTACAACTAAAACTTCTAAACTCTCTCATTCTTCACTCTTACCCTTCACAAACCCACAACAATTATATTACTCGCTCTGTCTCAAAATAATTTTCGTACAATGGCGGACTTCTTTGAATTTGAAGAGTCGGAGATTGTATTCTCCGACGATTCTTCCTCCAATCAATTCAGAAATAATAACAATGATCGCCAATCCAACTCGAGATCGATCCGTGTTAGAACAAACACGATCTCGAGTTGGAGGAAGGATGAACAATCCTCTGTTCCGGTTAATATTCCGGGGAGTCCTAACTCCTCTTCATCATCTTTTTCTCCTTCTTCTTCCCCTCGATATGGCGAGACGGTAGATTTTGGTGGGTATTTTTTTGAAGATGACAATGAAATGGTTCCTCCTCATGTGATTGTTGATCGAAGAAGATCAAGTGGTTTTGATAGTTATGAGAAGAATGTTAGAGTGAAGAATATGATTCATGTTCGTAATTCTATTCTTAAATTGACTGGTTTTCTTGAATCTTAACATTTTTTTTTTCAAATCATAATTATTTTGGGCAGTTATTTGGGAAAAATAAAAATTATAATCTAGAATTTTATAGTATATAGGATATTGTAAATATTTCATGGGTTTCCCTTTTTGGGTATTTTGTTCCCATGTACAAGAGTTGATGTATTGTAGTTTGTGAGAATATATATTTGTTCTCAGATTTTGTAATTTAAGTTGCAATTATATTTTTGCAATTTATAAAGTTTACTAATTAAAGGCTTCTTTTTGTGTGAATTTGGTGAAATCTTGCTTTATAAAATTAGCTTTTCTTTTCTGCTAATGTCATAAGATAAGATAATTGCATAATATCACTCATTTTTTGTTCATGTGTTAAGGCAAAGTCTGTTTCTTAGAGTTGTTTGGACTCTTTGGAGTATACACTTTCAATTTTTTTTTTTTATTTTTTTATTTTTATTAAGAAATATTTACTACAATACGAATTGGTTTTACAATTATTACTCTTTAAAACTAGTTATAATTTACATTTTTTTTTTTTTTTTTTTTTGTGATTGACAAAATATAATTAAGAAATATTTACTACTATACGAATTGGTTTTACAATTACTACTCTTACAAACTAGTTATAATATGCAAAAAATTTGTAATTTCATGCCAAAATTCAATTTAATTTGTTGCTAGCACTTCTTATTGCACTTAAGGTTAAAGTCTTGATAAAAGGTTTTTCAAACTTTTGTGTCACTTCTTTGAAAAAAATTGCACCTAAACAAATATGAGTAGGTGTTAACACCTGAACCAATTACGCTTTCTATCAATATGAGTAGGTCTTGATAAATGGTTTTTTAAAACTTTTGTGTCATTTTTATTCAATCATTGAGAGATGGAATCAAACGGTGATTCTCTATAAGTAATATAAGGGTGGTTAAATAAAAGTAATAGTGTAAGAGTACAACAATAATAAATCAAAAAATACAAAAAAAAGTACATGAAAGCGCTAGGATTGTTAAAAGGAAATACATATGTGAATAGTGTAAGAGTCCATCCAACAATAACAAATCAAAAAATACAAAAAAGTACATGAAAGCGCTAAGATGGTTAAAAGGAAATACAATATGTAAATAGTGTAAGAGTACAACAATGATAAATCAAAAAATACAAAAAAAAAAAAAAGTACATGAAAGCGTCATATATGACTTATAATAATCTACATAAGAAAATAGTTGTTTATGATAGGTTATCAAACGGCCGTAAAGGTCTTAATTCTTGTAATCCTGTATCTACTTCACTAGTTAAACATTTTTTATTTGCATGCTCTGACTTAAGGGGAATGTATATTTAGCTTATTAAAGCGCAAGCTTAGCTTATGGGTTGTAGATTAAGCCCAAGATTCGTTGAGTGTTGTACATAAACTAAACTGTACAACAATACAAATTAAGGAAAATCAATTATTGACATAGGATTTGGAGGGGTAGAAATGTACCAGTAACTATTTTACATTGTCTCTACATTTTTAATCAAATTATGATATGATTTTTGTATCACTTTTAACAACATGCTTGAATTGAGGGTGATGATATGATACATTGATAATAAATTAAAGGAAGGAGGGGAAACTATTAGCCTCATTTTGGGGTAATTGTTATTCTAGTGTGGAGTGTGGACCATGGAGGTGGGTAACTACTACTCAATTTTACTAATTATTTTGACTATTAATTTGCCAATATATGTAGGCGTGAAATAACTGTGAATGTGCCACATTTGATTTTATTGAGTCAAAAGTTTTACATTATGACTTTTGCAAGGTCAATTGAAATAAATAAATTTGAGTGAACAAACAGAGCCAATGCTAATACCGTAGAATTAAGTATTGTAATTAAGTACATTTGATTTAAAAGTTAAACCCAATAAAACGGATTACATTATCAATGGGCTACGACTATCAAGTCCAAATCAAAAGCAAGTAGAAGAGAAATCAAATTGCAACTCTACAATGTGTAAACACTCTTGTTACCACCAAAAAAAAAAAAAAAAAAAAAAAAAAAAAAAAAAAAAAAAGGAACTCTCATCCTTAAAACAATAAAAATACTTGTAATTAAGAAGGTTTAAACAATCTCAACCAGTTCATTAACGCGTCATTATATTTAATCAAACCAATCATGAGCCAAATCAAGTACAAGGGGGATCCAAGTCAATTGAGAAAATCAATAACTTAGTTTGTGTTCAATCAAATTAGTTCGAATTGAAATAAATATTAGAGATTGTAAACCAATATTTGTACATTTCAATAATACTTTAATTTGATACTTATCATATATATTTGACTCTATTATTTGCAGATTTAAAATATGTGTTTACCATCATAGGCTGAATGACCTTAGAATCCACTTAAAGATATTCATGCATGACTAGTTCATGTTATTTAATAAACGTATATAATAATAGTAAAATTACTTTTTCCATATATTGAACAATTTATTCCTTTTCATATATTCAATGATGAAATAATCTCCAAATCACCAAATATATATATTTTTCTTATAGATATACAAATTAAAGTAAATTACTACCAAAACTTTCGTTTTATTTATAATGATTATCAAGATTTTGTGATAGGCTTACTAGTTACTACTAAGTCATCGGCTAGCCGGTAGGTCTGTTAAAGAAAGTCAATGATAATATACGCAATTGCAAGTCAAAGAGTAGAGTTTCAAAATTAAAAACTAATTTAGTTGATTTGATACGATTCATTTGAGACTAAAATATGACGTCTAATTACAACAAAATAATCTAAATTAAAGTCATTAAGCTGACAAGTATGCTCATGAAACTGACAGTTGATTTAACTAACTTTCAATGATCAGGTGATCACAACTAATTGATAACTCAATTTAGTAAATTTGACATTCTTTATGTTGCGCCACCTGTTCAAATAGATAAGAACAAAAGTTTAGTTTAAATTAATCTACCCCATATTTTTTATACATCAATTTTGATACCATAACATTATTATGATAAATTGATTTTGGTATGTGCTAGGTATTGGTGGATTTGGAGTTGCAAGATTGGTGCTTAACAATAGCTGTTTATGACATAAAGGTGATTTATTGATTGTTGTTAGGGTGTGTTCGGCAACGGTTTTTGTGGAGTGGTGAATGGTGATATGTTTCGAGCAGTGTTTAATTTGTAAAACGCCGCTAGATTAACCTTTACATTACTTTTTTTGAAGAAGTACATGTAGCTAATTTATTTTGTCGAAAATGTCCCTTAATGTATGCATTCTAATCTATTAGTTTGTTGCTAGAAGAAACTGTTTTATATATCCATTATAAATCCATTAACTCAGGTAGAATTTTCTTTTAGTTGAAATGTTAATTGAACTAGCTACCTAAACATGTTAACATCATGCATGTATAGCAAATGATGAATAAAGGAAGTATTTCGTATACAATAATTAAATGATGATATAAAACTATGACTAATTTGATCTCATAGATTATAAACCTTGCAAATAGTGACAACACAACTAATTTGTCTAATTGTCATCATAAAAATAATAATTTAAATAGAAAAAAGAAAAAAAGACAAGACAACTATTATGGAGGTCAACTATTTGAATTGGACATGTTAGAAAGCAACGAAATGGCATTAATTTACAGGCAAGGCCACGTGTGTGACTTAAATTAGCAGGAGACTACAAGTTAAGTTTTAGAAGCTTGTTGGGTTTTCTAGAGATTAGACGAAGTATACATTATGTTCAGCTTATTCTTGTATCACTTGCTACGTGTATCAAAGGAAAGCCACTTACCTAAACACATTAACCACATATTATTAATATCAATTGACACATTATTACTACATCCTTTCTCTCTTTTTTTTTTTTTTTCTCTTTTTTTCTTTTTTTTTACTTCTCATACTTGCTAATGTAAAATTTTGACAACTTATTATATTATAAAAAGTTGATACTTGAAATTATACATAAATACAATTCTAATAAATTACGATTTTTCTTATATATATTTTCATTTTATGGTACAAACTCAATATAATTTTATCCTAACATCAGGTTTATTAGTGAAAGATGTGGTAGTCAATCAAAGTCATTCACCTTCTTTCTTTTCAGGTCGAGAAAACTAATCTTAATTCACATGTTAAAATTGCACGTATGAGGGTGCATTTTTAAATTTTGACAGTATGATAGATCATCCAGGTAAAGTTTTGTTTTTTTTTTTTTTTGACAACATTATCCGGGTTAAGGGCCTGTTCACATTTACTTATTTTTAGTTCAGTTTGGTTCAACTTCAATCAGTTTAGTTCCAATCAGTTCACTTTAGTTCAGCTCAGTTTATTAAATGTGAACAGGCCCTAAGTTAGATTTGAGGATAACTAGGTAAGCTTGTAAAGAGGGTGATTCAAAGGATTAGTACCTATCCAATAGGCAATAGTTAAAAGATTTGATACGGCAAGTACTAATAAGCTTAGCAGTCTTAATAAGAAATTGTGATTTGTAATTACGTGGTACAAGTTTAAACTCTCGTGAAGATTTTCGATGATTAAAAAAGAGACTTAAAATTTTGAGAAAATGATGGTCAAAGGCCACGTTTAACCAAACTACCATCTACTTGGCCGTGTGCGGTGTGCTCAACGGAATACTTTAAAGCTTAGAAGTTCAAATGCAATGATCATATCTAATTGGATGTTCAAATGGTAGAGAAAAATTCAACCAAATTGGATGATCATAGCTAATAAATTATTCCATTCATTTTAAATTAGATTTTTTTGGGTTCAGTTGAACCAAAAGAATAATACAATTTACATGAAGATAACGAAATTTAAACATGTAATCTATTGTATTTGTATACACACCCTCGATTTTGACTTAGCTCTCTGTTTGTTTTGATACACCTCAATTGCTAAATGATCTAAGTTAACATACTGACTTTTTGATGAGTATTGACTGTTAAGAGTCTAGACTTATTTTCATTAATATTAATATTAATGTTATGTTATTTTATCTTGTTAGTAGTTTTTTAGCTCATAAAATATAAGTTGTGAGATTGATTCATATGAATCGATCAATCTGCAACCTAGCTAATTACATACTCACATGTTCAACATTATACTAGAATAATGAGTGTGCATATAATTAATATGAAGTATGTATTATTAACTATTTCTTGAAAAATTCTTTAATTGTTGTATCCAAGCTAAGGATGATTTATACGGAGTACACCTCTAGTAAAACTTAATAAGCATTATTAGTGGAGTAGAATTAAACACTATTTTTCCTTATATTCAATTGTTGAGAGTTCAAAGAAGTAAGTATAACATTTGATGTAGAATCAGGGGTCCTCTTTGGTCGGTCGTGGTTGCGTTGTTTAAGTGGTTCTCCATCGAGTGTTTTGCGGCTTGCTTCTATTAATCAATAACCAAAGGCTAGCTTTAATGCCGCCGTCGAAAGGGATTTCGTGAATTAATTCCCGGTGATAAAGGTGAAGTTAAGGTTAGGGTTTCCTCGCGTATCCAAGGTTCGGTTCAATGAGGGGTTCTTGTGTTGCCGTGGACGGTTGTTTGTGGTGTTGGGTGGGGTTGCTATCATTGAGGTTCAAGGTTTCCTCGGTCTTCTCCTCTGTTCTTTCGCCAAGTTGTTTATTTGTTTCTTTTAGTTGTTATTAGCTTTGTTTTAGTTTAATTATGATGATTTTGTTTAATTTAGATGTATGTTTTGTTGCTTGGGTTGTTATGGCTTAATAAATCTCTTTCTCTGTTTAGTCTTGAGTTAGAGTTTCATAAAGTAGTTCAAGTTATGGAAGTTATCGAAGTGTGGTCATGGTCTTTGTAGCCTTGTTGGTGGGTTTTGAGGGTTGTGAGTTTAAGCAACCCCTTTTACATTAGGGGGGTGGTCCTACTAGTAGCCTTGTCGAGGTGTGAATGTGTTCCCCTGGTAGTTGAATTAGTTCTTGGGGGACGGGAGAAGCTAAGTTATTTGTGCAATTGGATAGTTTTTCCTGTATATGGAGTTTGCAGGAGGAGGGTGGTTTAGAGGGAGGAGTTTGATTTGCAGGTCTTGTTGCTCATTTGTGGGATGATATGGGCATTCATTCAATTGCTATCATCCCTTGGTTAGTTTGGGTGAAAACGAGGTCAGTCATCAATATCTTGAAGGAGGCTACCCATCTTTAATGTTTGGGTTAAGCAAAGTCCTCCATTTTCTTGCATTCTCCGTTGGCGGAATTGCAAGAGGAGAAAATGCATTTGGATTCACGGTTCATAGAGTCATTAAGGTATATGACTCTACAGGTTTTGTTCCCAGGCTCCTAGGATGCAATTATGTTTTTCGTTCTGTAGGAGATTATAGGTACTAAATGCGGAAATAACATGAATCATATTCACGTAGCACCAAACCAAGGATCTCATGCATAACACATAAAGAAGTAAGAATTATACCTTTGAAGCGTGATTACACAGTGATCGAGCAAGAACAATGGGGAGATAAAGAACCTCAAACGTGATTCCTCTACTTGGTCCACGGGCACAGATTAAGACCTCCACTAATGCTAGTTAGTAGCGAAAGAACCCTTCTATCGACCTTCTACGGAGATGAACGAACGATCAACTAGCCAAGAACCACCGCGCAACACCACGTGGGCCACTAGGGGTGGCCGGCCGTGGGTGAGAGGGGAGAGTGAAGGGCGTGCGTGTGAGAGAGAGAGGGTGAGGGCTTATGGATGTTGGTTGCTTAGATTCACAATTCACTGTATGTTAATTGTGACTTAATTAATCAACCCTAGGCATGACTATTATTTATAGATCATATCTCTAAATAATAGTCCAAGTCCAAATCCAAGCCCAATTCCTAATCCCACTCAAACTACACTTAGCCCAATCATACTTATGACTAATTAATTGCTCATGAGGCCCATTAATGGGCCTCTAACTTGCTTAACCCATTACCCTTGTGTGTGACCAATATAGGATCCACTCTAAAGGGATTTCGGCTATTTGACTAGCCCAAAGATCATCTCTCATAGTCTAGCAACAGAGGATGACGCCCCAATAGAATGAACTTATTATCTCCATAATAGTGATCCTTGATATATCTAGTAATTGCACTTATCGAAGACACAATTCCTTCAATCTCCCACTTGTCTGAGACAAGTACGCAATATTCAAATTCCTTAAGTCATTTTGTGTTGATTTGATAATATGACTGCATCTTATGTAATCAATATTAATCTACAAATCATTTCTTGAAATCTGAGTTAGAATTACAAAACAAATGGTTACCATGTAACACATTTGAGCACGGCCATGCATTTTCTGAATTCTCCCTCTTCAAGAGGCCAAAATAAAACACATTCCTAATTTAATAGGAAGACTCTATCCAATATTGTGGCAACCAAAGCTCCCACTCAACTTCTGAAATAACCAGGAAACACCCTTTATAATCTCCAGTTACGGGCAGACGTTTGAATGTACCACAGTTATATCATCCATTGAATGAGATCAATGTTCCACTCATGTCAAAGGAATCCACTAATATATCCGGAAGCTCTATACTTGAACTTCAAAGTAGGTCTATAGTTCGATCATGCATCATTCATGCATATCCATGTGATCCACTTTAATGATTCCGAACTAGGAACTTAAATAATGTATGAATTTTGTTCACCTGTGGGGTTTCATTCAAAAGGTCATCAACCTAGTGAGCCCATCAATTCATAATTATTTTGGACATTTTATTTAATATTTAAACAACAATTAAATAAGTGAAATGATAATTTCTGATTAAACATAATTCTGCAAATGAATGTATTACATATGTAATTTATTTTCTCAAAACAAATAACAACTTCTAATTACACCATTCGCTTCAATCCAGTTGCACTATTATTCTTCTCATGCTTAGGCATTGGAAGGGGTTTAGTAAGCGGATCAGCGATGTTCTCATCCGTGTGAATTTTGCTCATCTTGACATCTCCTCTGTCAACGATCACTCGAATGAGATGAAACTTCCTCTCTACATGTTTGGATTTGAAGTGTGACCTAGCTTCTTTCGATTGAGCAATAGCTCCATTATTGTCACAGTATATCTCGATTCCCTTTTGAGCACTTGGTACGATATCCAGCTCAGTCAGGAACTTCTTTATCCAAACAGCTTCCTTAGCTGCTTCAACAGCAGCCAAATACTCTGATTCTGTCGTAGAGTCTGCGACAGTGCTTTGCTTCGAACTCTTCCAGCTCACTGCTCCTCCATTCAGACAGAAAATGTATCCAGATTGAGATCTGAAGTCATCCCTGTCTGTTTGGAAACTCGCATCCGTATAACCTTTGACAACCAACTCATCTTCGCCACCATACACTAGAAACATTCCTTTCGTCCTTCTCAAGTACTTAAGGATGTTCTTGGCAGCTATCCAGTGTGCTTCACCTGGATTTGCTTGAAACCTGTCGCACATGCTTAGAGCATATGCAACATCCGGCCTTGTACAAATCATGGCATACATAATCGATCCTATTGCAGAAGCATAAGGAATGATAGCCATACGTCTCATCTCATCTGGCATAACCGGGCATTGAGATTTACTGAGCGTAATGCCATGGGACATGGGGAGAAAACCTCTCTTGGAGTTTTTCATCTCAAACCTGTCAAGAACCTTATCAATATAAGTCTCTTGACTTAGTCTAATCATCCTTCGAGACCTGTCTCTATGGATCTTGATTCCCAAAATGTACTCGGCTTCACCTAAGTCTTTCATGGAAAAACAACTCTTCAACCATTGCTTGACTGACTCAAGCATTGGTATGTCGTTTCCCATGAGAAGTATGTCATCCACATACAAGACTAAGAAAACTACGCTGCTCCCACTAGACTTCTTGTATACACAAGGTTCCTCTTCGCTTTTGACAAAATCAAACCTTTTGATCGCTTCATCAAAACGAAGATTCCAACTCCTGGATGCCTGCTTCAATCCATAAATGGATTTCTCAAGCTTGCATACCTTTCTAGGATTTTCTGGATCTTCAAAACCCTCAGGTTGTGTCATGTACACTTCCTCCGTCAAGAACCCATTCAAGAAGGCGGTTTTGACATCCATCTGCCAAATTTCGTAATCGAAAAATGCGGCAATCGCTAGAAGAATCCGAATGGACTTAAGCATTGCTACTGGGGAAAAGGTTTCATCATAGTCAATACCATGAATCTGTCTGTACCCTTTTGCAACCAGTCTTGCTTTATGGATGTAGGCATTTCCATCATTGTCTGTTTTAATCTTGTAGACCCATTTGCAACCAATGGGTTTTACCCCATTAGGCAAGTCTACTAGGGTCCACACTTTATTTTCAGACATCGACTCCATTTCGGATTTCATGGCCTCAAGCCATTTATCTGAGTTGGGGCTCACCAAAGCTTGCTTGTAGGTTGTGGGTTCCTCATTCTCCAATAAGAAGACTTCAGAATCCTCAGTTAACAGAACCTCGACAAACTGTTTGTTTCTGATTCTGATAGACCTACGTGGGGTAGGAGCAACAGTAGAAATTTTCTCTCCAACTCCTTGAAGATTTTTGCGTGAATTAGATTCAAGTGGGACGATAGGAGTCTCGCTGGTGGAATTAGCTTGCTCCGATGCATGATTAATCGTCTCATGCGCCCTCGCCTCTGACGTGGTGTTATCCGCATCCATTTGTTGCTCGTCTCGAATTTCTTCGAGAACCACTTTACTCCCACTTGGCTTTCTAGATAGAAATTCCTTTTCTAGAAAGACACCATCGCGAGCAACGAACACTTTGTTATCTTCGCGATTGTAGAAGTAATACCCCTTTGTTTCTTTAGGATAACCCACAAAGAAACACTTGTCTGATTTTGGGTGTAATTTGTCGCTTTGTAAACGTTTTACATAGACCTCACATCCCCAAATCTTGAGATAAGACAATTTTGGAACTCTTCCAGTCCATAACTCATATGGTGTCTTCTCAACTGCTTTGGACGGGCTTCTGTTTAGTATATTCGCAGCTGCTTCTAATGCATATCCCCAAAATGATATGTGAAGATCAGTAAAGCTCATCATGGACCGAACCATATCTAGTAAGGTCCTATTTCTCCTTTCTGACACACCATTTAACTAAGGTGTCCCTGGAGGAGTTAATTGTGAAAGTATTCCACAATTAATCAGATGTTCATCAAATTATTGGGTCAAATATTCGCCACCACGATCAGATCGCAATGCCTTAATTGTTTTCCCAAGTTGGTTTTGTACTTCATTCTGGAATTCTTTGAACTTTTCAAAGGCTTCCGACTTGTTCTTCATTAAGTAAATGTAACCATATCTACTTAAATCATCAGTATAAGTAATGAAGTAGCTAAACCCACCCCTAGCTTTTGAACTCATTGGTCCACATACATCTGTATGTATGAGTCCTAAAAGGTCACTAGCTCTTTCACCTACACCCGTAAAGGGTGGCTTAGTCATTTTTCCAAGCAAGCATGACTCACAATTTTCAAATGATTCATAATCAAAAGAAGAAAGGAGTCCATCCTTATGTAATTTCTGGATGCGCTTTTGGTTAATATGTCCAAGCCTACAATGCCATAGGTAAGTTGGGTTTGAATCATCTGTTTTCTGCTTTTTATGATCTATGTTGTAGACATGAGTTGCATATTCTAAGACATACAAGCCATTGATTAACTTAGCATTAGCATATAACATACTTTCTTTCGAAATAAAACAACGTTTGTCTCTTATTTCAAATGAAAAACTTTCAGTATCTAAAACTGGAACTGAAATAATGTTTTTAGTAATGCTAGGTACGAAATAACAGTTATTAAGTACTAAAATAAGTCCAAAAGGAAGTTTCAAATGATAACTCCCAATAGCAAGTGCAGCAACTTTTACTCCATTTCCTACTCGAAGTGTTACTTCCCCTGGATCTAGCTTCCTACTTCCTTTCAAGCCCTGCACGTCATTAACGATGTGAGCACCACAACCGGTATCGAATACCCAAGTGGAAGATGAAGTAAGATTAATCTCTACAACAAAAACATCAAGTAACTCCTTACCTTCTATTTTCACTGGTGTGTAATGGGGACACCCTGGTGTATGGACTTGCCATCCACCACAAAAGAAGCACTGGCAATCTCTCCTTATCAGGTACTCCTCAGCATGGTTAAGTAAGATGTTGATCAAATTTGCTGATGATCCCTTATCATTATGAGAGAGTCTTACAATGTCAAAACCAGCATGGAGCGAGAACAAGATAATATCACGCGCAGAATCATCATCGATCGGTTTCCCAAGGATATCCATTTGATTGATCATATCAACCAATTCATGGACATGGTTCCTCACTGACTGACCAGGTAAGAGTTTCTTTGCCATTATCTTACCATGAATCTTGTAAGTCTCATACCTTAAACTGTCAGCCCAGGAATAGTAAATCTGAGGGATCGAGTTAACGATCTCTCTTACATTTGGATCGTTGACACCTCCACTACCCAATGCCCCCATGCCACCTCTACAGATAGCACGAAGACATTGATACAAGTTGGTCACCTCATGCCGTCTGAACCTATTATACCAACAGTTTGGAATAGATTCCAGTATTAGGTACTTGACCCTTTGTGCATCCAAAACTAATTTCGCATGCATTTCAGGATCCTGACCAAGAGCACACTTGTTCTCAATGGGTACATACAAACAAGCTTCAAGCTTGTGGCTTGTGAGAACATTTCTCAATTCGCCCTCCCATTGCCTGTAGTTTATGAGATTTAGCCTTAAATTGAGTTTCATTGGTAAATCTGTGTTTTCATATAAGTTATTCATCTACAAACAAAAACAAAACGAGGCAAAATTCAATAATTATGTTTAACAAATTTAAAGTACCATAAGTAATTTTAGAATTTATTGGTAGCTTTAAAGCACTTATTCAATATTAAATGATCCCTATTGAATAAAATGATTCCAAGATCCTTTATTTGTGCAATAATTAACCGGACTTTGGCCCTGCCATCAACCATTACATTTTCAAGGTGAGTAAACTCTTTACTGATTACAACTCTTGTAATTCTTGGTTGAATAATTAATCATCACATATTTAATTATTACCCTAAGCTTCAAGGTTCTAAACTTTGTCTTTAGGTAACCCTGTTGAGTATAACCAATTAAAAGTGTAGAATTTGTCCTACCCCCACTCCCCAATGAAAATTATGATGCCCAGCTTTGGCATGACCCATCATAAATGTCAAAGGTTTCATCGGGTTTTTAATTGGAAAAGCTGCCTCAATATTACTGGGATCTAGATTTATTATGTTGTGATTATATAGTGAACTCTAGCGCATCATCAAGCAACATAAATAAACCTAAACATGCATAATCTACTAGTGCAATAAAACATGACATAGTATGGCCCCTTAATCCTAAGAAAAACTAATAAAGCAAAATGCTCCCACTTGAACCTTCATGGATCTCATCCATCTTGCTCTATTGGGCCTTCACTTCATAGCTTTTTGGATCAACTGCAACCTGTAATTTTATTCTATTCTATCTACTACTTAAATAAAATAAAATAAATTACAAAAATACTTAACGGTACGCAGACCGTATTTAGATTACAAAAATACATCACGATGCGCAGATCGTATTTAGAATCTATGGGCCATACTAGTCTATATATAGCAATAAACAATATCATATATTATAAAGTGCCATATAATAAATCACTCATCATGCTTTCCTAAACTTCAACATCGAATGTTCACAATAAAGGAAACATGACTATAAATATCTCATATTTTAATTAATTACTGTAATTAGATAATATCATATATTATTCATGACCAACCATAAAATATCATATATTTTAATTTAGGTATGAGATAGAATCAAATCTTATTTGAATTATGGAAGATAAATCATATTTATTTTCCATGATTATCCTAACTAATTTAGGAAATTCTATCCTAATTACTAACCAATCACATATTTTAAATAAATTATTATTATCCATAAATAATCATGGGATAATCACATTATTTAATCAATTATTATCCAAATAGAATCTTTTGCTCCATAATTATCCAAACTTAACAAAAATAACAACTTTAATTTTGTTAATTATCCTTTCAAAATTAAAACTTATCCTTTTTTAAAATTTGAAATCTGATTTTATCAAAATAAAATAAATTTTTTTTTTTTGGAAAACCGCGTCAGCCACCGTGGTGTGGCCAGCCGAAGCCAGCCACGGTGGCCGCACACCTTGCGGTGTGCGCTGCCCCTGCAGTGACGCAGGAACAGCAGCAGCAGCACACGCAACGGGGTGGTGCACTGCTGCGCTGCCCCTTTGCTGCCTGATCCCAGCCCCGCCCCTCCCTCCTGGACCAGCAGCAGCAGCACCGCCGTGGCAGCGCCACCCAGCCGCGGTGGTTGCTGCTGTAATTTCACCCTTTTTTATTTTAATTAATTAAAACAAAACAGATTTTTGTAAAATTAAATTAAACTTTATGTGGTCCAATTAATTCCAAAACTAAATCATATTCAATTTTGAAATTAGGGTTCTTGATGAAATTAATCCCCAATTTAATTTAACACTTAAATTAAATAATTTGATCATGAAAAATTCATAATTTTAACATGTAATCAAATAGATTAAATTCCTTAAACATATTACCATCGAAATAAATCAAAAATTAAACACAAAATTTCACAAATTAGGGTTAAGATTCGAAATTTTCGAAAATTAGGGTTTAGGGGTTCGAATTTTTCGATTAATTTGGGGCAAATTTCGGATCAAATTATGGCTAATATGGAGCAATTAAACACCTTTAATGATTCTATATTGTTAAATCACATTTAAAATAACAATTGACCCATAATTAAATTATTCTCCCTCCTAATTGAATTAAAATTGTGGATTATCAAAGAATTATTACTCAATATATGTAAATGCAAGAGGCTAACTGATATCACTGTAGGAGATTATAGGTACTAAATGCGGAAATAACATGAATCATATTCACATAGCACCAAACCAAGGATCTCATGCATAACACATAAAGAAGTAAGAATTATACCTTTGAAGCGTGATTCCACGGTGATCGAGCAAGAACAATGGGGAGATAAAGAACCTCAAACGTGATTCCTCTACTTGGTCCACGGGCACAGATTAAGACCTCCACTAATGCTAGTTAGTAGCGAAAGAACCCTTCTATCGACCTTCTACGGAGATGAACGAACGATCAACTAGCCAAGAACCACCGCGCAATACCACGTGGGCCACTAGGGGTGGTCGGCCGTGGGTGAGAGGGGAGAGTGAGGGGCGTGCGTGTGAGAGAGAGAGGGTGAGGGCTTATGGATGTTGGTTGCTTAGATTCACAATTCACTGTATGTTAATTGTGACTTAATTAATCAACCCTAGGCATGACTATTATTTATAGATCATATCTCTAAATAATAGTCCAAGTCCAAATCCAAGCCCAATTCCTAATCCCACTCAAACTACACTTAGCCCAATCATACTTATGACTAATTAATTGCTCATGAGGCCCATTAATGGGCCTCTAACTTGCTTAACACATTACCCTTGTGTGTGACCAATATAGGATCCATTCTATAGGGCTTTGGGCTATTTGACTAGCCCAAAGATAATCTCTCATAGTCTAGCAACAGAGGATGACGCCCCAATAGAATGAACTTATTATCTCCATAATAGTGATCCTTGATATATCTAGTAATTGCACTTATTGAAGACACAATTCCTTCACGTTCCCTAGGAGTGGAATGGTGTCACGGGTCCGTTTCTCAGCAATAGGGTGCATACTTTGGGTTTGTCCGTCTCCCATCATTTTCCATTGAGAGTTTCCTTCGCTTTCAGTGCCAGCTCGGGTTCTCTTCAATGTTAGTGATCTGCGCTTTTGGTTCATCTCGACTACTTCGATTCATTTGGCTTCCCTTGGCCCACTTTTTGGATGTGGTTCGGTTCTTATGGTGATCCGGGCTCTACAGCTATTTGTTTGTTGCACGACCATTTCAATGTTTGGTTCTCTTTGATCTTCCTGTAATGGTACTTAGTGTGTGTAGATTGTTAGGTGTTCTTGTTTTAGTTAGTATTAGGTTGTAATTCTATTTTTCTATAATAGTATCTTTTGTCAAAAAAAAAAAATGTATAACATTTGATTAAATTACTGCAAAACAAGGTTCAATGAAATAATGAGAATGAGGAAGCAACAAAAACACAAGGATTATTATGGTTTGATCAAGTAGACCTACACTACAAGTGGGACATGATTGATATATAAACGTAATGATATTGCTAAACATGGGTCTGGGTCGCACCCACAATTATGACAGAGAGTTCACTTCATAAAGACCAAATGAGATTCTATTCAAAAATCAAATGACAATAGGAGAAGTAGTCCTTTAGCCTTATAAAGTGTTTAATTATATGCTTTTTACTGGATGTGGGTCACTTACATGTGTTGTTTGGAAAGTTAATACTTCAATACTTCCCCCCACATGTAAGGTCCCTTAAATTTTGTCTCATGTGATGTTTTATGGGATAGAGCGCATTAGATTTCACTTCATAAGACCAAAAGAGATTCCATCTCAAAAACATATGTCAATATGAGGAGTAGTCTCTAGCCTTATAAAGTGTTTAAGTCTATGTTCTTTTTTCAATATGAGACAATTACATGTGCTGTTTGAAAAGTTTCTACTCTAACAGATACCATTTCTCTTGTATCTTGTCCATTTCCAAATTCCCAATTGCTTACTTCCTATAAACGAGATTCCAAGTCAAGGGATAAAAAAAGGATAATACTTATTTCCAAAAATGTAAAATGGAATCATATCATTCCAAAAGAAATTGTTTAAGCAACTGTAGAGCTAGCTTACAAGTAGATAATGAAGCCGTGGTGCTAAAGAAAAAGGTGGTTGTGAAGGTTTATAATCCAACAATGCCGTAGACAAATTCAATCGAATAAAATATCTATAAAAATAAGAATAATAAAATAATGAAGTAATAATCAATAATAAAAAGTACTTAATACGCTTTCAAATATTCCCTACATTTTCATTCAACATCCAAATATCTATATATACATAACCTATAGTTTGTGTTCTTCTCATCTAATTTTCTTTCTCATGAAAAACAAAAAATCTTTTAAAATTTAATCCTCACTTTCATTACTTTTGTTTAGACAAATAAGCAAGAAAAACCTCCATTTTCTTTTCTACAACACAAAGGTGTGCATTTTACAACAAAACCCAAAAACTCAAAAAAATTAAAAATGGACTTCTTTGATGAATTTGAAGAATCAGAGGTGATGTTCTCAGACTACTCATCATCGGATGAAAGTGTCGAAACAAGCGACGAGACCGAAAGCGGCGATGATCGAAGGTGGAAGCATTACAATCAATCAAACCATCCAAGGATAATGTTGAAGAGTATAAAGTGTCATAAGAAAAAACCAAGGATAAGCTCTTCTATGCCGGTCAATATACCGGCAATGAGCTCTTTTCCGTTCGGTATCGAACCGTTCGACGAGGAGGAGGACAATGATGATGATGATGATCTAATGAGGAGATTGCCTCCACATTTGATTGTGGAAAGAAGGGACAATGAAGAAATGGCAAGGTCATTTAGTCCTTTAAAAGGGAAAAATTTGTGTGAAGCTAGGAACAACATCCTCAGAATGACTGGATTTCTTGAGAGATGATAGTTTAATTTTGTTTTCTAACAAAAAATGATGATTTTGGATGTGTTAAATTAATTTGATAGGATGAAAAAAAAAAAAAAAAAAATTGTGTGAAGGATGAAAGGAGGACACACAAAAAAAAAAAAAAAAAAAAAAAAAAAAAAAAAAAAAAAAAAAAAGGAATTTTAAAATTAGATTCCTTCTCGGAAGAGTTTTCTTTATTTATTAAAATATACTCCATACTCCGTATATTATTGGGTTGGGAGTTTTAGATAGAGAGAATGAAAGAAATGTTAATTAAATTACATTGAGTTGTAACTTGATGGGTTTTCTTATTTGGGTTTTTGCTCGTAAAGTTACTGAACAAATTGTAAATTTAATACGTTTGTACAATGTATCATATTAATGTAATAATACATACTTCGTATATGTTGTGCCCTTAAGAGAATGGTCCTGAATCCTGATCTACAATATGTTAGTCAGGTAACTATTTTAATTACATCCAAGTCCAAGTGAAGTGAGTAGTACATTGTTTCATGTGAAGTGAAGTGAGTAGTACATTGTTTCATGGAAGTGAGTTCATCAATTGGAACCAATTTGATTTACTACGGTTTTTTTTTTTTTTTCCTCCTTCCTTCTTGCGTGTAAGTGATAGGCGTAGAACAGGGAGTGCAAAGTGCTCCCTAGCACAGGGCCCCGATTATTAGAGGGCCTATTTTTTTTCAATTCTAAATTTTATTTTATTTTAATGCTACAACTCTCAAGAGCTTCCTAATTTGTGATGCACAACATATTCCCTCTATTAATCCAAGCTCTCATATTAATTTCTAACACTTTTCATATTCTTGTATGTTCTAAAAATTCAAATTAGTATTTTCACAATTACATCAATTCAATTCCATGAAATTGTAATGTATATTTTTCCATTCCTTAATTTTCGACATAAAAAAATTAATTTCAGCCAAATTAAAAATAAATGATTCGTATTCCGTAACAACAGCAAAGCATTTAAGCAATTAATTTTGATTTTTCATAATTATTCTTATCAAGTTGCTAAATATCTTCCCAATATATAAGGGTTATCTAATTGTGTATGGCGTAAATAATCGTTTAAAAATTAAAATTTTATATGTTTTCAAATTATTAAGGGCCCATTTTTTCATTTTAGAACAGGGCCTCCAAAATCATTGTAACGGCCCTATGTGTAACATAGTCATTGGCACTATATTTGTCTATATACAATCACTTCTCTATATATCAATAAATAATTTCAAAGCTAATTGAGCAAAAATTAAAATTTTCAGTTATAATAGAATGTATTTCAATTGCCATTCATTTATTCTCATCAATCCATCCTTACCTCCATATCCGGATTTGAACTCCAATGACATTTGATCTTTACAATAACAAAGCAATTCAAGCTAAAGTTCACCATCATTAAAATATAGCTATCTCTGCGTTTGGATTTAATAGTAAGATAATTCTGACTAGCGCTTCATTATACGAAGTATAAAGATACATCCTTTAAAAGGTTAATGAAAAAAATAAGTCCAAAAGAACAAGTTCTAACACTATATGAGGTTGTAAAGTTGTAACACTTCATATAGTGTTAGATTTCACCTACCAAACAACAAAGTCAACATCAAATGCCTTCAGTATTGTTCCTGTTATTTAGCAAGCGCCTGAAATTAAGAAATGAATTCAACTTGCTTCAGATTTTTTTTTTATTGGTTGTTTTATTATTTTATCCAAAGAGATTAAGTATATATTGTAGTCTTTTAGAGACTATGTTAGATTCCGTTATGTGATATTTTTGATAAGGTGATGCGGACCAATTACCCAAGTCAAATTAACATTTTAAATAGCTTGTGCTTTATCTTCTGTTCATCTCCCCTCAATAAAATACAAAATAAATCATAAAAAGGAAAAAAAAAAAAAAATGTCCAAGTTCACTTAAGTGTCAAGGGAAGAAAATTAAGGATGGTTAAAATAATAGTGAAGAGATTAATTATATATAAAGAATAATTAAGGATGGTCAATTTGTTTGAGCAATTAAGCAAATATTTAGATTGATTCTGTTAGGACTTTTATACAACAATTTTATTTCTTTATTGAAGACATTGTTTGGGAAAAAGGGTAGAACTAAGTCATGATACAAAAAAAAAAAAAAAAAAAAAAAAAAAAAAAAAAAAAAAAATAGTATTAATATAATTTTGTTATGAAATATATATTTGTGGATGCCCATTATACCCTTGTATCATTATTCATTCCAGAACTTTCTAAATTTTAGGGTTTATTATTCTCCAAGCAAACCCTATCAGTTATATTGTATCTATATATATCTATACATCCATTTTATGAAATACAAGTGGAACATACTGATTGATTTTCTCTCCATCTCTCATGTTTTCTACATATTTTATAACACGTTATCAGCACCACTCTCTAACCAATCGCAAAATTTACAAGATCAATCTTTGGAGACGTGATTAATTGCTACTGCTTGATAAAGTGTAGAAATAAGATAATCAATTGTCATGCATCGGGGTTAAATATCAATCCTCACCGAGAATAAATATAGGGGTATAACCATGTAAGTCTTTAATTTTGTTGATAACTTGATATGCCAATTTGCTGCCGACAAACCATGACTGATGCATAATCTTTTGTTTTATTGAATTGATTAAATAGCTTGTTGTACATATAATTTCATGATTATTATGCTTGAATATTTCTATTGTATTAATTGATCCTTATTCTCAACATATTGAGATTAATTAATTATATGTGACTAGAGTAGTTAATTTTCATATATTTTGATTTAACCTCTATTAATTAAGGAAATTAGTATACTATTGTTAGTGATTAATGGTTATCATTGATACTCTTTTATAATAAATCATTATATAAACTTTATTAGATTATGGTTGATATTACTGTACAAGAATTTAATGATTCTGTTTTTTTTTTTTATACTTCAAAAACGTAATTGATAACTTTATACATAATAAAGTTAGCCTCTTGTTTATTAGAGATAAGAACTGATAAAGTCAACTATATAATTAATTTGTTATGCAACAATATTATAGAATTATATTGTTAAGATTAAGTAAAAGGCTTCTTTTTATGTGAGGCAATCAGGCAATACTCCTAAATAGTGCTGTCAAATTTCAAACCGAAACCGTTTAACTGCCTGAAACCGACCGACCCAAATGAGAACCGAACCGATTAAAAACCGATTTTTTTGAAACCGAAAACCGACCCGAACCGTATTTTAGTAAACCCGAAACCGAATCAACCCGAATAATGTTAAACCGTACAAGAACCGAACCCGTTAACAAACCGAACCAAATATAAACCGAAATGAAAGAAAACCGAACCGAAAAAGAACCGAACCGTATCTAACCCGAAACCGGTTCCAACCCGAAACCGTTTAAACTGGCAAAAAAACCGCTTACACCGAACCGTTAGCAAACAACTACCCGTTTGCACCGAACCATTTAAAACCCGAACTGTTTGTAAACCGAACTGGTTATAAACCGAACCGTTTATGAATCAAACCGCTTCTAAATGGAACCATTTACAAACTTTTTTATATAATTAAATGGATTTTTTTTTTGACGGGAATATAATTAAATGGATTAAATATTAGAAATCTTAGAATATTTTTTTAAAATAGCAAGGCAAATCATTCATTAAGGATAATCAGTGTTCACAAACAAGAGCAAAACAAGTAGGCTCAGGCCCTGCCTCAAACTATTAGCAACACTACTGCCTCTAGTCAAGTAGTCATGTATATAAATGATTAAATAAGAAGCCTATAATAACCTAATTGTAAACACAATAATACATTAATACACTAACTCTTATAATCTACTTCGCAATAAACTAGTAAGATCAGTATGACTAAACTTGAAACAGAACATAATATGTATTTATAAAATCAATGAGAATTTGTTTATAATATGATGCCTAAATAGTAAATATGAAATGATTCTCGACTTTATATAAAACTTGTGAACGCAAAAGGTTAGCAAGTACTATCAAATTTCAAACCAAAACCATTTAACTGCCCGAATCCAAACAACTCGATAAACAATTTATTTTTTGAAACCGAAAATCGACCCAAACCGTAATTTAGTAAACTTGAAATGGAACCGATATGACTAACGTTAAAGTGGTTAAACGATCGAAGAACCGAACCAGTTATAAACTGAACCGAAAAAGAACCGAACCAGTTAAAATCTGAACCGAAAAAGAACCGAACCAGTTATAAACTGAACCAAAAAAGAACCGAACTGTTTCTAACCCGAAACCGTTTCCAACCCGAAACTGTTTGAACCGGGATAAAAACCGTTTACACCGCACCGTTAACAAACCGCAACCCGTCTGCACCGAACCGTTTACTACCCGGACTGTTTACAACCCTAACCGAATTAAAACCGCTTAAGAATAAACCGAAACCAAATCGAACCGATAACTATTTAGACCGAACCAAAACCGACCCGTGAGACAATTAAACCGATTCCAAACCGACCCGATTGAATACCGAACCGATTTCAAACCGAACCGAAACCGAACTGTCAAACCGTTTTGACAGTGCTACTCCTAAACGTTAGTTCAACCCCAAGCCCAAAAAATAATGACTAGGAAATCAATTCTAATTTGCATCCTTAATATTGACCAATTGTTTATTTTTACGATGACAAACATAAAGCTAATTGCTTAACCAGTCAAAGTGGTTAGACTTCCTATTTTCTTGGTTTGTTGGGTAGCAGCGAGGAATAGATAAATATAGCTTGTATTTATCTCTAATATCTAGCACTGACTTTGTAAATTATCTTTACAATTCGTTATTTTCCTTATACGCAACGAAAAAGATAATTATATTAAAAGGCTAATGCCATAAAAGTAATTACATCAATAATCATTAATTTATACAAAGAAATTTGATTTGGGAAGGCATAATTACAATCGAAATATCGCAGACTATCACCCCATTAATTATTTACATCAACCAAGTACTGCACATTCTGAGAACTAAGATCCCAAAAGTATAATACATCCATAACACTCTTGTAAGCCTTTTTAAGGCCACATACTTATTAATAGAATAATTCGAGTCTTCTCTACTCTTATACTATATATGTTCATCTACAACTTATATTACTTATAATCTTTATTGGTTTGATTGAGGGATGAAATTTGCATGATACCTAATAGTCTAATACTAGTAATATGCGTATCTTTATGATTTATGACTATAAATCCATGATATTTACACATCAATGGATAAGGATAAAGCAAACTCTATGAGAATAACTGATATTAATTTACAACAATCTTGATTACATTCCATTATGTTGTATGGGTGTGAAGTTATATAGCAGCTATGACTAATCTTAGCCTTTCCTTGTATCAATCGGCCTTAGCATGATTTGCATTGGGTTATCATTGTTAATAATGTAATATACAACAATGTAATGTTAGTTTATATATGAAATTTCGTGTAGAAAAGTAATTGAGTACCAAGTTTGTTGTATATATTCTCGATTGACTCACCCATTTAGGATCAACCCATATTTTAAGTTACTCCTACATTATTCTCAATTATTTAGGATCAATGTTGAGATGTAGATTAATGTGCGATAGAATTCGATTGTATATATATGATACTCTATGCCTACATTAAGTTGAATTATATGAATGATGATGAGTAGATTGAATATGAAATACTCATATATATGGAGGACTCGAATTCCTTAAATTTATGAAGGGTAATAATGATAATAATTGAAGAAAAATGAAGGTACTTATTTGACTTAGAACTTTCTAATAGTTTCTAATGTATAAGAATGAATTTATGTACAAAAGATTTTGAATAGTAATCTAGATACCAAACTTTGGGTGAGTATTAATGATTCATAAATTACTAGATTTTTTTTATTCCGAAAAATGAATGAGAAATAATTATATCATCAAGATGATACACAAATGCATGTTTCCGTGACAAATTCAATTCATGCATACGTTATATGAATTGCAAGTTAAACTTGATTGCACAATATCTATTTAAGCAAGAGATAGATGACATTGTGGGAAACTTACTTGTAAAATATATTATTATGCCCGTACATACAAGAAATTAATAAAATTGGACAAGAGTTACGAGTAAGAGTTTATAAGAATAATTTTATTATGTTTGATACATGCATTGTTAAAAGAAATTATGGCTTGAGAAGAGAATAAAGTTAAAGATTGTTGGACTAGTTTTATACACCCATATGCAAGGATTAGGGGGAGATAGTGTTTATTCCATTATATATGTAATCCTTGCACATGAATAATTAAATATGCTAATGGTCAGTTTGGTACATGCACTAGCCTAAATATCAATAATTTATTTAATAGAAGTGGCCACATGATAATCAAATATTTAGAAAGATGCCATCCTGAAGATGGATATGAATAAATGTCATTACCTATATACTAGCTATAAAGGTACATATTAAGTTGATGTCCTAGTTGGACAAGATCAGTTGCTATTGAACTAGCGCACTTGAAGTGTGGTAATACAAAAGGTTACAACGATAAGAATCCTTGGAAGAGGAAAGAAGCACTTATTGACAATGACAAATTTGAGAAAGTGACACATTTTATGTATCTCCTGAAGAGATCATTTCTAATACATTAAATGTGATATGATTATATAAAGTACTCCAAAAGTGTATAAAATGTTGTCCAATAAGATTAGCATGTATCAAGATTACAATCAATGCTCTAGTGGAGTATGAGTATTAGTTAATTGTCTTGCCAATTGTAGAAAGAAACACATTGGTGTACTTATATCACATCATATTCATGGCCATGCATAAAGTATCTCTAATAAGGTGATCACCATGCCAATATTATAAAACGGACCATAATTAAAATATTAAAGGAAAAGTAATTGGATGTGATAATTAATAATTAGGCCATCTGGGGTTTAATAAATTTCCGTTATGAAAACCTGAAGTTTCATTTGATATGAAAGAAATAATGTGATGGCGCTCTCTCAATGTTAGATATATGAAATGAATTGAATGGCAAGACATAACATTGAGATTGAGATACATTTGAATTGTGAATTTAATAGTTTATTTTGACGAAACATTTCAAGAGATTGTACATATATATTTATAAGTTTCTAGCAACTTTGTATGGGCATATATAATGGGTGGCCAGAAGTTCACCAGGATAGTTTATATTTTGTACAATTTTAGGTGCGTAGAAGCTCACCGTATTAGGTGACTGAAGATCACTAAGGCTACTTGTATGTTAAAATTTTGAGTAACTAATATCTCATTATTAAAGTATTTTGATGATCCAGAAGTTCATTGTCTAGTGAATCACATACAAGTGACTTATACTTATATAACAATCTCTAGATTATTGGGGCTATTATCAGTCAGCACAAGAATAAAGATAAGAAATGATGAACAACTGCACAATATACTCTCCCCCCATGGATATTATTCTCCAGAAGAGATAAATTTTATTGAATATGATCTTCCTAATGAAATGAATTATTTTGCAAATTTATATACTAAGTTGGTCAAGAATTTTAATGCCCCGATATATGAGTTATTTTACCAACTTAGGGGGAGAAGGGTTAGCATAAGTTGGCAAAAATCAAAAACTTGATGATCCCTGTAATGTAAGTTTGAAAAGTTATATGCCAACTATTGTCTACATATTATCAAGATATGTTGCACATTTATGATTTGATTTGTATTTAGTTATGACTCATGTTGCATAGCGTTGAAGATACATTTTGGTCATATTTAGTATGTGTATACATTGAGATAAAATCTTGCCAATTATACTTGAATCACTACACCTGAAGTGTAGATTGTATGATCGGTTCCAAAATAAAGATATGTCTAATATATATATATGTTATATGGCAAGATAGTGCAGTTAACACTAATAATGTAATAGTATATAAATACCATAGTGTATGAAATACCCTAAAAGTGGTATAGATATCTGAATTATTACAATAGATGGCCTATGATGTAAGAAAGTTATGATGGTACCAATAAGAAATGTATTCAGATATCATTGCAAAATAGTATGCAAATTAAAATTGTATCTTGAGGAATTATATGATACCGGTATATGATGGAACCGATATATAATATGCATATGCAGAATGAATGGACTTGTGAATAAGGGATCAGAAATATATGTCCATTATGATGTCGACATAATGATAATCATCAAAAGTTTATCATGGACCAGAAGTCCAATGAAATATGGATTTTAAATCCACACTGTACAGTGTCTTGCATTAATTTGAGTCTTATACCCATGTGCATGCGTGAGTCATAGGTTAATGGATTGCTTATTGCATGTTTAGGAAGTTGTTAGATACATTACTCATTGTGTATTTTGTTCAAAATCTTATCATGATTCGTATATCTCATATTTCATGCACTAGCTAGTTTCTATATAATGATTTTGGTATGTGTGAATGTCTGTCCAACTATATATAACATTGATGGGAACTTATTACAAAGAAATATTTATACTCCAATGGGCTTATACTAATGATGAAATTATTGATGACGTCGATTTAATAATAGCTTGTTATGATTTATGTAAGAAGAGTTCCTGAAGAACTTATATACGACGTATTTAAATACACATCCCTACATATATTATATCTTGAATATTGCAATTATTATCAAACTCATGAAAAGTCAATATGACTACATCATCGATATCTCAACCTGAAGTTTGAGTATGTGAGATTCAACAAGTCTTTGTATTCATTGGCGAATTCTCATATAAAAAAATGAAATGTCTAATTAAAGAATATAGTTGATATACCATTGAGTGAGAATAATATTCTTATGGTCCAGAAGAGCCATGAGCAAAATATGTAATTAGTTTAATTTCTTAATTATTATGAGACTGGAAAATGAAATATATATAATGATAATAAGTGTTGTCAATTATTGATCATCATTTTGTAGTATATATGACCTCCAGAAGAAGGCAAAACTATCGAATGAAATAGTAGTAATCACTTGTATTATTTCCACAAGTATGAAGAAATGAGACGCCTCAATAAGTCCATGTGAAGATTCAAGTTCAATTTGAAAAGATCAATCATCAAGAAATGGTGTTCTGCTACATGGAAGAAGTTACCCAACCATATCGCATGGGATTTATTGCACTGGAAGATTTCAAGTGAATACGTCATGCATTCATCAGGGGGAGCAAATACGCGCTGCACTCTTTTTCCCTTAACCATGGTTTTGTCCCACATTGGGTTTTCCTGGTAAGGTTTTTAATGAGGCATCATCCCAAGCATATTACGAAGAATGTTGTACTCTTTTTCTTTCATTAGGGTTTTATCCCACAGGGTTTTTCCTAATAAAGTTTTAACGAGGCACATTCTTAGATAATGGACATCCAAGGGGGAGTGTTATGAAATATATATTTATGGATGCCCATTATTGTAGGAGTTTATAGGTACTACGCAGCGGAAATAACATATATGAATCATATTCAATAAAGTACCTAATCCAAGAATCGCATGCATAACACACAAGACACATAATCATACCTTTGAAGCGTGAATTCCACGAAGCTATTCGACAGGCAAATCAGGGAGAGAATAGAGCCCCAAGTGTTGCTCCTCTACTTAGTCCACGAGATTCGAACGAGCCGTCCACCAATACTAGATTGGTCGAGTGATTGAAGAAAACCGCGATCACCACCTTTTCGGACAACCGACCACCGCACGAACCACCACCACCACGAGACACAACCGGCGCCGGGAGGAGGAGAGTGACGTGAGAGAGGGAGTATGAGAGGGGGTTGGTTTCGTGTTTGCTAATTAGGGTTTGATCTAAATGATCAGTAATTTCATGCTAGCAAACCTAGGCACCTAGTCTATTTATAATCTTATTATAATTAGACTAGGGCACGAAGCCCAATAGCCTCTTAAAGCCCCATATGGCCGGCCACCTAGAGTGATGAGGCCCATGATGGGCCTCGTCCTCTAATGCTCGATCTAGCCCCTTTGTGTGACCTTATAGGATCCGTCCAATTGGGCTTTGGCCTATTTTACTAGTCCAAAGATCGTAAGTACCTCTAGCTATGGCAAAACGACGACCCAAATGTCCGGACTTAATTATCTCCATAATTTGATCCAATTATATATCTAGTAATTGCACACGACGAAGACATAACTCCTTCAATTATACCCTTGTATCATTATTCATTCCAGAACTTTCTAAATTTTAGGGTTTATTATTCTCCAAGCAAACCCTATCAGTTGTATTGTATCTATATATATCTATACCTCCATTTTATGAAATACAAGTGGAACATACTGATTGATTTTCTCTCCATCTCTCATGTTTTCTACATATTTTATAACAAATTTAGGCATTTAGATTCAAAATATGTACTTGATGCACAATTTTTTTTTTTCTTTTTTGGCAATACTTTACAATGCAATTTTAATTTTAAATATCCTATACTTCTAACAATGGGATATAAGGATATATTTAAGCCCTGTTCACTTCACCTTAAAAAAATAATATTCAGTAAAAATAATTTCAATTCAGCAAAAATAAGTTCAGTTTAGCAAAAAATAAGTTCAGTTCAGTAAAATAATTTCAGTTCAATAAAAATCAGTACCTATAAGAAGAAAATTAAATATAACAAAGAATCAATAAAATAATTTATGTTCAGCAAAAATAATTTAAGTTTAGTAAAATTTATTTCAGCTCAGTAAAAATAATTAAGTTCAGCAAAAATAATTCAGCTCGGTAAAAATAATTTCAATTTAGCAAAAATAATGTGAAGTGAACGAGGCCTTAATTGTATAATTAAAGATAATTATTTAATTGTGCAGATTTGAGTTCAATGTCTTAATAGTTAATACCAGTGACAATTTTGGTCAAACCTTTGAGAGAATAATTGTTTTTGGGTAATTATCATTGGTAAACTAATATTTCTATCTTATATAGTATTTTACCCCCGTCCCTTGGTCATAATTGGTAGTGTTTTTTGGCTCGTTAGAGCCACTTTTATTACTAATTGGTGCTTTCTAGTGTTTTCGTAGTTTTAGTTGAGTTTTGTAGAGAATTGCACTTTTTGAGCATTTTCCCGGGTTTTCATGGAGCAACTACGGACATTGGAGGAGCACGACCGTTTTTGTAGCCCAAGGCCGGTTATAGTCATCAAGCCGGTGATTAAGGGCTCGTCATGTGAAATACGAGCATTGGACCGAGTGATTAAAGCCCCTAAGTGGATATCCGGATTGGGCTAAGAAATAAGCCCAATCGAATTCAAAGCTCTAAGGAGAAGCCGGGGTCGATCGGGCGAACGCTAGCACGATCAGGCTTGGCTGCGAGGAAGTTTGGTGCAAGGCACAAGGCGCGCCCGATCGTGTGAACGCTAGCACGATCGAGCAGCGTCCCTGATGCAGCTCACAAAGGAAAAGGCGCGCCCGATCGTGTAACACCCCAATAATTCTCCCTTTTTCAAACCACTTACTTTAAATAAAATAGTGGAGAACCATTGACGTGCTACCGCCACGTGTTAAAACGTTAAGGCTTTATCAAAGTATCGCAGCGGAAAAACAAACTTAAGTCTTTAAAATAACATAGCTTAGAAAATCAATAAGTCAAAGCTTACAAATTGGAACCATAAAGGCCCTTATTTAAAACCAAACCAATATTAAAAATCCAAAACATTAACGAAATAGCAAAATATAAATAAGTTCAACCCAACAATCGAATACTCTCAACCACACCAAACCCTTGACAATGCGTATGTCAAATCCCGAACTTCACATCATCAAGATAACCTGTGTGATACTGCTCCCCAATAATACAAGTGTAATAATTGGATCATCACAGGGTCATTGAAAGGCGAAGGCCATGACCAAAATAAAACACACACAAAAGCACGCAATCAGCAAAGCTGAGTACATACAAGCTACAACGCACAAAACCTATCATGCTCAACTAATTAAAGTAAATAAACATATAACACAAATTTATTTAATCAAGACTCCACACTTAAACAATTCAACTGACTCAACATACTTACTAACTAATTCCAAACACTTGACTCTTTATATTTAATTCATTAATTTAATTTGGAGTAAGCAATAGACGAGGTTGTCCAATCCACCAAATCATTTTGGTCCCAAATGACCATTTAAAATAAAAGTTTAGCGCGATGCAAGAATGGGCGCAACTCCATTCTCACAAAGTTAGTCTAGGATCCCATCTAACTTTCATTATAAAATAAAATGTAAATACCAAAAGAGAAGAGGACATGTTGATCAAACAAGCCTCGAAAAGCCACGGGCTACCACCGTGTACTCCAACCCATAATTGTCAATACTCTAGAAGTGCACGCTTTCCAGAGTTTTATTGCTCATCCATGTTTCACTTTACGTGATTAGAATTTTGATTAATAGCCGACTCAATCAAGAAGACCATACATAACAATCATACATCAATTCATTTTTAATCTTATTTAGGACAATGGTGATCACATCACAAATTGACCTTTAATTCCATTAAACTTCCAAATTATCCAAAATTGTTGAACATAGTCAACCCACCTAGCCATTTCGGCTTAATAAACCACCTTTACTCAACATACTAACAAGTCATGATTGAGTAATAAATAAATAAATAATAACCTTGTGGAATGATTAATAAATTTATTCCACTTAAACCATTCAATTCCAATCCTTTAATAATCCAAATGTGGTTAACAAACCAATCCAATAAAATATGTTTGCATCAACATTCCATACAAACAATTAATCCAATATAATTCAACATAGTTGCATCCATAATTCTATACAAGCATAATTAATTCACCAAAACACGCCTCATAAACATAAATACATGAATTAATTAAATATATAACCAAACAATTTCCATCCAATTGTTCTCTAATCATGAACCTAAGTTATTTCCTTTTGGTACCTAAACATGATACTACTTACAACGAAGTAGACATGTACGTACCTCGTGTAAACAATCCTTTGCGCCACTTTTAATCACTTAAAAGTCTCCTAAGGAAAAATCACCTCCTAGAAAACAACCCATAATCACAAATTAATACTTACAAAAATTTCCAGCGATATAATCTACATTAAAAGTCCTTAAAACTTCCTTTAAAACATGTTTTTATGATTAATTAATCAATAGAAATTGACTAGGAACAAAAGCCCCAAATTAGTTAGTCATAAGAACCCTAAAATCCCAATTTAAATAAATTGAAACCCTAGGTTTTAAAATTATAAAATCTGAAAATTTATAGCATGATTAAAATCTGAAATTATTAGTTTACAACATCAAAAACATGATTTTGATACTAAAAATATAATCTTTATAATACAAAATCAAAACCCAAAACAATTTAATAATAAACAAGATAGTAGAGCAAAAATAAAAGGAGGAGGAAAGGGGCAGCCATGTGGGCCACTGGTGGGCCACTGGTGGGTCGCCGGTGGGTCGCCGGCGGCGGGCGGCGGTGTGGCAGCAGCAGGCGGCAGTTGGAGGTGGGTGTGAGTGAGGAATTCCTCACGTAGGAGAGGAGGAAAAAGGAAGAAAGAAAAATAAGAAAAGGAAAAGAAAGGAAGAAGAAAAAAAAAAGAAAATAAAGGAAAAATCCCTACCTTATAAAAAGTAGAAGATTGCGCTTATGAATAGTGCATGGACCTATATGCCCTTCAAAATGTTTATTTACGTTCTTACCCTCATATGTTATTTCTTACATTTATGTCCTTCCACATGTACAAATGTAATAATGAGTGTTGAGCTTTCTATCTCCTTACATTTATGCACTTTTTATTTATTTATTTATTTATGCTATAGGTAAATTTTAAAGTTCATCTCTTATGATTGAAATAAAAAAGATGACTCTACAAGATGGATGAGCTTGAAAAATCTTTCTGCTTAATTAATAAAATTAATTAAAAGGAAAATGAAATCATGAAATTTAAAATTTTGATATTTAATGGAGGTTATAGTTTAATTGCATGACAACTTTACCAACCGCACAAGCAAAAAGTTATTTCTTTTTTTGTGATCGAAGGTCAAAATTAACGACTTACACATAATTGTATATAAATGACATTGGGACCAATGATCTGATGATTTTGTCGAAGTAGATGTACTAAGAAGAAAGGGAACCTAACTGACTACGATGAAAAGGGAAAAAAGCAAGAAGGAAGTCAAGGGAATTATCAAGGGTTTAAGGCTATAATTGGGGCTGCATAAAACTTTTTCTACTGCATAACCAAATTCACGTTTTTGGAAGAAAGTTGCAAATGCAAGCTGATACTATATTTTCCCTGATTGCCTAAATGTTAATGTTTATGCGAGTTGGGTGTAACTGTTTCTCTTTTTTTAGTTTCATATAGTTAATCCTATATAATTTATGTAGAGTAATTACTAGGTTGGGTGAGAGTATATACTTGCAAATAGTAAATGTTCCGAAAAACTTTTCCATTATTATATGCATATGCAATGTTAAATTACTTCTATTTGTATGTAATATGTGCTCTATAAATTTTTTAATTATATTTAATCTATTCTTAATTAAGTTTGTAGATGTTTTTGCAATATTGCATTGTTGAATAACTGTATAAATGTTTTTTGAGGAAAAGTTGTAAACAAGTGGAAAAGTTCTGCCGGAAAAACAAAAAGTTTAAACACAATCCAATATACTCATTCCATTAATTTATCAAATTATTTTCTCTAAAACCCCAATGTCGTGGAGAGTTTAAACACAACCTAATATAAACATCAAGAAAGGACAAGCCACTCCACGCGCATCGCGCGCGTTAGCTGCCCTAGTAAAATAAAGAAAATAAAGAGGAGGAAAAATAAGACTAACCTTTTGTGTGGGGAAAAAAATTTGAGGATGTATGGGGTATTTATAGGAGAGAGAGTGGTGTAGGGTTAGTTTTAAGATTGGGCCTCATAAAATTAATGGGTCAATTAGATAAATGAAATGGGCTAGCTTTGTTTAATATGTATGGCATAAATTGTTGAATGGACAATTAAAAATCCTTTTAGAACAAAATCAATCATCAACCTAAAAATAATTTGGAACTTTAAAACTTAAATCCCGGAAAAACACATATAAATATTATGAATAAAATAAAAATTCATTTATAATATATTTATAAATACGGGGGATTACAGATCGGGCGCGTGTTTCTGGAGAGTTTTATTCGACGAATACTTAGTTTCTAATTAGGAGTAATTAGAGGTTTTGTATAAGTACGATTTAGAAGTTTTATTTTGTTTTACCTCTTCTCTTAGACTTTCTCTCTCTACTTAGATTATTTCTCTCTCTAGTTTTCTCTCTTTACAACTTACTCTTGTTCTTTACTAAACTCCTTAATTCCATTAACTTTGGTAACGATTTCTTCTTTATTAATTTCAGCAATTTTATTTCTTTACTCTATCATGGCTACTTTTATTGCTTTGTTTAGTTTAGATTTAATTATGTCTGCGTAGTTTAATTCTAGGGTTTATGGGGATCCATAATTAATATAAAGGGATAATTTGTTATTGTTGATTATTGATAATTGCATGATAATTTCTTATTGAATTGTTTTAATTCTTTGCAATTGGATCATAAATCGAGCAGATGTGATTTAATTGTAAAAGTTTAGTAATATTGAATTGATGAATCGAGCAGATGTTAATCTGGTATTAAAGGCTATTTTCAATAGGAACTTAGATCTAGTAAATTGCGAGAGCCAGTTAGATCTATGTTGATTAATAAATTGCGAGAGCCTGTTAATCATATTATTTATGCAATGTTAATTATTGATTGTTATGTTTTATCTCATAGTATTAATTATTGGTGAACCTGTGACCCTAGGCCTTCTTATTATTGATTTTCTCCCTAAACTTGATCTCCGTAGTATATTTTCCTTCGTACAACAATATTTTGGTTACTTAATAATTTAGATTATAATAAATAATTAGGAATAGAGAGACTTGTTTCCCTGTGGATTCGATCCTACTTCCCTATCTGCATTAGTTAGAGGACTTAGGTAATACTTATGATTAGGTGATACGACTTTAGCCGGTCATATACATACACTCCTGGTTTTGGCTTTTGTCAATGGCACACTCTCTCTAATTACACAGATTTTTATATGTGGCTGGTGACACTGTGTGATTGGGGTTACTCGAGTAACTCAGTCAGGGGTTACTCAAAGGGTTCGGTTAGGAGTTACTCAGTCAGGGGTTACTTTTATTTGAGGGGTTCGATCGAGGGTTACTCGGTCAGGTTTACTTAAGGGGTTTGGTCAGGGGTTACTCGAGTTACGAGTCATGGTTTTACTTGAGGGGTTCGAGCAAGGGTTACTCGATCATGTTTACTTAAGGGGTTCGGTCAGGGGTTACTTAGTCAGGGGTTACTCGGTTGTGGGTCACTTGAAGGGTTACTCGATCAGAGGTTACTCGACTAATCTCGGCTACACGTTGTGGCTCCCCTCTAATTATACGAGCGAGTATTTATCAGTTGTACACTTGTACTTTGAACTAATTAACTGTGGTGACTAGGACCTGTTCACATTTACTGAATTGAGCTGAACTGAACTGATTAGAGCTGAACTGAACTGAACTGAACTGATTGGAGCTGAACTGAACTGAACTGAATTGAGCTGAAATGAATATTTTATGTGAGAGGGAAATTAAGAGCTGAACTGAACTAAACTGAACTGAACTGAACTGATTTGAGCTGAACTAAACTGAACTGAACTGATTGGAGCTGAACTGAACTGAACTGAACTGAAATTAAGTAAATGTGAACAGGCCCTAATCAATTAAGTAACTAACGTTTAAATAACCTTTAATCTATCTTTAGGGTAATTATCATTGGTATCCCTCGATCTGGTATTGACTTTTCTTATTGATACACTCTTAAGTTTTTGCCTTCCCACTGGTATATCTAATGTATTGATTTGCGAGTAAAAAATTATTTGATTAAGATTTTGGGGGTTATTTTAGGTTTTAAGGGTCCAAATTAACCTCGAAATCAGCAACACAAATGTCTCATATGCGTATCAAAAAATATCTTGATTTACGTATCATTATTTTTTAAGTCATTTAGATTTTAGGGTCAATTTGCCCTTAATTTATGGCAGAGGGATCAGTGTACAATTTTTTTTTATTTATCTATTTATTATTTTTTTTTTAATGGAAGGGATCAGACTACAATTTATATACCTTCTTCTTGTATCTTTTCCATTCCCTAGCTTACCTTCTAAAATTAAATTCCAAGTCAAGGAATAAAAATAAGGATAATACTTATTTCTAAAAATGTAAAACGGAATCATACCATTCCAAAAGAAATTGTATAAGCAAGGTCCATTTAAGAATTTGTAACTAGCCAACTATAGAGCTTGCAAAGTTGCAAGTAGAAACCAAAGCCGTGGTGCTTAAGAAAAAAGGTGCTTGTGAAGGTTTGTAATCCAACAAAGCCGTAGACAATTTCAATTGAATAAAATATCATAAAATCAAGAATAATAAATATATAAATCCATAAATAAATTAACAAAAAAGTGCTTAGTACGCTTTCAAATAAGTAATATTCCATTATTCCCTACGTTTTCCTTCAATATCCAAATATCTATATATACATACATGTGGTTCTTTCATCTATCCTCAAAAATCAAAATACATACAAATCTTATATTCTTTCTCATCTAAAACAAAAAAATCTTTTCAAATTTAATCCTCATTTTCATTACTTTTGTTTAGGCAAATAACCAAATTTTTCTTTTGCTACAACAAAGGTGTCATTTAACAAGAAAACCCAAAAACTCAAAAAAATGGACTTCTTTGATGAATTTGAAGAATCAGAGGTGATATTCTCAGACTACTCATCATCGGATGAAAGTATCGAAACAAGCGACGAGACCGAAAGCGATGATCGGAGGTTAAAGCATTACAGTCAAATGAGTCAATCAAATCATCCAAGGATGATGTTAAAGAGCATGAAAAGTCATAAGAAAAAACCAAGGATAAGCTCTTCTATGCTGGTCAATATACCGGCAATGAGCTCTGTTCGATACGGAATCGAACCATTCGACGAGGACAATGATGATGATGATGATAATGATGATCTAATGAGGAGATTACCTCCACATTTGATTGTAGAAAGAAGGGATAATGAAGAAATGGCAAGATCATTTAGTCCTTTGAAAGGAAAAAATTTGTGTGAAGCTAGGAACAACATCCTCAGAATGACTGGTTTTCTTGAGAGATGATAGTTTGATTTTTGTTCTCTTACAAAACAAAAACAAAAAAAAAAAAAAAAAAATGATTTTTGGTGTGTTTAATTAGATAGGATGAATTGAGAGAAAAAAAACAAATGTGTGAAAGAGAAAGGGATAGAGTTTTTTTTTACTTATTATTTTTTTTATTTTTAGAAGAGTCTATTTATTTTTGTAAAAAAATATACTCCATATTCCGTATTTTATTTGGTTGGGAGTTTTAGATCGAGGGAATGAATAGTTATTTACATTGAGTTGTATTTTCATGGGTTTTCTCATTTGTATTTTCATGGGTTTTCTCATTTGGATTTTTGGCTCGTGGATTTAGTTGTATTTTCACGAGCTTTTCCATTTGGGTTTTTTCCCGTAAAATTATTAAACAAATGAATGTAAATTTAGTACTTTTGTATTATGTATAATTCTGATGTAATAATTGTACATGTTATGCCCTTAATGATAGGGTCGTCTAAACTTTAATACTCAATAAAAATGTCTTATCTTCAAAATATTGTGTGCCTTTCAGTATGCACTGTATTTTATTACGAGCACTAAGTACATATTTGGTGATTCCATTTGATATTTTGATTCTTCACCAATTCAAAGTTATACTCAAACTAACATCCAAATCCAAGTTTGTACGTAGAATACTAGTACATTGTTTCATGTGAAGTGAGTTTAATTAATTGAAAGGCCCAATATTTTGTTGATACTTTATTTGTGATCATTGTACTTGAGCTTTAATTTTTCAATGTTGCATAAGAACTTTTGCAAGGTTCTTGAGTTGATATTTGTTGCATTTAACTCGTGAAACTTTCAAATTGAAATCAAATAGTTCACCAACAAAATACATTGTTCCTTTTTTTTTTTTTTTTTTTAAGACAAATACATTGTTCTTTTGTAGTGAATAAATCTAAATGGAATTGAAATAAATTAAAGTTAACCAAATTAAATTAAAATGCTTAATTGGTACTCCCTCCGTATTTTAATAAGTACTGTATTACACTTTCTATTTTGACAAAAAACTACATTAAATATAATATCTCTCTCTTCTTATGGTCCCCACCAAAATCTACTACTACTTTTTTTTATTATATCTTTCCTCCAACATTCATTACTTTTCAATCAACTATTATCCCCACTATCTTTATTTTACAATTTTTTAATAATCCAACTATCCCACTTACCTCTTATTTTTATTTAAGTCAACTAAATTGCCTAAAATTATGTGTCGGTCAAACTGTAACACTTAAAAAACAGAAAGAAAACTAAAAAAATGAAAATTAAGTCCAACAGCAATGAAAAACTAAAATAATGTTTCATTTCACCTACCAAAAAAAAAAGTCAACATCAAATGCTTAAGCTCTTTCTATTGGTGATTCTATTTTTTTTTAATTTTAAGGGGTTAAACAAATTGTTACTTTTTTTGAATAAAAATAAATAATTACTTAAATAAATAACAAATGTAAAGACTAGATTAGTGTCTGTTAATTAAAATTTTTGATAAGGTGATGCGGACCAATTACCAAAGTCAAATTAACATTTCAAATAGTTTGTGCTTCATCTTCTTTACTTCTTATCATCATCTCCCCTCAATATAGTAATTTAAAAATAAATAAATAATAAATAAATAAAACCACATAAAAATAAAAATAAAAATAAAAATAAATGTTTTAGTTCACCTAGTCTTAAGGAAAGAAAAATTAAAGATTATTAAAATAATTAAGAATATAATATAATTAAGGATCGGATGGTCAATGTGTTTGAGCAGTTAAGCAAATATTAGCATTGATTCTGTTAGAACTTTTCTGCAACAAATTTCATTTCTTTATTGAAGAGATTGTCTGAGAAAAAGATAGAACTAGTAATGATACAATTAGAAATTATTTCAAGTATTATTCACATAAAATTAATACATAATTTACTATCATACAACTATACTTGATGCACAAGGTCTTCACAATACTTTAAAACACAATAGTGATTTAAAAATTGTGTACTCCAGATTAAACATTGGATATATAAAAGAACATATTATCAAATAATTATGAACTATTCATGATACAATTAGAAATTATTACAACTATATATTATTCACATAATTTATGCATAATTTACTATTATCTATACAATTATACTTGATGCACAAGGTCTTTACAAATACTTTACAACAAATTTTATTATATAATTATTGATTAGAGTTGAGATTTGAGTTAATCTCTTAACAACATACTTCCTCTGTTTATTTTTACTTGACATGTTTCTTTTATCGCGCTTGTCAATGCAAAATTTTAACGATCAATAACTTTAATTCCTTTATAAGTAAAAATTATAAAAGTTATATATTATGATATTATTTCGAATTCAAAAAGATCTCACATGAATATATTTCTTCTTACATATTATTCACAAAAGATAATCAAAGGAGGAGTGATAAATAGTGTAAAAGTCAAATTAAAGCGGGTCAAGTAAAAAAGAACGGAGGAAATACGTAGTAGAAAATTTTGGTCAAACCCTTAAGAGAAGAGTTTTCACATTGTTTTTTTTTATACCTCTTTTAAAAGCTATGTAGAATATTTCTTACACGGGAGTAAAGAATATAGATAAATGGTAGCTCGCTCATAGCACAACATAAAACACAAGCAATCTAATTTAGGTTTGTTTACCACATGGTTGAACTATTTCTTCATGCACTCGATAATCAAATATTCAAATTTACGACGAATTGTTGAAGATTAAAAAATTTATTGTTAGAAATGAAACTTTTACTTAAAATAACGGAGAAAATTGAATAAAATTTCTTGATAATACAGTATTACTCATTTATTTACGCGTGTACACATACTCAACACATACACTAAATTAATACTCGTAAATTAAGAATTAGATTTGTCAAATACGTTCCCTTGGAAGCGACAATTCCAGAACTTTCTTAAAGTACAGCACATCAAAATTATAAGCCCACGTATATAATTTAAAGCATCTAATAAATCCAAAAATATATCCAATTATAAAATGTATGAGCCACGTGTTAAGAATATGGTTACGTGCTGGTAATAAAGACTTCTCTTAGCAATTCCAACTCTAATTAAGTTAATCATAATCACTCTGATTAAGGCTAACGTAATTAGCTTGTACTTCCAGCTCGGATGTACATGTTCACTTTGGTCATATAATGCTGTTAAAAAAATGAAATAGATTAATTAATGCGTTAAATTAAATAATACTATTAGACGTAAAAAGGATTTGATTGGCAGCTTTTAGGTTGGATTATTCATCTTTACGTGTCAACTCTATACAAAATGACAAAATTTTATTAAGACTTTTTGTCAAGCAAGATCTATAATATAGTATTGATTTTATATCTTTATAGTAAAATTTATACTATAGTTTATATGTGCTTACTTAATTACTTACACTTCATTCCTAATTGGGTGATAGCTACAACTTTACTTAAACTTTTTATATCAAGTAGTGGGATTTATCTTATCTATAAGTCTTTAGTTTTCCAACATGCTAATTGGCTATTATTACATGATACTTATCACAATGTGTTAATGGTGAATTGGTGATAAGTTTAGATTAATGGATGCTTATATTTGACCATTTTTAGTAGTTAGCTGTTGATTGAGCAAAAGAACAAATTTATACTAAAAGATGTGCATATGGATACATTTTAATATAGAGATAGATAAGAGAGAAACATTACTTATTAGAGGGTTCATCACTTCATCTAAATACAAATTTTGGATCATATCATTCTACTGAACAATTGAACATGTAAATGTTAAAGTATAAAATTGTTGATTAGTATAAAATGACCATAACTAAGCAAAGCTTGGTTTAATGGGAAAGTTTATATCACACAACCAAGGGTTTAAAAAAAAAAAAAATACAATGACCAAAGAATTTTCTTATACTTTTTCTTTCAATGTAAAATCATTTTTTGACCCAAAATTAACAATAAGAATTCAATATAACCTGAATTTAGCTTGCATCAATTATCCTCAAATTTGAATCAAAACAAGTAATCGCCTGAATTAAAGTTACTCCAAGTCAAGAATAACTCGAATTTTGATTGAAATAAACACACACCCAAATTTTAACTTAAAAATGAGTGTCTTTGCATTTATTTATTTCTAACTTAAACACAAAAACATAAGCAAGAAAAATGCCTTTTTTTCCAAATATAATATTTAAAAAATAAAATTTGAATTTTATTGCGTATTAAAAGAGAAAATACAGTCCATAGAAATTACATCCCAATCCCCAAATTCTCTCCTAACGAAGGAATCAATAAGCATATACGAGTATCACTATTTATTCCTTATGAGTTATGACAATATTAAATTAGAATTTCCCTCCTATAAAATCCATTGAAATATTTTATTTCCTTAAAATAATATAAAAAAATTGACCAAGATTAGGCTCCAACAAAGTCGTGGGCTGAAAGAAAACACAAGAGCAAGTTTCGGAACCCAAACACCATACACAATATCAATGTCGCCATTACGTTTCATTTTGTCCAATTTATATTCCCTTTTAAGGGTCCATTTCCATATTTGATACCCTTCACCTCCCATTTCCTATATATACCCATTTACTTTATACCCTTTACTACCATTTCATACTCTTCATTTTTCTTGCTCATCATAACAAACTCATCTCCAAATCCCTCCAAACCATTATTCAATTTTCTCGAGTTTTATAAGTAGTTGTAAAAGGGCAGTGGTGTAGACAGGATTTGATTTAAGGGTTCTGCCTAGCTGCAAAACTCGCTAAACACTTAAAGAAATCTTTTCTTTTAATTTTCCTTCTTTACGTAAGCTTTATGGATTTTGTTGAGTTTCAAGAGTCCGATGTGATGTTTTCGGACTACTCATCGGATCAAAGCATGGAATGTAACAATGATAACGAGGAAAACGATGAGTGGACGCGCAAGCATAACAACATCCAATCAAATGGGTCGTCGAAAATGGTGTTGAAAAGGAGGAAGAGTCTTAAGAAGAAGATGCAAAAGGTTAGCTCCTCTTTGCCCATTCATATACCGGGAAGTGGGAACCAGCAGTACTCTTTCCGGTATGAAAGCGACGAGGCAAGTTCGGATTTTGATGATGAAGATCAAATGATGAGATTGCCTCCACATTTGATTGTTGAAAGAAGGCGGGCTAATAAAGATATAGCAAGGTCATTTCCTCTCAAAGAAAGGAATTTGTATCGCGTTAGAAACTGCATTATTATGATGAATGACGAGCTCTCTTGACTCATGAAATGGTATTGCTTTCACCATTAGAATGATAGATTTTTAAGATGATTCTCCATCTTAATTGCAGAGGATTCAGAACATATTAAAAGTTTCTGTCTTTTTTTTTTTTTTTTTTTTTTTTATGGGTGAAATTTTGATTTTAGTAAAGATAAAAAGTCTGTTGTACATACATACAAGTATTTTGCCCGTGAAGTTGTACTATAGAATAAGCAAATTAATAGATATATGAAAATTATCATATAGCATGTCTTATTTAAATCATCAAATACGCTACTTTTGTTTAATATCTTATCTATACGTTCAAACAAGCTATATATAGTACTTGTACTTTATATTAAACTTGACTCATTTACACCCTACCTTTTGAGTTTTTTATTTTTAAAACTTATTAAACCCTATCATTTATGGTAGCTCTTATTCTTGTAAGCAGCAATGGAGGGACGAATGACGAGGGTGCCCTCAGTGCCCTGTCCCTCATCAGAAGGGTGTAATGTGAATGAGTAGTGTCTTGACATCCTGTAAATAAAATCTAATTTCATTGAAAAGAATGTTGGTGTATCAACAATGGAGACAGACCATATACAATATTATGCAGCCGGAGGCCTAAGATAAGGAGGTACTGTCATAACCAATCAAAGCTATCGGAATCTACAATTAGAAAAAATGACAGCAGTACTGTGAATGAGTAGCTCTTACACCCTTCATTTATGGTAGCTCTTATTCTTGTGAGCAGCAATGGAGGGACGAGGGTGCCCTGTCCCTCCTCGGAAGGGTGTACTGTGAATGAGTAGTGTCTTGACATCCATAACAAGGTGTAAATACAATTTAATTTAATTGAAATGAATGTTGGTGTATCAACAATGGAGACCGACCTATACAAAATTATGCAGCCGGAGGCCTAAAATAAGGATGTACTGTCATAATGAATCAAAAGCTAACAGAATCTACAATCAGAAGAAAAAAAAAAAAAAAAAAGACCGTAGTACAGTACAGCAACGCACTAACCCCCAAATGTGCAAAATTGAGGCAGATTCTTCGTCTGGTTATAAGGTAAACGATTGCTGTGACAAAGTTAACAAAAATAAAAGCATAAGATCAATTGACAATCCAAATGTTGATACTACACATTTGATTGACTACAAAATGGTTGCATGCAAATTGGTTACCTGCCTCCGTTGTGAGGCACTGAAAGTAAGTGTATTGTCCAGAAACCAATCAAGGATTTGTCGACATATCATCCAACTTTCAGAGCCTCTGAGATGATGCTCTCTTAACCTTAGTTTTCGTACTCTTGGGTATGTATGAGAAGTTTCCAATGTCAGTGGCAGCAGGTGTCCTGTAAATTTAGTATGATTGTTTAGTGCAGGTTGATGAAAATAGGATCAACAAGGCATTCAAAGTTTAAGCTACATTTTCAAGTAAACAAAAAAAGTAAGCTACATTACCTGCTAGGATAAGTGTTTTTAACATCTCTCAATGGAGCACGGAGTCCACTGGCACGAGAACCAGATGAGCCAAATTTAAATGATGATACTACAGATACGAATTTTTCAATTGATTTCCCAGATATATCAGAGTAATGTCCCAAATGGGAAATTTTGCACCCGAACTTTTCTTCTTCGGGCCCCACATCTGTTGTTTTATCACCATCAGCTGAAAGGTCAGCACCTAGTCCAGAAGAAACAGAAACCAGAGTTTAAGATGTATGATGTATCCCCCCTAATCCAAAGAATTGGAAATGCTGGATGGAAAGTGAGCACTGAGCATCAGATCCAGCGATAATAGCAGAATTTCATTACTCACACATCACATTGCATAGGAGCAAACACTATGATGACAAGACAAAGTTTACATGCTCATGTAAATGCTACTTTAAAGCATAGTCTCATAGCCTCAGAAATAGTCATTAGCCCAAAGTGAAGTATTTTCAAGAAGCCTAAAGAAAATTGTTAACAAGGATATTCTTACCAAAATTCTTTCTGAATTGTCAAACCTAAATATGCAAGAGTATTGACTAAAACCTAAGCTAATTCAAGAACACTGTGAAGAGGTGAGATGTCCACAAATGTATAATGAACAAGTTGCCAACTGCCAAATTCGTCTCACATGAAGTGGCATGGCATTAGGGTATTTTGCAAATCACTTAAAATGGAGTGTCCAAACAGGAAGTAGTATTTTATAATATCTTGTTCATGTATGTGAATCACTTTATTTACTTTTCCAGCATATAAAATTGTATCTAGGAGTCTAGGACAAAAGGTGTTTAGGCATGGATCTCCTGACCTTTGAGATCACATCAACGAATCTATATAACAAACTAACAAAGAGAATGATACAGATAAATCTGTAGGTCAAGCTACTAGCTTTCGGCATGGAGTCACCACTTCTGTTTTATTCTCTGTTTCGTGTTCAGAAAGCACCATGGGGAATAAGATGGTAAATTCACGAATTAAAAGAAACTCATGTCACAAACATCCAGCCAAAAAGCAAATCACAGAGGGCAATTACAAATTATTTTAAGGAATGTTCAGTAACTAATTTTAAAAACCCATGCTAAAGTCAAAATGAAGTACATTTTGTGGCTGAAGAAGTATCTTGTTCAATGGTAATTGTAAGGGATTATCCTCAATTTCAACAACACAAAGCTAACAAGATGATTAGTGTGTAAAGAGGAGAATAGTACCAAAATATGGTTCAGACCGCTGATTTATAAATCACTAACAGAAAAATCATCATCTAATGAAGATGACACGATAGTGACAACAGTGTACACTCATACAACCTCTCAATCTCTTTAAGGCTGCATCAGTGCATCTCCTATGTACTCGCTTTATCTTGTCACATAATGGAAACCAAGAAATCCGTTGTTACATACTCACTTCGTTCTTTTATGTTTTACTCAATTACTATAAATACGCTATTTAAGAAAATGTTTAAGAATGTGAGTGGGTGTAAGATAAAGTAAGAGAGAATGTAAAAATGTGGGTTTGTAAGTAAACGGTGAATAAAGTAAGAGACTGAGTATAGAAAGGTGTAATTATTGTGGGATTTAGGGGGTAAGATGGTAAAAAAGGTATGCCAAAAATAGAAATAAGTAAAGTGAATAGAACAAAAAAGGAATAAGGGAATATTTCACTACACCTTTCCTATTAAAAGGAGATTTGTGGTGTAAGGGATTCTCTCAAAATATGGCTCTCTCTAATTATAAGTTTAGATTCTTAGACAAAGAGGACCAAGCAAGCTCCAAAAATGCTTAATCTACTACAATATATATCTTATATTTCATCATAGCTTCTATCTGTACAAGACACTTCCTCCATCAGTCCGTCCCATATTAATCAAAACATTAGTCCTTTCAAGGTCCAATTTTGTAAGTTTTGATTGCAATGTATTTAATATACATAGAAAAAATCATAATATATCTTGTTAGAATTATTATGAATTTATGTGTCTTCCAAATACTAACTAATGGTCAAAAGGGTGTCTAGCAGACTGTGTAGAGGCTAATGCTCTCTATAACATATCACAAGGGAATTGTAAAACTAAAATTTGGTGGCAGTTATCCTATGCAATCTATATTTGTCAACTATCATTAACAATCAACCACTTTGTCTGATAGGATGATAAGAAAGCTACACTCAGCAGTGTCAAGAAAGCTACTGTTACAGGCAAAAAGAAACATACCTTTTGCTTCCTCGTATGTATCTGTTCGAGCATGCTTGTTCCCTTCGTGTTCCTGAAAGATCACAAGTCAGTATAAATTAAAAACAAACTATGGTTCCTTTCAAAAAAAAACAACAAAAAAAAAAATTACAAAAAAACAAAACAAAACAAAAACTATGGTTGTAGATGCACCATGGCTAAAAAGTAAATAGGAATATTGAAACCTAAAACTCACCTCGGGGTTAAGACGAGAAGAAGCTTTTCTTTTAATGTACAAGTCTTCTTCATAGTTATTACCAACTGCAGCCATTTCTGGTAAACACTCTTCAATAGTGTCACCATCGATAGAAGAATTGTCTTTGACTAAGCCCTTGTCATTTACAAAACTTCTAGTGGTTTTGGACTTATGCTTAAAGTAGGAACTTTTAATGACAACCTTTTTACCAGACCCCAATAAATCATCCTCATCTGGCTTATCTACAAAATAAGAACGCCTCAAAGTAACTCTGTTAGTTTTACAATTAGGATCACTCTCACATACTGAATTGTGCTGGAATGAAGAGCTCTTGACGGGGGCTTCCTGCTCCTGCAGGTTTTCTTTTTCTGAAACTGTTCCGAGACCATGCTCATCAACATGCCCCCTACGCAATACTAAGCAAGGTTTATGAATTGAACGATGGGATTGCTCCAAAAGATTTTGCTCCAGACTTCCTACAGAAGTTATACAGTCAATGTATACATTTGGATTTTCAAAATTGCAATGGAAACTTGTAGTACAAATGCTGTTCAAAAACTTAAAGAAAGCTGACCCTCTTACCATTAACTGGAGAGTCATTATCTTCAATCTCTTTTTCGGAAAATCCATTCTTCATCTGCAGAGTATTGTAAGTAAAACAAATAAATAACCATGCCAGAATTTGCCACATGAATCGTAAGTTCATAACATCGTAAATAGGGGACAGCAGAAAATAGTTTTCTATGAACTTACAGAATTATGAGAAGACACCTCATCTCCCTGAACCACCTGATCAAGCAAGGATTCAGATGGTGAATCATCTGCTTTACAAGCTTTGTTGGATCCAAAAACTTGTTTCATCAGAGTAGGGGAGTTATTTCCTGAATCTGAATCTTTTGGTGAGACTCGTGGGATTCTGAACTTCCTCTTTGCTTCTAGTGATGCAAAACCTAAACAAGTTAAGGAATATAAAGCGAACATTATACAGAAAAATCCAATCCAAATGATAAGAAACTGATGGTCAAATGCTCAGTTTGTTTGAAGACCTAATTCAATGAGGATCTCCAGAAAGAAAATTGAATCTGGGCTTAATTATTATACTTTTAGTTGATTAACTCTGGGAGTGCCTAGCCACTTGAAGGGCTTAAACTATATCTATAATTTCAGTGCCCAGATATATCAATCGAAATTTGTCTTCTTCTCAAATCAATTATGTACCAACTTCCAGTCCATTACAATTAGGTTAATTTTTTTGTTACTATTTGAAGAAAAATAACATAATCTATAAACGGATTTGTAGAACAGTAGAAAATACATGAGAAAAAAATGAAGTTAATGCAAGGATACAGAAATAGTTAGTCATAACATTCTTCTGTACTGGCAAATCCAGCTTCTTCTTGTTGCTTTCAGGTCTAAAATCTTTGAGATGAGAAGATGTATGCAACACTGAAATCTCATTAACATTCTCATCCTGTGAATAAAAAAAAAAAGGACAATGAGGGTTCGGAGAAGACAAAAAATTCTATGATCAATGGATAGTGCATAAATCCTCAAGTGAGTCTAGTCTCTAATCTTATCTCGTGATCTGAACGAGCTACGCCTAACCTTGTGCAGAATTGCAGATACCCTAAGTGTGCATAGTTTCACAGAAATTCTAGCCTCTTAATAAAATGTCAGATCACTACAGTGGCCAATGTAATTGCTATGTACTTTTAAGTTCTTAGTTAAGACATTACTATAGCTAAAATGCAGTTGTACATGCTTCTGTATTCTAATAATCCAGCTCCAACCATGTGTGTGGCCGTTTGTGCTGTTCATCCTGAACACATTGCTAGCCCTACAAGTTAAAATACACTTTTCATATATAGAATGTCAATTGCAGCATTATTTTCTAAGAGCATCATTAAACTACATTCTAAAGCCCTCCTGTGCCTGACTTATGCTCCACCAGATCTTGATTATCAAAGAAAGGCAGCAACATACATAACATCCCAAACTATCTTATTTGAGTCAATCACAAGTTGAAAGCTATTCCATAAAAGCTACTGTTTCCATTTTAACAAATAAAATAATGCTCATTGAAAAGGAAGACACATACAGTTCGATAATGTTTTCAAAGGATCCAGTACCTGAAACGGTAGTTTAGTTATCGGATCAAGATCACCTTTTGCTATGGCTTTGACTACTTGTTGAGGCATCAATGTAAGAACTAGTTAAGGTAAATCACATGTGCTTCTGCTGAAATTTATACAAAAGAGTATGAATTTGCAATATGAAGACTATGCAAAGGATATGGGCCTAAAAAATCAGTATCTCCATCAATACTGTCTGAGATATCGGTTAGGTTCACAATATCCTCTTTGTTTGGATCATAAACTCTTTGATGCCGAAAAGTCCACACTGCTTTCTTGAAAGACTCCTCATAAAGAGGAGGAACAGCAACCGAGCTGTACTTCAAGTGTTTAATTACCTAGAAAGTTAAGAAACCGTAATTGCTTAATTAATAGCTCAAAATCCCATTAGATAAATTTTCATGGTCTTCACTTTAGCTTTGTGGGTGGTAAAATGATGGCTGACAAACAATACTATCATGCAAAACATGTCAGTTTTGAGATTCACCAGAGTATTAATATACCAAGTAAACATGTGTACAATTGCTAGCTGAAATTTCACCTTTTCATACGTTTTGAATTTGCTAATCAGGGAATAAGCTCTTTTCAGGCCCATGCCAGGAAGTGATGGCAAATAGTCACAGCCGCTAAGGATACACATCTCTTGTATCATGTCATTAGTAAATCCCGCAAAATTCAGATCCTTGTTATATTGTAGCTTGTGATACTGAAATTCAATGCCTTGGCCATATTTGTCCATCTTGTAAATGATCTGCAGTTGAACAAAATAAGATAAGTGCATTGGCAAAAAAATAAAAATAATTAGGATCCTTAAAGTTGCTTCTCCTTCAAATAAAAAAGAGAACTTTCAAGTAACCTAACCTTGTGGGTGTACAAAGTACATGGGAAAACTACAACATTTTGGTTTCTTAGCATAGTTATAATTTATAAAGGATGTGTCGTCCATTTGAACATTATAAGTTTATAGAAACCAGTCTTCTAATTGTGCATATGTGCCAGACTCGGAAGTTTGGTTAAACAAGGATTTATGTAAGAAAATTGTCCCTCCACATAATATCAAACTTGAAGGATACAATAGCACTAAATATAAGAAGATTGTCCCACCAGGAAGTGAAAACTGTTTAATTAGGCATGGAAAATGTTGAGTAGAAGATAACAGATGCCATAGTAATACATTGCCTATCACGGAGTACAATATTTGCTTAACATAAGCCTTCACACTAGCTTAGAAACACTTTTATGACAAAGTTTCAGTCAAGATGAAGGTGCAGTAAATTACACCTAAGAAGCTCATATTGCTACTTACTCTTGGACAACCAAATGCAATGAGGTCCGAGTCCTCTGTTATCACAGCATCAACCTGCTTAGTAATTGCCAAGAATGTCATTTGCGCATCTGCTTCATAAGGAGCCACGATATAGCAAACACTTTCCCGCTTCAAAACCTAGCAAGCAAAAATTCATGTGAACTTTCATCTCGTTTCTAGAGATACACAACTCAAATATACAACAGTTTACTTAAAAGAACTGCAACCAGAGCCATCAGAGTTAAAGACAGTGCAGTACCTGAATTAGTTCATGAGCAATTGCTGGGGATATATCAACAGCCTTTTGGTAACATTCATAGGCAGCAGCTGAATTTCCACTTGATTCATGTACAATAGCGCGCTCTAGATTTTCTTTCCTGGAGCTGCATTTTAGCATAATTAAGTTAAGAATTTGTCATTAATCTAGAGGCTAAGGATTCACAACAAGAAAGTTCATGTTCAGTAGACACAGACTATGTATTAGACTATTAGTTACTCAAAGTGACCTGTCGCATATGTGTTACTTTCTCCATGAAAAAAATGATCTGTCATTTCATCAATGTCATTAGTCAAAATCCTCCTGATATTGTTCGCTTAACCCTGTCAAAAGCTTTCTGCAATAGTACACGGCCATAAGTGCCTTTCAAAGGGAATCGTCCTATATGTGGCATGTGGTAATAAGTTAAAAGGTACTAAGGCAGCCTAAGCCCAAAGGAGATTACTTGTATTACAGCCTTGATACAGTATTCTTTGTATGGCCAAGCAGGCCACCTACTTAGAAGGAAATTAATTCAAATGATAGACTTAAAAAGTTTATGCCTTCACTCAGTATACAGCATCCAGTGTAAATAAATAAATAAATAATAAAAAAAAATGTTTGAAGGTAGTTTTTGGCTGCTAGGCTAAGGCTTCACTTACTGAACATGCAAATTAACAGAGATCTTAAATTAATTGGTCGGTTTCACTCAACTAGAGTAATTTTCAATATAAGGGAACTCATGTTAGGTTCCACTCGCCAAAACTAAGGGTTTTAATATGCATTTCAGTAGATCAAGAGAGACAAGTTCCAAAGCAATCTTGCCAGGAAAAAAACGCAAACTTCATGCATCTCAGTCTCTTCCAAAGAAAATCGTTCATAGTACAGGGTCCTATAGGCTTTTTTTTTAACAACTAGCAGCTGAATTGATAACCCTAACACAAATTGTAAGAGACTCGTAAGCACTTTAGAACCCCTGATACTGTTAAGTAGAAAAATCACATAGCTTACAGATATAAACCCAAACTCATAATGATTTGGTAAAATCACCTGATTAGTGTAGGTTGATAGAACAGAATACATTTAACAATTCTCAAAAGAAATACACACATGGATACAAGTGTTGGGGACAGAGCAACAGATAAACACAATATCGGAAGAATAATAAAATACGGAACAACAAGATAAACAACGCACAAGATTTTTACGTGGAAAACCCCTCCTCAATAAGGGGAAACACCACGGTCCGGATCTCCACGAACAACATTACTAGCAATAATATTGGGAGTACAATGACCACTACTACAGTTACAATATTAGATACAATGTATTTTAGAGTAGCCTACACTAAGTACCCTTTAACGTTGGTACTTATACTAATCCTAAAATACCCCTCACACTAATATTGTGTTTGTCTCTCTGTCACTTCCTCCCTCACTACTATAGCTATGCTACTTATTTTTGCTAGTATGCTTCTGCTTCCCTTGGTTACCCAAACTCATGGCATATTGCTACATTATATAGCAAAATACCAAGCTTCCTCTTCAAGCCACTAACTTGCCTAATAAAAGCAAGTATACAAAAGTCAAGGTTTGCTTTAAAAAAACCTTCGGCCACAACATGGACTTTCAAGTCCCCTGCCAAAACTTGGACTTTCAAGTCCCCTAATTTACTACTACTACTCCACCGTCCAACTACAACTACATGCATGCATTCCCTTTTTTTTTTTTTTTTTCTTTCTTACACATTATTATTATTACTACTAATAAAATACTTAATTAATTGTGATTTGGGGAGATTAACCCAACAACAAGCATAAATCTTTTACCTATACCCATGGATACAACTTGTTTCCTGTTTAAATTTGGCACTTCACAACTTCAACTAATGTACCAATAATCCTAGACGCAGCAGCAAATCCCACGTAGTTTCCAATTCACGTCTCCCACATTTTATGATGCATGAATTACTGAGTTCTAATAGCTGTGTGCTTATTGCCAAAGAAGCCTATATTAAAGGCCAATTATTTGTGAAATGTTAGCTAATTTATGCCCATTGTAGAAAAATAGTTGCTTCAATTCCACCCAGTCCCCGACCATGATCGGGAGTGGTACATGTTACACTGAACAGTGGTATAATTTTGGACTGACTTAACAAAACTATGTAGCAAATCAAACTCCCATACCAGTTTCACAGACCAATAATCTACCACATGCAGGTGACAGCATCAAAATGCTACTGACAACACAGAATTTGCGAGGTTAGAATGAATCTTTCATTTCACTGTAAGATGTTCCCTGCATTTAACCAAAACACTGCACTATATTGTCACAGTATTTGTATTGACGATTCAAGGCCCTACAACTGAACCAGTCATACACCTTACTCTTAGCTGTAGCCAAAGTGATTTGATGTTACTATGATCAAGCACCACACTTGATTTAGATAAACCAGCATAATAATCAAACACAAAACAAAAACGAGCTGCCACTTATTCATACAAGAAATCCGCATAAGTATTTGGAGGTACAAAATAATGAATACTATGTAAAATATCCGATATTTCCATGAGCTGTTTCCATAATACTATGCTAATCCAGCCATGCCCAAAATAATATAAAAATTTAATCAAAAATGATTCATTGGTGATCAGATGCTCCCACTTCAGTTCTTCACAGCAGATAAGAAACAGAAGCACATGAGATCTTTTCCATTTTAGACAAAGTTAATAGAATTATTTATGAGAGACTTTCAGCTTCAGATTACAATGCACTAAATTAGATCCATCACTGAGCTTTACAACAGTAAGGTCAATCAATAGTCTTTCAATCAAAGGTCTGTGCTTTACAATAGTAAGGATATGGCTAACAAAACCTCCCTAAATGTATATAGGTAAGGAAATCTTCTTGTTGTTTGTGTACCGTAAGTGGAAGTGGTGCTAGAGGCACTAAAGTAATGGTATGCAATCCTTAACACTGAAAAATTATTTCCAAGGATCGGCTGAGAATTATAAAACTAGGTGTATGACATGAACGATTGCAATAAACATCATTCTCAAGTGTAGCTTAAAGATCTAAAGCATGATACGTATGAGATCAAAACAGAACATATTATCTTCAATAAATTGATGCATACCGTGCACGTTTATTTTCCTGCTCACCCTTCATTGGCAAATCACCTCCATCAAAAACAAGAATAGGTTTAACACCATAATGACGCAACAAATTTACTCGATGCACACAATAATCAATGTGCCTGGCAAAGCAAAATCGTTAGTATGTATGATATCAAAGCTGAGAGCAATAATCAGTCTAACTACTAAAAAGTTATTAATAGTTTATATGGTAAAGTTTTTTGGTCTTTTGATAATCTATTTATTTCCTGATGTTATATTGACATATCAGTACCATCTCCTCCCTTGACCCTGTCTCAATTTCATACCAACTGCATTAATTATGTATACAGCTTGTCAAGTTGTCTCTCCAGTTCTAAAAGTAATCCTGACTTTGGCCTATCCTTCAACAAATCAGAATATCAATTCCAGTTATATCTGGACTAATGAATTACTACTTACTAGCAGTCTAGCACTTTATAAGCATTTTTTAACAGCTAAAAGGAATTTACTCAGCTATTAACATTGAGACGGAGACTGAAGGATTGAAGATAAAGGTGTTCCATTCAAGTCAAAATTGACGACATTGTAATACACATGGCTGTAAACTTTATTCTGAGATACATTGTCATTTCTCACCCCAGAACAGCAGAACTACAGTTTTATAAAAATAATTCCACTCCACCTCTTGTGTGGAGGGTTTTGAGACATGACATCAGAATGGAGAGGAAGTCACTAGATCAAACCCACTATGCCAACAATTTAATCAGGCATACACATGCATGCCAAATTGAAATCCCAAAATTGCAACTTTTCAACTTAATTGGTTTCTTGATGTCAATAAAAAACAACACAGTAATCAGGATTTTAGTCTCCCTCAATAGCTCGGAAATGGGAATTGATACCATTAACATTAAAAATTGAAGCTTAACCCAATATACCCAATTCAAACAATATCACCATAGTCAGATGCTAGATCAAAAATCATCAAAAATAAATCCATCATTACTAACATTCTTCAAATAGGTGTTTTCAATGTGGTAAATGATAGAAGGATATATCTCACTTTAACAATAAAATTAACCTAATAAAATCTCAAAAATTAATATCAATTCATTCAGATCACTTCAATTGGGATTTTCCCCTCAAACCAACCTTAATTAATAGATATGAAATTAATATAAACAACATTAAAAATAAATAAATAAATAAATAAATAAAATAAAAAAAAGCTTAACCCCAAATACCCAACTCATCAAATAAATCAGAAAACCATCCAAACAAATCTTAAATTAAACTCATTTATAACAAAATTCTCCAAATGGGTATTTCCAAAACTGCTAAAAAAAAAAAAAAATCAAGATTTCATCTCCAATCAAACAAATCATAAAAAATCACAAAATTAAAAATGACCAGCAAAAATTAAGGGAGATGAAATTGACCTAGAAGTAGGGATACCCTTGCAAAGCTGGGTACTACAAGATAAGGCACCTTTGTGTAGCCAAGAATAGGTATCAATGGCAACCCAACAACCCTGTAATTCCTTAATGTGTAATGGCGACATTATCGATTTTAGTTGCGGCAATAGCCCTTGTATTCCCATTTTTTAAGGGCACAAAGCTAATTGAACTAATTCGATGAAAATTGAAAGAAATTTGTAAGAGAGAAATTGAAGGGGTTTTTAGGTTTAGAAGATGAAGGTTTCAGATGAGAAAGGCGCCTATGAACTCTGCAGTTGGCGGGAATGTACAGTAATTTTAGTGTTAGAAAATTGCACCTTAATTGGTGTTATGGAGTAAATAGGTGATTCTTTAAGACTGAAGTCATGCTCGCTTTTTAAAATTAACTAGTCTTTTGATCCGTTCGATGCACGGGTTATTACTTTGGCTATTTTCATATGTAGGTATGTTTTTCAATAGTTGAAACTTTTGAGGAAGTAATTATTTCATTGCTAAAACTTAAAAGACCAAAAGAGAATTTGTGGAAAACATCAAGATTGTGGGATATGAATTGACATACTCCCTCCGTCCCCAAATGATAGTCCCTTATGGGCAAAAATCACGGGAATTAAGAAACTTAAATAAAAGTAGTGAAATTACATTGAAAATATAAATTTACATTGGGTATGTAAAATATAGTAGAGAGAGAAAGTAATAAAAGTACATTGAAAAACAAATTTTACATGGGAAAGTTAAATTTGCACAAATATTTTTGTAATTGGAGGAAATTTTGATAAAGAATTGATATTAACGGTACTTGAAAAAAGCAAATGGGACTATCAATTTGGACTAAAAATAGGCCATAAGGGACTATCATTTGGGGACGGAGGTAGTATTAGTTTAAGTTATGTTTTAAGTCAATGAGATGAAAAGACAATTTTTATTATAATTCATATGTTTATGTAATGTGTATTAAATAGTGAAATTTTATTTTATTATGGTGGAAATGAACCCCTTCATTTTCTTACTTAAATCTATACTAATACATTAAAAGACGTTTATAAAAACGTCATGCGCCACGTAGCCTCTTCCAAATTACGCCACGTCACTTCACCAACAATTCATGACGCCACGTCACTTCACAAAATTAAAAAAAAAAAATTGATGATAAGAGGATTTGAACCCCAAACCACTTACTACAAAATTGACTCTTTAGCCATCTAAGCTAATTATCAAACACGTTATAATTATGAAAAAGAAATATATATAACTTTAAACCATATGGTTTAGTTATAAAAAAAAAAAAAAAAAAAAAAACACATATTTATTTCCTACTTCACTCTTTATTCCCTACTTCGTACTCCGCATATTAAAAACGTTCCTAAACCTCTTATTACACATATTACTATTTAACCATCTAAGTCAATATTAACTATGTTATTCGTATAGAAAAAGATTCATATAAGTGCAAACCACAAGGTTCAATTTAAAAATAAAAAACTATATTTAAAGAATAACTCAATTTTGGTTTGACAATGACAATTGCAGTTTGAAAAGCCTTCTAAAAAATTTATTGATTGTACGTCTACAACAGTAGCAATTCGGGGCAACGCTCGGGGTCACTCACTAGTTTGCAAATTATAAAATGCATAAAGACTTAAACAAAAAGATTAAGGGAGGTGACATGTGTCATATGGGGTAATGGGTGACTTGATGTGTCATATGAAAAATTTGTGGTTTGTGTTTTTAAATACTAAAGTATAGATAGATATAGATATAGATATAGATAGATAGGATTTGTCTATGTATTACTCCTTTTGTCCCTACTTCATACAAGTAATATTATTGCCTCGTTGTTTAAATTTGTGTCAATTTTAAAAATTTTGAATTCGAATTCTCATTAATCTATAAGATCGAGATAATGTAGTTATGTGAAATCTAGTTAGATTCCATCTCATTGTATTTTATATTATTATTAAGTTTTTATAATTTAAGCGAACAGAATTGGAGAATTGTACAATTTAAGAAATTTATGACTTTTTTTTTAGATCGTGAGAAGTCAAATGGAAAAAAAATAGGAACGAAAGGAGTAACAGCTAATAAGAGATAAAAAAAAGGCAAAATTGGCTAGAACAACACAAATTATCGCTTGAGTGCGCTCAATAGCACAAACTTTAAGCTGAGCAAAAACAGCACTAACTTTGGGGGTTGGGTGCGGTAAATTTCACGAATTTTAAGTGAAGCAATAAGCAACACAAACTTTGGGGTTTGGGTGCGGTAAATGACATCAACTATAAACTGTGTTGTAGATTCCACCGGATTCCGGCCTCTATTTGAAAAAAAAAATTGAATAAATAAACATGGTTATTTCCATTTACTGGTTCCAATTCCAAAAAAATATAATTTAAAAAAATAAACATGGTTATTTTTATTTTTATTTTTATTTTTGAGGGAAAAATAAACGTGGTTATTTGTTATACTATATTATTATACTGTTATATACTTCCTCCGTTTCTTTTTAGTTGACACGTTTCTTTAGTCAAGTTTGCCAATGCACTTATTCAATCATTAATATCTTTAATTATCGATAAGCAAAAATTTTAAAAAGTTAATATTTTGAAATTATATAACGTTACGAATCTAACAAGATCCCACATGACTATATTTTTCATTACATATAAAGCACAAAATACAGTCAAAGAGAGGTGGATGAATAATGCTAAAGTCAAAACGTGTCAACTAAAAAGAAACGGAGGTAGTACTTCGTATAAACTACGTTCGTATAAAAAACTCACGAAGACTACAATAAGGTTTTTGTATGTTTAACTTTGATGGTTTCAAAAAAAAAGGAAAAAGAAAAAAAAAACTTTGATTATTGAATTATGGTAAAAATTTGGGTTTGGTGTAATTAATTTTGACCGATTATAATTTAGAATTTTGTTCAATAAATTTTTTTTTATTTTTATGTTACTTTGCTTTTCTTTTGTTTGTTGTAAATTTTAGCCGTTTTCAAAATTAAAACATAAAAAAAAACATAAACTTACAAACAATTTATATAAGCTTTGGTGTGTGACAATAACATTTGCAAAATGAAAAGATAAAGGAAAACTAATACTAATACTTTTTAGGAAAAATGAAAAAGAAAAATCCAACCTTTACACTTTTTCCTCATAAAAATCCAGCCTTCATTTTATTACTAAATAATTCAACCTTTGATTGTAAACTAGTACAAGTAATATTTCGTTTTTTTAGCATTTATACGAAGGGAGACTAGAGAGATAGGGTGGATTTTTTTTTTGAAAACATGGAGTAGTAGTTACTTGGAGAGTTGGGGAGGAGGGTGCACGGTGCAGTGCAGTGTGTTAAACTGTTAATACGCGTAGAATACGAAGTAAAAATTACCTAACCCATTATAAGTTTATAACTTAGGTGGTAGATGCCCTTTTGTTAGGGCTCTAAGACTAACAATCTAACCCTACCACTTTCTCAGTGTCTTAAACTGTTAATACGCGTAGAATACGAAGTAAAAATTATCTAACCCATTACTCCCTCCGTTTTTAAATACTTGTTCCACTTTTCATTTGCGGCCATTTTTAAATATTTGCTCCATTTTCTTATTTAGAAAGCTTTAACAATATTTAAGCAATTTCTCTCACCTAGTGGTCCCAACATATATTCTCTCTCCTCCAATTCTCTCCACTACTTTTGCCTTTTATAATTTTTTTATTTTTCCACCAACCCCACTACCTCCATATTTTATCACTTTTTCCAATTTCTTCTAAAACTCCGCGCATGGAGAAATGGAGCAAGTATTTAAAAACGGAGGGAGTATAAGCTAATAACTTAGGCGGTTGATACCTTTTGTTAGGGTTTTAAGACTAACAGTCTAACCCTACCACTCTTTCAGTGTGTTAAACTTTTAATACACGTTGAATACGAAGTAAAAATTATCTAATCCATTATAAGTTTATAACTTAGGCGGTTGATGCCCTTTTGTTAGGGCTCTAAGACTCTTAACAGTCTAACCCTACCACTCTCTCAGTTCTCCATTGAAGGACACTCCACTTTCTCCATTGAAGCACAGTTCAAGTTCTCCGTTGAAGCGGCAGTTCAACTTCTCCGTTGAATCGCACGACGCTTTCTGATTCTTGTTTCCCCATTAAAGCAGCTTTTGATGTAAGTTGTTTCTTTTTGTTATCATCATATCAATTTTACAATTTAGGGTTTATTTTGATATAATCTAATTTAATTGTCAGTGCATTAAATTTAGGGTTCGAAAATCTCAACTCTTGTTTCTAAATTTTATGATTATGAAATATCGTAACAGCGATTATTTTACCAGGAAAGGAAATTATGAGAGTAATTTGATTATTGAATTAAATATCCCTAAAATTATGTTCTTTTTTTGTTTCCGTCAAAAAAAACTATGTATTTTTCGAGATAAGTGAATCAAACTAAGGAAATTATGAGAGTAATTTGATTATTGAATCAATTATCCCTAAAAATATGTTTTTTTTTGTATCCGTCAAAAAAATTATGTATTTTTCGAGATAATTGAATCAAATTAAGGAAATCAGGAGAGTAATTTGATTATTGAATCAAATATCCCTAAAATTATGTTCTTTTTTTGTTTCCGTCAAAAATATTATGTATTTTTCGAGATAATTGATTCAAATTTGGTTGCTAATGTATTGCACAACCCTTTAATGTTAGGATTGAGCTATGAATTTAACGTGGATGTTTTTTTAGGCTGAGAGATTTTTATGTCAATTTTCGAGTGGTTTTGGTTGTTCAATTTTTGCAAATTGTAATTTGTGAGAAGAATTTGTATGAGTATTTGAGTCGAAATTGATGTTTTCCGTTGATTTCAGACATACCATCAATCATGGTGGTCAAAGTGTCATCAGCTGTTGCTGAACCTGATATGACGAGCAAGAAACAGCGATTAAAAGTTCTTGTTAAGAAGCCTGTGAATGGTATTTTTCCCAAACTACCTAAAGTTAACTGCTTGAAGAAGCCGCGGATTATTGATGATGCGAGTGAAGTCAGTACTGGTGTCGAAAATAACTTTCCTGTGCTTGGAGTATGTCCATTGTCAAAGCAAGTGCCTAAAGTGGACTGTGAGTTTAAGAAATCGTCAGAAACTTTCAATCGGACAACAAATGTGATTGGCAATAAGAAGGTTAACTCTACTCTTGGATTGAAACGGAGATCAGAGGAAGTGATCAAAGGTCCTGTATCAAAGAGGTTGAAGTTGGACCGGTCTACGACATTACTTTGTCAGACTGTTCTTGAAAAGCTGATGGGTAATCCGTTGAGTAATCTGTTTAAAGTCCCTGTAGATCCTGTTTTCTGGAATATTGAGGACTACTTTGACATTATTAAACACCCAATGGATCTTGGGACCATTAAACAGAAATTGCTGCAGCATAAATATGATCGCGCTGAAGAGTTTGAGGCTGATGTGAGGCTGACTTTTTCTAATGCAATGTTATACAATCCTCCTAACCATTATATTCATCAGCGTGCGAGTTCTCTCATCAGGGTGTTTGATCGTCTTTGGGAACCTGTAAAAATAAAATTGCATGGGGAGCACAGAGATATAAGGCAAAGGTCTTCTCATGTGCATAAGAGTGCCTGTCCTTTGTCTTCATTAAAGTTCAAATGTGACGTTGCAACAGAGAAAATGATTCCTAATGACGAATTTACTGCTGTAAAGGTGAGCGAGCTACTTTGATTATCTTCTGTGGTCTGAAGAATTTATTGAAACTTACTTATAGTAATGGTTACTTTGTTCATATATAGATGAAAATCTTGGTGGTGGGTTTTAACAGTTTTGAATGTGCAGGATAAACACACGTCCACCTTGAGTTTTATGGATTTAGAACGTGGTTACGCTAGTGCTCCTTCTACAAATGGCTCTTGTGGTGCTACTGCTCCTTCTACAAGTGGCTCTTTTGGTGCTACTGCCAAAGGTCAGTGTTTAAAATCCTAATAATATCGAAATGTAATTTCGGCTGCATGGAGTTTGTCAGCATACTTATTTTGTTGTTGTATTGGCCTGGAAACTATATCAGATGTTGAACTCTCTCCATCAAGAGCCCTGCATATTGCAAAATTGAAGAGTCGGTATGCAGAAACCATAATGAAGGCCCAAAATCACACATTGTTGGAACCGGTAACTGCCAAATCTTAGTTTCTAATCACTTGGAAAGTTCAGTCTTTTTTTGATTTCTGTTATTGGCAAGCTCAGAAATACATTCCATTTGCAAATTTACTCATATGTACTTTTCAAATGTTTAGGGTGCTGAAGCTGATATAACAAATCGGCAGAAAGAGAAGGAAATTTTGCAGAGGCAGCAACGTGAAGGTGAATATGCATTCATTACTATCTTATGTGCAGTTGAATATATCTGACTTTTTGTTTTAACTTAAGCCTTCAACTGCAACTAAACATGCTATTCATTTCACAGAGACATCTAACATGGATGCAAAAATAAGAGCTGCCAAATCAGCTGCGCGATCAAGAGAAGAATCTAAACTCAAAAGGCAAAGACAAGAAGCGAGGGAGGCAGCCCGAATGGCCGTTAGAAAGGTCAGTTGTACTTTCATAACCTTCAGAAATTATATGGTTGTAAATTGTGAGATTTTTATTGTTATAACTCAACTCTTCTGTACTTTTATGCAGATGGAACAATCTGTTGATGCTGATGATAACCTTCGAGTTATGAGGGATCTTGAGGATTTGATTGGGACCTCTTTGGTAGTGTTGTGTCCTGATCGTACATCTCGTACGATGTGGAACTATAAAGGCACCAACAACCTTAGGAGGCCATTGGAAAAATTGGGTTTATATATCAAGGAAGAATATAGTGTCAATTATGATTATGACGATGCCTTTTTAGAGAACGAACGGGAAGAAGGGGAGTTTGTTTTTTATTAGAGATATATGTATAGACAAACAATGTAGTTAACTTTCGACTTTGAGGCTTGAGGGTTGGTTATAAGGGAACCCTTCTTAGAAGGTGGCTCTTATCCCATTTCTCTCCCTCATAGTTTTGTAAATGTTTCTTTTACTGTTGTATGCATATGGTTATTATTTTTTTGACCCCATGAAGCTGCTAAATGAAGTTGTAGAGGGTTGTGGTTTTAGTGGTGTATTCTGTTTCAACTCTATTGTTTATGACTTAGTATATATATTAGTTGCTATTGGCATATAAATAGCCTATTTTTTGTATAGTGGGAACTAATACTGCACTTTGTAAGTCAATTATTCATTGATTGCTAATTATAGAAATATATTAGTAAAAATTTTTGTTGCAGTTTAGTGCATTTTATTTCTATTTTAGTAGTTAGTTCTACTAATTTTTTTTTTCCCTTTTTAAGGTTTTTTTTTTTTCCCACCTTTTTTCTACATCTGTTGGTAGTACTTTCTGTTAAAGGCCGAAACTTTTATTAAATTTAATTAATTGTCGATATTTTTCTTTAATCGTGCTATTATTATAAAAAATACGATTATAAAATTTCGTCCGAGAAATAATGTGGATCTTTGAGAGCATGAAATATAGTAGTTCTGTACATGGAACATTGTATCTACATTCTAACTGCCCTTGTAACTATTTTTTGACAAGCTAAACGCTCTTATAATGGGTAGAGTTATATAGGAGAGAAATAAAATTGATTTCTCATTCCTAGAGTATTTTTCGAATTGGACCAGATTTACCTATATTTTTATAAACTAGGAGAGCCCTTATAATTGATTTCTCATTTCTCGAGTATTTTTTTAATTTATAATTTTTTTACCGGTCTCATTTATCTATGTTTTAACATTGTCTTAATCTTAACATTATGGTGATTGCATGCTATGCTAATCGATTCCAGGAAGGAGCAAAGAGCATAAATAAAATGATTTGATATATTCAATATTGGACAAAATAACCAAGGATCATAGAAAGAACATACAAGCTAAGGGGCTTGACTAAAATGCTAACCCATCAAATAAAATATAAGCATGTATCTTAAGATTTTGTAAGCTCAAGAGTACAATAAAGATTTTCATTAGCATCAAAAATGAAATTCAGTAACAGCACTACATCAAAAAGACTAGAATCAGCATTCCAGCTCCAAGCAGCAGCTTTCTCCAGCCTTCCTATTACAGCACCTATACAACTCAACAAGTGTAACGATTCTTGGCACCCCTGTCGTGTTTCTTAGCATCATCCTGAAAGTACACATAAAGCCGTCATTTAAGCAGAAGATATACAAGAGGGATACAGAAACTGTAAAAACAGATATACAGCTTACATGAAATATAAATCCCATCGTTTCATTGTAATCAAGGAACATTTTCCACTGTTTTCCAATGCTCAGCTGTAGCAATAAAACAGAAGTTTAGATGATCCTAAAACAGATTCAAAACATCAAATTACAGAGATCTTAAATTAATTGGTTGGTTTCACTCAACTAGAGTAATTTTCAATATAAGGGAACTTATGTTAGGTACCACTCGACAAAACTAAGGGTTTTAATATGCAGTTCAGTCATGCAGATCAAGAAACATAAATTCCAAAGCAATCTTGCCAGGAAAAAAAACGCAAACTTCATACATCAAACTCTCTTCCAAAGAAAATCGTTCACAGTATAGCGTCCTATAGCCTTTGATTTCCACAACTAGGAGCTGAGTAAACAACCCTAACCCAAATTGTAAGACTCGTAAGCACTTAAGATCCCCTGATACTGTAAAGTAGAAAAATCACAGAGCTTACAGATATAAACCTGATCAGTGTAGGTTGATAGAACAGAATACACATAATTATACTCAAAAGAAATACACAAATGGATACAAGCATACAATTTTTTTTCTACACCATGGATACAGCTTGTTTCCTGGTTAAATTTGGCACTTTACAACTTCAACTAATGTACCAATAATCCTAGATGCAGAAGCAAAATCCCAAGTAGTTTCCCAATTCATATCTCCCACATTATATGATGCATGAATCACTGAGTTCCAATAGCTGTATGCTTATTGACACAGAAGCCCATGTAACAAGCCAATTATTTGCGAAGTGTTAGCTAATTTATGCCCATTGTAGAAAAATAGTTGCTTCAATTCCACCCAGTCTCCGATCATGATCTGGAACATACTTTGGTACATGTTACACTGAACAGTGGTATAATTTTGGACTGATTAGAATCTACCACATGCAGGTGACACTGCATCAAAATGCTACTGACAACACAGAATTGGCGAGGTTAGAATGAATCTTTCATTTCACTGTAAGATTCCCTACATTTAACCAAAACACTGCACTATATTGTCACAGCATTTGTATCGGCGATTCTAGGCCCTACAAGGCTACAACTGAACCAGTCATACACCTTACTCTTAGCTGTAGCCAAATTCATTTAATGTTACTATGATCAAGCACCACATATTTTTCATCCGGACCAAATTGATTTTGATCAACCAGCATAATAATCAAACACAAAACAAAAACAAGCTGCTTCTTATCCATACAAGAAAGCTGCATAAGTATTTAGAGGTGCCCACAATACAAGAATAATGAATAAAAAGTAACATATCCCATATATCTATGAGCTGTTTCAATATGCGAATTAAGCCAAACCCAAAATACTATAAAATTGTAATCAAGAAATTATTCATTGGTGATCAGATGCTCCCACTTCAGTTCTTCACAACAGATAAGAAACAGAAGCACATAAGATTTTTCCCATTTTAGACAAAGTTAATAGAGTTATTAATGAGAGACTTTCAGCTTCAGATTACAATGCACTAAATCAAAGGTCAATCACTGAGCTTTACAACAGTAAGGATATGGCTAATCCTAAATGTATATAGGTTAGGATATCTTGTTGTTGTTAGTCTGCCGTAAGTGGAAGTGAAGTAATGGTATGCAATCCTTAACACCGAATATTATTTCTAAGGATCGGCTGAGAATTATAAACTTAGGTGTATGACATGAACGATTGCAGCAAACATCGTTCTCAAGTGTAGCTTAAAGATCTGAACCATGATATATATGAGATGAAAAAAAGAACATATTCCTTTCAATGAATTGATGTATACCGTGCACATTTATTTTCCTGCTCACCCTTCATTGGCAAATCACCTCCATCAAAAAAAGAATAGGTTTAACACCATAATCAATGTGCCCGACAAAGCAAAATCGTTAAAAGCTGAGGAGCAATAATTAGTCTTACTAATTCAAAATTCATGTCAAAATTGATGACATTGTAATTCAAATGACTGAGATACATTGTCATTTCTCACCCCAGAACAGCAGAACTACAGTTTTATAAAAATTGAGATATTACATTAGAATAGAGAGGAAGTCACTATACCAACAATTTAATCAGGCATACACATGCATGCCAAATTGAAAATCCAAAATTGCAACTTTTCAACTTAATTGGTTTCTTGCTGTCAATAAAAAAACAACACAGTGATCAGGATTTTAGTCTCCCTCAATAGCTGCCTAGCTGGGAAATGGGAACGGATACCATTAACATTATAAATTGAAGCTTAACCCAATTCAAATAAAATCACCATTGTCAGATGCAAGGTAAAAAATCATCCAAAAGAAAAACATTATTACCAACATTCTTCAAATGGGTATTTCCAAAATGGTAAATAATACAAGGATATATCTCCAATTAAACAATAAAATCACCCTAATAAAATCCCAAAAATTAGTACCAATTCATTCAATTGGGATTTTTTTCCCCTCAAACCAACCTTATTAGCTAGGAAATTAATAAAAACAATATTAAAAAAAAAAAAACTTAACCCCAAATACCCAACTTAGATAAATCAGAAAACCATCCAAACAAAGCTAAAATTAACTCATTTTTAACAATTTCTCGAAATGGGTATTTCCTGTTAGTTTAGATGGACTACTACGAGAGGGGGGTGAATAGTAGTAGGTTTAATCGGGAAACTTATGCGAAAATTAAAAACAAAACGTAAAAGGAACTTAAAGGACACAGCTAGGTTTATGAGGAAACCATCCATTGCCTAACTGGAAGTAAAACCTCGGCCATATTGGGACTTATAAACAAATTCCACTATAATAGGCAACGCTCCTAGTACAACCTATTACACAGACCTTTGCTTTGCAAATTCCACCACGGACACTTGCCACTTGATAGGACACCTCCTACCAGACCTAAGACACCTCCTAGGTACCTTTTCTCCCTTAACCTAGGACACTTCCTAGGTGACCCAAGACACCTCTCAGGTTCCTTTCACTCACTGTGCACTCACAGCTGCCTCTTGAATTTTAGAGAATTCAAACTCATACACAAACGTGAATTTGTAGAGAATTCACAATCTCACCCCAAAAACAATTACAATACAAAGATTCACTCTAACACATAAATGGAAAGCTACACATAAAACCCACCCAAAATTAAAAATGATAAAGCTCAAATCTTTGGCAAACTTACTTTTAAGCACTAAGTGGTTTTCATGCTTAAAACTCTCATTTTGCTTCACTGAAATACTTCTATAATTATAGAGGTTCCTCAGTTCACAAAGTAGGATTTTTGCAAATAAGATAAGTTAAATAGAAATCTATTCTTATCTCTTTAAATCGAAATCAAACAGATTTAATTTCGTTTTATTTGAAAACCAAATTTTATCAAATTCGTTTTAGTTAAAAGATAGAATTTTATGAAAAAGATAAAACCGAGTTAAATCAGATTTTAATGGATAAAATCAAATAAATACTTTTTCATAAAACTAAAGTTATCTTTTACGAATTAATGAGCTTGCCAAGCTTTATCTGATTTCTAATAAGTTCCATGCATAACAATCATTAACATGCTTACATCAACCTACAAAAACAAACTTATTTTTTATACAACTATAAGTTATGAAGTCCATCTTTTTTGGTTGATATCTCGATCCTTGTACTGATCCTTGGTTGTTGAGGTTTGCCCCAGCATTACACCGGAACCAAGTCGTTACAACCCGTTTTGAAGTTCCTATGAAGAACTTTGGGAAGTTCCATTGCTGGAACTCTACTTCTGTCTTTATTTGTCCTCATGGATCTTCTAAAGTTCCTTTGTCTCAGTTCCCACTTCAGCTCCCAACGCTTATTGAACCTGCAAACATCAGAACAGTAGCAAAAGCCACCGGTTTAAACCGGTGAAAATAATTTTATTGCCACCGGTTTAGTTTGAACCGGTGGCAAAAACCTCCCCTCAAAATCCCGCCTATTTTTCCCCACATTTTGGCCTTAGGGCGGTGCCAATCTTCTTTCTTCACCTAGTGTCTTCCAAGCCGCAATTTTGTCGATGACATTTGGTGCAATTGGGAGACTAGCAGTTGAGGAGGTTGCGGTTTCTTCTCGGGGTTTTGGTTTAGTGCTTTTAGCTTATGAGGTGATGGAGGTTTGGAATTCAATGTTGATTGGAGGTATCTAGGTTGGATCTAGCTCTTTGATGGGTGAAATTTCGCTTGGGGTAGGGTTTTGATTTTCGTCTTCCATGGGTGCGTTTTGGTTAAGCTGTAGAAATTTTTGTGGTTGAGAGGGTTTGAGTATTTTGTTGATTTGACTGAAGGCAATTTAGGTGGTTGAGGTATTTATAAGGGGGTAACTTTGAGAGGCGGTTTATAGGAGATGAAAAGTTATGCTTCTGGTAACAATGTATTTATCCAATTAAAAACAACTGGATGGATATTCAGAGTCAAAGCTTATCTTTCTCATAAATTCTCGAGAATAGATTTATTATTTACAAAAGACAAATTTTGAAAATTGAAAATGAATTTATCCAGGAACTCGTCATATACAAGTCTACATACACTTGAAAATTATGTACAGTCTAATAAGTGCTAATTGTACTAACCTCCAAGAATTTACCAACGGTGATATTCCCGTTATGTTTTTCACACCAAGTTTGTGATAGATGTTTTATTTCTTCTAATTGATCTTGTAATCGAAAATTCCATATCTGGGAACTTCAGTGGCAATCAATTCAGCTTGATCATCCCAAGTTCTAGTCTCATGTTCTCAAAGCGTTCTCTGCTCAAAGGCTTAGTTAGAATATCAGCAATTTGATTATCAGTTGGACAAAATTCTAACCTAATATAGCCTTTTTCCACATTATCTTTTAGGAAATGATGTCTAATGTGGATATGCTTAACCTTAGAATGTTGAACTGGACAAAATTCACTAGATCACTTGCATAATCAGCATCTGTGTATTCCACTAAATCAATTGATTCATTTCTTGGATAATAGAGGCATAAGTCATCAGTTCCTTTTAGGTACCTAAGTATCCTTTTGACTGCTTTAAGATGAGATTCCTTTGGATTGGCTTGTAACCTCGCACACAAACCTACACTGAACGATATGTTAGGTCTACTAGCAGTTAAATATAATAAAGAACCTATCATATCTCGATACATCTTCTGATTCATACAAGTTCCAACTGCGTCTTCATCTAGTCTGATGTTAGTTCCCATGGTGTTCTTATAGACTTGGAACTTTCCATCTTATATTTCTTTATGAGTTCCTTCACATACTTTTGCTGGTGAATCATTATTCCTTTCTCAATTTGTTTAATTTGCAAGCCAAGAAAGTAGTTTAGCTCACCCATCATGCTCATCTCGAACTCACCACTCATAAGGTCAGCAAAATACTTCACCAAAGATTCGTTAGTTGCACCAAAAATAATATCATCTACATATGTTTGTACAACTAAAATATCAGTTCCTTTAGATTTCAAAAACAATGTTTTGTCTATTATTCCTCTTTTAAAATCATTATCCAATAGGAACTTGGACAACCTCTCATACCATGCCCTTGGCGCTTGTTTCAACCTATAGAAAACTTTATCAAGTTTATAGACATGACTTGAGAATTCTGGATCTTCAAATTCAGGGGGTTGTTCCACATAGACGTCCTCTTTTAATAAACCATTTAAGAAGGCACATTTGACGTCCATCTGGATCAACTTAATATTCATAAAAGCTGCAAAAGCAATAAAAATGCGTATAGCTTCTAACCTGGCAACTGGTGCAAATGTCTCATCAAAGTCTATGCCTTCTTGTTGATTGTACCCCTTGACAACCAGCCTAGCTTTATTTCTCACAATGATTCCATGTTCATCAAGATTGTTCCTGTACACCCATTTTAGTCCAATGACTTTCTGGTGTTCCGGTCTAGGAACTAGGTGCCAGACTTTGTTTCTTTCAAATTCACTCAGTTCAGCTTGCATTGCCATTATCCAGTCTGCATCTTGTAAGACTTCTTCACAGTTCTTTAGTTCCAAAGTAGATAGGAACGAGAAAAATGCACAGAAGTTTCTCAGCTGGGAACGAGTTTGAGTTCCTTTGGTTATGTCACTCATAATCATATCCACCGGGTGAGACTTTTGATGTTTCCAACGTTTAGGGGTAAAGTTTTTAATTGGATACAATCTCTCAGTTCAGCACCATTGTCTTCAGTCTCTTGATTCAGTGGTTCTGGATTCCAGGTTCTGGATTCTCAAGCGCTGGGTGTTCCTCTTGAGGAACTACTATTTCAGTTGTCGTTTGATTTTCAGCTATAGAATTCTGGTCTTGCTGCTTCATGGATACAGTTGATTCCTCATCAAGGTCATATCTTCTTACCAACCCTATTTTGAAATCATCATCATCATCATCATGTACATCAATTACATAGTCAGTTTCATAAAAAATAATATGTATAGACTCTTCAACACACATTGTTCTTTTATTATAAACTTTGTAAGCTTACTATTTGAGGCATATCCTAAGAATACAGCCTCATCACTCCGTTCATCAAATTTTCCCAAGTTCCTCTTTCCATTGATGTGTATAAGCACCTGCAACCAAATGATTTAAAGTATGAAATATTTGGTTTTCTTCCTTTCATTAGCTCATAAGGTGTCTTGTTGGTTATTGCTCGAATAGAAACTCTATTTAATATATAACATGCTGTGTTTACTGCTTCAGCCCAGAAATTCCTAGGCAGTCCACTGGAAATTAGCATCATTCTTGCCATGTCTTCCAAGCTTCTATTTTTCCGTTCAACAACTCCATTTTTTTGTGGAGTCCTGGGGGCTGAGAAGTTGTGGTCCATTCCATGTTCATTACAAAACTCATCAAATTTTGAGTTTTCGAACTCAGTTCCATGATCTGACCTCAGGTGGACTAATTGACAACCTATTCTTCTCTGTTCTTTCTTAACAAAAGCAACAAACTGATCAAACGTATCATCCTTTCTTACAAGAAAGAAAACCCAGGTATATCTGGAAAAATTGTCTACAATAACCATTACATACCTTTTGCCACTTCTGCTTTGTATCCTCATAGGACCACACAAATCCATATGGATAAGTTCCAATGGTTTTGTGGTGCTTACCATATTCTTAGATTTGAAAGATATTCGTGTTTTCTTACCTTTAACACATGCACTGCAGACTTTATCTTTTAGGAACTTGATGGATGGAAGTCCTTCCACAAGTTCTTTTGACCTAAGTTTATCAAGCAAAGAAAAACTAGCATGGCCAAATCGTTTGTGCCATAATAGGGGATCATTCTCAATGACACTAAGACAAGTTAAGCTACTACTTGGAACTTCATTGAGATCTACAATATATGTGTTCCCTTTTCTGGTTCCTTCAAGAATAGAACTGTTAGTGTCATTATTGATGATTCTACAAAGATTAGAAGTAAAGCTAACTGAGTCACCTTTATCACAAAATTGATAAATACTTAACAAGTTGTGTTTAAGACCCTCGACTAAAAAAACATTTTCTATAGCATGGAAACTTGACCTTTCTACTTTACCAATAACAATAATTTCACCTTTCTTATTATCACCAAAGGTCACAGTTCCTCCATAGTAGGCATCTGGTGATAGAAATTTAGATATTTCTCTAGTCATGTGCTTGGAACAACCACTATCGAGGTACCAAGTGTTGTTCCCCCTCACTGGAACCTGCATGAAAACTAAGCGTTAGTTTCTGGAAACCTGGTTTCCTTGGGTTCTAGTGTTTTGGAAGAAGAGTCAGATTTCTTCATCCAGACCAGTTCAGCATGCTCAGTATTCTTAAGAGTATCTTTAATTCTTTTAGGACATGCAGCTCGAAGATGTCCTGTACCACCACAATAGTAACATAATTTTTGACTGGGCAGATCCACATACTTCTTATTTCTCCTAGACTTCTTCTTATATACTAGTCCTTCTTTATGTTTATTTTGAGCATTAGCTATCCAAGATGGAATTCCATTATTAATCACTTCTTTACCTTTCCTGGCTCTTGCAAGTTCCTCCTCCAAAGTTTGATTCTTTATTTTAACTTCTTCCAAATCTGATTTTAGTTTTTCAAAATTTGGAAGTTGGCTTGCGAGAGGAACTTCATAGTCAGAAAAATTTATTCCAAGTTTTAGTTGAGTTAGCTCTACATTTAACATAATATTATCATGTTTCAGTTTTTCAACTTGTTCTTTTAGAAGGAAATTTTTATCATATAAATCAAAGAATCTAGTCTGAATATCAGTTTTCATATTATCAACCCATTCACTATGTTCTTTGTGGATTTTTAAAGCTTGGTCAGTTTGGAACTTTGACCTATTTAGTTCTTTACAATCATCTTGAAGTTCCAGAATATTGTCCATAAGATTTTCCTTATTAAGATGTTTGAGTTGTCGATAGTCATACCATACCTCAGATTCAAGTTCCTTTAGACGAGCTTCATCGTCAGTTTTAGCCATCAAACACAGGTTGGCTGTTTCCTCCATGGATTCTCTTTCTCCTTCATCTTCTGAGTCAGAGTTTCCCCATGCAGCCATCATGGCTTTCCTGACATCCTCCTTGGAGAACGATGATTTGTAGTACTTGTTTGGTTCCTTCCCATTGTATTTTGGTTTCTAATCCTCCTTAAGTTGAGGGCAATCTCTGATGAGATGGTCCTTGGAACCGCATTCGAAGCACTTGATCTCCTTGGAACTTAGCTGTCCTCGTTTGTTCTTTTCTCCTCTCTTTCCCAGCATCCTCCTGAACCTCCGTACAAGCATGGCTATCTCCATATCATCATCTTCAGAGTCGCTTGATTCATAAGCCTTTAGAGCAAGGATTTTATTCTTGGAACTTTTAGAGTTTGCTCCAAGATGAAGTTCATGAGTAAGCAGAGAACCATTGAGCTGTTCAAGGTTGAACTTGGTGAAGTCCTTGGATTCCTGTAGAGTAGTAACCTTGGATCTCCACCTCTCATCTCGAGGAAGACTTCTAAGAACTTTTCTTACCTGTTCATCAATGGGTATGGACCTGCCTAAAGATTCTAACTCATTGACAATGTTAGTAAATCTAGTGAACATATCCTGAATGGATTCTTTGTGTAGCATTTCAAATCTTTCATATTTTGACATTAGTAAGTCAATTTTAGAACGACTAACTTCATTTGTTCCTTCATGTGTTATTTGTAATAAATCCCAAATTTGCTTTGCGGACTTACAACCCATGATTCTATTGTACTCATGAGGTCCTAGTTCATAATGCAAGATTTTCACTACTTGAGCATTTAACTCATATTTTTCATAATCTTCTTTATCAATTTCAGCCAGTGGTTTAGGGATTACCTCTTTGTTTGCATTGGCTTTTGTTACCTCGAAGTCACCACTTTCAATGACTCTCCATACTTGATAATTTTCAGCATTGATGAATATCTCTATTCTTCTGCCCGTATGAATAGAATTTTCCATTGAACATTGGTGGTCTTTGGGTTGAATCCCTTTTTCAAGTTTCTCGTGCGCATTCATCTCTTCAGGAACTTACTCTACAAGGTTGCTTGTAATTTTGTGAGAACCTACTCAGATACCAATTGTTAGTTTAGATGAACTACTACGAGAGGGGGGGGTGAATACTGAATAGTAGTAGGTTCCAATCGTGAACTTATCCGGAAATTAAAAACAAAACGTAAAAGGAACTTAAAGGACACAGCAAATTTTACGAGGAAACCATCCAGTGCCTAGCTCGAAGTAAAACCTCGGCCCTATTGGGACTTATAAACAAATTCCACTATAATAGGTAACTCTCCTAGTACAACCTATTACACAGACCTTTGCTTTGCAAGTTCCACCACGGACACTTGCCACTTGATAGCACACCTCCTACCAGACCTAAGACACCTCCTAGGTACATTTTCTCCCTTAACCTAGGACACTTCCTAGGTGACCCAAGACACCTTTCAGGTTCCTTTAACTCACTGTGCACTCACAACTACCACTTGAATTTTAGAGAATTCAAACTCATACACAAATGTGAACTTGTAGAGAATTCACAATCTCACCCCAAAACCAATTACAACACAAAGACTCACTCTAACACATAAATGGAAAGCTACACATGAAACCCGAAATAAAAAATGATAAAGCTTAAACCTTTGGCAAACTTACTCTTAAGCACTAAGTGGTTTTCATGCTTAAAACTCTCATTTTGCTTCACTGAATTACTTCTATATTTATAGAGGTTCCTCAGTTCACAAAGTAAGGTTTTCGCAAATAAGATAAGTTAAACAGAAATCTAATCTTATCTCTTTAATTAAAACCGAAATCAAAACAGATTTAATTTCGCTTTATTTGAAAACCAAATTTTATCAAATTCGTTTTAGTTAAAAGATAGAATTTTTTGAAAAAGATAAAACCGAGTTAAATCAGATTTTAATGGATAAAATCAAATAAATACTTTTTCATAAAACTAAAGTTATCTTTTACGAATTAATGAGCTTCCCAAGCTTTATCTGATTTCTAATAAGTTCCATGCATAACAACCATTAACATGCTTACATCAACCTACAAAAACAAATTTATCTTTTATACAACTATAAGTTATGAAGTCCATCTTTTTCGGTTGATATCTCGATCTTTGCACTGATCCTTGGTTGTTGAGGTTTGCCTCAGCATTACACCGGAACCAAGTTGTTACAACCCGTTTTGAAGTTCCTATGAAAAACTTCGGGAAGTTTCATTGCTGGAACTCTACTTCTGTCTTTATTTGTCCTCATGGATCTTCTAAAGTTCCTTTGTCTCAGTTCCTAATTCAGCTCCCAACGCTTACTGAACCTGCAAACATCACAACAGTAGAAAATCCTTATTAGATGGAAGTTTGCTCAATTCTTAACATCATCATCTAAACCTCATAAGGGTCAACATTTCCAAAATTGCAAAAAAAAAAAAAAAAAAAAAAAATCCAAGATTTCATCTGCAATCAAACCCTAAATAAAATAAAATAAATAAAATAAAAAATGATAAGCAAAAATTAAGGGCGATGAAATTGACCTAGAAGTAGGGATACCTTTACAAAGCTGGGTACACTGCAAGATAAGGCACCTTTGTGTAGCCAAGAATAGGTATCAATAGCAACCCAACAACCCTGTAATTCCTTAATGAGTAATGGCGACATTATCGGTTTTAGTTGCGGCAATAGCCCTTGTATCCCCATTTTTTAAGGGCACAAATTTAATTGATCTAATTCTATGAAAATTGAAAGAAATTTGGAGAGAGAATTGAAGGGGTTTTTAGGTTTTTTTTTTTTTTTTTGAGAAAAAGTTTCAGATGAGAAAGGCGCCTATGAACTTTGTTGATGGCGGGAATGTATAACAGTTTTGGTGTTAGAACTAGTTTTTTGGCCCGGGCAATGCCCCGGGTTATTATATGTATATTATAAATGAGGTTTTATAATAAAAATTATATGATAAAATACTAATAGAGATTAAATTAGTTTTATTTGTTGTAAATAAAGGAGTAGTCTAGTACAAACAATATATAGATATTTAAGTAAGATCAAAAAGATAATTTCACAAATAATGGAACAATATGCATCGTGATGCAAATCAGTTTCTGGAAAATGAATTTCTGACGTAACTAAGCCACCAAGGTACTCAATTGTATTCGCCGGCATGAACCCTATGGTTAGCACACCACTTCCACACAAAGACACTTTTGGGTGGAAGGTTTGAGTCAAGTAACTTATGCCCAATAGAGAATGTGTTTAGACTATTGTTCTTGATGTATTTTTGAAGTATTAAAAAAAAGGCTTCTATATTTAGAAAAACATGAAAGAACACAGAGGAAGAATCTCAAGCATCAAGGGAGGTGAATAATTACCTTAAACATCCTCTTAAATGGGGGTTATGAGAGTTACTTATCAAGAGAATAATGGTGGTGATTGATCACCTTAAACGTCCTCTTAAATTGGGGGTTATAATAATTACTCAAGAAATGACATGGCGCAAGTGCGCCACATTATCTGCCTAGTCATGATGACACGAGGCGGGCTCATGTCTTCTCATGCGATCAATGAGTATATATATATATATATATATATATATATATATATATATATATATATATATATATATATATATATAGATATATATATATATATATAGATATAGATTTAAAATTGCACCTTTATTGGGGTTATGAAGTAATTAGGTGATTCTCAAGTCATGCTCGCTTTTAAAACTTAATACTCAGGATTTTTATTGCGTAATAATGCGTATTACTCCTCCTGTTCCTATACACATACCAGCAATGACACGTGTTATCTCTAGATGTGTCCTTAATTTATTTTGCTAAATAAGATTTTATTCAAGAAACAAATCTTATATACAAAAAATATTCATTCAAAGACATTATACAATATAATTACATTAAAAAAAAACATTTGATGTTTCTTTAACACTAATATTTATATAGCTGCAAAAAAATTTCTTAACATATTTTTGATCATATTCTACATCATTTTATATCTGAAATATCTTTCGTAATCCTTTATTTTAATTAAAATTAGGTTAAATATCGTGCCATGCACTGTCATAATTAAATTTATAACAAATAAATTATAAATAATGGTGTAAATTCAACATCAATTTATCTAAAAAAACTTAAGGGTTTGTTCTGTTCACCTTATTTTCACTTATTTCAGGTGTAATAAGTTCAGATAAGTTCAGTTAAGTTCAGATAAGTTCAGATCAGGTTTAATATGTTCTGATAAGGGTTACCCAAGTACAAATTACAACTAAAATAAGTTTTAATAAGGTCTAATAAGTTTAGATAAGTTCAGGTAAGTTCAGATAAGTTAAGATAAATTCAGATCAGTGAAAATTAGGTGAATAGAACACACCCTTATTCGTAAAAAAATAACTTGAATTTTGGTTTATACTAATACCAAATACATAAAGGTTACTAGATGTAAACCCGTGCGATGCACGGTTTTTTTTACATAATATTTTTTTTCTATTCTAATTTCTATTAGATAAATAGAAGAAATAAAAATTATTTTGTTTTGACAACCCCTATAACACCAATGAAGTAAATATAACATTAAATATTCATATCGTGTACACAGTGAAAAATGGATCGTTGATTGTGCTAGATGTTGAGTCGCATACTTTAATCTACCCCTCTTCCAAAATTAACATTTTGGCTCCTAATTATGAAAAAATCCGTTGAATTTAAAGTGGTGATAAACTATTATCATGAATATGATAAACTTTGTATTGTAGTATTTAATCTTTTAAGTCGAATAAATGATAAATGATGAACGATTTTTTTGTTTGTGCAAGATAATAGAAAAGAATATTTTTTTTTTATTCTAAAGATTTATATATATATATATATATATATATATATATATTGTCTAATCCAAATTTAACGTTTATTTTTGTTTTGATTTTTTAAAATATAATTCTTTATGTTTTGATTGAATGTAGTTTATTATCACTTTTCTATTTTTTCTATTTTAAGGTTTTATATAAGTTAATTAAAAGATTAGTACCCATATACGAACTAATATTCATTTATCCCGAAATTGTTGACACATTTTGACCGGCATAATATGAAACTTTAGTTGATTTCATTTTACTTTAGAATATTTAGTATTCCGTAATCAATTTTTTAATACATTTTTAGTGAGTAGTGAGGGTTTTTATTTTTGAAATAATAATCACATAAATATACTTAGAGTAATTAGATTAAAATTTCCAATATATGTTATGTATACTATGACATAATATTTTTTAAATTTATAAACATTATGTAATTTTAAGATTTATACAAAGTATGCTACTAAATGAATTTTCTTTTTTTAATTAAAGCAAATTTTTTTATATTATGATGAAAGTTACAGAAAAAAAATTGATATTGATATATTGATAATATTATAATAGTCTTGGAAAATAATATATTACAACACCTTATTTTTAATCTATATTAATATTTTGGAAACTTTGACTTTTACCACCTCACAAAAACACAAAAATTGCTTTTACATCCACATCCAAAAGTTTTATTTTACCACCTCATAAAAAAAATATAGATTTTACCACCACAACCTAACTCCTGTGACGGAAAGTTGCCGTTGGTATATATATATATATATGTGTGTGTGTGTGTGTGTGTGTGTGTGTGTGTGTATACATATGTGTATATATATACATATGTGTATATATGTGTGTGTGTGTATATATATATATGTGTGTGTGTGTGTGTATATATATATATATATATATATATATATATATATATATATACACATATGTGTATATATATGTGTGTGTGTATATATATATATACTAGGTTTGTTTTTGGGCTATGCACGGTAATCTTCAATAACCATTATTAAACTATCATTATAATTAGTTTTTTTAAACAAAAAAATTATACAAAAAAAGTTGATAAATTTTGAGCAAAATAAAGGATTACAAAGATATGTTACATATTAAATGATGTAGAAAATGAGCAAAATTATGTTAAGATTTTTTATAACTTTATAAATATTTGTGTTAAAGATATGTCAAAATTTTTTATTTTAAGTAATTATATTGTATTAGGTTGGAAATATTTTTGTAAATAAGATTTGTTTCTTTAATTGAATTTTATTAAAAAAAAAATACATAAGGACAAACCAAAATGAACACGTGCCATTGCTAGTGTGTCTTTTAGTATATAGTTATTGATGATACACATGTAGAGATATAAGGTGTATTTTTTTTTTTACATGATAGTGAATTAGTGAGGGTGTAGTGTGTTAGTACGCGTAGGTTTAAATTGGAAACTTTTATTTAATTTTTTAATGAAAGTTTTATTTAATTTTTTTTAAGGAAACTTTTATCTTTTTTGTTTTTGACAAGAAGAAATTTTTATCTAATTGATTTACTCACTTTATTTATTAGGGCGCTAATTTTATCAACACACTTAAAAAAAACAAATTTTAGCTCTCTCGCAATTCTCCATTGAAGCGCACTCCACTTTAATTTCTCCATTGAAGCGTAGTTCAAGTTCTCCATTGAATCACACTTCGCTTTCTGATACTTGTCTCCCCCATTAAACCAGCATTTGATGTAAGTTAATTGTTTGTTTTGTTTTCATCATATCAATTTCATAATCAAGGGTTTAATTATCAGTACATTTTGTTTAGCGCGCGTTCGAAAATCTGAACTTTTGTTTCTAAATTTTAAAATAATGAAACATCACCAATTATTTTACCAGAAAAGGAAATTATGAGAGTAATTTAATTATTGAATCAAATATCCCTAAAATTTTTTTTTTTTTTTTTTTCAAGATAATTGAATCAAATTTTGTTGTTAATGTATTGCACAACACGTTAATGTTCGGATTGAACGCGGATACTTTATTTTAAGTGGGAGATCTTTATGTCAATTTTCGAATTGTTCAATTTGTAAAAAGTGAGAAGAATTTGTTATGAATAGGATTAGAAAATAATTTGTGCGACAGTCCATAAATTATGGTCTAAATTAATGTTAATGTATTCCTTATGATGAGTTTACTGCTGTAAAGGTGAGCTACTTTGATTAAATTCTGTGGTCTGAAGAATTTGTTGGAACTTACTTATAATAATGGTTACTTTGTTTAGGTGGCTATGCTAGTGCTCCTTCTACAAGTGGCTCTTTTGGTGCTAGTGCTCCTTCTACAAGTGGTCAGTGTTTAAAAATCCTAATAATATCAAAATGTGATTACGGCTGCTTGGACTTTGTCAGCAATTCAGCATACTCATTTTGTTGTTGTTGTATAGGTTTGGAAACTATATCATATGGTGAACTCTCTCCATCAAGAGCCATGCATATTGCAAAATTGAAGAGTCGGTATGCAGAAACTATAAAGAAGGCCCAAAATCACACATTGTTGGAACCGGTAATTGCCAAATCTTAGTTTCCAATCACTTATTTGATTTCGTTATTGGCAAGCTCTGAAATACATTCCATTTGCAAATTTACTCATATGTACATTTCAAACTTTTAGGGTGCTGATAAAACAAATCGGCAGCAAGAGAAGAAAATAATGCAGAGGCGGCAACATGAAGGTGAATATGCATTCATTACTCTCTTCTGTGCGGTAGAATACATGAAGTTTTAACTTAAGCCTTCAACTGCAACTAAACATGCTATTCATTTCACAGAGACAGCTAACTTGGATGCAAAAATAAGAGCTGCCGAATTAGCTGCGCGATCAAGAGAAGAATCTGAACTCAAAAGGCAAAGACAAGAAGCGAGGGAGGCAGCCCGAATGGCCATTATAAAGGTCAGTCCAACTTTTTATATATAACCTTCTGAAGTTAATATGGTTTTTTACTGTTATACTCAACCCATGTTTACTTTTATGCAGATGGAACAATCTGTTAATGTTGATGACAACTTCCAAGTTATGAGGGATTTTGAGGCTTTAATTGGGATTTCTCATCAATCTCTTTCATAAAATGTAGCCGTAGTGACATGTATTTATTAAAAAACATAACAAAATAATAGATATCTCTATCTATATGATATTCTCGTAATTAATATAAACGGCAGGGTGTTTGATTGGTTATTACATAATGCTATGAGATTAAAACTAGGAATGAAATTAAGATGGTATATATATAGCTCTATATTATAACTTATTGATTCTTCATATCTTGTGTTTGATTGTTTTTCGGAAAAATATTTACTCTCCTTTTGAAGATATGATGTTTCATATTATAGACCCAATCGAGGGTGTAACATTTTAACTTTGATGGTATCAGAGCCAGCATGACACAAAGGTCACGGGTTCGAATCTCATCCACTCTCCCACTTTCAAGTGGAATATTACGCGCAGGGTATGAGGAGGCCCATGCTGCATCCACACTTCTAGTCGGTCTAACGGGCTCTCGTGTAAGGGTGCGTGATAGAGTATAAAACATATTTTTGGGCCTCAACCATCAGATTAAGCTTTTGGTTTAGATGATCCTCTAACAAACTTCAACAATATAAAATGCATATGTTTGTATTTTTATTTTTGTAAAAAAGAAAAAAAACACCATTAAGTTTCATTAAAGATATTTCATTCTCATAATAAAGAGCACTATTTTGTATAAAGATGTCAGTCATCACATAAGATGAAACAAAAAACATCCATTCACACTAGAAAGGATAAAACAACCTACCCAACAGGAAAAATGGCCTTAGAACATTGACCAAGTGACCAAAACTCACATTTAACAAGACATGATCTGAGTACGTACATTGTAGCTTAGCTAGCTAATTCGCCGCTCATTCTTTGTGTAAATTTTCGTAAATTATAGAATAAGAAGCATACGAAGTGATACCAAATTTGTTTTGACCACAATCGAGAAGTTCATCATAGTGAGATTAGTTGTCCTGTTTTGATTTTGTTTAGCCTTTTCTACTGCCGCGACTGCTGAGAATGGCCAACAACTTCCTGTAAATTTAAAAATATGAATATATATATATATATATATATATATATATAATAACAATAAAAAGGAAAAATTAACAAAAACAATTCGAACTATTCACCAACTTCTCATTTTAATTCGAACTAACCTTTAACTTAGAATAAACCAAAGTATAGGGGGTAGTTGCTCATATTAGTTTAAGCAAGTAAACAACCTGCTAAACAGGTTAAATGAAATATGTGGGCCCCACTTAATTTTTTAAGGAAAATATAATTTCAGGGTATTAATACTGCTAATTTTGGAAAAATTATCAATGATTTCAACTCGAGACATGTCGAATTTGATTGTTTCTTTGGTGTTTGAGTGGGGGAATGGGAGGGGGTTTCAGACAGGGAGCAATAAGGCGACGTCAGGGGTGTAGGAGGTGCGGTAGGCTTGCGTGGGAAGACCGGCGGAATAGGCAGTGGTTGGAGGTTAAGGTGGGTCGGTAGTGGAAAGGGAGGAGGCCGAGCTGGTGGTGTTTTGTTTTGTTTTTAATTTTTGGACTAATCAGGACTTGACACGTGTATTTTATGATTGTGTCATTTTTTTTTTATATTTTTTAAAGTTATGATTGTGTCATTGTTGATCAGTTGCACAAAATAGACAATACCCCAAATATAATACGGATTAAAACTTATTATTGTTTTTTTAAATTACTTCTTTCGTTTTTTTTTAACTTTACCCGCTTTGACTTTTACACTATTCACCATCCGACCATCCGTCCTTTGACTTTTACACTATTCACCATCCGTCGTTTGACCATCTTTTGTGAATTACATGAAAGTAAAAACGAACATGTTCATGTGGGATCTTTCTTGTTAGATTCAAATAAGTACTATCATAATATATAATTTCTATAAATTTACTAAGCGTACTAAAAGAAACAGGTCAAATAAAAAAGAACGGAGGAAGTATTACGCTATTAAAGTATACTTGCATTAAAATACTTGCATATATATTAAAACAAAGTATCAAATGATATAAAAACAACTCAATCATACTAATTAGGTTCCTAAATCTTGTTTTATAAAAATAAAACTACCGTTAATAATGTATTATATACTCAATCAACAAATAACTAATATGATTAAAACTGCATGCGACGGATGAGATCGATAGCATTAGTAGCAAGATGATTGAGTGGTGTTGTAGATTCTTGAACTCTTTGTAAGACAACATCTCTAGCCCTCAACCCTTGTAAATTCTTAAGGCAAGTGTCTATAGCCGTAATAACGGGTCTGATGTTATTAATCATACTTGTCCTCTTTGACTCTTTGTCACTCTTACTACCGCCACCCAAGTGGTCCGTGGCGTCCATTACTGCGTTCAATCCCTTGACCGAGCTAGCGAGTGAGGTACTACAATCATTCAGGGAGTTGGCTTCACGGGTCCAAACTTGTGGTTGTTTCGAGAGTTGCGTGATGCTCTTAGACCCGGATTGGGCTGCGGCTATGGTGCCTGCTATAGCGAGACGAGTGGACTTCTTAGGGGTGCTGTTGATGCGGTCAACATCGGGGAGGAGGGTTTGTAGGCATTGGGTTGAGTATGTGGCGTCGTCACAGGTTGATATGAGGTAAGATGTGGCTGGGGAGTAGCTTGCTAAGGAGCCTGTTACACAAAGGAAAAGAAGGGATGCTAAGAGTAAAAATTGTTGTCGTGCCATTGTTTTGGTTTTTTTGTTGTTGTTGAAAGAAGGGATATGATGTTTGATGTGAAGAATTGAATATTGTATGAAATATTTATAGATTTTTTTAGTCGGCTTAAAGAGAGTTCTAATTACAGTCAAAGTTTATGTCAAATACAACTCTACAATGTCGGTGCAATGGTAATGTTGCAATTGGATTTCGTTAAATTGGGAGAGATAGAGTTCATACAACTTAACTAGAGATAAAATATATAAAATAAACCTTAAAAAGGAAAGTAATAATGAAATATAATTAGAAGATCTGAAACAAAAAATTGTTAGCTAAGACAGTTTCCTAAAACTTATTAGGGAGTACTTATGTAAAAGATAGTAATATTTACGGAGTAAAAGAAATAGCATGTCACAAAAATCATTCTTGCAAATTAGTTAATTACTTAATTTTTCATGTTACTTACTTATTCCAACTATTTTTTAAAAAAAAGTATGATAAAACACTTATAAATAGTGTAAAGACAATTATATTCTTACAAATATTCATTAAAGTAACTTTATTTTGTCTATAATAATATTTCAATAACTATTATTTAAATTTGACTCCGAGGGAATGGTAGGACTTAACAAAAAAAAAAAAAAAATTAAAGCAGGTGTGCTTTGACAAGAAAAAAAATTTATAAGATGGTATTCAACAAAATTTGATTTTCAATAAATTTTTCATAGTAATGTATATATATATTAGCCATTATCAGAGGAGAGACTAGAGAGATAAGGTGTATTTTTATTTTAACATGATAGGGTGTAGTGTGTCAGTAACTTAGTACGCGTAGGTTTCCTTTTTTTTTTTCTTCTTTTATTTTTGTAAATTTTTATTACTGCATAAAAAATTTAATTAATTTTTTTAGGAAACTTTTATCTTTTTTGTTTTTGACAAGAGGAAACTTTTATCTGATTGATTTACTCTTAACTTCAGGCGCTAATTTTATCAACACACTTAAAAAAAAATAAAAAAATTTAGCTCTCTCTCAGTTCTCCATTGTACTTGAAGCGCACTCCACTTTCTCCATAATCGCAGTTCAAGTTTCCATTGAAGCGCAGTTCAAGTTCTCCGTTGAATCACACTTCGCTTTTGATGTAAGTTGTTTGTTTTTATTTTCGTCGTATCAATTTCATAATCAAGGGTTTATTTTTCATGTAATTTTTTTTTTTTTTTGGTGAAATATTTTTGATGTAATTTAATTTAACTGTCGGTGCAATTAGTTTAGCGTTCCAAAATATCCATAAAATTATGTTTTTTTTTTTAATTTTTTATTTTCCGTACAAGAAATTATGTTTTATCGAGATAATTGAATCAAATTTGGTTGTTAATAATGTATTGAACAACCCTTTAATGTTATGGTTTCATGTAATTTGTACTCCGTATAAAATAAGGGGGCGTTTGGTTAACGCAAGAAAATAAGGAGGGAGTAGTAGTAGTTGTATAATTGTTGTTGATAATTATTTTGAACACTCTTTCCCCTAATTTGTCACCTTGCCTCTTTCTTGTTCTTTCCAATTTTTAATGTTATGATTGAACTATGAATTTATTTAAGCGGGGAGATTTTTATGTCAATTTTCAAGTTTAATATAGTAATTTTAATTGTTTACTTTTTTGTAATTTGTGAAAGAATTTCTTATGAAAAATAAAGTCTAAATGATGTTTTGTGTTGTTTTCAGACAGTCCATAAATCATGGTGTTCAAAATGTTATCAAATGTTGAAAAGCACAGAGATATAAGGCAGCATAATTTTTCTTAAATGAACCTGGTCCACAATAACATTATTGTGGACCAAAGTTGTCACGTGACTTTACTCAGCTGGCTGAGTTTACTCTCCTCTCTGCCTCTCCTTTCCTATTTTCTTACATATTAATTGCTCCAAATTACCAATTTAATTCTTTCCTTTATTTTGCCAATTACTCTGACATTTTCTCTCTCTTCCCTTCTTCCATTTTCTCTCTCCTCAGCTCGAGCTCATCAATGGCGAGAACCAGAGGAGGTGGTACATTTCAACGAAAACGCGGCCTCCGTTCTTCTGCTACAAAAGTCGACGAACCACAACCTTCAGGTAATCTTCGTTTATTTCTTTTTTACTGCAATATTTAGTTGATTAATTGTTGTTTTCTTTAACTGAAATTATTTGGATCAATTTTGTATGAATTTTCGTTCAATTTTGATTGTTTTTTGTTTTGTGATTCAATTTTATTGATAATGTGTTGTTGTCGATGATTATTTGTGTTAATTTGAACTGGTTATTTGTTGTTTTTCTCTAATTTCAACTATTTGTATGAATTTTTGTTTTAATTTTGTTTTGTGGTGAAGATCTAGGGTTTTGCTATTTTCGATTTTTATTTTCTTTCAATTTTATTGTTTCCTGTTTTTCATTCAATTTAATTGTTAATGTGTTGTTCTCGATTAATATTTGTGTAAATTTGAGTTGATTAATTATTGTTTTTGTTTAATTGAACTATTGTTAATGTGTTCTCGATCTAGTTTTTTGTGAGGTTTGAATGTAATTTTGATAGCAATATGTTTCATGTATGATTTGTTAATTGTGCTTTATATAATAATTATAAAAATTGTTAAAGGTTACTATAATATACATTTTGATTTCTTTTGTATACAAATGTTGTCAAAGGATTGAAGAAGAAAACTAGAGCTAAAAAGAAAAAGAATGCTCCTGAACAAGATGTTTCCAGAGAGCTTCATGAGCATCAGGCAACTGGTTCACCTTCATCTCGGCAAAAGAGAACTCGAGAAGATGAACCTGAATCTAGCGTTCGCGCTACTGCTCTTGTACGTGTTAAGAGGCAAAGGACAAGAACAAATGCAGTTGAAGCTGGTGGTGATGTACCTATGTAAGTAACTTTGTTTACTTTGTAGTGTTCTGAAAAAATTAGATTCAACGTGCATGTTTGTGTGACTTTGCGTTATTATTTCTATTTTGCAGATTGCGACCATTTAAAACTAAATGTAGGCCTTTGCAATTGGTTGACTTGATGTCTAACTTTACTGATGCTCAAAAACTTTCTGTGAATGAAATCGGCTTTGGAGGGTTGTTATCATTGAAATTGAAAAGGAATCCTACTAGTATGTATAGGTGGCTAATTGACTGTTTTGACTATGGTAGCTGCATGTTTTCAATAGACAATAGTAAGGAGTTTGTGGTCACTGAATATGATGTTTATGACGTATTTTGCCTTCCTTTGAACCCTAATAATGTTGAGGAGATACCTCGATCTGCTAATAAAAGTAATCCTGACTTTGTTTTCAAACATAATTGGAGGTTGAATTTTGGGTTGGCAGATGAAAATGACCAAATTCCACTTAATTTGTTAGAGGATAGGATACCTACTTTAGATCAAGGTGGTGATGAGTTTAAGCAACTCTTTGTTATGCATGCAGTATCCTCTTTTCTGGCTCCTACTTCTAACCGAACTGCTGATCTTAGGATTGCTAAGGCAATTGATGATGTTGAACAAATTAAAAATTTGAATTGGTGTAAATATGTTCTTGAAAAACTGTGTGAAGGTGTTAAAAGTTACCAAAAAGGAGAAATTCAAAACTGTTGTGGTTGTATTTTGATGTTGGAGATTATTTACTTTCATAGGTTGAGATTTAGGAATGTTGAATTAAGTACTTCTTTACCCTTAATTCAACATTGGAATGATGAGTTGATTAGGGACAGAATTAAGAAGGAAAAGTTGTCGAAAAGTTTTGGTTCAGGGATTTTGCTCTGTGATGTGTATCCTGTTAGTCGTAAGCTGAATTTACAGGATGCTCCCGTATGTACTACAGCAGGAAGTGTGGGAAATGTTGAACATGTTAGGGAGGGTAATGATGGTACAATACAGTTTAATCTCCCACCAGGTTCTATGTCAGATCAGGAGATTCATTCATCTGCTATTGATGTAAGGAATTTCTGACTTTTATTCCTTTTTTTTTTTTTTTTTTTGAATTATTGGATTTGATTTCAATATTTATACATGATTTTTTTAATCTCTTTGCAGCCTGTTCATGAACAATTTTTGTTCATGAAAAGAGATATGAATGTGATATCTTGTTTTTACAATGACAAGATAAAGGAGATTCTTCTTTCACGTCACAATGAGATTCAAAATGCTACCGGTGTTAATGATTCTCAGGATGATCGTTTTTTTTTGGATCCTCAAGTTCAATCTGTGATTGATGAGATCTCTGAACTTGCTATTTGGGTGACAAAAATGCCCGAGGTGTTGGATCAAGTTTCTGCATTTGAGCAAAACAAGACAAATGAAGGGAGGGAGGAAATTAGGGAGGAAAATAGGGGAACTTTACCTGTGATTGGCTTTGAAAATATTATTACAAATGGAGGGTCCAGGTGTTCGATTTCTTTAAATTGGAAATCTGATGAAAGGCTTATTGTTATTTCACACTTTTTGAAGTCAAATAACAAGGAAATGAAGCTATTGGATCCATTAGTCTTAGAGATTGTTGACTATTGCATTATCAATGATTCTTGTTTGCCTCCTAAGTAAGTAAGCTTTTACTTGATTACATTGTTTTTCTTTTATTTTTTTATTTATTTATGAAACACTTTTTTAATTCTTATTTTATATTCTTTGACACAGTGAACTATTGGTATGCTTTCATGAAAATCATTTGATTCAAAGGCAAGAGTTTTACACATTAGGAGAGCCTTCTGAAATCATGAGCAGTAGTATTTTGGATTGCTGGGCGTTGCTTCTCAATGAAAATCAGAAATTTGTTAAGGATGGACCTCGAAAATTGTACTTTGGTTCTTCAATTAGTGTGAGTTTTTTGATTATTTCAATGTTTATACATGTGTTTACTTTTCACTTATTTTTGTATTTGTTTAAATGTTATGAAGGTTACAATAGTAGAAGCTGCCTGCAGTGATGACAATTCACAACTAGTGGACAATGTATATCAAGAATTGGAGGAGTGGATGAAAATAGCTCATGATTTTGATTTGTCAGAAGTGGAGCTGGTAATACTTTCTTTTTTTGATGCTATGAGAATATAGTTCCTTTTTTTTTATGTTGTAGTTACCTTTATTTAAATGAGAGTGCATATTGTAAAATACTCTTAGAAAGTCTACATTATAAATTTTTTGTGACCTTAATTATCAGTTGATAAAGGGTGCCATTTTTAGTTTGACATTTTCAGAATGAATGAATGGTTTTGAATTGAAGAGTATCAGTGGGTGCCATCACTGGCATACTTTATGACTTTCAGATATATTCTCTATGAATAGAAGGGGACGATTTTAGAAATGCACTTATCCAACTCTTCGCCCTTTAGCTATTGATTTGATTTTGGCTGATCTTGTAAACAGTTGCAAGCTTGGTTTGTGACCTTAATTATGTGTGTTTTGGTATGTATTAACTCCTATATGTAACACTTAACTACTCAAAGAACCTGTGTACAGAAAAATAATTTCAAATAAGAGAATTTGAGGGAAGAAAAATAATTTTGCTAATTATGATATCTTTGTTGCAGATATTTTTACCTTGTCTAAGTGGCAATCATTATTGCTTATTTGTGGTGAATTTGACTCAAGGAAAAATTCAGTTTATTGATAATCTGAATTATGATGAGAATGGTCGTAACTTCTTCAAAAAGTTATCTAGTCTCTTGGTATTACTTTCTCACTCTTCCATATTTTTACTATATTCTTGTCTAAAGGTTTTTACAGTGAGTTTTAGTAATTAGGATTTGGACAAATGTGACTGTGATCTGATTATATGATTTTTTGGTAGTGTGATATGATCAGTACCTTCTTTGATCAAAGACTTACTCAATCTGGAGCTATGGTTGACTATGCTTTGGAGTTTCCTACTTTGAATTGGAGATCTAGCAAAGATAATTCAGATTCTGGTGTTTATACTATGATGAGTATGCTTTTATTCAATGGAGCTGATGAGTTTAAATGTGAAATTTTAAAAACAGTTATGATTCTATTCCTTTTAACTTATTTCTTTTATTTCTTTTAATTAATATCACAATATCTTATATCGATTATATATATTTTTTTAGGCTTCAAATAGGAAGATTCTCCGGGTTCAAATTGCTGCATCTTTACTGTTATCTGATATGAATGAAGCTAGATCAAATGTAATTGGTAAGGTGGCTGAATTCAAACCTGATAGGCAGCATCTTTCAAAAGAGGTTGAAGAAAGAAGGAAGAAAGAGATTGAGCAGAGGAAGAATAAGAAGAAGCAGACTGTAGACAAGAAGCAGAAAGGAAAGGCTTAACATTGTGAAACTGATTTTTAAACTTAGTTGTTATCATAATTTTTTAAACTAAGCAAAGTACTTTGAAGAATGTATAGCTAATTAGTATTCATTCAACTTTTGTGTAGGTTATTGAATGAAGAATGGAAAAATATTCATTTTGTGTAAACAAGCTTTTGCCAATATATTATGAAAATGGTATATTGTTTGTTTAATTCAATTATTAAAGATCTCTGTTATCTTATGTCACTATATGTTAAAATAAAGTCACTATATTATTTATAAGGTCATTGTTTGGTTCAAAAAGGTCACATTTACCATAGATCACTATATGTTAAAATAAAGTCACTATATCATTTATAAGGTCTTTAGTTGGTTTAATATGTCACTTCATTACCATAGGTCACTATATGTTAAAATAAAACCACTATATTATTTACAAGGTCTTTGTTTGGTAATAAAAGGCTACTTCCTTTTCAATATTTTATAGTGTCAAAGGTATAAGGACTATGTTTTAAATTAATGGTAATTATCATAGGTCACTATATGTTAAAATAAAGTCACTATTTTATTAATAAGGTTACTATTCTAAATATAAAGGTAACTAAGTCAAAATTATGGACTATGTTAACTAATGGTAATAAACTAACAATATATATAAGGGTATTATATAAAGATTACTATATTAAAATAAAGATCACTATATTGTAAAAAAAGATTACTATTCCAAGAAGTATATACCTCAAAATTAAAGGTTACTATGTTAATCATAAAAGATACTATATCATAATAATCAGTATTTAAGATTTAAGCATTTCAATTTCTTGATTTGTTATATGTTGATCACAGGAAACATTGAAACAGCTTTAACAACTAAAAGGAGCCTTCTGTGTAGGACCACAAACTACCAATTAACAACAAGTTTAGAGAAAAAAGGTTTGTGTATAAGGTATTACAGTACTCATGTGCTTTATTCCTTGTTTCTTTGAAAAGCAATAATTACAATTAAGATCAAATCAAAAGACATAATACTATAACAAAGGACACTATGTCAATCATAAAAGACACTATATCATAAAAAAAGACACTATATCTTAAAAAAAAGAAACTATATAAGTATTTAAAAGATATAAAGTTTCCAAGAATGAAATTACAAATAAAAGGTAACCATGTAATAATTCAGGTTACTATGATAAAAAATATTAATATTTGGTGTCTTAAAACTATCAAAGCATATACTTATTATTAAAATTTGGTGTTTTGGCACCAAATTCTCTATGTTTCCTCCTCTTCCCCTTTTTCATGTAGTCATAGCTTCCTGGAATCCTTTTATTTGATTGGCCTCCTTTAGTTTTTGCACGATCTGGGTCTAGTACTTGAACCACATTAGACGAAGTTGCTTCTGAATTTTCTTCTACACCTGTAGTGTTCTCAGAATGGTTGTCAGTTGACTTCATAGCAGAAATAATCTCATCAATTGCACTTGAATCTTTTGCATAGCTTTCTTCTAACACTTTCCTTGCTTTTTCAAACTTGTGGCTCTGAAGGATTAAACTATAATACTTCCTCACCATGTGTAGCCGCCAGGGTGTGAAGTTGTTTAATGTCCCCTTCTTCCTTTGCTCTGCCTCAATACTCTCCCAAACTTTATCCTTAGCCACTTTAGTCCACCTGATAGATATGTATTGCTCTGGGATTTTTTCCACAGAATGCATGTGTAAGATTCTAAGGCTATGGAAGCATAACCAACCTGACTCTTCAAAATTCTTGCATGGACATTGAATTGTTTGGTTAACAGGATCATAAGTTACTGCTTGAGTTGTGCCATCTCTGCCTTCAAGGTACACTTGGTAAACCATTTTGTCTCCATTAATGAATAGCAGTTTAGTTTGTGATCCAATGGCTAGGTTGAATTCTTCTTCAAAGTCCCTGAATAATGTATGTGTATAAACCTCAGCAGCATGTTTTAGTAAGGCAGACATTGGATAGCTTGAAGTAGGAATTGATTTTATGCTATTGAACTCATAAAAATCCTCATTCCTTCTCCAAGTCTTCACTGTGTTCTGAAATATGTTGTAGAATTCTGTCAAACTTGTTTTCTTGTTTGCTTTGAATCCCACTGCATGATTTGTGCTCTCACTTCTCTGTGATGACAAGATTCCTGCGGAGAAAAAGTCCTTACTTAGAGCTGTTGACCACTTGTGCTTCAGTGAGTATAACCTTTTGAACCAACTATTGTTTTTCAGTTTGTACTTTGTCATCATTGAATCCCAACATACTTCAAACTGAGCTTCATTAATACAACCACTCAAACATTTCATGAAAGCAGCTTTGAATGTATCATCACTCTTCAAAACTCCAAATCTTGTTACAGCATTTTGAATCAAGTGCCATAGACATAATCTATGTCTAGTATTTGGAAATACCTGCACATTTTTATACAGTTACTAGAGTTTTAAAAATGGTTACTGCATTTAAAATAGAGGTAACTAAATATAATTTCAGTACAAACATATTTATATGTAGTGGTATTCAAAAAGTTCCTTCAAAAATAGAAATTACCTTTGGTATTGCTTTTGCCATGGCTGCATCTTGGTCCGTAAACAGTGAGACAGGACATTTACCACCCATTGCCTTTTTGAAGGTCTCAAATAGCCACACAAATGAATCCGTGGTCTCATCACCAATAAAAGAACAAGCAAACATAGTGTTCTTCCAGTGGTTATTTATTCCTACAAAGGGTGCGCAAATGAGGTTGTAACGATTCGTCCTATAAGTGGTGTCAAATACAGTGACATCCCCATATATTTTGTAATCTTCAAGCATCATGGAATCCCTCCAAAACAAGTTACAAACCCTTCCTTCTGTATCCAACCTTACTCTGAAAAAGAAGTTAGGGTCCTCAGAATAAGCTTCTTGTAATTTATCACAAACTACTTGAGAATCTCCTCCTTCAATAGCCTTTATTTTCAGTTTATAACAATAATTCATGTGGTCTTTCACTGTATGACCAATATCATCTTCTCCTCCAGCTTCATTTGACATGTAATTAAAGGATTCCATAGGTCTTAGTCCAGATTCTTGCATGGCCTCAATTGCTTGCCCTTTAATTCCAGTCATTGCACGCTCTGAACGGTGGAAATGATTCCATTGTGATCTAGTGAGTGGATGATTGTGCACCAACACATGCTGAACTATCTCAAATTGCCCCTCCTCATTCAATTTTGCTATTATCAAAGCATTACAGTTTGTCCTTGTTATTGGAACTCTCCTACTTTGTCTTGTTTTTTTTTAACTGAAGAACTCTCTTCTGTCAAGAGTTCTTCTGGAATTTTTTCCTTCTTTTTACCAGAATTTCTTAGTCCGGCTGCAGAACATACAAAGAACTTTTTGGTGATGATATCTTTAGTTCCAACTTTGCTTGTTTGTTTTGCTTTTCTAACACTAAAACCAACAGCAGCAGCATGTTGACAATACAATTCATGTATTTCCGCAAGTGTTGCTCGAGTTTCTCCTACTAACCAACCACTAATCTCATCGTTATTACTTGCACCTGGTATTTTTTAAAAAATAGATCACTATACTATCACTAAAGGCAACTATGCTACTTAAAAGTGGCTTTACATGTCAGAAAAGCTTTAACAAGCATCATATAATTACCATGTATTTGTTTTAAAAAAATAGATGACTATACTATCATTAAAGGCAACTATGTTACTTAAAAGTGAGTTTGCATGTCTATAAACCTGTAATTTTCAATCAACATAAATTACGCATAATCGCATAATTCACAGTTGCATAATCGCATAATTCACAGTTGCATAATCGCATTGCATAATCGCTTAATTCACATTATCAAATTAACAAAATACCTAAACGCCTAATTTAATTTTCCAAACAAACAATTGCATAATCGCAATTCAAATTATCACATTCTAAAATTAATTGCATATAAATATATCGTATAATACCTTGAGATTGCATTAGAGGTTGATTTTCCTCATGAACTTCATTCTCATCCTCAGCTTCAATAATAGTTTGCTCTTCATCTTCAACAGCTTCGTTCAGATCGAAATCGATGACATTGATATCAAAGTTTTCTATAGTGTCCTGTATACTTTGATTTAGATCCATTTCAATTGATTTTATAGAAGAATTCTCCATAAATTTTGAAGAAATTGATTGATTAGTCTGAAAATAAACCCTAGAATTGAGTAGAAGTAGAAGGAGAGAAATGAAAATTGAAGCTCTGGGAAAGTTGTTAATGGCGTCGAAAATAAGGCTTGGGAAATAAGTTAGTAGGCTGTGGCAGAAGAGATATTAGTAAGCTTGGGAAACAAGTCAGAGGGCTGGGCTGGGTTTTGTGGCAATTGGCACGTGAGACCATAAGGTCCACAATAAATTTATTGTGGACCAGGTCCACCCAAGAATTTTTGAAGGCAGCAAAGGTCATCTCATGTGCATAAGAGTGGCTGTCCTTTGTCTTCATCAAAGTTCAAATGTGACGTTGCAACACCGAAAATGATATCAGATGTTGAACTCTCTCCATCAAGAGCCCTGCATAATGCAAAATTAAAGATTCGGTATGCAGAAACCATAATCAAGGCCCAAAATCACACATTGTTGGAACCGGTAATTGCCAAATCTTAGTTTCTAATCTTTCATTTGATTTCTGTTGTTATTCGCAATTTGCAAATTTACTCATATCTACTTTTCATACGTTTAGGGTGCTGAGACAGATGACATGGGTGCGAAAATAAGAGCTGCCAAATTAGCTGCGCCATCAAGAGAAGAATCTAAACTCAAAAGGCAAAGACAAGAAGCGAGAGAGGCAGCCCGAATGGCCCTTATAAAGGTTTGTATGTTGAACTTTCGTAACCTTCAGAAGTTAATATGGTTTTTATTGTTATACTAAACCCTTGTTTTCTTTTATGCAGATGGAACAATCAGTGACTGTTGAAGATAACTTTCAAGTTATGAGAGATTTCGAGGCTTTAATTGGGATTTCTCATCAATCTCTTTCTTAAAATGTAGCCGTAGTGACATATATGTATCAAAAACATAGCAAAATAATGTACATTTGACATCTCTATCTATACCATATAATTAATATCAAAGGGTATTGGTTATTACATAATGATGTGAGATTAAAACTAGGAATGAAATTAAGATGGTATACATATAGCCCTAATCGACATGTATATATTTTTCACACTTTAACTAATCACGAAACTAAGTATTGTGGTTATTATTATAATACTACTGTGTTTTTGATATATGGAACTAACATTATGTATTGTGTCATATTAAGAAAGTAGAATCTCCCTTTTCGATTGTTCTCTAATATAATGATGATTGTTTTAATTAATTTGGTTATATAATATGCTTTCGTACTTTATGCCTTTATATATGATTAAAATATTATCTATATATGGTTATACATAGATTTATTTTGCTTCTTGGATTGATAGAATATAGTACTTCCTATTGGCAAAATAATTATTGAGAAAGAAATTCAGAAAAGAGAAGGTGCAGCAAATTAAGTTGTGTTATTAAAAGTAGGTTTCGGGTTTATGATGTCTCAATATAACTGCCATCAAGTTGATTAGCTGAATAATTGTAGGATGATTGATTTGGTTTTACTTTAGTTTCCAAATCTCCCATAATGTGCAACTACTTAGATTAATATGGGATCAATACTGCTTATTATTGCTTTGTGGGCTACCAGCTAATGACTATATTCAACTTTTGATAAATTGATATTTAGTTTAATAAACAAATTAACATCCAATGAACTGTTAAGCTCTTATAATAACGTGTCGGCTAACATTTGGGATTAATTTCCCTAACATTTGGGATTAATTTCCCTTAGAAGAATATTAGTAAGACTAGTGGAGAATTAAATTTATTGTAATCATATCAATGCTTTTCTTATACTTTGTATGTAAAAAATAAAAAAATTAAAAAGTGCAGAAGAAAATTTGATTTGGAACAAAGAGCAAGGATAGGTTAAAGTCATTAGAAAGATGGGTAAATAAACTTAAAAAGAAAAAACTCAATGAAACAAATGAAGATGTAGTTGGTCCGCTATTGCTCACAATAATACATTCTTGTACTATTATGAAAATTTTGTCATGTTAATTACTTATTCCAACTTTTAAAATGTATGATAAAACTATTTCAGAAAAAAACGTATGCTAAAAAACTTATAAATAGTATAAAGACAATTATATTCTTACAAATCTTCATTAATATAACTTTAATTTCTCTATAATAATACTTCAAATACTACTATTTAAAGAAAAAATTGACGGGAATAATCCCAACTTTGCTCGATTCGTTCAATTTAATCCCAACTTTTGATTAGTTTTTAAAATTCCGAACTTTGATATGAATTTGTTTCTAGTGGTTCCAACCGGTCATAAAACTTGTTATGACTAGTTAGCCGACACCCTGACGCACCGCCCTCCTCCCGATTTCCCCCACCAGATCCACTGGATAAACACCCCTTCCTCCTGGAACGACCCCGTCCCTATTCGCAGCCCCCAAAACTTCATATCCAACTCAAAACTACATACACTACTAAAATTCGGCTACACTGCGACCATTTTTCTACGATCGTCATCTAAACGGTCGCAAAATATGACATTTGCGACCGTTTTCAAGACGGTCGCAATATTGCGATCGTTTTTGCCTCTTAAACCATCGTAAAGGTATTTCAATGATTTTAAAATAAGTCGAAATTAAAAATACCCTTTTGCGACCGTAAAAAACGGTCGTAAAATTTACGACGGTTTCAGACTGGTCGTAATTTGTGTAATTTGCGACCGCCAAAACGGTCGTAAAATTTGCGACCGTTTTGGAAACGATCGTAATTTGTATAAATTAAAAGATTAGGTATAAAAGGGAGCCCATTTCATCCTAACCCTAACAAACCTCATGCCGCTCTCTCCTTTCCTCTCTTCTCTTTCTTCTCTCTGTTCTCTCTCATGTCTTCTCCTCCTCCATCTTTCACTTTCCTCCTCCTCCTCCATGTTTCACTTTCCTTTCTCTTGTTTCTTCCGCCACCATCTTCATGACTTCACGGCTGTCCTCTTCCTTCTATTATCTTTTTCTTCTTAATCATTCTTTGTTCTTATTTGGATTTTGGTGTTAAAGGTCAAATTCGACCATAAAAGTTCCAGATCTGGAGTTTTCATGATCGAATTGACCATATAAACCCAAAGAGGAAGATATATATTGTACAAGGTATGTTTTTTCTTGAAATTTTGTTTATTTTCGTTTATTTTCGATTTTTATAGGTTTAATTCGTTTTTTATTCGATTTGTAGGCCGAATTTGGTCTAAATTCTGCGAATATAATTAATTTTTACAATTTAATTTATGTGGGTTTTATTTCATTAAATTTTATTTTTGTTGTTTTGATACTTGTTCGAATATGTGTATATGTGGACTTATTATTTGTTCGATTTTATTTATGTGGGTTTAATTTTTTTTTTTGTTTTTGTTTATTTTCAATTTATGTGGATTTTAATTCTTTTTTTGTTCGATTTCTTGGTCGATTTTTATTGGGTTTGATTTTAGGTCATTTTTTGGTCGAATTGTTCTTCATTCTAGGTTTGGTGCTTTTCGTGAATTGCGGTTTGATTTATTTTTTTGGCCGAATTGTTCTTCATTCTGGGTTTGGTGCTTCTTCATTAATTTCGATTTGATATTTGTTCAAGGTATGTTGATTTTTTTGGTCAAATTGTTCTTCATTTTTTTCGATTTGATTTTTGTTAATTTTCGATCTGATTTTTGTTTTGAATTTTTGTTTGATTTTTGGTAATTTTCTGATTTTTTGTTTGATATTTACGGTTTTTTGCTTTTAATTTTGATTTATTTTCTGCTGGGTTTCAGTTTATTAATTGATTTTTGTGGTTTCTGCTTGTAATTTGGATTTTGTGGTTTGTTTTTGCTTGAATTTGATTTATTTAATTTTTTGATGTAACGGTCGTTGAAAATAACGGAAACGGTCAGAAATAAATTGCTACCGTCAACCAGTCGCAATTTTGACTTTTTGCGACCAAGTGAATAACACCGTTGACGGTCGCAATTACTTTTTGCGACCGTTTTTGCTAATTTTACGACCGTTAGAGACGGTCGCAATTTAGCCGAATTATAGTAGTGGTAGAAAATCTAATGGCAATCGTACCTTAAACAACCCAGAAAACCAGCGGCGGATATATGGGTGAAATAAGCTAGCGGGGTAAGCTTCACCAACGGGGGAGGTGGAAATAAGCCGGAGGGCGTCGACCATGGAGTCAGCTAGGAGCTGTCTGTCGATGTTGGGGGTTAGCCATGGGGGCGGCAAGTTGTTGCATTGGTGGTATTTTTTTTAATAATATTTTTTTTATGTTAATTAATTAAAGAATTAAATCAATAATATAAATTAAAATTAAAACTAAAACTAAACTTATTTTTGACCAATCATTTAATGACACATGCAATGTATATTAATATTTTTAAAAGAAAAATACCTATTGAACTGGTTACTGCTCACCTAGGACCGCTGAAAGCAAATTCATATTACAGTTTGGATTATTAAAAAATAATCAAAAGTTGGGATTATTTTGAGCGAATCGAGCAAAGTTGAGATTATTCTCTTCAATTTTTCCAAATTTGACATAATTTTGTTTTAATATATACTTCGTACATATTAGTTAAAGATAATACACAAATTATTATATTTTTCACTCACTCCTTAACATTTTTCAACCAACATTAACCCTTTTTATTAATTTACGATCTACCGGAGCATCGTCTGGGACACTAACTTAGCTTGTTAATCTAAATTATTATTTTTCTCTACAGACATGTGGATTTTGTATTTATCGTCTCTTAAAAATATTACTCGTAAAGTATAATGATTATTTTGGATAAGATCTAATTTAACATGTAAAATCTAATTTTGCCTACATTATTATCTTGTATGGCTTTTTTACATTAAAAAAAAAGAGTTCATTTATGGAAAGTTATTACTAGTCTTATTTACCAAGATAATACAAATGACGGTTGATTACTTCCAAAAACAATTTTATCATAATAGGAAACTAATGTTAAGATCTTTATCTTCTTAGAAAAAATATCATGGTTTAGTAAATATTCTTTAGCCGACTTTCCATATAAATATATAATGATATAGTTACGCGTAGTCCTAATGATAATTGGAGTCTTTTAATTTGTGTATAAATAGGCAGGCTATTTGTGCTTGATATTCATACAATCATACATAATACTTTTTCAATTATTTTTTTCTCTTGGTGTTTTTACGTAAAGAAGTACTAATGGCTGAACTCAATAATGTTCTTCATAGTATTATAAGCAAAATGGCATCATTAAGTTGGGTTTCTCATCCTAAGAAATCAAGAAGCAGCATCAAGAAGAAGCAGATGAAAACTACTACGTTTTCAACACCGGTTTCTTCTACTAATAAAGGTGTCACGGCTAATCAAGGCGTTGTAACGATTACTCAGGCGAATCATCAAGGTAGCGACAACTCGTGTCTTCCCAATCTCCCTGCTCCAGTAGCTATGCCCTCTTATTGTCACAAGTTTAGTTCTAGGATATTGAATAATATGTATTAGCTTAGCATGCGTGCATGACTTTCTTTAAGTCATTAAGTGTAATTAACTAGTTTGAATAATGCTCTAAATCGATCTCTTAAGCATTATGTTGGTGTACTTAGGAAAATATTTTGCAAAGCAGAAATTTAATCAAATCTAACTTTTGCGTTACGACTTACTTGGTGCATATGTTGTTTTGTAGGTTTGTTATTTTTAATTTTAGGATCATGAGGTTCTTTTTCTTGATTTTTGGCTTAACAACCAAGTCTGTCTACTTGCAAACTGATCTTATAATAACGTGTCGGCTAACATTTGGGATTAATTTCCCTAAGAATTGAATATTAGTAAGAGTAATGGAGAAATTAAATTACTTGTAATCATACCAATGCTTTTCTTATACCTTGTATGTAGTTAAAAAAAAATGCAGAAGAAAATTTGATTTGGAACAAAGATCAAGGATAGGTTAAAGTCATTAGAAAGATGGGTAAAAAAAACTTAAAAAGAAAAAACTCAATGAAAAAAATGAAGAAATTGGGTTTCGAACCCTTGATGGCCGCACAACTGAAAATTTAACAAAATCTCCTTTAACTACTACAGCAAAAGCTTGGCATTTGATAAAAATATACAAAAAAATCTTGGGTGGACTTGGTCCACGATAAATTTATTGTGGACCAAGATGTCTCACGTGCTATAAAACCATTCCCAGTCCAAAGCCCATACAAACAACCCACATGCAAATAAACCCTTTCTAAACTCCAAACCCACATACTGCAGTTTCTCAAAAAAAAAAAAATCAAATAAAAAACCAACTGTTAAGAGTTAATTAATTTAGTCAAGGTGTGAATGTCCACACTCCAATTTCTTCATTGCATTTAATGTAGTAGCCAACCCTAATTGCCACCCTCTAAGGGTATAGCCCACAATGTAATAGTGATTCTTACTACTATAAATAGCCATGTAATTTCACTTGTATGATGCACAAAATATTACCAAGAGTAATACATAAAAGTAGTAATACTTCTCTTATTACCTTCTTCTCTTAATCCTCTAATTTTTATATATTTCATAACACGTTATCAGCACCATCTTCAATCAGGTATACTTATACCGATTATCCAATTTTTACAAAGATTCAATTTCTTTCACAAAATATATTTTGAGGAGTATGCTCTATAGTTGCCCATATGGGATCCTCTATACCAGAAACTCACAATATATTTCTCCACAAAATTACTCTACATAATTAGCCATGTTGATAAAAATGAGGATATCAATACATACCTTATTTATGATACTTAGTTTGGTAACTCTCATGCATGGTTATAGAAAGTAATATATAATTACTTTTGCATGTGGAAATATTTTTTGTATGCATGTTAATAGAGTAAATTTTATGGTCACACAAATCATGTTTATACTTACTTACTTGTGCATAATTACTAAAATGAAAAAAATGATGCAGCCTTTATATTTATTTAATTTTTAGATTACACACTTTTATGTTTCTTTTAGTTTTCGAACCCTTGACCTCATGAATAGATTAGGGTTCTCGGACCACTACGGCTTGCATCCCAGTGTGATACTTATTTACGTTTGTAAATATTAATAGTTTGATTAGATTATTTTACCAGTCTACTAGAACATTGTATGATATTTTTTTACAGTTGTGTAAAGCTGAAACGGATAATTTACCCCCTATAAAAGGCGGATTACACCCCCCTTATTTCACCATACAAACCTTATCCCCTCCTTAAACTTTACCCAAATTATCTCCTCTTCTTCTTCCTCCATTTACTCCGGCCACACACCATGTTCCCTGTCGACAACCGACAACCACCACACCCCTTTACCTTTGAAGAAGATTTAAGGAAATTAAAACTATACTTAGTTTTAATTATGGCCCTAGTAGTTTTATTAATGGCAATGATGATTTTCATCATTTTACATAAGTAGTGCTCGGTTTTTCGACAAAGGGAATTCATGCATGTAATCTCCGTAGTACTTCAAGTTTTTTTTTTTGTCTTCTAGGTAGATTATAAGTGCATTTTGTTATAATAAATGTTCCTTTTGTCTTATCATTAATGTATGTCATTAATATTATTATTATTATTATTATTATTGTTGTTGTTGTTGTTGTCGGTGATGTAGTAATAGTAGTAGTATTTATTGTTATTGTTATTATCATCATTATTATTGTTATATTTGTTGTTGTCGTTGTTTAACTAACGTAATTATCATGTTTAATTGTAGCTTAACTTTATGTAAATCATAATAATAACCCAAGGGGGAGAAGCAAATATGTTTTAAATGGATTATTATTATGATTATAATTTGATTACTTTAATTATCACTTGCTTAATTGGCTTAATAATAATTACCTATTTGATTGTAGTTAAAATGGGAGACTTGATGAAAAGACAATTTGACGTATTAGACTTGTCCGGACATAATTATCTTGAATGGACAGTTGATGCCCAAATGAATTTGAAGGCTCAAGGATTGGAACATACAATCAAAGAAATTACCATCCCAGGAAACGAAAAAGATGCCCCTGCTCAAGTTAAAGTTCTAACTAATCAAGAGAAAGCAAAAGCTATAGTTCTCTTAAGGCATCATTTACATAACAGTTTAAAAACTGAGTATTTAATGGTGGAAAATCCCAAAGAACTGTGGGATAGCCTGAAAGGAAGATATGACCACCATAAAAGGGTACTCCTTCCTTCAGCACAGTTTGAGTGGACAAACCTGAGATTTCAGGGCTTTAAATCTGTCAGTGATTATAATTCATCACTATATAAAATTGTATCAATATTGAGATATTGTGATCAACCAGTCACTGAAGTGCAAATGATAGAGAAAACACTCTCTACATTCCATGCTAACAACATTGTATTGCAACAGCAGTACCGTGAAAGAGGCTTTGCAAAATATTCTGAGCTTATTTCTACATTATTGGTTGCTGAAAAGAATAATGATCTTCTGTTGAAGAATCACAACCTAAGACCAACTGGGTCTCAAGCATTCAATGAAACAAATGCTGTAGAAAGCTCAAATCCACCCGAGACAAATGTTGCTCATAGAGGTGGACGTGGAAAATATAATAACCGTGGCAGAGGTCGTGGAAATTTCCGCGGGCGTGGCCGTGGACGTGGTTATGGCCGTGGTAGAGGCCAATTTCCCCTTAGAAACAACACTCAAAGGGGGCATCAACAAGGAAACAAAAATCAAGCCACCACAAAAGGAAAAGACACATGTTATAGATGTGGCATGACTGGACATTGGGGACGTACTTGTCATACGGCCAAACATCTGGTAGAACTATACCAGGCTTCCATTAAAGGGAAAGAAAAACATGCCGAAACAAATTATGTTAATGAAGAAAATGTCCCTGGAATTAGCCTTGATGTGTCTGATTTCCACATAGACAATGGTGAAGCTGGTGGTGAATTTATCTTTGGAGAGAATAATCATGTTTAGATAATTCATCAATTACTATGATATGTATTATGTTTTCATTATGTACTTTTCTTATATGTTTTTTTTTTCATGTTCAAGTTATGTACTCTTAATTTTTCATCATTAATAAAGTAAGTCCAGTTTAATTATCTTAAACTAATCTTATACTTATTATTTTATGAAGATATGGATCTGCCCGAAGTTGGTTCCAAATTTCAATGCCTTTTGGACAGTGGAACAACACACACTATTCTGAAAGATAGAAAATATTTTTTGAAGTTAAAATTATTTCAAGCAAATGTTAATACCATTTCTGGGTCAGCCAAGCTAATAGAAGGTTCTGGAAAAGCTTGCATAATACTCCCAAATGGAACAAAATTAATCATTAATGACGCTTTATATTTGAGTAAATCTCGAAGAAATCTTATAAGTTTTAAAGATGTGCGTCAAAATGGTTTTCATTTAGAAACAATGATAGTGGATCAAAAGGAATATTTATGCCTCACGGCAGAAACACATGGCAAGAAACATGTGTATGAGAAATTGCCAGCATATTCTTCAGGGTTATATCATATAGATATACGACCAGTTGAAATAAATTCGATATCTAACCAGAAGTTAGATAATAAGAATCTGCTAAATTTATGGCATGATCGTTTGGGTCATCCTGGTACAGGAATGATGCACAAGATTATAGCAAATTCAGTAGGACATTCAATTAGGAATGCTAAAATCCCTCGATTAGATGAATTAACATGCTCTGCATGTTCACTTGGCAAATTAATAATAAGGCCATCTATGAACAAAATTGCTACTAAATCTCCAACATTTTTAGAGAGGATTCAAGGAGACATTTGTGGACCAATTAATCCTGCATGTGGACCATTCCGATATTTTATGGTATTAATTGATGCCTCAACTCGATGGTCACATGTAAGTCTCTTATCCAGTAGAAATGTTGCTTTTGCAAAACTCCTTGCTCAAATTATTAAACTAAGAGCACAATTTCCAGACCATACAATAAAAAGAATAAGGCTTGACAATGCTGGGGAATTTACATCCCAAACATTTAATGATTATTGTATGTCGATTGGAGTTGTTGTAGAACATCCAGTAGCTCATGTTCATACACAAAATGGACTCGCTGAGTCATTAATTAAGAGACTACAATTGATTGCAAGGCCATTATTGATGAGATCAAAATTGCCTTCATCTGCTTGGGGTCATGCCATAATACATGCGGCAACTCTAATTAGATTGAGACCAACTACTTATCATAAGTTCTCACCACTACAATTAGTTTTTGGTCGAGAACCTAATGTCTCACATCTAAAATTTTTTGGTTGTGCGGTGTATGTTCCTATTGCTCCACCCCAACGAACAAAGATGGGTCCACAAAGAAGGCTGGGAATTTATGTTGGGTTTGAATCACCCTCCATAATTAAATATCTTGAACCAATGACCGGTGATTTATTTACGGCCAGATTTGCCGACTGTCATTTCAATGAGACATTATTCCCAGCCTTAGGGGGAGAGAAAGTGGACTCACGAAAGAAAGAAATAGAAATCATTTGGAATGCAACACAATTGTCAATGTTTGATCCACGAACAAATATGTGTGAACAAGAAGTTCAGAAAATTGTTCATTTACAAAGCATTGCAAATCAGCTGCCTGATGCATTTATAGATGCAAAGAAAGTGACAAAATCACATATACCAGCTGAAAATGCCCCTGCACGAATTGAAATTCCATCTGGTGATAAGATCATTGAAAATGAATCTCTAGCACGCCGAAAGCGTTGAAGACCAATTGGTTCAAAAGACTCTAAACCAAGAAAATTAAAAAGACCTGATGAGATCAACAGCATTCCCCTTACGGAAGGTCAAGAAAGACAAAGTACAGATGAGAATAGAGAAAAAGATGATAATCCGAAAGGGGATGAACAAGATGACTATGACATCGATAACAATGAAACTTCAATAAATTTTGTTTCTACCAGGAATTATTGGAATAGAAATGATGTTATCGTAAATGAAATATTTGCATATTCCATTGCAATTGAAATGGCATCTGACGAAAATGATAGTGAACCAAGAACAGTGGAAGAATGTCGTTGCAGGCATGATTGGCCAAAATGGAAAGAGGCAATGCAGACAAAGTTAAAGTCACTCGAAAAACGAGAAGTGTTTGGAAAAATAACCCTTACAGCAGAAGGTGTAAAGCCAGTTGGATACAAGTGGGTATTTGTGAGAAAACGAAATGAGAAAAATGAAATTGTTAGATACAAGGCAAGACTTGTAGCCCAAGGTTTTTCTCAAATTCCAGGGATTGATTATGAGGAGACATATTCTCCCGTAGTTGATGCAACTACGTTAAGAATTCTGGTAAGCTTGACAGTCTCAAAAGGACTAAAGATGCGATTGATGGATGTAGTGACCGCATATTTATATGGGTCACTCGATACAGATATTTATATGAAAGTCCCCAGATGGACTAAAATTACCAGAAAACCACAAGCCTAGACATTTACTTTCCATAAAATTAAAAAGGTCACTTTATGGATTGAACAGTCTGGGAGGATGTGGTATAATCGTCTTAGTGAATACCTTATGAAAGAAGGGTTCAAGAATAATCAAATCAGTCCTTGTGTTTTCATTAAGAGATCACAATCAGGGTTTGCAATTGTTGCAGTTTATGTTGATGACTTGAATATCATTGGAACCCCAAATGAACTTGAAAGAACTGCAAAATACTTGATGAAAGAATTTGAGATGAAAGACCTTGGACAAACTAAATTTTGTCTTGGACTGCAAATTGAGCACTTAAATAATGGTATTTTTGTCCATCAGTCTAACTACACCGAAAGAGTGTTAAAACGTTTTTTCATGGACAAAGCGACCCTAACAAACACCCCGATGATTGTTCGGTCTTTGTAGACACCCATTTCTGTCTCCCCTAAACCAAACCCAGTGATGAATGCCTTTCATGTCGAACCATAATCGGATTAGGTGAAAGTGGTTGAAAGTCAAGTGTTGCGGTTTAGTTTTATTAAAATTCTCTTCTCTCTGTTTTTGAAAATAACTCTATTTATTTGAAAATAGCCAAACCAGTTTAGTTTGGTCCATGATTAAGGTCCAATAATAGTGTAGTTGGATGGGGCTTGAAAAGACCTTTCCAACGATATATTATAAGCCCAATTCCGATGAATAATGAGGAAGTTATGGCCAATATACTAAACTGGGCCCGGTTAATTATTTAAATACGGCCCAATAATCTAGAGGAGGGCCTGATGTTAATTATTATTCCTAAAATTATTAGGATTAATTATAATTTTCTGGAAGTTTCTAGAAGATTCTTTTAAATTCTAATATTATTAGATTTAATAATTAATTATTTTAAAATAGACTTTTATTTGGAGTAAAATATTATTTTGTTATCTTAAAAATACGTATTTTATCTTCTGTACGGATTCCGTAGATCAAGTTGATTAAAGATCGGATTCCGCGTGAAGAAAACGCGCTAATACAGGTTGTCGCCACGCGACAAACTCTGTTGCCGCGCGACAGACCTTGTCGCCTCGCGACAGACCTTGTCGTGTCGCGACAGAGTCGATTCCTGGCGACAGACGTGTAGTTTTATTCCTTATCAAATTCTATGTTTTTCCGGACTATTTTCCTTATAAATAGGGTCCGAATTCCTGTTTTCAGAATTATCAACTTTCATCAATTCTCAATCAATTCTCTCTATTCCCTCTCAAGAATTACTTAATTCTTTTCTTTCTCTCTCTCTTTCTAAACTAGCTTTTTACAAACAATATTCCACATTCACAAGATCTTGAATCTCTTAGCCAAGTTCGAAGTTGCCTTCGCCCTAGACGTGCAAGGTTTGGTAATTTCTGAGGGTTTGGTCCAAATCTAGTCAAAACTTTATTTAATTTGATTATCTAATTACTTTTTATTATTTTCATTGAAGTTACTAACTTGTGTATTTTTTTATTAGAAAGAGGTACGAGGCTTCAAAGTATGTAATCTTATTACTCTCTTTCAATGTAGAAAGCATGTTTATTATTGTTTAATATTCCTAGTATCATGTTAGGATGTTTTTATGCTTTCTAGTATCATGTTTAGGATGCCTTTACTCTTTCTAATATCATGTTAGTACCATGTTAGGTTTAAAGCTTTGATCTTTATTGTTTAGTGACATGCTAGGGTTTGTTATTAATCTTGTTAGTATCATGCCTAGGATCATGCTATTATTATTGCGCTTTATTATGCCTTATCATGCTATTATCATCATTATTGTTACTGATTCATTATTATGTTGCTTGATATTATTTTATATTTATTGTTATTGCTTGATCACACCTTTTATGATTGTTAAAGGGAATTTGTGCTTGAAATCACGCTTAATAAGATAATTGATAATTTGGTTTAGGCTAATGTGATTTTAACTCAAGTGATCGCCAATAATAGTATTATTTGTGCATTAATATTCAACCAACATAGATAAACAGGTTAGGTTCAATATAAAGTTTGTATGTTATTCGAAAAGCGCACATGAATACGAGCAGAACAAAGTAGAGGCCTATTTTATAGGGCGGGTCCTTTCTTTTGTAGATTGGATTCGTACCCTCATCCCCGGACCCTGTTTGGTTCAAGACCTTATGGAGTAGTTGATGGTCCTTTTGGATTGTCTTTTGGGTTTACAAGTTCCTAAAACTTGTTGGCGACTCTTTTTTCTCTTTTTCTTTCCCTTTGGAACACCACCGTACTTTATTGTATGATCACAGTGGGGTTCAAGTTTGGGATCGTAATGCTTGAAATATTCCCTACAGTTTTTGGCGACTCCACTGGGGAGGATTTCTATTTATATTCCTGAAATTTATTTAATTTTGGCAATTATTTAGAATGAGCGGATGAGACTCGAAAAATTCTAAGTATTTCATGTGCGTGATTTGATTAACATTATTGTCATATGCATTAAAAGGTCCTCATGGGAGCACCCCATGAGTCAATCCATAGGAATTTTACACGTAGGAAATTTGAGAAATATCTTTCATGACTAGAATCGAAAAGATGATGCGAAATCTGGAAAATTCGAAGAACACAGAAACTTGCCAACGCATGTAGGAACTAGCGTCTAGAAAACAGGGCTTGTGGCCCGTAAAAAGTTTCTGTCGCCTGGCGACATAAGCTTTTTTGCGGCGACAGTCCCTGTAGTCTGGCGCCAAGTTCTTCCAATACCGAGCCAGGGGTCTGCCTTCTTGCTTTGACCATTTCTAGCATTGTTGGCTTGATTTTTCTTATTGATTGAGTCATTTTCTCACTTTTCTGAACCCATATGTGTTCTACATATGGATATAACCCTCTGGGGGTTCCTGCTTCACCTGCCCAATGGAATATCCCACTATCATGTGCAAAGTTCAGATTTGGGTACGTGCAAAGTTTGTGAATCCACCAAACCATGGAGTCGAGTTCGATTTCATCACGAACTCGCGGAATCCTGTCCATTCGCTCCAACCCTCCCGGTAGGCTTGTGTGCAATGCATATGGATTTATAACCATGGACCTTTTTGACTTAACCCATATCCTCGAACTTTAGAGAACTAGAGCCATGGTTAGGTTGCAAACTCATCTTGTGACTATGTGAACTACTTGTGCACCCTTGCTTGTATATATTATATGTGTGTTAACCGTTTGTTTGACTTGTGTTCAAAACTAAATAAATTGACTAATGACTAAAAGGACTTTGTCTAATTAATTAATTTTCAATTAATTAAAGGCTAATAAATTAATCAATTCGACTTAGTACGACTTTAGGCATGTCCATTTAGAGTAAAATTATTGGAAACAGTCCAGATTAATGTTCCAGTAATGGCACAGAAATTTGGACTGTGGCGCTGCAGTTTAGTGTCTGTCGCCTGGCGACAGGCTCTAAACAGTGGCGACAGTCCTGTTGTTTTAGCGACAGTCCAGTTCTCTTGCTCGAGTCATCACGACGAGTCTAATTCACAGTCTACTAATCAGTTTATCAATTTATTAATGGTTCAAACCATGTTTAAGTCTTTAATTGAGTTTAGGCACTTAAAGTCTAATGGTCATACACTAAGAGTCAAAGCACGTCACTCACACACACATAAAGCACACACATAACATGTTTGTCACATTATGACCATATCTAGAGAGTCTTGAATGCGTGTTTTCCGTCATTTTTTTTAGGGGGGTAAGTCGGATATTAATCCTCCAATTTTAAAACTTCATTAAAATTTCCTTAAAATATATACCCCATTTTTGCCTATTCTTTCTTATATTTTTTTTAAAACCATAAAGTCAAGTCAATTAGAGTCAAGTATTAAAACAAATATGGTTTAACTTACAGCGCGTGGACAAGAAAAGAAGGGCGTTTAATCAAGGGCAACACTTTTGTTCAAGTCTTACTTTTTGACAAACCAATCGGTAGGAAAAGGAAAGCTAAGAAGGTAATGGCTAGTCAAGAAGAACTTAATGAGGTCAAGGGACAGGTAGCCAACTTGGCTGAGATGTTACAAAACCTATCGCTGCAAATAAGTAATCCTGAAAAACAGAAACAAATGGACCTAATCCAGGAAAGCTTGGGCAAGCTGTCCAACGACTTTAGATTCCAAGAGATTAGCTCCCAAGGGGTCTCGGTGGATAAGGACCTTCTCCCACAGAAGTTCAATCCCAATGACATCCCTAAATTTAAGGCTATGGACAACCCTTATTTTCATTTAAGAGCTTTTGAAACTGTAATGAACATTAAGGGGATAGATAGAAAAGCATTTCACTCTGTATTTTCATTATCTTTAGAAGCTTTATGTCAACAGTGGTACTTTTCACTTGATAAAGAAAAGACCTCTAGTTGGGAATCTATTGTAAGTTCTTTCATTGAAAGGTATAAATGCAATATACAAATTGAAACCGATCATAGAGAGCTAGAAATGCTAAAGCAAAAAGAAAATGAAGGTTTCACCTCCTTCTTTAATAAATGGAGGGAAACTACTGCAAAAATGGTTAAAGTACCTAGTGAGAAAGAATCTGTCAGGATGTTTATTAAGAACCTCCAAGAAAAATATTCTAAACACCTTAGGTACCAAAGCAATCTAAACACCTTTAAGGCTATCTATGATATTGGAATTAATATTGAAGATGACCTCACTAAACAAAAAGCTGCTAATAATAACTCAAATAGTGGCTGGAAAAATAAGAAGAACGACAATCCTTCTTCATCCAAATCCACCCACTCAAACAATGTTAGCACCCTTAATCTAAATGAAGTTTTGGCAATGAATAACAATCAAGGACAAAAGAAACCATTTAGGAATACTCCTATTGGTATGAGTTATGACACCGCATTTGACCGCTTACATGCAAAAGGTCTTATAACTCCCATTGGACCATTTGGGGACCCACCTGTCGAAAGGAGAACGGCTAACTGGAACCCAAATGCACATTGCAAATATCACCAAGGTAGGGGTCATCCTACGGAAAATTGTTGGAGGCTAAAAGAAGCTATTCAAGACTTGATCGATAGTAACAAGCTCCCATTGCCCCCTGCAAGCAAGAAGCCAAGCATCAACACCGCACCGCTGTCAGATTCTTTGGCTATTTCCGACGAAGAAAATTAAGTGGACCCATCTAGCCTCATAAAACCTATCGAGACCATTGAAGAAGAAATCTTCGAAGATGCTCTCGAATTCCATGGCCAAGAACCTGCAACAAAGCAAGAAGTTTTGGCGTTGACATCAATATTGTCAGAAATGTACAAGTTGCTATCACAAACCTTTGAAGCTATAAGAGAGAAAAATGAGTTACTTAAAAGTAGACCTCCACCCAAGCAAAAGAAACCTTTTTCTCTCCAAGTGATTGACACCCCCAGGAAAAATAATAAAAGTTATACTCCAATTGGGACGTCGTACGCTAATATGTTCAAAATGCTCTCCGAGAATGGTAAAATTCAACCTCTCGAACCAAGACCATTCGAGTCACTAAAAAGAATGGACAAATACTATTGTTCATATCATCAATCAGGGGGACATACAATAGAGCACTGCTTCAAGTTCAAAGACTTGGTTCAACGTCTGATTGATGAAAAGAAACTGGTTCAACTTCCACAAGATGCTACAATTAATGGAGTGTGGGACAGTGATGACGAGGACGTTTACCTTAAGGATATTGAAGAAACTCCTCTATCAACAATATACCCAGTAAGTGACATTTGGGACGAGGAAGATTCGCCCATAGATGTCCTCACCAGGTCCGGGAGAATACAACCTCCCATTTCAACACAACCTATACCTACTATCCAGCAAATTCCCGTTCCTATTATAGAAGACAACGATGTTGTCAAGCAGTTAAAAAAGACTAAGGTAGAAATGAATGTGTGGAAGCTCTTAGCTACATCCCGGGAGCATAGAGTTGCAGTCATGGATGCTTTGGCTAAAGTAGGCATAGATTCAAACACTACTCCTGAGGGACTTGCTAACTTCCTCACAGTGATCTCCCAAGTCCAATCAGCTTAGTCACTTTTTCGGATAAGGATCTACCACCGGAAGGTGACAAACACAATAAAGCTCTAAATCTCACAGTGATATGCAAGAGGATGAACGTTCCTATGACTCTTGTGGATAATGGTTCAGCCATTAATGTGTGCCCACTTAGAACCGCAAGAATGTTAGGAATAAGAGATGAGGATTTATCCCCATCAACTCAAGGCATAAGAGCTTATGATAACTCACGCCGTCAAGCACTAGGGACAATTGCCATGAATATAACGGCGGGTGCAATTGAGCATGCCACCATATTTCAAGTAGTGGATATCAAGGCATCCTTTAACTTGCTATTGGGACGCCCTTGGCTTCATGATCTAAAGGCCGTCCCTTCATCACTTCATCAACAAGTAAAGGCCATAGTTGGAGGAATTCCAATTACCATTGATGCTTCATCCATGAGGATCAAAATAGTAGAAAGTCCACTAATTAATGTGGAACATGATGAGAATGATGAAGATTTGTGGGGCTTTAGCGAAGAAGTCTCCTTAATAGAGGAAGACGAAAGGACCCCTCTTCATTACGACCTCCACTCAAATATGACGACTAATGCTATTCTGAGAAAACAAGGACACTTTCCTGGAATAACTCTAGGAAAGAAGAAAGGAATAGCTAAACATATGGGACTACCTGGCCTCCCTAAATTGGATACTTTCGGACTTGGTTTTGAACCAACTCGTGAAGACCTTAAGTGGGCCCAGGAGAAATCAAGAGCACGAAGGAATGCTCGTGCACAAAAGAGGGAGATACCCATGGATCAATATCCTCTCACCTTAAATGGACAATTTATAAGAGAAGGGGAGGATTATCCTTGTCATGAATTTCCTAAACCTTTCGTTGTAGATGGCATAAGACAACCCAGGTTCGAGATCTTTTTGGATTGTTGCTTCCTAGACGAGATCCCAACTCCAATTTATAAGGAGAAGGCACCTCCTTGCTTTGACTTTAATGTCATGGGACTCCTCTTTGGAAGAGAAAAGAATGAGCCAAGATACGCGGAAGATGATCCCTCGGAGTTTATCACTCCGATAGAAGATCAAGAGCGTGGATGGCGCAAGACAGTGAGGATAACCACTACAAATGGAAAGAAGATTTTAGTAATTACAGGACAAGGACCAATGTTTGAAGAATCGTCTGAGTCAGAGTCTGAGTCTTCTCCTATCGAGTCTTCCAAACCTTTAGTTGTAGTACCCTCGCCTTCTATTTCTACTCCTAGGATAGTTAACCATCAAGTCCCAACGGACATTTCCTTATTTAATGTAATGATTTCTAAATTCAATAATATGTCTTCTTCCCCGTATTCTTCTTGTTTTTCTTTATCTAAAGATGACGAGCATTGCTTAACTAATGATGAAAATAATAAAGAAATAATTAAAGCAATGGAAACACTTGAAAACAAGACACCAATAATTGAGGATACAGAAACGGTTGACATCTCAAAAGATCCAACCGTTAAAAGAGAAGTTAAAATCGGACTAACACTAAATAAAGACGAAAGAACCGATTTAATTAATCTACTTAAAGATTTTATTGATGTATTCGCTTGGTCATACGAAGATATGCTAGGCATTAATAGAGAGATAGCTCAACACACAATACCATTAATTCCAGGAATGAAACCTGTAAAACAAAAATTACGTCGAATGAAACCCGATGTAGCTCTTAAAATAAAGGAAGAAGTGCAAAAGCAAATAACTGCAGGTTTTATCAGGGTATCTAAATACCCCGAATGGGTCGCCAATGTCGTCCCGGTTCCGAAAAAAGATGGTAGGGTTCGAATGTGTGTCGACTATAGAGATCTAAATAAGGCAAGTCCAAAGAACGACTTCCCTTTACCACACATCGATATTTTGGTAGATAATACAACAAATCATGCGCTTCTCTCGTTTATGGATGGGTACGCAGGATACAATCAAATCCTCATGGCCGAAGAAGATATGGAAAAGACAACGTTCATAACACCTTGGGGTACTTATTGTTACACGGTAATGCCATTCGGGTTGAAAAACGCGGGTGCTACTTACCAACGAGCAGCAACTGCCCTACTCCATGACATGATGCATAAAGAAGTGGAGGTTTATGTGGATGATATGATCGTAAAATCAAAAGACCGCCAAGGACACTCAATAGCCTTAAAAAAGTTCTTTGAAAGGCTAAGAAAATACAACATGAGATTGAACCCCTCTAAATGTGCTTTCGGAGTTACCTCAGGAAAACTCTTAGGATATGTCATAAGCTCTAGAGGAATAGAGATAGACCCCACCAAAATCAAAGCAATCATGACCATGCCACCGCCCAAAACCGAAAAGCAAATTCGAGGATTCATTGGCCGGTTGCAATACATAAGTAGGTTCATATCCAAGCTAACCACAATATGCGAACCAATATTCAAGAAGCTTAGGAAGAATGTACCAATTATATGGGACGATGAGTGTCAAAAATCCTTTGAAAAGATCAAAGCCTATCTCTCGAATCCTCCTGTATTAGCCCCAGCACTCCCTGGAATACCCCTAAGGTTATACTTAAACGTCACAAAGGAAACAATGGGAGCCATGCTTGCACAAGAGGTAGAAAGTAAAGAAAATGCTATTTACTACCTAAGTAAGAAAATGCTCGAGTATGAGACACGCTATACACCATTGGAAAAGTTGTGCCTCGCACTGATATGGGCCACAACTAAATTAAGACATTACATGCTCGTGCATACCGTTTACGTAGTCTCACGAATGGACCCCCTTAAATACCTATTCGAAAGATCTACACTTAACGGGCGTATCTCAAGGTGGATAGTGAATTTGGCCCAATTCGATATAAGGTTTATGCCTCAAAAGGCAATTAAAGGATCAGTGGTCTCAGATTTTCTAGCAGATTTCCCAATAAAAGATTCGACACCCTTGGAAGAGAATGAATTCCCAGATGAAAGTTTAATGATGACAGAGGATGATACATGGACTCTATATTTCGATGGAGCCTCAAACCAAAAGGGATGCGGCGTAGGAGTCTTACTAGTATCACCTAAAGAAGAACATGTTCCTATATCCATCAAACTAGATTTCGACGTCACCAACAACGCAGCCGAATATGAAGCATGCGTGGTAGGCCTCGAAACTGCTTTAGCCTTAGGTGTAAAGAAACTCCGGATATTTGGGGATTCTTCTTTAATCATTAATCAAATCTCAAAGAGATGGAAGGTTAGGAGTGAAAGCTTAGCTCCCTACCAAACATATTTGGAAACTCTCACTGATCAGTTGGAAAAAGTGGAATACACTTACCTACCTAGAGAGGAAAACCAATTTGCCGACGCCTTGGCAAGACTAGCCTCAATGGTTAGAATTCCTAAGGAAATTGAGCAAATGCCTTTAACCATAGAAAAAAGGCATAAACCAGCATATATTCAAGCTATAGAAGACGATGAAGTGATCCAAGAAGAAGAACATGAAGAAGAACCATGGTTCATAGATATACTAAATTATGTCACCAAAGGAGAATATCCTCCTCATGCTGACAAGAGAGCGAAAAGAGCACTAAGACTTTTAGCTTCCCAGTTTGTACTCATAGGAAATGAACTACACAAAAGGGTACCTAAAGGTCGAGCTTTATTATGTGTAGGCAAAAAGGATGCTCAAAGAGCTATGAGAGTAGTCCACGAAGGAATATGTGGAACACATGTTAATGGCAAAATTCTAGTCCAAAAGATAATGCGAGAAGGATATTATTGGACTACCATGAATAAAGATTGTCATCAATATGTGAAGAGATGCCCTAAATGTCAAATTTATGCAAATTTGCAACATATCCCACCATCTCTCCTCTACACCTACACTTCACCATGGCCTTTCTCTACATGGGGAATAGACATAATCGGAAAGATCACACCTCCCGGAACAGGAGGTCATGAATACATCTTAGTCGCAATAGATTACTTCACAAAGTGGGTGGAAGCACAATCATATGCTAAACTCTCTGCCAAACATGTAGCACTCTTTATCGAAAGAAACATAATTTGTCGATACGGAGTCCCACATGAAATGATAAGTGACAATGGAACTCACTTTCAAGCCGAATGTGAAGAATCGCTACAAAAGTATGGTATTCAACACCACCATTCTTCTCCTTATAGACCTCAAGCAAATGGAGCAGTTGAGGCCGCTAATAAAAATTTAAAGACAATCATTGAGAAAATGACTGAAAATTATAAGGATTGGCCTGACAAACTTCACTTCGCACTGTGGTGTTATCGCACGTCCATCCAAACATCAACAGGAAATACGCCATTCAACTTAGTATATGGAATGGATGTCGTACAACCTGTAGAATTAGAAATACCTTCGCTACGCATTGCGTTAGAAAGTAAACTTGATGAAGTCGAATGGACTAGAGCACGGTATGAAGAGCTAATTCTACTCGATGAAAAACGACTAGAGGCTCTACATCACACCCAATGTTATCAAACCCGCATGGCTAGACATTTCAATAAGAAGGTCAAGACTAGAAATATCAAGGTTGGGGACTTGGTATTGAAAGCATTAAGGAAAAATGTTTTGGATCCAAGAGGCAAATTTAGGCCTAATTGGTCCGGACCATATATTGTCAAAACAATCCTGTCAGGAGGCGCGGCTAAGTTAACTGACATGGATGGTAATGAATTTTCGAACATGACAAACCTTGACCAACTTAAGAAATACTACCCATAAGCACTTGAGTAAAATAATCAAGAGAGCTACGTTTGGCCTGATTCCTTAAACAAAGGATACGTAGGCAACCCAGACAGGGTGCGGCCACATTATTTTTCTCAAAATTCTGTATCCCCGAGGTAAAAAATACATGTCTGCAAAATTTCAAGACTGGCGCCAGAAGATAGCCTCTGTCGCCAGACGACAATTTTGTCGCCAGGCGACAGAGCCAAATTCACAGCGACAGTAAATTAGATACCAGCGCCAGGTTTCTGCGAGCGTCTGGACAAGTTTCGTATATTCTGGAAATTTATTCGACTTCCGTACTCGAATTAAGTCTCCGAAAAGTAAATATTGTTATTGTTTTCATTGCTTTAATTGAAATAAAAGCTGAAATTTTATTAATTAATAAAGAAATTACATTATTGATGAAGTAAAAGCTGAAAAATTAACTAAAACAAATTAACTTTGTCTAATAAATCAAAGGAAAAGCAATGCTCTATTCTTTTTTCTCTTTCTTGATTCTCTTCCAATTTTTGTCTTCATTCTCTTCCTCTTGATCCATAACCTTTGCTAGGAGACATCCATTAGAAGATCTACACTCTATTTTAGTATAGATAGTTTCCCCCTCCGCTAAAACCCCATGTTTCTTCTCTACCCAAACTTTCTTTTCCCTAGAGTCAACCTTCCTTTTTCCTTTGTCTTTCTTAGAACTTTTCTTCCTTGGCATAATAGGAGTTTTGAATTCGCTCCTTTCCCCTAGGCGTTCCTTAGCAGGGACCTTTTTGTCACCTAGACGATTCTTCACATCGGTCTTCTCAATCTTGACTTGAGATTTCTGGAATCTTCCATCAAGCCATTGTTTCACTTTGCTTGATAAACAAGGTGGATCCTTGTGGGTAACCACCTCCCATAAGGGCCTACCACTCCAATATTTGTCAAAGCGCTCAACATCTTGTGATACAGGAAATTCATAAGGACGGCGGAGATCTCCTGTAGGGATGGTTTGTGCAAGACCATACTGTCTCATAACTCTACAAGGAAAATAGAAGGTTAATCTTGACAAGCTCGGGAGACGACAGTATGCTTGGTTATTGCAACCAACCATCGCCTCAATCTTCCACCAAGGGACGATCCAGCTTATGGTAAAATCACCGGCAACAAACACCTTGCTCCATTCACGGCGACCTATCTTCAAAAATCGTTTCTTTCGCCGAACTATGCAATTTGGAACATATGTGTGTATATCGTCAGGAGGATTAATGAGTTTTAACCTCTCCATGAGCCATATCTGTAAAATATGTGTTTGATTAGTATTACAGTGAAGAAATATTTTTGGTTCTTTGTAATTAAGAATAGTATTATTGTATACCTGTAATAAAATTGGAGAACCTCGAAAAGGTGCTCTTGGATTCTTTCTTAATGCATCCAACCATAGCATGGTCTCTCCAACAATTAGCGGCATTGGATTTCTCACGGACTCAACTTGTTCTATAACAGATATAATCATTGTTTGTCCTTCATTATCCTTACCACTAACTAAAAATAATTGGTTAAACATGCAAAAGAGGAAAGCCCTTCTCTTATGGACACGAAAATCAGGATTGGGATTGTCATAAAAATAATGTGCAAATTCTGTCAAATCAACTACATTGCCATGCACTATATTTTTTAAGGCCGTACCTAGGGATGAAAGTTCGGTTTTCGGTTTGGTTTTTTGCCCAAACCGAAACCGAACCACCATATTTCGGTTTCTTGATTTTGCAAACCACACCGCACCACTTTAGCTTTGAAACCGAACCAAACCAAACCACCTAAATTTCGGTTTTCTTAAAAAAAACCAAACCGCACCGAAATTTCCTATCAAGCAACCTAAACATCAAATTTGGCAAAAAAAACCGAACCAAACCACACCAAACAAACCCGAACCAAACAAAACAGAACCAAACCAATCCATACAACAATAATTAAACAAGTTTTATCCTTATTTCACCACCCCTAACCCAGATCTGCACCCACCACAATCCACCTTTTTCACCACCCTTCATCCATTCCACCTAAATCCTAACCCTTTAATTATTACCAGAAAACCGTTTCTGCCCAGTGCTGCAATTATGCTATTTCAGCCACAAAAACTTACAGTTCCCTTTTTACAAAAAATAATTTTAATCTAAGTCAAAAAGAGGAAAACAAAAGATGACAGAAATAGAGAAACTTACTACTCCAAGCACTTTAGTTGGCGAATTAGAGATTAATAATGGTCAAGCTCTACAGTTAGCCAAAACTACCAAATTAAAAGAAAGAAAAAGAGTACATACCTCTCGTTCTCATATACCACCGAAAAAACATCGGATTTGGGTTTTAAAGGTCGAATTCGACCATGAAAACTCTAGATCTAGGGTTTTCACGGTCGAATTTGACTTGAAAAACCTTTATTTGATGGTGTTCGAAATCAAAACCTCGAATTTGACGTTCGTTAATGGTGAAGCGGGCTAGTGGCGGGGAGAAAGACAAGAAACAAGAAAAGAGGAGAGTAGTGAAACGAAGAAAGGATCGACGAGGAGAGAGAAAGGGCAAAGAAGAGAAGAGGAAAGGAGAGAAACGGCTGTAAGGGAGGAGGAGAGAGAAAAAGGCTGAGATAGTGAGAGGTGATTAGGGTTTTTTTGGCTTTATATATGTAGAGTTGGGCAGTTGGGCTAGGGTTTTTTTGGGTTGGGCTTAAAATTCGGTTTGGTTTCGGTTTTTCGGTTTTTCATTTTCCAAAACCGAAACCGAACCATATAATTTCGGTTTTTTGATTTTGCAAACCGAAACCAAACCACTTAAGAAAAAAACCAAACCATATTCTTAATTCGGTTCGGATTTCGGTTTGGTTCGGTTTAAACCAAATTTGTTTCACCCCTAGCCGTACCCCTTAGATCAAAAAAGCATTCAAAATCTTTATAATAATATTCACTAACTCTAGGGATTATCGCAAGATCTGTGGAATAATAGCCTATAATGGCTCCAAATTCTTCCGGTAAAGGGCATATTTCATCATGGAAAAATCTAAAACAGTGAGTATTAATGTCCCAATAGTCTATGGCAGAGTAAATAAAATCCATGTCAAGACTCACCCCCTTTATTCCAAACATACCCCCCATGCGAAAAGTATCTAATGCTTTTTTCTCTTTAGAAGTTAAAAGACGACACCACTCATTCATGTATCCACAAAAAGTTCTTTTAGCTAAAGGCATGATTACTAGTTAATTAATTAATTAATAAAACTAGTTTAATTATATAGTAAGCGGAGAATTCGGGGGCTATTTATAAGTTTTTCTTCACGACAGATTTCAATAGTAAAAAGGAAAAGTGAGTCTGTCGCCAAGCGACAAAACTGTCGCGTGGCGACAGGCTTAATTACGTGGCGCCAGTATTTTTCTTCGCAGCGACACCTACTACGCGTAGGAACCGTGTTTTTAACTTGCTTGAATTCGACTTTGACTTGACTTTTTTATTATTTTTCTTTCTTATCCATACACCCTTATTATATTTTATTAAGCTTAATTAATTTTAGGCTTATTTTCGGTAATTATACCTTTTTCCTTCATTTTTTCATTTCTTTTTTTGGGGGAGAGAGTCGGTACCCTCCACTAATATTAAAAATGACGGAAATTTTGCGCAAAAGTTACACTTTCTCACACACTCACATGCACAATACAAACTAATAAATAATAAATCATGTAGATAAAATGTTAATAAATAATAAGTGCATATATATACAAGTGACTAGTACATAGATCATATGAATAAAATAGACAAAGTCCTACAAAAGTCAAAATAAATAAAACACAGGTACAAGTACGGCGCCGGAGGTCGCAAGTCGCGAGGGACGCCAAATGTATCAAAGAATGTCCTACTCCGTGGAGTATGTCCATCATCGTCCCTTGAACCACCAGGCGGCGCAAACTGCAACTCAGGGCCAGACCACCTAACCTCACCCTAAAACCCGACAGAAAGAGGCTGGGGCTGCAAAGGCTGCTGCGACGACGAGCCAAACTCGTACGTCCCACCACCTATCCCACCTCGAATGGTCGGCCCGGTCGGAGCCTCCTCAGGTGATGACGCCGATTCCTCTACAGCGGCGGCCTCAGAACGACCACCTCGACCACCGGAAGTAGTCCGGCGACGTCTCGAGTCGGACCTGGTAGTCTCTCTCCTAGGCTCGGGTCTCGACCGAGTGCGTGGAGAAGGAATAGGCTGCCCCTGCAAAAGTAAATCAAAGTTAGCAAATGCAAATGAAAAAGCAAGTCAAAAATGATAAATGCAAAAGCAATACCTCCTCAGCATCGTTGCTACGACAGGTAGCACGGTTCCGCAACCTCATGAGCTGGCTGCGAAAGGCGTCTATGCACCTAGCCATAGCCGTCACCACCTCGCGAGAAAACTGTCAAAGTAACTAAGTCAGTAACAATCACGAAGCAAATATAAAGATGATATATGAGAAGTTACTTACTCGCGTCTGGTGACGAGGAATAGACCGCTCCACAAACTGCTCTCCCTCTGGAGCTGGCGGAATAAGCTCCTCGATCGACCCATACATGCCCTGGTAGCGTATGGACATCCTCGGAGGAATGAACTCCCTAGGGCCAGCCTGTCCAGAATAAAAGTTAGAAAAATACTTGGGGGCTACCTAAAGAAAGATAAACGATAAATAAAAGCATACCGCTGCCTCCTCTGAAAGGACAGGAGCCGGCGCTAGCAACGGTAGCAGGTCCTCCTCGTAGCTCTGCTCGAGGAGAATGTAGGACCTCCAAGGAGTACCCCGAGTAGGTCCACCAGCACGATCCCGCTGCAAGGCATCGTGGAACATATGCCTAGGTGGAGGAGCAGGAACGACAAAAGTTTCTGAAGAATGCTGGATGGCTACCCTCTCCCCTAGGTAGACCACCGCGTCGTACGTCCCCAAAAATAACGACGCTCAGCTGTGTACTGCGCCGCTAGTGCAGAGATAGGAAAAGTAGCCCAAGGCCGATAGACCGGGCTAAGCTCCTGCAAAAATCGCTAAATAAGGCACTAATACTAAAAGATGATAAAAGAAAAGTATGAGTTAGGAAAATCTACCGAGAGGATCATCTCTCGAAGGCGCAGCACCTCCGGTTGACCTCTGCGGCCTCCCCAACTGGCAGCAATGGGGAGCACGCGAGGAGAAGGCCTCGCAGGCGCAAGAGAAGGAAAGTACTCGTAGAACCAAATCTATATGAAAAGACAAAAATCAATAAAGATTATGCTTCTAAATCTAGAGTTAAAACCTCAAAAAAGGAAAGGAGATGTACCTCTACGATCCTCCAAAAGCTGGAAAGGGCTACCTCTCCAGACAAGGCCTTATGACGACAGGAGCGCCGCAAGCCCAGTAGAAAGTCCGCGTAGGCCATGCTGGCCCAGTCATACGTCCCGACCAAGTGAAGGTCGCGAACAGCGGACAGGTAGTAAAGAAGTACTCTACTACCTCGATCAGGGGAAAACGTCCCTGATAGCAGAATCAGCACAAAGATGCGCACCCGCTGCTCTCGGGTGGTAGCAGCATCCTCAAAATACTGCAGCCAGTGTGCAGCGACGGATACATCGGGAACTCAGCTGTCCCGACTAAGCCTCGGCCTGGGCCCGAACAACGATCGGCCCCAACAACTCCTGAACCTCCGGCGAATAGACGGTGACACCGGCGTCAAAAGGAAGAGGAGTAGACTGGAACTCTAGTCCCGTAATGAGGCTGAAGTCAGCTGGAGTGACTGTCATCTCACCCCAGGGAAAGTGAAAGGTGTTGGTGGTGTCCTTAAAGAACTCCACCAAAGCTCGAACGACGAGGTTACCCCCATCGTATGAAAACATGGCCCGGGTGGCCTGCAGGAGAGGAGTCAACCCACATGACTCCCAAAGACGACGAAGACCCTCATCGCGACAGATGAAGTTGTCGTACAGAGAAATGATGGTAGAATTACCCGAGCCGTGGCTACGGGTCCTCCCACTCGCAAGACCTCGTCGGATTCGCTCCGACAAATGATGAACCGGCGCGTGAAACAGGGTGCGCTCGTCCCAATCCGGCATGAGACCCAGCCTGGAAGTAGAAGGCACGTCCTCGCCCTCACTGGTAGGCTCGTCCTCTCGACGCGTGTCTCTCGACCGAGAACTAGAACCACGTCGTCTAGCCATGCTAAAGTATGTAAAAGTAATTAAATTTAAGGCTCTACAGTGTCTAAGGTTCGCCTAGGCCGCATGATACTATGTTCGCAAAACAGAGTATGTAGTACTAAAACAGGGCAAAATTTCAATCAAGCATGGAAGCATTTTTTAAGCAAATAAACAATTTCTTGCAAACATATGATGAATATGGTGACAAATTGTACAAGCAAAAGCAGCAAAGATGCAAAGAACGACCCACATTGTTCTTCACGACCTTAAGAGGTCCAACAATGGTGAATCGCTCGTTTCTTCACCAAATTGAGTCAAACAAGTCTCAAAATACTCCCAAGGTAATATACAAGCATAATTAAACAAATTCGAGGCATAAAATTCAACGAACAAAGCAAATTAAGTAAAGTGAGTTTCGAAATTTTCGAAAATTTGCGAGCAAGAACGTGCAATTAAAAAAAACGAGTAGAGTTTGAGCAAAAATTACATAGATCGAGAAAATAGATGAGAAAAGCTTCGATTTGCAACAAGTTTGACCGAATTTGGTTGAGAAATGAGCAAGAACGAGTGAATCGAATTTTTTGCGAAAGAATGAGAAGCAGAGTAGCAGCGGAAATGAAGAAGAAGACGGGTTTTAAAACCTCGATTCTGTCGCCAAACGACAGACTCTGTCGCGTGGCGACAGAGGCAAAACCTCGCGACAGGTGTCTCTGGCCGGCGTTGGAGCGGCGACAGAATACTGGGCCCTTCTTTATGACTTTGTAGGCCTATTTTAGTAGTTTGGGTTCCTTGGTACGCCAGTTAGCCCCTTTAAGCAAAATTGACATGATTTAGTCAGCTTGATTGCAATGCATTAAGTGATCGACTTGATGAAGATCGTCTCACTTAGCTTAAAGCGCCTAAGTATTGGCTCATAGCAAGGCACCGAAATAATGGTTCAATAGAGGCACCGAAATAATGGTTTACAAAGGCAAAAGCACCGAAGTATTGGCACAAACATAAAAGATAACAATAATAACAATATATTAAGGGTCAATAAGCAGAATGATTCTTTGGCGATGTCCCAACATAGAGAGGAGTTGTCTAGTGGCGAAGCACGGCCGTGGCGAGGTAGTGTCACAAATTTTGGAGATGGCGAAGCAAGGTCAACTTTGACGGTCCCTCAAGGTAAAGAAGAGATTGTCTACAGCGGCGATACACTGCTATGGCGACGTACGGCCACAACCTGAAGATGACGACATACAGTTATTTTCGACGATGTTTCCGAAATATTGTGGAGGTTGTCACAAACAACAAAAGCAACAACAGAATGGTTACTTTCAGAGACGTGTGCTCGACGGTGCAAGATACGCGTTTCTTAACTCTCTTATCATTGTTTTACAGGTATCGGCGTTATAAGAATGATTTGGAATCACATAACGTTCTAAATTGTTCTCCGTCCCTATCGCTACTTTGACTCTCGTTTTTCGAAACATAAGTTTCTTCAAACTCAGTCAAAGTGGGGGCTTCTGTAGACACCCATTTGTGTCTCCCCAAAACCAAACCCAGTGATGAATGCCTTTCACGTCGAACCATAATCGGATTAGGTGAAAGTGGTTGAAAGTCAAGTGTTGCGGTTTAGTTTTATTAAAATTCTCTTCTCTCTGTTTTTGAAAATAACTCTATTTATTTGAAAATAGCCAAACCAGTTTAGTTTGGTCCATGATTAAGATCCAATAATAGTGTAGTTGGATGGGGCTTGAAAAGACCTTTCCAACGATATATTATAAGCCCAATTCCGATGAATAATGAGGAAGTTATGGCCAATATACTAAACTGGGCCCGGTTAATTATTTAAATACGGCCCAATGATCTAGAGGAGGGCCTGATGTTAATTATTATTCCTAAAATTATTAGGATTAATTATAATTTTCTGGAAGTTTCTAGAAGATTCTTTTAAATTCTAATATTATTAGATTTAATAATTAATTATTTTAAAATAGACTTTTATTTGGAGTAAAATATTATTTTGTTATCTTAAAAATACGTATTTTATCTTCTGTACGGATTCCGTAGATCAAGTTGATTAAAGATCGGATTCCACGTGAAGAAAACGCGCTAATACAGGTTGTCGCCAAACGACAAGTCTCTCGCCACGCGACAAACTCTGTTGCCGCGCGACAGACCTTGTCGTGTCGCGTCAGAGTCGATTCCTGGCGACAGACGTGTAGTTTTATTCCTTATCAAATTCTATGTTTTTCCGGACTATTTTCCTTATAAATAGGGTCCGAATTCCTGTTTTCAGAATTATCAACTTTCATCAATTCTCAATCAATTCTCTCTATTCCCTCTCAAGAATTACTTAATTCTTTTATTTCTCTCTCTCTTTCTAAACTAGCTTTTTACAAACAATATTCCGCATTCACAAGATCTTGAATCTCTTAGCCAAGTTCGAAGTTGCCTTCGCCCTAGACGTGCAAGGTTTGGTAATTTCTGAGGGTTTGGTCCAAATCTAGTCAAAACTTTATTTAATTTGATTATCTAATTACTTTTTATTATTTTCATTGAAGTTACTAACTTGTGTATTTTGTTATTAGAAAGAGGTACGAGGCTTCAAAGTATGTAATCTTATTACTCTCTTTCAATGTAGAAAGCATGTTTATTATTGTTTAATATTCCTAGTATCATGTTAGGATGTTTTTATGCTTTCTAGTATCATGTTTAGGATGCCTTTACTCTTTCTAATATCATGTTAGTACCATGTTAGGTTTAAAGCTTTGATCTTTATTGTTTAGTGACATGCTAGGGTTTGTTATTAATCTTGTTAGTATCATGCCTAGGATCTTGCTATTATTATTGAGCTTTATTATACCTTATCATGCTATTATCATCATTATTGTTATTGATTCATTATTATGTTGCTTGATATTATTTTATATTTATTGTTATTGCTTGATCACACCTTTTATGATTGTTAAAGGGAATTTGTACTTGAAATCACGCTTAATAAGATAATTGATAATTTGGTTTAGGCTAATGTGATTTTAACTCAAGTGATCGCCAATAATAGTATTATTTGTGCATTAATATTCAACCAACATAGATAAACAGGTTAGGTTCAATATAATGTTTGTATGTTATTCGAAAAGCGCACATGAATACGAGCAGAACAAAGTAGAGGCCTATTTTATAGGGCGGGTCCTTTCTTTTGTAGATTGGATTCGTACCCTCATCCCCGGACCCTGTTTGGTTCAAGACCTTATGGAGTAGTTGATGGTCCTTTTGGATTGTCTTTTGGGTTTACAAGTTCCTAAAACTTGTTGGCGACTCTTTTTGCTCTTTTTCTTTCCCTTTGGAACGCCACCGTACTTTAGTGTATGATCACAGTGGGGTTCAAGTTTGGGATCGTAATGCTTGAAATATTCCCTACAGTCTTTGACTATGAAATATGATCCATTTAGACCTCGAGAGGAAAACGAGGATGTCCTTGGTCCTGAAGTACCATATCTAAGTGCAATTGGGGCTCTAATGTATCTAGCTAACAATACTAGACCAAACATAGCTTTTTCTGTGAATTTGTTAGCCAGGTTTAGCAACGCACCAATGAAGAGACACTGGAAAGGAGTAAGACACTTACTACGATATCTACGAGGAACGAAAGATCTTGGTTTGTTTTATCAATCAAGGCAAGATGCTACCCTCATCGGATATGCAGATGCTGGATATCTATCAGACCCACAAAACGCCAAGTCACAAACTGGATATCTGTTCACCTATGGTGGAACTGCAATTTCTTGGAAATCAACAAAGCAAACCTTAACTGCGACATCATCAAATCATGCTGAGTTGATTGCCCTTTATGAAGCAGGACGTGAGTGTGTATGGCTAAGGTCAATGATCGGCAATATCCAAGAAGAATGTGGGATGAAAGAAGTAACTAAAAGTCCAACCATCATTTACGAAGACAATACTGCATGTATCGCACAAGTAACTGAAGGATATATTAAAGGTGATAGGACTAAACATATATCCCCAAAACTATTCTTTACACACGATTTGCAGAAGGAAGGGAAGATAAATGTCCAACAGATCCAATCATCTGATAATCTTGCAGACTTGTTTACAAAGTCCCTACCTTCGAAGAGTGTTGAGCGGTTGGTCCACAAGATTGGGATGCGTCGTCTTCATAAACTATGTTAAAATCAGGGGGAGCATTATATGCACTGCACTCTTTTTCCCTTCGATCAGGTTTTTATCCCAATGGGTTTTTCCTGACAAGGTTTTTAATGAGGCAGTACACTAAAGCATATAGTAATATATTGTTGTACTCTTTTCCCTTAGATATGGCTTTTATCCTAAAGGGTTTTACCTAGTAAGGTTTTAACGAGGCAACATATACCCTATTTTGTATGGACATTCAAGGGGGAGTGTTAAGAGTTAATTAATTTAGTCAAGGTGTGAATGTCCACACTCCAATTTCTTCATTGCATTTAATGTAGTAGCCAACCCTAATTGCCACCCTCTAAGGGTATAGCCCACAATGTAATAGTGATTCTTACTACTATAAATAGCCATGTAATTTCACTTGTATGATGCACAAAATATTACCAAGAGTAATACATAAAAGTAGTAATACTTCTCTTATTACCTTCTTCTCTTAATCCTCTAATTTCTATATATTTCATAACACCAACTACTGCATTTTCTCTCTCCTCTGCCCTTGAGGCCTTGATATTGCTTGACGAAATAAGGGTCTTCATCTTTTCCAATTTTATACGCATCACGAACAATGCATTATCATCTTCATAATTTTGAAATTTTTTCACTCATCTCTCAACAAAAATTGAGATGGTACATGCTTACCTGAACGGATTAATTTAATATAGTTATCTTTAGAATCACATAGTAACCTTTATTTACTCTATATCTTTTTCTTAATTTTTATTGATTTTTTTTATAATGATGTTGATCTTAAAATCTTAAATGCAAAATAACAATCTATATTTAATAATTCCTTAGTGTCAGCTATTCATCTCTAATGAAACATAAAATTTTAACATAATGACCTTAATTGTAACATAATGTCCTTTTTGATATTATAATGACTTGTAAATATAGATACCCTATTATTAACACAGTCACCTTTATTATAACATAGATACCTTATTATTATTATTTTTTTCAAAAAAAAAAAATCTAGCTCTTTTTACTACTCTTTTATTATATTCTGGAATGAACGAGTAGCATTTATGCTACATAGCCTTGTCTTGAGGTGCCTTTGTAGCCTTCTTTTTCCTCTCTTAAACGGTTCAACCTCTTTCTTCTTCCTCTCTTCACCTTTTTCTGCCTCAACCAAATATGAGAGTGCATGCATTGAAATACGAAATCAAAATCTTAAATAAATTAATTATATAGCTAATTCTCATAAACACTGAAATTGAAATTAATTACAATTAATCACGAATTGAAAAAAAAAATAATTGAAACCCCAATTTAAATATACCAGATGAAATCGAAGGCAAAAAGCCAAAACAAATACCTTCAAAAAAGCCGTAAAATCAACTTAAACAGAAATTAAGCAACAATTGAACAAAATGCACACACATATAGAAGATCTGGAAATCAAATACGAGTAAGCAACTACTGATTTATGAAATCAACATCAAATTAGAATAACATATGTAACTAATTTACAACAAAATTCAACTTAAATACAAATAAACACATGAATTGAACAAAATGAAACCCTAGATCTTCACAAAATCTTCAATAAGAAACAAAATTCAAACAAAAAATCATGCAAATAGCTTCAATTGCAAAAAAACAACAATTAATCAGCATAAAAGTACAGAAATCAACTTAGAAACAAAAATTGTACCGGGAATTGGTTAATAATTGCGATTTGCGTCTGATAACCGAAGACCTCTTCTACTCATACACGTTCCACCGCTTCTGTTTTTTCCATTGAGGAAGAAATTGAGCAATATTAAAGTTATAGTTGTGAATTGAAGAGAGAGAATTTGAGCTATGAAGGGAAAGAAAGTGGCAGAAGAGGAGGTTTGAAGAGAGAGAAATTGACTGGTGCTAAAAAGAGGGGTAAAAAAGGTTGAAGGAGGAGTGATAAATACGGAGTAGAATAGAGTTGTCTGAAATTTTGTTACCTCCTCCACACGCACGTGAGAGGCAGTTGGTCAACAATAAACTTATTGTGGACCAGGTTTATTTAAGAATTTGTAAAAAATATATAGCTTTAATATTTTTATCTCCTTTTACTACAGTAAAGCTTGGCATTTGATAAAAACTACTATGTAGATCCGCTATTGGTTATAATGATACATTCTTGTACTATTATGCAATTTTTTTTCATGTTAATTACTTATTCCAACTTTTAAAATGTATGATAAACCTATTTCAAAAAAAAAAAAAAAATGCATGTTAAAACACCTATAAATATAGTGTAAAGACAATTATATTCTTAAAAATCTTCATTAATATAACTAACTTTTAAAAAAAATCGGGTGTACAATAATTATTGTACATCCATTATAAAGATAGACTAAAGTGATCAAAAGTTACCCCTGAAATGAATAAAAGTTGTCCTAATATGCATGAAAGTAATCCAATACAAATAAAAATTATTAGTAAGGAATCACATTTTAAATGACTAAAAATTAATTATTAGTGATTGAATGTAATTAAATTACCATTACAAAACTTTTCTTGTTGTCTATTTATATAAAAATTGTATTATGTTTAAAGTTACCCAAAAAAAGGCAAAAAGTTACCCTAAAATTAGGTAAAAGTTACCCTAATACTGCTCGATGTACAGTAATATTAGTGTAAACCGGGTGCATACAAAAGTTTTTGTAACTTTAATTTCTCTATAATAATACTTCAAATACTACTCCAGTATTATTTAAATTTGACATAATTTTTTAATATATACTTCGTACGTATTAGTTAAAGATAATACATAAATTATTATATTTTTAACTCACTCCTTAACATTTTTCAATCAACATTAACCCTTTTTATTAATTTACGGTGTAACGGAGCATCGTCCGCGACTATAACTTAGCTTGTTAATCTAAATTATTATTTTCTACTGACATGTGGAATTTGTATTTATTATCTCTTAATAATATTACTCGTAAAGTATAATGATTATTTTAAATAAGATTTAATTTAACATGTAAAATCAAATTTCCCTACATTATTATCTTATTATATGGATTTTTTACATAAATAAAAAAAAAGAGTTCATTTATGGAAAGTTATTACTTGTCTTATCTACCAAGATAATACAAATGATGACGGTTGATTACTGCCAAAAACAATTTTAATATAATAGGAAACTAATGTTAAGATCTTTATCCTCTTAGAAAAAATATCATGGTTTATTAAATATTCTCTTAGCCGACTTTCCATATAAATATATAATGATATAATTACGCGTAGTCCTAATGATAATTGGAGAGCTTTAATTTGTGTATAAATAGGCAGGCTATTTGCGCTTGATATTCATACACAATACTTTTTCAAAAAAAAAAATTTCTCTTGGTGTTCTTACTTACAGAAGTACTAATGGCTAAAGTCAATAATGTTCTTCATAGTATTATAAGCAAAATGGCATCATTAAGTTGGGTTTCTCATCCTAAGAAATCAAGAAGCAGCATCAAGAAGAAGCAGATGAAAACTACTACGTTTTCAACACCGGTTTCTTCTACTAATAAAGGTGTCACGGCTAATCAAGGCGTTGTAACGATTACTCAGGCGAATCATCAAGGTAGCGACAACTCGTGTCTTCCCAATCTCCCTGCTCCAGTAGCTATGCCCTCTTATTGTCACAAGTTTAGTTCTAGGATATTGAATAATATGTATTAGCTTAGCATGCGTGCATGACTTTCTTTAAGTCATTAAGTGTAATTAACTAGTTTGAATAATGCTCTAAATCGATCTCTTAAGCATTATGTTGGTGTACTTAGGAAAATATTTTGCAAAGCAGAAATTTAATCAAATCTAACTTTTGAGTTACGACTTACTTGGTGCATATGTTGTTTTGTAGGTTTGTTATTTTTAATTTTAGGATCATGAGGTTCTTTTTCTTAATTTTTGGCTTAACAACCAAGTTATCTGTCTACTTGCAAACTGATCTTATAATAACGTGTCGGCTAACATTTGGGATTAATTTCCCAAACATTTGGGATTAATTTCCCTAAGAATTGAATATTAGTAAGAGTAATGGAGAAATTAAATTACTTGTAATCATACCAATGCTTTTCTTATACCTTGTACTTCGTAGTTAAAAAAAAATGCAGAAGAAAATTTGATTTGGAACAAAGATCAAGGATAGGTTAAAGTCATTAGAAAGATGGGTAAAAAAAACTTAAAAAGAAAAAACTCAATGAAAAAAATGAAGAAATTGGGTTTCGAACCCTTGATGGCCGCACAACTGAAAATTTAACACAATCTCCTTTTTTTTTTATTTTTTATTTTTTATTTTTTTTTTTTTTGACAATAGCAAATTATATTAATGAAATCAGAGTTTACAACATACAAAATATAAAAACTAAAACTTACTACTACATGGCTTTTATCATTTAAGCCTTTACAACTTTCGACATTAAAAACCATATTACATAACTGGGGTTGGCTGGACATGTTGCAGATTAGGACCTTTTTATAGGCCAAAGAGCATAATCTTACTTCAGAACACAAAGAGAGCAAAGAGTAACGAAATTGTTCGATCATGGCTAGATTAACCTTACCTAGTGGGATAAACTTATCACCAAGTAAGGCCTTCAAACCGATCACATGGACATGTGACCTTTCCTTCAAAAGCTGTTCTTAGCTTGTTGGCAAGAAAGCTTTGACAACGTCGAGGCTCGAGAAACCCCAAAACCAAGTTTGGGCGCCTGCTTCGGATAGAAATTTTCAAGAGTAATGATCATAATGATCACTACAAAGAAGGGAGCAGAATGACAACCATAATCATTCCACCATAACACACACTTCACCCTAGCCATGGTCAACTTCTGGTTCGTCCTCCAAACAACGGCAACCCATGTTAACTCTCTCAACACAACAACAAAATCCAATCCCTTAACAAGGGATCCAAACTCCCTCCGCACACAACCATTCAATAAACTATAGCCAATATACCCAGAAATACAGGACAACAACCAAGAAACGCTAAAATAACCCATACATAATTTTAAAAAATAAAGCAAACTCTAAATAACAAGAAGAAAGTACATACTTAGGTAAGCCGACCAAATCCGAGAGCCCCTTTCGGACCCATAATCCGAAACCATAACAGCAAAGAACCTCAAAACCCTAACCCTAACTTCACCGTTTCCGTCACGAACCACTCCTGACGGCGGCGTTAGGCTTAGCCCTCCAGCGCAAGGATCCATGAAACCATAACCCTAACTTCACTGTTTCCGTCACGGTCAAAATACCAATGACCTTTATGACGGCGGCGTTAGGCTTAGTCCTTAGACCTCTTGTTTCGCCGGCGAAATCCTTTGAACTTGAACCTTCCTCTCTAAGGTGGGTAATACAGGGGCTTCTCTAAATCTTCTTAGCCGGGAGAAGGGTCACAAAAACACCTTCTAAAATGAGATTAATATGTTTTTAAGAGAAGGGATGAGGGCGTTGATTGGAGTTTGAAGACGCCTAAAACAAAAACAGATTAAGAAGGGGAAAGAAGATAGGAGAAGAGAAGTAAGAGAAGAGGAGGAGCACTGAAACTCTTCGGCGGCGATCCTCACAGAGAAAAAGAAGTGAAAAAGGAGGAAACTCGCCGGAGACAGCCGAATCTCCGGCGAGCCTTCTAGGTTTACGGGAGGGTTTTAATATTAGGAGAGAGAAGAGAGCTTTTTAGTTAGGAGAGATAAGTGACCAATATTCACGTTTAGAGGTTAGTAAAAAAAAAAAAAAAATCACCTTTTAGTACTACAGCAAAAGTTTGGCATTTGATAAAAATATGTAGCTTTAATATTTTTATCTCATATTTTTATCTCCTTTTACTATAGCAAAGCTTGGCATTTGATAAAAACTACTATGTAGATCCGCTATTGGTCATAATGATACATTCTTGTACTATTATGAAATTTTTTTCATGTTAATTACTTATTCCAACTTTTAAAATGTATGATAAACCTATTTCAAAAAAAAATAAAAAAAAATAAAAAAAATGCATGTTAAAACACTTATAAATATAGTGTAAAGACAATTATATTCTTACAAATCTTCATTAATATAACTAACTTTTAAAAAAATCGGGCGTACAATAATTATTGTACATCCATTATAAAGATAGACTAAAGTGATCAAAAGTTACCCCTGAAATGAATAAAAGTTGCCCTAATATGCATAAAAGTAATCCAATACAAATAAAAATTAGGGTTATTCTACATGGTGCCCTTGTGTTTTTTGGATTTCTACATGGTGCCCTTGTAAATTTAACTTTCTCTATGGTGCCCATGAGTTTTATTAATGTTATTAGCAATACCCATTCCTTAATTAAATGTTAATTTACATTTAACTATGGTTAACAAATTTTTTTTCTCTCAACTCCGTTAGTCCGTTAAACCTGATTTCAATTTTCCTATCTTACCTTCTTTCCACTGAACAGTCACGCCTATTTTGATATTACTTTATTTACAATTCTTTCTGGTTTCATTGTTTATATTTAATTTTTTTTCTTAGGCTTATTGAATAATAATGGTGAGTAATTTAAAGGAGAGATTACATTAGATAATGCCTTAAAAGTCAGTATGCAATGATAATCACAATATAAAATCAACAACTAACGCAGTATAACAAGTAATTAATCAAGTAATCATAGCTTTTAGAATAATATGAGCAAAGACTTCCAGTTTCATTGAATTGAGAAATTTAAGTTGCAAAGTTTGTGAATTGTGAATAGAACAGGGGTGAGTGAAGGAGAAGGTGAGTAATTTGATTAGAATTGAAAATTTTTCTTCTTCTTCTTCTTTTTTTTTTTTTTTTTTTTTGGTTTCTTTTCTTTTACTAACCACGGTCAAGTGTAAGTTAATTAACGTTTAGCCAAAGAATAACCCAATATACAAGGGCACCATTGAGAAATTTAAATATACAAGGGCACCATGTAGAAACCATAAAAACACAAGGGCACCATTGAGAAAATTAAATAAACAAAGGCACCATGTAGAAACCATAAAAACACGAGGGCACCATATAGAAAAACCCTAAATTATTAGTAAGGAATCACATTTTAAATGACTAAAAATTAATTATTAGTGATTGAATGTAATTAAATTACCATTACAAAACTTTTCTTGTTGTCTATTTATATAAAAATTGTACTATGTTTAAAGTTACCCAAAATAAGGCAAAAAGTTACCCTAAAATTAGGTAAAAGTTACCCTAATACTACTCGATGTACAATAATATGAGTGTAAACCGGGTGTATACAAAAGTTTTTGTAACTTTAATTTCTCTATAATAATACTTCAAATACTACTTCAGTATTATTTAAATTTGACTAATTTTTTAATATATACTTCGTACGTATTAGTTAAAGATAATACATAAATTATTATATTTTTCACTCACTCCTTAACATTTTTCAATCAACATTAATCCTTTTTATTAATTTACGATGTAACGGAGCATCGTCCGCGACTATAACTTAGCTTGTTAATCTAAATTATTATTTTCTCTACTGACATGTGGAATTTGTATTTATTATCTCTTAAAAATATTATGAAATTTTGATGATTACCACTTTCTGTTATGTCCATTTTAGCAATTACCACCTTCTTTTTTTTTTTTTTTTGAAAATTACCACCTTCTATTTTCAAAAACATCAATAGTTACCACCTTCTTGCCCCCCAACTACCACGTGACGTCATTTTGCCCCATTCTTTCCCTTCCCTCCCTATTTCCCTCACATTTCTCATTCCTATATGGATTCTCATCTCCCCTTTCACTTTTTTCCCCCAAACCACCAATAATTGTTCGTCGATTTTGATTTGGAGGAGTGAATTGAAGTGTTTTTGATTGTTTAGGGGAAAAAAAGTAAAAAGGGGGATGAGAATCGAGTTAGGAATGAGAAATGTGAGGGAAATAGGGAGGAAAGGGATAGAATGAGCCCAAAATGACGTAGTAGTTGGGAGGCAAGAAGGTGGTAACTTTTGATGTTTTTGAAATAGAAGGTGGTAATTTTCAAAAAAAAAAAAAATAGAAGGTGGTAATTGCTAAAATTACATAACAGAATGTGGTAATTGTCAAAATTTCAATATTACTTGTAAAGTATAATGATTATTTTGAACACAAAAGTTTAAAAAAAGCGGGTTTACAATAAGTTATTGAATGGCGGTGGTTACCAATTACACGCGTGAAATTCAAAATTTGTTACCACTCTCACGTTTTCTCTCTCCTGCTTTTTTTGTTTCCTGTTTCTCTTTTCTGCTCTTCTTTTTCTCTCTCCTCTTCTTTACCCCTCTTTCTAGTTTCTATCTCCTTGGTTGTCAACTCTCGTTTTCTTTCCTCTTGCTTTTTTTGTTGGTTCTTCAATTTCACTCTTGTTTTTCTATCTAATCTTGGTTTTCAACTTAATTTTGTAATTTCTTTTGTTAATTCTTCTTTTACATCCAATTTTGAGGTATGTATGTTCATCTATTTTTTTGTGTTTTTGGTTATTTTAAGGTATGTTCATGTAATGATTTTAGTTTTCGAATATGATGCGAATATTCAGCTTTCAAAGAAGGAGACAATTGCTCCTCCTACTACTAGTTCAAACGTTAAAATTGAAGGTATTTTTTTCTGAATTTTGTGACCTATTTTTTTTTTTTTAAAGTTGGCGGAGATTAGTGTGTTTTTGTAAAATACGGGTCACTTTTGTGAAAAAAAGGGTCACTTTTGTGGAAAAAATGGTCACTTTTGTAAAAAAAAGGTTCATTTTTGTGAAAAAAAAAAACACTTTTGTGAAAAAAAAAGGGTCACTTTTGTAAAAAATAAAAGGGTAACTTTATAAAGAAAATGGGGTCACTTTTGTAAGAAAAAAGGGTCACTTTCCGCAAATTTTTCGATGTACAATAAAATTATTGTAAATCGGGGGCATGCAAAAGTAATTGTATTTTGAATAAGATTTAATTTAACATGTAAAATCAAATTTTGCCTACATTATTATCTTATTATATGGATTTTTTACATAAATAAAAAAAAAAAGAGTTCATTTATGGAAAGTTATTACTAGTCTTATCTACCAAGATAATACAATTGACGGTTGATTACTGCCAAAAACAATTTTAATATAATAGGAAACTAATGTTAAGATCTTTATCCTCTTAGAAAAAATATCATGGTTTATTAAATATTCTCTAGCCGACTTTCCTTATAAATATATAATGATATAATTACGCGTAGTCCTAATGATAGTTGGAGAGCTTTAATTTGTGTATAAATAGGCAGGCTATTTGCGCTTGATATTCATACACAATACTTTTTCAATTTTTTTTTTTCTCTTGGCGTTCTTACTTACAGAAGTACTAATGGCTAAACTCAATAATGTTCTTCATAGTATTATAAGCAAAATGGTATCATTAAGTTGGGTTTCTCATCCTAAGAAATCAAGAAGCAGCATCAAGAAGAAGCAGATAAAAAGTACTACGTCTTCAACACCGGTTTCTTCTACTAATAAAGGTGTCACGGCTAATCAAGGCGTTGTAACGATTACTCAGGCGAATCACCAAGGTAGCGACAACTCGTGTCTTCCCAATCTCCCTTCTCCAGTAGCTATGCCCTATTATTGCCACAAGTTTAGTTCTAGGCTATTGAATAATATGTATTAGCTTAGCATGCATGCGTGCATGACTTTCTTTAAGTCATTAAGTGTAATTAACTAGTTTGAATAATGCTCTAAATCGATCTCTTAAGACTTATGTTGGTGTACTTAGGAAAATATTTTGTAAAGCAGAAATTTAATCAAATCTAACTTTTGAGTTGACTTACTTGGTGCAAATGTTGTTTTGTAGGCTTGTTATTTTTAATTTTAGGATCATGAGGTTTTTTTTTTTCTTGATTTTTGGATTAGCAACCGAGTTGTTTGATAAATAATCTAGTTAAGGTTTAAGTCAAGTCATTGCATGTTTGGACATTTAGGTTGATTCCAAGTTGAGTCATATTTGATTCAATTACCAAACCTATTCCCAATTTATAATCTTATAATGATAAAAATAATAATAATTATCAAACATTGATTGCTTAGGCCAACAGTACATCAAATTCAAGTTACATTGTTTCAAGTAGAATTTTGGTATTAGATCATGAATTTTGATTTAATGCAATTGATTATGGATCAAGTTTTGCTGGTGAGTCATATTGAATTCAATTATCAATAGGCTTATATTATTAAGTGAAATTAATAATTATTAGACACATTTATTGTATTATTGGATAAGTGATCAACATTAAGTAAAGTCAATTTCAGTTTCCGTAACTTCATAAGTTTATAGTGTAGGTATTAAGTCGAAGTTGTTTGCTCTTTAACAATAGTAATTAGTTCCTAATAGGAAAAGCAACAGTATTAGTAAAAAAAATAAAGCACCAAGATTGATCAATACTGTTATTTGTGCTATATCACAATTCAATACTTCCTCTGTTTCTTTTTATTTGCAACACAGCCTTGTGGCACGTGTTTTGAGGTCGGGTTTATGTAATATAAACGGATAAATTATTCATTATAATTTTTACAAATGATATGATACTTAACCCTATTCTAATCTTCGTGTAAAAATTATATTGATAAAATCGCTTGGATAAATTATTCATTATAGAAAACGGAGGAAGTACTATTTACAAAACAATATTTAAAAATAAATAGATTGTAGGTTAAGAGACCAATAAATTCCTCAAGAGACTATTTAAACACTTCTCAATTTTTAACCTTTTAGTACGATGTACAAATCCATACTTATAGTTAATTAAGTTTCATAAACACATTAATTTGTTTCAAAAATAGTGGATTGTTTGCATTAATGTTCAAAGTCATGACCTCATCATGATCTGATTTAATTTTAATCACTACTCCAATAACATACCTTATGTCTACAATAATATTTTTTGTGAAGACTTAACCATTTTCATAAACCTGAAGATATATTTTATACATAAATACTATATTCAACTACATTCTATATTAACAAAAAATAATCTAATTTCTCTTATTTGATAATCCAACTTATATTTTAGTTTATGAACTAAGAGGAAATCCCCCTTATATTTAATTTGTGCCAACAAAATATATTCTACTCCATAATTAACAACAACAATACAATATTGTCAAAAAAAAAAAAAAAAAAAAAAAAAAAAAAAAAAAAAAAACAACATCAATACAACTAAACACAAACACATATAAATAGATGGCTTAAAAAATAATCGTAATTTATTTATTGATAGACATATATTACTCCCTCCACCCTTTTAATAGTTTCCATTTTGCCTGTACACATTTTCCAATGTAAATCTTGGACTTAAAATATCATTAGATGCTTATTATTAAAAAAAAAATATAACAATTAAATATTAATAATATATTAATCGAGACAAATCAAATAAGAGCCAATATGACTATGTTACGTCTTATATATTAAGAGTAATTTAGAAGATTCTCTCACATTATGAATAATGTCAAAATTCCAAATGGAAACTATAAAAGGAGACGGAGGGAGTATTATATAGAGTACAAGTACTTTCTACAATCTACATTAAATCTATTGGGAAAAAGTATAAACTACAAACAATTAGGGCTCCTATAAAACATTTTTTTTGAATTGTGAAAAACTACCTTATAAAACATTTTAAAACATTTTATAAAAACTACCTAATTGTGAAAAACTACCTTATATGTTTTAAAACATTTTATAAAAACTACCTTATAAAAAATGTTTTTCACAATTATAAAATAGAATTAATATTTTCGTGTGCGACGTAAGAGATCCAATTTAAATATTTTCGTGTGCGACGTAAGAGATCCATAAAATTACTAGCAAGTTGATTAAGTGATGGTGTAGGCTTCGACTCATGTAAATTCGCAACGCAAGTGTCCGTATCATGCAATGGCTGTGTTGTAGTTTTCCATGGCTAAGGAGGATAAGCTCGCGGCACAAGTGTCCCTAGCAAGCAATGGATGAGACATGGTTGCGTTGTAGCTTGCCGTTGTGAAGGAGCGTGTAACCGAAACAAAGAGGAGGAATGCTACTAGCTAGAATGAGAAAGGATTGTTTCACCATTGTTTGTTTGTTTGTTTGTTTTTTTTAATTTAATTTTTTTTTTTATTGGTGGGAGATTGATGTTTTAAGTTTGATGTGGAAGAATAAAGAAATAATTAGAATGAAATATTTATAGGGGGTTTTTATTAGTAGGCTAAAGAGATACAGAGTAGCTTTAGGTAAAAATTTGTAGCAAATCGATTTCAACAAAGCAATAATATGGAAAGAAAATATTTATAGGGATTATATCTAGTCGGCTAGAGAAATACAAGTATGATATCAATGGAATTCCTTGTTGGTGTACGTAGTACATGCATGAAGTCAATATTTTTATTTTATTTTATTTGGAAGTAAACGTTAGAGAGGATATAGGAGAGAGTTATTGTAATATTGAACCAATATAATTAAACTTAAGAAAATGGAACAATGCAATCAAACTTGAAGCAAAAGAATTAATGGGATAAAATTAAAGATAATATAAATTTAAAAGGTTCTACAATAAAACTGATGAACTATAATAGAGATTTATTATTGCTATAATTGAGTATAATATGAAGCAAATATAAAATTTGAACTAGTCACACAACATTACACTAGTCGATTTCACACAAGAGCTACTAGTCGACTTGAGCATTTTATTCTTCTAGTTCCACTCCCACCCATCTTTAGTTGTCACATTTAAGATCTGATACCATATTTGCTATTTAACTTCAAACACTGCACATAACAAGATTAATTAAAGATGGTGACTAGCACAACAAAGATTTCGAGAGGATTTTTATATAAATAAAAACTAAAAATCAGTTATCTCTCTAGTCTGATGAACTATAATAGAGATTTTTTGAATAACGCTCTAGTCTGATAAACTAGTTTTTTTTTTTTTTTTTTTTTTTTTTTTTTTTTTAAAAAAATTTTTTTTTTTTAACATGATAGTAGCGTAATATACAATTATATAACTATACTATCTCTATCCGATGAACTGATTTTTAATTTGGTGACTACCTTATCTCTCTAGCCGACTTCGAACAGTTTTCAAACAGACTCGGGTCATTAACAACTAACCCTAGTATACTAATAGGAAATTTTGTTGAAAACCATCTTATAAAAACCAAATTTTGTTTAAAACCATAATTTTTTTTTTTTTGTCAAAATACACCTATTTTAATTTTTTCTTATGTCAAATCCCACCACTTTTTGGATTTGGCTATTGATTGACATTTCCGGTGTTGATTAGTATGTGCACCTCACGTAATCCACTTAACCCCACTTTTCTATTATTTTCCCCCCTTTTCCCTCCATTCATTTCCCCTTCGTCACTTACATTTTTGTGCAATTGTATAAATGGCTATAAAAACGAAATTATGATGAAGAGGAGTGACAAAGAGGAGAATGAGGGTGTGTTTTGACAAAAAAAAAAAAAAAAAAAAAAAAAAAAAAAAAAAAAAAGATGATTTTCAACAAATTTGGTTTTTATAAGATGGTTTTCAACAAATTTTCCATAGTAATATACAAGTATATATATAATTATATATACACACACGTAGTATATTAGCCATTATAAGAGGAGAGACTAGAGAGATAAGTTGTATTTTTATTTTAACATGATAGTGAGGGTGTAGTATGTTAGTAACTTACAAATTCTTAAATGAACCTGGTTCATACTAATTTATTGTGAACCACTAACATTAGAGAAAATATGGTTGTTTTATTAATAAAAAAAAAAGTCACTATAATAAAATGAAGGTTACTATGTTGAAAATAAAAGTCATTTTGGTTAAATATAAGCTACAAGAGGTTAATTTTTTTAATGAAATATTTTATAAGGTCAATATTAATAATAAAGGTCACTATGTTAAAATTAGGGTAATAACGTCGTATTTCAAGTTCACAATAGTATTAAACGTTATACAACTTTTAATAAAGGTTACTATGTTAAAAATAAGGTTACTATGTTAAAAATAAAGGTCACTATGTTCAATATAATGTCAGTTACGTGTGTATAAACCTCGGGTCCACAATAATATTATTGTGAACCAGGTCCACGCAAGTATTTCTAGTTAATAACTTAGTTCGCATAGGTTTAAAGATTTATCTCTTTTTTTTATTGCATAAAAAAAAAAATTTTAGGAAACTTTGATCTTTTTTGTTTTTGACAAGAGGAAAGTTTTATCAAATTATTTTAGGAAACTTTTATTAGGGCGCTAAATTTTATTAACACGCTTAAAAAAACAAGTTTTAGCTCTCTCTTAGTCCTCCATTGAACTTGAAGCGCACTCCACTTTCTCCATTGAAGCGCAGTTCAAGTTTTCCATTGAAGCGCAGTTCAACTTCTCCGTTGAATCACACTTCGCTTTCTGATACTTGTCTCCTCCCATTGAACCAGCTTTTGATGTAAGTTGTTTGTTTTTGATTTGATCGTTTCAATTTCATAATCAAGGGTTTACTTTTTATGTAATCTAATTTCATTGTCAGTGCATTCAAAAATCGGAACTTTTGTTTCTGAATTTTAAGATTATGAAACATCATAACCAACAATTATTTTACCACAAAAGGAAATTATAAGAGTAATTAATATAATTATTGAATCAAATATCCCTAAATTTTTTTTTTTTTTTTTTTTTTTCAAGATAATTGAATCAAATTTGGTTGTTGATGTATTGCACAACACGTCAATGTTCGGATTGAAAATGGATATTTTATTTTAAGTGGGAGAGATTTTTATGTCAATTTTCGAATTGTTCAATTTGCAAAATGTGAGAAGAATTTGTTATGAATAATGGGTCTAAATTAATGTTTTGCGTTTTTTTCAGACAGTCTATGAATCATGGTGTTCAAAATGTTAGTATCAAATGTTGAAAAACACATAGATATAAGGCAAAGTTCATCTCATCATGAGCATAAGAGTGCCTGTCCTGATATGACGAGCAAGAAACAGGGATTAAAAGTAACTGTTAAGAAGCCTGAGAATGGTTGTTTTCCCGAAATGCCTAAAGTTAACTGCTTGAAGAAGCCGCGGATTATTGATGATGCGAGTGAAGTCAGTTCTGGGGTCGAAAATAACATTCATGTGCTTAAAGTGGACTGTGGGTTGAAGAAATTGTCGGAAACTTTCAATCGGACAACAAATGTGATTGGCAATAAGAAGGTTGATTCCACTCTTGGATTGAAACGAAGAAGATCAGAGGAAGTGATCAAAGGTCCTGTATCAAAGAAGTTGAAGTTGGACCGGTCTACGACACTACTTTGTCAGGCGGTTCTTGAAAAGCTGATGAGCAATCCGTTGAGTAATCTGTTTATTGGGGACTACTTTGACATTATTAAACACCCAATGGATCTTGGGACCATTAAACAGAAATTGCTGCAGCATAAATATGATCGCGCTGAAGAATTTGAGGCTGATGTGAGGCTGACTTTTTCTAATGCAATGTTATACAATCCTCCTGACCATTATATCCATCAGCGTGCGAGTTCTCTCATCAGGGTGTTTGATCGTCTTTGGGAACACAGAGATGTAAGGCAAAGGTCTTCTGATGTGCATAAGAGTGCCTGCCCTTTGTCTTCATCAAACTTCAAATGTGATGTTGCAACAGAGAAAATGATTCCTTATGATGAGTTTACTGCTGTAAAGGTGAGCTACTTTGATTAAATTCTGTGGTCTGAAGAATTTGTTGGAACTTACTTATAATAATGGTTACTTTGTTTAATGTATATACTATATACTATATTCGTATATAGATGAAAATCTTGACAGTTTTGAATGTGCAGGATAAACACACTTCCACTTTGAGTTTTATGGATTTAGAACGTGGTTATGCTAGTGCTCCTACTACAAGTGGCTCTTTTGGTGCTACTATTCCTACAAGTGACTCTGTTGGTGCTAATGCCAAAGGTCAGTGTTTAAAATCCTAATAATATCAAAATGTGATTACGGCTGCTTGGAGTTTGTCAGCATACTCATTTTGTTGTTGTTGTTGTTGTTGTTGTTGTATAGGCTTGGAAACTATATCAGATGTTGAACTCTCTCCATCAAGAGCCCTGCATATTGCAAAATTGAAGAGTCGGTATGCAGAAACCATAATGAAGGCCCAAAATCACACATTGTTGGAACCGGTAACTGCCAAATCTTAGTTTCTAATCAATTGGAAAGTTGAGTCTTTTATTTGATTTCTGTTATTGGCAAGCTCAGAAATACATTTCATTTACAAATTTACTCATATGTACTTTTCAAACGTTTAGGGTGCTGAAGTTGATAAAACAAAACCGCAGCAAGAGAATAAAGTAATAACGCAGAGGCGGCAACATGAAGGTGAGTATGCATTCATTACTATCTTCAATTCAGTGCGGTACAATACATGAAATTTTAACTAAAGCTATTCATTTCACAGAGACAGATAACATGGGTTCAAAAATAAGAGCTGCCAAATTAGCTGCGCGATCAAGAGAAGAATCTGAACTCAAAAGGCAAAGACAAGAAGCGAGGGAGGCAGCCCGAATGGCCCTTATAAAGGTCAGTTCAACTTTCATATATAACCTTCAGAAGTTAATATAGTTTTTTTTTTTTTTTTACTGTTATACTAAACCCTTGTTTTCTTTTATGCAGATGGAACAATCTGTGAATGTTGAAGACAATTTTCAAGTTATGAGGGACTTTGAGGCTTTAATTGGGATTTCTCATCAATCTCTTTCTTGAAATGCAACCGTAGTGACATTTACGTAATAAAAACATAACAAAATAATGTAGATTTGGCATCTCTATCTATACCATATAATTAATATAAAAGGGTGTATAATTTGATTGGTTATTACATAATGCTGTGAGATTAAAACTAGGATTGAAATTAAGATGGTATACATATAGCGCTAATCCACATATATATATATATTTTCACACTTTAACTAATCACGAAACTAAGTATTGTGGTTATTATTATAATACTACTGTGTTTTTGATATATGGATCTAACATTATGTATTGTGTCATATTAAGAAAATAAAATCTTCCTTTTCGATTGTTCTCTAATATAATGATGATTGTTTTAATTAATTTGGTTATGTATTATGCGTTCATACTTTATGCCTTTATATATGATAAAAATATTATCTATATATGGTTATACATAGATATATTTTGCTTCTTGGATTGATAGAATGTAGTACTTCGTATTGGCAAAATAATTATTGAGAAAGAAATTCAGAAAAGAGAAGGTGCAGCAAATTAAGTTGTGTTATTAAAAGTAGGTTTCGAGTTTAAGATATCTCGATATAACTGCCATCAAGTTGATTAGTTGAATGATTGTAGGATGATAATTTGGTTTTATTAATGTATTGTATTACAATGTGGGGGTTAGTTTGTCATACTAACTAATACGGTAATGTGACTCACTAAGGATATATCCACAAGAGTTTATTCTCTTGTAGTCTTTACTTAGCTACTTGTTATTAACTTATTACATGTTTATTATCTCTACTAATACTTGTGCCCATTAATTAATCATGTTTGATTATGGACCTTAGTCATTACACAAACATTTAAATAAAACGGATGTTCAGTAATGAACATCTGTTATAAAGTGACAATAAAATGTGCAAAAGTTACACTAAAATGCACAAAAGTTACCCTGACATATATAAGAGTTATTTATGCTTCATTGATAAATTTGACAAAAGTGACACTAAATTTGACAAAAGTAACACTAAATCTGACAAAAGTGTACCCGATGTACAGTAAATTACTGAAAACCGGGTATATACAAAAGTTTTCCTAGTTATTATTTGTCTTAATTGATTATGGATATGTTTTAGTTTAAATGATTCAAGTTGTTAAACTTCCACACAGATCTAAAGACATAGACAATGGAATTGTTGATCATGGAGTATGTGCCAAGTTTTTTTTTCTTTTTTTTTTATCTAGATGATGCTATTTATTTCTCTGTGCTTGGATGAACAACCAAAAGGTGTAGTACTAGTTTGGCAAAAAACTAAGGTAGTACCAAGTCTAATATCTATATATACACTAGTATACTACTTATGCGGTAAGAATAAGAATTAGATTTTATGTCTTAAATGTTTATATATGAATGCTTTGTGAATATTTGTTATATATAGGATTAGAAAATTAATTTGCGCGATTTTGCTTATCATAAGCTTTCACCCATGAAATTAGTTTGTCATTTCTTGAAACCACGATAGGAGTCATGTTTATTCTCTTATGATATATGACGTGATGTGGGGGTTTCCAACTATGATGAATTAATTTCTCTAAAGTTGTTATACATATGGCATATGACTTGTAAAACCGTGGGTGATCTATATGCTAAATTATGGGCTATATAAAATTAATGTATGACCTTGATAAATCGTATGAAATATCTCAAGTATGGTTTTACCTGCTGATATAATACATACGTTAGTAACCTTATTATACACTATTATGAAAGATACTAAGATGGTGTATATGTTGAAATATTGATTTATGTGCAATTGAATTCAATTATATATTATAGCATATGTCTACGAACATAATAGCACTTACACTTATGAGCATGAAGTTCCTTAAGTTTATAAAGGCTAATAAACTTACGATGAAAAATAATATGAAAATGGAGGAAGTATTACTTTCTAAAGCTTCTTTTTTTTTTTTTTTTTTTTTTTTTTTTTTTTGACAAGAGGAACTAACAAAACGAGCTAAAAACGGAAACAAAGTAAACACCTACGGCTAGCTAAACCTGCCAAAAAATGGGCATAATCTATATCCTGTCGAGGCACCTTCTGAATGGCAAACTTGGTAAAAGTATGGATGAGTTGGCGAATCTCCTTCAGGATCCAAATAACAGAGATAGCATGTAATTCCCGTATTTTTAAATATATTATTAATGAAATTATATTTTATTCATAATATTTATTTGTATTTTTTCGGATTTAATTTCAAAAAGTTTCAAATTATTTTTGGGTTTGATGAACGATTTTATTACAAAGAACTTTTTATGAACTTTTCTTCAATAATTTATGTCCAACAAACAAACCAAACCCACTTTACTATCTTAATTGGCCCATTAATTTTATGAGGCCCAATCTTAAAACTAACCCTACATCACTCTCTCTCCTATAAATACCCCATACATCCCCAAAAATTTCCCCACACAAAAGGTTAGTTTTATTTTCTTTCTCCTTTGTTTTATTAATTTGTGTAATTATAATTATTGATTATGGGTTTTGATTTTATTGTTTGAAATTAATTTAATTAGTATCAAATTGTATTTTGAAGATTAAACTTTATAATTTCAGATTTTATAAATGTTTTAATTTTCAGATTTTGTAAATTTTATAACCTAGGGTTTTTAATTATTAAAAATCATGATTTTAGGGTTTTTATGAACAATTAATTTAGGGCTTTTATAGTAATGATGTTTTGAAATTTTGGTGATTATACTACTAATTAGTTTAACTTAATTCCAGATTATTTTGAACACGTAAATTCGTGTTTTAATGTTTAGATTTCGGTTCGTTAATATTTATCCCGTTTTAATCTCAATCAGGTTCTGAACTCATCTGATTTTGACAAAAAAGTAGTGTTTTCAATGTGGAAACGATGTTTTAAGAAAGACTCACTACTTTGGTAGTGAGCACCACCCTCTCGTGGCCGAATTCTGCCTCTAAATATGATTTTCGGGCAGTTTTTCATTTTTAACGAAGTTTTTTTTTATGCTTAAAATTTATCCTTGAGTTTGATTAATAAAATTAATTATGTTTAAAGTTAATTAAGCATATAAATATGTTTTTTTTTAATTTTAATAAGTTTTTTCATCATATTATATTGTTGGAAATTACTTGGGTTAGTAATATTAATTGTTGGTTGTTTTCTAGGAAGTGATTATTCCCTAGAAGAATTTTAAGTGATTAAAAGTGGCTCAAAGGATTGTTTGTACGAGGTACGTACATGTCTACTTCGTTATAAGTAGTATCATGTTAGGTACCAAAAGGAAAGAACTTAGTTTCATGATTAGGGAACACTTGGATGGAAATTGTTTGGTTACACAGTGATTTAATTCATGTGCTTATGTTTATGAAACATGTTTTGGTGAATTGATTATGTTTGTATGGAATTATGGATGCAAACATGTTGAACTATATTGGATAAAATATTTGTATGGAATGTTGATACAAGCATAATTTTATTGGATTGATTTGTTAACCACATTTGGATTATTAAAGGATTGGAATTGAATGGTTTAAGTGGAATGAATTTATTAATTATTCCACAAGGTTATTATTATTTATTTATTACTCAATCATAACTTGCTAGTATGTTGAGTAAAGGTGGATTAAGCCGAAATGGCTAGGTGAGTTGACTATGTTCAACAATTTTGGATAATTTGGAAGTTTAATGGAATTAAAGGTCAATTTGTGATGTGATCACCATTGTCCTAAATAAGATTAAAAATGAATTGATGTATGATTGTTATGTATGGTCTTCTTGATTGAGTCGGCTATTAATTAAAATTGTAATCACGTAAAGTGAAACATGGATGAGCAATAAAACTCTGGAAAGCGTGCACTTCTAGAGTATTGACAATTATGGGTTGGGGTACACGGTGGTAGCCCGTGGCTTTTCGAGGCTTGTTTGATCAACATGTCCTCTTCTCTTTTGGTATTTACATTTTATTTTATAATGAAAGTTAGATGGGATCCTAGACTAACTTTGTGAGAATGGAGTCGCGACCATTCTTGCATCGCGCTAAACTTTATTTTAAATGGTCATTTGGGACCAAAATGATTTGGTGGATTGGACAACCTCGTCTATTGCTTACTCCAAACTAAATTAATTAAATTAAATATAAAGTCAAGTGTTTGGAATTAATTAGTAAGTATGTTGAGTTAATTTAATTGTTTAAGTGTAGAGTCTTGATTAATGAATTCGTGTTGTATGTTTATTTACTTTAATTAGTTGAGCATGATAGGTTTTGTGCGTTGTAGGTTGTATGTACTCAGCTTTGCTGATTGCGTGCTTTTGTGTGTGTTTTCTTTTGGTCATGGCCTTCGCCTTTCAATGACCCTGTGATGATCACAGGTTAGCTTGATGATGTGAAGTTCAGGGATTTGACAATCGCATTGTCAAGGGATGGTGTGATTAAGCGTATTCGTTCTTTGTGTCGAACTTATTTATGCCTTACTATTCATTTATGTTTTGGATTTTGATCATTAGTTTGGTTTTAAATAAGGGCCTTATATGGTTCCAATTTATAAGCTTTGGCTTATTCGTTTTCTAAACTGTGTTATTTTAAAGACTTATGTTTGGTTTTCCGCTGCAATACTTTGATAAAGTCTTAACGTTTTAACACGTGGCGGTAGCACGTCAATGGTTCTCCACTATTTTATTTAAAGCAAGTGGTTTGGAAAAGGGAGAATTATTGGGGTGTTACATAGCATCCGACATTTGATCTTGAAGTAAGGCTTGGACTGAACTGCAATCAGTAAATATCTGAACACTCGAGTAACCTCTTTCCTTCACATGCCGTAAACCGAACAAACATACAGTAATTCAGATTGCAAAGCCGAAGAAGTAACACCCGCCAGAGCCCCACCCCCAACAGTAGGGGATGTAAAAGTAGATGAAAGAACCCAACCCATACCTGGATGGTTATCTTTAGCATTCCAAGCCCCGTCAAAAGAGAGGCAAACATCAAAGGGACCAGAAGTAATCTTCCTCATAGGAGAGTAGGGAGAACCAAAACCCGGGGGACACAGGTTGAGATAAAGAACTTATTTCTCTAGCATTCACACTACGCTCAATCCAATTGGAAGCAGCAACCAAAATCCCGGCCGGAGAATAAACTTCGGAACGGAAACGAAGATTGTTTCTAGTTAACCAGACAGACCACATGAATGCTACCAAAGCATCCAACCGAGGCCAATCTTTAGAAATTCCCAATTGGCTAATGGTAGTAGTCAACCAGGACTTAAAATCAACATTTATCGATAAAGACGAAAATGCTTCCAAATGATACCGAGGCCAAACAGATCAGATAAACTTACATTGATGAAAAAGGTGAGAAATAGTCTCCTGAGCTTGGTAGCGGAAACCACAAGTCGAATCCACCGGAATCCCTTTCAGGAATAAAACATCTGCCGTGGGCAGAGCATTATTAAGGATTTTCCAAATAAAGAGTTTCCCCTTAGGTAAAATAGGGAAACCCCAAAATTTCTTCCACCAACAAGGAAGAACCTGAGAAGAGGAAGAATTTGTATAGTCATGCTGAAGCAAGAAAGCATAAGCAGACTTTGTAGTGAATGAACCATCGCGAGTAAATTTCCAATAAACAAAATCATCCCTTTACTTTCTAAAGCTTGAAAATGAATATACAAAAGAGTTTGAATATAATATTTTTTTGGATACTGAACTCTGGATGAGGATTAATCTGATAACTCATAGATTACTAAATTTATTCACTCCTAGTAGTAAATGAGAATTTATATGATTGAAAGAATAATAAGCATGTTTACATTATGATTTCTACCTTTTAATTCATTAAAAAGTTCATAAGAATTGCTATTTGCTAACATGATTATATATTATCTATTTGGCCGAGAAATAATGTTTAGGAAAATTTGACATTTGCTACCAGCGAAAGAACCTTGTGTCACATTTACTACCTGTTTAATATTTTATTTTATTTTACTACCTTTAAAAGTTACAACAGTTAAATTTTGCTACCACTTAACAGATTCCGTTAAGTGGGACCCTTTTTCATTAAATAATGATTTAATTTATTTTAAAAAAAAAACTTTTAAAGAAAAAATATTAGCCACCTCCTGTCAGTCATCCTTCCCCTTCGTGCCGCCGGCTGCCGGCACCGGCGACCCCACCCCTCCCCTTTCCCACGCCGATTGGAAAAAAAAGGGAAAATGCAAAATTTTAAACCAGAGTTTAATGATAAGTTTAGTGGTAATCGCATCAGTAGAATGAGAAACAAAGTGAAGGGTTGAAGACGAAGGACTTGGAATTGAGAAAAAGGTAAGCAGCAGGCTGACGGGTGAATTGAAGGTTGATTCCGTCGATTTCGAACCCATTGAAGGTTGACTCCCCTTAAGATATAGCCACATTCCACTTTTTCAAGCTCGGTTCGTACAATTAAAATGTAACAAAATATTGATTGCAAGAGGATTAAGGGATGAATTGAAGGTTGATTCTGGCGTTTTCGAACTCAGTTCGTAGCACTAAAGCATAAAAAATGGATAGAAAAGCCATTGAAGTGATTTGATTGAAGATTTTGATTTAGGGTTCTTGAAAAAGGGGGAAATTTTTCAATTGCAGCGACGTGTAATTGGAGATGGTGTCCAAGCATTCATCTTGTATCAATGGGGGCAGCCAAGAGTGGGAAAGGGGAGGGGAATGGGGTTGCCGGCGCAAAATCCAGCACGGAAAAGGGGGAACGAATGGTTGGTGCGTTTAGGGGTGTGTGAAGGTGGAGTTTGGACCCAGCAGCTGGCAAGAGGGTAGGGGAGGGGGGCTGGCAGTGAGGGTAGTTGGAAGGGGGCTGGAAAGAGGGTGGCTGAAGGGAGAAAGGTGGCTGGAAGAAGGGCGGCTGCAGTGAAGGTGGTTAGATGGTGTTGTGCCCCGCTAACAGCAACAATAACAGAAACCGTTATCTGGTAGTGAATTATATATTTTTGGTATTTGAGTGGTAGTAAAGTAAAATAAAATATTAAACAGGTAGCAAATGTGACACAAGGTTCTTTCGCTGGTAGTAAATGTCAATTTTTCCTAATGTTTATGAGTTTAAAGAAAAAAACATGACATTGTGAGCAATTTACTCGAAAAATATACTGATTTTGCCCATCGTTTTTTTTTAAAAAAAAATTCAATGTAAAGATTAATATAATTGGGCAAGAGAAACAAGTAGGAGTTTTATAAGAATAACTTTTACTTTTCTTGATACATGACATTGTCGATCAAAAAAATTTTTGACTTAAAAAGTGCAAGGGATTAAATCAGAAAGGTTGTTGAATTGGTTCTATACCCCCCATATGCAAGGATGAGGGGGAGATAGCATTTATTTTATTATTATATTTAATCCTTGCACATGAATAATGAGATACACTGATGATTAGTTTGGTACATACATTAGCTCAAATGTCGATGATTTATTTAATAGGGCAATCACATAATTATAAACTATATTACAAATTTACAATGACACCATCCTGAAAATGGTTATGAATAAATGTCATTGATTATATACCAACTGTAAAAGTTGATATCCCAGAAGGATAACACCAGTTTCTAATGATAGATCCTAAAGCACGCCTGAAGCGAAGTAGCCAATTAAGTTCCAAAGATAAGAGTTTTCAAACAAGAAAGTAGCAATTATTGACAACAACAAATTTGATAAAGTGATACATTGTGATAGACACTAGTAGAAAAATAGAAATTGGCACCGCCAAATGGCCACTGGTTTTTAAAAACCGGTGGGAAAAAAATGGGGGAAAATGGGCGGGATTTTGTGGGAAGGGTATTGCCACCGGTTCAAACCGAACCAGTGGGCAAAATATTAATTCCATCGGTTCAAAACCGGTGGCTTTGTTTTTTAAAAAAAAAAAAAAACCGCCCCCTCCCCTTTATAAACCCCTAACCCTAACTAAATCCTCTCTCAGCCTCCCTCTTCCCTCCCCTCTCCTCCTTCTCTCTCTCGCTCTCTCTTTCTCTCTCTCTCTCTCTCTCTCTCTCTCTCTCTCTCTCTCTCCTGTTCGTCTCACCCTTTCTCTCTCCTGCTCGTCTAACCCGATCTCTCGTCTCGAAGCTTAGCTTCATCGTCGCGCGGTTGTCTCACCCCTCTCATATCTCACTTCTCTTTCCTCCTCTCTCATCTCAAAGCTCTCTCGTCGCCGGCGATGGTGTTAAAAAATTTTGTGGTTGGTGGTGTTAAAATATTATTGCCACCCCCAAAAGTCCACCGGTTCTGGATTATTGCCACCGGTTTACCGATGACAATACTTGTTTTCAATAACCGGTGGCAATACTAGTTTTTGCCACCGGTTATGAACCAGTGGCTTTTTAAAATATTATTGCCACCCCCCAGAAGCCCACCGGTTCAAAACCAGTGGCATTAGGGGGTTTTGAACCGGTGGGCAGATGCTTTTTTCGCCTGATGAGATCTCTATAAGAGATTATGTTTAGTAACATTAATATGTACCATGATTATATAAAATACTCCACAAGAGTATAAAATGTCCAACAAGTTTAACATGTATCAAGATTATTCCCAAAGATTCATCAGAGTATGAGTTATTATAGGATACAATATTAGTTGATTGTCTTGCCAATTGTATAAGGAAATAAATGTTGATATTCTAATATCACATCATATTCATGGCCATGCATAAAGTAAGTTTAATAAAGTGATGATCACTAGTGTTGGAAACTGACCATAATGTAAATTTAAAGAAGTGATTGGATGTGATGATTAAATTAGGCCATCCGGGTTTAATAATTACCCATTATGGAAATCTGAAGTTTCATTTGATAATGTGTTGACGCTCTCTTAATATTAGATATATAAAATGAATTAGATGACAAGACATAACATTGGGATTGATCTATATTTGGATTGTGATTCATAAAAATTTGTATTGATGAAAAGTTGAAAAGTTAATAGGTTTTGGTTTCTTATATAAAAGAGTAATGGGTGACCAGAATTTCACAAAAAATAAAGGAAGTATATTATTGTCAACTATTAGGTGACCTGAAGCTCACCAAATACACTATTTAATTCTTTAAAGATCCGGAAGATCATCACCTAGTAAAATTACAAGCAAGTGATTTATGTTTGTATAACAATTCTTTTGATTGGGGCTACTATTTGTTAACATATAAGAAATTGAAAAAGAAGGAAAAACGTACAACTGCACAACACATGTCTCCCTATTGACATTGTATTGACATTGTTTTCCAGATGATATTATGAAAAAGGTGATAATAAATACATATGTAATGTAAAGTTAATGAAGAAATGATTCTTCATTGAATTTATTCTCGGTTGCAATCTGTTGGTTTGCAAACACGACTTCTACGACATGCTGGCACTGTCGGTCTTGGACGAGCCTTTGAGGATGCATTGGTTCTGTTTAATGGAACAGTGGAATCTAACATTTTGAGTAATCCCAGTGAGGTCGTTGCCCCTAAACTCATGAATAAATTGGCAGATATATATATTTCACAAAGGTTACTCTTAATTCTCTATTGAAGTCGTACACTAAATTCTCCCTTGAAACGGCTTCGATTTGAGGCTTTTGTTCTCCATTGAATCAGATGCTAAGGTAAATTGTTTTTTTTTCTTTAAATCAACATCGACTATCAATTTCACAATCTAGGGTTTTCTAATTATTTTATTTTTATTATTTTTAATTTTAGGTAACTAATCTATTAAGGTATTGCTGCAAACGTCAATTGGAGACTAGGGTTTATCGAACCCCCAAATAAATTTTATTTGCAGTTTGTTCACTGCTTCAATCGTAGTTGCAAATAATTACTATTAGCAGCTGGCCAAGTACTGCGCCAGTTGCGAATAATCACTATTAGCAACGAACAAGCGCCAGTTGCGAATAATATTCTTATTAGTAGCCCGTGCAATAGCAGCCCCAAGCGTCAGTTGCTAAAAGTCACTTTTTGCCAGTTGCTAATAGCGTTTTTTCCACTAGTGGTTAGATGACCTTATAATATGGAGAGTTATGTACGAGAGAAATTCCTAACACTACAATAAAAGTGATCACCACCGCCAACATTTGGTGTGAATGGACAACCATGCCCTTACTACTTCACCACCCCTTATCCTCCCGGCGATTACCACCACCACCGACACCGACGACCCACAACATCCCTATCAATGACGACCCTCCACCTTCCCTCACTGATGGGAAGGTGGTGGTTTTTTAATTTCCGGCAACCGGAGCCCAAAACCAGTTATCAGACGATTTTGGGCTCCGAATATCGTGTTCGTTAATTGGTTTTCATCTCTATTTACCACGGTAACTAGAGCCCAATACTGATTACCGGGCACAATAACTGATATTGGGCTCTGATTGGTGCGGTTGTCGAAAATAAAAAACGCACACTTTCCTGGCCCGCTGGCAAGGGAAGGTGGTGGTTTTTTAACTTCCGGCAACAGGAGCCCAAAACCAGTTATCAGTCGATTTTGGGCTCCGAATATCGTGTTCGTTAATCGGTTTTCATCTCTGTTTTCCACGGTAACCGGAGTCCAATACCGATTACCGGGCACAATTAAAGATGGGCAACGGACCGTGCCGTGCCGCCGCGGGCCGTGCCTGGCCGTGCCGCGGTGGTGGGCGTGCCGTGCCGTGCCTAAATTTGGCACACCCCAGCCCACGGCCTGGCGGGCCGGGTCGTGCCGGGCCGCGGGCCAAACCGTGCCACTTTTACTTTTTTTTTTATTTTTTGTTTAATAATAAATGTAAATAAAAACGATATATATATATATATATATATATATATATATATATATGTATGTATGTATATATATATGTATGTATGTATATATATATGTATGTATGTATATATATATGTATGTATATATATACATATACATATATATATATATATATACATACATATATATATACATACATACATATATATATATATATATATATATATATTGTTTTGAACAACTTTATTTTTATAATTTGAAGAGCTCTTATAATTGATTTCTCATTCCTCGAATATTTTTTTTATCTTTATTTTATTTTATTTTATTTTATTTCACAAGCTAAAGCTTAACAAAACTAAATTAAAAATTAAGATGTAAAGGTACAACAGGTCTTGAACACATAGCATTTGCAGCAGCCAGTTTGGCCAAATTATGAGCGTCTTCAACCATTGATCTCTTCTCCTTGCGGACTATACACCATTCAAAGTTTTGTCCATTCATTGACAGTACAGTCCAGAGTATTGATTGCTTGTAGTGCTGTATTTGCTACCCCATAATAGCATCCTTTCAGATCTGTTGTTTTGATATACCATTGTATCCATTCTTTAATTGTACAACTAGGACTGCTAGTTGAGACTATACCGAGGCTGAGGCTCCCACATTGCCATACTCATTTTGCCACTATAAAAACTTCAAAGTGTGGTTAACACTCTCCCCTTCTCCACATAATATCACAGGCATCACTTTCACAAATATTACGAAAGTGTAGATTACATCTAACAGCTAGTCCATTATAGAAAATTTTCCAGATAAGAAATTTCCATTGGGTGAAAGTTTTTGCTGCCAAAAGAATTTTAAGAATTTTACCTCTAATTCTGTAATTCTATCATTGTTTGCTAGCTAGCTCATTAGGGGGCATACCCAAACTTCGTTGTAAACTTCCCTGAGTTTGTATGATTCCAGTGTAGAAGGCCTTCTATATCTTTCCCTGGTGAGAGTGAGGGATAAATCAAGTGGTTAGAGTTTTCCTCCCAATTCCAAGATATTCTGAAATCGATTCTCACCCCGCCCTTGTGGCTCTCTAAACACCAAAAAAATCTCCTTCCCTGGTAATTCCATAGCCCCAATTTCCACAGCATCCTCAGCAACGAAAGCCTCTCTTAGCTCTCTATTTTTTTAAGTCCAGGAGCCTTTGCTAATGAACCTTTCAACCTTCCAAACCATAGCTTGTCTCAAGGTGACATCCGATTTAGCTTCAGGTACTTTGCCATTAACCCACTTATCCCTAAAAACACCAATTTTCCCACAATTCCCAACCTTCCATGCATCGCCATTTTTAAATTTGATTCACTTCTTCGTACACCTCGCATCCCCCAGACATATTTGTACTCTTAAAACAGTTGAACCTAACCAGTCTTTAGCATAGAACCACCCTTTGTAATCATTAGCAACTGCGGGTTGCTGTGCATTCTCCATGATTGTTTTATTAGCAGTGTATCGTTGACGACAACCACATTTCTCACCCCTAAGGCCCCCATTCCACGAGGGAGCTGAACTATCTCTTTCCTCACCCAATGTATCTCGTTGCTTCCCCTATTTCCCCATAAGAAATTAAAAATCAAGCTCTCAATTTTTGAGACGATACTTCCTGCAAGCTTGAAGCTATTTATCACATGAGCAGCCATCGCAATCAAAACCATGTTCGCCAATATAATTTTAGAGGAAAAGGAGAGATTGCAGGAGTTCCTCGAGAGGATTCTTTTAGCAAATTTGTCAACCAAGTACATAAAATTGGAGCTTTTGTTACCTCTCAAGTCTATATTTTTTATACCGGTCTCATTTATCTATGTTTTAACATTACCTTAATCTTAAGATTATGGTGATTGCTTCTTAATTTCTGCTAATCGATTCCAGGAAGGAGCAAAGAGCAAAATAAATGAAATGATTGGACAAAATAACCAAGAATCATAGAGAGAACATAGAAGCTAAAGGGGCTTGACTAAAATGCTAACACCCATCAGATAAAATATAAGCATGTATCTTTAGATTTTGTGAGCTCAAGAGTACAATAAAGATTTTCATTAGCATCAAAAAAGAAATTCAGTAACAGCACTACATCAAAAAGACTAGAATCAGCATTCCAGCTCCAAGCAGCAGCTTTCTCCAGCCTTCTCATTACAGCACCTATACAACTCAACAAGTGTAACGATTCTTGGCACCCCTGTCGTGTTTCTTAGCATCATCCTGAAAGTACACATAAAGCCGTCATTTAAGCAGAAGATATACAAGAGGGATACAGAAACTGTAAAAACAGAAATACAGCTTACATGAAATATGAATCCCATCGTTTCATTGTAATCAAGGAACATTTTCCACTGTTTTCCAATGCTCAGCTGTGGCAATAAAACAGAAGTTTAGATGGTCCGAAAACAGATACAAAACGTCAAAACATCAACAAATCGGGGTTGACAGTGGATATTATTAGGAAATACTTGAGAATTAAAAAAACATTAATTGTTATATAATTTATATATTGTAAGTACTGAATCATTCTCAGAAGCACCCAATAAGTCTCATGATCATGAATTCTTAACGCTCAAATTTGCTGCAAATAGGAGACGCATATGTAAAAATTTGCAGAAAGTTTAAGAACATATGTAGAGGAAACAGAGTAAGAGAAAAGAACAAAGGTAATAAATTTAGAAAAAGATTATAAGCCATAGAATTGTTAGAAAATAATTAATGCAGCCCCAAGGAAATTATAAGAAGCCAAGAAAATAAGAAAGGAGAGATTAAGAATAACAGAGCATTAAGATTTAAGAACATCAATCGATGCGTGTTTTTGGCATGAACTCCCGAAAACTTATACCAAATCAGGAAATGCATATAATGCTTATATTTACTTTTATTTTTGATTGGCTAATAATGATCTTATGAACTAGACAGGACACATGAAGGATTAATCTACATAGAAACAGACTGGGAGGGGGTTAAGAGAGCTGAATCAATAGAAGTCTTCAGGCAGAGCATTTCCAAAAATTCCCAACACAACAAATATTTGCTTTTAATTGATGTTAGAAAGAACATCAGAGTTAAGATTTGTTCAGCAAGAGCTCTTAAATACCCTAATCGCAATCTGTATAGAACTAAGGAGCCATCTTTAATGCCAATATAATAAAATCAAACTATTAATATACAGCAAGCAGAATTATGGCACGGTAAAAGGGAATTTTCCTCAATAACTATAGAACTAACTTTTAAGCCAGCACATGTGTTGTGAAAATTAAATATAGTATAAGGAATATATATGTGCAGCCATAGAAGCATAGACAAACCTGAGCAGATTCATTGGCAGCATTCTTGGTCCATATGGATATTTTATCTTGCCTAGCCCTAACATTGACAACTGCTCCACATATCTCATCTCCATGATCAAATTGCTCTCCAATCATCGCCAGCAGCTGGAAATCAATCACCTAGGTCAGAAGCAATATATAAATATGCATTTAAAAAAAACTGTAACAGGTTCTCAAAGTATACCGTGTAGAGCCAGGATGTATCGGATTTTCCTCTTGGAAAGGTAACAGTCCACTTGCCTCCGTTAGCACAGATTGGATCCTCCCATTTAGGCTCAATTTTATTCTTGAAACAGTGAAAATCTGCCCCTGGCGCCAATTTGCTTGGATGGCGTATGTTGTTGTAAAGGCTGAAATGGGGGGAAAAAAATCATACAAACATAGGCAATGAAAAGAAAATAGCAGAATCTCCAGACTGAGAGATGATCTTTCAAATCTGGTAAACAAATGCAAAGATCTATGATTTTGATATATTTCAGAATACCTTAGGTATTACTATTACACAAATATTTTACTTAAGCTTATACGTCAAATTTAGGCACAGAAAAAAGTAGCAGGAGGAATATCAGTATTCGGTAATTATATATGCAAAAGTGCTACTATACACAACATCTAGCCAAAAGTTATTAAAAATGGTTAGAATACCACCCCCCCCCCCTCCCCTCCTCTCTCTCTTTTTCCTTGAGGAAATGATTGACTCATGCACATGCCTTATAGCATAAAAAAAAAATGACACAGATATATGAAGTATAGGAAGCAGACTGTATAAAGTGTAAACCACTCAAGGAACAACAAATGAAATCATCTAGGAGTCATTCAACCATAATAAAAAGGAAAGTTCAACGTAATATAACTCCTTCATAACACATGCTATATGTTTATACAGATGAACATCTACTTCAATGCTCATTGCTGGCCATGCAAATCAGTAAAACAAGAAATCAAGGAAAAGGCACAGCACCAGAACATTTCAAGTATTAAAATGGCTACAGGATGGAAATATTTACAGTATAAAAGTCACAACTCACATTAATGTTATGAGATGCACACCGGCTCCATTGTTAGCTACTACTTAAATGAATTTGGTACTCGTATAGTCCAACAAGAAAGTCTCTAGCTCTGACTTAAGCGAAATCGCATTCAGGATATATCTTAATCATATAATTAGAAAGAATAAACTTTACAACATGTTCAAATTGTGCTAACTCTTGTTTTCATTCTAAAAAAAATTTCAAACAAAAGTTCAGATTCCTCAATATCATTCTAATATGCCACATTCTGATAGTAAAGACATAAGACAGTTCTTTATAACCTATGACATGAACCACACTGCAAATTAACACTATTTAACCTCCATTACTTCATCCACCCCCTGTATTTAAAAGGTATGAGTTGCGAACTTTGATGAGCAAAAAGTAATATAGGGACATCAGTAATATTGATATCAGAAACGTAATATTCATCAACAGCCAAAATTCAATGAATAATTCCTAAGTAGTGTCACTTAAAAGGTCCAATAGACCCATGATATTGGTCTTGCAAGCAAATCCAATAACCCGGTAACGAATGGTTCTTCACCATTACCCGTAACGAATGCTCCAATCTATATGAAATAGCTAAAGCCTTCTCTTCCCTCCTCTTCCCCCCCCCCCCCCCCCCCCCCCCAAAAAAAAAAAAAAAAAAAAAAAAAAAAAAAAAAAAAAAAAAAAAAATTACCATCAAATCTTACAGGAAAATTTGTATATTTCGCAAGAAACCCTTATTCATCCTATCAAATACCCATAGAAATCGAGTTGTTCATAGAAACCAATCAAACCATTAACCCTAATTCACACACTCAACACTCCCGTTTTCTTAATCCAAGCTTAATGATTAACAATTTGCTACGCTAATCAAGAAATCAACACACAAATCAAACTAAATAAAATCACCCAAAAGATTCTCACACATCAAATTTCTCCAAGAAAACGAAATCAAAACCCTAATTCAATCACCCATATAAAAAAAAGATTGAAACACACCAAATTCAATAAATTCACAATCAATTAAAAAAACCCCAACAAATAAAATTGGAAAAGAAAGATAAAAAGAGAAACCTCCAGAATTCTTCAACAGTAGAGAAAGTGTAAATGGGTCGAATAGAGCTACCCCAAGCAGCTTGTTTGGATTTAGCAGCAGGATTATCGAACCAAAAAGTCCAAGAATTCTCAAGCGGATGAGTTGTTGCGATTGATTTGCTGGGTTTTCCGGCGTTTGAGTTGTCGTCGATAATCTCGCCTTCCTCCAAATCATCATCGTCTTCTCTCTTGTCTTCAATCTCAGTTGCCGCCATTGATTTCTCAAGCTCTTCTACTGCCATAGTTTTGTTTCTCTCTCTAAAATCTTTCAAATTTGGAGGGATTTTCGATTTTCTGAGGAAAATTTGATAATTGATTTCTGAGTTTGAAATGGAAGTGAAGAAGAAATTATGAAATAATTGGGTTTTTTATATTTCTGGGAAATTAGAATTGTGAATTTTGTTTTTGGGAGTGATTTAAAGATTTTTGTTGAGAATTGGGCCCAACTATTGTTGAGCCCAAATTAAAATGGTGTTGAGAATTGAGGCTATATGTCCAAACCGTATCACATTGGAATCGCGAAAATTCAACTTTTGAACTAGCCATAATTTTGTGAAATTTTTATCATGGAGGCGGATGCACCATGCTTGGTGCATCCGGATTTCCTTAAAAAAAGGCGGAATGAACATATAGTTGTTCAGTAAAGAACATATAGCTGTTTTGTAAAGAACATATCATTATTTAATAAAGAACATCACATATGGTTGTTTTGTAATGAACATGTATTTGTTTTGTAAAGAACATATAACTATTTTGTAAAAAAAAATCCACTTTTATGTTCTTTGTATATATTTAAAGAACATCCGTAATATTAATAAAGAACATGATATATAATGTAATGAATATTATTTGTATTCAAAAAAAAAAAAAAAACACATAAAGAACATAATACTTGTAGTATTTTTTAAAGAACATCTAGCTTTTCAATCTTTAAATGAATTATTTGTTCCATAATTGAAGAGTTTTAGTAATTATTTCCCAATCTCAATAGAAATTTATATATTCCTTCATGTTTAATTTCACTTGTTTGAATATTTTAGAGAGAGAATTAGAAAATTTATAGAGAAAAAGAAATTCTTCTAATAGAAGACAATGGATGTGCATTTAGATCGAGTTTCGTGGTGCTTTTGATCATTGTTTGTTAATGGAGTGATTTTTCATGAAGGTGAATATGTGGATTTGTTAATCAAAGATTGAAGGTAATTTTGAATGAAGTCTTGAATTTATTTTTCTTTAATTGTGTTACTTTAGATTTGTATTAGAATATTTTGTGATCATAAATAATTCATTGTTTATTTTTCTTTTTTAAATCTGATAAATCTGGATAAATGTTGAATTTGAGAATAATGTGACAAAGGTTGAAGATGATCTAATGTTCTTTATAAGATAGTGTTATGTTCATTTCTTTAATCTTTACAATTCTATAACATGTTCTTTTCACTTTAACTAAATGTTCTTTTCATTTTAGCTAAATGTTCTTTACATCTCTATACAATGTTCTTTCCGCTTTTTTTTGGGAACGGATGTACCATGCGCATGGTACATCCGCCTCCATAAACCACTAATTGATAATTTTGTCATACTTAGGCTAATCCCGTGCGATATATACTTATAATAATGAAAAAATATTGTGCAATCCAGGTATTGCACCGGATTACCGTTTTGATTATATTTTTACTTTATGAAAAAATTTTATCAGTTTTTTTGGTGAACTATATATTATAATTGTTGTATTATGAATTGATAAAGCATAATTTTTTTGAGTATGTTGTGCACAAATGTTAAACATAATGTTACTAAATAACATTGTGAGAAAAAATACTACAAATTAACAAAAAAGTAAAGGAAGACAATGTTAAACTCTCTATTGTTTAGAAAATGTTGATTCTATACCTCTTTAATTTTTTTTTTCAAAGTTGCATATCTAGTTTTTCCCTTTTACCTTACGCAAGAAAGGAGAGAATGATGTGACACATAAACGTTTACAAACGCTTTTTAATATATAAGTATAGATTAATTATAATTATGGAGTTAAGTATAATATTTTTTTAGCTTAATTAATCTAACCAGAGGGCTGGGAACATGATTTTTTTTTAGAACTAAAAATAGTTTCAGAACATAAATATTTATTTACTTAATTTTTTTTTTGAACGGTACTTTAAATTATTTAAATAAGTTGAAGAAATTCTTAGGTTTTTTTTTTTTTCCTTACATACAATTACAAGTTCAGACAATTAACAGCAAATAAATTAAAGTAGTTTTTATAGTAATTTTTGTATACGTAAAAAATTGGTTAACGTGTGCATAGCACGCATCCATCCAACTAGTAATTCAAAAAGGACAAACGACAACATTAACTCGGCTAAAAACTAATATTGTGGTGTAGAATCTTTTGCGTATATTCATTGAAGACGAAATATCATACTAGTGTATATACTTCTTATTTTACTTCATTCATAAGGTTTAGGTAGATAGGAACAAAAACAAAAAAGGATGGAGAATAACGAAACAATGGAAGTGGTTAACTTTGGAAAATCTGTTATAGTGCCAATTAGCGTACAAGAGCTAGCTAAGGAGTCCACCACCCATGTTCCTTCTAGGTACGTGAGAGTTCAAGAGGACGACGACAATAACTCAACGATGGACTGTCCAATTGATCAAACATCACCGGTATCGGTTCCGGTGATTGACCTTCAAAGGCTTCTTCATGGTGATTCTAAGGACTCTGAATTAGACAAACTTCATCTTGCTTGCAAAGAGTGGGGATTTTTCCAGGTACGTATTTTTCCTTACACACCTCTTAATGGTATTTCGCTGTAGCTTTAACCCATTAATCTAAGTGTAACTTTTACTTCGTAATTTGTAATAAATTTGATTGTATTTTAATGTGTGATTTCTATTGTATACGAAGTACATGTTACTCGTATAATTTATAAAGCTAAGGCTAATTTGATTAACAAATTAAATACATGACGAAGTGTGAGTGTTTTTAAAGGATAATAAATGTTAAAAATGGTAACTTTTATACAATATATGAGTAAATTTTAATCATTTTAGGATAATTGTAACCCGTCTTGCAATGAACGAAAGCTATGTCCGCCTTATTAAAGAATTTGTGAATTTAGATAGGAAAAATGTAAGTACTTAGCTTTCTCTGTTGTATTTTAAATGCAACACAAACCTTTTTGGCACGTTTATTTGGGAGATGATTAGACTATAGATAAACAAACTACTTTAACAAAATAATTTTAACACCAAGATTATTAAAAGAAAACAGAGGAAGTATATAGCTAAACCAATCTAATGTGTTATTCAATAATTTTGGCAGGTGATAAACCATGGGGTTAGCACTTCATTGCTAGAAACATTCAAGGAAGAAGTCACTAATTTTTTGAAGCTTCCAATGGAGGAAAAGAAGAAATTATGGCAACAAGAACGCAATCAAGAAGGATTTGGGCAGTTGTTTGTGGTTTCGGATGACCAAAAACTTGATTGGTGTGATTTGTTCTACGTAACCACTCTTCCTCCGAAATTAAGAAAGCCTCATCTTTTCAATAATTTGCCTCAAAATATCAGGTTCTACTCTAACTCTTTCTTTAATTGGATGCAAATATCAGACAAATCTTATTTCTAAAATACCTCTCTTTTTATTGGCAACAAAGAGGTATTGTATGTGAGACATCAGACATATATTATTTGAAAATTTTATAGTAGTCGTACAATAATGTTTTCATGATGATGTGATTTATAATTGACAAATTTTTCTCCAAATGATATATTATTATGTATGTTATTATATTTTTGGTAGAAAATAATATTATCAACATTTTTTATTTATCAAATTATTATTATTATTATTATTTTATAATTTGTTGAAAAATAATTATTTTATGTTGGATTAAAATTTCAAAATCATATATGCATATTATGGTTTAAACTTTGTTAGATATTATCTCCGTCCCCTTTTGATAGTCCCTTATGTGCATTTTTTACGGAAATTAATAAACATAAATAAGAATAGTATAATTACATTGAAAAAGTAAATTGACATTGGATATACAAAAAAGTAGAAAGAGAAAGTAATAAAAGTACATGGGAAAACAAAATTTACATGGGAAATTTAAATTTGCACAAGTATTGTTGCAAATTGGAGGAAATTTTGGTAAAAAATTAATATTAATGGTTGTTGGAAAAAGCAAATGGGGTAGGTGAACATTTTTGGGACTAAAATTTGTCCATAAGGGACTATCAAAAGAGGATGGAAGGAGTAATATTTTGTATTTAATTAATTTAAATTTTAAAATCTCATTTGTCAATTTTGCTTACGTGACATTTAAATTCTTTAATTGTAAAATAAATTAATAATCTCTTATTTAATTGGCTACAACTTAAATTTATAATCTTACATGGCGCACTAAAAAAATTAGATCTCACGTACTCTTTAAAAAGTCGGGGAAAAACTCCCCTTTAAATATATAGATTATTAACATGTCTATTTTATAATGTGGAAAAAAATAAACTGTCATAAAAAATATCGTAATTACTTCAATAATGTCAAATAATTCTGCCCACATGCATTACTAATAATTCTCACGTTGGGGTGACTATTTTTCTACCGCAATTTTAAAGATAAGATAAGTCGGAACACATTACTAAAAATTTTCTTATGTGTGGTGACTATTTTTCAATAACAATTTTAGAGATAAGCTAAGAGCCATGCAAGCCTGTATATTGTGTATAAACTACAATAGAGATGACAATCATGACATTAAAGTTGATGTGGCGTTCCTAAATGTGTATCCGTGTATTCAACACATTCCAACAACGAAACATTATATGGTTGCATTGGCTTCTTATCCATATCATCACCTCATACTCCGTATAAAACAAGTCTTTGGAAGTGTTTTTTTTTTTTTTTTTTTTTTTTCGGTTAACTTTGGAAGTATTATGGATCAGATAATATTGATGTCGTTTTATCGGAAGAAAAATACATAAAGTTCAGGATTATTATCAAGATAAGTTTGACAATATTAGTTCGATTATAACTTTAATGTCACGAAGTCAAATCTCATTAAGAACTTTTTCGGTCTTTTTAATACATCCCTTCCAATGAGTTTGACCCACATGATGAAAGGGACCCCGTAATTTTCCGTATCAATTATACTTTCAATCAATAAAGAATCATGTATTTACTTAATTAATTATTTCAGCAACAATGACATACGAAGTATATACTTGTATCATCAATTAGCAATTTTGTATATGCTCCATTTCAGCTTATGACATATTCGGCCAAACGTTCAATGTTACAAATATCTTTTTCCGCATACCCACTAAAATTGAGATTGTTAATGCAATACTCCCTCCGTTTTTAAATACTTGCTCAATTCCTCTATACGCGAAGTTTTAGGAGTAATTCCGGATAGTAGTAAAATATAGAGGTAGTGGATTAATGGAAGAATAAAAAATTGTAGTAAGTAAAAGTAGTAGAGAGAATTAGAGGCGAGATAATATATATTGGGTCCACTAGGTGTAATAAATTAATTAAATATTATAAAAGCTTTCTAATTAAGGAAATAGAGCAAGTATTTAAAAACGGTCACAAATGAAAAGTGAAGCAAGTATTAAAACACGGAGGGAGTACTAGACTGTACATATGCTAATGCACTATGTATATGTTTGTAGAAATTGTTTCAGTGATATGATTTTATTAATTATTATTGACCTCCGAGGCCACCACAAGTACTTTTATATATATGATTATATCAATGTGTGATAGGGTAACCATGGAAGCTTATACAGTAGCAATGAAAGGCTTAGCTGATACTATCTTGAACCATATGGCTAAAGCACTAGGGATCAACGAGGGCGAAATGGTAGAGTTATTCAGTGAAGGGTGGCAATCCATAAGATTGAATTACTATCCACCATGTCCTGAGCCTCACAAAGTCATAGGGATCACGCCTCACTCGGATGCAGATTCCCTAACAATCCTTTATCAACTGAATGACATCCAAGGCCTCCAAGTTAAGAAAGATGGGATTTGGGTGCCCGTTATACCCCTTGAGAATGCTTTTGAGGTCAATCTTGGAGACTGTATGGAGGTATGCTTGTTAATAACAATGATACTTAAATTAACATATATACTTCATTTGTTCTTTTAGTATTGCAACGTTTACACTTTTGACACTACTAAGGTAGCCTACGCGTGTTATGCACGCGGAGGGGCTAGCTCTTGCAAATAAGTTGTATTGACGTATGTGTTTACACCTTTGGTTTGAGTGGTATTTTTAATAAGTACTGTTTGATTTATGTGCCTATATGTTGGCTTTGTAGAAGGGATTGAAAATAACCTACCAAAATTTTGTATGGCGATTGTTTAATATTATTTCAAAATTATTATTTAATAATATTGAATTGATTTGCATCCCTTCATATCAGAGCTATTAATGAGCGTAAAAATATAAATACACATTTTTGTATATAATTTTGAAGGTATAGTTAGTGGCACACTATTTTTAAGAATTATCTTATACTTTTTATAAGGTAAGAAAGGATTCTGCAATTCTTTTTTAAGTACTGCTGTCTAGCTCATGTGTTTCAAATTGAAGGTGAGAAGGGACAAAATCAAGTAGAGAGAATGTGATCCCTTTATAAACATGCATCTGAATTAATGTTAACATGTAATTAACTTCCTTCTTTGTTGACAGATTTTGAGCAATGGAATATATCGAAGTATTGAGCACAGGGCAACAGTGAACTCGACGAAAGAGAGGATATCAGTTGCCACATTTCATAGCTCCAACATTGATTATGAAATAGGACCAGCTAAGAGCATTGTTGGTCCTCTTAACCCTCCACTTTTCCGAACGGAACCATTGAAACAATACTACAAGAGGTTCTTTACAAGAAAGCTCAATGGAAAATCATATCTAGATGTTATGAGATTACAACAAGGAGGTCTCAACACCAGTTAAAATTATGCAAAGCCAAGTAGGCAGATTATGTATTGTGTGTAGCACGAGTTTTATTACTCGGAGTGTTTAAATTTAAGCTTGTGGGAAAATAAGTTTGTCTCTTATGAAAACAATGTATAAATTTGTTTCTAAATAATAGTTTATGATGATAGACAATGTTGAGGAAATTGATTAACATGGTCACAATAAATGGAACGAAAGGATAAATTAAATAATTCGAGGCGTGAACAAAATCACTTTTTCAAAGTAATATTTCAACCTTAATTTACACACCAAGTATCACGAAATTAGTATGAGATACAACGAAGGCAATCACAACAGTGTGTAGTATGTTTGTGATCTAATGCAAACAAACTTTGGTTAATAAATGATGATGATAATTGAAAATGCAAAAGATAACCTGATTTATTGAATGTGTTTTTCATCAGATAGATAATCACATATATGTGACGCAAAGATTCCGAGCAAAACCAAGAAGAAAATCGTCACAAACCACCTAGCCAAGCAGAGAATAAAAATCTAAGGGGGCCAAGAAACGATAAAGTTGACCCATACAAAAATGCTCAAAGTAGATATTGCATATATCACCAGTTTGGCCCGGGGGGGGGGGGGGGGGGGGGAGGCCTCCACTAGCCCCCCTGGCTCCGCCCCTACAGCTAAGCCCGCGCTTGCTCGACTAGGAGAATTTGCTTACCAAGACTAGGTGCAGTGTTTACACGCCCGGCCAATGCGGCGCTTGCCCAACCGGGCTAGAAAACGCAACCTCTATATCTTGTCCTCGCGCCTGGCTGTGCGGTGGTGGCCCGATAGGGAGATAGCACAACATCTTCTCTTTTTCACACTCGCGCCTAGTCGGGCAGAGCTTGCCATGAACTAGTAGCATATATAACAGCGTCGGATCCACATCCTCGCGCCCATTCGGGGCGACGGGGCGAGCACATTCCTGACCAGGCGATTCTTTCTTCTTCTCAATCGAAGTTATTTTGCTCTAATTAATTTTTTAATTAATAGCAACACCTTAATCAGGCGGTTCCGCCTTCCTCTCAACCAAACTTATGATGTGCGTGCTTGATGATTTGAAGTTCTTCTTTCCTCCATGCTGAGAATTGTCAAGCCTTGATCTCTTCCACATATGATCTCCTAGAGTAGAATAGCACGTCAAATGCTTGTAGTATATTAACTATATATGTCACATAATAAATCAAAAATTATTTAGAATTATTAAAATAATGATAATTTTCAAAAGTGACAACAAAAAAGTGGAAAAACCTTTTTCTTGTTTCCTTTTTTTTGGTTTTAGTTTTCAAAAAAGCAGGAAACTGAAAACCAAAAATAAAAAATGATGCCAAACAAGCTCTAAAATGGGACAATTTAATATATTTCACCCAATTTAAATAATTTAAATTAACTGTCAAATAATTATTAAGTCAATATTCTGACTTTTGACCCATATAATATCCGATGTGGCATTTATATAAATTTGTCACTAAAAATTTATTAATTTATATTAGGTGTGAAACATATGTAGAGATAATATAAAAAAAAAAAAAAAAAAAAAGTACTTTGAAAATAATAACGAACGAAAATTTGAGAGAAATGTCCTTTTAGTGGTCGACCTTGTGAGGAAGGCCCTTTTATAAAAAAAGATGGCACAAAAGGTCCTTATATTCCATTTGGGTTGTGGGGAGGGTTCGTTGACCAAACTCCAACGTTGACTAAAATTTGTTACAATTTAAGTTACCTTTTTTTTTTGTCCTTTTCCATCATTTCCCCTCTATTTTCCCTTGATTTCCCCCCTTATGTAACCCTAATTTCAAACCCAAAGTAATCACAACTCTTGAATTCCTATCCTTGAAATTACTTTTGGTCTGAAATTGGTGTTCGATAAGGGGGACAAAGGGGAAAAAGAGGGAAAAGGAAAAATAAAAAATAAAAAAAGGTAACTTAAGTTGTCACATGCTATGCACGTGACTTTATTTGGCCGGAAAATTTTAGTCGACGTCAGAGTTTGGTCAACGGACCCTTCCCACAACCCAAATGGGATATAAGGACCTTTTGTGCCACCTTTTTTTTTTTTAAAAAAATAAATTTTATAAAAAGACCTTCCTCACAAGGTCGACCACCTAAAAGGACCTTCGTCTTAAATTTTCCAAATAATAAATCAACATCCATAATACCTCCAATGCAGTAAAGATTCCAATTAATTTCAACAACAATCACATATTTGGAATTAACTATCAATATTTGTACGTATATATTTGGCCAAAAATTCAATGTTTAAGATCTTTCTTCCACCTACTAAAATGACACACTAGACAGTACATGTGCTAATGCATTATGTGTTTGTAGAAATAGTTTCCGTTACAGTTTTATTGCATTATTATCAAATAATTTAACAATTACTCACCTCCTAGGCCACCACAACTACATTTATATAATATTGTTTTTATAGTTATTATTGTTTAGACCATTATATAGTTGGGATCTAAATTATGCTTGATAAGAGCAAAAGAAACATGGAGAAAGAAGCACCAAAAAGGGTTAACTTAGGAAAATCAATTATAGTCCCAAGCGTACAAGAGTTAGCCAAGGAGTCCATAACCAATATCCCTTCAAGATATGTGATAGAGAACGGCGAACAGCCGGATCGTCCGATTAACCCTACATTGCCGTTGTCGATTCCGGTGATTGATCTTCAAAGACTGCTCCATGGTGATTCTAATAAGAACTATGAAGAACTAGACAAACTTCACTTGGCTTGCAAAGAGTGGGGGTTTTTCCAGGTACTAATTTGTTACCATAAAATACTTATCATGGTTTTTGCCAACTTATTTATTTTTTTTCGCAAGTTAGTTAGTAATATTATTTTAGGATGGTTTTTCAAATAACTACCACATGCAAAATTATAACAATAATAATTGTAAAACCTGAATACTTCATTAGTGAGGTAATAATTTTATCAATTCAGTAATATCATTTTTTTTTTCTGATAAAAATTCTCCCTCCGTTACTTTTTTTATTGCACCACTTAACTGACAGTCTGGTACGAAGTTTTAGGTGGCTTGATTGAGTTGATTGTATCAAAAAAAAACCGTGTACATATGTGGTGTTTGTTGAATAATTAAAATTACAGAGTATAATAAATAGATAATGGCCTACTATACATTTTTTTCATAAGATTATTGCTGCATAAAAAATAAGATAGAGGGAGTATATGATACCAGGCCAATTCATTTTACTTGTCAAAAGTTTGAGTCCAAAATAACCTGTCATCTGACACTGTATACTCCGTATTATCTTCGAGTGATGGTTAAAATGAAGAAAATCCCCACCCGCAAGAACTAAAAATAATAAGAATTATACATCCCTAATCAAACGTTCATATGTGAAATCTCTATCAATTACTTCAAGTTTTATAGAATCAATTATGCCCTGTTTACTTTATCTTAAAATATATTATTTAATAAAAAATAATTTTAGTTTTGGTGAAATAATTTCAGATCAATAAAAAGTAGTTTAGTTTAATAAAATTAATTTAAGTTCAGTAAAAATAATTCCAGTTTAATAAAAATCAATAACTTTAAAGAAGAATTATAATGGAAAATCAATAAAATTAATTTCAGTCACTAAAATTTAGTTCAGTTGTAAATTCAGCAAGAATAATTTAAGTTATAAAAATAATTTGGGGGTGTTAGAGAGAAAAAGAGTCAAACAAAAAATATTTATTAATAAGTAGTACTAAAAAATTATTAAAATAAAAATTGTGTCACAAATCAAAAAGATTTGATTTATGGTAGAAAGTATAACCTTGATTGGAAGATCATACTATTAGCTAACTTGACAAATTTAATTTGCTGAATTACTTTAATTTGTTAATTAGGTAGTAAATCACGGAGTTAGCCCTTCATTGTTGGAAACATTCAAGATAGAAGTAACCAATTTCTTGAAGCTTCCAATGGAGGAAAAGAATAAACTATGGCAACAAGAAGACAATCAAGAAGGATTTGGGCAGTTGTTTGTGGTTTCAGAAGACCAAAAACTTGAATGGTGTGATATGTTCTTCTTAATCACCCTTCCTCCTAAATTGAGGAAGCCTGAACTTTACAATAAGTTGCCTCAAAATTTAAGGTTCCTCTCTATAACATCTTTTTAATAGAGTTAAATAAATATAACTTACTATTCTCTTATTTTTAAACATCAAATTTAGTAAAGATGGTAGGGTACAAATATTTAATTAAGCATACTATTCTCGATCTTACTATTAACCATTTCTTGATCAACAAATTTTATTTATCAAGGTTATGAACTTGTATTATCATTGACTGATGAGAGATTGTTGATAAATTTGTGTGACAGGGTAACACTGGAATCTTACATAGCAGCAATAAAATATTTAGCTCAAACTCTCCTAAATCAGATGGCTAAAGCATTAGGGATTGACGAGGGTGAAATGACAGGGTTGTTTAACGAAATGCATCAAACAATGAGGATGAATTACTACCCGCCATGTCCCGAGCCTAACAAGGCCATAGGGCTCAGACCTCACTCGGACGCAACCGCCCTTGCCATCCTTTATCAGCTAAATGATACCGTAGGTCTCGAAATTAAAAAAGATGGTAATTGGGTGCCCGTTATGCCCCTTGGAAATGCTTTTGTGGTTAACGTTGGAGACGCTTTGGAGGTATGCATATGATATACTATAGTTGTTCTTTTGTAAAAGTTTGTTATAAATCTAAACACTTTGGTTGACATGGTATCAGAGCCAGCGTGAACAACGTGATAAGAAGGTCGCAAATTCAAATATCATCCAACCATCCTATGCAACATAGACCTTCATATCCAGCGCTTAATATTCCATTTGAAAATGAGGGGTCGATGAGATTTGAACCCGTGACCTTTATGTGCTGACTCTTGATACCATATTAAAGGATATCTCAATCAAAAGCTTAAGTTGATGGTTGAAGCCCAAAAATATGTTTTATTCTCTATTATCTATACAAATTTTTATTCTCTTAATGCATCCTCAAGTATATCTTGGTTGATTGACAGATTTTCAGCAATGGAATTTATCGAAGTATTGAGCACAAAGCAACAGTGAACTCGACGAAAGAGAGGATATCAGTTGGTACATTTAATAGCCCCAACATTGATTCTGAAATAGGACCAGCTAAGAGTATTATTGGTCCCCTTAATCCTCCACTTTTCCGAACGCAACCATTGACACAATACTACAAGGAATTCTTTGCCAGTAAGCTCAATGGAAAATCACATCTAGAAGCTATAAGATTACAATAATATGGGGAGTACAACATAGCTTAACAATTTGTTAAGGGGGTTGTTATTCGACGCCCGCAAATTACTCAAATCGCCCGCAAATTATGAATGAATTTACGTTATTACCCCCAATCTCTAACTTAACCTCTTTCTCTCTCCTCACTTAAAATCACCACCACCACCACCACCACCCAACACCACCACCGCCACTGCCACCGACGTAAAACAACATCCACCACTTTAAATCACCACCACCACCGCTTTATTTTTTTTCGCCGGAAAAGTAGACGAACCGTCCTGTCTAGGCGGTTCAACCATGGTCAAACAGCCTAGGGAAAACGGTTTGACCGTGGTCAAACCGCCTAGGCAATACGGTTTGACCATGGTTGAACCGCCTAGCCTGGGCGGTTTGACCACGGTCAAACCGTATTGCCTGAGCGGTTTGACCATGGTCAAATTGCTTTTTTAGGGCGGTTGGAGCATTTTCCGGCAAAAAAAAATTATTTAGTCATCCGCAGTGGAGATGCGACATTTGGGGGGTGGTTATTGGGCGGCGGTGGACTGTGGTGGGGGTGGTTGTTGGGTGGTGGTGGACAGTGGTGAGGGTGGTTATTAGGCGGAGGTGGGCAGTAGTGGCGGTTGTTTGGCGGTTTGGCACTAGGGGTAACATTGTAATTTCATTCATTAAATGCGGGCGATGCGGGCGATGTGATAAATTTGTGGGCGTCGTTTAGCGATTCACTTTGTTAAATATGTGAAACTATACATATGTTGATGTGGTTCCGAGGAATTAAAAAAATATCGCGGTTTTATTGTTTTTATTTACTTTTGTTGAGTCATTTATTAATCACAAGATACGTCAGTTGTGTATCCAAGAATTCAAAAGTGTGGGTTCGAAATTGTGAAAAAATAGTCCGTAAGATATAGGTCCTCTGATTTTTTTAATTGCAATGTTGGTCATTTCACACTTTCTATTGTGCATTCTATAACTAAAATATCTTACTTATGATTTTGTAAAAAATTAGAAGTAGTTGATATCATAAAAATGTTTTTCGAGATGAATCTAATAAGATCCACTTGACTATATATATTTTTTCCAACATATGAATTACAAAAAACCATCAAAGGAGTGTACAAATGTTGCAATTGAAAAAGAACGTAGGAACTAAGAAGTATATATAAATTAAATTTTAATAGATACATTCAAATCCAAATTACAATGGATAACACATAGCTTAATACAAACACATAGCTTAATATAATGTATTACAGTAAAAAAAAAAAAAAAAAAAAAAGGTTTTACAAAAACATTCAGGATTTCATATACTTTGGATAAGAAAGTTAGGGTAATGAGGTTTGATTGTTTGAGTCTTTGGTGAGTTTGTTCGGCTAAAAAAATTTTTGTACATAGAATCAAGTTAAATATTAGCGCATAGCGCCTATTGATTTCAAAGCATATAAGATGGCAATTTTGCAATTAAAAAGTACTATTTAGATAACTTTTATTTTAGTGGTACATTATACATGCATAATGGTACATTATATGTACCATTAGGGATTCAGCTTTTTCCAGAAATTGAAACTTATAGGATGGTAAAAAGTACCATTACACTCGTAATAGTCCACAAAACGTACTATTCAGACAAATTATACTTTAATGGTACATTATACATGCATAATGGTACATTATAATGTACCACTAGAGAGTCAGCTTATTCTAGAAGCAAAAATTGAATCAGCGAAAATTACTGTAACTCCAATATACTTAACTCGCCCATAGGTGCTATGCGCCCAGACTCACTCATAGAATCAAACCCCTGACTTAGGAGCCTAAGGCACACAAATGTGAACACTAAGATACCACCAAGCCACATTACTTTTCCTCATTCATTTATGCAGATTAATTGTATTATTGTATATATCCTTTCTTTTTTGTATTTTTGCCAAAAAAAAAAAGAAAAGAAAAGAAAAAAGAAAAATAGTACGGTGGCACCCTAAATACACCCCTACCCTGGGTATGTCAATCCAAAAGTGACACATGATTAGTCGAATTAGACTTGTGATAGAGTAAATAAAGTGATAAAATATTATTTTCTGATATTATTAGACGATATAATTGATAGAGTATAAAACATATTCCTGGGCCTCAACCATCAACTTAAATTTTTGGTTGAGATGGTCCTCCAACATGGTATCAGAGCTAGCGTGACACAAAGGTCACGGGTTCGAATCTCATCCACCCCCACTTTCAAGTAGAATATTAAGCGTTGAGTATGAGGAGGGCCCATGATGCATCCACACTTCTAGCCCAAACGGGCTCTCGTGTGAGGGGGCGTGATAGTTTATAAAACATGTTCCTGGACATCAACCATCAACTTAAGCTTTTGGTTGAGATGGTCCTCTAACAATAATTTGTTATTTAGGATTAGTTATTTCGTTTTAATATCTTATATCATTTAATTTATCTTTCAGATTCTTAGTTGGCATTAGGGGTGAACATGGTCTAGTTATGGTGCGGTTTGAGTCGAAACCAAACCGCACCAAACCGTTTGCGGTTTATGATGAGACGACATTTTTTATGATCATACAATATTTTTTCCTAAAAAATTGTCAAATAATACCTAATAAAGTTTAAATAATTCATTAAAAAAAAATTCAAATAATTAGTCCAAACGGGTTTTTTCTTCACTTTTTTGGGATGTGAGGTGGGAGAAAAAGAGCAAAATATGACCTATTATTGAGAATGAGTACATAGTCCACTAACTGCACAGTTTTCTTTTGATTTTCATGTTTTTTTTACTTTTTTTTAATGTATAATAATTATTTTTATTTATTTAAAAATTATATAATATTTAAATACGGTTTACTGGTTTACGGTTTGGTTTGGTTTATTATTTTTGAAAAACCAAACCGTAAACCGTATTTACAAAAAAGTCAAAACCAAACCGTAAGCCAAACCAAACCGCTAAAAATACGGTTTGGTCTAATTTGGTAAACGGTCCATACCAAACTGTGTACAGATCTAGTTGGCATGGGATGTATGCCTATAAATATGATTAAAATTTTAATACAATCTATAAGGCGGCATATTGATTACAACTGTGTGTGAGTTTTGACTTGTTTTGGAAAAGAATTTCATTGAGCGATTGCAAAAATCTTTAGGGGGTGTTTGGTTCAAGTATAATAGGTATAAGGTATGGGTTTAGAATGACCAAAACCCATACCTTGCGTTTGTTTTTAGAAATTTCATTTTTCAAACCCATACCTCAAACCCCTGAGGTATGGGTTTTTAAAACCCAAGGGGGAGGTGGGTATGGCTCATACCCGTACCTTTAGGTTTAATTTAAAATTAAAAAAAAAAACTATCATTCCTACATAAAAACCAAACACATGAAATCAAGTATCAAGTTCCAACCCAATACCACCCAAGTTTCATTCCTCATTCCAAACCCATACCATTGTTTGAACCAAACCTTAGTTGTTACTCCATTCCGTTCATAATTTTCATATAGTACCTCATTCTTGTGGTCCATATGCAAAAAATTTAACGGTACAAATGTACTTTAATGGTCCCAATATACTTTATTCCAAGAATCTCTCTTTTTCCTAATTAATTTACGTAATCTCTGCGTACGGTTTTGAAGCCGAGAAGATTCTAAATGTGACTAACATCACGAGATTAAAGGATTATTACATATTGGTTAGGAATCAATAACTCCATATCCTATTTACAATTTGATCTTGCCTAGATAAATTGTTCCATATTCTTTAATTTTAGTTCATCAATCACAAAATTGTGAGAAATCTAAACTACAATCCATCCAACATCAAAATTTTAGTGGAAACCATTAAAATACACATCAAATTGGTGTGGCTGCCGCTGTTAGGCCAGGGAAAGGGTGCAATCCTTGAATATTCGTTTGATTTTTTTGTCAAAGATTGGGCCTAATAAAAAAGCAGTTTTGTAGGTCAGATTGTTTCTCATTGTTCTTCTTCGTAACAAGGGCCTTTTTAGCGATTCTTTTTTTGAACCTGGATATTTTCTTGTCTTAGTTTTCGCCCATAAAATCTCACTATTTATCGTGGTTTAACTATTTATCTGGTAGGTTTTTTTAGATGACTTGTGTCAATTATGGACAACAGAAAAGTTTACAATTATATTTGGAGTTCTACTTGGATCGAAGTTTTCGTGTGATTTTTTTTTGGTGTTGGACTCATTAAACAATGAAATTGCATCCCTTAAATTATCATGAATTTTTGCGGATTCAGAAATTTATATAAGCTCCAAACTTTTGACAAACATGTACTTTACCAAGTTAGGTCGAATCAACTATATCAATAGAGAATCAAGTTTGTTTGTAGCATTTATGGATGAAATCAATAGATTCAATGATTATTTGGATAGAATTATGCAAGATTTAACAACTTGTTGTGAGATCAGATGTGGTTTACAAAATATGTCTTGTGAGAAGGAGAAAGTAGACCAACCTTTCGTTGAGTATGAGAGAAAGATTGCTTAGCTTGTAGAGTTGTAGGAGTTGTATCTTTACCAAGTGCTAATCTTACAAATCCAATTTTGGAGAAATCTCGTAAACGTTTAGTAGAAGAAAAAGAAACTATAAGGGTCACAAAAATGTATTTTTGTCCAGTTTAATTAATTGATGAGGAAGTTACATTTGTGGCATCTAAGTTGGAATCAAAAAGTCAAATTTCTTCTACTTCCTTTTTAGAGTAGTTGGATGCAAATATTTTAATGTATTATTTCAATAGTAGTAATTGCATGGACAAAGCTATGTCGGCAATTATATTCTTAAATCATTCAACTGGAGTTTGTAGTGCATTCAGGGTATATAGTGAATTAGTGAGCTCTAAACATGGCGTGCCTAGATGGACTAGTGTCAAGATAATCACAAAGTGTTTTTTTTTTTTTTTTGAGAAAAGGCAAATTTTTATTAATCAAAAACACACAAAAAAACACGGAGGCTACTAAGCCCCTAAACATTTACTCCTAATCCAAGCTAAATCCTTAGCCTTAACTTTGCTAGACACTAAACTACTTAATCTATGGTATACATCCATACAGACTCTATCAAAAATAATTTATGGCCTAGAAATCTTAGCCTTCCATACAGCCTCATTCCTTTGTTGCCAAATAGCATACACTATAGCTGTACATAGACTCTGCATCACAGTCTTCTGAAACCTGTTTTTAGCCTTCCAGCACCAAGTATTACACTCTTCCAAGTTCTGAAACTGAACATGAGTATGCAACCTGCAGCTCAACAAACCCAGTAATTTCTGACTGTAATCACACTCAAAAAATAGGTGATTACCAGTCTCAGGAGCAAGACACAAAGTGTTGTTCTCTTCATTCATCATCAATAAAATATTTATACACATATCTTAGAAACCTAATCAACGTAGGAATCTAAATAACCTACCTTAGGAAATATTTAGGAAATCTTATCCTACCTAAAGATAACGATAACAAAATATAATCACAAATATATTCCCTAAGATATACTAAGATATACTATCTTATCTTAACATCCCCCCTCAAGTTGGAGCATGGAGGTCTCGAATGCCCAACTTGGAAAGTAGTGTTTGGAACTGAGTCTTCCCTAAGGCTTTGGTAAAAATGTCTGCAAGCTGCTCCTTCGTAGGAACATACGAAGGTGAAATCAGTCCCTCCTGAATCGCATCTCTTACAAAATGCAAATCAATTTCAATATGTTTCGTCCTTTCATGAAATACCGGATTTTTAGCAATGTACAAAGCTGACTGGCTATCACAAAATAATTTCAAACCCTGCGGATGTTGTACACCCAAAGCTCTAAGTAGTTGTTTCAACCACTTTAATTCACATGTCGCAGCCGCCATTGACCTGTATTCCGCATCTGCAGATGATGTAGCAACTGTGGGTTGTTTCTTGGTTCTCCAAGATATTGGGGAAAAACCAAGCAACACAAACCAACCTGTCAAAGACCTCCTAGACAAAGGTCAACTAGCCCAATCAGAGTCACACCAACCCTCAAGTTGCAATTCACTATCCGAGCGAAGAAGTATTCCTTGCCCTGGATGTTTCTTCAAATAACGCACCACTCTAAGTGCGGCCTCCCAATGTGCTTCCTTTGGATTCTGCATAAACTGAGATAAAATATGAACAGAATATGCTAGATCCGGCCTAGTTACACATAAATAAATTAGACGGCCAACAAGTCGTCTATATTTCTCCACTTCCTCCAATACTTTGCCTTCCGCAAGGGCTAGTTTGTGATTTTGTTCCATCGGGAAATCTGCAGGCTTAGCTCCCAACAAACCAGTTTCAGAAATAATATCTAATGAATATTTTCGTTGACAAACATAAATTCCCTGTTTACTTCTCGCAACCTCAAGTCCTAAGAAGTATTTCAATGCTCCCAAGTCCTTCATCTTAAAACAATCTCCTAAGTATGCCTTAAATTTGATAAGGCTTCTTTATTGTTCCCTGCAACAATCAAGTCATCAACATATATCAACACATTCAACTGCAATTTTTCTTTGGTGAATGTGAACAAAGAATAATCTGAGTAAGATTGCTTAAATCCATATTTCTTCAATGCTGCAGTTAATTTTGCAAACCAACATCTGGGAGCCTGTTTCAGACCATACAATGATTTTTTCACCCTGCACACATAATCAGAGTTATTTTTATTGAAACCTGGAGGAATTTTCATGTAAATTTCCTCCTCCAAGTCTCCATGTAAAAACGCATTGTGCACATCCATCTGATGTACTTCCCAATTTTTCACTGCTGCTACTGCCAGAAAAGTTCTTACAGTAGTCATCTTTGCAACTGGTGCAAAAGTCTCATTGTAATCAAGCCCTTCAACTTCTTGATTTCCCAATATCACTAGCCGTGCTTTCAATCTCAACAAGTTCCCGTGCTCATCACGTTTCTCATATTCGAGTGTAGCTTGTGGTGCATTCATGTTCGATTGACCTTCAAAGTCTTCTTCATGGTGCATGAATCTAATGACTCTGGATTAGACAAACTTCATCTTGCTTGCAAAGAGTGGGGATTATTTCAAGTACCTTTTTTTCCTTACACTTATATTTGTCTTATTGAAATTAAAATCACAAACATATATAGATTTAGTTTAAGTAAAATCAAAATTAACTATGTTACTGTGTAATATACAGTTTGGAGAGATGTAGTAATCTTATTTGATAGGTAAGAAGAAAATACATTAGGAGGCGGCGGCCCTACTCTCGAGGGCAACATCTAACAACTCATGAGTAAGAAATCTAGAGGAAATACGGGCTATTACTAGGCCATTTATTGGATGTCATTGATGATGTGTTGTATGTTTCATGGCGCTTCTTATATATTATTGATTGTGTTGACCACTAAGAAATTATTAACCTCAAGATGAATACTCCATTTCTCTCGATACATTTGTCTCATTTTCTTTTAACGTCCGCCCTTTTAAGTTTGCTCCATACTATATTTGGCTATGTGATCACTTGGAAGTCACAACCACTATATCTAACCCTAACATTTTTCTCTCTCATCAACTTGTTACAAGCAAAAATTTATAAAGTAACTCCACCCCTTTGGGGAAATAAAAGAGGACCAAGGAAGTATTGTACATGTTAATATTCCTTGATGGACACTTTTAAAGAGTTGAGGCCTCCACAAATAGGAAAAAATCTTAGGTTTAACTCATTTAAGGTTACAACTATAGATGACATTGACTGAAAGTCGTATAGAATGATGTTAGCAATTGCAAATTTGCAAAGTTATTTATTTATTTATTATTATTATTTTTTTTTTTTTTTTTTGGACGAAGCCATCAAAGTTGAGTTTAAAGGCAAATTACAAAGAAGGACCCATAGCAGTTAAATGAAGTCATACTTTGATGTGTATCCCTTAATTGTAAAATATTTAAAATCCAAAAAAAGACAAATGATTTGGTAGGTGAATGGTTGTCCGTGAATCCGTGATATAATTTGGATATTGTACCACTGTTGTGTTGAATCTTTGGATATATTCGTTGCATGTATAAAGACAAAAAGTATTAGTCAAGAATTACGTATACTTTTGTGTATTACCTCCATATTCATAGTTGGTGTTTAGACCGTTTTATAGTTGGGAGCTTAATTGTTGATAAGAGCAAAAGAAACATGGAGAAAAAAGCACCAAAAGGGGTTAACTTAGGAAAATCAATTATAGTGCCAAGCGTACAAGAGCTAGCCAAGGAGTCCATAACCAACATCTCTTCAAGGTATGTGATTGAGAACGGCGACCAGCCGGATCGTCCGATTAACCCTTCATTATTGTTATCGGTTCCGGTGATTGATCTTCAAAGGCTTCTCCATGGTGATTCTAAGGACTCTGAACTAAACAAACTTCACTTGGCTTGCAAAGAGTGGGGTTTTTTCCAGGTACTTTGATCTTTGCCAACTTGTTTTAGGTCCTTTCTAAAGTATTTTTTTATTTATTTTTAATATAAGTAGTATGTGCATAATATATTATTTTACCTAGGATGGATTTTCAATAATTATCACACAATTGTACCTGTAGCAATTGTAATTGTGCGAAAATGATAACACAAACTCCTATATGTGGAAATGTGGAATGTGGCTGGTCACACCGTGTGGCCAGTCGTCAAGGGAATTACATTGTTACTGTTATAGGGGTTACTTAATCTATATTACAAGGGTTACTTTATTCTTTTATAAGCGGCCACACGGTGTGACAAGCCGCACACAATGATAGACATGGTTAAAAATGAAAATATTAAAAGTAAATATAATAAAAATAAATTATACTGACATGATCAAGTGTAGGTGTCTGTCAAATAGATTTTAAAATTTATTTCATTTTTAGAAATTCATATAAGTAGAATCACAGAGTAAATTTTTTTTCTCGGTTCATTTTACTTGACAAAATTAAGCTTCAATATTTACTTAATTTAACTAGATTAATCCTGTGCATTGCACGGATTATATAGATATTATTTGGGTTTAAAATAAAAATAGTTGTCAATATTCTTTATTCGAAAAAGTGTAATCATCATCTTATTTATTAATTTTGAAAGAAATATTGTACTTGTTTAATTAGTTTTAAAACTTAGCAGAAAAAATATAGAGAATAAAATGATCATGTCAAAAATAGTTTTGGCGGGAAAAATTTTCATTAGAAATTGACAAATGTCCCTCAATGATGTCAGCATGTTTTGTTTTAGTAAATAATCAATAGATTAATAGATCTGTTGAACAACAAATTTGCTAGGTAACAAATCATGGAGTTAGTATTTCATTGTTGGAAACATTCAAGATAGAGGTAACCAATTTCTTGAAGCTTCCAATGGAGGAAAAGAAGAAACTATGGCAACAAGAAGACAATCACGAGGGATTTGGGCAGTTGTTTGTGGTTTCGGAAGACCAAAAACTTGATTGGTGTGATATGTTCTTCTTAATTACTCTTCCTCAGAAGTTGAGAAGACCTGACCTTTACAATAAGTTACCACAAAACTTAAGGTTCCTCTCTAATTCTCTATAACCTCTTTTAAGTAGAGTTAATGAAACTTACTATTCTCATTCTTAAATGAAAACTTTCATAAAAGACGGTACGAACAGTTAAACTTATTAATTTTCCCAATTTAACCACATTTAGTTTATCAAGGTTAAAAATTTGTATTATCATTGACTGATGAGAGATGATTGTTACGAGTAATAAAATGTGTGTGACAGGGTAACAATGGAAGCTTACATAGCAGCAATAAAGGGCTTAGCTCAAACTCTCCTAAACCAGATGGCTAAAGCATTGGGGATCGATGAGGGTGAAATGACAGAATTATTCAATGAAGTTTATCAAACAATAAGAATGAATTACTACCCTCCATGTCCCGAGCCCAATAAGGCCATAGGGCTCACACCTCACTCGGACGCAACTGCCCTTACAATCCTTTATCAGTTGAATGATACCGGAGGCCTCGAAATCAAGAAAGATGGCAATTGGGTGCCTGTTATGCCCCTTGAAAATGCTTTTGTGGTTAATATTGGAGATGCTTTAGAGGTATGCAGAAATTACTAATAATAATATTTTTTAGGAAAAGTCGTATTTCACCACCCCTCAAAATACCCTATTTTATTTAACCACCGACAAAAACATAAGATTTTAGATTTCACCACCATTAACATTTTTCTTTGTTGACAGATTTTAAGCAACGGAATATATCGAAGTATTGAGCACAAAGCAACAGTGAACTCGACGAAAGAGAGGATATCAATTGCAACATTTAATAGCCCCAACATTGATTCTGAATTAGGACCAGCTAAGAGTATTATTAGCCCCCATAATCCTCCACTTTTCCGATCGCAGCCATTGACACAATACTACAAGGAGTTCTTTGCCAGTAAGCTCAATGGAAAGTCACATCTAGATGCTATAAGATTACATTAATTAGGAGATTTCAACATTTATAGCTTAACAATTTGTTAAGCTGTTGGTTCTAATTATGTGTAGCATACAAGTTATTTGACCCTACTTGATTGAATAAATGTCATTATTTGTTAATTTGGTATTGTATTATACCAAGTTGATACATACTTTATACGTAGTATTATGCTAGATTTTTAGCTTGAACCTAGCTAGTTGTGCACTTGAAAGTTGAAACCAAGCTTGTATTTTAATAATTGAGAGCAAGAAATAAAGTTTGTGCTTTATGAATAAACAGTACTACCTCCTTTGTTTTATAAGTTGACATGTTTTGATTTCACCACTATTCACACACTCCCCTTCGATCGTGTTTTGTGCTTTATAATCACGTGAGATCTTGTTAGATTCGTTACATACAATATATATTTTCAAAATATCAACTTTTCACAATTTTTGTTATCAGTAATTAATATATTAATGGTAAAGTTTGTACATTGACAAACATATCTAAAGAAATTTGTCAACTAAAAAGAAATAGATGAAGTAATTATTAGTATGGGATCCTTAATTTCATTTTCTTCTAATTCAATTATTTGATTGCTCTTTTTCTCCTGAAGATCATCATTTAGCCTTTTTTTTTTTTTTTTTTTTTATAATTAAAGCACAAAATGAAGAATAATACGAATAATTTATAATGAATGGGTCTCGTCTTGATAAGATACACAATAACATGACTTCGCTAATTAAATCCGTAGTTAATTAGTAAAAGGTCGGGTTCAAGTTAGAGTTAAAAGTCATTTCTTTCACCCATTTTTCAAGTACTACTCGAATCAATGTCACTTGCCAGGTTGATTTCTCGATCAAATCAATTTTTTTTTTACAGATATAATTAATAGCTAAAGACAAATTAAGGTTCCTAATTACTAAACTACTCGTAATATGTAGATGGTGGTCCGTGACATAATTTGGCCCTACTTACTGACATTGTGGTGTATAATACTTGAATATATTCATATAAAGACATGCAAATAAAAAATGTAATTTATTAATTAATTACAACTTAATTACATACAAGGAAGACTTAAATAAAGTATTGGTTTCAAAAAAAAAAAAAAAATCCAGACTCCTATTGTTTAGACTTTAATTAGTTGGGTGTTTAGAGACTTGAAGTAATGATCATATATTATGTTTAAAAAGTTCAACCAAATTAGACTTTAATTAGTTGAGTGTTTGGCATAAGGGCAAAAAAACATGGATAAAGAAGCGTCAAAAGTGGTTAACTTCGGGAAATCTCTTCTAGTTCCAAGTATACAAGAGCTAGCCAAGGAGTCCAAAACCCATATCCCTCCAAGGTATGTGAGAGAGACCGGCGACCAACCCGACACTTCTATCAATCAATCGTCGCTGTTATCGGTTCCGGTGATTGACCTTCAAAGGCTGCTCCATGGTGACTCCAAGGACTCTGAACTAGACAAACTTCATTTTGCTTGCAAAGAGTGGGGTTTTTTCCAGGTACCATTTTTTTTTTTTTATTTTGGCTACTGTTTTAATTAAAATTACATTTAGACAGTTAGGGAGGATTATGTTTTGTAGAGTACATTCTTCAACAAAAAAAGGTGTTACATAGTTTTGAATTTGAGACCACAAAATGGTGTCTACGTACATAAGTAAGGCAAATTTGCCAAAAAAGAAAACAAAAAAAAAAAAAAAAGTTTGTGAGCTTATTTTTTTTGGTTTTTTTATTCATTTTATTTCTATTTTTGTCCGCCTATTATCTTAATTTAATTTAAATGTTAAAACCCAACGTTCAAAATAGTATCATGAACCACACACTAGTTTAGGTGTGTGATACACTATTCCACCCCACCCCTGGCCTATTGTTCTAAGCATGTACTTCGTATGAGATAGGAAATCAAATTATCCTATCTTTGTCAAAGATCTAATACCAATTACCAAATGGCAAATGACACATTACGCTTCTATTTGATTCATCTGATTTTCATTTGAAATTATTTTTCTTACTTTATTATATTTTGTTTCAACTTATTTTATTTTCATCTGAATTTATTTAAACTTATTTAATTTGAATGAACATATCTGAATTTATTTTATTTAAATAATTATATTCTTTTTTATTATGAAATAGAGGCAAAACATAATTAACAATGTCCAGCTTGTTAGCTTAGTATGTAGTCAAAGATTCACATAATTAACAAGCATATTGCAGTATAATTGGAAGAAAAGTTTAAATGACTTAACTATATGGAAAGCTATAAGGGTTGCATTTGCAAATATATAAAAAGCTAAAAACGAAAATAATGGACAGTTTTGCAATGGCCACAATAATATTGTAGCCATTGTGATCTTTAAATATAGACCATTGATATGTGATTTTAAATCTTAGCCATTTATTTGTTTGACTACATAATTCTAGTAATAATAATAAATAAAATTTATAAAAATATTACGGAGTAGTTTTAAATCCAATTAACTAGTAGCATCAAATAGCATTGAGTTAACAAAGTTAGATAATCTTCCTCAGTAATCACTCTGTTTGTAAAGGCAGTTTGTAGGACGTTTAGTTTCAACTTCAGGAATACATTGCGCAAATTTCATTTCTCCGGTAAGGTATTAGCCATCTAATTAAATAATTCTTAGTTTAATGAAAAAGATCGGAGTTAGAATTAGAGATTAGTGTAACTGTAAGTGAATCAATGATTATAATAGCTTATTTGATATTCTTCCATTTTTTGTGTTTGTAGTTTTGATTTTATACGTGACGAAGATGATTATTTTAATAATTTTGGTGGAAAAAATGTAGATTTAAGAAGACTAAGATATTCTGATCTTATGTTGATTATTATAAACAGCAAGCATATATTTCTTCAATTTGAAGGTTGAAACTTCAATAAGAATAGCGATTGTGAATAGCAGTTATTTTTTTGTTTTGTGAAATAATTGGATAACAGTTTTTTACTTATATAAATTTTTAAGTCAATTGGATGTATGGATGGACAAGATTGGTCTTAAAAAATAAACGGTCGAGATTGAAATAATTACAATAGTCACAATTTTTCTGTAGTCATTGAAAAGTCTTCCCGAAAATAATAGGCGAAATAAAATATTAATCACATTGTTCAACATGTGATTTTATCATGCTTTAATTCAAGAAAAATATTAAATGCTTATTTACATTCCAATCGTTTCCTTGTATTTTACTCGTCACTTGTAAGAAAACATAGTTACGCATAGTGCTTTGCTTAACACTATTGGTAATAGGTAATAAATCATGGGGTCAACACATCATTATTGAACACATTCAAGGAAGAGGTAATTAATTTATTCAAGATTCCAATGGAGGAAAAAAAAGAAATTATGGCAGCAAGAAGACAATCATGAAGGGTTTGGGCAGCTGTTTGTGGTTTCAGAAGACCAAAAACTTGATTGGTGTGATATGTTTTACATAACCACACTTCCTCCTAAATTAAGAAGGCATGAGCTCTATAATAAGTTGCCACAAAACATCAGGTTAATTAAATTGTTCTTAACTCTTTCTTTAATCTATGATTAATGGAGTAAATATTTATATATTACTATGTTTTAAATTGTTAACTAAATATGTATGATAGGGTAGCAATGGAAGCTTACATAGAAGCAACGAAGTATCTAGCGCGGACTCTCTTGAACCAGATGGCTAAAGCATTGGCAATGGAAGAGAAGGAGATGGAAGATTTATTCAGTGACGGGGTGCAATCGATACGAATGAACTATTACCCTCTTTGTCCTGAGCCCCATAAGGCCATAGGCTTCACACCTCACTCGGATGCGGATGCCCTTACTATCCTTTATCAGCTTAATGACACCCAAGGCCTCCAAGTTCGGAAAGATGGCAATTGGGTGCCTGTTATGCCCCTTGATAATGCTTTCGTGGTCAACATTGGAGACATGTTGGAGGTATGTTAATTGCCATGGATTTTATATGCAACTCATTTTTCTAGTGCTTGGTGTAATTCGTAGGATATCACCCATGAGTCCATGACCTTAGTTGTGGCTCTTAGAGGTAGAGATTCCCTTGTACTTTTTCCCCATTACCCAATCAGAGACTGACCCGTGTAATTAGGTTGTGGTTTATTTACACGTGAGAGCTCCTGGTCTAGTAGAATAATTCCCGATAACCACAACCCAATTACTTGCCCTATTACTCTAATATTTCATCAATTACTATTCAGGAAGTTTCACATGTGTTGCAACACTATGGTATATGCACATATTTACTCTCCATATTTCTCTCATTACATGAGTCCTTATCTTTATTTCTCTCTATCTCTCTCCTCATCAATAATCCCGGCTTTCCCTTTGTCATAATATTAGGGTAATAGATAGATGGAGGCAGTAGTATTGTTAGTATATATCTAGCTCATTTTCTTACATTGATTTAAAATGAAATGGTCATTTTTTTTTTCATTTCCTTTTTGCAATAGCAATTATGTACAAAGATGCCCAATTTCTCATTGTGAGAAACAACATGGCATCTTCGTAAATAAACCAACAACTTTATTTAACTTTATTCAATTGTGGAGCCCGCAATAATGAAAAAGTTGTTGAGATATTCACGAAAATGCCCCAATGAGAAACAAACATATGAGAAACATGGATTTTGCCATTAAGTACAATTGAAGTTGTGTTTTATTTACTTTACCTATTTTCCTGAATTCATGGTCTGCAGATTGTGAGCAATGGTATATATCGAAGTATTGAACATAGAGCAACAGTGAACTCAACAAAAGAGAGGCTATCAGTTGCCACATTCTACAGTTTCAGTCTTGATTCTAAATTAGGACCAGCTAAGAGCATTGTTGGTCCATTTAACCCTCCAAAATTTAGAACCGAGCCAGTGGAACAATACTTCAAGGAGTTCTTTTCAAGAAAGCTCAATGGAAAATCATATTTAGATGACATGAAATTACCACAACGAGGACATGAGACATGACACAACTTGAGTACCGACACGAGTACACGACGTCTATAAGTATCAGATCGATTAATATGCACTTATATTGTTATGTTATTAATGACAGGCTTAATTATTATTGGCAGGAACTTTTTCCTATGTTTAAAATGATTGTAATGTACTCCGTAACTTCATATTATCTACATACCCAATATGAGGTACAAAAACAGTAACTTCGAAAGAATTTGAGGGTTTTGATTTGAATCCATTATATTGTTTGTTAGACATCAAATTGAATCCAATTGATGAAAAATCTAAAGTTGATTGAAATAGAATTTAGGTCCCTTGTTTAGATTTAAATTCCCTTAGTTTGTATTGATGTATCGTTAATTCGTTATGTCTATATATAAATACGAAGCTAACCTATTCCTAAAAATTTCTAAGGTCCAGCTAACTTTTTTTTTTTTTTCCTGAGACATCTAAGGTACAATATAACATAATGCTCAGATCCCTTTAAGTTGGACTGTTGGAGCATGGGTTTCTAATGCCCAACGAACTTACAAAGTAAATAAAAAGTTTGTTCGTTGTTGTTTAGATTAGTTTAGCTTATTATCTTTTGCTTGTGAAACATCTGCTTCTTTTGTCATGTTTCTTTTCTTTCACTAACTCCATTTCTTTTTATTTGCAACGTTTATTATAAAAGAAAACTTACATTATTAGATGCATGCAACAAATTTTATTATTTAAGCATTTTGCGTGCATTTAGGAATTTGTTGAGAAAACCTACAAAACTTACTAAACTAGTTAGACCTTATTCTATTCATCTTATGCATTGGCGGATCTATGAAGGGGCCTAGGTGGCACCGCCCCCCCCAAATTTGTATTTTTTAATTTTTTTATTTAAGCATATATGTAAAGTTATAGGTTAAATACAATTTTAATGCAATAAATAACATCAAATTAGCTTATGGTGTATTTTATATAATCAACTTTGAACGTCTTGTTATAGATGCAAATTCATTAGATATGTGACTTTTGATTAGTGTTTTTGACAACAAATAATTAGATAATTTCGCATCATCTAAAACATTATTGTAATATTCATACTCTGATTTACCATGTTAAAAAAAGTACGGAGTATTAAACATTATTAGGTTTTTATTTATACGGTAAGATGGGGACTAATTTTTGTAAAAGTAATTAGACAGTTATATTTTTCAAGGATTAAAACAGTTGAATATATTTGCTATAAAAGAAAGTATAAAAAAAAAAAAAAAAAAAAAAAAAAAAAAAAAAAAAAAGAACAAAAGAGGAAGGATTAGAACAAAAGAGGAAGGATTTGTTGAATTTCCATCAATTTCAAATTTATGGATATAAAAATATTTTTACTCGTTTACATGGATAATACCAAGTAGTTTTCTTACCAAATCTTTCAATTCATCTCAACCGTTGTATTATCTCATGCCAAGCGACACCATGCAAATACACAATCCTATAAATACCCTTGAATTACCCTTATTCTATACTTGCGAGAGGGTATAAATTTTCACCATCAAATAAAACCTACTTCATAACATACAATCATTCTTTGAAACCCAATTCAAGCCTAATCCCCTAAGAAAAATGGCCAATGGACTAGAAAATTATCGATGGGGGTGGCGATCATGGGTCGCTCTTCTTGCATTGGTTGTCACAATTTTGGGTTTACCATTGATCCTCAAACCGGACATGCATCCATTTATCTTGATGCTCACTCTCATGCCTTTATGGTTTGTGATTGTGTTGATTGCGTGTGATTATCATTATCATACGGTAGCACTACCGGCGCTTGAACGATTTAAGCGGGAGTATCAAGACTAGTTTATGTTAGCAAGGAAGGTTGTTGTGCTTTGCAATTAGATATTATACACATCTTAATATATATATATGAAGATTTTGCTTCATGAGTAGGATATATGTTTGTACTATAATGTTTGTAGTATGATATGTGTCTACATGTTGTAATGTTTTCAAAGTTTATTTGAATTTGAATAAAGCAAAGCACTAGTATAATTATTTTTATTTTGTTTGGGTTCTTGGTTTTTTTCTTTAATTTTTCTCCAATTATGTTAGGGTTCATTGTTTCTTTCTTTAATTTTTGTTGATTTTACCTTAATAAACGATGTTAGGGTTCTTTACCTTATTAGAAAGAATTTTATAATCGTTGGTTGATATGGATAAATTGATTCTTTGGTTGATGAAAATTTAAAGCATTCTTGGCTGAAGAAGGTTATATAAAGAAAATAATTCTATGAAAATACTGTCTATCACAACTATAATAATTCAAAATTATATGATATGCCAATGATAATGGTGATTCATGTTAATGTTATAATTTTATTATTTTACAGCTTTGAATGGGAATTCATACGTGGTATTGATAAAATTGTGGGTTTTTTTTTTTATTTATTATTTTTTTTTTTTGGGTTGACGGGATTGTCAATAATGTGTAATTTCAAATACATAAAATTTCAAGAAATTATGTATTTTTATATTTCTAGGTTCTTTTTCAATTATAAAATGTAATTATTGATTTTCATTAGATGTTAAAAACATTTTTATGTGTTTTGATAGAATTTAGGTCATTGAGAGTGAGGGATAGCTCAAGTGGTTAGAGCTTCCCTCCCGATGGGATCGATTCTCATCCCCGCCTAGCTCTCTAAACAACAAAAAAAAAAAATGTTAGGAATTAAATAGAATATTTGAGATTAAACAAATTGATATGCTTACATAATACTACGTATCAACCAAAAGTGGGTTTATTAACATAAGGTATCAAACACTTAAGAATGGATATTAATCATTGATATACATATCATTTTTTTTTTTTTATCCTTTTGTTCATGAAGTTCAAAATAATTTGTTCCTAGACACTATATTGTCTACGTTAATTACTTATTATTTATTATCCATCTATTGGAAATTTTAATTTTTACATGTTCATGACCAATTCTCCCTATATTGAAGATTACAGGTATTTTTACAGGTCTATTTTGTCTATGGTCTCATAAGATAAAACTAGAAAACACTATATTTTTTGAAGCTGTGAATTTAGAAGAGTACAATAAATTAAATATGTTACATACATGTCGTTAGTAACTTCTTTTAATGTTCTCTAGAGTATTGTATAAAAAAACCTCGTACTAAGATACGGAGTAAATATAATGCGTATCTAGCTATCTATGATGTATTGGCTAGTTGAGATTTAATGATAAATATTTCTTTATTGTTTTCGACATACTAAAAATATAAGGGGATTGTTGGAAAAAAAATCATGTAAGAATTAAATAGCATACTACTTTATATATGACATAATTATTGGTACATAATAATTGATTAATAGTGTAGTAAGATACCAGGATTTTTGTTTAATGTACTTCGATGTATTTGAAAAGCCCTTTATACATATACCAATCTAAGATGATGATACATAAATTTAAGATGGAAACATATTCACAAATTAGGAATTGTTGAGAAAAATAAAACAAAATTTAATTATAGAATAAAATTGAAATTTGATCTTTGATTTTGGTTAATATATGATGCATGTATGTGTAGATATGATCCAATTTATGATGGATTTGGTACAAACACAGATTCATTGCATGCTAGAATACAGAGATTTGAATTTACACTTGTGTAAGCAATAAAAATAAAACATTATCAGTTAATCGACTCAACTGGGGATCGAACCCAGAATCTCTGGTTTCGTAGACCAGCGCCTTATCCATTGGGCCATTGAGTCAACTTGTCAATAACAAAGCTGTAAACAATTAAAATTAGTTACAGCTAGTTTTGACATTTGACAACAAAGAAATACAGAGGAAAAGTAAACGATTGTGTTGAGAATCTTTAATAATTATCCTGATAAATCCATCATACATTTTTGAAGTTAAATTATTCATGATTCTTTCACAAAAAAAAAAAAAAAATATTCATGATTCATTTGTGATTGTGAACCACTGTACATTTTACTTTTACTCTTAAAAACATCTTCCCTATGAGATGATCTTATAATAGGATTTCCAAAATGTTGTATAATCAAGGTTACATAACTACTACCTCCCGTTCTTGTTATTCGCAACAAAGAAATATTTTATGTCTCACAAATAATACCTCTTTGTTACGAGTAATAAAAACCGGAGGTAGTATTTATTTTTGAGCTATCTTGATGAATACTCCCTCCGTTTTAAAATACTAGCTCCACTTTTCTTTTCCGACAATTTTTAAATATTTGCTCCATTTCCTTGTTTGGAAAACTTTTACAGTATTTTTTATTTTTTCTCAACTAGTGGACCCAACATAAATTATATTTTATTAATTTCATATTCTCTCTTCTACAATTCTCTCAACTTCTCGTTAAAAAAAAAAATTCTCTCAACTACTTTTGCTTTTTACAATTTTTTTTCTTCTATTAACCCCACTACCTTCACATTTTATTTCTTTTACCAATTATTCCTAAAACTCCGTGAATATAATAGTGGAGCAAATATTTATAAACGAAGAGAGTATTTTATGAGAGATGATCATGGATCGGGCCGTTCTGAAGGCAAAAAAATTTAACTTGCTTAATCGGGTTGAGCTTGGTCAAGTTTTGGATTGAATATGCTTGCCCAAAACCAGCGACGTGTACTGGACTGAGCAGGCCGTACCCAACATAGGGCAGGAATTTTATGCCCAAAATCAGGTTGGGCTGAGCTATAATAGCTTCAATTTTAGGCATGATGTTTATCAATATCAATGTTATACGAAATACGTACTAATCATTTAATATGATAAGAGTAATGTCACACACATGTCGATGAATACACTATATTTCACTATGAAATTCTACAAACTATTTTATTTCATAAGGAATCTGGTAATTTTCACATTTGATTTTCATTCTCAATTTAAATTTCATAATTATTAATTTTGAGTAACCACTTTCTAACAAATAATTAAATATATACTCTCTTCGTTCATAAAAGTTTCACTCACTTTGCATTTGTGCGGTCTTTAAAGTGCATATTTGACCCTGAATATTTTCAAATTTGTGTAAATAAAAATTACAAGCATAAAAAGTTGATATATATTTGTAGAGTTTACATTAAAAAAAATATATGGTCAAAGTTATTTTTGTAAATCAAAACAATATGATCAAAGTTTTCTAAAAAAAAAAAAATATATGGTCAAAGTTATTTTTGTTTGACCATATGACCACATAAGTCAAACTGTCATAATTGTATGTAGTTCAGTTTTTAGTGAATTTTGTGCATTGACTTAAATGTCAACCAAATCGTTTCAGAAGTATAAGCAAATGATCCTTTATTTTCATGATATTCAATCCATAGAAAGCTTTCTACGTTCGAAGTGCACCATCACCTTTCCTTTCACACTCCACACTACATCATTTTGTTCAGTTTCAGGAAACGACGAAATCAACTCTAACTCAAAGTTCCTCAGTAGATAGCACCATACAGCCTTAACCATCAAATACGCAAAAGGTTGTCCAAGGCAGCTATGCTTACCTCCTCCAAACGACAAGAAAGAAAACGGCCCTGCGAATCGATCCTCGTTCCTTTCGGGACTAAACCTTTCAGGATCATAATCATTTGGCCTCTTGTAAATATAAGGAAGCCGATTTGAAAAGAACGGTGAAACTGCGATTATATGTCCTTTAGGAATATCATACTTTGCACCATCTCGCCGAGTAGTCACAGTAAAATCAGTGTGGCATTGGCGTAATAAAAATGCATTCGGAGGATGAAGCCTTAGACTCTCCTTGATGTTTCGATACAATGTATATGTTTCCAATAAAACATCGTAATTAATTTTGTTTCCATATTTTTTAATCAATTTTTTCTGTTCTTCTTTACAAGCTAACCAATGTTGCTTATAATGAAGAAGAGAAACTCCTGTCCAAATAGATGTAGCTGCACCAGTATGTTGACCGCCATAGAGCGCAGCAACAAGCAAGCCAGTGACTTCTCCCACACTCGTGGCACGGCTGTCTTTGTACTTTGAGTCAATGAGGCATTGTAACATGTCATCCTTGGGTTTGTTTGATGATTTTCGAGAGGCTATGATGTTTGAGAAAACCTCGTCGAGCTTCTTTCGAGCTTTGTCACGGCGATTGTGAGGTGGGATGGGCAAATAAGGGAATAAGGTAGTAAGAGGTACCATTGCAACATTGATTTCCTTAATTAGGGCAATTATATCATTGGAGAGACTGTCACGAATATCTTTACCAAGAAAACATCTACTAGCCATTAAGATGATGATGTTTTCCATTTCTTGTTTCAAATCTACTTCTCCATTCTCTTCCCACTTGGAAAAATAGTCCTGTATTTGAAGTATTTGATCAATAATTAACATCACAATAAATTTGTTAATCATTCAATGACAATAATATTTTAGATTAATCTATACTATATATGTGCCACGTGTTTCCTTTCTTACACACGTATAGAGCCACATCATCATTCAACAGCCTTTAGTATCATGCCACATCATCATCCAACAATGTTAATTAAAAATGCATACAAAGATATTTGAACCCCAAACCTCATTGAATGGAAACCAAATGCATTACCATCTAAGCTAGAATTAATTCATGCTTTATTAATCAAAATTTATATATAAATACATACATTTATTAGAATGTTGAATGAAAACCAAAAAAATCCAAAATAAATTATTATTGTCATTGTATTCTAATTTACCCATGTTAAATAAATTAATAAGTCTTTTAAAGCTTCTAATATAAAAATGAAATTATTCAAAGTATCATCCGGGCAAAGTCCGGGGTCACACACTAGTTATAAATTATATTATGCTTAGATTAACATAACGAATCAAGTGCAAGTATTTACTCCATTTTATTTTGTTTTATCTTCCTATATACTCTGTGTACAAATCCTTACGTTACTTCTAAGTTGAAAGTTACTAAGCACTAGATCTTTAGATAAGAAATGAGAATTTTAAAATGTTTTTTTAATTGACATCTTTCTATTATCATGCTTGCCAACACATGTTTTTAACGCTTAATTACTTTAATTATCAACATTGTAAAATTATCAAAAGTAGATATTAATAAAATATACATATAGACAATTCAAATAAGATCCCACATAATTATATTTTATCGTATCTATAAATCACAAAATCGAGTCAAAGTGTAGTGTATAAATAGTGTAAAAGTCAAACGGTGTCAATTAAAAAAAAACAGAGGAAGTATAAAACACCATTGCTTAATGTTTCAGATCAAAAAAAAAAAAAAAAAAAAAAGAAAAAAAAAACATCTATACATTTCTATTCAAACGATTTGATTAGTTAAACCTTCAAAATCGTAAAAATTGATAAGTAGATGATATTATAGACGAGAATTTTACCCCAATTATTAGTACTCCGTATTACTAACAATAAGATGGACAGTCAAACATCATGCAACTACATGGCCGGCTATTGGGCTGTGCAAACAGCCCAACAGCACAGGGCCTCACATTAGTTGGGGCCCCATTTTCTGATATTTATTAAAAAGAAATAGAATGTTTTTAATTGATGATGTTTCAATAAAACACTTTAGCTGAGATGGTATGTTAGACAATTCATAAATTCAACTCCTATATGCTGGGTGGAGTTCGAATCTCATTCCATGCATTTTTTACTCAGTTTAAATTTTGTTTTAACCTTTTGGTTTGATAAGTTTTTCTTTTCTTTTTCTTTTTTTTTTTGAAAGAAAAGTTTTTCTTTTCTTTTATACCCTTTCATAAGTTTTTTTTTTTTTTTTTTTTTTAATCTTCTTTTATATATTTTATATATTCTATGACAATTTTCACATCATTTAGATTATTTTTTGAAAAGTTTTATTTTCTATTTTAGTTATACTTATTATTCATTTATGACTAAAAAATGGCAAAATTTCCTTCGTTTTTATTTTAATTTTTTATCATTTGATAACCTTTTTTTTTCCTTTTATACCCTTAAAAAAAAAAAAAAAAAAACCCTTTTCCCCATTATACTATTAGATAATATTCACCTTTTTATCTGTATCATTCAAAATTTTAATTATACCTATAATTTATTGGGAAATTCCCAATGGTAACCCCCAACTTTTGCTACGCACCAATGGTAACCTCCCCTTTTTTTTATTATACAAAATGACCTCAATTAAGAATTTTATCTCACTTATGACATTAATGAGTGTTATGTAGTTAAAAAAAAGTTTACTATGGTTAGCTTTGTAAAAAAAAATCAAAAAAAAAAAAAACACCAACCTAACCCCCACCTCCACCCTCATCCCTCACCAGACCTAGCTAGCCCACCTCCAACCTCACCGGGACCTCACCCAAGCCACCGAAACCGCCGAATCACCCACCTGAACTACCGAACAATTGCCTCCCCCCTTCCTCCGCCTAGACCCAAACCCTATCCTCGCGACCTTCTCTCTCCTGTGGCCGTTTTGGTCGAGGAGGGGTGGTGGGTTTAGGGTTTGAGGTTTCGAATATGGGCGGGATTGGAGAAGGCGGAAGGTGAAGAGAGAGAGAGGGTGGAGGAGAGGGCGGAGAAGAAAAAGAGAGAGGGAGGATCGGTGGTCTGTTGGTGGTCTGGGGTGATCGTGGCTTGGCTCGGCGATCTGGGGTGGTTGGGGTTCTAAGTTCGGCGATCTAGGAGGGCTGGGTTGTCGGGGTTCGGTGGTTTGGGGGCGGACGTGGTTTAGGGGTGGTTGCGGTTTGGGTTCGGTGGTTTGGGGGAGGTCGTGGTTTGGGGGTGGTCGTGGTTGCCGGAAAGGGAGATGGTGGCTGGCTAATTGGGGTGGCTGGTTTATGGTGGTTGAATTAATTTAGGTTTTTTTTTTTTTCAAAAAAAATCTAACTATAGTTAATTTTAATCAACTATTTAATGAAATAAGGTTATGAGTGAGATGAAAATCTTAACTAAGGTCATTTTGTATAGCTAATTTTCAAGAGGGTTACCATTGGTGCGTAGCAAAATTTGGGGGTTATCATTGGGAATTTTCCTAATTTATTTAACTAAAAAATGAAAAGTATTTGAGATTAGAGGAGTAAAATTTCATATTGTTATGGCACAGGGCCCCAAAAGGTTTATGGCACAGGGCCCCTAAAAGGTTTAGGACCGCCCTGCAACTACTGATCATCTAAGCTCATGACATCAGATTTTCCTTCTATAATAAGTTCGAAATAACAGGGGCATAACCGGATTCTTGACTAATTTGCATGTATTTCATACATAATTATATACATCATCGATCTATAGGTTTAATCTACTACTACTATTTAGATTTGTTTCATTGTGTATTTTCAATTTATTAATTTTGTTACTTTTTTTTAACAATATGTAATGAAGCTATTATGGTCAATGGTGTGCACCTACCTGAGACCATGCAAAATGAATATCAAAATTAAAGATCTCTAAAGAGCGGAGAGAGTACGTATGATTTGTAATGATCTATATGTTTCATGTTTTACTCCAAACTTGATTTAAATGCAAGCTTTACCACAGTCAATTATTGTTGCTAATAAACTAAGATCTACAAAATCAAGCTCGAATTCAAGTTAGAACAATGCAATTAATATTTATTTTATATATGTAGACTGTAGTGGTAGATTCAAGAATTTAGAAACGGGCATCAATAATAGATCCAATAAACTATATAGAAAATTTATTTTGTACGTAGTATTAAATTAAGATTACTTTGACATTACACATTTTATTAGCTATTAATCTTGTGAATGATCCATATTTCAAGTGCATCAGATGATTATTTTCAGTTTAAGTAAATTAAAAATGCAAATAAAAGATAGTTCTAAATCTTCTTGTTAGGTTTGATTGTTTATTTTAATTAATAACTTAGAACAGGTTCACATTAACTAAATTGAGCTGAACTGAACTGAACTGATTGGAGCTGAACTGAACTGATTGGAGCTGAATTGAACTGAACTGAACTCAACTAAGCTAAAATGAATATTTTATGAGAGAGGGAAATTAGGAGGTGAACTAAACTGAACTGAAGTGATTGGAGCTGAACTGAACTGGTTAGAGCTGAACTGAACTAAAATTAAATTAAGTAAATATGAACAGGCCCTTACTACTAATTATATGAGTTTAACAAATTAATAAAAATTGCTAAGGATAGAAATAGAATGTAGCAAACCTGTACTTCCTCAAGCATAGCATCAGCATACCCTCTAAGATTATCGATACGTAGCGCATCCTCGAAGAAGTGAAACTGCTCCTGGCGGACAGAATACTCGGTGTCGTAAAACACCCCAGGTCCAAATATAGGCACGGTGAATCGATACACCTCTCGCTGACTGAGCTCACCCTCACCAGCCTTAAAGAAATGAGCAGATACCTCGGGTTCGAGTAGGAAGGTGATATTCTTGTACACCGCATTCATTGTGAATACACTTCCTAGGGTTTGATACTCCTGATTAAGCATCTGGACGGGGTTCGATAGAAATCGAACCACCCCGCCGATTAGTGGTAGCCGCCCTTTCACCACTGGTGGTAGGCGTTTGCTACTCCTAAAGAGATTTTTAAGTGCCCATTTTATTATTAGTTTTGTTGCTACAATAGTTGTAACAATGATAAGCACTACATTGAACAATTGCAGCTTGTTGTTCATTATTTCTATCCTCATTTTTATTTGGCTATTGAATATGGAGTAATTGTTAAGTGCATGCAATGGTACTATATATTTTCCTCTACTGAATTACGTACAAAAATGATAAGAACATAAAAATATAGTAAATCTTGCAACTAATGTTGATCATAACGTGCGGCGTTTACCCGTTTATTACTTCGGAATATATCATAATATTGATTGGTTTATTATTAAATTCTATACCAGTACTAATTAATCTACTAGAGTTGACAAGAGTGAGGGATAACTCAAGTAGTTAGAGCTTCCCTTCCGATTCTAGGAGATCCAGGGATTCTCACCCCCAACCTTGTGGCTCTCTAAACACCCAAAAAAAACAAAAATAAATAAAAATAAATATCTACTAGAGTTGACATGAGGACCATCTTTTATTTTGTGGATGAATTAAAAAAAAAAAAAAAGTTCATCACTTTGCTTTCTCTGTTAAATCACTCTAAACACCGATGGAACTATAACAAGCTAATACAAATTTAATTAAAATATAAACCCTTGATTTAGGTAATAGTATAGTTACCATTAATTCTAATAAGGATCTTGGTAACGAGCCTCCACAAGAGTTAAATACCTATTTAAAATATTTTCTAAAATATTACAAGTATAAATTTTGAAATGCATGTGTAAAGTCATCAGTCAATCGGTGTTATTACTGATTATATTTATTTAATATTTCTACTCTTAATCATCTTATCTAATAACACCCTTAGAGCATTTATAAGCTTTTGCCTTCTAATCATGTCTATAGGACAAATAATTTGCATAAGTCAAACGCGATTAAGGTGTTTAATTACGATCCCCACTTTAAGTACAATGTCAGATGGACAAAACATGCGTAAGTCAAACGTGATTAAGGTGTTTAATACGAGTACGTGCATAAGGTGTTTAGTTACGCGCACGACTTCAACTAAGTCTTTAGCTCACATGCAATCTTCATCCTTAAACATTGAAACGCCTAAGATTGCGTTTTTTCACATGGGAAATGTTAAATTCACATGCCCATGTGGCAATATTTTTTTTCACAAGTCCGGGTTTTGACTTTGAGTGAGAGCTCATGTATCTTCTACTTCGGCCCCGTTCTTTAGAGCTGCTCTGCACTGCTATGCTCTGCTCTGTTGAGCCCTGCTCTGCTCTACTTAAATTAAATCTGTTCTGCTCTGCTCTGCTCAAAAGAAATTTACTCTGCTCTGCTCTATTTTCAAATAACAATTAATAATAACAATACTAATAATTAATATTCAATAATAATAATTTATATTGCATTGATGATAATAATTTATTATTCTGAATAATCATAATAATTACTAATATTAAAGTTAATTTAAATAATTATTAATATTAATAATAATAATAATTAATATTTATTAATCATAATAATAATTAATGATAATAATTATCAATAATAATATTTAATAATTCAAACTATTAAGAATTAATATTTAATAATATTATTAATTAATAATTTCTAATAATTATAACAATTCTTTCAAAATAAATAAATAATAATAATAACAATTAATAAAAATTTCTTTTATAAATATTTGATATTAGAATCACAATGCGTAGAAACATTTTATGTGGGTATTGATGGTTAGTTCGTTGAGTTGAATTATTTTTCAAATCTTTCCATATAATTTAGGAATTAAAAAAAAATTAAAGGTTGTTTTCAAGTAGTACTTTTTTTTTTGAGGGGGATTTTCAAGTAGTACTTTGTATATCATTATTATTTTTATTGTTAAAAATATATTATTAAGACAAATTTATAAGTAAAATCATTATTACTCATTAAATGATTTTATTTTAAAAAATTTTGTGAAATAAATATAAGTAAACCATTGTCTTTTTTCTTTCTACTATTAACTAATGTTAAATATGGTACACATATATTTATGTTTTCACTCACCTAAATCAATGATATATGCACTTAATAATAATAATAATGATAATAATAATAATAATAATAATAATAATAATAATAATAATAATGATGATGATGATAATTATAATGATGATGATGATGATAATAATAATAATAATAATAATAATAATAACAATAATAATAGTATTAATAATAATAGTATTAATAACTATGTTGAAATCTACTCTGCTCGGCTCGGCTGTGCTCGGCTCTGCTTAGCTCGACTCTGCTATACTATCTTGAAATCTGCTCTGCTCTGCCCAGAAGCTCAAAAGAGCAGGGCCTTCCTTTGTTAATTTTTATTTAACTTACTTTAATTTTCACACTACTAATATCTCCTCCTTTGACCATCTTTTATGAATTATATGTAGAAATTGAAAAACATATTCACATGAGAATTGTCTCAATATATATACCATTGGCGGATGCATGTACTTCAAGTGGGGTACCTTAACCCCACTTGAACCACATGGGAAAAAAATCTTATTTTATGAATTTGTGTTTTTTCCAATAAATGTGCTTATATATACTTATATTGAGTTCCTGTCATCAACAAAAAAAAAAAAAAAAAAAAAAAAAAAAAAAAAAAAGCTTGTATTGAATGGCCCCATTAAAACATATCAAATGCATTTAATATCGTTAAATTTTTTTTTTTTCTGAATTTGCCACTAGTATATACTATCATTATATCTAAATTTTATAATTACTAGGGCAGCTACCGCGCGCGATGCGCGCGCATAGCTAGTCATATCTAAAAGTTCTTTCGGCTTGGTCTTAAAATCACAAATTTAGTTGTTGACATAATTAATGACAAAAAAATATGTAAACAACTATGTTTATGAGTATAAATGTCCAAGACAACTAACATTAAAGTATGAGAGCAAATAAGTACATAATTAAATATTTTAGGGGGTATAATTGTCCAAACACTATTCATTAAAAAACCTTTTACATATTAATGAGGGTATATATGTAAATACACATTTTAAAGGGTATAATTGGCATTACACTATTCATAAGTGTAATTTTCTACTTTTTATAAGGTAGGGATTGAAAATTAAAGTTAGGAAAAATTGACATGAATAATCCCTATTTTGCCTCATTCTCCCAAAATAATCCAAAGTTTGGATTATTTTTTAATAATCCCAACTTTAAAGTGAATTTTCTTCTAATGGTCCCAACCGGTTAATTTACTTGTTATAACAAGTTTGTCGGACACGTGTCATTGTGTAATTGGCAAAAAAAATTATATTTAAAATTGATTAAAATACATTTTTTTTTTTTGCAAAAATACAGTAATAATTAACCAAGAAAAACACCAGCATTGAATGATGTTTGGGAGCATTGAATAAAAATACAAATCCTTTAAAACAATTTATAATGAGTACCTGGAGCATTTTGCAAAACGACTTGGTTCACATCTTTGTTGTATGAGACTATAAACTTTATTGGCTCAAGAAAGTTTCCTTAGCTTGATTCTTAGAGTTTACACTCTCATCATGGCTTCTAAATGGACAATTTTGCAATGCTAGCCAACGAACTACATCAATTGAAGTTTTTAACCGCAACTTGTTATTCTTAATCTCTTCTTCTGTCTGCCCTAAAAGTGCTGGTTCAATATGTTGATTTGTATTCAACAAGTCATCACACGCCTTTTCACTACTAAAATTCGACTAAATTGCGACCGTTTTTCTACGATCGTATGAAAAACGGTCGCCAATTATGAAATTTGCGACCGTTTTTTATGCGGTCGCAATATTACGACTGCTTTGACAACGGTCGCAAATTTGCGACCGTATTGCGATCGTTTTTAGCTTTTTAGACGGTCGCTAGGATGTTTGAACAATAAAAAATAATTCTAAATTAAATTAAATCGTTTGCGACCGTTAAAGACGGTCGTAATTGTCATAATCTGCGACCGTCTAAAAGACGGTCGTAAATATCATAATCTGCGACCGCCTGTAAAACGGTCGCAAATTTCTAATTTTGCGACCGTTTTAACTGTCGTAATTGTTTTTTTTTTAATTTTTAAAATAGGGTATAAAAGGCATTCCAACTTCCAACTCACACTAACCCTAATTTTTCTACACAGCCGCTACTCTTCCTACATTTTCCTTATCTCCTCTCTTTCCTTCTCTTCCTTCTCACGTTCCTCCTCTCTTTAATTCATTATCCTCTTTCACTCTCATCTCCTTTTTTCTGACTTTCATTGCCGAGAAACCTAACAAAGCAAACTTACTCGTGAATTCTCTTTCTCTAAATTTCCTCCTATTCTCCCTCCCGTATTCTTTCCTCTTCTCCTTTTCGTTCTTTTTCCTTAGGATTTTCACTCCATCACTTTTTCTTTGTTTCTTCTTCATCTTATCTTTTTGTTAGGATTTCTGTCAACTAATGAATTGTGGTGTTGTATTCTCGTCAAAGTTGGGTATTAATGGTCTAATTCGACAATAAAAATTCCAGATCTGGAGTTTTTATGGTCGAATTTGACCATATAGACCTAAAGAGGTAGAAGTTTTGTGAGAGGTATGTGTTTTTTCTCTGAATTTTTTATTATATTTTTGTTTACTTTCAATTTTTGTTGTTTTATTTTGTTCTCTAATTTCCATGATTGTTCAATTTTTTTTCCGATTTTTGTTTGTGTTTTTGTTTGAGTTTTGGTTCGATTTTTGTGTGATTTTCGACTTTTGGTTCGAATTTTTGTTGATTTTGTTCGATTAGTGGTTCGATTTTTGTCGAAATTGTGTGATTGTTGTTCGAATTTTTGTGGGTTGTTTGAGTTGAATTTTTGAAATATTGCTTAGTGTTTGTGGGTTTGATTGTATTCGTATTTTTTGTTGATTTTTTGTTTAATTTTTGTGCATTTTATTTGTGGGTTAAATTGTTTTGAGTAATTTATGTTGCTTTTTTTTGTTTCCAATTTTTTGTTTGATTTTTGTAAATTTGTTCGAAATTATATGGGTTGTTTTTGTTGGTTAAATCGAATGTTTGTTGGTTAAATTTCTGGGTTAATTTTTTTTTTTTTGATAAATTTATGTTTTTCTGGGTTAAGGGTGGGTGGGTGGGTGGTGGTGAATATTGGTGGTTGAAGGTGGGCAAAGGTGATGATGGGTAGAGGGCGGCGGCTAGTGGTTGTTTAGGGTGGGCAGTGGTGGTGGTTTGGGTGGGATCTAGTTTAATTTCGGTGGATTTGGGTCAAGGGTGGGTGGGTGGTGGGACTGTTTCCTTTTTTTTTGTTTTTTGTAAAACTTTTTGCGACCGCTTATGACGGTCGCTAATTTCAAGATCTGCGACCGTTTCTTAAAGCGGTCGCAATTATTAATATTTGCGACCGTTTTCTTAACGGTCGTTGAAAATAGTAAAAACGGTCGCAAAAAATCTGCGACCGTCAAACGGTCGTAATTTTGTTTTTTTGCGACCAGGAGAATAACGACCTTCATGTTACGACCGTTGACGGTCGCAATTATGTTTTGCGACCGTTTTTGCTAGTTTCTGCGACCGTTTGAGGCGGTCGCAATTTGGCCGAATTTTAGTAGTGTTTGATTCTTATTGTGTTGGGAACTCGGACCTTTTCCCATATGATTCAAAAAGGAACAACTCTTTCCACTATTCACCTTTTTCCAATTAGTAAACCCATCATGGGTAAAACATCCGGTTGCTTTATTTGTAAAAAGAAAGCATGGAAAACAGAATGCCGCATCTCTTGAGGAAGAATATTCTAACCAAGGAAATTGTTTAAACCACGTTGATTGAAATGAACGACGATGTTTTTCTTGCCCAGAATAGGGATAATCATCTTGAATGGGTTGAAACGCTTTTAGTCTCAGATACTCCCTCCTTATTTGCTCACGCTCATTGGGATGATAGTCACTAATTTGTTTGCGTAGTCCGGGATCACGCTCAAGAGTACATGAGGTATTTATATCGTTAGTTTCAAATCTTGGAACTTTTTGAGGGTTATCAGTTTCGGGAATTGAAGTACTAGATCTTTTTTGCCCCTCAAAATTTGTGTTCGCTCATTATCATCACTCAAATTACTTTCGGGATTCAAATTTGCCTTTGAAGTGGAACCCTCTTCTTGTTGATTATTAACTTTTTTGTAAAAAAAAACTAGTGTTTTTGATTTCATGATTTTACCTATATCAATACAAAACAACAACTATCAAATTAAGTACCATATAACCCTAAAATTTGATCTAATGGTCCATTCAATAAATTAAAAATTAGCCAAAATTATTTAATAATTAAACATATTAACCAAGTAAACAACTAATCACAATCATGTAAATAACAATAAGAAATTTATTAATTAAATGAAATTACATAATTTAAAAAAAAATTAATGAAGAAGAATTTTTAAAAATACATGTTCTGTTTGATTTGCTTAAGAGTAGAATCTCAATTCTCAAAGTATGATGCAGATTTCCGTCATTAAATCTTAAAAACATGTGAGTGAGGGGAATTGAACCCAGGCTGCTTGGGAAAGAGTATCATCACCTAACCAATATGACAAGCTTCATTTGTTGTATCATATGTGTCTTCAATACCATATATAATAATATCTAGGGGGGCCAAGAGTTAATAATCAAGGGCCGCAAATCTGGGCCGGGGAGGCCGGGCCTCCACCACCCCCCCCCCCCCCCGGTACCTTCGCCCTTGATACGAGGGCTTCAAGCTTTGTGGTAAGCTGCTTCCACCTGCCTTCATATTCTAAGTACAGAGGATCAATACAGGGTGGAAAAAGCTACTTATTATTAAGACTATAACTACCTAACCCACTAATAAAAACAAGAAACAAAACTACTCTACTAATCTATTAAATTATAGACCAATGCGGAACAATTTAGAGCTCTGAGAAGCTTATCATATGTTCCTGCAAACATCTCAGAAAATATTAGATAGAAAAACATTAAAGAAAGAATATACAGAATACTAAAGACTCTGCTAAAAATACAAAAAGAAGAACAAGACTTAAAATAATAAGAAAAATTATTTACTACCTTATTAGACTCACTTGGAAAAACAAAAGAAATATTCACATTAATTACATCCAAATGAGAATCCTTGTTCTCAAAATTATCAAGAGATTGTTGAATAGAATTCAATTGGGCTTGTAAATTCTTTGATTGGTCAGTTAGTTCTCCAAACTAGAGTTAACTTCGTCAATGAAATCCGCAAAAATAAACTTTAATCTTGACTCGGTTGTTTGAATTTCAATGTCCTTGTATATTTTAGCACTTTCTTCAACAAGAAGCTCTAATCTAGATTTAGATGCTTGAGGCTCATAAGAAAATTGAGAATCAAATGGAGAATATGAGTTATCACATTGATACTCATATTGAGGAGAAGGGTCATAATAATTCTCATAAGCTTGATTATCATGGGAAAAATCATAGGGGTTCCTACAAAAGTTTTGGGAATTTTGATACGAAGCATCAAAATCAGAAACATGATAATCCCAAGCATTATAGCCGTTATAATCTTGATGATAATTATAAGAATACTCACCATTGTATTGATTCCAATCCATGATCAAATGATAATACGAACAAGGGACAAAAAAACAAAAAGAAATAAAAATTAATTACAAACTCAAACTAATTAATTCTAAGCAAACCAAATCGATTCGTCACCTTCCCCGGCAACGGCGCCAAAATTTGATAGGCGGTCGTACACCTAAAAAAAATATACCTAACTAAACCTCCTAATTATGTAATAGGGTAAGTCAGGGTCGATCCCACAAAGAAGGTAGTATCAATATTGGTTACTATGAATTAAAACTAGTCGAGTCAATCAAAAAGGGTTGAAAATATTATACTACTAAAGCAAGAAAATCAAATAATAAAAACATCTAGAATTAAGTATCACCACTAGCATAATCAATACAAGACAAATTCTTACCCCAATCAATTAATTATATGTTCACAAGAAAAGGTACGCCCTATAAAATACCAAAGATCTCACCCGAGTTGTCAATGGCTTCCCTAATTAACAATCAAACCTACTTCCGTGGAATCATGTAAATTAAAGACATTAAGTTCGGCACCCTAACTTCCTAATAATCCGTTCTACCTACTTCCGTGGAGAATTTCATACCCTTAATTGATTTATTCAAATTCGTCAAAACCCAACTCCCGTTGCAATCAAGACAATGGAATAATAACAATACCAATTATCCCTAATCTAGTATTGGCATAAGCACAATCAATTAAGCATGAACAATATAAACAATTAATTGAGAATTTAAAAGAACAAATCAAGTATCAATCATGGCTAGGGTTCAACCTAACCCTAGAAAATAAGACTAGAAAATACATAATAAAAGAAAAGTGAAAATAAGCAAAGAAGAAAATCATTAAAGAACAACTAACTAGTTGCTGCTCCTAGTTTTGCATCATGCGGCTACCCCCCTTCTTATCCCTAATAATAACACGCTATATATAAGCAATGAGCCAAAGATAATATTAGAGTAGTTGAATACAATTAAAACTCCCGAGAAATCAAGCCCATATAAGCCCAATTTCGTGTACAAAGTACCAATCACGAGCAGGCCACAACCTGGTTGTGGCGCACCTCTTCTGGCCACAGGCGGGCTGTGGAATGGGCTACCATACCACTCTTCTTCTTATTTTTTATAATGTGCTTCCGCGGGTAGGCTGTGGAGAAAGGCATATGCCACACCTCGATTGTGGAGTAGTTTGTCCTTGTGTAATTTCCTTTTCTTTGTCATATTAAAACATCTCCAATACATAGCTCAACTCACACAATAGCTTATTCCTACAAAACAAAGAAAAAGATCCCGAGGAGAGCAATAACGAAATATATATAAATTAACGCTTAAATAATTAAATGTAGAAAGAATTCACGACAAATATCATATAAATATGGCATATAAAAGGTGTATTTTATCGTGTTATCAATTATCTAAGTAGCCAAGTCTTTGGACTTTGAATTAAGCAAATTAGTGTTGTTGTAGGCAGTGAACTTTGTTGCTTGTAACCTGTGCCTATTTATGCAATATGAAATAAAATTTGGATTCAAAACAGAAGTCATTTAATACTTCATACATTACTTAAGCTGTTATGTCATAATAAGTTCTCAAAATCCAAAACAAGTAGCCAAATATACAAGCTACTCCTACTACCCCAAAATATTAATTAGTAGCTAATTTTTAACACAAAATAAGTTAGGCTTATCTAATTAAGTGTGGATTGGTAACTAACAGTTTTTTTAAGTGTTAATTAGTGTTTTTAACCAATTATGTAGTGACATGTGAAAGTTTTTTTTTTAAAAAAAAAAAATTTACCTATTTAACTGATTACAGGTCACTTGGGACCATTAAAAGATATTTCACATTAAAGTTGGGATTATTAAAAAATAATCCAAAGTTGGGATTATTAAAAATTAATCCAAATTTGGGATTATTTTGAGCGAATGAAGAAAAGTTGGGATTATTCTCGTCAATTTTTCCTTAAAGTTATTGATAGTTAAAATTATTTACTGATATGTGTGATAAATGAAACATGTCAAATAAAAAAGAACGGAGAAAGTATATCACTTCTATCGAAAAAAAGGATGATTTACCAAAACATGGTTACTTTAAAACTTACTTACACTTTTGCGTTGGAATAAAACTTAATTATGGAACCATTGTCTACGTAGGCTCGGATAAGGTTTTTTTTTTCAAAGTAAGTTTTAAGGGGTGAACATGGTTTGGTTTGGTGCGGTTTGAATCCAAACCAAACCAAACCGCAAAATACAGTTTGGTAAATTTTTTAAATGGATTGTTAAACACCGCCGTCTAAAATGATTACCACCGCCAACATTTGGTGTGAGTGGACAACCATACCCTTACTATATAACCACCTATTTTTCCTCCCCGGCAAACCCACCACCCCTTCCGACCGGTGACAACCACCACTACCTTGACGGACGACCCACCATATCCCCTCAATGACAAGCCACCACCTTCCCTCGCCAGCGGGAAGGTGGTGTTTTTTTTTAATTTCCGGCAATAGCGGTAACCGGAGCTCGAAATCAGTTACTGGGCCTGGTAATCGGTTTTGGGCTCCGGTTACCGTGCCTGGTAAACGATTACTACGGTAACCGAAACCTAAAACGGTTACCGTGTCCGATAACCGAAGACCAAAACCGGTTACCATGCCAGGTAACTGGAGCCCAAAACCGGTTACCATGGCTTGAATCGATTTTTGGCTCCGATTACCACGATTGTCGAAAATAAAAAAAAATCACCACCTTCCTATAATCCTATCGGCAAGGGAACGTGGTGGGTCGTTATTGAGGGGAATGTGGAGGGTCGCTGGTCACGGTGGTGGTCGTCGCCGATTAGGGTGGTGGTGTCAAGTTGTTAGTGATTAGTGGCAAGAAAGAAGACAGTGGTAAAATACTAAGGGCATGGTTGTCCATTCACACTAAATGTCGGCGATTTTGATCATTTTTGTTGGCGGTATTTAACACCCCCCTTTTTCAAACCAAACCAAACCATATTAGTATTGAAACCAAACCAAACTAAACCGTAATAATACGGTTTGGTGCGGTTTGGTTTGCAGTTTATGATGAGATGATATTTTTTTCTCAAAAATTGTCAAATAATATTTCATTAATTTATAATAAAGTTTAAATAAGTAGCCCAAATGGATTAAATTGTACTACAAAATTACAATAAAAATAACAATCAACTAATCAAGTGCTAATACACAATAAAAATATTACATAACAATAAAAAATATTCATATGGTGTACTACAAAGTTACAATAAAAATAACCAATCAACTAATCAAGTGCTAATACATAATAAAAAAAAATACATAACAATAAAAAAATATTCATATGGAGTACTACATTATAGTCATTAATTATATAGTATTGACAGCATAGTTTTTATCTATTTTCATGGTTTTTTTATTTATTCTTTAATTTTTTTTAATATAATAAATAATTTTTTTATTTAAAAATTATATAAATATTAAAATACGGTTTATTGGTTTACGGTTTGGTTTGATTCATAATTTTTGCAAAACCAAACCAAACCATAATTCATATTAACAAAAAAATCGAGACCAAACCGTAATTTTATAAAGCGTAAACCAAACCAAACCGCTAAAATAAGGTTTGGTCTGGTTTGGTTACAGTCCAGACCAAACTATGTACAGCTCTAGGTTTATGCACATAAAAGTAGCGGTTTTACTCTTTATAATGCTACTCCGTATCATTAGTTTGAGTGTGCAAACCGTTACCTTAAGTAGTGGTTATAAACGCTACTTAAAAAGTAGCGGTTTGTCTTTAAAGAAAAAAAATATCCCGAATGTATTACCAAGCCTACGTGGACTATTTATTCGTAAATAAGTTTCATTCCAACGCAAAATCGTAAATCATCCATAAATTATGAACCCAATAATTATTCCAATTCTGTTGTACATTTAGGCCCCGTTTACTTCACCTTATTTTTGCTGAACAGAAATTATATTTACTGAAACAAAATAATATTTGTTGAACTTAAATTATTTTACTAAATTTAAATTAATTTTACTGAACTGAAATTATTTTTGCTGAACTGAATTTTTTTTTTATTGTTTTCAATTATGATTCTCCTTTAAGAAAACTGAATTTTACTAAACTGAACTTATTTTTACTGAACTGAAATTATTTTAACAGAACTGAACATGTTTTTACGAAACTGAAATTATTTTTACTTAATATTATTGTTTTAAGGTGGAGTGAACAGGGCCTTATTTAAGATATATTAAGGAAGAAGTAAGAACTCGGTGATTGTTCAATCTCAATATCATATGCAAGTTTATAACCACAGAGTTAATCTCGCCAATCGAATCATATATTTGTAAATCTATACTTATATATCTATACTTATATATTAAAAAGCGTTCCTATAACAGAATATGTCACTTTCACATGTATTAGGTTTGCATTTAAAAAATGCTTATAACAAGACTTGAACTCAAGACCAACAAGTTTTAAGTTAAGAGTTTTACCATCTTAGCCATTTATTCATTGTGTTTTTTAATCCAATAAAATTATAGTTAACTTAGATAAGTTAATTTGTGTCTTATTATACTCTTTGTTTCCATTATGTAATGATTGAGTTTGACAATTATAAAATGTTTATAACAAGACTTAAACTCAAAACCAACAAGTCTTATATAATTACTTTCTAAACGGTCGAATTTGATTAGCAAATTAAACAGGTACAAACTAGCAACGCGGGGCATCGCCATGATCACGACCTCCACCTTTTTCATAACCATGACCACCTCGACGATAACTACGACCACTTGCATACCCACGACCGCGACAACTAATAAAATAAGAACCCATCGACCCATAAAACGCACCCATTTCTACAATGACTAAACACACAAAAAATAAAATTCATTCTGAAAGAAAAAAACTCAATTAATGTGTTTTACGCTCAAACCTCACGACTCTTTTACTCACAACAAACACGACTGATAATTTTAATTTAATTTGTTTCACACACGACTTTTTTTTTCCTTCATTTCTCTCCCTTCCCGAATCTAACCTGAAGCTCTAATACCATGTTGAAACTAAAGAGAGAGACGGGAGATAGGAAAGAATTACCAAACTGATATTATGCATTTTAATAACAAAGTACAAGAGCAAATATATAAGAAAACTAATGACAACTACTTCCCTAAGACTAAGGGAGTAAACCCACGTCCAATGAATAAAACCTAGTCCCACTAACAATGACTCCTAATAATATGCTAAATTAAACCCCCCACATACTGATTAAACTTAATAATAGCAATTACATCCACTACTTTGAAGCACACAACCAACAGTCACAGGGATGCTCGTTACCGCCCTCTATGGCGGTCAACGTTCGAGCTCCACAACAGCTACTTGGGTAGGTGCTAATCTTATTCATCATAAGAGATTTTGGTTTGATGCTGTGGAAGAGAAGATAAGGTTGATGAAGAAATATGGTGACGCGATAACTTATGATGTACTATCTGAAATGCCACATCTGTATCGTTGCATTAAGGAAGCATTGAGGCTACACCCACAATTTCCGATGCTATTGCGTTAATCTCATAAAGATTTCACTGTGACTACTCGAAAGGGTGACAAGTACGATATCCCAAAAGGCCATATAATCGCCGTGTCACCAATTTTGTCAAATTGCGTGCCAAATATTTACAACAATCCTGATAATTACGACCCTGAAAGGTTCTCCCCCGGAAGAGAAGAGGATAAATTGGTTGGATCGTTCTCTTTCATATCTTTTGGAGGAGGAAAACATAGCCGCCTAGGTGAGGCCTTTGCATACTTGGAACTAAAGACTATATGGAGCTATTTGATTCGAAACTTTGAGCTCGATTTGAGTTCTTCATTCCCGGAGACCAAATGTGATGACATAGTCTATAGTAATAAAGGAAAGGTGATGGTACGATACAATCGTAGGAAGCTTGTTTTTAAGTAAACATTGGGATCCTTATATACCCAATTAATCCAAAATGGATAATATTTGTAGTAATGCTATGCGTGCGAATGCATGTATGCAATTCATCTTTTTTTTTTTTTTTTTTGACAAGAGCAAAGGGAAAACAAACTAAAACAAATTAATAGTAGTAGCTCGGCACTCCTTAGCAATGACGTGTGCCCTTTGTACTTGGTCTCTTGAGACCTTCATGATGGTGCATTTTGTGAATAAGGTGCCCATCTTCCTTATCTCATTTATCGTCCATGAAATCTCAATGTCCTTACCTGTACTGCCCCGGAGATTGGTGAGAAGGTTAATAGAGTCTGATAAAATTAGGAGACCATGCTTTTCCTCTAAATGGGCCCATTTCATAGCTTCCAAACATGCCCAAGCCTCACATTGTATTGCTGAATTTGCTGTTCCATGCTTTCCTCCTTTTCCTGTATCGATCCCATCCCCCCTAACTGACCATCCAATTCCTGCCCTCTTAGTCCTTTTGTCCCACGACCCATCAACCTCTATCAGGAAATTTCCAAAGCCTTCCCTTTCTTGCCCCAAATGAACATAGTTAAACCCCGCCGGATGGGTAGGGCACCCTCTTTCATTGCCTTCAATACAATAGCGTCTCTCTTCATTAAGCGTGAAGGTCTCATGGTCATTCATTGCTTGGTTGGTGAATTCAGTTACTAAGCTTGCTCCTCCTCCACTACCGTTGAAACACCTTGCATTCCTCGTTCTTTATAGCCCCCATAAGGTTGCAATAAATAGAACGATACGGTTACTATGTTTTCCATCCTCGCTATTGAACAACAGGATATATGATTGGATCCATATCCCCCAGAGTCAGAGCGAATTGTCAGGGGACTGTTTTCCCAGACCTCTTTCGCTAGAGTACAAAATCTGAAAAGATGTTGAATATCCTCCGAGTCTAACCCACAATTGCCACAGGTTTCATCTATCTGTATGCCCCTTATGGCTAGGTTTGCCTTGACTGCAATCCCATTGTGGTAAAGTTTCCACAAAAGTATCTTCCATTTAGGCTGAATATTCATTCTCCATATGTGTTTCACGAACTCTTGGTCCTTATCGTTGGAGATGACTTCATACCCTGGCTTCTCTTCTTTCATGAGAAAATAGTAGCCCGTTTTTACTGTATACCTCCCAGATGGATGAAATTTCCAGTATATAAAATCATCCTCATTTTTGGATGATAACTCCATAGAAAGAATCTCCCTTGCACTCCCCCATTCAAAACATTCTCTTACCTTTCTCACTTTTCAGGTGCAAGTATCCTTATTAGTAAAGTCATCAACCTTCCAATTCAAGGCTGCCCTTAGTGTTTGGTTTGAGTGAACAGTTGGAATCTCCCCATTGACCCACGGCATACTAATTGCTTTAACACTGCTCCCATTACCAACTTTCCATGCAAAACCTTTTTTGAAAGTGTCTATGGCCTTTTGAATCCCAATTCTCCCCATTGAGGAGTTTCCTTTCCTGACATAAGGTATGGCCATTGAGCAAATACCACAGGGCTTCATACCTGTATAAACCCTGGACAATAGTAGTTGCGGATTTAGGTGCATTCTTGTTGCTTGTTTGAAAAGAAAGGCGTCATTTAAGCTCGAGACCCCCTAATTCCGAGTCCTCCCATGCTTTTCAGGAGCTGTGTGACAGCTCTTTTAATCCAGCGCATGCCCTTATTCCCATTATTAGCCCACCAGAACCTTGATATTAGAGAATCAATTTTATTGGTGATGCTCTGTGGGATTTTGAGGCATTTCATAACGTGAGCTGAAATACTAACCAGAACTGTGTTGATAAGAATCAGCTTGGCTGCTTGTGAAAGACAAAGGGAAGCCCATGAAACAATCCTATCAGAGACTTTATCTACTAGGAACTGGAAGGAGTGACTTTTTCTTCCCCAGATGTCGATCGGAGCTCCCAAATGAATCCCCATGTTCTCTGTTTCAGCCATTGCTAGAATCCTTCTCACCTCTTGCTTTTTACTATCATTCACCCCCGGGGAGGATTTGATGAATGATTTTTGTAAGTTCAGTTGCTGACCCGAAGCAGAACCAAACCTCTGAAGATGTCCCTAACACATATACAAGCCTCATCATTGGCTTTAAAGAAAAGCATTGCATCATCAGCAAAGAAGAGATGTGAAATGGAAAGTGATCTCCTTGAGACTTTCAGGCCTTTGAACTGGTTTATATCCTCTGCCAGCAGTAACATTCTAGATAGGATGTCCATACAAAAGATGAATAGGTAAGGTGAAAGCGGGTCCCCTTGCCTTAAACCACATTCTGGAAAGAAATGATCGGTGACTTTCCTGTTGATGATAGCTTTGTAGCTCACTGTTGAAATGCACTGTGAGATCATCCTAATCCAATGCCCTGAGAACCCATAGGCTTGAAGAACCTTAAGTAAGAAAAGCCAGTCTACTCTATCATAAGCTTTTGACATATCAATCTTGACCGCTGTGAAGTTCGACCCCTTCTTAGAATTGATAAGATGCATAAGTTCATGGCTCAAGAGAATATTATCCTCCATGTATCTTCCTGGGATAAAAGCATTTTGATTCTCCGTAATCAAGCTCGGGAGAACAACCTTTAGCCTGTTTACCAGGCATTTTGAAATGCATTTGTAGATTGTGTTGCATAAGCTAATCGGTCTGAATTGATTAGCTAACTCTGGGGTCTTGACCATTGGAATAAGGACCAGGAGAGATTGATTCCATTCTTTGAGCATATTCCCCGTTCTCAAGAACTGATGAACGCTATCCAACACTAGTTGTCCTACCTCCTTCCAGTAAACATGCAATTCATCTTAAGTACATATATGTCATATGTTTAATAACAAAAACAAACCTTACATTATTGTGATTTATATATTTGTATCTTGGTTGCATGACAGAAACGTTGTAAAATGATGCAAAACAAAGTTGTAATAAAAAGTTGTAAGATTCGTGTGTTAAATTATTTTCGTCATTTTTCTATGATTTCCAACCTTTAAAAAAAATAAGAAAGAGAATGTGATCAATGACATGAAAAAGTGAAAATAAAAACTTAATACATTCAAAATTTAATCACAACATTTAGAATATGATTGGGAGAAGTGATATAAACTAAATTAGATATCCCACATTTTTATATAAGTGCATATCTTGGATTTTTTAGCTAAGCTAGTGTGAAGGAGAATTATAATGCGCAGGTGTGGAAATATTGAATTTTTCATATAAACGATTGGTGATGGTGTGGTGTTAATTAATAAGAGGTGTGTGTTATTAGATACAAAGGTTTATATACATATATATATATGATGCGTTAGTTGCATAATTAGTCTATAAAGTCACTGTATGAATTAAATCAAATTAAGGGGTTCTTGTCAAAAAAAAAAAAAAAAAAAATTAAGGGGTTATTTGGCTGGACCATTTAAAAGAAGGCCTGGCCTTATTCACGCCTAGTAAAAACAATTATACTTGTATCATTTTGGCCATGTTTGGTAATTGGCTTTTTAATGGCTTTTTGGTTGGCTTTTGGCTTTTGGCTTTTTTAGGTGGTCAAACAGCCAAAAAATGTGTTTGGTAATTGGCTTTTTAATCAGCGAAAAAGCTGGCTTTTAAGCCAAAATGAAAAAGCTGCTTTGAGTAGCTTTTTTGTTGGCTTTTGGCTTGTTGGCCCACAAATTATCTAATAAACAGCCAACAACCAACAATTAATTTACCAAACACTTTTATAAACAGCCAGCTTAAACAGCCAATTTTAAAAGCCATTATAAACAGCCAAACATTCCAGCTGGTCAAACAAGCCAAGTAAACCAGCCAACAGCCATTTGCCAAACAATCCAAAGTGTCTAATACATTACGTATACCAACCAAATTATAAAACGTGTGATTTTGAGCATATCTAATAGAAAGTGAGATCACGAAGGAAAAAAAAAACAGAAATGGATGCTGCTAATAACAACCAAAGTACTCCCTCCGTTACGATTTACTCGCAACAATTACTAAAAATGGCCGGTACACATTACTTGCAACAAACTTATTTATTTTCCTTTATGGTAAGTTTTTTGTGTGATTTTACAACATTACCCTTACTTTTTTTTTCTAAACACCCTAATTAAGGGTTCGTTTGGCATCGCTGTGGTTTTCTGTTTTTTGATTTTTTGTTTTTTAAAAGTACATTATATATGTCACATAATGAATCAAAAATTATTTAGACTTATTAAACTCATGATAATTTTGAAAACTGACAACAAAAAAGTGGAAACACCTTTTTCTTGTTTCCTGTTTTTGGTTTTTAGTTTTCAAAAAAACTGGAAACTGAAAACGAAAAATGATGCCAAACAAACCCTAAACTTCTAATTTTATCTTATTAACTTAAACCCTAACATTAATTAACTTCTCGTAAAAAAAAAAAAACATTAATTAACTTAAACATTTCTACCAAAATCATTCACCTTCCATCCAAATTCATCATCATCTTAATTGGCAACCACCACCACCACCATACTACCACCACAACTCCACTATATTTACCCAGAAATTTCTCTCTTTGTTCATCTCCCCCGATCTCCACCGCAACCATGGCGATCTATTGTCGCCGGAACTCACTATCGATATCCTCTTGGTTTTCGTTGCTTTCTCTCTCTCTTTACCCAGAAATCAGAGTTGTTGTGGTGCTCTATTTACCCAGACATCGGGGTTGTTGATCTCTTCCTTCTCTTGGTAATTTTTCGGATCTGATTGTTTTCTAGGTTCCATGGATTTGTTGAGGGTTTGCGGGCTTCGTGGTGGGTGGTTGGTAATAGGTGGTGGTTCGTTTGTATATGGTTCGTGGTTCGTGCTGGGAGCTGAGTCGAAATCGGGGTTGCAGGCTAAATCATGGGTGGTGCTGGGTCAAATTCGTGGTTTTGGGTCGAAATCAGGGTGTTGGGTCGAAATCGGAGGCGGTGGTGGGTCGAAATCGTGGTTTTGGGCGCAATTAGGGATAGTGGTGGGTCGAAATCGTGGTTCTGGGTTCAATTGTGGTGGTGGTGGTGGTCGTGATATGGTGCTAGGTGGTGGTGGTGGTTTGCTGCTAGGTGGTGGCGGTGATGCTGATAGGTGCTCAGTGGTTTGTATTTGATTTTTTTTTTGGGTTGATTAATGCGAAACACATGCGCTTATTTTTTGTTAATTACACTTACCATCTTTTGCCTAGGAGTCCGCAAACTCCCTCTTTGTTGCGAGTAAATCGTAATGGAGGGAGTATAACGGTTGGAACCATTAATATATTATTAGATTATACTCCTATACTTACATTAAGAAATAGAGTTGGGTTGTGGGTCTTCTCTTGTGTAAATAGATTTTTCTCATTTCATGAATGTGGTTGCATTATTTCAATGATTAGAATGCTTTAGTGTAGTAATTTTGGTGAGAAATCTCAATTACTTATGCTTGATGCTATTTCGTAGCGATCGAAAGACAAACTCGAGTTAGAAATCTACTTCTTATCATTGAAACTTTGTTTCTTATCATGTTAGTTGTTTAGTCTAGGAAATGCTTAATGTTGTGGCTTTGGAAGAAGGCATTCTATCACCCCAAGTATGATCCATGTTTCATCCATTTTATCGATTAATTAGCTTGGTATGTGTTGAACCTCATTTATTCCTAACACTTCCTTCCCTTTGTACGTAATTTCTTTAGTCTATAATAGTGAGTATTTAAACTTCTAATCCTTGGTTCGGCCTAGCTTATTACCTTTAAGACTTGTTAGTGATTTCCCTTTGTCATTGTGGAAGAATTACCCTTATTATTATGCTCAGGTTAGTGGATAATTAGTTAGGTAGTTTGACTCAAGGGTGTTTGCCCAACGACCAAAGATCCCTTCCGTCATTATGTTATACTAGCTTATGGTCCCGTGCAATGCACGGATTTACCAAATTTTATAAGATAATTTTATTTCATGTTTTTCAGCAATTTTTTTTATGATGAATTTTTTACTTTGTATGAAAAGTATGACAAAGATCAATATTCAATTAAATTAAAAAAAAAAAAAAAAACTAACTTCATAATTAATTTTAGGTTGTATATATGCCCGTATGATTTATATAAACTCCTTACAAATTTATATTAAAAATTATGCATATTATTTTAATAATAAATTTTCTAGCTATAAGTTGTTGCAAAAATATTTCATTATTGAATTTGAGAGGGAAATGTTACATTGTATGAAATGTATTGAAGATTTTTTTTTTTTAATTTGAAACGAAAATATATTGAAGATTTGGAATAATAATCAACTTGAATTTATATATATATGCTGGTAAAGTAGAAAACAAAATATTATAGTGAATTAAAAATGAATTTGGCAATAAACTAAATTAAAAACTTCGTGGAAAATCAACTAACCTAAATTTAACACGTGTTAATTTTTATTCGCTTTTATTAAATATTTCTTGATAAATAAAAAAAATTATTAGCTTCATCCATTAAAATGGTAAATTAAGATATATTTAGATATAGTAACAATTATAATTAGAAGAAGAATTTGGAAAGAAAAAAAAGGCGGGAAGTTTTTCTATTATACAGTGACATGTGTCATTTAATATTCGCCTTTAGTATAAGTTTATTGATTGTCCTTTCATTAATAGATATGGAAAACAAAGTATAATAGCTATAATGGAAAATATTTATTACTCTGCATAAAGGATACATATAAAAATATATTAGAATAATATTATGGTAGTTATATTTATTTAACTAATATACTCAAAGAAGATTGTTAGCAAAAAAGAAAAAGAATGTTTTAAAAGGAAAAATAACAATACCAGAAAGTGACACATATCATTCCTTATACTTTAATATATTTTAGCATTATATATTTATGTGATTGATTGATAGATATCTAGAAAGCAAATAAATAATTGCTGTGCGCAATCACAACTATTGTAAATTTGTAGTATCCATATGGGCTCCTAGAGTAAGTCCAAGGCCTAATTATTTCGGCTGGGCCATTACGAAGGCGGCCTGGCCAGATTCATGCATAATAAATCATTATTAATCAATTCTATCACAAACTTTCTGTTACACTTCATATACCAACCAAATATAAAACGTATGGATTTTTTGCATACCTAATGATAGTGAGATAAAAAATAAAAAATAAAAAAATAAAAAAAAATAAAAATAAAAAAAAAAAAACCAAAGAAATGGATGCTGCTAATAACACCCAACATATAACAGTAGGAAAATCAATATTAGTACCAAGTGTTCAAGAGCTAGCTAAAGGATCATTAGCAAAAGTTCCAGAAAGATATGTTCAAATTAATCAAGACCCTTTGATTATACAAACTGATGATGATCTTCAAGTTCCAATTATCAACTTTGAAAACTTGATCACTGGAGATGGCTTTGAGTTGGAGAAGTTGCATTCAGCATGCCAAAATTGGGGCTTTTTCCAGGTACTTTTATTTGATTTTGTATGTTATTTCTTTATCACATGCACTATTTCATTAGATCAGTCTATAGCATGATCCTTTATAAGGTGACCCTTTATGACTCCACTTGTGATCCTGGTTTGATCTGTTTAATTCATATACATGAATGATGTTATTTGTATTGATGAGTGATTAATGAACAAACATACATGTGTTTAATTATTGTGGTTGATTATTTAAGGTGTGTTTTCACTAAGCTTATTATTTGAACCGAATATATCACAATGAGAAGCTCTAATTTGCACCTTGTGTTTATGTCTAATTGAATCTGATTTGGCTTATATTTATTGATTACATAAATACATCTAATAACCCCTAATGATTTTATTTAAGTTAAACTACATACACTTTTAGTCCATGTTTGAAACATTTTCCTTTGAAAATTTACATTTCCAATACATTAGAGTGTGTCTAAATATAGGTGTGTCTAGTCGTCTAGACTAGGTTCAGATGTATTGTTAACAAAAATAAATTTCATTGTAATTAAATGTGAAATATGAATAAAGTCGAATGTATAATACTTTCTCCATTGATTTTTATTTTTTATTTTTGGTTACAATATTTTGACTTTCATGTTTTTTAGTATGTACACAAATTCAATCCTTTATATCTCTGATTATACTTTTTTTTTTCTTGGATATGATCTATTGTGATCCGTCATTTAAAAAACAAAAGCAGGATTATATATTTATATCGTAAAGTAATTAAAGTCTAAAGACAATTAGATATTTCTCTTCGGTAATGTTCAATTATTTCAATAGCCCACCAACTTTGGCCAACAAAAAGAAACAAAACCCACCTAACCCAACAATTTGTGATTTGCACCACTTGGCATTTTTAATGACCTCAATGCATGTTTCGTGCAAATGGTGCAATTTACGTGACATACGACCTTTTACCTTCGTCTATTCTATTTTTAATGTTCTTACTTCTTTACACTTTTGTACAAGAATTAATGTAGATGAGAACAACTGAACAAGTGATAAAAGGTAATGAGTGTATGAAAAAAAAGTATTATACGAAAGATAGTGTAAAAAGATGAATAGGTGTAAGTAACAGTAACACGGAGTAAATAAATAACATATGGAGTATTTATTTTGGGGTAGATAGGTAAGGTAGTATATATATAGAGATGTCAAAAGCACATGCGACCCGACACGATTCGAAACTAATCCGAAAAATATCCGATACAGATTTGGACTTACTCAATTTTAAAAATTGACCAGATCTTATTAGACCCGACCCGATCTGATTATCCGAACTGACACCCCTAAGTATATATACAAGACTATGCTAAGATTAGGGATAGGGATGCATAGTAAAATACAAGTACAAACTAATACGTAGTACTTCGTAATATACTAATATACTAGATTATTTACATAATCTAACGCAATCAATTCACATACGGAATACAAATTAGTGCAACATTAGTATGGAATTGATGAACCTTCATTTCATTTTTTTTTTTTTTTTTTCAAATTTTACATATCTTGAAATCACCATGATATGATTATGTGCAGCTTATAAACCATGGGATAGGCACATCATTGGTGGAGAAATTTAAGTTGGAAACCGAAGAATTTTTCAATCTACCACTCGAAGAAAAGAAGAAATATTGGCAAACGCCAAGCGAGGTGGAAGGATATGGGCAAGCATTCGTTGTATCTGAAGACCAAAAACTTGATTGGGCTGATATATTCTATTTGACCACACTTCCTAAACATCTACGCAAACCCAACTTGCTTCCCATGCTACCGTTGCCTTACAGGTTCGTTCCCTTACTTTTCTACCATTTAACTTTTTTACGTTACGTACTAGAATACAATCATGCTAATGCGCAAAAAATATACACAAAAAAAACTAGGCTAGAAGTTTAAATTATGGAAAGTGTACACCACATGTTATTATTTTTGTTTTCAGTTAAATAGAATATACGGAAATTGAGAGTTAAACACTTGGAGGCTTGTGGTGAAAAGTTGGAAATTTAACTTGATTTTGAATTTCAACTCTACTTCATTCCACGGTTTGACCTAAAATTTCTTACAGATTTGGTCAAATTGTTACAATTAAAAGTGAATGAAATAAATTATTGTCCTCGACGCACGTATATAACTATCTGTGTCAAGGATTATTCCTAATAACTATGATTAAAGGTAGTAAAAGTGTAGTCTGAATCAAATTTATATCAGGATTAATAGTTATTTATTTAGGATCGACAATTTTAGTCATATCACCTTTGTTCATAAAAATTTATTTGTGCAAAATGAACATGTCTAAATGAAATTTCGACCCAAGTCTGTTTAGATTTGAATCCTGGTATCGCTAATGAATCATAATTCTACATTTATAAGAAAATTGTATTGTACGTGGTTGAATACTTATTGATGACAATTCCAAACATAGGGATACTACGGAAAATTACTCAATCCAAGTGCAAAAATTGGCTATGAAGCTTCTAGATTGCATGTCAAAAGCTCTAAAGATTGACACTGAAACAATGAGAGAGGTGTTTGGAGATTATGAGGAAGCGCATCAATCTTTGAGGATGAACTATTATCCACCATGTCCGCAACCTGAAAAGGTCATCGGTTTAACGCCTCATTCGGATGGCGTTGCTCTTACTATCCTTCTCCAATTCAGTGAAGTTGAAGGTCTTCAAATACAGAAAGATGGCAAATGGGTTCCTATTAATCCCCTCCCTAATGCCTTTGTGGTTAACATAGGGGATATCTTGGAGGTAAGCAACTACACTCATCATTTATATAATTATATTTGATCATGCATTTTCTAAATTCTTATGACAAATTATATTAATGTTTAGAAAATTTTGACATTTGCTATCAGGGAAAACGCCTCGATTCATATTTACTACCGTTTCAAAATTTTTTAAAATTTTGCTACCACCTAAATTAGAGTTTGTTAGAAATTACTACCCATGCCTTACACCGTTAACAATTTTCGTCAGAGGGGCCGAACCACCGTCCAGCCACACCACTACCACCCCCTCCCCTCAACTGCCACCCCTCCCCCTGCCGGCGGCCGATGCCCAAAACTCCTGTCGGCGCCGGCGACCCCACCCCCTCCCTTTCCCCCACCCACGAAGCTAACCCCCCTCCCCTTCCCCACCACGAAGCCAACCCCCACCTCCCTTTCGCCCACCCACCGAAGCCAACCCCCACCGAATTCAGCCCCCTCCCTGTTCTTTCCACCAGAATCGACCCCCTCCTCTTCTCCTACCCTTTTCGGCCACCTCTAAACCCTAAACCACCACACTAAAACCACCATGTGGTGGTTTAGGGTTAGGGGTGTGGGTTTTTGGGTGGGGGAAGAGGAGGGGGGGTCGCTTCCCATGGGGATAACGGGAAGGGGGGCTGATTTCGGTGGGGGTTGGCTTCGTGGGTTGGAAAAGGGAGGGGGGGTTGGCTTTGAGGGTGGGGAAAAGGGAGGGGGTGAGGTCGTCGGCGCCAGCCGAATCTTTTGGAGTCGAGCGCCGGCAGCGGGGGAGGGGTGGCAGTTCAGGGGAGGGGGTGGCAGTGGCAGTGGGGTGCATTGGTTGGGTTTTTTTATTTTTTATTTTTAAATAAACAAAACGGAAATCCTAATGGATTCCGTCAAGTGGTAGTGATTTCTAACAAACTCTAATTTAGGTGGTAGCAAAGTAAAAAAAAAAAAAAAAATTTAAACGGTAGCAAATGTGAATCTAAGTGTTTTTCCTGGTAGCAAATGTCAAAATTTCTTAATGTTTATGAAGTTTTTATTTAATCACTTCATACTTTTGCTAAGCCAAGATTTCATTAATCCATTGCCATCTAAGGTGGTTTGTTTTTGTTATACCCTGATCTGAGAATCCTAAGCTATAATAATATCCATATATAATATTCAAAATTAACATTATTATTAACTTTAATTTAAACATATTTTCTCACTACTATATAACTTTATTTTGGATTTTTTTTTGGTTAAAAACAAGTAAAAACCATTTTTTGTGAAAAACTACCTAATAAAAAATATTGTAGCAAACTACCTATTAAAATTAAAATGTTGTAAAATAATACCCTTTACTAAATTTTCGTTGACTAATTTCTCCGATATTGACCACCCACGTGCCAGTCACGTCACTTTTCCCATTAGTAGTGCCACCTTCCTCATCAATCACCACCCCACCACCGCACCATTTTGACCCACCACAACACCTCAACCCACCTCAAATTCAAAGACCTCCTAAACCACCCTCACAAATCACCAAAACCAATACAAGCTCTCACAAGAATTACGTAGTATTTAAATGGGTAGTTTTCGACAAAAAATCCTTTGATTTTTATTTTATTTTTCACACATATTTAAACTAAATATGTTAATATCCAATGTTTCATAGACTCATAGATAATGAAAGACAAATTGAAGATGACAGATTATTAATGACTTGTTTCAGGTAGATTTATACATCTTTGATTTATCGCATATGTATCGAAATTAATATATTAGAGATGGATGTATGGAGTATAATCATCAATACTTTATTATATACTAAAAGACACACCAGCAATGACACATGTCATCTCCTGGTGTGTCCTTAGCTATTATTTTTTTATATAAAAAATCTATTAATTAAGGAAACAAATTAATTTCAAAAATAATTTTATTTGTTGTACATATTCCATATTAATGTAGTATATTTAAAATAAAAAGATTTCACAAATCAATACTATATACTAAAAGACACACCAGCAATGACACATGTCATCTCCTGGTGTGTCCTTAGTTATTATTTTTTTATATAAAAAATCTATTAATTAAGGAAACAAATTAATTTCAAAAATAATTTTATTTGTTGTACATATTCCATATTAATGTAGTATATTTATAATAAAAAGATTTCACAAATCTTTCTAAAACAATAAAATTGGATAACTATAAACCAAAAATTGTATTCTTAAAAATATATTGTGATCTGTTTTATAAAAGAAAAAACATTGCTCAGATTTTTTGCCTATTTTTATTTTAATTGTGTATTAGAAACTACAATTAGCCTTGCAAATACCAATTTAACATATCACATACTTTGATTATTCCTCGACTAATTTATGTTTATAATACTTATCTATCAATAATCTATAATGATCACCATGCATGGCACGGGATCTAACCTAGTATATTCTGAAGTCAAATTTCTATTTCCGACATTAGAAAATTTAACACGTATAAAACTGGCAGTTAATATTTCACAGAATTTTTCTAATTCTTATATTTTTGCATGCATGAAGATTATCAGCAATGGAATATACAAAAGCATATTGCACCGGGCAGTAGTGAATGAAACAAAGGAAAGAATATCAGTTGCTGCATTTCACAGCCCTGCTTTTTACAAGGATATAGGCCCTATTCCCAGCTTAATTACGCATAGTACTCCTGCTCGATTTAAACGGGTAAGCGCGACTGATTACTTAAAGGGTTTATTTGATCGTGCTCTTGACGGGAAATCCTACCTTGATGTCATGAGGATCAATGAACACAATGTATAGTAACGACTACATACGTATTATTGACAACAATTAAGGTTGAGTTTAATAATTATATACGTATGTAATAATATATGCGCAAATAATTAAGCATTTGATAAATGCATCAGAAAATTACATGTCAATCAGTGTAATAAAGGTACAGTAGTATTTCACTTATAACTTCTGCTATTAGCTTTTACGCTCTATCATTTACCTATTTTTCAAAGGACAATTATGTTAAAGGTCAATGTATACATACCTAGATCAATATTAAGTCCATTTATCTGTTTCAAAATCTGATTGTTGTTCATTAACAATCAATGTGAATTTAGATTGTACAAAAAAAATGATAAGAGGTAAGTTTTAGATAGATATGAAGTTAATGAAAAGAAAGTTCATTAATTAAAGCTAAGCATCACATACAACAGACAATCACATAACATGATACACATAATAATATATTATGATTAGGAAGATGAGCATGCATGATTTAATAATACATTATTACAACTCAGCTTATAAGTCCTAACAAGACTTACTACTACAAACGCAAAACTTACAAGTTACGTACACATAAAAAGCGACATTCAACCTCTAAGCTAATTAGACGACGTACTCCAATCCAATCAATCATGTTAGTTTAGATGAACTACTACGGGAGGGGGGTGAATGGTAGTAGGTTCCAATCGTGAAACTTATGCGAAAATAAAAAACAAAACATAAAAGGAACTTAAAGAACACAACAAGTTTTACGAGGAAACCATCCAGTGCTTAGCTAGAAGTAAAACCTCGGCCCTATTGGGTAAACAAATTCCACTAAAATAGGCAACTCTCCTAGTACAACCTATTACACAGACCTTTGCTTTGCAAGTTCCTCCTCGGACACTTGCTAATTGATAAGAACCTATCCTATCAGACCTAAGACACATTCAGGCACCTTTTTCGACCCAAGACACACTCAGGTTCCTTTCTCGACCTAAGACACACTCAGGTTCCTTTTTCTCACTGTGCAACCCAAGACACACTCGGGGTGACTAACTACCACTCGAATTTTAGAGAATTCAAACTCATACACTCAAACGTGAATTTTTAGAGAATTCACAATCTCACCCTAAAACTAAAACACTCAAACCCTATTTCCCATTACAAGATCTCAAAGAATAACTCTAAATACATATATATGAATAAAGAGATAAAACTAATATGTTGGACACTCGAGATCTGTCTGGAACTCACTGGACGTATTGAAACCAAAACCTGATAGGAATTTTGACCAGGAGAACTGACTTAGCTTCGTGGTGAAGGATAAAACCATTAAGCACGACCACTACACTTCGTCAGCCTCAACTTTGAATGAATACATATAAGCATATTTATAGTACGCTCGAATAATTCATTTTATCTTGAAAAAGATAGATTTTCTGAAAAGATAAGTTTAAAAGATATTTTCTAAAAATCAGTTTTCCGAAAATATATCTTTTGTTAAGGATAAAATCTGTTATGAATAATAAGATATAATTAACATAAAATCAGATTTTATTCCAATCTTATCTTTTTGTTTAAAAATACTTTTTAAACAAAATTATCTTATTTCAAAAGGGATTTATTAGAAGATAAATATCTTTATTCAATAAAACCAAATCCCTAAAAGATATGCACATATAAGGTAAATGTATATATATCATTAAAACCGACTTTTAACGACGTGCATACTTAAGTTCCTATTAGGTTCCAGAACTCTGATAGTCTCTGAGTTCCTGACAAGTCAGTTACTCTAATTTCATTGACTGTTTGGAGTTCACCTTGGTTCTATAAGACTTGTTCCAGACCGACTTTTATGTCCTACATACTTACATGAATCCTAGAGCAATATACTTCTATTTCTCGGTCTTCAACTTGCTTCTGTAAAACTCTTGTTCTGGAATCCTGTAGTCTTGATATATTCTGGATCTTAGGGTTTGCCCCAACATTACACCGGAACCAGGTCGTTACAACCCGTTGATATGTTCCTGTCAGGAAACAGCTTTACCCCAGCATTACACCGGAACCATGTCGTTACAACCCGTTGATATGTTCCTGTCAGGAAACAGCTTTACCCCAGCATTACACCGGAACCTAGTCATTACAACCCGTGGTATGTTCCTGTCAGGGAACACCTTGAAGTTCCATTTCTAGAACTATTCTTCTAACTTTACTTCTATCCTCATGTATCTTCTAAAGTCCCTTTGTTTCAGTTCCTTCTTCAACTCCCAGAGTTTACTAAACCTGCAAACATCACAACACTAGAAAATCCTTATTAGATGGAAGTTTGCTCAATCATAACTATCATCATCAAAACCTCATAAGGGTCAATAAGTTGCCCCTTTTTTATGATGACAAACTGAGCAAAGTTTCGAGGATAACAAAGTAAAGCAGAAGGTTAGTTTTTTCATTTATAAAAACAATAAAGAAAACTAAACTAAATTAAAAGACTCCTACACATACATGACCTATATATGTATAGGATACTTACCTTATGAAGCTAACATATGCAAACACATATTTACATTGTTACCTTCATGGTTCCTTAGCCATCATCATGCTTATCAACCATAACACTTATCATTGTTCTTGTTCCTATATTGCTTATCCTATATTGCTCAAGTTCCTTATATATATATACTTGTTATTGCTCAGGTTCCTTGTATCCTGTTCCAAGCATAACTTGCTCTTTCTATGCACAACTTAACAAACACGTTAAGTTAGATAGATAATCATCATTAGTTTACAATCGTCAAAACCTAATTACTCAACAAATCCTTATTTATTTATATTGATCACCAAAAGCATTGCATAAATAGACACCGCGATCATAAGTCACTTGGGCATGCAGTAGCATACATAGACACCAAAGGCCTTGACAACAACTTGTAGTAGTGATACAAGGCCCTCCTTGTCCCGAACATTTGAGAGGATTATTCTGTTCCTTTGCTGCCATAATTTCCGGTGGCACCCTAGTGTCTCTTCTTGAGAAACAAAGTTTGTATCTCTAATGGCATTTTTGAAATTTTTTTGCATTGGAAATTGATAAATAATAATATTTTAATAGATAAGATTGATGATTGTAATATTTACTGAAATAGCTGATGTGTATCGTTAGTCACGACGTCAAGTGTCGAATTCAATAACTATGAAAGTCATTTTTCCAGATCTAAGTTCTCTGTTACAAAGCTGTCTTCAAATCAACACTACAAACCTTCCTCATCGGCGACATATGTGCTCAAACAACACCACGATCGGCAGCCTAACAATACAATCATGCTATTCTTCTTCTTCCTCCTTTTCTCAAATCAAGCTCCATCAATGGTGCTCGAGCTTTCATCCTCACCCATCCCCCACCAACACCGCCATTTTCAGCAGCGAAGCCGCCGAATTATATTAATACCCTAATATAAAGGGGAGAAAAAAAGGCAAGATCAACCCCTAAGGGTAAGGGTGTCATCTTCCTCCATTGAAGTAGCCTTTGAGCTTTTGAAACTCCACTGAAGATGCTCTTCAAATGGGCAGGAGTGAATGAGACTATGGGCAGCTGTAAAAGAGTGGAGGAGGGTGATGCTTTCGTCAATGTGTCGTTAATGTCTCTGAAGTTGAAATCAGACAAATAACTCCAAAAGATGCTTTTGCCCTTAATTTTGTACGCAAAAGTATGAAATTAGCCTCATGAAATACATACTTTGTTTCTCAAGAAGAGAAACAGGGAATTACCCATTATTTCTTGCATGTAATAAAATGCACCAAGTCGTTCATTTCCCAGTTGTTGTATTATAGCCTTCATAACTTGAGGGTTTGTCTCACTTGTAATTTGTTGGCATTGCATCGTGCCCATCATTAGCACTGGCGGATTTAAGAAGGCACAAGGGGTAGCACATGCTACCCTTGAAGGAGAAAAGAGAAGAAAAAAAAAATGATCAAGAGACCTGTTATTTGGATAGCTGGTCTTTTTGATTCAGTCATAGCAAATTCAGCGTACAACATGCCAACTCCCGCTGATTTTAGTTTTAAACTAAAGAGACATGTCGTTATAACAACAGGTCTCTTAGGTTCTTTTCTTTTTTTTTCTTTTTAATTTTATATTTTTACTGTTGCTTCTACTTTATATGTTTGCATAACTTATTATGTGTTCAACTAATTTTATTTTAAAGACTTTCATTAAAGTTATGAAAAATTAATTACTAGAATTTATCACTTGTAAATTATAAAATAAACAATAATCATACTTTGATTTTTTTTTATTCATCGTTTAATCGTATATGATACCAATCATATTTTTTTTTAAATGAGTAGCTTATTAATTATTCTTCTAAACTCCTTCATTTGACGAAGTTCTTCCCATTTTATTGCACTTTTATTTCAATACACATATTTAGTAAGTAATTCAATTATTTACTACCGAGTATAGTTTATATGAGTAAAGCAATTAAGAAAATTTATAGTATATAGTAGTATAAAGTACATACATTACCATATATATACAAAGCAGTTTTTAAACTTATGATATACAGAGACAATGGAAAACATAGAAAGATAATCTATTAAACATATAGAGTACTTTTTAATTTAATCATTGTATTATTTTGATGACTAGAATATAAATTACTTGTATTTCATATATGTAAAATGAAGATTTATCAAACAAAACAAATGTTATAACTTAAAGGCTAATTATATATAATAACTCGTTTTAACCCCTTTTTTTCTCTTATAGTTTAATGGCTAAATGTTACCCCTACTTAAAATTCCTGGATTCGTCACTGCCATCATAAGACATGTATATATTATTATATCATTATAGATAGGTTTTTTCTATACGGTAACCTTCTCGAATTCACTTTTCTACGTTGAGCCCTTTGATATAGTACTTTCCATAATGTAGCCCGCATGTACATTTAGTAGATATACAATAACCATGTCGTTATTCCGCTATTAACAAATTTCGTTAGTGGGATCAACTCTCCACATATTAATTTTTTTATCTATTTGCGCGTTGGAAAAAATTCCGTTAGATTTGGGGGTTATTTTAGTCGTTAAGGGTCTAAACTAAACTCACATTTGACAAAAAAAAAACGTAAATGACTCGTTTTGCGTATAAAAAAGCGCCTCAAATTGTGTGTTTAAAGGGGCGGACCTTTTGAGAGGCTCAGTGGAGCTTGGCTCCCAAAGCATTTCTGAATAATATAAAGAGGAGAGGATATGTGACAGAAGTTATATATATATATATATATATATATATATATATATATATATATATATATATACATACATACATACATACATACACATATATACATATACATATACATATACATATACATATACATATATATACATACATATATACATATATATATATATATATATATATATATATATATATATATATATATATATATATATATATATATATATATATATATATATATATATATATATATGTATTTCAAAGAGTTTAATTAATGATTTTTTACTTTTACCACCTTCAAATAACCACTTAATTGAATTTACCACCTCCAAAAAAAAGATTTACTTTACCACCAACAAAATTTCCAAAAATTCGATTTTACCACAAACTAACGGATTTCGTCCATGAATTCGTTAGTAGGGCCCACCTTTTTGACGTTTCTTCTTCATCTTCCCCGATGGCTAGGGTTTTGAGGTCGGAATTAGGGAGGTGGTCGGAATTAGGTGGTGGCTAGGGTTTTAGGAGTGCGGAATTTGGTGGTGGCTAGGGTTTTTAGAGTGGCCAGAATTAGGAGAAGATTTATGGGTGGTCAGAATTTGCTGGCTAGGGTTTAATTTTAAGGTCGGAAGTTGGTGGAAAGGGGGTTGAAATCGGTGCGGTGGCTATTGTTATGCGTGTAGGAGTTTATAGGTACTACGCAGCAAAAATAATATGAATCATATTCAATAAAGCACCTAATCCCAAGAATCGCATGCATAACACAAGACACATAATCATACCTTTGAAGAGTGAATTCCACGAAGCTATTCGACAGGCAAATCAGGGAGAGAATAGAGCCCCAAGTGTTGCTCCTCTACTTAGTCCACGAGATTCGAACGAGCCGTCCACCAATACTAGATTGGTCGAGTGATTGAGGAAAACCGCAATCACCACCTTTTTGGACAACCGACCATCGCACGAACCACCACCACCACGAGACACCACCGTGCGCCGGGGAGGAGGAGAGAGCCGTGAGATAGAGGACTTTGAGAGGGGTTTAGGTTTCGTGTTTGCTAATTCGGGTTTGATCAAAAGATCAGTAAACTTCATACATGCAAACCTAGGCACCTAGTCTATTTATAATCTCATTATAATTAGACTAGGGCACAAATCCCAAAAGCCTCTTAAAGCCCCTACATGGCCGGCCACCTAGAATGATGAGGCCCATGATGGGCCTCGTCCTCTAATGCTCGATCTAGCCCCTTTGCGTGACCTTATAGGATCCGTCCAATTGGGCTTTGGCCCATTTTACTAGTCCAAAGATTGTAAGTACCTCTAGCTATGGCAAAACAGCGACCCAAATGTCTAGACTTAATTATCTCTATAATTTGATCCAATTATATATCTAGTAATTGCACACAACGAAGACATTTCTCCTTCAATGCGGTGCGGTGCGGTGGTAGCGGTTAGGTGGTGGGGTTGGTCGTAGGGGTTACGTGGTGGCTAGGGTGTCGAATTCGGAAATCGGTGCGGTCGCTGTGGCTGTACGGTGCGATGGTAGCGGTTAGGTGGTGGGGTTGGTCGTAGCGGTTAGGTGGTGGGGGCTGGTCGTAGGGGTTAGGTGGTTGGGCTGGTCGAAGCCGGTCCGGCGATGGGGGTCCCGACGGTGGCAGCAACCATTGGTTGATGGATGGGGATTTTTAAAATTTTTATTTTTGTTTTTTTTTAAACTTACCCAATAATATGGCGACACGTGTGCAAGGTAGGCCTCACTAACGGATTTATGGACGGAATTCGTTAGTTGGAGGTGATTGGTGGTAAAACTAAATTTTTATTTTTTAATGTGGTGGTAAAGTAAATCTTTTTTTTTTTTTTTTTTGGAGGTGGTAAATTCAATTAAGTGGTTATTTGAAGGTGGTAAAAATCAAAATTTCCTTTAAATTATTAAAAATAAAGATCTACAAGCTAGCCTTACTTTAATTTTTGCTTGATATTTAGATGATGAGATTGTGACATTGTGTTTTCATTTTGATATGACATTGTTAATATGAACTAAGATTGAACTATAACCATTAAAATAAAATTTCAATATTTCATGATAAACATATTGACATCAACTTAGTAGGTAAGGAAAAACATTATACTCATTGAGATCAATAATATACTAAATAAAATTAACGACATGAACTTGATCATAAAAATCATTCTAATGACGATATTAATTTCATTTTTTTAATTAAATTTATGTCATTGAGTGTCTTTAGTGTCAATTCTCAAATCAATTTAAAAATGCGACAATTTTGTGTCGATGGTTTAAGTTGAGTCATGTTTTGTGTCAATTAGTGTAATTTTGTCATTTGTTTAACTCTTGGATTTACATAGTTACATTTATGTTACAAAATTTTTGCCCGCGATAGAGAAAGTTTCAAGATCCGCCACTGTGTGTTTACGTTTTTAATATGCATAGTGTATCTCTTTATATACTAAAGAGTGTTCCATTATCTATCTTTTATTACATTTACATTTATAATAAAAAAATTAACATAATATATACAAGTATTTAACAATTAAACACAATTATCATCAAAAGTGTCACATAAGTGTCATAAATATGATTTAACCTAGCTTTCACGATCAAGCATATATAGCCCTACAATTCCACAACTTTTACTGTATCTTACAACTAATTGGTGTAATTTTCTTATAAAGATAACAAAAATAGTTGTTCCACTTCCACTCCACAAAAAGTCTAAGCAGACAAATTATCATGGCCCGACTTGTCAAATTTGATGGTTAAGTAGAAATTTTCAACTTAAAGACGCAATTAGTAATCAAAAGTCTACCTTTTAATCAATATAAATCCGATTAAGATAAGATTAAAACCCTAATCAAATCATAGTAAAAAAAAAAAATTGTAATGGAAGGAAAAATAATAAACTTAGTAGAATCAAAATTAGTACCTAGTGTTCAAGAACTAGCAAAAGATTTTCCTAAGAAAATCCCAAAAAGATACATACGAAATGATCAAGATCATCCAATTATATTAGCAGATGATGATGAAAATCTTCGATTGCCAACTATTAACATGGAAGCTTTGATTAGTGGAAATGGAGTTGAGCTTGAGAAGTTGCATTCAGCATGCCAAGAATGGGGCTTTTTCCAGGTTAATTACGCTATAATGCTCTTGTTTTGCCTTCATTATTCGTTGCTAATTCGTATTATGGGTTATTGTTACCTTCGTTTAAAATTAATTGTAGTATTTGATCTGTCTTTGTTATTTACTCTCCCTTTTAACCTGTACTAGGGTGGCCAACGCGTGCAATGCGCGTAAAGTGACTAGCCGTTACGGGAAGTTATATTGGTTTGTGTTTATAGTCCACGTAGAGATTATGGACTTGTGATGGAAATTTTTATGCTTAGGCACTTATATGTCTTTATTTTTAAAATTTATGTAAGTGAGTAATCCGTATATGAGATTCAAATCAATGTTGTGGATTAGGGAATGAATGACTAATTAATTTAGAAACTGCTTCAATGGAGGAGCATTGCTAAATGTATACTGTTTTTCTCCACTATGTTAGTACCTAGAAGGTAGCCTAAAATTCATGAATTGAACAAATTTTGGATTGCAATAAAGGGAGAAGATGAATTAAAAGTAAAATAATACAATAGATAAATAAAATTGACTAATACTTCCTCCGTTTTCTTTTAGATGTAGCACACCCTTTAGCGCGGTAATTAAGAAAGGTGGGGTTCACATAGGATAAGTGGTTGTTAGGAGTATAATTTAGTGGGTCATGTGCTATAAATAAGGAATATAGTATAGTTTTTCCCTAAAGTAACTTTCCTTTTATAGTGTGTTGCAAGTATTGTGACATTTCCTTTTTAGGGAAGTGTTACAAGTAAAAGAAAACGGAGGAAGTAAGTCCTAAGTACGCAGTTTCACAATGTCAATTTATAAAATCTGCATTAGCAATCAACTAAGATTATACTCCCTAACTTGGAACACCAACCTTAATCTCCTCTCTCAACATGACTAACTAACTAATTAAGATTATAGTGGTTAACAGTAATGCAAGCTAATAGTCATATCATTTAACTAATAGTCATGCCATTTCTTCAAGATTTATGTTCTTGTGTATTAACTGCTTGTGTACCTCAAGATCAAATCTGTGTTTGTTTTCAATGTATTTCTATTTCAAGGCTTATATATGAAGTTAGCCCATAGTAATTAAGTATAATGCAGCAACAAAATCAATTAAAGATTGGAAATACTAATTTGATATGAATGGTTTAAATAAATGATGAGCAAACAAAGCATGAATGGAATAAACTAAATGAGTACTAACCGTTAAATAGGCAAACATTGATGGAACTTTAACATTAAAATGTTTGTAAAATTTTAATGTAATATTAGTTACAAAGTTTATGATTATTGAGTTGGGTTTGAATTAAAATTTTGTTTCAAAAAAAAAGTTGGATTGAATTAAAATTGAAATGATGTCACCAAATTAATGAATGAATGGAATTCGAACAATTATTGCACAGTGTCTAATTCAATTATTTGATTGGATGGGTTATATGATATTAATTGAAAAGTATTTAGCTTGCCATAAGAGTTTTGGATTGAAATGGCAAGCATATCGTATAGTAGGGATAATAGTAGTCATAAGGGTTTAGTTAAACTTTCTAGGCATAAGAAAAATGTTGTTATCATGTAAATAAAAAGACAAAACAATAGTTACATTATTGACACGTGTCCTCCGCTTTATTGGATTAGATAGTCTATTGATAATGAGGCTACTACATCTGATGATACTAAGAGGCTACTGGTTATAATTAAAACACGGATCATATAAATGCAATGTGTTAACAAAATAACATCATTCATATAGAATTTCTGAAGTGAAAATAGCTACATCTAATTCTTCAAATGAAAACCCTTTTATATCCCTGACTTTGATTTTGTACACTTATACTTCACGGTTTGACCCCAAACAGTTGGCAGAAGAGATCCAATGGTTAGCCTTGGGAAGATCTTCACACCATACTTTTGCCTTGGTGTAATTGAATAACAAAAATATTTAGTTGATGCTATATTGACTTAATTTTGTAGTGTTTGGGCCGGTCAAGCCCGCACGGATTTGGTTTTGGGCACAACCCAAAAGGTCTCGTGAACATCTCATTAACAAGGAGCTCCCCTCCTCCTTATTTCTTCCATGTTGGACTTGGGATGCACATTCCCAACAAATTGTTAGAACAACATCAAATAGTATGTAAACAATAAGGTCTTCAATGTTATTTATGAAGCCGGATGCACCCCTTGGCAAACTTTGGTGGTATTTTAACTATTGCTCATAGATGGTGTTGCTTACTTCACCCAAACTATAGTTGATATGGTTGTTGATTACTTTGCTATTTTATATTTCTTATTTTGTTATTAAAATAGTTCCCATTAAAGTTTATATAATATATATTAATAATATAATAAAATGATTTATATGGGGTAGTTTGTGATAATGTGCAGCTTATAAACCATGGGATAAGCTCTTCACTGTTGGAAAATTTCAAACAAGAGACACAAGAATTCTTCAACCTTCCACTAAAAGAAAAGAAAAAATTTTCGCAAAGTCCAACAGACGCAGAAGGATTTGGACAAGCCTTTGTTAAATCAGATGACCAAAAGTTGGATTGGGCCGACATGTTTTACTTAACAACCTTGCCTAAATATTTGCGTCGACCCTATTTGTTTCCAATGCTACCTCTTCCATTCAGGTTCGTCTTCTAGTGCATCCTCCACATTGGCATAATTTTATACCTTGTTTGTTTCGGACTGTTTCCCCAAAGCCTTATAATTTTGACGGAGCTTGATTTAATTTAATATTATCCCGTTTGATTTCTTCAAAAAAAAAAAAAAAAGGAGTCTAGGTTAATCTCTATTTTCTTTAATTATATCATGGCATTTTAAAAATTACATCAACAAAGAACTTTATTCAGTCATCATCGCTGTAGCATGTAGGCTGTAGGGCTCTTTTTAAGAAAAAAGTATAAATGATATATTACGAAAATATCATGTGATTAACAAAAAAAATGTTTTATTTTAGAGATAAACTTGTTTTTTCTCTAACAATAATACTTCAATCTTTCACTTTTAGTTACAATGTTTTCACTTCTATACTTGTCAATTCATAGTCATAAATATAGGTTAAAAAAAAAATTACAACATTCGCATAAAAAGGTAAGAATATAGTGATTTTAAAAGATCATAAGAAGTAATCTAATATATAATTGTAGAGTAAGTGAATGGGGAGCCTCCAAAACCTCATTCCTCAACTCTCATGCATTTAGTGGCTTTTTTTTTTTTTTTTTTTTGAGTAAGTGAATGAGGATTCTCCAAAACTTCATTCCTCAACTCTCATGCATTTAGTGCTTTTTTTTTTTTTTAGGAAAAAAATAACTACCAATCGCACTACTTTATTTTTATTATTTTTATCTTTTTAAAAAAAATCAATAACTACCCATTCACTATTTCCTTTTTGTTTTGTTTTTAAGGGACTACTACTAACTTTTCATTTTTTTTTTTTTTTTGGGACATAGTATAACATATGACATGCATTAGCAGTTTAGCACGAGTATACAATTCCTTTATCAACAATTCACTAGAGCACTCAAAATCCCCCATTTCATGTTTTTTAAACACTACATACGTACTAACATTCCACTTTGTTTTATGAGTATTTTTTTTGGTACATAGTATAATATATGTCATGCATTAGCACGAATATACATTTCCTTTATCAACAATTCACTATAGTACTCTAAATCCCCAACCCTTCAATTATATGCATTTTTTTTTTAAGGATTACCCTCCAAATATTTTCCACATCTTTAATCATCAAAAAAAAAAAAAAAGTGTACAACACGTGACTGGCCTCAGCAAATAACTGCTTGCAAAAGAGCAAAGTATGTAACTTCTAAAGCAAGACACTAACTATAACCGAGTAACACGAGTAACCCCTATAACACTGAACGGGTAACCTCTATAACTTTGAAAAAGTAAATAAACCCCATAATAGCATTGCATGGCCACCGACATAAAAGAGTAAGACCCTTTTGAGCTTCTAAGCAAAGCATAGATTATCATATTTCTGCATAGCACAACAGGTGTCAGCACATTATTAATACGGCTATTAATACTCAATAAAACAAAGCAATTTAGGGTTCTACAGAACCGACTAGTCCAAAATCGACCATTACAGCTCAAGTCTAAATTTCAACATCAAAATCAACTTTCCATATTTTAAATATATTTTTTCTTATATATCCCGTGCATTTTATACAGGTACACTCTAGTTATAAATAAATAGTTGGGGTCCTAACTTTTTAAACAACCATGGGAAGTTTGGCTACAAATTGTAATGTTGTATAATACCTTACTTTATTTCTTGGCTTTATCCTCATGCAGAGAAACATTGGAAAATTACTCAGCTGAAGTAGATAAACTCTCAAGGAAAATATTAGATTATATGGCTAAGGCTCTAAATATTGATAATGGTACCAATGTGTTTGGAGAAATTTTTCAAGCAATAAGGATGAACTACTATCCACCATGTTCGCAACCGGAAAAGGTCATTGGCATAGTGCCTCATACTGATGCAACAGCCCTCATCACCGTCCTCCTACAACTTAACGAAATCGAAGGCCTCCAAATCAACAAAGATAATAAATGGGTCGCAGTGAACCCTCCACCCGATGCCTTTGTAGTCAATATTGGGGACATTTTAGAGGTAAGTACACAATCCATTTTCTCATTGGAAGTAGGTCTGTTATGTTCACCTTACAAAAATAAATTCAGTAAAAGTAAAAGTAAATAATTTAAATAAAAAAAATATAATAGAGAATTAGTAAAAATAATTTAAATTTAGCAAAAATAATTTCAATTCGACAAAATAAGGTGAAGAGAACATGCATAAATCTCTTGCAACAATTAGGGTTTTTTTTTTTCCTTAGTGTATATGCATTGTTTAGGATTCATTTGGCATTGCTGTGGTTTTCTGTTTTTTGGTTTTTTGTTTTTTAAAAGTATATGATATGTGTCCCATAATGAACCAAAAATTATATAAACTTATTAAAATCACGATAATTTTGAAAACTGATAACTGAAAAGTGGAAACACCTTTTTCTTGTTTCCTGTTTTTGGTTTTTGGTTTTTGGTTTTCAAAAAAACAGGAAACTGAAAACCAAAACTGATACCAAACAAACCCTTAATTCTTCGATTACTTGTATAATTGTAGATAATGAGCAATGGGATATACCGAAGTGTTATGCATCGAGCAGTCGTGAATGCAACTAAAGAGAGGCTATCAGTTGCCACATTTGTATCCCCTTCACTCGATCGTGAAATATGCCCTAACCCTAAACTAATAAACTCGACCAATCTTGCAAAGTATAATAGAATCAACATGAATGATTACTGGAAGGGATTTGTTGATCGTCCACTGGATGGGAGAAGATACCTTGATGGTGTTAGAATTGTTGATGATGATGCATGACCATTCATCAAGATGCAGCAAGTCAAAAGAGAGTTATTGAACCTTGGTTAATTTGTCTTCATTATTCATGATAATAATAATGCTCTTGACTTCTTGTATTATATAAATGCATGTCCTTGTAACAAAATATTAAGCTTGGTTGATGTTTTTCTCTACAAAAAGAGTTGTTATATTTATGTAACAAATAAAAAAATAAAAAATGTGTAATTATTTGGTTTATTTTTGGGGAGAAAAATAGAACAGTGATGTAGGTTGAAAATAATCGCATTATTTCTCTATAGAATGATTACAATAATAGTAAATTCATATTAAAGTTCGGATCATTATTAAAATATAATCGAAAGTTGAGATTATTTTGGATATTATTTTGGGCGAATCAAGCAAAGTTGGAACAATTAGGATTATTCCTATCAGTTGAATAAAGTTGTTGATTTATTCACGAAAATGCCCTCATGAGAAACAAATTTTGTTTCTCACCATGAGAAACAGGGAATTTCCCATTTTTTAAATAAATAGCTTTCTTGTTAAATGATCAAACATCTGAGATAAATTGATAGATGAAATTTTTGTAGTTAAGTGATATACTTATAACACAGTCAATGCTTTCTATATAATTGGCCTCTAGTAGCCACTTAAAATTAATTGACACAACCCAAATTTATCAAATACGGAATAAGAAATACTACAAAGTTATCAATTTTTTATAAGAAAAAAAAATGGTTCATCAATAACACATTCAATAAATGTCAAAATATTAAGCTTGATGATGAGTTGGAACACATAATTGATTCAAGCAAAAGATAATATTTTGATTTTAAAAAAAAATTATGTATTAAAAAGCTACACCAGCAATATGATTAATCATTTATAAGCAAACCAATCATGATGAGAGGGAAGCTTCGTGGCTATTTCCTTGCTATTTCCTTTATTCCTTATTTTTTTGTCTTGTTGTGAGTGCTGTAACCTACAGTCTGTCATTTAGAATGTGGGTTGTCCTTTTTTTATCATTCCTCTTTCCTTAGCTTTTTACCGTTGTATTTGATAGGCTTGTATATATAACAAACTCTGTAGTTGCAGCTCACTGAAATTAATGAAATCAGCGCTCCCTTCTCTCTCTATCTAGATCTGCACCTCTTGTGACTTTTGTCATCATGGTATCAGAGCCAGGTTGCATTGCAATCAGGAATTGAAGAGCTGTAGATTAAGGAAGCCCTGCTGAGTTCGAAGTTAGCCTCACAAATTTTCAATTGAAATTTCCCAAATTGATTTTGACCTAGATTTGTTGATCTTTCTTCCCTAATATCCAAATGGCCGGAGAAACCAACACTAATGTTTCTTTGGATTTCACAAATCCCCTCTACCTTCATCCTTCCGATGGTACTCATACCATTGCCATCTCTAAACTCACTGGATCTGGTAATTATCGGACATGGCGAAGGTCGATGGAAATTGCTCTGTCCTCAAAACGCAAACTTGGGTTTGTAACAGGGACGGTGAGTCGCCCAGCTGATGACTTAGTGAAGGCGGAGCTATGGGACACCTGTAACTCCACCGTTATAGGGTGGATCCATGCTTCGGTGTCCGATTCAATCAAGAGCTCAAAAATCTTTCTCAGCACAGCGAGAATGATTTGGTCGCACCTTGAGAAGCAATTTTCCCTCACTGATGGGTCTCGCAAATACAAAATCAGTAGAGATTTGTATGGGTTGAAGCAAAATGGAGCACCAGTTCATGAATATTACACGAGCATGCGAGGTCTGTGGCAGGAACTGGAATCGATGAGTGTTCTTCCTGCAATAACCACGACAGCTACAGATATCACTGCTTTCTTGCGAGCAATGGAGAGGCAACAGGAGGAAAGCCGTCTCTTCCAGTTCCTAAATGGCTTGGATGAAGAGTATGGACCTCAGAGAAGCCAACTTCTCCTTATGGTTCCTTTACCCACGGTTGAAACTGCTTGTTCTGCTATTCAACAAGAGGAATCGCAAAGGGAAATTCTCAAATCTGCAAAAACGGAGGTGGAAACAGCAGCAATGTTGAGTAAGACCTCAGAGATCATCTGCAATGTGTGTGGTGGAAAGGGTCACTATGCCAGAAAATGTTTTGAAGTCATAGGATATCCAAGATGGCACCCAAAATCCAGAAAACAACAACAAGTGAAAGGCAAACCAAGAACTGAAACCAAGGCTGCGGCGATGGGTCAAATGAGTTCTGATGACTCCTCTAATACTGGCTCTGTCACCTTCACGAGCTCTCAATTTGATCAGTTTCTGAAGAAATTCTCTGGTATGTCTGCTGCTTCACCTTCTGCTATTTCTGAAACTGATGATGATTTGGATCATATTTTTGGAGGTATGGTGACATGTTGTAGTGCTTTTGTGAATGAAAATGTGTGGATCATAGACTCGGGTGCTTCTGATCATATGACCTGTAATGTGAATGCTATGCGAAATTCTGTTATAGTCAATGATGTGCCTAGTATAAATTTGCCCAATGGTGCTGTAACAAAAATATCTCATATTGGAGATATAAAACTTGCTGGTGGGTTGATGTTGAAAAATGTTTTGGGGGTACCTGCCTTTAAACATAATTTGTTGTCAGTCAACAAATTGAGTAGAGATAATAACTGCAATGTGGTCTTCCATTCTGGTTTTTGTGTGATAAAGGATAACAGTGATCAAAAGATTAAAGGGCTGGGCAAGCTTCATAATGGGTTATACTACTTGATAGATAAACCAACTGAACCTGCTGATCTCAATGCCCTGTGCTCTGCCTTTAGTGGGAAAGCCATAACAGGCCGAGCTAGTGTTGAATCTTACACCTTGTGGCATAATAGGTTGGGCATGCTCCCACTCCTAAACTCAAACTGATCCCAGCTATAACTGACCAAATAGGATCCTATGATTGTACTTGCATAACCTGCCCCATGGCTCGATTTGTTAAGCAACCTTTCCAACTGAGCAAATCTGTAGCAAAATGTTCATTTGAAATGATCCATGTTGATGTGTGGGGGCCCTATAAGGTGAGTTATAAGGGAAAGTTCAGGTTCTTCTTGACTGTGGTAGATGACTACAGCAGATACACTTGGATATATCTATTGCAAGAGAAATCTCAATGCTTGAATATTCTGGAAATCTTTGTGAACTATGCAAACACTCAATTTGGGAGAAAGGTTAAGGTTGTAAGGTCAGATAATGCCCTTGAACTTGATGACACGAAATCCAACCCTCTATTTGCTGCACATGGAATAGTACACCAAACCTCATGTGTTGAGAGACCTCAACAAAATAGGAGAGCTAAGAGGAAACACAAACATCTGCTAGAAGTCACTAGAGCCATTAGGTTCCAAGCTGGCCTTCCTTTGACCTTTTGGGGTGATTGCATCCTTGCTGCTGCTTATATAATCAATAGGCTGCCCACTCCTATTCTAACCAACCAAACACCTTACCAAAAGCTCCACAAAAAACCCCCAGCCTATGATGAGATTAGGGTATTTGGATGCCTCTCATTTGCCTATAATCCTGCTCTCGGAACTGATAAGCTCAACCCAAGGGGTGTGCCCTGTATCTTCTTGGGTTATCCACCAAACACCAAGGGATATGTGCTCATGAACTTGCTTACACAAAAGAGATTTGTGTCAAGAGATGTGAAGTTTCATGAACACATATTTCCTTACAACAATGCAACCCTTAAAAGTATCTTGCAACCTGTCCCTACAGACACACCCCAGCCACCTTCTCACCTGCAATATGAAGATTTGTCTCCCATACATCTAGCAAGCAATGATGCTCAGAACACAGATGCAACTCTTGACCCTGCAAAAAGTGATACTAGCTCTCCAGCTGCAGCTCCAGAACACATTACAGCAGCTCCAGAACCTGAACATGAAATCAGAAAATCAAACAGGCCCACAAAAGAGCCTGTATGGATGAAAGACTATAAAAAGCTAGCATATGCAGCTGACTTTCAACCAGCTTGTGTTGCTGCTGAAGGAAATGCTAGTGTGTCTCCAGAGTTCTGGTATTTCCTAGCAAATGTGACCATTGAGACAGATCCTACTTTATTTGATGAAGCAAAGAAAAATCTAGAGTGGATAGCAGCTATGAATGAAGAATTGACAGCACTTGAAGCTAATGGCACTTGGGAATTAACTCACCTTCCATTTGGGAAGAAAGCCATAGGAGCTAAATGGTTGTACAAAACCAAACTGAATGCAGATGGTACAGTGGAAAGAAAGAAAGCCAGGCTAGTCATCCTTGGTTGCAGACAGAGACCAGGGATTGACTTTGATCAAACCTTTGCCCCAGTTGCTAAAATGACCACTGTTAGGTCATTACTTGCTATAGCAGCTATGGAAGGATGGATCACAACCCAGATGGATGTAAAAAATGCTTTCCTCCATGGAGACTTGATTGAAGATGTTTACATGAAAGTTCCAAGGGGTTATGTAGGACCAGGAATGCCCATAAGCTTGGAACAGGGAGAGCTTTCAGAAAACTTTGTGCTCAAGTTAAACAAATCTCTGTATGGGCTTAAACAGGCTCCTCGTCAGTGGTTTGCCAAGCTCACAGAAGCCTTGAAATCATTTGGCTACTCTCAATCCAAAGCAGATTACTCATTGTTCACTAAGCAATCTGGTAGTGGCTTTGTTGCTGTCTTGATTTATGTTGATGATCTGTTGATAGCTAGAGATAATCAGCAAGAAATTGACAATCTGAAGGCTTTGTTCTCTAAGAATTTCAAAATGAAGGATCTTGGCAAACTCAGATACTTCTTGGGTCTGGAGATTGATCACTCAATGTCAGGGATATTTATATCTCAAAAGAAATATGCTCAGGATATGATCAAAGAGTTTGGGCTTACAAAGGCTAGACCATTAAAGGTGCCTATGGATACTCACATAAAACTCACACCTGGCTTGGGTGACCCCCTACCAAATGCTGAAATGTATCAAAGACTGGTAGGGAAGCTTATGTACTTGACAATAACCAGACCTGACATCAACTTTGTTGTACAAGTTCTAGCTCAATTTATGCAAGCTCCAACCACTGCTCATCTACAAGCAGCCAAGAGAGTGCTGAGATATCTGATGAACTCTCCCAGCAAAGGAATTCTTCTAGCCAGTGAAACCGCAGCAAAACTCACTGCCTACTGTGACAGTGACTGGGCAGGCTGCCCTGTCACAAGGAAATCGACAACAGGGTACTGTATTCTTCTGGGTAATTCACCAGTGTCATGGAAGGCAAAGAAACAATCAGTTGTGGCTAGATCTTCTGCTGAAGCAGAGTGCAGAGCAATGGCACTCACTATCTGTGAAGTGACCTGGTTAACATCTCTTCTGAAGGATTTGGGAATGAAAAATCTAGGTCCTACAATCCTGAAATGTGACAACAAAGCTGCTCTTTCCATTGCCTCCAACCCTGTACTGCATGAAAAGATCAAACATGTTGGAATTGACCAACATTTTGTGAGAGAGAAAGTTCAAGAAGGAGCAGTGAAGCCAACATATGTCTGCAGTTCAGAACAGCTAGATGACATTCTGACCAAGATCTTGCCAGTGCAACAACATGAATATCTCTTAAGCAAGCTTGGAGTCACTTCGCACACCCAGCAAGCTTGAGGGGGAGTGATGAGAGGGAAGCTTCGTGGCTATTTCCTTGCTATTTCCTTTATTCCTTATTTTTTTGTCTTGTTGTGAGTGTTGTAACCTACAGTCTGTCATTTAGAATGTGGGTCGTCCTTTTTTTATTATTCCTCTGTCCTTAGCTTTTTACCGTTGTATTTGATAGGCTTGTATATATAACAAACTCTGTAGTTGCAGCTCACTGAAATTAATGAAATCAGCGCTCCCTTCTCTCTCTATCTAGATCTGCACCTCTTGTGACTTTTGTCATCAAATCATTAATTTAATATTTAAGTTTTCAGCACATACAACGAGCTCTAAAACAATATAATGAAGAAAGAAGAGTAGAACCAAAAAAATTATCATACAATTAACCGACATAAACCGTAAGCTATAAGGGGAAAGGAAAAAAAAAACAAAAGAGATGATCTTCATATAATGGTGGTCGCAAGTGTAGTTACAACCATTATTACTACCTGTATTAATCAGACTATCAGAGTATGCATTATTGTGATTAATATGACATGATAGATACGAGTATGCATTATTGTGATTAATTGATTATTCATTACTCCGTATTTCATAATAATATTATTAATGTAATAGATTCTACTAAGGCCCGCCTGGATTGAGGGACTAAAGTCTAATACCTGGAATGGGTTAATTAATTATAGTACTAAAAGTTCCTCCCATTTTGAGGGTAATACACTAAGGGCCTATTCTCATTGATTGAACTCAGCTGAACTGAACTAAACTGAATTTAACTTATTAGAGCTGAACTGAACTGAACTGAAAATTATATAATTAAGAGAATGAAATTAGGAGCTGAACTGAACTGAACTTATTAGAGCTGAGCTGAACTTTATTGAAAATAAACGTATGAGAACAGGCCCTAAAATCACTAATACATTACCCACCCCTTAGTGTAACAATTCACCCCGTAAAATTCTTTCCCCCATGGCATTAATCTACCTAGAAGTTAAACATTCATTTTTCTTTAATTAGGTTTTCAATTTTATTTTTAATTTCAATTGTAATTCTAATATATATATATATGGAAATATTTAATCATTCTCTGATCTTTGACTTGAAATCATAGTTTTTCTTTTTTTTTTCTTCCTTCTAGTTTTCGTGTTTGTATTTTGATAATAAAACAATTTCTTAAATTCAATTTTGATATTATTAAACCTATGAGATATTTCTTTTAAATATCTTAAATTGATTTACTGTATGATTTGGGATGATATTCATTTTTTTCTATTATTCTTGCAATTTCTGTATTTTTTTGGAAATTAAAATAAAAAGGCAAATGATAAATTTGAATTTAATCTGATAATGTGAATTATTTCTGCCCGAGGCTAATAAAAAGGCAAATTCAATAGGTCCAATTCCAAAATGACAAGGTCCAACAATTTTTTCAGTCAAAATAAAATGGAAAAAAAATAATAATTTCTGTAATATTTTTTAGCAAAGTAAATTACAAGTGATTTTACGCCAAACATATGAAAAAAAAAACCCTGAAAAATTACCCCATTAAATTAGTTTCGTGGTAATTTGTTCTCCATTAAAATCTACCCCCATGATTTTCACACCATATCTAGGCGAACCCTTATATGCATTAAGCAAGATATAGTTTAAATTTTATGAGGTTTAATATTCGAATTATATATATATATATTTGTCGCTGATATTGGTGTCCCAAAATATTAAATATTAATGGGTAATGCTATATGTAGCCCTTACTTCTTTTTCCCTAGTTTTATCCCTACCAAATTAAATGCTCTTTGGAATTGCTTTCAAAAAAAAAAAAAAAAGCTCTTTGGATTTATTTCCAATTTATTCATTGTTGTTGTTTCCTTCGTTGCTTTTTAGATGCATCATTTTAAATAAGGAAGTTTCAAGTTAGTTAGTTAGTTAGTTATATACTACGTACTTACATCTATCATTGTACTGTTCTTTTCAATTAATAAATTATTTCTGTCTCTCTCATATCACATGATTTTTCTTTTTTCTTTCTCTACATCTCTCTAATCTTAAAAATTGTTTACAAATTTTACAACTCCCTCTGTCCCAAAATAATTGATGCAATCAAACTTTGCACACATACCAAGGCATTAGTTTTAGCTTATTTTTACATAATTAAATATTAATGAAAATTATATTTTTTTTTTAAAAAAAAAAAAGTTATGTTATGAAATTTTATATCAATACCTATCTAACAACATATTTTATGATAAAATATTTTTCTATTATGTTAATAAAAAATTATAGTCAAAGTTAACATATGAATAGTGAAAAAAAAGTCCAACGTCTTAGTTTTTCTGGGACGGATGATGGAGTAATTTTTAGGAAAAATTGACAAGAATAATCCCAACTTTGTTCGATTCGCCTAAAATAATCCCAACTTTCGATTATTTTTTAATAATCCGAACTTTAATGTGCAATTGCTTCCAATGGTCCCAACCAGTTATATAACTTGCTATCACAAGTCACTTGACACGTGTAACCATGTGACTGGTTCAAAAAAAATAAAAATAAAATAAATAAAATTTAAAACAAAATTAGAGGATTTTTTTAAAAAAAATTAATTATTAACACATGATAAAACCACCCCCAACCAGCATCCCCACCTCCTTTCTCGCCGCCACCGCTGTCGGCGACTGGCCACACCGACGACCAGCATCCCCCACCTCCAACGCCGGCTGAGACCCATCCCCGACCTCCTTTCCTCGCCGCGCGACCACCTAACCAAACCCCCTCGCTTTCCCACCACAAATAGCTCCCCTCCCTTGACCTGCGATGTTATCCGTGGATGCTAGTGCGACTGCTAAGCTGCGATGATGATACTTAGTGTTTGTGCGTGGCTGCTAACTTGCTGTGATGGTGATTTAGAATCTGATTGGTGCGTTGGCAGGGAAGCTCGGGCAGCGGGCCAACGGCAAGCCGGCAATGGCTGTGGGCATAAGGTAAGGGGAAAGGGAGGGGGTGGGCCAGCTAACGGTGGAAATGGTGAATATGGGTGTCGGCGTGGCCGGTCGCGGGGGGGTGGCGGGGGCGGCTGGTTGTGGTGGAGGTGGGGTTTTTTTTTTTACTTATTTTTAAATTAGTTAGTTTTTTTTATTATTATTAGAAAATTTTAGTTTTAAAATTGTTAGTTAAATGTTAATTAGTAATTAATTATCTTTTCTTAAAAAAAAATTAAAATTAAAATTTATTTTTGACAAATTAGTTGGTGACACGTGTAAATTAAATTTATAATTAAAAAAAATTACCTATTCAAGAGGTTAAAGGTCACTTGGGGCCATTGGAAGCAAACTCACATTAAAGTTAGGATTATTAAAAAATAATCGAAAGTTGGAATTATTTTGGGCGAATCGAGGAAAGTTGGGATTATTCTTGACAATTTTTCCTAATTTTTATATACTTTTACACACTTTTCCTCCGATTCCTTAATTCTCATAGAATATGATGAGAAACGAGAAATGTATTATGGGACAGAGGGAGTAACTTCGCCATCTTTTCTTTAAAATTTTTGTAATACCCCAACTACCTCATCACTTCCCTTTTTTTATATTAAAGTTAATTAATTCACCTAAATCTATATGCTGATCAAAGTGATGTAACCCTTAAAAAGTAAATAAATAAATAAAAATAAAAAATAAATAAATTAATTAAAAAAAATAAAAACCAAAGGAGTAACTAGTAAACATCATTGCTAAAAAAATACAAGATATTGTAAAAACGCAAACCAAACCAAACCACACCACACTAGACCGTTTTAATACGGTATGATTCGGCAAAATGTTAAACCGCATATTACAGTTTGGTTTGGATTATGCCCCAAACCGCGCCAAACCAGACCGCATATATACCTCTAGGAGGAATTATATAAATGTAGCATTTCTCAACATACATAAGTCTATCCTCAATAACCCGAAAAAAAAAAAGAAAAAAAAGAAAAAAAGAGAGAACTAGTGTTATAAGGAGAGTGTGAAGGAGAAAGAGTAGAGAGAGAGAGATGGAAGGTGAAGGAAAAACAGTGAGCCTAGGAAAATCAATTATAGTACCAAGTGTTCAAGAGTTAACCAAAGGTTATTGTCTAAAAGAAATTCCTGAAAGATACATTCGATCTGATCAAGAGCCTCCAATAATATTAGATGATGATTACGAAAGTAATAAGGAAAATGATTGTTCTAATAATCATTTTCAATTACCAATTATCAACATGGAAGCTTTAATTAGTGGAGATGGAGATGAATTGTAGAAGTTGCACTTAGCATGCCAAGAGTGGGGTTTTTTTCAGGTTTAAATTCTTCTCAATTGTTTTAGGATGTCTACTATTTTATTCGTTATAATTGAAGGTTCTTATTTGCTTTTTTTTCGGCCATGTTTAATGCATACGAAAGAGATAGAGGATTAGAGGGAATTTATTAGCTAATAGGAAATTTTGACAATTACCACCTTCTGTTATGTCCATTTTAACAATTACCACCTTCTATTTTTTTATTTTTTTTTTTTTGAAAATTAACACCTTCTATTTTCAAAACCATCAAAAGTTACCACTTTCTTGCCCCCCAACTACCACGTGACGTCATTTTGGGCCCATTCTTTCCCTTCCCTCCCTATTTCCCTCACATTTATCATTCCTATTTGGATTCTCTCTCCCCTTTCACTTTTTCCCCCAAACCATCAGTAATTATTTGTCAATTTTGATTTGGAGGAGTGAATTGAAGTGTTTTTGATTGTTTGGGGGAAAAAATTGAAAGGGGAGATGAGAATCGAGTTAGATATGAAAAATGTGAGAGAAATTTGGAGGAAAGGGAAAGAATGAGCCCAAAAAGACGTCATGTGGTAATTGGGAGGCAAGAAGGTGGTAACTTTTGATGTTTTTGAAAATAAAAGGTGATAATTTTCAAAAAAAAAAAAAAAAAAAAAAGTGGTAATTGCTAAAATGGACATAACCAAAGGTGATAATTGTCAAAATTTCCTAGCTAATAGTTAAAACAAAAGTGATGCATCTAAATTAAAACTTTTATAAATAGAAAGTTATGCATAAAAAAAAAAGGTATATATATAAGCTCTTCATTTTCAAGGAGCAAAATTAGTTTCTATTTTTGACCGAAAGGAATTGCCAAAATAATATGTAAAACAAAAGGAAAATTTGCCAGGAATAATACCACCTTTCACTTGTCTTCCAATAATGGAACAACCTTTAATTTATTTCTAAATGGAACCACCTTTGACCCCTATTTTCTATAAATGGAACAGGTTACGGGTAACCGGCTAATAAATGAGGTTGCAGGTGGAAGTCAAGCCTTGACTTCCATTCCCTCCCTAAGAAGCCAACGTGGCATTAATGACTCCCTCTTCAATTTCATTTCCCTCCCTTTCACACTCTCTCTCCTCTATTTACTCCATTAAAGAAGACACTCACTTTACCACAATTGAACATCGGATTGAATGCGGTGAGCCGTCCCTATCAACTGGAGAAGGAAGCTACAATCTATGGAAGTACGAAAGTAACGATTTTTCCCCTAATTGCGCATTTAAAGGTAAGATTTTTTGCCCCAACTTATTGACAAAATGTGAAATTGCAATGACATGTATTGAATTGTGAATTGTGGCCTAGTCACGTATGATTTTGAGTGTATTTTGATGCAATTGAAGTGTTGTTTGGTGTTAATTATGAATTTAGAAAGAATTTCATGTGAGTAATTAGTACACATTTTCGAATGATGGTAATTCCTATGAATGTTGTGATAATCTTTTTAGTTGGGTTACTGATGGAGTGTTCTGGTTAATTGATGTATTTAGCTAATGCTGCTGATGTTGTTGCTTGTGATAGTATGCTTGTGATGGTATTAATAGTAGACTTTGATGTTGACTTTGTAATTGTAATTCTAGGTTTGCAATGAGCAGTTTCTTTGATAGTGTTACAATAAGGTTTTGGCATGGTGGTGAGTTCAAACATCAACATAATGGTGAATTGGTGTATGTGGGTGGTAAGGGTAGGAATTTCAAGGTGGACACTGATTTGTTGTGTTATTGGGAATTACTTGAATATGCAAATAAATGTGGGTACATTGCTGTGGCTGGGATATATTACCTAGTTCCTGGGATGAGTTTGGAGGATGGCTTGAGGAAAATAGATGGAGATGAAGAAGTGTTGGAGTTGATTAAAATTGCAAATACACATAAGCGTGCTGATGTGTATTTCCTGCACCATGAGGAGCCATCTGAGCGTAGACATGCTGTACAAAGTGAGGAGGGAGCTATTAGCAATCCTGCTGTACAAAGTGAGGAGGGAGTTATTGTTGGCAATAGGGCAGAATCTTCACCTAAATCTCAAACAACAGTCAAAGATGTTGAGAATCCCACGAGCAAAGTAAACAACAGAAAAAAAATGACCCCAAAGAAGGGACCACAAACAAAGCTGGCCACACCTATTAGGATAAGCCTTAGGAGACAAAAAGATGCTGCCACATCATCACAAAAAGAATCTATTAGAGCACCCTATTCTCTATCTTACCAACAGTTGACTGCCCCAACAACCTCAGTTCCACCCTTGATACCAAATCTGAAAGAAAAACAAGCAGCTTCCCTCAGCAAACCTCCTTCTGTAGTTCCAGATTTAGATAAAGAAACTGAAAACCCCTTTCCAAACCTTTCTCAATTTCCAAGTTGTGAATTTGTATCCACTGCTGAGCTGCCTAGTGTTAACACAACCTTTCTTGATTATGATTGGGTGGACAACAGGGGAGATAGCCCTTTGAGGTGGAGTGAGCTTATAGGTGATGATGATGTATTCAGTGATGACAGTGATCCAACTTATGAACCAAACCCAGAATACAAGAAGTTTTGTGAGGGGGGTGAGTTTGAGGAGGATGAAGTTGATGATGAATATGAGGTAGATGGTGATAGAGACACTGAACAGGCTGATGATTTCAGTCTAAATGACATAGATCTGGAAGTTGAGGAGGTTGCAGAGCTTGAGGGTACTGATTTTATTGACCCTGAGTCTGATGTAGGAAGTGGAATATGGTTGGCATTCCTTGCTGCCATGCCATAGCTTGTATTTACTTTCAGAACAAGGTAGCAGAGGATTATGTTGATGTGTGCTACAAGGTGGAGACTTATGTGAAGGCTTACAGTGGCTCAATACCACCATTGGAAGGAGAAAGGTATTGGCCAAGGGTGCCCTGCAATTTGGATCCCCCTCCAATCAAAATTGGCCCTGGAAGGCCCAGGAAGAACAGAATCAAACACCCACTTGAGAATCCTAAGAAGACAGGCTCATTGACTAGATCAGGGATTGAGATGACCTGCAACATTTGTAATTCAAAGGGTCACAATAAGAAGGGGTGCCCAGACAAGGGATCTGCAGCAGCTACTGAACCACAACCTAAAAAACCAAGAGGCAGGCCAAGAGCTGAACCAACACCAACTCCAACAGACCACCCCTCACAGATGGATTCTGCAGCAACTACTGCAACACCTGCAACTGCAACACCTTCCTCAGCCCATCACAGTGCTCCTGTACTACCAACTCTTATTGGCAGGGGTGGTAGAATGATTCTAGGAGGTGAAGGTGCTAGGTCAACTGGAAGAGGTAGGGGAAGCCAAGCTGGGAGAGGTACTTAGGTTGCTGCAGCTAGTACAAGACAAGGAAGAGGGAGAGCAAGAGGAATGGGGAGTCAAGTTGATGCTGCTGTAAGTACTTCAGGAAATGGAAGAGGGAGAGCAAGAGGAAGGGGTAGGGGAAGAAACAACACACCTGTTGGTATTGGTGTGTTGTTTGGTGCTGATGGAAACCCACAAGTATGTTGTCTAACATTGTTTTGTTTTTTAATCTGATTTTTTTTTATTAATTTTTCCTGACATCATTTTTTTTGGCATGTACACACAATAGGTTTCAAGTTCAAGGGCAAGGACTAGGTCAGCAACTCAGTCAAGCCAGACCTCCACCATTGACCACCAGCCACAATGATGTTGTAACAACTTGAACTACATATGTTTTCAGACTAGGGATATCTTTTGAACTTTGTTAAAGTTGTGTAATTTTGGCAAGCTAAATTGTGATCACGGTATTGTAATCTTTTGCAACTTAAAAAACTATGTTTTTACTTCATGGTGGTGCTTAAATATGGGCACCATTTGGATGATAATTAATTAAGTAATGTAAGGTTTTTTAGCTCATTATAGCTTTTTGGTGAAGTTATGCTGCCAAATTTAGAGGTGTTTTTTTTTTCCAATTGCAATCACATATAGAACTTGTAAAACACTTTGTACAAAATAGACCTTAGTCATTCTCATTCCATTGAAACCATCCCATTACAAACTCAATCATGTCAAGCCAACAATACATACCTAAGATAAATACACAACAACAAACAAAAGCCATGAAATAAACAAAGCCATGTACAGATTTTTCTCATTCCTTGAACAATCCATTATCTCAGATTTCATTCGAAACACCTCATTCTTCATGTCTTTAAGTTCCTCCTCCAAATTACCTTTCTTTAATTGCAGCTTCTTAATCTTCTCATCTCTGATCTTTTGTTCAACCTCCATCTCTAATATTATAGTATCCTTCTCTAACAATTTCATCTGCTGCTCCTCCAAATCAGTGTGCGCATTCACCCATTTAAAAAATTCACATTGTGTATCCTACACAAAACGCAACACAACACAACAAATCAAATCCAATTAGCCTATCAAATTGTTCAATTAGCCTATCAAATAACTAATTAACCTTAAATTAAGTAAATTACAAAACTTACTGGCCACAGAGGACAACCATAGAACTTCATCCCCATATTAGGCCCATTTCTCACAGTCTTGATAAGGGCTTCCCTTCCACAGTCACACCGAATTTTTGCATTCACAACCCTTTTGTTGGTAGAAGAAGAACCAGAAGTGTATGAATTTCCCTTTCTTGAAGCCATTGTCAAAGGATTTCCTTCGCAAAATGAAAAATGAAGTATGGAAAGAACAGGGGAAGGAGAAGAATAGAGAGAACAGAGATCAAGGGGCCTAATTTATAAGAAAAGGCAACATAACTTAACGGTAATATGCCAACTCACCAATTTAACCTTCAAATTTAAGGCCACGTCACCGGTTTACCTTCACAAACCGGTTAACAATTAACCTGTTCCATTTATAGAAAATAGGGGTCAAAGGTGGTTCCATTTAGAAATAAATTAAAGGTTGTTCCATTATTGGAAGACAAGTGAAAGGTGGTATTATTCCTGGCAAATTTTCCAAAACAAAATTATACTCCCTCTGTCTTAGAATGATTGACACATTTGACCTTTTTATTTCTCGCTATTCATATATTAACTTATTATAGTTTTTTACTAATATAATCAAAACAAATTTCAATGGATTACGTCGTTGTTTAATAGGTTTCACTGTAAAGTTTGTGATATAAAGTTCTATTATATTAGCTTTCTAATTTTTATACTATTTTTTTTATATAAAAGTATATATACACAGGCAAAATGTGTCAACTATTAAAATGGAGTATTTAATATCAAGTTTATGTGATTATTCATTATGTCATTTTGTATAGGCACACACAACAAGAAGATATAATTTGTTCGTTCCATTAGTAATCATACAATCAATAATGTTTGAAGATATATTTTTTTTTTCTCTTGATTTGTCTTGTTAATTGGGAAGACTCGTGACTCTTCTAATTGTACTCACATTTTGTGATCGCAAATTGACAACCAACAATTGTTTCCAACCTTTTCCAATCCGAGAGAAACTCCCCCGCTTCGAAATGAATACCTCCATCCTAAAATAAAGTGCTCAATTCTATCTATACAGTTTTCAAAATGCATCTTTGATGATTAAATACTCGTATCTTTAATTGTGTAGCAAAAATCTTTAAAAATTGATGCTATAAAGTTAAAATTTAAGTAATGAAAACTATTGGTCAGAACTTTTAAAATTTGACCATAAAATGAAAAAATAAAAATGAGCACATTATTTTAGAACTAAAAGAGATAAGAGTACAATTTAATTTACTACCTCCGGTCCAAATTACTCGCAACTTTGGAATATTTTATATCTCATAAATAATACCCCAAAGTTCCGAGTAATTTGGACCAGAGGTAGTAAGTGATTGAAGAAGGTTCACTTTAAAAGGTAATAAAGAACTTTTTTTTTCTAAACGGAAAATTACAATAATTAGATTGTGTTAGATCAAGCAAAGTTTGGTGGAGTTGGTGGGGGAACTCACCTTGTGATTTTGAGGTCACGAGTTTGAGCCCCACCAACTACATATGCTTGGGAGTAGGGGGATTTCCTTACCTCTCCCCTCTACGAGATGTCCGTTCAGTAGGGTCTTTCATCTATCTTACCTAAAAAAACGAACCCTGCTATTGTTAGGCATATTGTTCACAATGTATTCCCTCCATCCGCCATTCATTATATTTAATTTTCTATTGTCACATTTGACCTTTCAAAGTCAATTTTAAGGTATAACTATTATTGTTATACAGTACATTTTACTATTGCTTCTGATCATCTTTCAAATAAGTACTCGAAATGTGTTAGCTAGTGTTAGTATGCTAAATTAGAGGTCTTATACAAAGACATAAAATGCAAATGCAGCTCATAAATCATGGAGTAAACTCTTCAGTGGTGAACAAATTCAAGTTAGAGACTGAAGAATTATTCAATCTTCCAATGCATGAAAAGAAAAAGTATTGGCAAACTCCAACAGACTTGGAGGGGTTTGGACAAGCCTTTGTTGTATCAGATGAGCAAAAGTTGGATTGGGGTGATATGTTTTACTTAACCACCTTACCTAAACATTTGCGGAAACCCTACTTGTTTCCCATTTTACCTCTTCCATACTGGTAATCGATCTTTATTTTCACTTTATGAAGGTCAAAGTTGCATATAAACATTAAATACAATTTCTTTGATTGGATTTATCACGTTTGTGAATTTATAGTTAATTCACATGTTGATTGGTGTGATTAATGTTTGAATAATTATTAATCTTTCTTTCTAATCTTCTTATATGCAACATTTCTTTCTTTTTTTTTTAATTTATTTATGTATACAACTATATTGGTGTACCAAAACTTGCACCAAAAAAATATTGGTGTACCAAAGTTTTGGAACATTTAAATCATGCATTTTTATAAGCATGCTAAATTTTATATATACCTCAGTTAATTTGTCATTGCAACATAAAGGTATTATTTGTGAGAAAAAAAAAATTCCTTAGTTACCACTAAAAATTAACGGAGGTAGTAATAAAGTTTTTAAACATTGATTCTAATGTAATGGGTCAAAAAGATTGAAGAGATACTCTTGTGTAATATAGGAGTAATATAGTGTATGAAAGTATGTCCAAGTAGTGTTGACAGTTGGACCGAGCCTACAAGCTAGGTGTCATTAGTAAACTGGGCTGTAATGAGCCTGCCTTTGTGTATGCTGATTATGTGAGGCTTGCTAAGATAATAGAGCCCAACACAATTGAAGATGCATATTGATGGTTAAACATTTGAAAGTTTAAAAGAAGTAAATGATACCAACATTAAGGGACGGAGCGCTCAGCCTTATTTATCGGATTAGCTGGGGTTATATTCACACATCTAATTGCGTAGACTTGGTTCACAATAATATTATTGTGGACCTAAGGTTTATACACACGTAACTGGTATTATATTTAACATAGTGACCCTTAATTTTAATATAGTAACCTTATTTTTAACATAGTAACCTTTTTTAAAAACTTGTGTGACCATTAGTATTATCATGAACTTAAAGTACGAAATTATGTTGAATAGTGACCTAATTTTAACATAGTAATTATTATTATTCATATTGACCATTATATTAAAAATATCGTTAAAAAAAATAACCTTTATAGCTTTTAATGTCACACTAACTTTTATTTCAATATAATAACCTTTATTTTAATATAGTAACTTTTTTTTATTAACAAAACAATCAAATTGTCTCTAATGTTAGTGGTCCACAATAAATTAGTGTGAACCAGATCCATGTAAGAATTTGTATCATAACTTAACAGAAGATGATCCTTGTAGTGAGGTATGGTTCGGTTTGGTTTAGGACAAGTCATTTTGAATGACATTATCAATTTCAGCCATATTTATTTTCATGTCATTCCATTTTATTATAGGTCATCTTGTTTATTATTAAATCTTCATGTAAGCGTCTAATTACTACTATCACTAACTCATGCAGAGAGACACTGGAAAATTACTCTGCTGAACTACAAAAGCTTGTTAGGAGGATACTTGATTATATGGCAAAAGCTCTAAATATAGACAATGATCTCAAAGATAATGTGTTCGGAGAAGGACATCAATCAATGAGGATGAACTACTATCCACCTTGTCCGCAACCTGATAAGGTGATCGGTTTAACACCTCATAGTGATTCGATTTCTCTCATCACAATCCTTCTTGAGGTTAACGATATAGGAGGCCTCCAAATCAAGAAAGATAACAAGTGGGTATCGATCAAGCCCTTACAGGACGCCTTTGTAATCAATGTCGGAGATGTGCTAGAGGTACCTAACAAGTTAATTTTACATCGATGAATGAATAATACCATGAGAAATCTCATTAACATAAACTAAGTCTTATACTAATTGTACAATGCAGATTATGAGCAATGGAATATACAAAAGTGTGTTGCATCGTGCAGTAGTAAATGCTAGCAAAGAGAGACTATCGGTTGCCACATTCCATGGTCCAGCACTTGATCATGAAATAGGTCCGATCCCTGATTTAGTTACTTCTACAACTCCGGCAAGGTTTAGAAGAATCAAAGCCATTGATTACAATAAGGGATTTTTAGCTCGTCCACTTGATGGGGGAAGATATCTTGATGTCATGAGGATTGTTGAGAACGACCAGCATTTGGGGTAACTTGAACTATACGACTGATAAATCACACTGGCGATGTGTTCCTTATGCATCTGCACTTCTGCAGTAAGATCCGCTATGTAAGTTATGTTATGTATGTCTACAGGTAGAGCATCGTGAAATGCTTATACAGAAATAAGGATTTTTTTTTAAATGTAAGGAGGTGAGTATGAACTACTTGTTATATGTTTTATGATTGTGAAGGTTTGTAAAGTTCATACGAATGATAATGTTGATTATCCATTGATTAAACCCCTACCACAGCCAAAGCATGAATTTCATATTAGGGCTAAATGAATCAAACATAGTAGCAAAATGGCTTAGGTTAGTTCAAACTCGAAAACTATCAATTATGTTTGTTTAAATTCTTATTTAGATGGATTATCTATTAACACAAATACCCAACAACAATGCACCAATATTAATCATTGATTGAAGAGTCGAACCGAGTTAGGCTTCATGGGAGGTTAATAAATCAAGGCCAAATGATAACCTAGTTATGATTCAATAGCAAAAGCCTTGCTTGTTTATGGAGTACTCCGTAAATCTTAATTTAAGTTCTCTCTGAGTCCTTAACGTCCTTTATCATTATACTTCCAAACGTCCCTTCCTCCTGGACTATTCTCCTGAATTCAAACTACAAAGAACCGAGTTTGTAAGAGCAAATCTCTAATGTCTGCAAATGGAACAAAACTGATTGTAAGAAGGCAATAGTTGTGCACAAAGAAGCTGCACTTTGTAAGTTATTGCTTCATTCAGCCAAAGTGGAAGGAGATCAAATCCCTTTGTGCTGTGTTGAACGACAACAATGCTCTAGTAATGTGGTTCGTCCTCAACAGAGAACTTGGAGCCTTAGAGATCAAACAAAATGCAGAAAATACGAGATTCTTAATTTCTTTTCCTGATAACAACCTAGAACATATCCAAAAAATATCACCCCAGAATAACCAATACATAAGTTCTAAAATGGCTATGGTGACACAGCTCCATAAATACATTAATCGCTTACATGAATTGCAGCATGTTAGCTGTAATCTAGATAAATAAAAGTGTACCAATACTTTACAGAAAATTTTGATATACATACCAGAGTTCCACGGACCAATTGCTTCATTCCCCCTACCCCACCCTTGCACCACTTCCACCAATTCAATTCAATGCAATGTCAAACCATTAAGTTTGACGTTAACAATGTACCGGAAGGTACTCCCTCTTGTGTTATAAGATCTCTGTGGCTCTGGCTGGACCTAAAATCAATACAGATTTGGCAGGTTAAAACCCAATGTATGCTGCACATAATGCAGTGAACAGATCAAAGTTGCAAAAAGAAAACGGCCTCACTCTTATACTGAAACAATCATTTAGAAAGACAATTTTAAAAAACTGCACTCAATACAGGCCACATTGAGGTCAAGAGATGGAATTCTATTTCACTGAAATTCTGAATCTATTGCAATGAAAGGAGGAGATTAATGGGTGATCAAAGTGATGATGGAAGAAAATGGTAATTTGCTATGCGTGCATAATAACCTCAACAAAGTGTAATTAAGATATCTATTAAAAAAAAATATAAAAAAAAAAAAAGGTACATACTTGAACAGAGGGGCAAGCATCACACAGACCATGTTAATGAACTCCAAAAGAAATTGCAAATTATTCCATCCTATGCAGAATATACAGCAAAAACATGTTCCAGCCAACATGCAGTAGCAGGCAGCTCGATTTTAATTTTAAATTTTAATTAATTTGCAATAAACAACCTTTTCCCCAATATTCACCATAGACAAACATCTTGTTGAATGTGGATATACAAACAACGGAACATATACAGCTAAATAACTAATAGATAGATCAAACTTCCAATGTAGTTACAGTCTCTGGCATTACAACCTAATATTCTCCAGCAAGACCATACGCTCAGCAAACATGAATCACAGCATGTTAGCTGTAATTGACATGAATCGCTGCATGTTAGCTGTAACAATGAAAAAAAGGTGGGCATATGTGGATAAGCTAAGCATTGTTGACAAACTAATGTTTTAAGATTGTGTATTTATATCTGTTAAATTGTCAAATGCCTGTAGGTCAAACAAATTGGATGCTTCTGAAGTATGAAGTTAGTCCCTCAGGTTAGGTGCAAATCAACCAAAGGACCTGAGCAAGCAGCTCTATCAACTAAACAATTGAAAAAATTAATTAATTTATTGAATGGATCAGCTGATTACCATACGCTCCTAGCATTAACACCATCAAGTACAATTACCTCCCTCCCTTAGTCCCTTGCAATTTACAATGCCCAATTTTTGTCTATATGAAATAAATTTGCCCTACTAAATCTAATTTTACAACTGTCTTAACTCACTATACTTAAAAAAGTGCCCAGTCCATGTTCAACCTTGAACCTACTAGGTGACAACAATGATTACCAAGTATGCAACCAACAGAAGGTAAATAACAGTTCAGATGTACTTAGCCTTACCCATGAATCCTAACTAGTTCAAGACTACCACGATGGCACACTAATCGGATAACCAGACCCAAACCAAAATTCAAAACATAACCAAGCCAAACAAGTAATAACAGTCACTATTAAATTTATATCTAAACAAGCAATGCATTTGGTAGGCATGGCCTAACCTTGGTGCAACTAAATATGATCAAATTGCTATACGGCCAAAACAGACTTACTGACTCTGAGCAATGTGAGTATTCAACAAGCACAAATTATTTTTCGGACAAGACCAGCTTATGATACACACAAGTTCCTCCATTTTCTTCAAGACTCTAGATGGTTTCAATTGTGGCCTAGGTAGCAGGCAATCAGGCACTAGGATTTTCTTTCTTCCAGTAATGAAAGTAAAGAAACAAGGCCCCTATCAAGCATGCAGCATACAATTCTCAAAACACAATACTCAATATTACCATAATGGTTGTCTTGAATCACTATTAACAGAGTAATGAATGATTCATTAACTTCAGGGCATATATTGGGGAAAAGGCTGTAAATAAATAAATAAATAAAAATAAATAAAAAAACTCTGAAGCAGCTAATTACATGATGGCAACAATAACAAGGAATCGAGCACGAGGATATAGGTACACCACACTAATTGTACATAGAATCGACGAAAAAGATTGAGATCATAATTGTGAAGGAAACAAGCTATCCTCACATAGAGAAAGGATATCACTAGGACACCTTGGTAATTGGTAGACAATGCATTTAAATGTGCTAGACACATTTATTATTAGCATAACCACATCACTTCCAAAATTGTGTTATTTTTTTAAAGACAGTTTAAGCGTTCAAAACACATTCTGTGAAACTACATAAAGAACTAAGATAAATCATTGTAAAAACTTTGAAAGGCTTGAGCACAATCCAAAATCTACTCATTTGACACCCAAAATTCGGAAAATCCAATAACCATATCCGATCCGAAAATGTCAAATATGGTATCTAATAACCAAAAATGGCTGAATAATGAACTCCTGCGAAGTACATAAGGCTAAATTACTACGAACTTACGAAGTACTACAAAAACCCATACTAGAGGGCTCACTCATTACTTACATTTGTACATATAATATATTACATGAAATCTATCCAAGTTTTGGCCTTGAATTTTGTAAGTACAAGTTTTAAAAAAAACAAAAAAAAAAAAAAAAAAACTACATATATCCTCAATAGATCAGTATTAATTTGGATGATCTCAAAGTTTAAAATTCTACATGGAGCAGCATAAAACAGGGCAATGTATATAATTAGAAGAAAGAAACCGATTATAACAAGCAGACATAGTTCAAAGAATACCCACAAAAATATCATAAATTAAATCCAGAAACAATTATCAACAGGAAAAACAAACTGACATAATTCCCTTCAAAATTCAAATGTTCAATTGAGCAAAAGATCAAGTAATTACCAATTAGGCGCAAACCCATTTGCTAAAAACTCCAGGAAATGATGGGTTTTCAAGCAAGAACAAAATTGAGCAAGTTTGGGGAAATGGGCATCTTCAAAATCAGATAAAATCACCATATTCAAACCCTAAGAGAGAGAAGAAAAAACTCAAAAATGAAGGTTGGTTTTAAATGGGATAACAGAGAATCGGAGAGTAATGAATGAGAGAAATTGTTGTTTAGCAGTTTGTGTTGTTTAATGAAAGGGTGGTTTTGCAGAGAGATTGATGCTGTGCAGCTGGTCTTTAGGCTTTGCACGATTTCAGAGGCAACACAGAACAAATTTGTGAGAGAGACAGCAAGACAATGAGGCGAAATTTTTTGTTTGTGTAGGAGACTAGGAAGAGTAGCCCAGCTCAGTAGCCCCTTTTGTTTTTCTTTCTTCTACCTAGAGGTAGACCTGGCAATCCTGACTAGGGATGATAATGGGGCGGGTTGGATGCGAAATTGCGAATAATGGTACCTCCATAAGACCATACCCATACCCGCCTAAAAATCTTATATCCATCAATGTCCTACCACCCGTGCCGGGGGCAGTATCCACATCCATACCCGTCCCATCAGGTACAAGATAGGATTCATCCCCACCCCATCACCCATTTGGAATCTTAAATATCTTATATCCGTACTTACCTCATACCCGCCACAAAACCGTCCCAAACCCATTGCCATGATGCTCTATATTATTATTGTATCACATTAATGACAATTATATCAAATTAGGTTAAAAAATTGGGACTTTCCCTATTCAAGCTTATTGGGTCCTATGGGGTATCAACTATCAAGTTTCATAAATTCTAAACTCTTTTAAAGGAAAAAGGGTGCGGGTATAAGGCGGGTACGGCCGGGACGGATATGGGGCGGGTCTTCTCTAAAATCTATACCTGCCCCATCACCCATGGCTGGTACACATTTTATACCCATCACCCGCCAAACCTCTCTCCATCCGACCTCCCCGCCAGACTTGGGCGGGGATGGGGCGGGTCTCCCATTTAACCCGACCTACTGCCATCCTTAATCCTGACACGACCCGAATGACCCGAATCGACCTGAAATCATTTACCCGAGAATAACCCAAACCCGAACTAACCCGACCCGAACTCGAACCCGACCCGAAATGGAGTTGATCCGAATGTGACCCAACCCGAAATTGTCGACTCGACCCAACTTTATCCCGAATTGATTGACCAGAATTAGCCCGACCCGAAGTAGCCCGACCCGAAGTGACCCGATTCCTGAAGTGAATAGGGTGAAATGATTAATTACTTAGTTTAGAACTTCTTTCTTTCCTAATAAGTAATAGGTACTCACAAACTTGGCCCGACGCCCCGACCCGAACTAACCCTACCTGAATTGACTCGACACGAAATTAACCCGACCCGAAATTGACCCGAAAATTGGTCCTAAAAATTGATCGAACCCGAACTGACATGAACTGAACTTGACCCGAAGTGCTGACCCGAATTTGACCAGAAACCTGAATTGACTCGACCCGAATGTTTGCTGACCCGAAATTGACCCGACCCGAATTGATTTGACCTAAACCCGACCCGAATGACCCTTTTGCCAATCTACCTAGAGGTGTCAATTTGGGCGTTCGAATCGGGTTTGATGAGCTCAGGTTGGATTGGGTCTGATTTCAAACTTAAGTCATATGAGTACTAAATTATTGTGTTTATATTGCTACTAAAGAAGTAAGGGGTACATCATCTCTTGCTTCTTGTGATTTCTTTTTTCTTTGGATGCAATTGGGAAACCGTCTATATGTTATTCGGTTTTGTTTTAATTTTTATTTGTTTACATTGAATGGGGATTAGGTTGTATACTTGTATCTAGATGAATTATTGAGTGATGTAGGTTGAAACTTTAATTTACAATGGTTGTCGTACTTTAGGGTTTGATTGGTCGTTTTGCTACTTGGCTTCACTTCAAAATTTAAATTAAATCATGTTATCATCTTGATTACATCAATATATTTAGTTACTAGGTTAGCACCCGTACGATGCACGGGTTTACTAGTATTTTTTCATTGGATTTTTGTAAATTTTTTTGAGTATAAAATGTTCATAAGTTCAATTTATTTGACCTCAATTGTGCTAACAACTCCTATAAAAACTCCAACAACCTAATATCAACATAAATCACCAAAGTAATAGGTACTTATTTTAAATTAATTACCTAGATAATAGCTACGAGTACTATCTATGTAAAATTATTTAGCATCTATTAACTATTACTAAAACAGAAGTTCCTGACATCATTATTGTCCAAATGTCGCTCGCTCAATAAAAAAATTCTCGCCTAAATGCAATGATGATGTCATTTTTTTTTTGCTATCATATTTTACATTTTTGGAATTTAAATATTAGAAGCTTCTACATTAGACCTAAAACCTATTAGTTTGTCATAGGAAATTTAAACAATTTTGAATAGCACATTAATATATGACCTAACATTGAACTATGAATTAGACAACGTTGATCACTATATTATAATTTTGATGAAAATAAAAAATTTTAAAATTACAAAATATACGTAATTCTTATTTATATTCATGTATAATAGCGATTTATTTTTAAAATGTACAAATTAAATATAGGTTTTAAACCGTGCATCGCACGGGTTCTAACCTAGTTTTGTTTCAAAATAAAAAATTAAAAAATTAGCATTTAAGCGGGAAATCTTTTCATGAAATAGCGCCACGTGTACAACTTTGAAAAAAGATGACATCAGCGATTGCTACTTTAGTATTTGTTATAGATTCCGTACATTTTAACAAAAAATTATAAAAGCTTATATTATCAAACTACTCATTGATATAGGTCTAACAATATCTCACATAACTTTATTAATTTATGGTCAAAACATTCAAAATTTGACCAACAAAAAGGAAAATAAACATTAAATTATGAGACAAAGGGAGTAATATATATTTATTTAGGTGTTGGATATGATTTTCAATTTGAACAAATCTTAATTGGCTTTGGAAAACTCAAACCCGAAACTAAATCAAGAACAAAATTACCTAATCAATCATCAATACTACATACTAAAGTAATCACCAGGATTATCCTAGAATTTTACATGTGTCGCGTTCACATTAAAAATTTCCCGCCAAAAACTTTTTTATTTTTTTTCTTAAAAAATAATAAGGTATTTGGTAAAAAAAAAAAAAACCAATATACGACCTAGATAATAGAAAAATAACAACTTTTAAAAAAATAAAATATTAATTGTATACACAATCTTTAACCAAATACAAACTAAGGGCTTGTTCACATTTACTGAATTGAGTTGAACTGAACTGATTGGAGCTGAACTGATTGGAGCTGAACTGAACTGAACTGAACTGAATTGAGCTAAAATGAATATTTTATGTGAGAGGGAAATTAAGAGCTGAACTGATTGGAGCTGAACTGAACTGAACTGAACTGAAATTAAGTAAATATGAACAGGTCCTTACAGTAGTTTATAAAAATATTTTTTTTTCTTGACTATCCGAGCTTTGCTCGAACAAAAGACTAGCTATGAATAAATTACTCAATCTGAAATTAACTTGACTCGATTTCGAGCTAACTCAAGAGCAATTCAATTCGAATTACGTGACTTAAAACCTAACCAGCTAGTTTAGTCTCAACCTTGAAAATTGACTCATTCTATACATTGAATTGAACCCAAACAATGTAATTTTAATTGACTTGACCATAATCCAAAATAGCTTGAACCAAGCCCAATACAACCAAATTGATAAATCAGTCCAACATAGCCCAAAGAAGACATGACCCACCAAATGAAAAATACGGAGTAGGAAAAATAATTCATGCATAAACTGTGAATCTGTGATATGTCAGTGTAACTAAAAAATTTAATGCTGAAATTGATCTTTGACCTCTCATTTTATACAAGTATATATATGTTCACGTTTCGTCAAAAAAAAAAAAAAAAAAAAAAAAAGGAACAGTATGACGACTAAATTCAAGTATAAGAATTAATGAATTATAATACGGAATAATACATTTATGAGACTATGACGACTGGTTGAAATATTGATTATCAAATCATAAAATCATATTCCCTCTGTCCTTTAATTAGATTCCTACTTCTCTATTATGTGAGAAATAAATGCTAGAATTAGGAATCTAATAAAGGGACGGAGGGAATAATCCGTAGTCATACTTAAGTACTACTCGTACTGATTATGTCATATAATTTCTTTAGATTTCCAATAGATTGATGATGACTGATTATTCAACTTAAATCTAACTATTGATTATCTCACGTAACTCAATATTTGAGATGTTCAAATTTTCTTTCTTTTAAATTGAAGAACGAAAAAAAATCAATTTTTTTTGTTTGAGCGGATACTCTTTTTGACTTGATATTATGAGTTATGACACATACTAAGGCCCGGGCAAAATTAGCAACATAGAATAGTTTTTAGTGGTCGAATAATGGGTAAGTGAATAGTTGTAGACTTGTAGTGGAGAGAAGTTAGGTATTTAAATAATAAATTAATAGTACGTGTGTTTGGCAAAAATAGAGGTGAAATAGTAAAATAAATTAAAATTCATATCTATCTATCAATTACATTAAACTAAAGGCGAATAAAACATGACACTTGTCGAAATCTGGTTAAATAATTTCACGCCCTTTTTTTTATTACTTTTTTGCCATATTAATTAAGGAAATATTTACTCATTATAATTTGTTTTCCCTACTTTACTAATATGTTATTTCCCTCCTAACAAATTCAATAAATACATTTTTGCAAAACCTTATAGAAAAATTAAGCGAAATATTATTATTATTAAAAAGATATGCATAATTTCTAATATAAATTTGTACGTAATATTTATTTTTATATATATATCATACGGGTAGTATATACAACCTAAAATGTAATAAGAAGTATTTTTGTAGTAAAAAAATATTGACCTTTGTCATACTTTTTTTAAAGAGAAAAAAATTATAAAAAAAGTGTTGAAATACATTTTCTTTTAAATCCGTGCATTGCACGGGACCATAAAACTAGTAAATAAACTAAAACAATAACCGCTGACATCATCACTTTTTAAAATTATACATTTGTCAAGCTGTTGTTAACAAATTTTCCCGCCTAAATCAATTGCTAACATAATATTTTTATTTATTTTTTTACCTTAAATTATAACAACATTTTTTTTTTGAAGAGTAAATTATAACAACACTTTTGTAAGACAATTATTATTATTATTATTAAAAACAAAACCTACAAAGTCAATCAAATTACAAGAAAAGAAATTAGTGGGGAGGCGAGATACAATCTGGGCCCCCACTCCTCTAGCTATAGCGAATCCAATCCTGTTGAAGATGTGAGCAGCTGCACAAGCACCAATATCCTAAGTCTTTGTGAACGCCTGAATCCTCTTTAGCAACACAACAACATCCTTCTCTAATTCCCCCAAAGAAGTAAAGGAGAAAGGAAGAAACCCATAGCCAATAGCCCTGCAACGCATGCCATACTTGCATTGTCCCGCTTCCGCTGAGCCGCAACCGACACAACACGACCAGAAACGAAATCAGACAATTCTGATTGTGTCAATGGAGAAGACCCCGTCAAGTCAACACATACATCAAAGCCTCTGTCCCAGGAATAAAGCAACACATCTGCTGGTTATTATTATTATTATTATTATTATTATTATTATTATTATTATTAGTAGTAGTAGTAGTAGTAGTATTATTATATTATTATTATTATATTATTATTATATTATTATTATTATTATCATTATTATACTCCATATTTTATATTATGAATTTATGAGTGCCTATTTGACTTCAAAATATAATTACTCGCGGTTATAGAGTACCCCGTAATGCATATTTTGCTTAAGTTTTTACTCTTCTTCAAATTTTTTAAAAGATCTAAATATATATCATTGCAAATGGCAATTAATGGTTATGTTTCTATAATTTATCTCATATGAGGGACATATATAAAAAAATATATTTATTTCAATAAATTTTTATATGTCGTACATCGCACGGGGCTTATCTAGTGTATTGTTTATATGTCGTACACCTGCTACCCGCTACCTTTTGAAACACGACTATATTTATAGTTTGATAAAAGCTGATCAGACGCTACCTCTATTACTAACCCCACCTCAAACACTATTGTCAAATAGGACTAAATAAATCGTGTGTACATACATATTGAACATCAAAGCTAAAGTTATTAAAATAACCAATATTTATCTCTATATAACATGAATGTTTATTTATGAATTATATTTTTTTTTTTTTAAAAAAACATTCATAAAGCATAAAAAAAGGTGTTGTTATTCGTCGCTCCCAATGTACAGGGTAACGCTCCCATTTTTTGTACGAATATCCAATTTTACCCCTAATATAAATACGGTTTTTTGTCTTTTATGACTCACATGCTCACTCTCTAACAACATTCACTATCTCTCTTACTCTCTAACTCTCTAAAAAACTTGAAATTGAAAATCTGAAATTTAATTTGTTTTAAAAAAAAATTCAACAATCATCAACAAACAATCTACAAGATCGTACACAAAAAAGGATAGTTGATTCGAGGCGAATAAGGATCACACACGGAGGGAGGGGCTTTGGGGCGGTGGAGGCAACGGCGGCGACGACGGCTTTGGTGGTGGCGACCAGGTAAAGTTACGAAAAAAATAATCTGAATCGGAATTTCGGCCCAGAAAATCCGGATGAACCTGGGAGGATCCGCCTGGAATTTCCGGATCCTCCTAGGTACTTCCGGAAAATCTGGGCGGATCCTGACTTCCGCCTAATTTTTCTGGAAGTTCCTTGGAGGACCCGGAAATTCCAAGCGGATCCTCCAAGGCTCTTCCGGAATTTTTGGGCGGAAGCCTGGAAATTCGATTTTTTTTTTATTGCGTGAATATTATGCTTTGAATTGATGATTTTTTTTCAAAAAATTCTGTTGTGTATGATCTTTATTTTTATTATTGTAATTATTAGTTGATTTTAGTGTTGTTATTTTGATGATTGGTTGTTGTTGTTGTTGTGTTATTTTATTTTGTTTTGGATTTTGTTATTGTAGTAGTACTATTATTAATTTTTTTTTAATCATGATTAGCATTATTATTATTGTTAATATTAGTGTTGTTATTATTATTGTTATTATGGTTGTTGTTGTTGTTGTTGTTGTTGTTGTTGTTGTTGTTATTATTATTATTATTATTGTTATTATTATATGATTATTGGTGTTGTTGTTGTGATTATTGTTATTGTTGTTATGATTTGTATTCTTTTTTTTTTTTAAAAAAAACGTTATGATTAGTATTGTTAATATGTATTATATTAAAAGTACATTGCAAAATTATTATTATTATTATTATTATTATTATTATTGTCATTGTTATTAATATTATTATTATTATTTTTATTATTATTATGATTATTATTATTATTGTTGTTGTTGTTGTTGTTATTTATATTATTATTATGATGATTATCATTATTATTGTTGTTGTTGTTATTTTTATTATTATTATTATTATTATTATTATTATTATTATGATTATTATTGTTGTTGTTGTTGTTGTTATTTTTATTATTATTAATATTATTATTATTATTATTATTATTTTAATGGTGTGTACTTGTTTATTGTAGATCGAGGGTTTTGGTGCTCGTCATGCAATATCACGACGTTTGAATGCGTCTGTTAGGAGACAGTCATCTCGTTCAGCACCGTCATAGCCCGAGCAGCAATACGGGTCTACTAGTGGTTGATTGGGAGACCGACAGTCGGGAAGTAGTCGGCCCGTGTATTCGGCAGGTAGAGCACCTATATTATCTGACGCGGACGACGAAGACTTGGGTAGTCATGCTGATGACCAGGATGAAGAATCGGGCCCTCAGGATTATCGTATGGTATATAGGGGTCAGTATAAGATTTGTTGGTAGTGGATCGAGTCAGCCTACTACTAGCTCTGCAGAGGCATGGTTAGTGCAGGAGCCGATGTCGGGTGGTCCCGAGGATGGGACTGTTATCCCTAGTTATGGCGGTCACGTGGCCCGATATATATGGGTGGAGCAGGAGCGCAGTTTTTTGCGGTGTTTGAGTAGGTCAAAGTTGTGTTCTGACCTGACTGAGTGGCGAGGTCGTCAATCAGTGGAGAGCCAACAGTTGATTGATGCCAGTTGGTTGTCTCACTTATGCGAGCTTATGTTTAAAAGACTTGATTGGCCGTTGATTTTTGCGTTTGTTGAGAGATGGCAGCCAGATACAAACACATTTCATATGCCATTTGGGGAGATCACGATCATGTTGCACGATGTGTACAACATTCTTGGGCTACGTGTTCATGGCCAGATGGTCACCACTACACCTAGCACGGACGTGTTACGAGACGCGTGCTCGGTTACCATGGATATGACTCCGAATGATTTGTTTGAGATTTGCGGCACAAAGACGATTTGGCAGGGTAGTGGGGTGTTGACTGATAAGATTTTGGAGTCGACATTGGAGGTTGAGAGAGATTTTAGTGATCAGTATAATGCGTACGTGTGGTTAGTGCTTGGAGGTACATTGTTTGTAGACAAGAGTGGTAACCGTACACATCCTTCCTTCCTCCATGAGCTATGTTATGAAGATGTCCCTATTAACGAGTACGCTTGGGGCATAGCTGCACTAGCTTACTTGTATCGGCAATCGGGCACGGCATCACGGAAAGGTGCTGATTCGATCGCTGGTTGTCTCATGATTCTGCAAGCGTGGATTTACGATTACTTTCCGTGCTTTCGGCCTCAACAGGGTCCTCCATGGGACATCTGGAAATTTCGGGCGGATGTCCCATTTTCACAAAATAAAAAAAAACTTACAGAATGTTCCGACGCATTCTCCGACGTATGAACGTCCCAGTCGTCCATCATCCAAGACCCGTCGGAAAAAAAATTGATGATTATTTTGAAAATAAAAAAAGATTTAAGGTGGTCGTGGGGACCGATTTGGTTTGAAGTCGTGGGGAACGATGTGGTGGGCTCGGGATTCACGGTGTACTACTTTGAGGGGACCGATAGTAGGTAAAATGTGCATGAAGGGAACAAAGTCCTCCTTTAATATTACAACTTGCATAAAGGGCATATTTGTCCATTCAAGTCAAAGTGGGAGCGCTACTATGTAAAATGGGAGCGAAGAATAGCGATTCACAAAAAAAAAAAAAGCACATTACCCTTTATAAAATTTAAACCTTAAAAATTACTCTTACCTTTTACTTGATAATAGAAAAATTAGAACGAATTATATTTACCCCAAATCAGGTTAAAATTACCTCAAATTGATTAAAAGTTAATTTACGACTTGTTAATGTACAATTTAATCAATGTACTCCAAGTGTACGAAATTTTGTTAGTTGGAATTATATATCCGTAGAGGATTTTGTTGAATTTGTCTTAATGTATTATTCTTTTTCTAAATTTGGACTTTTAATAGTTTATTTTTATTGATAATTGAAGAAATTAAATTTATGTTCGAAATCACGCTTGGGCAAACCAGCTTAAAGATGATGTGCTAACTAAATTTAAACGAATTAACTCTAGAAATATACTTCCTCTGCTTTTATTCTATTATCACGTTTGTTTGTCAACGCACAAGTTCAATTCTAATAAGATTCACGTGACTACTCTCGTTGTTTTTTCTCTGTTTTAAAAAGTATTCTAATTTGACCAACACATTAGCCAAAATAACAAATTTAATTATCAAAAAATATAGTAGATAATAAAAAGTTAATACTAGTATTTAAAGTTTATACATTGAGATGGATTTTACAAACACAACTATGTTACCAAGCAAAAGTAGTTGGTGTAGAGAAAAGGTTTGCATCTCACAATTTCACAAATGAAGTTGTAGGATTAAACCATATAAGATACAATTTATTAACTAAGTGTTTATAATATACAACTACATGTTACTCCTTTGTTTGTTATATTTTGACATTTATGGTAAACCTTTACAAACTTTGACTACTCTAACTAACTATTATAAGCATCAAACCAGATCATATAAGATCTAATACAATTTAATTTGAAATATGTTTTCAAAACATAAACATTTATAATATTTACTCTTATTTCCTCCTCTTTTTACTTACAACATTTTGATAGTGTAGATTTACTCAACCTCAATTACATATCATAATTAAATTATACTTAATGAAAATCATAGTCATATGGGATGTTATTAGCTAAATTCGTCTCAATGTGTACATTAGTAAGATCTAATTTCTAATCTTTACAAATGCATAATTAAATATACATATAAATAATTCAAGTTATGCATTTATAATTTGATGAAAAGAAATGTTGCAACTAAAAAAAGTTTAGAAAATGTATAATTGTACATATTCGTGATCACCAAACCAGGAACTAAATGGCCTGATTATGAATCAATGACTCAATCTGAACTCATTATTTTAAGATTTTGTACAATTAAAGCCTATTCAAGTTATGCTTGAAAATAGGATATGATTTTCAATCTTAACAAACCTTAATTGGCTTTGGAAAACTCAACTTACTCAAGATAACCAAACCCGAATCAAAATGACCTAATTATGAATCAATGACTCAATCTGAACTCAACTTGACTCGATTTCGAGCTAAATCAAGAGCAATTCAATTCAAATTACATAACTTAAACTAACCAGCAAGTTTAGTCTCAACCTTGAAAATTGACTCAATCTAAACATTGAATTGAACCCAAATAATGTAATTAATTGACTTGTCAATTATCCAAAGTAACTTGAACCAAGCCCAATACAATTAAATTGATAAATCAGTCCAACATAGCCCAAAGAAGATATGACCCACCAACTGAATAATGGCAAAAATAGTTCATGCATAAACTGTGATTTGTGTAACTAAAAAATTTAATGCTGAAATTGATCTTTGACCTTTTATATAACTATACAACTATAGAAGAATATATATTCACGTTTCACCAAAAAAAAAATAAATAAATAAAATAATAATAAAAAATATATTCACGTTCCAAATAAATTCAAGTATAAGAATAAAAGTAATACATCTATGACGATTAATTTAAGTATGGATTAACAAAAAAAAAAAATAATTTAAGTATGGATTATCTAATCATAAAATAATACTGTAATCCGTAGTCAAATCTAAGTACTGTATTGATTATCTCACATACTTTCTTTAGATCTCCAATAATTTATGACAACTGATTATTCAACTTAAATCTGAGTATCTGACTTTTGATTATCTCACGTAACTCAATATTTTTTTTTTGTTTGGCAATCTCACATTCTCACGTAACTCAATATTTGTTAAATTTGGGGAAAAATATTTCTATGTATTTTCTCATTGTATTTCACTATTGTATTTTCCCATTTATAATATTTGACAATATTACAATATATATATGGATAATGCTATACATAGCCCTTAGGGCTATACTTAAGCATTAAATTTACTCTTGAAAAATGTATAAAGTTAGGAATTCATGACAAAAACACGCGTAAATCGGTGTAATTAGTGTGTTTTTGTCATGAATTTCTAAATTTTTAACAATTTTCTAGAGTAAATTAAATGCTTATATATATAGACAATAGGAAAACTTAACCATAATATTCCTAAATATCTTTCACTTCCTAAACTCTATCACAATATATCATCACATATATCTTTCCACGATAATATCTCATATGATATTATTGTGTAGATCTCGATATCATATCACAATATTTTTTCTTATCTCAATACCCTCCCTCAAGGCGGAGGTGTAGATCTCGAACATTCGACTTGAAGAATAAAATAAAATTTGCATTCATCATCAACGTGCAATTTGTAAACATCAAACGAACCACCGAAAAATTGATATTAGAAAATAATTAAATTAATTTGTGAACTCTCACAACAATTCTCAAAGTATAAGCTCATACACAAAAGTTGTGAACTCTCATGCATAAATCTCAAGCAAGTCAATTAACTCATGTTGTTTATATATAAAAAAATTAGTATTGTGAACTCCCACAACAACTCTGTATTGGACGCAAATAAGGAATAATGCGTGCAATTGATCACTTCTCTTACACAAATTCTCGTGTTCAAGATATTCTCCCTTTATTAGATTGTCATTCTTTTCGAACTCATCAATCAATACAACGAGAACGCCTTTCTTTTTAACCCGTCATATTTTTCTCCTCCTCTCACACGGTCTCTCGTGTTTAAGGTTTTTCTAATTTCTCACACGAACTCTCGTGTTTTTCATCCTCTCCTCTCATCATCCTCTTCTCTCACACGAACTCTCGTGTTTATCCCAGGATCGGATGTCCCTAAGCTCATGATACCTGTTAAATATTGGGGAAAATACTTTTCTTTGTATTTTCCCATTCATTATATTTGACCGTATTACAATATATATATATATATATATATATATATATATATATATATATATATATATATATATATATATATATATATATATAGACAATAGGAAAACCTAACATAATATTCCTAAATATCTTAACTTACTAAACTCTATCACAATATATCACATGTATCTGTCCACAACAATATCTCATATGATATTGTTTTCATAATATCATATCACAATATATTTTTCTATTTTAATAATATTTGAGATGTTCAAATATTCTTTCTTTCTTTTTAATTGAAAAAAGACGATCAAAGTTTTTTGTTTGAGCGGATATTCTTTTTGACTCAATATTGTGCACGGTGCATACTTTTAAAGCTCTATTCAACAAATTAACAATAGAAGGTAGCTTTTAGCAGTTGAGTGACAGGTAATTGACTAATTGTCAATTAGTAGTAGATAAAGGTCTGTCAAAATAACGATTGATAGTATGAGTGTTTGACAAAATTAAATCGTCAATTAATAGTAAATAGAGATATGTTAATATAGAGATTAGTAGTATGACTAATGAGTGTTTGATAAAATCAGCGGTTGAAATAATATACATTAAAATCTATAAGTTTTGTTTGAAAAAGTAACCAAAATTTGACAAACGCTATAGATTAGAAAGTTAATCAAAAAAATAATATGTACTTAGGGCCTGTTTACATTTACTGAACTGAGCTGAGCTGAACTGTTTGAAGCTAGGGCTGTTCATTGGTCCAAGACCGGACCAGACCGAAGAACGAAAAAAATGAATTTTAAGAACCGAAGACCGAACCAATTAAGCTAGAATCGAATCCAGACCGAACCAAAAAATTCGGTCAAAAACCCGAACCCGACCGATTTGGACCGATTTTGGAATTTTTATAAAACAAAAAATTCTAAATTTTAAACAATTTTTGGAAATTTCGAAAAAAAAATAAAGGAAAAAATAATATTTTAACGTATTTTTTTTTTGTATATTTAGCATAAAAAATCTCATACGACGACCAAATTGTTTCAAGCTTATTAAGGATAACCTTAATCATTATTAAAAAGTTTTATGTATAATTTTAAGCGCCGGGATTTGGACCGGACCGGACCGAAAACAAGGAAATAAATTTCTCGACCCGAAGACCGGACCGATTAGTTTGGTCTGGTCTGGGGTCAGTCCGGACCAAATTTTGAACACCCCTAACTGGAACTGCTGATATCTGAGGGCCTGTTCTCATTGACTGAATTGGGCTGAACTGAACTGAATTGAACTTATTAGAGCTGAACTGAACTGAACTGAATTGAACTTATTAGAGCTGAGCTAAACTGAACTGAACTGAATATTTTATAAGAGAAGGAAATTAGGAGCTGAACTGAACTGAATTTATTAGAGCTGAACTGAACTAAAATAAAAATAATCGTATGAGAACAGAACCTAAACTGAATTGAATATCGCTGAAATGAATGTTTTATGAGAGAAAGAAATTAGGAGCTAACCTGAACTAAACTGATTTGATTGAAGCTAAACTAAACTGAATTGAAATTAAGCTGAAGTGAACAGGCCGCCATCCTAAAGATGTGTCAACTAAGCTTATTTTCTGTTTTTAAGTATTTCAATTTGAAGGACACATTTGCCAAAATAACATATTTAATTAAAAAAAAAAAAATAGTAGATTATAAATAGTTACAGTAATATTCGAAAAAATTACATTGAGACAATTCTAACTAACACAACTATGTTACTAATAATGACCAAGCAAGAGTTGCTTATAGTAGAAAGGTTTGCATCTTGCAATGAAGTTGTAGGATTAAATTAAACCAAACAAGACACACTTTTAAGGTGGTGATTCCTTTATTACTCTATCTTTCCCTCCATATCATCCTTAAAGGGCATAGGTCACTAACTTAGACCTGATTGAACCGTGATAAATTTTGGTGTGGACTTAAGTAGTACTATTTGAAGGACACATTTGCCAAAATTATATGTTTAAATTAAAAAAAAATAGTAGATTATAAATAGTTACCGTAATATTTGAAAAAATTACATTGATATAATTCTAACAAACACAATTATGTTACTAATAATGACCAAGCAAGAGTTGCTTATAGTAGAAAGGTTTGCATCTTGCAATGAAGTTGTAGGATTAAATTAAACCAAACAAGACACACTTTTAAGGTGGTGATTCCTTTATTACTCTATCTTTCCCTCCATATCATCCTTAAAGGGCATAGGTCACTAACTTAGACCTGATTGAACCGTGATAAATTTTGGTGTGGACTTAAGTAGTACTATTTGAAGGACACATTTGCCAAAATTATATGTTTAAATTAAAAAAAAATAGTAGATTATAAATAGTTACCGTAATATTTGAAAAAATTACATTGATATAATTCTAACAAACACAATTATGTTACTAATAATGACCAAGCAAGAGTTGCTTATAGTAGAAAGGTTTGCATCTTGCAATGAAGTTGTAGGATTAAATTAAACCAAACAAGACACACTTTTAAGGTGGTGATTCCTTTATTACTCTATCTTTCCCTCCATATCATCCTTAAAGGGCATAGGTCACTAACTTAGACCTGATTGAACCGTGATAAATTTTGGTGTGGACTTAAGTAGTACTATTTGAAGGACACATTTGCCAAAATTATATGTTTAAATTAAAAAAAAATAGTAGATTATAAATAGTTACCGTAATATTTGAAAAAATTACATTGATATAATTCTAACAAACACAATTATGTTACTAATAATGACCAAGCAAGAGTTGCTTATAGTAGAAAGGTTTGCATCTTGCAATGAAGTTGTAGGATTAAATTAAACCAAACAAGACACACTTTTAAGGTGGTGATTCCTTTATTACTCTATCTTTCCCTCCATATCATCCTTAAAGGGCATAGGTCACTAACTTAGACCTGATTGAACCGTGATAAATTTTGGTATTTTGGTGTGGATAGACGCTTCTCGTTATTTTAAAAAGAAAAGAAAAATTATATGTTGAGAAAGCATGTTTAATTTGTGAGTTATATTAAAAATCAAAATGTAACTACTAAAATCAATTTGTGAATAATATTCAAAATCAAAATCTGATATATATTTAAAGGGGTTTTTTTCACGAGTTTTTAGAGAGCCACGTAGGATTTAATTTTCTTTGCGCGCTATATAGGATTATAAATCTTAGTATTAGCCAATTAAATAAGAGATTATTAATTTCTTTTAGAATTAAATAATTCAAATGCCACATAAGCAAAATTGGCGAATGAGATTTTTAAGTTTAAATTAATTAAATATTATATTTTAATATTAGGAATTTTATCTAAATATATAACAAATTTTAGCTCATAAATACAGAAAAATAAAAATAAAAATCAAACAAACCGTGCATTGCACGGGCTTCATCTAGTATATTACTAAATTCAAATAAGGGAATAGATAATCTAGAGTAATCTTAATACACCATGACACCAAATATATCTCTCCCCAAAATCCAACTATATATCCTACATTTTTTTTTAAAAAAACCACTATATATCCTACATGATTTACTTGTATCTTATTTATTACCCCTATTATATAAAAAAAAATCTTCTAGAAGGGCAAAATAAATTTATAATTATTTTTAAAAAATAAAAAATGAGTTGGATAAAAAAGAAAGCCAGATATGCGTGATTTTCTTTATCTTTTGCCTTATTCTCTTCAAATACCATACTTATAGGCAATTTCAGCTGTTTTTACAAAGCACACATTCTGTTGCCTCTCTCTCCGATTACTTCTCTCAAGTCGTTGTGTATGTGTTGTGTTCAATTCATACAAATTATATACCACATTCCCAACAAATCAACGCTACCACCACATCACACAAAAAACCCAAAACCCGAAATAAATTCTTGTATAAGACGGTCTCATATCCCGATCCCAAAAATTATCCCCCTTTAATTCTTCTCCATCACGTCAACCCTCTTTTAAAAACCCCACTTCACTGATTTTGCATCATATTAGAAAAACAAAATTAGAAATTTTAGAGAGAGAAAATATGGGAGATGAAGAACAAACTAGAAATAGTAGTAATAATAACAGAGAAGTTGAGCAAAAAGTTGCATTCTATAAACTGTTTAGTTTTGCTGATAAATGGGATATTATATTGATGATTGTTGGAAGTATTTCTGCCATTGCTAATGGAATTGCTCAACCATTGATGACTCTTATTTTGGGTCAGATTATTAATTCTTTTGGTAGCACCGATGCCGAACATGTTGTTCATGAAGTTTCTAAGGTAATTCTTACTCTGATTCATTCTGTTTTTTACGAGTTGTCGAGTTCATATCGGTTATTATTATGATGGGTTTTCTTTTTGAATATTATATCGGGTTATATTTGGATATATGTTTTGGGAATTATGATGGAATTTGGGTAAAATTTTATTTGAGTGATGAACAATATTCTTTCGTAATCGATGTTAACTTCGTGTCACTCTTATTGTTAGTCTATCACGATTAGAATTGTCGCGTTCATAACGGTTGTGATTGTTTTTCTCTTTCGTAATAGGTAATTTTGAACAACTTTCCGTGGTACATGTTCATGAAAATGATGACGTGAACAAATTTTGTTCATATAATATACAGTAATTATTTTGGTGCAAATTACTCCAGTAGTTAGTTATAATTTCATCAAAAAATTAGCAGAATAACCCTGGTTAAATGAATTATTAATTAAACATATTCTTAATTTAAGGTCATTCATTACTTGTTTTGCTTCATTCATTCTTTTTTTCCGGCATAATTTCCTTCAATTTTGATTCCGGAATCAGAAAAATTAAGGGTTTCGATTCGAGTGGTTTATATGAAATTGGTTAATCATATGTACTTGGGGTATATACGATGAATTTGTTAATATTGGTTAGATATACACAATGTTTATTCATACAATCATACATGTCACCTCGAAATTGCGTAACCAATTATGAAAAAGTCTTATCAAACATTGATTAGGAATTTAGGAGGTTATTGAGTCAAAATTTTGAATTAGATTCCAAATCAAATCTATTAGGATATCGATTATGTGTATTTTTTAACAATTGGAACTCAGAGATTGAGCTTTAGGATTTGAATGGTTTAATTGTATCGTTTTTAATATGAAAGAATTGTTGGATTAATGGGATGCACTCAAAAGCCCGAAAATAATTATTTACACTCGGGTGCATGTATGATGACCCCAAGAGTAATTCTTGCATTTGATAATTAAATGAGCTTAGGTGCACCATGTACCCGAGTTTACAAATCTATCATGAGTTCATGACCCCATCTTTCAACATATAATTACTAATATTTTTAAACAAAAAAAAATAAAAAACCTTGGTTTAGGAGATTATTAAAAATAATTCATTCCTTGTTTCAATACTTAAACTATATTTTTGGCATGATTTCCTTCTATACTTGTTCTACTTGTATTAAATTCTAATTTAGAACATTGGGTTTTGATTTGATTATGTTTTTGGCAGTTTTGATTCAATTGCGTATACGAACTTGATTAATCATGCATATACCATTATGGAGTTATATTTGTTGAATATACACATTTTATTTCCATCAAAATTGCGTAACCAAACTATATGAGTAAGTTTTATTAATATGGGTTAGTAGCGAGCTTAGGACTCTTAGGAGGCTGTCACATTTTTAATTAAATTAGGTAGATTACAATTCAAAATATGTTAGGAAATAGTAGTTCTCTAAGTTAATTAGGATCATTGGAACTTATGCAGAATTTTCAAAATTCAACCGTTTGAATAATTATCTTTGCTTGAATTATCAATATTTACGGTCAAGAAAAAAATTGGAAACAAATTGTATAGATATTAAAAAAATAAAGTAATCCATGCATAGCATAGGTACGAACTAGTTTAATAATGAGGTTTGTACGTCAATGAGATGTTGATAATCATTTTAATTTATTATTGTCAATTAAGACTAGCCAAGATTTATAAATTTAGAGTATTTGTTTTGCCTATTCTATTAACTATTTTTAAAAAGGACTTTAAATATTAAATGCCAAACTTGGCTTGGAAATGATGTCTTGTTTGGTGGCAACTTCATAACATGAAGTTGCATAGAAATTTAGCTCATAAATTGACAATTGGATTCAACACATATACACGACTTTGCTTCCAAGGAAAGATTACATTAATCTAATCATCAATACTAGTACATTACTACTATACAATATACAAACAATATTCATGACTTGATTCAATTGATTGACTATTAATATTTTTTATAAAAAGATTATAAGTTAAATTAAATGAGATAAATACGTACATCGTATCATACACACGAAAGCATGATGTCGATTTCATATGTGAGAGCATGATGTCGACTTCGTGTGCGTAGTCTATGCGTTGGGATAAAGAGAATGGAGCTGTTGTAAGTTGTAACGTCTAATGAGATTAAAAGCAGAAAAGCCACACGACCCTTTGTTCCCCACCTTACCTTTTTTAGTATTTTGACGAATAAAATTCCAAATCTGACTTGGGTTTGTATGTCATTTAGAGTCTGAACGTGGGGAATAATAGTCAATTGTAGGGTCAAACTTAGGGTCCAAGAAATACTTTTTTTTTAAAAAAAAGTTTTATATATTATAAATATCCAAATGAAACATGTAACATGAATTTTTGAAACATTATTATTATTATTGTTGCTATTATAATTATTAGTTACGTAGATGATTTTTGCACCCAAAATCTCTTATATGAGTATAAAAATGTATTTTGGGTCAACGAAATAAAGGAGATCATATCATGCATAAATGAACTTTTGACAAACTTAAGGGTCAACTATTTGAGGATTGATATAGTATTAATGAACAAAGATGGGGCATGAAACAAACAAAGAGAAGGCATGAAAACAAACAAAGAGAAAGCCTAAAAATTAGCTCATTTACCATTATGTCTAATGACCACAATTTTCTTTTTATTCTTTCATCCAATTCAAAAAATCAACACAATATCATCAATATGACCTTAAGACCTTTTATGGTGAAAGCAAAGCAAATACTTAAATAATCCTTCTAAGACAAACCACTCTATTATTTAATCTTTTTGTAGGGATTGAGTATATATCCTTACGTATTTTCATTAATTATTACTGATAATGTTTTGTAGATGCTAAATTATTTTAGATTTCTCTAACTTTTTAACTCTTTATACATAAAATATTAATTTGATTAATTAAAATATTTAATACCTAATCCATACGAAGTATTTATTATGTAAAACTGTAAAAGGCCAATTAATTCTAGTGTGAATAAGGAAATGAAAAACCAATCATGAACAAAATTGAGCAAAAAATGAAAAAAAGACAGTTCATTAATGAGCAAAAAAACCACTTACATACTGAAAGTGACAAGATTCTTCCAGGGTGTAGCAAAATTAGTGATGAACTGATTGACAAGTTGAGAATTTTCCTTTTACTTTGTTTTTTATATGTTTTTGGAATTTTCTTTTCTTATCAACCAATCAGAAAGTTTATGTTGGTACTTTTAATTCTTGTTATAAGAAACTAAGGTTTTCACATTGAGTGGCCGACATAGGTTAAAGGGGCATATGTTGTTATAGTGTGGATCGTACAATTTGGAATGGTGCATTTGAAATTACTACTATTTGCCGTGCTCTAATTCATCATTATTATGGTCACTTCTTTTGACCCTTTTTTTTTCCTTAATTATTATTCACATGTACTACTTCCCTTATTGACAATTCAGTTTAGATGACATCTTTTATGTTCCTTGAAAAATTTGTGATTTATAATTGTCGAGAATCGCTTAAGGGGTTAATGATAGAGTTCTCATCTTTCGACTATAAGAAGTCAAGTTGAGGTTTGATTCTCTTCTTTCTCCAATCTTATGGGGGGTGTGGGTGTTATTGTTTGGATTCCTTTTGGATAAAGTGTCCACTTCTCAACCTCTGACAAGGTTTACTCATTGGTTGGAATCTTATGAGAGTTGTGCACTTCAAACAAATTCGCTCATTTTAAATGAGACTACTATTTAGAACTCGAGTTATCTTTATGTAAATACATCTTGACGTGATAAACTAATAATTGGGTGACTTGGTTTCATTTGTCAAATTCTATATGGTAGTGCGTAGTACTCTTTATATTGTATTAATTTAGGGGACCCTATCTTGATAAGGAATGGCACACACAAATCATGCAATTTGAGGAGGTCTTGATCATAACATTTTTATAGTGGATTTGAACCAAGAATGGATACTTTTCTAATGCTTTTATCAATTATTATTCCATATGTTTGGTGAATATATATATTAAAAGGACAGAATAAAATTATAGCACAAAAGAAAAAAATTGTAATTTTGCTGCTAATTATTCTTATAATACAATAATATACTCCCCATCATTGGTCTATATAAAGAAAAGACTGAGTATAATTAATCATTTTGGATGAGCCAAACAGAGCATATTTGATGGAATTAAGTGCATTAAAGAGATGGCTACAACTTAAAAGTAGTACTACAATTGTTCTTGTTCCCATTTTATTTTAAGTTGATGTACATTTAAACAGTGTTTCTAATCAGTGTGTTTTTTTTTTCTTCTTTTTTTCTTTTTTTTTTTTTAATGAAAAAAGAAAACACTCCATTTGGGCTGTCTCATTCTTCTCTTTTCTTATGTCTAATAATCAACATAATGTGAATTAATTAATTATAATAATTGTCCTCTAATTACTAGCTAATTTCTTGCTTACTCATTTGTGATTGCAGGTATCCTTGAGGTTTTTATACCTGGCAATATATACTGGCATAGCTTGCTTCCTACGTAAGTATAATCGTACAAGTTCATCTTTGGAGTAACACTTAAAATAATGAAGCATTTGCACAAGATAACATGAACATGAACTATCTCTAATACATTTGAAAACAAATTCAGAATAAAAGCAATCGAGAAATAAGTTTTCAATCAATAATAATACTTCAGGAACACAACAAAAAATTTGTGGAGGGATCAAATTATTGTCATCTTTAAATTTTGCTCACTCTGGTATATTCTTAATAAAAGGGTGCATGACTCTGTAGTTTCTATGATGCTGATGTAAATCTATGCGTTGCTTTGACAATAGAGGTAACATGCTGGATTGTAACTGGAGAAAGGCAAGCAGCAAAAATTCGAGGCCTTTACTTGAAGACGATTCTAAGGCAGGATATAGCCTTCTTTGATACCGAAACAACCACAGGAGAAGTCATCAGTAGGATGTCAGGGGATACTGTACTCATTCAGGATGCCATGGGAGAGAAAGTTGGCAAGTTTATACAGTTAATGGCAACATTTGTTGGAGGGTTTGCCATTGCCTTCATAAGAGGTTGGCTTTTAGCCTTAGTTTTGCTAGCATGCATCCCGGCCCTGGTTATTTCTGGTGCTATCATGGCAATGTTGATGATGAAAATGTCAAGTCGAGCCCAAATGGCCTATGCTGAGGCTGGAAATGTTGTTGAGCAGACTGTTGGTGCTATCAGAACAGTATGTTTCTTTGTTAAGATACATGCAGTTGCTTCTTGTGTTTACTATTGATTTTATATTCTGATATGCTGTCTTTGATGTATGTGATTAGGTTGCATCGTTTACAGGTGAAAAAGATGCAATAAAAAAATATGATAACAAGCTTATTATTGCGTATAAAGCTGCTGTTAAACAAGGGCTAGCCTCTGGATTAGGACTTGGTGCCTTAATTTTCATAATATTGTCTACATATGCTCTTGCTGTCTGGTATGGAGCGAAACTTATCATAGAAAAAAATTACAATGGTGGACAAGTCCTCAATGTAATTATGGCCATGATGACTGGTGGAATGTAAGTTTATCTTTTTTTCTTGAGTCTCTTCTTTCTCAAGGAATGATTAATTGATTATTAAAAAAAAAAAAAAAAAAATAGAAATGAAGTGAGTTTTCAATATTCTTTTATTCCTTTAATTCTGCCATCAAACCAAAAAATAGAATTATTTGTTTTTTTTTATAATCATTTTTTAAGTACTTAAACCATGTTTAATCTTAAACAGGTCACTAGGACAGACATCACCGTGTCTGAATGCATTTGCAGCAGGACAAGCAGCAGCATACAAGATGTTTGAGGCAATACATAGGTCACCAAAAATAGATGCCTCAAGCACTGAAGGCATTGTATTGGAAGATATCAGGGGTGATATTGAGCTAAAAAATGTTACTTTTCGGTACCCAGCAAGGCCTGATGTGTTGATTTTTTCCGGATTCAGTTTGCATATTTCCAGTGGAACAACTGTCGCTCTAGTAGGACAGAGTGGGAGTGGAAAATCTACAGTCGTTAGCCTCATTGAGAGATTCTATGATCCTGATTCAGGTGAGGTTCTCATTGATGGTGTTAATTTGAAGCAGCTTCAGTTAGCTTGGATTAGACAGAAGATTGGATTAGTGAGTCAGGAACCTGTACTCTTTACTACTACTTTAAGAGAAAACATAGCATATGGGAAGGAAGGCGCCACTGATGCTGAAATTAGGACTGCTATTGAGCTTGCTAATGCTGCAAAATTTATTGATAAGCTTCCAAAGGTAATCCCCTAAAGAGAATGTTCACTAAATGAATTTATTTATACAGAAGTATTTCCAAGCCTGAATTTCTAGATGAGCTAAGGAAACAAATAGGATTCTCATTTTACGCTGGCATAGTTAAGAGGAGTGATATTGCTTTATAACAAGCCAAAGAGGGTGCTTAAATGGTTGTTTTATGTATTATTTTGCAGGGTTTGGACACTATGGTTGGGGAGAGAGGAACCCAACTTTCTGGTGGTCAGAAGCAAAGAATAGCCATTGCACGAGCTATTCTGAAAAATCCCAGAATTCTCCTCCTAGACGAGGCTACTAGTGCCCTTGATGCTGAATCTGAACGCATTGTACAAGATGCACTTGACAGAATTATGTCAAATAGGACTACTGTCATTGTTGCACATCGATTGACTACCATCAAGAATGCTGACACGATAGCAGTCGTTCATCAAGGGAAAATCATTGAGAAAGGTAACACACCAAATGCCCTTGTTTCTTGTGTATAATTTCTTTAAGCTACTAATAAACAAGATTTGGATTCTGTTTTCCTAATTAAAGTTTTGCCTCCTGAAGGCTATGCATTTATTTAAAATCATCCTAAATGGAAAAGACACTTAATATCCCAAGTATATTCTAATTCAGGTTCCCATGAGGAGTTGATCAAAGACCCCGAAGGAGGGTACTCGCAATTGGTGAGACTTCAAGAAGGGGCCAGAGAACAAGAAGCTGCCCTTATGGATCCTAGTAGTCTTGATATGAATCAAAATCTTGAAAGGACAATGAGTAGATCAGCAAGTCAAAGATATTCAATAAGGAGATCAAGAAGTAGAGGTTCCTCCAGTGGAAGGCATTCCATTTCCATCAGCTTTAGTGTCCCTGGTCCTGTAAATATTCAAGAGACAAACGAAGGGGATCATTATGGTGATAGTGATGACTACGAGAAAACAAAAAAACCCGATGAAGAAGCAAAACGGGAGAAGAGTAGAAGTGTTTCTATGAGACGTTTGGCTTACTTAAATAAGCCAGAAATTCCGATCTTGCTGCTTGGAAGCCTTGCTGCTTCAGTGCATGGGATTATCTTTCCTATGTTTGGATACCTTATCTCCTCAGTCATCAAAATATTCTATGAATCAGCACATTTGCTTCGCAAGGATTCAAGAAAATGGGCACTTATTTACATGTCTTTAGGTGTTGCTAGTTTTATAGCAATACCTTTTCAGAATTTATGTTTCGCAATTGCAGGAGGTAAATTGATTCGAAGGATCCGTTTCATGACCTTTGAAAAGGTTGTTCACCAAGAAGTTAAATGGTTTGATGATCCTGCAAATTCGAGGTTTGTTTATCCTATCTCTACTAGTTTGACTGCATTAATTATTTTCAAGTATCTCACTTTTGGACCTTTTTTTTATGATTAGTGGAGCACTGGGCGCAAGGTTGGCAACAGATGCAGCGAATGTTAGGAGCCTTGTAGGGGATCAGTTGGCCTTAGTTATGCAGAATATAGCAACACTGGTTGCTGGTCTAGTAATTGCTTTCACAGCTAATTGGATTCTAGCTCTCATTATTCTAGCTGTGGCACCCCTTATGTTTTTTCAGGGGTACCTTCAAGCAAAATTCATGAAGGGATTTAGTGCAGATGCTAAGGTTAGTTTCTTTACAATTTAGCCCCCCTCACTCTATTTTTTTTATCCTTTAAAATGTGAGTTTCAATCTAAGAAAGCTTGAATATATGTATTATTGTAGATAATGTATGAAGATGCAAGCCAAGTTGCAAATGATGCAGTTGGGAGCATCAGAACAGTTGCATCCTTCTGTGCAGAGAAAAAGGTGATGGATTTGTATGAGAAGAAATGTGAGGCTCCTGTAAAACATGGTGTTCGTTTAGGGCTCATTAGTGGTTTAGGATTTGGTTTCTCTTTCCTTGCCCTTTATTGCACAAATGCCTTCTGCTTTTACATCGGGGCAATCCTTATTCATCATGGTAAAGCTACATTTGCAGAAGTTTTCAAGGTAAAATAACAATACTAGTATTTCTGTCAGCACATCACCCTTGTTATCTGTTACTGCATGGTTTTTTTGAGCTTTTGGTCTGATAGACGGTTTTTTGCTGCAGGTTTTCTTTGCATTAACAATCTCAGCTGTAGGTTTATCCCAAAGCAGCAGCATGGCTATGGACAGGAACAAAGCCAAGGACTCTGCTGTATCGATCTTCAAGATTATTGATAGTAAGCCTAGCATCGACTCAAGCAGCGAAGCTGGGATAACACAAGAAACTGTCAAGGGTGATATCGAGTTCAGTCATGTCAGCTTCAGATATCCAACTCGGCCAGATATCCAAATATTCACTGACTTGAGTTTATTTATTCCATCTACAAAGGTATTATTTATTACACAAAGTCAAATTCTTAGTCTTTCCCAGTTCCTAACTGGCTAAATGTTAAGGATAATTTTACATTGATAATCACAATCTCAATAAACAAAACACCTCCATAATAATCCCCAATATCTCAAAGCACCCCCTGTTAGTACCCAAGATATCAAAAACACCCCTGTGATGAACTCAAAACAGTCATCACAGCAGGCATTGGAAAAACAAACCATAATATTTTTTTAAATGCCTTATGTGTATGAACTATGAAGTAACATTCTATGGATCATGCATGCTTGAATTTAGCTTTAAACATCTCCTGATAAGATATATATGCCCTTATAGATGGCTGCTGAGAGTTTAGAAAGAAACAATGGTCTTTTGTTCATCTTCTAGGGAAAAATAAATAAAAAGAAGTTAAGAAGTTAAGAAGTTAAGGATGATTTAACATCATAATTAACATCTTTTTCATTGTTGACATTATGTAGACTGTTGCACTTGTGGGAGAAAGTGGAAGTGGGAAATCGACAGTGATCAGCATGATTGAGAGGTTCTATGAACCAGACAAAGGTCGGGTGTTCCTAGACGGGGTAGAGATTCAGAAGTTCAAATTAAGTTGGCTAAGACAACAGATGGGGCTAGTGAGCCAAGAGCCAGTACTCTTCAATGAGAGCATCCGTGCCAACATAGCATACGGAAAGGAAGGAGGTGCCACCGAGAATGAGATCATTGAAGCTGCAAAAGCCGCCAATGCACACAACTTCATCTCAGGATTGCCACAAGGCTATGACACCTCAGTGGGAGAACGAGGGGTGCAGTTGTCAGGGGGGCAGAAGCAAAGGATAGCCATTGCACGGGCGATTCTAAAGAATCCTAAGATTCTGTTGCTTGATGAAGCCACTAGTGCTCTAGACGCTGAGTCTGAACGCATCGTGCAAGATGCTTTAGACAGTGTAATGGTGCATCGGACAACTGTGGTTGTCGCTCATCGGTTAGTCACAGTCAAGAATGCTGATATGATAGCTGTAGTCAAGAATGGGGTGATTGCTGAAAAGGGTAAACATGATGAGCTCATGAAAATACCTGAAGGTGCTTATGCTTCACTAGTTGCTCTTCATGCTAGTGCTGCTTCCACATTATAGAGTTTAGTTGGGATGCTAATCCTGCAAAGTTTTTGTAAACATTAGAAAATATAGAAGAATGTATTGGTGGTTAACCTTGATTCAAATTTTGTCTTTCCTATAATTTTCTCTCCACTCTTTAATCCTAATTCCTGATACATACAGAAATATTACATTCGTCTTTCATAGGCGTAAAGCTTGTAAATAACAAGTGCACACCCAAATTCGTGAAAGTGCAATCTTTTTTTTTTTTTTTTTTTTTTTTTTGTTTGGTGCTTCATTCAATTCACCCTTTGAGCTAATTTGGATTCGGGATCAGTTTTGAATGGTTAGGTTCTGATCCCCTCCCAATTGAAAGTGCGATCATGAAGTAACAAAACAGACAGTGATCATAATAGTTATTGTGAGGGATTGTTTTAAGATAATCTTTACAATTGTTATAATTATCATCATAATATAAAGAAGAAACCAACAAGAGTTTGTAATGTAGACGGGATTTCGGTCACATGTTTAGGGTGAATTTTACCATCTACAAAGCTACAAAGAAAAGTACATTGTCTTTTATGGCTTTCTATCGACTCTAGAGGCTAGAAAAGTAGAAATGACAAATGCACTATTTGATTTTAGTTTCTAAAAAGAACATTTCTCCCTGCTTCTTGTTTACTGCATTCTGTTTCATGATTTTGTTTTAATTATATAAGCTTTTGACAAAATAGAAACAATAATTGTATCACTTGTCAGACGATTGGACCAAGCTTTTTATTATAACAACAAAGTAATTATTTTTAACTAATTAATTTAATTAATTTTTAATTCTATCTATAATTTTGCAACCATTTTTTATTTATATTTTTCATTTTGAGGAATCCCTTATTTTATTGATAAGCAAAATTTGTTTTTCAAAAAGCAAAATGGTAAATAATTCAACAAAAACATCCAATCATTATGGTATTTTTGTAATTATACCAACAATTGTAAAACCCAATTTAATTAAAAATTGTTGATTTATTTACATTTTTTCCATTTGACAAACAAAGTCAAAGTAAAAACTTGTATTTTCTTATATATTTTGAGACTATATTTGTTTATATTTTACTATTGCTACATAAAAACATACGTGGGATAGGATAAATTGCGAAAATAATAAATTTTAAAGAGAGAAAAGATTAAAAGAATTATTTGGGCAAAGATATCCCTTTATTTAATTCAAGACATATGCACTGATGTCATTGAATATTTCTTACAGATGATATTCTGTGGACCATTGCAAGAATACATACCACTGGGTCCCTGCGAATCCAGAAAATGCTTAACTGCATAAGAGTATAAGACCTTACATACAAAAAGATCCTACGAAATTTGAATGACCCAATCTTGTAATCCAAAATCCAGTTAACAAATCTTTTTGTACAAATCATACCTACACAGTATATCGCTATCAAAGCACCCTCTCACAGGTAAACCAGCCTAACTACACAAGCCAGATCGGATAAAGGAATCCCTTCACCTCGAGGTCATAAGATTAAACATTTGCGGAGTACCAAATACGTCGAGAGCTATCTAACAAGTGAGGCTAAATAAAGATGCCAATTTACCTAACAGAGTAACAGGCCTACTGTATCATAACAAATAAGAGAAATTCAATTGTTTCGGTAAATCGCTTGTCAACTTAAAGTTGAGAAAGCACACAAAGAAGTTTTTCCCACCCCTTTAACCCCACCCTGTCCTCTCTAAATTGAAGCCAACTTTATCCTATTAAGCAACTTTTTTGATACGACTAGCCTCGTCGGAAACCCACCACCTTACGTACCACATTAGCTGCCCTTTTTCTTTTTAGGTCTTTCAACTTCACAGGCTCACAGCTCATCAGTCATCTTACTGATTTTCATTGCACCAGCAGATGAGCACTACGAGCTTTAACGACCTCTGAAATATCAGAACACATATGTCTACAAAGTTTCCTTGAATACCAGCATGGAAAATGGAACAATTCAGAACAATAAAGGCTAATCGTCCCTTCCAGTGATAAGCAGCAGCTCTAAACAAATACATTTCATTGCCATAACTTTGCAATATATAATTCCACAGGCTAGCAATTTAAAGAACAAACATATATGCATGAAGGAGAAAAGTCTAACTCCACAGTACTTAATACAGTAAATTACAAACGTTAGCTTAATATACAACCCGCAATGTAGCTTGTACCTGTAGTAGATGTGAAATTGCTACTTTGACATTCTAAAATCTTGTAGATTTGTACTCAGCACTGTCAAAAAATGTTTGATAGCTGGAAACTGAAGGATGACCATTTATGTCTAGTAAACATCAGCAGCAGCATTCCTTGCAGGAATCCTCTGACGATTCTCAACATAAGCTGTTGGAAACCAACCTGCTTTACCCTTGCATTCGCCTTCAGACCAGCCAGATGGGGTCACCTGTATAGCAATAACGTAGTGAAAAGAATTAAATTACCTATATGTGACTGGGGTTACTTCGCTAGTGTCATAGGGGTACTCAATCAATGTTACAAGGGTTACTTCGTCAGTGTTATAGGGATCACCCAGTGTTACAAGGTTTACTCAAATAGTAATATAAGGGTTACTCAGTCAGTGTTATAGGGGTTATCATGTTCTTTTACAAGCGGCCACATGGTGTAGCCAGCCACACACAAAATGAGCCGAAAGCATAAATTAATAATAAATAACACCAAAAAAGCCTTTTGAATTAAGTACAAAGACAATTTGTAAAGCAGCATGCCAAAAATTAGGTTTGCCCCCGATCATTACCAAAATAAAGAAGGTAGACTCAAGGGTCAGTATTACTTTGTTTGCAACGGAAAGATTTGGAGGGAGGGAATCTCTCTCTCTCTCTCTCTCTCTCTCTCTCTCTCTCTTAATTTTTTAATTATCTTTTTCTCTCTTTTATTTTTATTTTTTTAATTGACGGTCAACATTTACACAGTAATTGGACAGTATACTAATAAACTAATAGCTTTTGAAAGACTACTAATGATTGAAAGCAAAGTGCAGGGCCAACAACAGCAAGAACCATAGAAAGAAAAATAAAACAAAATCAACCTTGCGAACAACAACGTAGTCGCCAACTGCAAGACTCAGCTCTTTGTCATTTTCAGCATAGAATGGATGGATTGCCTGAAAGAGAAGAATGAACCTTGTAATCTCTAAGTTTCAGTTACGTACTATATAAAGCCCTTAATAAAATTAGGCACTGCAATAATGAGGCAACGCATCTCTTGAGCTATTAAATGGTAAAAACTCAACTTTATCAACAAATCGAGTAAAACTCAATTCGAAAAGCTAACATTTTTTCTTTTATTATACATAAATATATCTACAGCATTTTGATAAATGATAAATTTTATAAAATGTAACCCTCATCTTGTACATATAATTTGAATAAAACAAACAACAATAAAAGCCTCAGCAAAGCCAACGTACACCCAAACATCTTCTCTGATTTAAGTTTACAAATTTAAACCTACAAAAAAGAAAATATGTGCATGCGAGATTGAAGATGATAAAAAGAAAATATGAGGCCAATTAAATTAATAGCACATCCTCAAAGAGGTGTTCATATAGAAACTTAGAGCACAACAGGGAACAAGTGGTACCAGTGTCCATATCCTATTGGAGGATAATATGATAGTTGTACAATAAAAAAACCTTAGGGAGAACATGTACTTTAAATCTAATGTTTGTATAAATATGAACTTTATAGTGTGTGTATATTTTGGAACGCACCTTCCTGCACCCGTACAGTTCATACCCATGCATGTATCCATATTAGCACAACCTAAAGTATACACTTGTATTTTTTATGAATTTGAGGGACTGTGTATATATGAATTAAGTTTCAAATCTAAGGCTTCGAGATAAAAGAATTAAGCCTCCTCCCCCCCCCCCCCCCCCCAACCCCTTCCTCTCTATCTTTCATCTCTATTTGTCTGCTCCCACTAGCTGTCACAACCAACTTTAGAACTATCAGGCTATCAGCAGTTGTATCAGTGGGAGTTAATCAAAGCTGATTGGACAGATTTTAGCTCCAAATTATATTTGTGAGATACAAATTCAGCAATCAAGGATAAGAGTGACTGAGTCTAAACAGGTCAACACGTATAATCAGAACATCACCCAATCGACTAAAAGATTACGATGGGAGTCTTTGTCTATACAATGCTTTAATGAACTATAAAAATTTTAAGGCTCTCTTCACATTAAATTGTAATCTGAATGACCCACTCTAATTTAGAAGTTTACGCAACTCTACTAATTCAGGTTTCTAAGACAGGCAATAAATCAGTCCTATTTTAAGCCTTATACAATTCTTATTCTATAGAAAGTTGAATTACCCTGTACCAGCACTCCACTTCACAAAACTCCAACAGAGAAACTCCACTCCAAGAACACAAGCAGATATAGATTCAAAGCTTTAAGCATAAATAAAATGTAACAGATATTGATTTTACATACTTCAGCTAAGCAGTACAATTTTTTCCCTGAGTTTTTCTCTATTGAGAGGACAGGAGGAGCTGCTTCTTTCTGCTGCTTCTCCGACACCATCTGAAACAGTAGAAAGGCCAACATATACATATTAATTTTGTTGGACGATAAAATCAAATTTCCAATTCTAGCGGTCATAACTGCAGGTATACCTCAGCTTCAACCTCATTAAGAATAGTTGCTATTCTAACATGGTAATTCTTTTCTGCTTCAACCTTCAAGAGACACATTGGATTGTTAGTCTGAGGAACTAGAGCCACCAAATTGGTTCTATGGTGAACAAGCATTATTCGGATTAGACAGTCTTATATACCAGTGCTACAAGCCTCTGAAATGTCAGTCTTTGCTGCTGTGATTCAACAGCAGATAAAGCACCAGCTGCTTCTTTGCCTAACACTGCCATGTTAGCTTTCAGCTCTTGCATTCTAGCTTCTGCTGCTTGTAACTTTGCTGAATTTTCATGAGTTGAAGCCTCTCTAACACGCGCCCGCCTTCGATTAACCTCAACTGCCTGTTTTGCTTTAATTAAAATTCAATTTAAATAATGAGATAATAAAACAGTAAAGGTCGCAGACTACAAAAGACTCGCTTTGACACTTCAAATATCTTCTTCTAAATCACCAAATGGCTATATTATTAATGATTGACCTTGGTATAGAGGAGTAAGAAAACTTTATGTAAGGAAATTGGATGGTAGCTGCAATTTTTAAACAAATAGAGATGGTATATAATTAGTACAGAGCCACTATATTATGCAGGGATAGTCACATACCTGTGTTTCTGCTTCCTGTCTCATACGACTATAACGTTGTGCAAGATGGCGAGCATCCTCTAGGGGAGTGCCAGTACTCATTTGCCTCAAGGGATCCAATATCTGGAAAGAAAAACACTCAAGATAATAAGCCTTGTAAATTCAAGAGAAAGAGGAGAATAGATAAAAGGTTTCACAGATAAATTAGGACAGAGCTTGATGCTCGATAGCAAGAAGTATAATCAGCCGAAAAGTACAGAACTTGAAGAAGTTGATTATGAAAGTGAACTAATACACATCAATAAATATATGGCCCAAACCTGAACCCCCACAGAGGCACAGACCAGCCAAGAATGGGCCGTTCAAGGTTTGGAGCGAGATGGGTTAGCTGGCTCAACCCAATAAACCAAAACCAGCTTTATATGATTACTGGCTATCCAGAAAATTTAACAGAAAATAAAAAGAAAAAGAAAAAGAAAAAGAAAAAAACGGGTCAAAACTGGAGCAGCCTAGTACTGGTCCAGTCCTGGTTCAAGGGCTCTGCTCTCCTGAACCGATAATACTTGACAGTGGCTGGACCTGAACCAGGCCATTCAAGATCCTCCCTGGCCAGACCAGCCCATGTTCCCCTGTATAATTCATACATATCAGCAGCGGTAGGCCGACTCATGTATTTTCAATATGCAAGCTTCAAACTCCATTCCAGAAATCTGAGCTGGTGACAAAATATAAGATCATGCATGTGTACACTTTAACACATAGATTTCAAAAACCCAAAGACTTCAGATTTACTATATTTTACTAATGATCCCAAACACTAATAGTTGGCATCCAAAATTAGCAACTGCTCCAACCATTGCTAAGTTAAGTTACCAAATTCCAACAAACACGAGATATCCCTTCATCCTCCATTATTTATCGTGTTCAGGAAAAAGAAATGATTACGGTCCCACTATTCCTTGTACAGTTGCCTAATCACTATTTAAATTTGAGGCGTTTTATATGCTCTTTGTATGTAAACAGAAAATTGATAATATTTATAATCATCTAAAAGATAGAAAAGAGAAGACCTAGGGAGCAATTCTTACAAATCTTAAGTTAGACAATCATCAGTTATACAAGAGAGAGAAAAGTTTTATGGCACATATAATCAATACGTACTCCCTCCATCCCATAATACTTGACACAGTTCTCATTTTTGTCCGTCCCACATTACTTGACACATTACCAAATATGGAATGGGACCGCTAATACAAAAATATTTTTCCATATTTTCTCTCTTCACCTACCCCATTTCCACTCCATTTGTTCTTTTCTTACAATATAAAAATACAAAAGAGAATCTTTTATATAATAAACAAATGTTTTAAATGTACCCACTTGTAATTTTCTAAAACTACGTGTCCACCCCAACGTCCCAAGTATTATGGGACGGAGGGAGTAGTATATTATTCAGAAAATAAGCCAATGATACCCAGACATTTAAAAACAAGCTGAAAATGAAATCTTTAAGTGGAGAAGAAAATTTAAACAGTGAACCTCTCAGCTTATATAATACATCCACTGTTACTATTCATACTCCTTCGATCATCTTTTATGATGTGCACACAAGGAAAAATATAGTCATATAGAATCTTATTAGATTCGCCCTATTATACTTTAAAAAATATCATATTTTTATAAATTTACAGTTATTGATAGTAATTGTGTAAGTTGTGCACTGGCGGAAAGAGAATGTAGATATCATTGGGACTGAATGTGCATACAAGGGGACCAAATCTTCCATATTGGTACAAGGGACTCAAAGTATAAACAACAAAGGATAAAAGACAATCCAAAAACATGCAGTTATGAGGGACTTAATTATCGAGAAGAGCTATAGTATACAAATTAGAAGATTAGATGTTTGCTTTCATTGCTTCTAGAAGTACCAAGTGTATAAACAAGAACTTAAGCCACCTGAGATAATAGCAGTTTATTCAAATCCTCCTGCTCCTTCTCTACGTGTTTTCGAGCATCACCATAAATTGATGCAGCCTTAGCCAAAATGTTGTCTTCAATATTCTCAGCTCCATATTTGCAACACTCCTCGGACAATTTAGTACCTAGCATTGAGAAGGTTTTAAAAAATTTATATGAATGAAAATTGTATTAAAATGCATGTATAACACTAATTCTGCACAAAAAAAAATAGGTACTCTCATCCTCACCCTTACTACAATATCCTTTTGTTGCAATGCCTAAAACTTCCCAATAAAAGAGTGCTCTTGATTAGCATTTCATTTGATTGTTTTCATATTACAGAGAAGCTAATCTAAATATACATTTGACATATGCTGACATACACTTCCCATCTCAAATGATCCACTACACAGCATGTAGCATGCCTTTATCCTCCATATCAAACACTAGCATGCTATTAGGGGCCATTTGGTTGGACGTTTTGGAATGGGTTGGAATGGAATTAGAATTTACTCCATCCAATTCATTGTTTAGTTAGGCTTTTTAGGTATGGAACCTTATACCATGAAGATTCTAGATCTACCCCATCCCCTTAGAATCCCATACCCACCCCCACCCACTAAGATTCACAATCCATTTCATTAATGAATGTTAAAACCATTCCAACAAATAACCAAACAGCTCTAAAATAGAATGGGACTTAGAATTCATACCTCCCTAGTAAGAGATTCCATACCAATCCATTCCAGTTTAATGAACCAAACAGCCCCTTAGTTTAGGTAGAATCAGGATTCATATGTACATTATACATAGGACACATTAAGAGATTCTAGAGTTCTATGATAATTATTATAATGAAGTGCCTATTATCAAGTTTTTAACTAACCCTTAACCTAGAACAATTTAAACGTATACCTTTCCACTTCAGCATTCATTCATTACTTCGCTGGATTCAAATATACTTCATTTCACAACTATGTAATCAATATCTCAATAGCTCTTTCTCCAATCTTTTTACTTCTATATCTCCTCTCAGTCCTCTCTTCATCTTATTTCAATGACTCTCTTTTACTGATGTACCTCTCCAGCTCTTAGCTATATTAGATCAAGGGAAAGCCTTCATTAGTACGTCCTTTCAAAGTTTCAAAAACTAAACAGTGGTTACTTTTAGAAAATAATATAAGTTTGGAAGAATAAGAGCTCAAAAGATGGTGATTCGAACAAGTTTCAAAAACTAAACAATGGTTAGTTCGAGAAAATAATAAGAGTTTGGAGAATAAGAACTAAAAAAAATGGTGCAGACCAGATCCAACTCCAAAGGTAGGTATATCAAGTTAGGTTTTGCATAGAGGGGCAACTCAGTGATGATGAGTGATGATGATTGCTTGAGGTAGGCAAAAAGATGAATCTAGGGAAACAAGGATCTTTGTGCAACAACATTAACTGACAGCAAGCCAACAACCCAAGGAAGACAACAGAGGTGAATGGCAATGGCTAGGGTATGGTTCTCTTGGACATGAAATCAATATATGTGGACCATGTTTTTCCACTAGATCCTACTTCTCCAAAGAACCTAGGCAATGACATTTTAATAGGACTCAGAAAAATCACAAATCCTGATCTCAAGTTAAGAGTAAAAGGGACACAAAATGGACATTTCAGTTGTTCCTGCTTCCCATGGATTTGACTTGCAATGGGATAATGGGAAGCTAGCACAATATTCTGATGTGAAGTGCACCAAAATTGCTTAATAACATATTAATACTCCATCATTTATGAAATGGGATACCTCCTGCCTCAAAATTTTCTCCTCCCAATATGCCTGTAGGCTGTAGCAAATGCTATGCAAAATAATCCTCTCTTCTTCCTCTCTCATTGCAATTGTGATGGAAATAGATCATCCTATCCATTTCAATATTTATTTAACAATAAAATCAAGTCATATTCATGTTAAATTCTCACTTCCAACCAAATTCAAGTTCAAACAAACTCATACTAAGATTATGTAGTTAAGATGAAGGAAACATTAGTTAAGATGATGATGTATGTTTAACCTTTTTGTGTTAAAAAGTATTACTTACATGATTATATCCAATGAATAATAATTTAGAAAAAAAACTTACCATGAATATCAAGCGTTAAAAAAAAATTCTTATTTGTTTAGAACCGTGCATCACACAGGTGCTTACCTAGCAATTCTATCATTTCTCTCCAACAAGAAAACCCAAAAAAGCCATAAGCCAATCGCCAAAAAGTTTCTCCTAGATCTCACCCAAGAAACTAGCAATTGTGATGCAAAAGCAAGAAAAATAAACATATGCTCGTAATTCCAATCACTTAATCCAAAGACGTGTCAACTTCCTAATACAAGAAGAGATACGCCCCATCTCAAATTACTATGATGGTTGGTGAGTTTGTAAGTCTTACTAGTATAACTTCTCCACAAACAAGCTATCTAAATAAAGGCTTTATCCTTATTTTGGAACCTTGGATTTACAAATGCATGTGGCCTTAAATATGAGATACATTTGGAGATCTCTGTAGGTGTCTAGGTGATTATAGAGAGATGCATAGGCAAACTCCTTATACAAGACTAAAAGTTCTAATATTGGAGTTTACAAAACTATCTTAGACTTTCACTTAAAAGCCTTCCTTTATATGACTGATTTCTTCAAGATTTTAACCTTGAAAACTCATTCTTCCTATAAGGACTTCATATGCTTATAATTCACTTGGATTATCAGGTAACCTACATCCCACAATGAAAGGAAGACCTATCCTTAGGAGAAGGAAATCAATCAACCTATAGATGCAACTTGCATAACATCAAAACAATGGTAGAGCATATAAGAATTATGGTGCTAAATATAAGTGTGATACATCTCATGTGCATTGACCTGATAGAGGAAGACAGTTTATTGGGATCCAAGGCATGTTACATACATGCCAAATCACCTAAGGTTAAGAATACAAAACATATATCTGATCCAGATACACGCAAATCTCCTCTACCTGCTTCAATCTTTCTGTAGCCAAGAGTTGCAAATACTTCAGCAGCTTTGACAAGCTCTTTCTGGAAATCCTGAAAATGCCATTTGTGATAAAAGGTCAAGTAAATGTATCATGCAAACAAGAAATAATAAATCAAGGTCACAATCATACAAAACAATTTTTTTTTTTGGCATAATTATACCATTGCTTCCCTTTTTTTTAATCCCCACCCCCCCCCCCCCCCCCCCACCCCAAATAAAAATATAAAAAAGGAACTAGTGTTGCCCTTATCAGGATGATGGCATTAACATCACATATTATATCTTCTAAATTGTATTGTCAACCTAATCATTGTAACAGTTCAACTTTTTTGTCTTAATGCCAAGAAACCTACTCATCACTCCCTTATTCTCCTTGAGTACGTGAGTCAAAGTAGAAAAAAATTTTAGAACCAAATATCATTTAACAATCCAAAACCAAAGAGCAACATAATGCAGGGAACACACACCATGACAAGATATGCAGAAGTGAAAGGTGCTGCAATCCATGATACAAGAATAAAGCAAATGTCCACAACATTAATGATCAACATGAATTGACTAGCTAACAAAATTTCACAACTATAAATGAGAAATACCAAGTAATACTTGAAAACGATCCTGAAAAGCTTCTTTTATTCTAGACTAATTTATAACACTTACTTCCCCTGTTTCTTTTTAGAAGACACGTTCAATTTAGGCACACTCTTTAAGGAGAGGAGAGAGGATGTTAAAGCAAGTAGGTAGACCATGTGCTTAGCTTATTTACTCAAGTTTGTAGTGGGGTCAACTAAAAATGAACTTCCCAAAAAGGAATACGCATCAACTAAAAAAAAATTCCCAAAAAGGAATGTGTCAACTAAAAAAAATCGGAGGTAGAATAAAATAACATGTGTTGGACACCTCTAGTCCTCTACACTTGCCACATACCCTCATGGCCTAATTCAGCCTTGGCTATGCACTTGCCATGAAGCACCATCACACACACCATACACTTGCCCTGCAAGAAAGGTTGAACTTATGACCTTATGTTTGTGACTTTAACCATTATTTCAAGGGATTACTTTTAAGTTCTCTTCCACAAAAAAGTTATTAAGTCAATATTTGTTGAAGATAGAAGATGGAAAGAAAAGGAGGATAATAAGACCAACTACACACTGTTCATACTTACCTCTGCCTAACTCCAATACTTCAAATCCCTTAGCAAAATCTTGCTCCCAAAATTTGCACCCCAAATTAATGACCACCAATAACCCAACAGCAATGCCTCATATTTAATGCTTTTCAAGCCATGATTTAACATAACTAATTGCCATCACATCTTTATTTGCTCGTCTTTTTTTTCCTGGTTTACTCCCCTACTTTCTCCATAAGAAAAGGAATAATGCAATAACGAGGTAAGTGAACCAAACAACATAAGCCCTCCTGCCCACCTTTCTCCTCCCTCAAGTATTTGAACTTACATCTCCCTGTTGGAAGCTGAAGGTTAATCAAAAAAATAAAATAAAATTATGTGCAAACCCAAGTTGTTGAACTTTGGGGAAATTTGACTTCTTTGCATCATATCCCATTCGACCACCTTTCACGTTCTTTAATTATTACAAATTGTCACCCCTCAGAAACGTAAGTTATCAGGAAATAGAATAATAAATAGCTAATTATACTATTTTGTACTGCAATGTAAGGTAATCATTATGCCAGCATAGGAGAGGCTCAGGCAATTAGTCTTTGGCCATGAAACAATATATATATATATATATATATATATATATATATATATATATGTATATATATATTTTGTAGATCAGGAATCATCTAAATCACAAAGTGTTCATCAGCAACCAAAAATAAAATTGTACTCGTATTTATTACAGAACATACAAAAAACACACCGACATGAAGAGATGGAAATAAGAAGAAGCTACATTACCCTTCCTGAACGAGTTGATTTGTACAACTTGTCAAGTTGTTGATGTCTCTGCAATTCAACTTCGTCAATGACCATTATATCTGAGCTCTCATAGCCAGGTCCACTGATGTGCTTAATTACAGCCTGAAAAAAACCGGATTGACAGGGATTTCCTATGTTATGTAAATACTATAGAAGATGCACTGAAAACACCCACAAAATGGACAAATAACAGCTTATAAAGCGTCGGACATGAATCAAGCTTTAGAACATCATTCAAGATCCAGAGTATCAAATATCAATAGCAGTGAATACTAAAAATTTACTAATTAGAACACATATTGCTCCTTTTCATCCATTACCCAAAAAACTCAGTTGATGATATTATTTTATTTGATATATCTACAAGACAACTACTTGATTGCCAAAATTCTAAGTGTCCCTCGTGCTGTCAACAGACGACAAAAGACACCAGTAGGCAACAAACAGTGAAGAATGCTCTATGCCTCTACCATTAATGTGTGATCTAATGTATACAAGAAGAATTGATATGAAATTTATCAAATTCTCACCTGAATAATTAAATCGATCTCAAGTTGAACAAACTAGCTCAAATTTACAACTCTGTAAGACCAGCCACAGTAAATATTCCCAATTCCCCATACTACACTCTCACCCACAAATTGCGCTTTTCTACCCAACCTAACCTTGTTGGGCTGCACACACACACTCTACTCCACATTAGTATGAAATTGTCTGCTTTGGGCCTAGCCCGCACGGATTTGTTTTGGGCACCTTCCCAAAAGGTCTCATACTAATGGAGTGTGCTTCCTGTTATAAAGAGCTCTTCACTTCCTCTGGGACTTGGGATAAACAACCCCAACACCTAACTAGCTAAATACAGCACTATGTCAAATGAAGAATTCAACAAGAAAACTTCTCCCAAAAGTTATTTCCAGCACCATTTTCTTTCTGGGGGCTAAAGTTTAAACACTATCAAGTTATGAATTTGTCCAATTGGATAGCCTCTGAAATGGGTATCATGGGATTCGATATACTCGAAACAAGTATCAATTTTCATATGGGAACTCCAGTATACTCAATTTTCGCAATTAGAACCCAAAAGAGTTACAGTGCCATTTTGATATATATGGAATAATAGCACAAGGGCTTGATAAAATGATAAAAATAACATTCCAAAACTAACAGTCTTTATTTATCACCTTAAATTACAAATTTCAAACCTATAAATTGTACTTTTCTATACATAAAAAAATTGATTTCAAATTACATATATTCATATAAAAACACATATAACCCAATTTATCACCTAACATTGCTGGGTAATTTGGCAACTGAAAAAGTATCAAATAAACATTATAATAACAGAAATGCACTAATTTTTTTACAATGCCATGAATTTTACGGGATAAATTGAAAATAAAAGAAGAAAATAATAATTGAAAAGCATAAATTCTGAAATACCTGTTGCTGCTTTGCAACTTGATCTCGTAATTTACTGGCTTGTCTTCTGAAAGAATCCATTGCTTCTCAAATAACTTGAAATGCGAAGAAATTGAGCAGATGATGAGATTTGATTTTCTGGGTAATTCAAAGGAGAGCAAAGAATGAAACACAGTGAAGTCAGATCTCAATATGACAGCCAAAGTTATGCAAATTTTTGAGTAGATGGCACTGACCGGGTCCAGACTGGGAAAATGGATCGGTCCAATATCCGGGTCGAGAAAATTATATTTCCGGTCTTCGTTCCAGTACAGTCCATAACTCTTTAAAAACCGGTATTGGAACAAATTGATTTTTTGCTTAACTAGTTGCTTAATATTATGCACAAAATCTGTAAAAACAGTTAAGATTATCAATAATCATCAATCAATCAATCACCAATAACTTAATACTAAAACAGACATCGGGGTGACACGTGTCACATCCGGGTGTTGTTTTTAACAAATATATATTCCTTTTTATTTGGTGTTCATAATATTCTATATAAATTCATCTAAATAATTATTTCAACTCTTTAAAAAAAAATATTAGTTTAACTCATTTATAACTATCTTTTAAATGGAGTATTATTAGATTTTGCCAAAAAAGTTATAATAAATTGATTCATTTGATAGATGTTAAAGATATTACTTTAAATATCACTTAATTTTTTTTTCAAATACCTTTAACTAATATTTTATTTCAATTCAAAATAATTATATATTCAAGTTAATTACAATTTTGTTTATGAAATTTTACCACTATACGTACATAGTATCACAAATTGATTTATAGAGTATACTATAGCTATAAAATAAATGTTGTGATTAAAAAATAATTTTATTAGATATAAAGGTGATATATTATTTGTAATTTTGTGTATGTTTGCACTTTTGCTAATAACTTTTTTTTTTTGAGATTTTAGTTTGTTGTTCGATTGATTTTTTATGTTTATTTAAAATACATTTATAAATAAGTATTCACTAATATGATCACTAGACCTGATCAAGCCCGCCTGAAAAATTCTCAACTTCGGGCAGATTAAAAAAATTAGATAATTTGTTGCTTTGCCTATTAATAGAGATTGTGATATTATAATTTCTATATACTAGTATTTGATTTGTATGCTTTATCAAATTTTATTTGTTGGATATAATTAATTTTCTTAAAATTAGGGCAGCCAACTCGCGTGTTGCGCGCGGAGTGGTTAGCTATTGCGACTTAATTTTTCTTGGCCTATGTTTGCACGATTTTTTTTTATTGGACAATGTTGAGATAATTTATTGGTAAAAGAATATCTCTCTATTGCATAAGCATTGTTTATTTGCATTTGTAAGTTGAAAATTTAGCGTGATTGGTAAAGCTTATAACACAATATAATTAGGTGATTACTAAAATTTATTTGTAAAGTTGAAAGTTGTATGCAATTAAGCCATAACTCCCATTGAATATCAAACATTTTAAACTTTATTATTATATTTGCCATTCAATTTTTAATTAACTGGGTAGATCTTTCAAATTCATCCATCTAATAGAGTTTTCTAATTAATTTGATCATGGGAAATAGACTGATGCATACAACCTCGTGTAAAAAAAGTCTATTTATATGATAAAATTTTAGTTGCTGGTTAGTTTATGAAAAAGCATGGTACGTTATTATTGTGTCAAATGAAGGACATTGACTTTAATCGACCCAAAACGGATGGTTATGTGCTTACCTATACGATTATAAATGATTGTGTGCTAATAAATTGTTGGTCCTTTCCCTTGGACATAGACTATGTATGAATGTGTAATAGGCTAATAGCAAGTTTGCATGCATAATAAAAGTCGAGCAAATAGCCAAATTATTTTTTTGGGTGTTTAGAGAACCACAAGGGTAGGGGTGAGAAATGGATAATCAATCCTAGGATCTCCTAAAATTAGGAGGGAAGCTCTAACCACTTAAGCTATCCCTCACTCTCAAAAAGTAGCCTGATTATAAAACCGTATGAGTGATATGACAACTTCATAGCGTATCATTGTGAATTAATGATAACCTCTTTGCAAGAAGTGTTCCCTCAAACACGTACAATGGGAGTGGAAATCTTAGAAGAGACTCCATTCCACAACACAATTATTAAGATAATTGTTGTCGATTGCTACTGACATTGCCATGAATTGTCCATTTTCATCCTTCAACTAATGAAGAAAATAGAAATACCAGCAAGCCTTGTGAGATGCAAATATACCTGTGATAAAATGTCAAAGAATGTTATAAATGTGTTATAAATTTTTCGATTATTGAATTGGTCTTGGATCGGTGAACAACCCCGGCCCACAATTGAGGTGTCGAAGATAACTAGAGATGTCAATGGATCGGATTCAAATCAAGTGGAGCTTCATCCGCATCAATCCATCATTTCAATAGCCCCATGCATACACACATCCATTCGTCACCCGCTCCACCCATCACATGTATCCTTCCGTCCATTATTCGTGGATGAAACGGATGGATCTGGTGACTAGTGGATGAATATTTAATGTCAAAAAAATCCACATAAACTCTAATTTATAGTTAATTTGACAGTTAATTTTTTTATTCAACTAATAAAATGAAACAATAACAACAACATATCGTTTGAAAAAAAAAATGTTTTTCTTGCATATCTCATATTCTTTATAAAAATCTTAGATAAAAAATATTTATACTTGTCAAACATACTGGGTGGATGTATGGTTAATGGGTAAAGTAGAGTATCATCCACATCCATGTCACATCCGATCCATCATCCACTTCATCTGTCACCTATTTTTCATCTATTTATTTCGAGATTTTATCAATTTATTAAAGCAATCTGATCAACGGACATTCATTTAATATTGTTCATCCTTAGATATAACTATATGTTCTAGCATTTATAAGGAAATACTCCGTTCGTGTTATAGTAATTGGTATAGTCAAATTTGACACACATGTCAATGTATGAGTTTGACCGTACCATCTATGTATGTAATTAAACATTAGTTAAAATTATTAACTTCATACAATTATATATATTTAAAAATATTTTACATGATATATCTTAAAAATCTATAGTCAGTAATGAATAGTAAACAAATTCAAATGTAAAAGAATAAAGAGGAACGAATGAAAGGAGTATTTAATAATACATCTAAGTGATCGTTTCACAAATTAAAACAAATCAGGTAGTAAGTAAACAAATCACAGGTTGAACACACGATTACATTTTAACAAGTCACAAGTAATTAACTCAACTCATTCGATTTTGACAAGTAATGGGTTGTAAACAGGTCAATTTGAACGAGTCACAAGTTGTAAATGATTCATTTTCAACAATTTACGGGTTGTAAACAATTCGTGTATGAAGGGTCTCGGGTTAAAATGGTAGATTTAAATTAAATAGATTATGGTTTTTTAATGTTTCAAGTTCTATAGCTAACGTTCATAGGTTGAAAAGGTTTTGTTTTTGGGGTGCATTGATGTAATAACGTGTCTCTCAAGAGACTATGATTGCAATGCCACTAGCTTTTGCATTGGCGTTTACGAAATAAAAAATATCATCTCAGTGATTGGAATATCCTCCTCGACGATCAAGTTAGTACATAAGAATGAAATCAGATCATTACATAGAGAGAAAGTAGAGAACGTTTGAGTGAAATTTGCACAAAGCCTTAATATGAATAATAAACGTTTTTTCGTCCCATCAATAAATGATAGGGCAGGGTTATTTTATACCTTTACAAGATGATGTGTTCCTAAGTTTTGTAACCTTAAAAGGTGCACTCTGAATCTCTGATTGGCTATCAATATATGGATGACACGTATTAATATATAAGATTGCTTTACGAGGTTGACTCGCTTTCAGGGGCTTTTCGGCTTTTGAGCCAATATCATATGGGTCAACTATTTAGCAAAAACATGTCTGACTGTTAGGCCATGAGTGACTCCTTAGGTTGACCTTCATACCAAGGGTGATTTCATAGAAGACACTTAGCTTGTCAACTCTTAATTGTTCCACATGACAAGGGTGAGTTTACCCTAAACAAGTCACAAGGTGTTAGCGGTTCGGTCTCACGAGTTGCAAAATGAAATAGTTGGGTTAATTAGGCTTTTGGCAAGTTTAAATGATTCAGGTTAAAATGGATCTGGGTTAATGACAGGCTAGAACAAATACGACTTAGTTTGATTTTGGGTTAGATTATGACAATTTGGTTTAATATATATCTATTACGGAAATGGTTCACTAGAATTCGTGTTCGATTTCAAGTTAAATAAAATAAGTATGAATGGTTTAATTAGCGAGTTCTAAACGATTAGATTCTTGCCAATTTTTTTTTATAACAGACAGTGTTATATAAATAAACGATGCTAATAATGATATACGAAGTACTACGTATATTGTATTAGAGGGCCTCATAAAGGAGTGACTTAAATTTAAGGAATATTTGTCAGGGACAACCTTTTATAACACATTTTTTGTTTGGGACAACCTTTTAATTTTTTTTTGGCAAAGTCAGACCTCAATAAAAAAAAAAAATTGTTAAGGAAGACCAACCCTTACTTTCAAGCCATTGACCACCGGAGTGACTCCCACGTGACTAGCATGTGCTCCTTATTTCTTCTAATTACACCCCTTTTCCCTCCAACTTTCTCACATAAAAACCCTTATTACTCTGAATTGAATATAGATCTAAATTTTTTCCCCAATTTCGAATTCTACTGGGGCATTCAACAATTCTAAGGTCGCGAATCCCCTGCTTCACCCCGCATCACCAATCTCAGCCCTCTCAAGCCGTCAGTCCACGCATCACAGCAACAACACCAACAACAACCAACTCACCAATTCTGCGTCGCCATTGCAACCACCAACCCCAGCCCACAAACCACTGCAATTAGTGGCGTTGCTCTGATTTGACCCACATATTAGCCGTCAGTCCAAGCATCACAACAACAGCACCAACAACAACCAACTCACCAATTCTGCGTCGCCATTGTAACCACCAACCGCAACCCACAAACCACTTCAATTAATATAGCAACCGGCCGTCAATTGTTGAATGCCCAAGTGGAATTCGAAATTGGGGGAAAAATTTAGAATTAGATTCAATTGAGAGTAAGAGGGGTTTTTATGTGAGAAAATTGGAGGGAAAAGGGATGTAATCTATAATATAATTACAGAGTCAATTAATGAGATTTCTCCAAAACCTCAATCCTCAACTCTCATGAATTTAGGTTTTTTTTTTTTTTAATAACTTCCACTTCTCCTATTATTTTTCTTTCTAAATATACATGTTACATATATACTGTGCATTAGCACGGATACACTCTAGTTAGAACAAATAAGGAGCACATGCTAGTCACGCGGCAGTCAACGCCAGAATCCGGTGGTCAATGGCCTGAAAGTAGGGGTTGTTCTTCCTTAACAATTTTTTTTTTTATTGAGGTCTGACTTTGCCAAAAAAAATTTAAAAGATTGTCCCAGACAAAAAATGTATTATAAAAGATTGTCCCTAACAAATTTTCCCTAAATTTAATTTGAGGTCTTACATCCACCTTCGTAATTATTCTATTGAATGTTTGTTAACCAAGTTCAAAGATAAGCATTTAATCACCTCAAACCTCAAATTGACCACCTCTTGAAAGGTACTTTTGTTGCGTTTGAATACCGTTAGTACTTTTTTCTTAAAAAATTATTATTTCCAATCTCAAATTTTGCCAACATAAATTAGAAAAAGAAAAGAAACAAAAGAAGAAAAAAGAAAAAGAAAAAGAAAATACAGCAAATCACAAGGGAAGGTTTGACATGCAACCACCACTCACTCTACTCCACTAAACCCCACCTCTTCTAATAATTCTATCTTCACTCATTCATATATGGTCTTCCTAAACTTTAATTTCCCAAATTATCCCGCCCTATCCAAATCAAAAATCAAATCATCAACTTCTTTTCCTTTTTCCATAATTAACAGAAAAATAATACTTTGTTCTCATTTGTTTTAATTTTATATTTTTGACACGTATCATTAAAAGTTAATGTGAAAATGGAACACATTTTTAAAATATGGTGCCCATATTGATGTCGATTTGTATGACAAAATTTTGTTTTCATTATTGATCGCTAAATATTTTAGTTGGTGTGTAATAAGTATTAAACAATATTTATTCACTTGATTTTTACTTATTTAAATTTAATTGAATATATTTGATTGTAAATAAATTTTTGAAAACCCTTATTAACCTTGATATGTACATATTTAAAATTATCTTATTAAACTTTATTTAACTTATCATTATTGATATAAGTAAAAATAAGACAAACATAACTAAGGCCCTGTTCTCTTCACCATAAAAAAATAATATTAAGTAAAAATAATTTCAGTTCAGTAAAAATAAGTTCAGTTCAGTAAAAATAATTTCAGTTCAGTAAAAGTAATTTCAGTTCAGTAAAAATAAGTTCAGTTCAGTAAAATTCAGTTTTCTTAAAGAAGAATTATAATAGAAAATCAGTAAAAATAATTTCAGTTCAGCAAAAATAATTTCAGTTCAGTAAGATTAATTTAAGTTCAGTAAAATTAATTTAAGTTCAGCAAAAATAATTTAAGTTCAGTAAAAATAATTTCAGTTTAGCAAAATTAAGGTGAATAGAACGGGGCCTAATACTCCCTCCATTTCATAATACTCGTAATCAACCTTTTTTTTCATATAAGTATACTAACTTTGACTTGAGTAGCATTTGACTATGTAAAATATTTTAATTAGTTTTTAATTTGAAGTATAACACAGTGATATAAACTTTTTTATAATTTTTATAAAAGTTAATTATATAGATTTATAATCAAAATTATGCATCAACATATGTGCAAAGTTTGACTGTGTCAATTAATATACTTCATCCGTTCCTGAATGTTCGACTCACTTTGCATTTGCACGGTCTCCAATGAGCATCTTTGACCATTAATAACTTCGGCTATGTTTAAGTGAAATTTTTAAAAAGTTGATACTCCGTATTTGAAAAATTTATCATTAGGAGAATTAAATAATTAAGATCAAACTTTGTTAATATATTTTGATTGTATAAATCATATAATATGGTCAAAGTTATTTTATTTTGATCACATGAATAGTACTTAGTGAGTCAATCTTTCAGGAACGGAGGTAGTATATGAAATAGAGAGAGTGTACCTTTATTGTTAGTTATGGAGTATGTAATATTCTACTCAGTACGGAATAATATATAACATTTCTACTTTTATCATATCGAGATATCATACTCCTTTTGTTCCTTTTTATTTGTTCCATTTATCATAAATGGATGTCTCTTATTGATTGTGTCATTCCATTTTGAGTCATGGTTATTACTCATAACATTGACTAGGGAGTAGGGACTCCCCATTATCTTTCCCAAACAAAAGGGGACGAAGGAAGTACTAATTATCTATTCTCTCCTTAGTAAACTTAAAAAAAAAGAATTTAGTCGGCAAAAATAATTTAAGTACCATAAATAAGTTTCAACACAATTAAAGTCTTTATAATGACTAGATTGACTACATACAGTATTATTTTCATAGTTTAAAATTTGGACTACATAAAGCTGGGGTTTAAGGAGTGACAGGTTTTACCAATAATGCTCATACAACACTTACCTATCTTCTATTTCTTGAAATTTCCAAGATTGCAATTTGCAAAACCTCAGATTTTCACAAAACCTACCCACCATTCCCATAAATGCCAAATATTCACCCAATTTTACAACCATTTTTAGAGAGAGAAATTTCTAGAGAGAGAACCAAAAAGACAGAGAGTCTGCTAAAAGTGAGGTGTGAAGTTTTGGAAGCATATACAGAGCGTTTATAATTTAATAATTCAGTGTGAAACTCATAAATTCACAAATTAAAATTAAAAAAGATTCAATTTTTATCAGAAATTTGTAGATTCAAAGCTTAAATTATTTACCAGAGGGACAATCTACGATCTGGGTTGTCCCCAATTTTTGCTGTATTTAATTTTCTTTCTCTAAAAGTTTAATTTTCTCTCTCTACCAAAATCATGCCATCGGGTGCTAAGAAGAGAAAAGCTGCCAAGAAAAAGGCGCAAAAGCAAGCCCATAACACTGATGGGTCTCACCTTCAAGGTATTTTTATGTGCTGGATTTTAAATTTTGCTTAAACCCTTTATTCACATGGCTTATCTGTATGTGAGTAATCAATCAATGATTGATTTCTGCTTTTTTTGCTATTTAATTGTTGATGTTTATTGAATTTGGGTATTTGGGTTTGTGTTTGTTTTTTTAATTGGGGGTTTATTTGATGGGAATTTGATTTTATGGGGTTTTTGATTAAATGATTTGAATTTTGTGTAATTTTGATTGATTTGATTGGTTTTTGTTCTTGATTTTGGGAATTGGGTTGTTGGGTATTTGTTTGAATTGATTAAATTGTTTGATTTTGTATTGAATTGTTTGATACTGTATTGAATTGTTTTGTGAAATGGATGAAACTATGTTAGGGATTGATGAGACGAAATCCCATGATGAGAGGGAGAGTGATGGTGAGAGAGAGTCATCTGAGGAGCGTGGTGTGAGTAGGAAGAATGAGGAGGGTGAGCAAAATGTTGCCGAATTTTCGAAGGATGCGAAGTTGAAGGAGAATTATGATGATGATGAGGTGAGGGTTAGTGTTGAGGATGATGTTAGAGGGACTAAGAATGGGAAACATAAAAGTTCGAGCTCGAGTTCCAGCGGTAGCAGTTCTGATGATGATGAGATTGCAGTTGAAAAGGAGAAATCAGTGGTTTCTGAGGTTCAGAGCTCACTTCCGGAAGCATCCAGGGAGAATCCGGTGATTTCCGAGGCAGTCTATGGTTCAGTTGAGGAGAGTATCCCTGTTGAAGAGTCAGTTAAGCAAGTGGTTTCCTCGCCACACGAGGTGAAGACCGGGAGTGAGAGTGCGAATGTTGAGGATCTAGTGATCACTCGTGTTATTGAGTCAGAAAAAAAGCAAAACCTGGATGAAGTCTTATCATCAGCAGGTGAAAAACAGACAGTTTCTCCTGGGGTGACAGAATTGCTGCAGGAGAAGATTGAGAAAAAAATCACTCAAGCTCAGGAAGAGGGCCCTAGGAACCTATCTGAATCCGCAGACATCACAGCAAGAAATGGTGAAGGTTTGCCTCAGTCTTCTGGTGTAACGTCTGCGGATGCTTGTTTTGAGGATAATCATGTGAAAGAATCAGAGACGCAGAGATATGTTGAGGATCAGGTATAGCGAGCTTTCTTATTTGCCTGCTTAGCAATGAATAAAATATCTTTCTTTAACATGTCCACCTTTACTAAAACCTTGATTTTGCAGCCTTTGGCACCTTCTGCTCCGCTGCCAGTGCGACGAACCTCCTTGATGAATTGCTGTGGCCTTCTTGAAGTTTTCTCAGGTGGTGCCAGTAGATAAATTTAGGTGAGAACTCAGTTTTCTTTATTCCCTTTTGTCAATTTTTTGTCTGAATTAAGCATGGCTACACAAATCTTCATTACCGAAATTGTGATGTTGATGCATGAAATCCTTTTTGTCTCTTTCATTGTACTTTTCTACTGTATCATTAAAATTACTTAAATTGGATTTAATAGGTGTTATGTGCTCATGTCAGCGGTTTTTTTTGGCAGTACTCATTTCAACAGTTGATGCCTTGTTTATCTTTTAAAAGAAACTTTATGGTGAATTCAGCATTCTTATTCAGTTTTTGTGTGAAAATTGTTTGTTGGATTTAATTTCCTGTTGGTTAAGGTAGCATTAAAAAGTAAAGCTGGAGGGACTGGGGTGGTGGGGGTAGCCATGTCTCATTCACTACCCTGCTGCCTGAAAGTATAAGGATTTGGCAGACATAAAAAGATATTATACGCATGATAAAATTTTAGCCAATTTACCCAGCTAAGGACATCAAGCATTACTCTATTTTATAGCATACATAAGATGGGCCTACAAAAAGTCTACTCTAGGCTACACATATTCTTCTTTTTTATATAGTTGCTAGGTGAAGCTTTTTGGTCTTTTTTGAACATTTCTGCTTTTAAATGCATAATCTTTGCTGTTCATGACATGCATCAAGATGGTTGGTCCTTTTGAACATTTGTGCTTTGAGATGCATAATCTTTGTGGTTTATGATATGCATCATGTATTTCTGCGTGAACCATAATTTATATGCTGTGATGTTACTATTTAAATCCTGGATCATTGGCTATTATAAATCAAAGTTGCATGCGAAAGCTATTCAGTTGTACTTGTGAAGAGCTAAGACCAGATTGCCAGTCAAAAGCTGCTGTTATTTTAATTCAAATGTTGTGACTTGTGATACTATGATATACTGCCTCCTTTTCTTTTTGTTTGCCCTGTTGAGGGTACAATCACTTTTGTTATTTTTTGTTTGGGAGGCATTGATTTTAAGAGAAGTGGTGGGACCAAGCTTATTTGGTGTGAGATTAAAGTTCTGGTCACTTGTTACCAAAAGTATTATGGGGCAAACTTAGACAGACGGACTAATAAGTGATTTGTGGCAAATATTCAAGGACGGAAGGAGTATTTGATATTCAAGTCATTGCCTAGTTAATTAGCCAAATATTTATAGTATAGCACCAGGATGCATGTCCCAAAATCCTACCTCTTTTGTGTGTGTAGCTTGCTGACTGTTTTAATAATTTAATACCAAGTTAGAAGTCAACTCATATTACTAGAAAACAGAAATTGTGAGGCTTGTTCATGGTTACAAATGCAGCCTAGTATAAATGAACTTACCTAGATAGATTTGCTAAGGACTATAATCATGGGATGAGTGAGTATTTTAGCTTTCTGTCACTGCAGTACTTTGATTCTTAATAAACCTAAAACTGGCCTTCCTACCCATATACCCCGTTTCAGCTTTTGAAAACTAATATTAAGATTTAAGACTACTCCTCTTAACTGGTTATTCCTGTAAGCTCAGTGTAAAAGTTGGGGCAGTTAAGTTTTCTTTTGTTTCTTCATGGGACCTTTTCAGAGTTTCTCCCTCTCAAAGGCCCCTATATAGTGTCACTGTATCAGGGACTTGTTTAATTGTGACATATCTGTATGTGATATTTTCATTCACCCCTAGATCTTTAATATTTTCATTTGAATCGAGCTTTGTTGCTTATGACTTGAGAAGAATTTAGCATCTGATTGAGTTATGCCTTGGATGGCATTTATTACTTTTTCAATCTGTAAAGATACTAGTTAATAAAAAAAATAACTGAGTTTTATAAACATCTAGCTTGAGACCTGTTATTTCAGTCTGCTTTCTAGATGGATCATATTGCCTTGCTAGTTAGTTCCTTGCTTGATTGACTTCTTTATTTTTCAACTAATGACCTATGTTAAGGGCTTGAACACTCCTGAGTCCAACTGTCATGCTTGGCTTTATATGAAAATTCATCATTTATATAGGCCGATGTGAAGTGTTAAGGGTCCATACCTTGGTTTTAAAAAGCGCGCCTCGGGCCCAGGCTCTGGGAAATGGGCTTTAGCTAGTCGAGGCTCAGACACCTACGGAAGGCGCGCCCCTTGTGCGCCTCAAAGCGCCTTGGGTAAGGTGCTTCTTTGCGCCTCAAGGAAAATAACTAAGGTTTAAGTTATAATTTGAAGAATGGTGGACTTTTTTTAATTCAGACTACCTTAGATATACATATATCATTATTTAATTTATTATGAATCTTTTCAATTGGTATCAAGTACAATCAAAGTAAAATATAATTTGAAATAAATATATAAATACATGCGCCTTGCATACAAAAGGCGCACGCCTTCGCCTTGCGCCTCGCGCCTAGGCTGCAAGGATCATTTGCGCCTTGGTGCGCCTTGCGCCTTTTAAAACTAAGGTCCATACCCATGTTGGTGTGTCAAGGATCTACCACAGATATCTGAAGTAAAATGAAGAGTCCGAGCAAGGTAGTTGTGGTCCTCTTTACTCTTAGGTCCACCTTTATCTAAAATCTAATTATCTGGTACAAATAATGTTAAATGTTGGTTTTTGTAGACCACAGTAAATGTACCCAATTGTTAGTTACTTTGTTATGTGTGGTCATAGTGGTCTATTTGGAAGAGAGTAGTTTCAGACAGGATGAAATCCTAGGTTTGTGTAGCTCTATAACTTTATTATCTGAATCATTTCTTTTCAATCTGATAGTATCACAATTGATGAGCATTGTCAGCCTTCCCCTGACTAGGATGAAGGATTTAGAAACTTATTGTATTTACTAGTCAGCTGCTAATGCTATACTGTGTTGCACTAAAGATTTGTCTCATTACTTTTATTAGCCCTTTATTATCTGAAAGCATTCATGAAATTTTGGTTTCATAGATACTTGGTATGATTCTCTTAAGCTGACTATGAATGACATTTCTTTGGGTTTTTATTTGATGCAGAGGCAAAGTATCTACTTTCAAGTTTCAAATTTCAAGCAATGTCAAATTGTCAAGAGTAGAAGTTTCGCTATGAGAAGTAGAGAACGTGGTTATATAGGAATTTATTGATACATAGACTTTTTTTAAGGATCGTCAAGCTTTCCCTGATAGAATTTTTTTAAATTCAATGCACTACATAAACTGTTCGGTCTCTATTATAGTGCTTTTGTTGATAGTCCGGTTAATATCAGAGTGTTGCCCCAATGCTCTGGTTTTTGGTCCTGCACATGGAAGTGCATTTTGTTTGTTCTGTTTTTGGGCATTTGATGTATGGTTTAAAGAAAAGAGTCTGCTTTTATTACCTGCTCTAGGTTGATCAGCACTCTAGCTTCTCTGTAATTTTAGTCATGCTGTTAAACTTTGCTGTACATGCATATTCTGTTCAATAATCAATTTATGGCAATACATCCCTCAATGACTGCCATTTGAGACATTTTACATATTTGTGGAAGCAGGCTTTTATTGTAGCCAAATGAACTTGTTTCGGGGAAAAGGAGCGATTTAGAATTTGACTTCTCTCTTCCCCTTTCTCTCTGCCTCCTCTATCATCCCTCTCTTATACTGTTATTGCCGTTATGATTCATACTTCGGTGTTAAACTTTTTGTACTGCTTGGCAGATTGATTGACTTTATCAGCTGGCTTGTGTTTTTCAACGTAGTGTCACATTCAACAAGGAACCTGTGAGGATGAGGATCTTTTTGAGATTAACATCTGCAAACTGTTCTTAGTTTCAAAAAGGCGATAACTTTTTCTGGAAATTTAAACCAATATATGAAATCATTATTTCCAAAGGAGGATTTATCCATTTGTTCTTTGCATTGTTAATGTGACTATGAGTTTTCAGATTGGTAGATGCCTATTGCCTAGATGGTGGTGTGGTATTTTTCGTGAGATCGTGATCAAGTACTAAGGTTAGGGGACTGAGTTGTCTACTTTGTGAGCTGTTTGAGACCATCTTTTGTAGGATACAGCCATACAGGTGACTTCTGTGCTATGTGGTACCTTTCATATTTTGATTTCGTGCTTCCTCTCTCGTCATCAAGTTCTTTTGTTTGATACTCGTACGAACTATGTAAAAGCATACAGTTGTAGATTATGTAACTTTAGGTGCTGCAGGTATCATCAAATTGAATTCTTGCTCTTAAACAAAAGATTCAAAGCACTTGCACAGAAGTATATCTTTTTATTCAATGTTAAAAATCAATCGGAGTAATCACAAATCATAAACATTAACGAAACTTTACAAGGCAGCAAAATCAAACGACTTCAGAATCTCTCTTTCACACACTCTTCATGAACAAATCTTTCAGAGAGATGGTCCGTGAACTGCTGCAATGTATAAGAGCTGTGTGACGGAGAGGATTATGCTGAATGCTTCCATAGCAACCAGTCGGGCATTCCTGTACTGAAGCTCGATCTCCTTGCACCCGAAACTGCAAAATAAAATAATCATATCAGTAAAAAGAATTATATGAACCCCCTGTTTTTCGGATGTTATGACAATCTCTACACAAAAGCAAGGTTTGAAGAGCGAAAATAGCTTTACCCCATAGCCAAGAGAGTTAGAGTCCATGCAATGGTAGCAACTGTAATAGTAGCTGGTGTGCTCTCACGGCTCAATGACCGCAGGTTAAGGAAGCCTGAGATGCATGAGGCAGCACCTACAACTCCAGCTAGTAAAGCAAATGTCACGAAAAATCCAGTGGCTGCGTTTCCCATGGGGAAGTAAATGGGTGAAAAATGAGCTGGGAGCTCCAATCCTGGACCTGTTATTTTGAAAATCACATTATTAACATAGTGCTACAAACACAAACTCTTCCTTTTTTGCATGTAATTTACTGACAAATAAATTCTTTTATTCTCTTTTTAAACTGTTAAATCTTCTGAAGATGTGCCTGTGTGAGAGCATAGAACAGGAACAGGTGTTCTGAGCATGAATTACAGAACATTTTATAGAGGAGTATCAGAAAGTATACCGATAATAAAACCATGATCAATTGCACGATTCATAGCCCAACCACCAATTCCCAAGAGCACGACATACATGCAGAAGTTGAGAGCCAAAAGCAAAGAGGCAGCAGGTTTCATGGACTCGTTGGCCATTTCTTCAACAAGTTATTGATGAGAAAGAACAGATTTTGGTAGCCGGAAAAAGCTGTTAGCAGAAGAAAGTTTATTACAGGAGGAGCTGTAAAAGGCGGTATCAGAGATTAAGGCTGGCTGATGAGTGTTGCAGGTTGTGGCAGAGGCATAAACTTCTTATATATGGTCTTAGAATTGGTATGGTTTGGTTCCTTGCTTGCTAGGAGGCTTCTTTGTGGGGTTGTAAAGGGTATGCCTTAAACTCTAGGCAAAGCAGAAGACGTGATTCTTAGTTTCAGACTTGGCCAAAAGAGTTAGAAAATTAGTTTTTTCGGATTGCATATTCAAAGAACTTTGTTTAGTTTGTTCTTCTGATGAGGAAAAGTAATATTCTTTGCCATCCAAAAGGATGTTGATAATCTTGATACCTCTAGGGTATTGGAAACCATAACATGAAGTAACACCTTATAGATTATGGAACTCCAAGTCCCTAATGAATTGATTTGGGTTGCCCTTTGTATTCAATTATGCCGACTAATATCTATATTATAATTGCAGAGTCTGTTTTAACCACGTTGTCGGCATAATAAAAATATTACATCAATTACAGTGATTTACGTGTGATTTTGTCATGCATTCCTATATGAATACCAAATTAGGAAAGATATACTTCGTAAATGCTTATTCTTAGCCCTAAGGGCTATACCCCCTCTGTTTTTTGTTAATAAAGTGTCCCATTGGAGCTTGACACACATGCTGAAGAAAAACTTTGACCAATAATATCTTTAATTATCAATAGGTATAATTACAACAATTAAATATCACGGAGTAATAATTTATTCATTGAGACGATTCCAACAAGTAACCACAAGATTATATTTGTTTTCTTATGTGTAATTAACAAATATGTGAGTCAAATAAATAGTGCAAAAAGTGTCAATGTAACACTTAAAAAAACGAAAGGAGTACATAACATTACCCTAAAATAATTAAGTAAATAGATCGTACTCTTATAGTTATAGACTTATAGAATTTAGAGATGGCCATTAAATAGCTCAGCCCAAGCTCGCTATAAATATGAGTCACTTGGACCTTGATCGGTGTTGCACCTTGCATAACTTGGTCCATCCTGGTTAACTCGTGAAGGATAATCATAATCCTAGAATCTTATACTTCGTACATTGGTCAAAATTCAACCCAAGCGAAAAAACCTTTTTTTTTTTTTTTTTTTTTTTTTTTTTTCTTATCATCAAAATTTAACACAAAAGTAAGTGTTATGACTTGATAGTTTAAGGGGATCAAGGATTTTTCAAAGTGTAAAAAAGGGATTATCCTACCTTTACTTTATGTAGGGGTAGTCTCTAATATGCTCGGGAGTACAATATTTTAAACTTCCAAATACAATGGAGAAATTTTTAAAGGATTTAATGTTCAATTCATAAAAAAGAATTCTATATATGCTATTACTTTCATGATGATGCTTTATCAACGGTTGTATACTGCACTAAACACTTTTAACTGTTAAAAGTGTTTAATGCAGTATACAATCGTTGATAATTCTTTTGTTCTATGATTGTAAACTTGGATCGTTGTGGAGGTAAATGTTGAACTTGTCGATGTTGTAATTTGAATCACCATAAGCATCAAGGCATATATCTTACCCTGTAGTATTTTCCAGACATCTCTAGGATGCAATAAAGCATATAATCAAAAGATTTTCAACGCGTGTATGTATGTATATACTTACCTCCGGTATTTATTTTGTTAATTGACACGTACGTATTCTTATTTAGGAAGTTTATTTTTAGTTGACACGTTTTCTTTTTAGGTCAGTTTTATACTTTGTATTTAATAGTCTACCCCATTTGTTTTATCATTCTTTTTTCTCTCCCTAATATGTGTGCCTGAATTGAACGCGTCAACTAAGGGTCTGTTCACATTTACTTAATTTCAGTTCAGTTCAACTCCAATCAGTTCAGTTCAGTTCAATTCAGTTCATTTTAGTTCAGCTCCAATCAGTTCAGTTCAGCTCCTAATTTCCCTCTCTCATAAAATATTCATTTCAGCTCAGTTCAGTTCAGTTCAGCTCCAATCAGTTCGGTTCAGATCAGTTCAGCTTAGTTCAGTAAATATGAACATACCCTAAATTGAAACGGAGGAAGTACTTTGTATTACATGTTTGATACAAATTACGCTACCTATGTAAAGGGGCTGGTACGATATATCTTTGTGGATGATTTTTTTCATAAAGGTCAATGTCATAAAATAGACTTTTGTGGATATTGTTGTAAATGCCAATGTCATAAAATAAAAAACAAATTTTACATCAGGTAAATAAATGCATTTACAATATATTAACAATGTACAAACGATAACACAAGATGAAACTATAAAACAATCTTTTCTATTTCTTCAATTCCTCTATGTATTTATGCAAACGTATATGTGATCAATAGAAGCTAATGCTGCACACCACAAGTTACACTCGCAAATTTGAATCTTTTCAGACATTACAACAAACAAATCAAAGCTACATACACATCCACAAACGTAACCATATTGTATGAACAAATTAAATTATATGAACAAACGAATAGTAATATAAATATGTGTTGCTAAATTGATTTGAACATCTTCTAGTTTCCTCTCTTGATTGCTCCATGAATGGCTCCAATGTACATAAGCATTGTCCCGCTAAGGATGATGATGAACGCCTCCAATGTTTTCTGCATTATGGGTAACCAAAATTTAGTGAGAAAATCGCGGTTAAATTGTATAAATACGGTAAAAGAATGGTGTAGAGAAAGACAATAAAGTATTGTAAGATCAAAGAATTACCAGGCGATGGCTATCAGTGTGGAGCCTAATATGTTTGGATGCAAAGCTGCACAAGAAAGAATGTCACGTTCATGTTAGTTTATTTGCAAATAATTAACCCGAAATAATAATGATTTAGTTTAAGTAGTGTTACTCTGATTTTAGGTCACTTTCAAGTGATTAAGAATTGATTTGGTTGTGATTAAAAATTAGTGTTAGTTAGCAAATACATTCTGAGTATGACTTAATATTAATTATATTCTTTTGAAAGGATCCTATTATTTAATAAACATAGCACAACCAATTAACATAGACACATAATAAGCACCATAATCCGTTATTGTGCTTGTGAGTCTTTTAAGCACAACATGACCTAACACGACAAAACACGTTAAAATAAGTCTATGACTCCCTTAGGTACAACACGACATGGTGGCACATAAAATTGAACTATGATTAGACCGCCTTCTAAAAACACGTAGTGAGCTTTGAGCTTAGTCAGGCTCAAGAGTCAAGACTCAAGACATGTCCTATAAGGCTATAACCATCTTTAGTAACATATGACAAAATACTTGTATTAATCAACAACAATTAGCTTTGACTAGTAACTAAAATTAGTAGTTTTAAGTTACAAAAATCAATTTTACTCAGAAATAATCAATTATAGTCTGAAATGATCAATTTATTAATTTTAAAATAGTCTACTCTCAATAGTCAATACTTAGATAATGAGCCAAAGAAACCAAAATCATCATAAGGTCTTCTTTAGCCTATCTCTTAAACAGAGTTGTGACAAAAAAAAAAATAATAATAATAAAAAATAATAAATAAATAAAACAGAGCATTATTTTACCCCAACGCAAGCACGGTAAGGCTCCAAGCGACGGAGGCGGCGGCAGCGGCGGCTGGCAAGCTATCATGACCCCAATATGTAACATGGTTTAGTCCATACAAGCATGAGACTGCCCCTACTGCTCCCGCTATTAGCGAGTATGTTATGAAATAAAATGTTGCCCCATTTTGTCCTTTAACTGCCAATAACACAAAGTATTATCCCATGTTAGCAAATAAAGTTAATTGTTACACCACAATTTTCAAAACCTATGCTCCTTTTGCCTATAATTAATAGCGGCGATATCTCAAATCATTCATAATTGCGGCCTTTTCTATTCTTTTATTTTTGTAACTCTACTTAACGAGTGAAAATATGACAACTTTTTACAAACATCCTAGAAGATTACTCTTTAATTCGATACGTAGAATAGTTGATATAGACATATGGTAGTATGGTAACTTACCACCTCCATGATCAATAATCCGATTCATAGACCAACCACTTATGCCCAAAACAACTACATACATGCAGAAGTTGAGGAACAACAAGAAGGATGCTGCTGGTCTCATCTGCTTGTATGCCATTTTGTAACTATTTCAGCCCTACAAAAATAACATAAACTCTTTAGCAACATATATAATACGTGTTGCACCCGTCTCTAAAAGTTTTTCATATTTGAACAGTATTTGTCTCGCTAAAAAAAAGTTAGAGACCAGACGAAGTAACTAATGATACACATTAAATGCAACTACTAACTATCCATCAATTACTTGAAAGTATCTTATGGGTTGCAAACTTGCAATAAGCCTTAATTATTTGAGAGTGAGTAAGATTATGTGTAGTCTTGGCTATTTGTGAAATGTGAGTCTAATTACAATGTCACATCTATATATAAAGGGAAAAAGGAACAAGATATACAAGTATAGTTTATGCTTTATAAAAATGCTTATTATTATCTTTTAATGATCATATAGATCATCCTAGAAGCAATTAGGTGATTGGTAGCTGAAGAAACTATGGCCAATTTGTAATTTGCTAATGTTTTTCATTTTTTTTTTTAATTTCAACTTTCTAGAACTGTTTTTTGACCAAAGTATGATAAGCATTGCCAACGTGGATGTAGAGGTAATTAGCCAAAATAGGTGTCAAGTTATCTGCTAAAGTGCTAATTATTTGTCCTTATTAAATTAAACTTCAATCAAAGCATAAATCATGAGTATCATTTTGTGTGAATTGACTAATTAGGTTATTGGGTATAGTGTAAGAATGGATTCCTCTTTATTGGATACTCTTTTTATTCGGAAATAATAAGCTAAATTATTCTAATTGATTAGGTAATAACAATAACAATAATAATAGTAATAATAATAATAACTTTTTGTTTTCTAGTAACTACTCACTTTTCTTTATGATTTTTTGAGAGATCATAAAAAATTAAAGCGAAAAAAACAAATGGACACGTAGGAAGTAATATATTGCATGATTTATGAAACAAAAGATACACTTATGTTTGAACCTTTGGCCTTAAAATATATCAGTAATTTATGCCAAGGAATAATCTATAATCTATAAAACTCTCTTCGATACTAATATTTTAACTAATACGAAGTATGAGTAAAAGACTAAGAGTTATGTATAAGGGCATGAATGGTGTTTAAGTAGAACTGAACAAAGTAATTGTATATTGATTTTTTCGTATGATACCAAAAGTTAAAAATACCTAAGGACTCTAAAAAATTGGTTTGAGGATACCTATCTATCATATATGTTAGAGCCGACATTGTTATTGTATACGATAAAAATTTTGAGTTTTTGGGCAAGATAAGTAGGCACGTCAATATACTATTAATCAAATTCTTCAATTTTGTCGAATGCAATGTACAATAGACATGAATTGAGCAGTTGAGCACATTTATTTTTGTTATTGTATTTCTTTTTCATCCATTTCATATCCGCCCATAGAAATGTAGAATTGATGTAGCTTTTTGTGGCAATGATTCTTAAAGATTGCCCTTCTTGTTGACAAATCAATCAACTTAGGAATAACACGTTATAGATTAGGTTTATTGATCTAATCACATACGACAACAAGCTAAGGTCTTTTTTGGGTTGGGTTAAATGACGAAAAGGGCCATAAAATTGTGTACAAATTACTCCTACATGAGCTAAGTTATTACATATTGTAGTTGTTGTTGGCTACTTAGAGGTCAAGTTATAGAATCATAGTTTTATTTTGTTTCTTCTTATCTGGTCTCTTACCAATGGAAACAACTGTCCAAAGTTGTTTAATTCAACAAGTAATCAATTTAAGCAATATTAGATGGATTTAGAACTTTAGATTATAATATTCATGACCAATATATATGTAGCATGTGGCAAAAACTACTAGGATTGGGGTTGTATGATGAAAAAGATTGACATTGGACAAGAAGAGCACTTAGCTTTCGTAAGTACATAGTCACGGATATGCCGTTTAAGCAATTGAACAAACCAACATTTGCTTTGGGAGAGAGAAACATAGTACTTTGAATGTCCAATTACCCGTCTCAAACTTAGGTTCAGTTCTCTTCAGATTATTTTCTGTTCAGTTTAGTTTAGTTTTAAATTTCTTTTTCTCATAAAATATCCAGTTCGGTTCAGTATAGTCAATCAGAACATGCCCTAAGAGCAAGAGTAGCGCAGTCTTGATTAAGTTAATTTTTTAATTTATAATTATGTTAAGACTCTTTTAAGACTCAATCAGATTTATCTCTTCATCCCTCAGACTGGATTATATATATATATATATAAATCAAATTATTAATGTTTTTTTTGTTTAAAAAAAAAGTTACTCCCTCCGGTTTTTTTTTTATTTTATTTTATTTTTGCATCACTTTGGATTGCACAAAGTTTTAGGAAGGTAATATAATATTGTGAGTGGGTGAATAAATTATTATAGAAAAAGTAAGATTTGGACCATAAAAAAGAAAGTTTGTGAAAGATGATAGATATTTTTATTATTTTAGTGGGGGCCATATTAAAGAGAAAAATAATAAAATAAGTTGAGTGGGGTTTACAGTAAGAAAAATATTGATAAAATATAGTATAAAGTTACCAAATATAGAAGCGATGCATTTAAAAAAAACACCCGAAAAAGGAAAGTGATGCAAATAAAAAAAAAAACTGGAGGGATTAATTTAGTGTAAGTTGAGTCGTAAGTTGAGTTTTGAATTTTCAAGACTCCACATCATATTTTGTTAAGACCAAACTAAATAAGTGCATAAAAAAAAAGTATGTTTCTGAAAACAGAATACTCCTCGGATTGTTAGGATAAGGTATCAAGATGTCCAAGAATCTAGGTCCAATTATTGTCCAAAAGTCAAAGAGCACCACCTTGCACAGGAATATATGTCCGAGGACTCCGCCTTGATGCCCGAGAGCTCGACTTGCAAAACAGAGAAGGTTAGCTACCCCGGTGGTGTGACCCGAAAAAGCCCCTCTGATGCTTAAGTCAGCGAATGTACTTTAACTCTTTAGATGGAGAAAGTAGAGAGAGAGAGTATACTTAGAGAGAGAAAGTAGAGAGAAATCGGAAAAATTTCCCATCATTAATAGTTGGATAACTATTTATAGTTGTACTTTTAGGTAGTAAAGTTGTACTTAGTTGGAAAAATTAGGGGTAAATTTGTACTTTGCAATGATTAGTGATAGGCTAGATTATGGGGGTAATTTTGTTATTTCAAGTCATTGGGCTTAGGACAATGGACTTGACCCAAACAAAGTCTTATCTTAAGACCATAAAATTGAAAAGGAAAATTGATGGGAATAATCCCACCTTTAGTGCGTTGAATTCTAATAATCCCACCTTTGGGTTTTTTTTTTAATAATCCCACCTTTACCCCCCGATCTTTTTTAACACTCCCATTTGACTTGAAACCGGCTTGCAAGATGAACTATTCTGACGTGGACTTGGGTACTCTAATTCCCTCTATTTTTCGCTCATCAAAGATGACAGGTCATCTCTCTTTCCCTCCCAACTACCCTCTTTAATGTTTGAAAGTGAAAGAACTCCTCCTCCATTACTAACTTCGACAGAGCTCCTTCGTCAGCCATAATTGCCTTCAACCACTTGCGTACGGTGCATTTAGGGCAAAAGCTTCCATTTTTGGGCGAAATTTTGGTCCACGCAGAACTCCATTTTAGGTAAGTTTGTCGAACCCTTAAATTTCGTGCAAACTTTTGCGATTTTTGCTGGGTAATGTCGAACAATAAACAATTAAACTCGAAATTGTTATATTTGCGTGCTGGATTTGAATTTGGATCTTACTTTTGAGTTAGAATTGTAGGTTGTTTGTTTTATTTTGCCAAAATTGATGTTGATGATCTGTGAAATTAGTTTGAACCCTAAATTCTAGATTTTTGTTGTGTTGTTTTTGTTATTGATTGTTGACTGTGCTGTAGTTCCTTTTAATTTAGGTATGGGTAAAATAAGCTTGAAAATGTGGCATGGAGGGGTGTTTAAGACTCATGCAAATGGTACCTTGTCTTATATGAATGGGGCAGGGAGAACTTTTAATGTGGATCCTGATGAATTGTGCTCATTTTATCTTATGGAGTTGGTTATGAAGTGTGCTAGATATGAAAATAGAATTAAGGGATTTTTATACTTAGTTCTTGGATTGGGTATGGTGGATGGTTTGAGGAGGGTGACAGATGATGATAGTATGAGTGATATGATAAAGGTGGCAGAGAAGTACGGGGGAGTGGAGGTTTATGCTTTGCATGATGAGAATGACCCACTACCCTTCCCCCCCAGAGCTACAGGCTTCAGCAAAACAAAATCAACCCAAAACTGTGACACCCAAAAAACTTGAAGTGAGGAGGAGACCACCAGTGAGATCTAGTCCAAGAAAGCAAAGTCAGCCATTGACTATTGTTGAACCTTCCCAAAAAGTCCCTGACAGCTCACTAAAGCCAAAAAAAGATGCTCCCACAGAATTTATTCCAAATCCACCATCCATTTTCTTATCCACCCAAAGTACATTTAAAGTAAAATATGTTATAAACCCTAGTAGCACATATGAAATAGGGCAGCCTCCCACTCTTTCTGAAATTATTGAAGCCTCCAAAAACACAAACACAGACCCTATTGACAACTATGAGTGGGAAGATTTAAGGCCTGACAGTCCTATCCCCATTAATGACTTGATACCAGATTACTCCAGTGAGAGTGACAAAGATGACCCTAATTACAACCCACTAGTTGATAAGGGCAAAGGAGTGGTGAGTCAGCCTTTCTTTGGAGATGTGTACACAGATGAGGATGAAGAGGAGGGTGGTGAGGATTTAGATGCTGAGGAAAAAGGAGATGAGGGTTTAGATGCTGAGGTTTATGGTTTAGAGGAGATAGAGGAAGAGCTTGAGAAGGAGACTGAAGAGATCTTGGATGAGGAGGTTCAATATCAATCTGATAGTGGGGATGAAGAGTATAACATAGCTAGGCAAAGGGTAAGGGATACCACTGCTCAGCTTGTTGAGGTAGCAAGGAAAATTCAACTTGAAGCAGCTAAGGGTTTGAGCATACAGCAGGAAGTAGAAGGGAACAAGGCATAAGAAGGGAACAGTATAGAGGTTGGGCAAAGTGCAGCTGCAGATGCTCCTGGGCCCCAGAGTGATTATGAAGAGAGTGATGAGGAAATACACACACCTCCTGATAGTGGTGAGGAAGATTTGATTGCTGGAAGGAGACAAAGATTGGGGCTGTTGGTGTCCAAGCATACAGATTTTGCAACTTTTGAGTGGAAAGTGGGGCAAAAATTTGCAAACAGAGAGGACTTCAAGAATGCTGTAACTAAATATGGGGTGTTGCAGGGAAGAAATGTGAGCATTGTTGTGAGTGACAGGAAGATATCTCAAAGGTTAGGTGTGAAATGCATAGAAAGCTGTCCTTTCTATGTGTATGCTTCATGGAATACTAGGAGAGCTACAATAGTGGTTAAGACAGTGAAAGGCTCTCACACTTGTCAGAGAAATATGAAAAGGAACAGGCAGCTCAAATCAAACTGGGTGGCTCAGCAATTTCTGGATGTCTTTAAGACAAGGCCACATTGGCCAGCAAAAGAAATTGTTGAGTGTGTAAGGAAGGCATACAGGATGCTTGTAACAAGAGACTTTGCTTACAGAGTTAAATACAATGCCCATAAGATGTTACATGGGTCAACACTGGTGGATCTACATTGGAACCCGGGGGGCACGTGCTACCCCCGGGGAAAAGGAAAAAAAACACTGCATAAAAAAAGCTACCTTTTAAATATTTGATAAGTATTAAACAATGCACATAGTACATGAATATTGAATTTGCTTCAGTGGTTCAAAGCATGTAATTAAAGCTTCCTTTGAAGTGCCTGGGGTCAGCGGTTCGATTCCAACCCATTACACTTTCTTAATTTTTTTCTTTTTTTTTTCTTTAATTACAAAGCAAGCAATTAAAGCTTCCAAATTTTCGCTCTCCATTTTTTCGCTTATTTTTTCTCTCATATTTTTTTTTGACAACAAATGTTTTCTTTTTGGTTTATTATAAGTCTTCATGTTAAAAACACCTATCAATGCTTTATTATTTTTTTCTACCCCAAAGAATTTTCCTCTTTCTTGACATTTAAATAGATAAAATAAAATGGACTTCCAGCAAAATTTGATTCTTTTCCAAATTACTTTTCACTTTCTTGACATTCGTTTCAAATTACATTACATAAAAATAACTTCCATAAATTTTTGTTCAACAACAATAATAGTACGAAATATATATAAACATATATAGATAATTCGTCCGTGAAGAAAATTAGTAATATCTGATAAATTGACTAGTTTTATTTGATTGTAATACGAATTATATATTTTGATAGCTAGTATGTTGTACATGAATAATTTTATCCGCAATAATAACTCATAGCAAAATGTATAGATAGTTGAATTTAAATTGATGTGTTATTATCATCTTTATTATGCAAAATCACAATTATCCAAAAACTTTAACTTGATGTGTTATTCTCATCTTAATTAAATTTAGTTTGAGTTTCAAGTTCATAGGTGTATATTGGTTATTTCGTCCCTTTAATTTTTCTAGTAGCGTTTAGTGCTACCCCTAGTCCGGAATCCTGGATCCGCCACTGTGGGTCAATGCATGATCACTACAACAAACTGGGTGGGTAATTGAAGGAAATACAAGAATGTAGCCCTGGGACAGAGTTGGAGCTTGTTACTGACACTAAAAAGCAAGCTTTCCCACCAATTTTCCAGAGGCTTTTTGTGTGTTTTGAAGGTCTCAAAACTGGGTGGTTGCAAGATTGTAGGAAGGTGTTGGCAGTTGATGCTTGTTTTCTGAAGACCTTTTTGGGGGGTCAACTCTTGGCTGTTGTTGGTAGGGACAACAATGATCAAATGTTCCCTGTGTGTTGGGTTGTATTTGAGGGTGAGAACAACTCCAGCTGGGAGTGGTTCTTCAAGAAGCTTGCTACTTGTCTACAGCTTGGAGAGGGAGAAGGGATCTCAATTATATCTGATGAGCATCAGGTGACAAACTTAGCTCTGTTATGTCATTAAGCATGCTACTTATGTTAGTGTTTTGTGTTCAAGTTGTTGATGTGTTGTTGTTTCTTATGCTTTGGTATGATGACAGAGTATAGTCCACAATGTTTCAACTGTTTTGCCTAAGGCAGAGCACATACACTGTGCTAGACACATATTTGCTCATTGGCACAAGAAGTACAGAGGGGATGATATGAAGCTTCTCTTTTGGAGGATTGCTAAGTCATATAATATGGCTGACTATAATGAGGGACTGAAGAAGCTTGAAGAGTTGAATATAGATGCTGCAAATGATTTCAAACTGCATAGGCCTGAATTGGTTTGCAGAGCCTTTTTGAGTCCTGGAGTGAAGACCGATGCTATTACTTTAAACATAGCTGAGACATTCAATGGCTACATCATCCAGGCAAGGACTAACCACTTGCTTTTCATGCTAGAAGACATCAGAACAGCACTGATGCAGAGATTGGTGGTCAAAAGACAAGACATGATGAAGGGCTCATCAATGTTATGTCCAAGAATCCAAGCCAAGTTGGAGGTGGAGAAGGCTAAAGCTGCTAACTGTGAAGTATCTATATCATCTGAAACAATGTTCAATGTCAATTACCACTTAGATCAAGTGGTGGTGAACTTGGAAACAAGATCATGTACATGTAGGAAATGGGATATGCTAGGAAGCCCATGCTGCCATGCAGTGGCATCCATCTACTTTGTGGGCAAGGAACCAGAGCTATTTGTGGACAAATGCTACCTCAGGGAGACTTACTTGTCAGTATATGCCGGTATGCTTTTTTGTGACTTTTTTCTCCAATTGCTGTTGTAGGCGTCGTTTGAAGTGCGCCTACGTAAAAGCATGTGGTGAATATGCTTGGCACTCATAGGAAGTGGGAATTGACATATACGATTAAGGACAACGATTAGGGACAAAGCAAAGTAGGGAGCCGCCAACAAGTTTTTAAGGAACTTGTAAACCGTTCACGAATCATTTAAGGCAACCACGATTAAGGGACAACGATAGGCAACAACGATTGACCCGTGAAGGTTACACCCCATTCATAATCCATGAGATTACTAACTCCATATGGTTCGGAACCACGAAAGGTGGATCGGGGATGATGGTACGAAGTGAGTCATGGAGTCACATTCGCCCGTATTGGCCTCTACTCGATTCTTATTGTGAAAAGCATTCCTGTGATCTCAATGGCATACAAACAAAATATTCAATTCGCTCCAAACTATTATTTATGCTGAATTGGTTGAATATTAATGCAACATATAATTCTAAAATATTTGTGACCACTTGATTAAATAACAAGATTAAAAGAACCTAAACTGGTTGTCCAAATTATCTTATTAGGCGTGATTTTCAAATATATATTCCCTTTAAACATGCAATATAGTGATCATAATAAATAATAGAATCAACATTAATATTGGAAGCAATTCAACAATAATATCGTTAGTCCAAATCAAATAAAAATAATCCTAATCATGATACTAGCAATAAGAAAATAAGAAAGTAATTAAATTAATTAATTACTCACATTCCGCGCGTTCCTTTAAATTGCTACATCATGAATAAATTGTTAGTAACTTCAATAAAAAATAAATCAAATTGAAATTAAATTAACTAAAAAGTAGAGTTGATTTGGTCCAAACCCTCAGTTAATTATACCTTTCACGCCTTGGTTTAAGTATAGAAATTCGGGTATTGTATGGACTCCTTAGAGTGCTTAAGGGATATAAAATGAGAGAATATGGTGACTAGAGTTTAGGCTAGAGCAAGAGAGAGAGGGGAGAATATTTTTGGTGTAGGGAGGGGGGATGATTTTTGGTGTAGAAGAGAGGAAGAGAGAATGATTTGATGATAAAGCTTGTTGATGATTGAAAAGGGGAGATATGACCTCTATTTATAGGGAAAAAAGAGGGTTCGAATCAAGAAAAGATAAGAATTCGAATCGGATAAAACTCTTGCGATAGACAACAGTTTTTGCGGTTTTTGTTTTTATCATATCTTTTGATCCAGAAATCGGAATAAGATGAATAAGATATCGTTGAAAAGCTCTTGACGTATACTTTCTAACCCAATTAGAATCAGATTAAAATATTTTTTAAAATAAAAGATATGGCCAAAATAGTGGGACGGTGTCAGTTTTGGATAGAGTTTCGTACTTCGCTCATATCTTTTTCGTTATAGCTCGGAATTAATATTATAATATATCATTGGAAAGTTAATTTCAAGACCTATCCAACTATATAAGAATTAGATAAAAACTATGAATCACGAAAATAATATTTGATAATCTTTGAACGTCTTTCAATTCGAATAGAATAAGGACTTTCAAGAAGAAAAGTTTTATTCAATTTCAAACTCTTTTATCTTATCTTTTCAAAAAGGATAATTAAGATCTTTTAGAAGCTTATAGAAGCTTCCAATTAATCCTAATTGGATTAGGAGTGGTATTAAATCCTTTGGACCCTCCACATGATCATTGGGTCGTAGGTAAGGTGGGCTTAGGCTCGGTTTGGACTCGGTTTAGTATTATAGCCATAACTTATTCGTTATAACTCGGATTTGGGCTTATAATATATCGTTGGAAAGCTATTTTCAAGCCCCATCCAACCATTTAATCATTGGACCCAGATTATGGACCAAAATAAACTGGATTAAACGTTTTTATAAAAAGGACACGAAATGAATGATTTTAAAGGACACGAAATGAATTATTTTGGGTTTAATGGCACGAAATGAGGAAAATAAGTTATGATTTGGGAAAATGGGCTATGAATTGGGTTGGTTTATGAAATGTGTTGGGAAGAACATGCATTTAAGCACTCTATGAATTACATACTCAACCCGACCAATAATGGCGGTGAAAGGTTGTTCATCATCGGGTTTGGTTTTGGGGAGACATTTTTAGGTGTCTACAGCTGTAATACATGAATTTTTGTGTAATCCAAATTTGTGTGTAATCTTGTGTTAGGTTCCATTCCACCAATTCAAGGTGAAAGACACTGGCCTGAAGCGTCTATGCCTATTGACCCCCCCCCCCCCACCAATTAAAATTGGTCCAGGGAGGCCAAGGAAAAATAGAATCAAAGATCCCTTTGAGAACCCCAAAAAGTCAGGTTCTTTGACAAGGACAGGGATTGAAATGACTTGTTCACTATGCAAAATCAAAGGGCACAACAAAAGGAAGTGTCCAAACAAGGACTCTGTACAGCCATCTGAACCAGCTCCAAAAAAGGGCAAAGGGGAGGCCAAGGAAGGATGCTGACCATGCTGCAAGAGCATCTACAGTTCCAAGTGCATCTGCAGCTCAAACTACAACAGCAGCAGTTCAAGCTTCACAGGCTACAGCTCACCACTCCATGACTGCACAACTTAGGAGGAAGAACAGTGCTCATGGGAAGGGGTTCAAGGGGTGGCAGGGGTGCTGGAGTTGCTGCAGCCAATTCAGGAAGGGGAAGAGGTTCTGCTGCTGTAGGAAGGGGGAGGGGTTCAGAAGCTGTAGGAAGGGGAAGGGGAAGAAGTTCTGATACTGCTGCTGGAAGGGGAAGGGGTGCAGATGCTGCTGTGGGAAGAGGAAGGGGTGCAGATGCTAGTGGAAGGGGGAGGGGCATGACAAGGGGTAGGGGTAGAGGAAGGTACCAGGTCCCACAAGGTGTTGGTGTTTACATTGCAACAGATGGATCTGCACTGACTAGTGTAAGTCAAATTAAGGTGGCATTCTGTTTTTATGTGACTTTTGCTTGCAACTGATGTCTTTTTTTTTGTAAACAGAACCAAGGTAACCAGAGAAGAGGAAGGTCAGCAATGGATTGGTTCCAGTGCATTCAAGGAAGTCAAGGCCTCACCTTACATCAACCAACTCAGTAGTTAACTATGTAATGCCATGATTGTACCTAGCTTTTGGTGTAACAACATACTTTAGTGTTTAGGCAATAGTTTGTTAAAGTCAGCTTTTGGAAACAGTCTTTTAGGCATGTTGGCTTTAATTTAATTTGCATATTACAATGTCATGGCATGAACCATTGCAGGGTTCTTTTTGTGTCTTTTGGACAAAACAATTTCAACTTATTATGTTCAATATAACAACTATCTTTGATGTGTTAATTTCTTCTGAATTGTAACCAAATGCTAGTCAAAGTAACTACTTTTTATTCATCAAATCATTGATACATATATTGCATTAGCACCAGCTTCTTTCACCATACATGTCAACCTAAACTAATACACTCTAACAACATCACTGTCATGGCTTCAAATACACCAAAAGAAAAGCAAAAAAAAATCTAAGACACAAACAAAGCAATGGAGAAATTTTTTTCATTCCTTGAAGCCTTCATCAGTTCAATTCTAGTGTGGCAAAGCTCCATTTTTGTATCATTCAACTCATCCTCCTTAATTCCCAAATTCTTCTCCAATTTCCTCAGCTGCTCCTTCATGAAGTCTATTTCAATCTCCTTTTCAGCAACTTGGGTATCTCTCTCAAAAACCTGGAATCGTAAATCTTCTAGGTCCTTAGGGTTAACATTAACCCACTGAAAGAATCCACAATCACCCTCCTGAAATGAAATCAATTAAACCCCAAAATTAATTGCCTTTCAAACCCTAATTTGATTTACCCAATTCAATTTTCTTACAACAAATTAGCAAGATTAATCACAAATTGAATGTTAAAATAACATTTACAGGCCAATTTGAGCATCCATAGAACTTCATACCCGCGTTATCACCATTCCTCACAGTTCGAATTATAGCTTCAACACCGCATCTGCACTTCAATTTCGGGGAAGCAGAACCAAACGACCTTGACGAACTTGAAGCAGAACCAATGTGACGCCTATTATTCATTGTCTTTAATTCCAGAGAGAAGAGAGGGATTTGAAATTGGAAGCTCAGAGCAACAATGGAGTTCAATTTTTTTTTTTCAGAGAGAGAAAGAAGAAGGACGTGGCATTTAAAAAAAATTTAAATTTAAAACAATATAACCGTTGGACGCCACATAGGACTAAAACCGGCAACAGTAAGTAAGGTAACCTGTAAGGACTGTTAAAAAGATCGGGGGGTAAAGGTGGGATTATTCAAAAAAAAACCCAAAGGTGGGATTATTAGAATTCAACGCACTAAAGGTGGGCTAATTTTGCTCTCATTGTCAGAGCAAGATTAGCCCTAGGTCTTAAGACTATACATGACATCAGCAAATCACCATAAATTTGTCTTAAGACAAGATTCCATAAAATATATGCATTTATGAAGCTTTGTCTTAACAAAGTCTTAAATGGAGTCTTGAAAATTCAAGACCCAACTTAAGACTCATTTCATTACTCTGTACATTGTATTTTGCCTACATACGTATACCAAAGCATGCCGTATTGTTGAAACATAATTAATTATCAACTTTATTCCATAAAAATACTGTCATTTATTTGATTAAAAATAATTGAAAAAAAATGTAGAGTTTTGCAATTGATGGTTGTATTTAATTTTATTTATAAAATAGCTTGTTGCATTTTACTACTCGTATCCTATCATTTGCTATCTACCATTGTAATTTAATCTAAAGTATTCTTTATTTCCTATTGTTTTCATTGTAAGATTATGGTATTATGTATATCACAATATTCATGTAATTTCATATTATTATTTATAGTTATGTATTTAGTGGTTTAATATTTTTTTTTCCGTCTATATATGTTAGATATATACGTAACTTGCGACACCTTTGCAAACTTTCCTATTAAAATATCATGTATAGAAAAGAAAAAAAAATAATAAATATATTTAAGAAGTCTTATATAAATCTTAGGAATGAAGATCTAAATTTAGTTGAATCTTAAAGAGTCTTAACATAATTAAAAAATTAAAAAAATTATAAAATTCTGATATGGCATGAAAAAAAAGTCTTAAGATAAGACTGGGCTAATCTTGCTCTCATATTATTTTTATTTTATGGCAAAATCTAACGAACGCCTTGGAGGCATTGAATTAATTATCATACTATTTTTATTTTGAATGCCTCCATGAATTTTAACTTCCCATGAATTTCTATTTCCTCCATTTTCACTTTTACGTGTCAACCAAACAACAACCATTTTTTTTTTTTTTGAACGGCCGCAACCAAACAACAGCCTAGCACATCAATTTTCATGAATTTTCATTTCCCCCATCTTATATTGGCAACCAAACAAGGCCTAATTATCATTTTCTTTTTATTAATTGTTTTTCTTGAAATTTATGTCAAAATGATTTGACAATATTTTATTATGTTTCCATCTTTAAAAATTGATTCTAGTTCCATGAATTTCCACTTCCCACAAAATGGAGGTATTTAATTACATGGGGAGACATAGGTAAGTCAAACTTCCCATGGACCAAACACAATTTAGCATTTCCTAGAATTCCAATTACATATGGGAATATAAATTTTCAAGAAATTTGCAATTTCCACATTCAATTAAACGAGACCTTAATGTATGATTTTATGATTTTATTTCTTTCGATATATCTCTTATTTCATACACAAACACATACACAATTTAATTTTATTCTCAATATTTGAAATAGCATTCTAGACATCCTCATTTAACATAGGACTCATTTAGCCCTCAAACTATCTCAATGTTTGGGATGATGTTCAATTCATTGCTCATTTTAACATGTGGCTCGTTTAGCCCTCAACATATCTCAAGGTTTGAAATAGCGTTCTATTCATTTCTCGTTTCAAGTGGAATTCGATTAGCTCCCAATCAATCTCATTGTTTGAGATAGCACTTTATTCATTTCTCATAGTATCATGGGGCTTGTTTAGCTCCCTACCTATCTCAATGTTAGAGATATCATTCTTTTCATTTCTCATTTTAACATGGGACTCGTTTAACCTTCAACGAATCTCAATATTCGAGATAGCGTCATGTTTATTTCTTATTTTGACATTTAGGATCGCCTAGCCCTTATTGAAAATATTACATTTGGGGCTTTTAGCTCCACACTTCAGATTCTATGAGCATCCATCGAGTGAGATAAACAACATTCCAAATTCCAATATATGAAATCCCCAAAGGAAAATCCTAGATACTATGTGCTTTTCTCCAAATACTCTTTACATCCTTTTGGAGGATTTCTATTCCAAAAACAATTGCCAAATTTTACATTTTGGGCCTTGAATTTTAGCCATGGCGTCTAATACTGTCATATAGTGAGCACAAAATGTCAAAATATGTATCAAATGTCAAGTCAATCTTATACTTCTACTTTCTTACGTTCGTATGTTGGCAATGGTTCTCAAATATCAAATTTTATGTCTCAGATTTTGGGTTTTGTGTAGACTTGAATTTTATTTTATGCACCTAAACACAAAGTCTCAAGTATACAAGTCTCTAGACTTTGGACAACAAGTCTCATATATTTCATGGGTAAAAATCCGTAAGAGATTGTTATATACAATCGGGTGTACGTACGTATATAACAAATTTCAGGCCAGCAGGGTCACCCCTCGGACTTTTCCCCGTCGGCATATCAGTAACCAATTAACCATTGATTACTCTTGGCATACCATTGGTTTTTTGAAAGAGAGTAAATAAAATGTGAACAGCTTTAAAGTAACAGAAAGCTCATAAAAGAAGAGCAAACTGTGTCGCAAGATCTGTTCTAAGGATTAGTATGTGCCCTTACAACGAGATGTCCAGCCACTATATACAACTCTGGACATTAGATACCATCGGGCAAACATAACCACTCGCATTCGAATTTAGTCGTCATATTACTAGTTTAAATTACATTATCAACAAGACTACAATTTCATTCATGTTATTTTAGTAGTTACTTGTTTGAAATTCGAATTAAGTCAATAAACTACGCAAGTATTCAATAATCAAATTTTGCAAACAATTGTACCAGCAATCTCAGCCGAAAGATGGTGATAAGTTTAAAATCTTCACTGATAAATCAGGAAAAATCATAAAATCAACATCATAGATTGCATAAATGCATAGAATTGATTTAAATCAAATTAACAAATAAAAATAAAAATAAAATTAAGAAAGTAGATGATTTAAGAGATCAGATGGTAGTGCATGTAAGATATTCATCATCAAAATGCTGAAAAGGTGGATACAAATCCTCATTTCTCTTTCTAAAATTCACTCAAAACAAAAGTTTTTGATTTAAAGAAAAAGAAACCTTATTCAAAGTCGAAAATTTTCCAGAAAAATGAAACAGAAAATTTTAAAACAAATGTGCTAAATTGAAGAAAAAAATGAAGAAAGAATTTCACGCCAAAAGCTGCTGATGCTGTTGATGCATACTGAAGCCAAAATTTCAGGTTTTAAATTGATGAGAACAAACCCTAGAATTATTAGCTTGAAATTGTAACCGCACGATTAGAAAGAAGCTCACATCTGAGGCACAGTTGCCGCCTATGAATCAGAACAATGGCTGTATTTCTTGGTTGGGCCTTGATTGTGTTGTGGACTTGTGGTGTATGAGTTTTGTGGTCATTCTATATAATCAAGCCCATTTCTTAATTATTTTGGGAAATTAAAAACCAATTGGTCTTGGCTGCACTCTAGTGCGGCCACGCATATTCTTAGGTGTACACTCATGCACCTAGAAATAGGTGTAACAACAGCACAATATGAACATTAGCTTCTCAGAAAGTGAACATAGGTATAAAAAATATGAACATTAGCTTTCAAAAAGTGAACATAGGCATAAAAATTTGTGATTTTCGATTTCTTATGTGGTGACTTTGTGATTGACTTCGATTGATTAGGTTATGCTACCTTCGTTAACATATGGTTGCAACTTTGGGGTATTATTTGAGAGACATAAAATATTCCAAAGTTGCAACTAAATGTTAACGGAGGTAGTATATGATTTTCTTAATTCTAACGAACTGAATTTTATCTGATTTTCTGCATTTTTTTTTTATCAATGAACATAATCATGCAAAATATGAACATATGCATAAGTTCCCTTAAATGTGAACATTAGCTTTTCAGAAAGTGAACATAGGCATAAAAAATATGAACTTATGCATTTCAGAAAGTGAACATAACATTTCAAAATATGAACGTAAGCATTGGTTTTCTTAAAGTGAATATAAAGCATTTAAAAGGTGAACGTATAAGTAAAAAGATATGAACATAAACATTTAAGAAAGACAACATATGCATAAACAGATTTAATTAATATTTCATGAACAACATACATATTTACATTATGAATATTTGAAATTATGTATGAACATATAAAATATTATTATGAATATAATGCATTTAATTATGAACATAAAAATGTAAAAAAAAAATATAATATGATTATGAAACATATGCATTATAAGTATTAAATGTTCATTTTTTTACGTATTCATTTTTTATTATTAAATGTTCATTTTTTCATGTTCATATTTTTTTTGCTAAATGTTCATATTTTTTTACTAAATGTTCATTTTATAGAGCGTAATGTTGATTTTTTTTTTACGTTGTTGCACCTATCTAAGGTGCACAAGGGTGCACCTTAGACTAATTGGTGCAGCCAAGATAGTTACAACAAGTGAGGCCCAAAACGCGCGGCCCAAATAAAAATGAACATTTAGTTAAAAAATATGAACATTTAATAACAAAAAATGAACATTTAATACTAAAAAGTGAACATGGTATAAGGAAATGATCATTTATTAAAAATGAATCTGATTCATATATTAGACCACGACCTTAAAAATGAACATTTAGCTAGAAAAATGAACACATTAAAAAAAATAAAATAAAATAATAATAAAAAAAGAATATTCAGTAATAAAAATGAACATGTAAAAAAATGAACATTCAGTAATAAAAAGTGAACATGTCGAAAAAAAGAAATGAACATTTAGTATATTAGAAATGAACCTTTATCATACAACCATAAAATTGGGATCATATACATCGGAAATTCTCCAACTTAAAGGCAAATTCATTGTACATATCATATACTTCTTCATCACTTCTTACTTGTTTCCCTTCACTAATTTAGAGTCTTTGTCTTCCACAAATACAATTAATCTGTACTCACTAAAATATAACAAATAATCAGAATTTTCATAATCATCACAATATATGTTCATAATAATTATTTAGAATGTTCATAATATATAATCATCAATACAATACTTAAAAATATAAATAATAATAATAATAATCACTCTATACGTCAGATGTGTTCATAATCAATAACATATATTTTCGTAAAGAATAACGAAACATATACTTTCATAATAAATTGTCCAGATTTTCAACAATAAATGTTCAAATAATTTAACTTTTAACGTATTATATTTTACTTTCAACCTAATAAAAATGAACATTTAGTATTAAAAAATGAACATGTAACAAAAAGATATGAACATTTAGGATATTAAAATGAACTTGATTTTCATAAAGGTTCAAATTCATTGTACATAATTATTAATGAAAAATAAAGATAAAATAAATTGTTGAAATATGTTCATTTTTTTTATGTATTTAATATTCATTTTCGGTGTACTAAATGCTCATTTTTTAAAAGATGTTCATTTTTAAATTCATACGTGTTCATTTTTTTTTTTACAGAAATTATATTCAAGATCGATTGTAATTATTGAAACTCTAAAAAATTGAATATACACCTTAAATCTAATCAGATTCATCATAGAGAAGATAATTATTGATTTGTAACATGATTAGAAATCAAAAGAAAAAAAATCAAAAGAAAAAGAGAGAGAAAGAGAGAGAGAGAGAGAGAGAGAGAGAGAGAGAGAGGGGAGAGAGAAAATAACTACAAATTAAGCAATACAATTGATATTCATTAACAATTAAGCAATTTAAGTGATATTCATCACAAACTCATAATAATTTCAAATAGGAAAATAATCAAACAATAAATCATCATACATGATCAACGAAATCATACAAAATACAATTACAAATTGATAAAATCTAACTTTCATTGTTTTCTTTGACCTCAACTTTCTCTCTCCTCCATTTTTTTCTTTCCTCTTTGATAAAGCCAAATGATTGAATCTGAAACTCATAGAATTATAAAGAAAAAAGTATACCCATCAAAACACGAATTACTAACTCAAAAATTTATATAAAGAAGAAGAAAACTTTAAAGATTGAAGGGAAGTGAGGTAAAGAGGAGAGAGAAGATTTTAAATTGAGAAGAAAATTGAAGAGAGAGAAAAATAATAGAGCTAAGGAAGAAGAAGAAAGAGAATTAAGATATATTGAAGAAAAAAAAACGTATGTTCATTTTAACGTACTTTATGTTCACATTTAATGCTGTTGCAGCTAGCTTGGCTGCACTAGAATGTAGCCAAGAATTTGCAATTAAAAACAATACCAAGTATGAGTTTTATGGTCTTTCAGGGGTGTTTGGTACTTTGGTTCACACATATGTTTGTTTTATGATTTTATGAGTTTCAAACCCATACGGCCATACCTCAAACCCCCAAGGTATGAGGTTTAGAAACCTTGGGGGAGGTGTGTTTGGCTCATTCCCATACTTTTAGGCATTAAATAAAAGAAAAAATTGTACTCCCTCCGTTTTTAAATAGTTGCTCCATTTCTTCATGCGCGGAGTTTTAGGAGAAATTGGAGAAAGTAATAAAATATAAAAGTAGTGGGGTAGTTGAGAAAATAAAAAATTGTGAAAAACAAAAGTAGTGGAAGAATGAGAGGAGAGAGAGTATTATGTTGGGTCCACTAAGTGTGATAAATGAACTAAATATTGTAAAAGCTTTCCAAAAAAGGAAATGGAGCATGTATTTAAAAACGGCTGGAAAAAGAAAGTGAAGCAAGTATTTAAAAACGGAGGGAGTATTTTATAATCATACTAAACATATGGTGTTAAGAATCAAGTTCCAAACTCATACCACTATGGTTTCATTCCTGATTCCAACCTCATACCAGTTCGCGAATCAAGCGCCCCCTCAAAGTCTTGTGTTTATACTCCCTTTATTGTGCCTAATTTTTTTTTTGCCTCGCAGCCAATTTTTAGGTCAACTTTTAATAATTTTGACCATAAATTCTCATTAATCTATAAGAGATAATGTAGTTATATATAATTGAATTCGTCTGATTTATATTTCATTAATATCAAGTCTTTATAATTTATACGCTTATAGAATTGGAGGTATAAAAGTTTAAACACATGTCTCTTAGATCGTGAGAAGTCAAATGGAGCAACAAAATATTGACAGAGTGAGTATTATCAAAGCATTTATATTTTATTTTATCTTTTATATCAACTTTTATTGTCTTATATTATCAAAATATACATGTATACAATTTAAGTCTTATATTATCAAAATAAAAAGTATGGTAAAATATTTTATTTGAAAAAATATAAACAATTTCCGGCATATAATACAGTGGGGATTGGTTTTAGGAAAAACTATGAATTAATTAGTAGGTTGGAAGTTCAAGTTCAGTTTGAAATTTGAATTAAATCCCTTTCAAAATTTTAGAAACTTTCATTTGATTTGAATTGAAAAATTTTGAGCCCACAAAAAAAAAGATGTCATTTCACCCAATCACAAAGGAGTGTGCAAGATCCTTTTACAAACTGAGTATAAATGTAATGCTTCCCTAAAAAAATATCAATGGTACTCTACTAATTTTCCGTAATAGTGTAAACCATAAAAATTCAAACCTGCAATATACAAATAAAGAGGCAGAAAAATATAGGGAACGATTATTTCATTGATAATTTATGGATTACAACTCTCGTAGATCTCTTGATTCCTATCTCCAAAGGGCTAGGGTTTGATATTTGTTTATAGTACAGGGCCTTGTCGGCTTATTCCATACTATGTACCTACAATATTTGGTAGTAGGGAGGAGATGGGGTCTTTGTGACTTATTCCATCTGAGCCTAATTAAACCCTAAATACGATCCTCTTTATATAGAGTGTCGTAGAGTAAAAGATAATAATCTATGAGATTCTGAAGATAAATATCTTATATTTTTTGATTTTTTCTCCTTATTTACATAAATCTTACACCTAATAATTAACAAAATTTCGGTGTCAACAAATAGATTAGAATGTGGTCCCACTATTTTTTCTCTCTTTTCACGTGAATGACAAATACAACCAAAATTGAAACAATTAGTATGAAATAACTCGCCTTAATGTCAAGAAGATCAATCCCACCACTTGTGAATTGTAGAACACCCCTTTCGAACTTTTGAATCAGGGATTAATTTTTGTTCTAGATTTAAAGTAAGAAAGATGGGGTTTTAAGTGCAAAAAATTTGAGGAAATAGGAGAGAAATAAGGGTCACTTACAAGGCTAATAATTTTTTTTTTTTTTTTTTTCCACTATCTTATTTTTTGACATTGCCCAAAAAAAAAAAAATTGTCTTAAACAAAAAATGTCTTTTAAAGGTTGTCTCTAAAAAATTTCCCCACTAACAATGACAAAGACCCATTAATATTAAAAGATCATTCCGTCAAAAAGTCATACTCCCTCTGTTCCTAATTGTAAGGGACAGAGGAAGTATCAAGTTACCTTGATAAACAAGGAAATAGAATCTATAGTACTCCTTCCGTCCCCTTTTGATAGTCCCTATTGGGCATTTTTTACGGGAATTAATAAACACAAATAAGAATAGTTAAAGTACATTGAAAAAGTAAATTGACATTGGGTATGCAAAAAAAAAAAAAAAAATAGAGAGAGAAAGTAATAAAAAAATATGGGAAAACAAAATTTACATGGGAAATATAACTTTGCACAAGTATTGTTGCAAATTGGAGGAAATTTTAGTAAAAAATTAATATTAATGGTTGTTGGAAAAAGCAAATGGGGTGAACATATTGGGACTAAAATTTGCCCATAAGGGACCATCAAAAGGGAACGGAGGAAGTAATATATTAAAACGCTTAACTAAGAACGTCTCTGTGCCACGTAGACCACGCCTTGTCACCTACTCTATCTCTAATTAAGGGGATTCGAACACCCAACCTTTTATAAGATATATAGTTATCTAAACATCTAAGCTAATCATAAATTACGTTATAAACATGAAAATAAATTTATATAATTAATAATCACAAGGTCTAATTAAAGTAGCAACCAGTGGTCCGGTGCAATGCCCGAGCTACACACTACTTATTAATTATACTTCCTCTGTTTTCTTTTACTTGCAACACATCTTTAAGGCACGTAGTTTTAGGAGATGATTAGTGAGGGTAAACGAGCGATTTCATCAATATAATTTTTACACGAAGATTAGAATAGGGTTAAGTATCATTTGTAAAAATTATTTTATCCGTTTACATTACATAAATCTGACCTCAAAACACGTGCCACAAGATTGTGTTGCAAGTAAAAAGAAACGGAGGAAGTAGAAGGGATATTAATGTAGTGGCATAATAGTAAATAAGTTGAAAAAAGGGAAAAAAAAAAATTCATGTTATTCTTTCTTAATGAAACCCATTTCCTCTTCCTCGAAAGTCGAAACCCATTGCCATCACGGCAACACCGCCAGATACTCATCATCTCCCGTCAGAAGGTACTTGCGTACTCTGTCACTCCCACTTTTCCTTCAACTTTGAAAAGGAAGCTTTAATTTTTCATCCCATTTTCAAATTATGAACCCCAATTTCCCACCAAATTATGCTCAACCCCCAATTTCATTGCCCAACCAAACAATCCCAATTGAATCAAATTCACCTTCTACCCTCTTAATTCGTCATCTTCCTGAAGCTATTCCCTTTGACACTCTTTCCCGCCTTTTCTCTCATTACGGTGCTCTTGCTGCTCGCCCTTGTACTTCTTCAAGGTTTTTTCTTACTTTTACTGTTATTGTTGAATTGTAATTCAGAATCGTTTGAAATTAATGTGCTTTTTTGTCGTTTTGATAGGTAAAAGGGTAATGTTATATTGATTAATGTAATACCCTTTTGTTTGTTGATGTTAGAATTCAAATGTTGGTGTTGTGTGTAGTTTTCTTTAGTGGGTTTACATGAATCGTATCAGCTCGTTTACACCCATAAGGAGACGGGGCGGGTTTATGTATAGATTGGTGGGTTGTCTTGATTTGATGGAGTAATGCATATGGGAATTTTCTTTCTTCATCTCGTTATAAATTCGTTATTTTCAATATATGATTGCAATGTGGTGCTTATGATTAGACTTGAAATTGAGATTAGTCTAGTATTTAGTTCATGGTGATAATGTGTTAAAGGCGAGGGAAACCTTTGCAATGCAATTGGGCATCGCGGACCTTATTCAAACATTGCTTTGCTGTATTGAATTGTTTTGATAAAGGACGGATTTCTAAATTATACTAGTAAATTTTAGAGAAATGGAAAATCTATTTGTATTGGTATAATGGTATGTTGCTAATAGTTTTTATTACACTTTGCAAACTTGGTTCTTTGGATTATGGACATCATTTTAAAGTTTTCTAGATTTTGGCAGGTTAAAAAACTGTGCATTTGTAGACTTCAGGGATGAAATTGCTGCCTCACATGCGCAACGCCAACTTAATGGGTAGGCATTTCAGATTTCATGCTTAAGTATAGAATTCATACTAACAGTGTTTTCCTTATTTCTAGTTGAAACCAGTAAATTGTCTCTTGTATCAATTTTTGATGATGAGGAGCTTCATTGTTATGGTGGGTTAGGTTGCGATTTCATGGCAAAGTCTTGTCAGTGGAGAAGTCGAGTAAGCCTTCAGAGGACAACAAGCAGGTTGGAGGTGAATCTGAAAAGAATACACTGAAACCCTTAAATCAGGAGAGTGCACAGAGTAGAGATGTGCAAGAAGGCTCGAAGTCAGCCAGCCAGCTTACAGCTGAGCCAATTGCTGAAAAGCTTGGCATCAATTATCCATTTCCTCCTCATTTAGAGTATGTCATCTGTTTCTTGCTACATGTATTGATTGTTTATGCCTTTTATTCTATGTGACAAGAATGAATTTGAGGGGCCTCGTCCAATTTGTTGGCTGTGGTATAATTGTATTTACAATGTAACTGTAGACTATTTTAGTTGAGGTTATTTTTTGAGAAATTATGGAGATAATAGTGTTGGATTAAATCAGGGAAAGTACCAAAGTATAATATTAGAGTAACTGACAAGACACTAAACATATACTCCGTCCAAATTTTATATATTTATGGGACTTTGGGTAGGTGTAACTGTGTAAGACAGTCAGTGAGTTACACTTTAAGTTTGAGAAAGAGCCCTGCTACTGTTTATCTTGCACCTTATTAACCCTTTGAGGAATAAACAAAGTAGCCTCCCATGGAATTTCTATTTTTAGAGGAACCCACATGAATGGGATTTGGGTGTGATCAAGCCTTTACTGTACAAAACTCTGAAGACAAAAGGGTAGGATCCATTGGGTACTTGTGATTGTCATTCTTTCTATAACTATCTTTGAAAATCATCAAATCTCAACATTTCATTGTACTTTAACCCAAAAGTATGGAGAATTATAACATTGTAAAGCACATGGTGGCTAAGTGGCTAACTATCTTGCAGCTATCGGTTAAAAGGCCTATTAAGGTTCTTTTCTCTGTTGCATCTTGTGCCTTTCTATGGAAGAGATGAGTGGTCAATTCTTGCATTGGAAGTTGACTCATCATAGTAGCAATTTGTGTTGTTAGGCTTTGATGAGCTATTGCTGAGGAATGTAAACATGTAAAGAATACATAATTTTGCTTTTTTTTTTTTTTTTTTTTTTTTTTTTTTTTTTTTGTGTGGGTATTCTAGCTGGATATCAATGATAGGTTTTTAAAAGCTCGACTATTTGATCAAATTTCATTGTGAAAGAGGTCATGGTTTTGGCTCTAATTGGGCTCATGCTGCCTTTGCCATTTGTTTAATCTCTTGCTCTTCAGTTTTGTCTCCATAAATTGAACCTTTTAGTATTCTCCTCTTGCACCATAATATTACTTCTCATCTGGTACATTAATCAGTGTTTGGATGTTTGGGGTAAAAAAAAAAAAGGGAAAATTACTATCGCCTACAGTGACCATTCAGAGAACCTTATGAGCTTTCTATGATGATGAGGATAAGTCCATGAAAAGATGTGATGTTGTAAGTGTTTTTTTATTTATTTTATTTGTTTTTAAATAATTTAAAAAATGAAATTGATCACCTGGTATATAACATGGTGTGAATAACCTCATGCACCAAATGGAAAGCCTATGCCAGAAGATTGAAATTTGGAAATACATCGTTTTCAACACTTGGTTTCAGTTATAAGTTGAAGCTATCTCTGTGGTTTGTGTGGTTTACAGATACTGAAAGTGAACAAATAGTTTTATATCTCTATAAGACCTCACAATATACAGATTAACATATGGGGAGTTGCCCACATAGCTCTTTAATGTTCTGGATACATGAAATTTGATTGCACCAGATTTCTAGAATATTTTTCCTTTATGCATTGTAGTTAGACTTGTTACATATGGTGTCTCAGGTTCTGACTAGCAAAGATAAATATAAACAGGAGAAAAGTACTTGTGTAGTTTTTATCTCTATACGTTCTTAATCTGTTCATTATAGGTGGTGGTGTAAACTGCTAAAATATTTTGTTGTCTCGGTGTAGGCTTTTGTTTCTTTTGTTGTGAAGGCAAATGTTGATGCTGACTCTTTACTTTGGTCCACTTTGGTGTGGCCTTGAATTTTTAGTTTGTTAAAGCTGTAATGCTTGAAACTTGGGAGAGTACTAATGTGATGAAGTACAGGCTAAAAATCTGTGTGCCCCTTATTCAATTTTCCCTTTTAGGCCTTGGAGAGTATGTGATTCATTTACACTGATGTTTTGATATTTTGCACTGTTCTGTTATAGGTATGCTTATCCTCCTCCAGATGGAAATATACTAACCAATATTCTTAATGCTCTTATTGCTGTTCCTCCCTTTTATACCCAGGTACTCGTTCATATTCTGCCTATTTGACTATTTCTTCAATATTTTAACTGTTGATAATCATTTTTACCTCACTCCTTTCTTGTAGGTGTTGCACTTGATGAACAAAATGAACATTCCAGCCCCATTCCGTATGGCACTACCCACTCCCCCTTTACCATCTACACCAGCTCCAGCTCCACCACCGTTGCCTTCAGCAACTGAAAAACCTCATCAAGGAAATTTGTCTAGTGACGAGTCAGAAATGGAAACTTCGGATGAGGTAATAATCTGATTTATTTACGTGTGTTTTGCTAAATAAAGTGTCCTTGATCATATTGGTAGATACTGCTACCCGCTGCATGATTAAGAATTGAAACTGGGGTTTGTAGAATGCCAAATTTGTACTAGAAAATTCATTGTTGCATCAATTGTAAGGTCTTCTGGGCTAAGGTTCCTGGGGAGGGGTGAGTGCATGCTAGTGTTTCTATTTTCTTTGTTACGTTGATGATCAAAGATTTAAGGGTAAGGAGGCAATGAAATGGCGAGGTCGGCTAAGAAAGTCATATTGACCAAAGTTGAATACTCTTAGTTATGCCCCAAAATTCTTATTGTTAGGAGCAGGTATAGGAATTATTGTGAAAGAAGATTCTTGCTTCTTAAGTGGAGCAATTTATTTTCTTGATCTTGAATATTCAGCCAACAGAGGTGGTATTTGACTATTTTCCATGTTACGTAGTTTGACAGTTTCTTGACAAAGAAAAGTTGCATAAGTTTCAGGGAGACATACAGACAGTGGCTTTCTTTTCTTGTGAATGATTGATTAAATGAAGTATAAGCTCATGAGTTAAGGCGAGTTTTATGTTTTTGGAGATTAAGTAGGATTGGCTGGGGAAATGGTTAACTTGGCTTGAAGTGACTGATAATAGTTAAGCTATTGTTCTTGAGATACCTAAGTAGGCTATCTATCATACTTTTACTTTTTTTTATATATAAACTGATTGAGATTGGGTAATTAAATCAAATCTAGAACTAATCTTTTAGAGAATGTAAGTATATACTTTATTTCTTTCTTTTTTTTTTTCCTTAGGAGGCTGATAATGATGCAGAAGCTCCAAAAAAAAGGGTCAAGCGTAAAGTTATTGTTGGCCCTGGCATAGACAAAGATGTATCTCATGAAGCTGTAGGACTTAAACCCGCCACTCTGGTTCCGAAGGAAATTCCAATGATAAAGAAGAAAAACTCTGTATTACAGGTCAATTCAATTGTTTTGATATCAGGGAAGATGATATATGTTCCTTAATCTGAATTTTGTATAAGTTTTAATGTGTATGTGGATGCAGATCAAAATAGTCCCGAAAAAGGTCCAGCATGAGGTTCTTAATGATAATACAGTCAAAGAGTCTGAAAAGCTGGAGTCTACAGATATGCCATTTGCAACCATTGACCAAATAGAAAGCCAGAAATTACCCCCTGAGGAGATACTATCTCTCCCAATGTTCAAGGTATATACTTTGGGTGCTCTGATAGTCTGATGTGTATGAAACTATAAACTATGGCAATAGTAAATGTATCCTTTGTTTCTTTTAAGTTGCAGCACTCCTCATTTCACGCTTACCAATGCATTCAATCACTAATATCTCTAATTATCAGTAAGTAAATATTTGATATTATGAAAGTATTAATTTAGGGAAATCTAACAAGATCCCACGTGACTTAATTTTTGTTAACTATAAATCATTAATGCTAGTCTAAGTAGAGTATATGAATAATACATAAGTCAAAGTGTTACGACTAAAAATAAAATAAATTGGAGAAGTAAGTTAGAATCTCTTTTTCTTTTTTTTTTTAAATCCATTTTTATATAGCAAGTTTGTGTGTGTGTGTGTGTGTGACTGTGTGTCACCAATAATTGGTGTTGGAAAAATGAGTTCTATGGGTCTTAAATTTTGGTTAATACCCCATAGATAATTTTCTCGTATGGGCAGCTGAAAATTTTGCTAAAAGTCCATAACGTCCATAACAATTTTAAATTCAATCTACTTGATTTAGTTTTGATGTTTGATGCATAGTGTTATATGTTGATCAATTGCACTTTGCATGAAGTTAATGTACATGAAATCACATGTGTATGAAACTTGGTTTCCTCTTAGCTATCTCAGATTGCTCAATTGATGAGCTTAATCAGAAAAACATGATTCGATAAGTGGATGTGGGTTATCATATTTTTAATTAAATCTTGTAGGCTGACACTGTTCCACAGTCTGCATACCACTTATTTGAACCTGATAAAATATGTTTTCTGTTCTGTAAGCATGTCATTAAACAATTATGTAATTGCCCACAAATGTTTGACTAGATGAATTTTCATCCATCCTTTTGATTTAAGTATTGGTTGGCTATATTGATTTCCTCATATTCATGTTTTATGTGAGTAAATGTAAATATTTTTATTGTGCTAAAATCCGTGTCATTGTTTCTGCATTGCTAGAATTATGCTGCTGGAACTCCTGCCACAGTGCTGTACATAAAGAACTTGGCAAAAGATGTGGTTCTGGATGATTTTTATTTCATTTTTGGTGAGTTAGAGCAACAGCATTAATAATAGGTGGAATATTTCTCGTATCATATTTTCATATTATATTATGCTTTCCTTGCCGATTGAACAAACATATTGAAAAGTGTGTTACAATTATCATTTCGATATTTAGGACTTCCTATATCATCTATTATCTATTTCCTAATTCCTTCTGCCTTCAATTTCTGTAAATTAATGCAGGGTCTTTGTTTGGGAGCGTTGATGCAGCTAAAGCTGGTCTTAGTGTGAAATTAATGCAGGTCAGTTGTTACTTTTCTAGCCTTTTAATCCTGTATCATTTTATCACTCCTTTCCAATGCAACTCTTGGATATTGGTGGTTTATTTGGGAAAATTCTGAAAAGAAGCTATTGAATGTCTGATCATGACTGCCATTTTACTTCTCTAGGTTATGTTAAGTTTCAAGATCTAGTTATAGAACCTGTTAACTTGAAATTGTAAAATTCTTGTTTCTTAGCTCTGAATAGGCTGAGAAGTTCTTTTTGGCTGCCATGAATTTTGGCAATCCCTTTATTGTTATGGCTTTAAAAGGATGAGAATTTTACATATATAATGCTCATATTTTCTTTTAAGTTTCTTCTGGCTTCCCTTTCCGGGCCCTGCGGAAATGCATCTTACTGATAAAGATTGTCATCAAATCATACTGTAACACAAAATTTGCCTGTATTTAACTTTATCTTATTTTTCTGTCGCACTAGTTTTTAAGCATATCAATATTCACAAGGTTAAAACAAGTTATCAGAGACATCAATCTTTAAACACACCAATATTTGAGCTAAATGCATTATATCTCATATAATCTGTTACATCATGGCAATTTAACCAACAATTAGTCTATGGCAATTTAACCAACAATCAGTCTGCTTTTTAAAGGTGAGATTATGATTTATTTTATTTTATTCTATTTTTTTTCTACATAAAGGCAAATAGGCAATTATCTAGTCCAGAAATCTAAGGGTAACTGTTTTCAAAGGACCCAAGGAAAGTAATCTTTTATTGAAGGTGTTTACAATACTGCAACTTTTATGTACAAAGTAATCCAAATAAACTTATCACGTGTCTTGTTCTAGTTTTTGTTCATCTTACATCATTAATATGATATTATGATATGATTCTAGTGCTTTGCTGAGCCAGTTGACTTCAAATAGGCAATACAATAAACTATACTGATTTGCAGACAAGCATGTGTCAGGATGAGATAAATTTTTAAAGGGAAAGGAGGGTGAGGGAAGATAGGAATGGAACCACAGTGGAGAGATCGTTTTTGATATTGATATATTTCAGCTTTGACATTACTGGTACCTAGTATCGATGTGGTGGTGTGCTTTGGGCATAGTTTTTATGTTTCATATCTGTTTGGAGTAGTGCAACTTTTAAATGCAACTCCCTGAATAATTTTTTTTTTTTTTTTACTAATCCAAGGAATATATAAACTGTCTTTCAGGAAGGAAGAATGAGGGGGCAAGCATTTGTGACGTTTCCATCAGTTGAGTTAGCACACCGTGCTCTGGTAAATTAATCATCTTATATACCCCTAAAGCTCTCCTAGAGTCCTAGTTGTGTATCATATTTTTTCCCCCATGACAGTTTGGTTGAAATTTGAAGAAGTAGATTTATGTGATCCTCCACATTTTATCTGAACATAGGAAGCCAAGTTTTATAGAGTATAAATGGTCAAGAAATCAGGCTTGTTAATGGAGATTTTATCTTTCAGTTTCTTATATTGATTTGAACCTGAAAGCTTACGATGGAATTACTCACTTCTGGTTGTACTGGTTTAATACAATTTTGCATCTTGGGTGCAACATTTCACTTTACTCGTACTCAAGGGGTATATGACCTGTAATATCACTATAAACCTGAACTCATCTCATCTGTCATTTTTAAATTCTACGCCTGAATTATGTGTGACGTGTCATGTTTGTTTGAATTTCCTGTTTCCCAAATTATAAGTTTAGTTTGATTCCTTTTTGGCATTATGTATCTTGTTGGACCCAGAAAGTCTACTCTACATTGCTTGTCATCAGCAATGATGCACGGGTATGCTAATGGAGTGCCGTTTCCTGTACCCGAAACGTATCGGGGACGGGTACGGTACGGGGACGCCTAGGATACGTCCCCAATCCGACCCCATCAAAAGTGGTACGCCACGTCATTTTGGGGACGGTTAGTGTCTTGGTCGGAAACGTTTCGGGGACGGCAAAACCCAATTTCTAGTGAACGACTAGTACGCCGCAGTTTGGTGATTATTAATTAAACTAGCGGTCATGTTTTCATCTTTGAAAACATCTCATCTTTTCTATTTATTTCTTGGTTTTCTTCTCTCATTATATTTAACCAGCAATTAATATTTTATAAACTTCAATTGAGCATAGACTATGTATTAATTCCCGTTATGCTATGTGATATGTGCAGAATTTAGTAAATGGCTATGTCTTCAAGGGCAAGGCAATGATTATCCAGTTTGGCAGAAATCCAGCAGCAAGCAAAACAAGTTGAATGTATTGCTTCTTGGAATTGGAAGCTTTCTGTACGATTGGCAATTTTGGTTACATTGCACGCATGATAACATAAGCTCATCTACATTGGCCATGGCCCATGGGACTGGTACTTGACGAATGTCTGGCCATGGGAAACCCTCCTAGTCCTCGAGACCGTTGAAATAAATATGGCAACCATCATGAAAATTGGCTCATATCATCCAGACATCCAAGATTAGGACATACAAGACATTTTCAGAAAAACAAGTGTACAACTGATTGGTAGCTAGCATTGGTCCTTGAGTGACTTCTCATATGTATATAGATTATTGTAACATCAACAGCTCCACCATATTCTTAAAGATCATTAGGTTTCTTCTTGTGAGGAGGGCTTCCTATTGTCGGTTAAACTTACCTTCCATTGTATAATATGTGTTCTCTTCGGTTTCTTGTAGTCAAAGCAGCACAACCACTACCGGTGCAATCCTTCATCGACATGCTTCCAATTCCATTGTTCTCCAAGATTACCATACACACAACCCCTTTCAAAACCCCAGCAAGTACCCGATTGCAATTTTATACGAAGTATAAAAATATAAGCATGATCTGTAATGAAATTTTGTAAATATATAAGCATGCTCCATAATGAATAGTGAATAGTCTGAATACTAGCTTTACTAACTGCGACAAGATCAATAATTCCATATTTCCATTAATTGATGGTCTTTACATTATTTCCTCAAAAAAAAAAAAAAAAAAAAAATGGTCTTTACATTATTAGACCTACATAGACCACTTTAGGTGAAACTACCAAACAAGTTTCTCAAAATAGTTTTCAAGTGTGTATATATATAACCTTGATGGTCTAGACCAAAATATTACTCTTTTTGGGAAGGAGTAAACGGCTATTTGGCTATTAATATTTAGCAATTTCAAATTATTTCGTGCTGTCTCCCTGAAGAAGCTCCCTGCTCAAAATGGTATGCCTTCCCAATCTATGATTATCAAGCATCCAACAATGTCGTATGTCAATTTATACATCGAGTTGGAACCATATATTTGCTGTAAATTTTACAAAGACTAGTCTACAACTACTGTAAACTTACAAAACCTAATCTACAAAATTGAAAAGCAATATAGCAAGTTACTTGGTAACCTCCATAAGACAAACCCTGTCAAGTGAACACGCATCCAGTAAGCTCTGAAGTGAACAATGGAACTCATAAGAGTTGGGTGTAGATGGTATAACATCTACCCATTCCTTGTTAATCAACTCAACATGTGAATAGGACTTCAAAATGGCATTCAAGGGGGGTTTCTCAATCTGTTTCACCAACTTCTGCATTGATTTCATGGGCAGTATCACGTGGAAGTTATCCTGAACCTCTCTATTATCATCTAAAGTCACAAGTCCAATATCTGTTTCTTCTGAATGTACAAAGCCCAGAAAAATAGGGTTTCCACACATATAGCTTCGACTGATGCTGCACACCTATAGAAACGCCAACAAAAATAATGAGTAAACAGAAGGTTCACACAATCATATACAACCATATTGCTCATATGAATACAAAAGCTGAACATAATAATTTACCTCAACATACTCTACCCCTGATTTGATTAGATCTTCCAAAATCTTATTGGATGCTAGTGCACTTATTGTCCCACCAAATCCGATTGATGATTGGTGTACTTCCCAGGGTGACTTCATCAGTACTTTGTTCTTTTGTTCTACAGTTGAACTGCTAACTACAGGAATTTTCTCCTCTTCTAAGAATCTCACCTGTTTGCATGTTATAAACATAAGAAACAAATTAGAAACATCATGCAAAAAAAAAAAAAAAAAAACAAAAAAAAAAAACAAACTGCCCAAGTCTAACTGAAGTTGTGTGCTATCACAATAATTTGAATTGATGCCATTCCGACATGTAAAGGCCATTTTGTAAGGAATTTCATCTTGGTGGTCCATGTAAGGTTGTCATGTAACAAGGCTTCTAATATCACACCACAAGATCGATTACACATTGTTACTTTAGATGTTACAATATAGTTAGACACAGGTACTGATATAGGCCCAATTATTGTCACCTTCAACGCCATCAAGTCCACCTCATCCCCAATTCAATTCACTGTCAGCAATCACATTACCTAAATTCTTGCTCCTCTTCAGGCTTCACTGTTCTCCATCATTGGTAGAATTATAAAATATCAAATATATTTCAAGGAGGGTGGGGCTATCAAATTGGACTGATATTGGATGAGGAAACCATGTAAAAATGGCAGTTGTGAGAAGACAAGTAGGAAGTTCTGGTAGGGGAGAAGAGAAGCAGCAGAATGAGGAGAAGACAGAACTGGAAATTCGGTATTATATAACAGTAGGTCTCAAGTCCTGAATTCAAACCTACAAAAGGGGACATTTTTTGTCCTAAATTACTTGGTGCTTTCCCCCCTAAAAAACCCCCCTCCCTACTGAAACAATGACTTGGAACTCATATAAGGCAGGGGTACTGTGTCAGACTCGACTACTATATGAAATTTTCAATGTATGTGGTCCAAAATGAACCTTCGAAGTGTGCATATATATGTTAGTATGGCGGGGATTTGACACAGGTACATGAGGTAAAAATTTAGAATAAAGTTTGAGTGCAAGCCAGCCAGGCAACCCCTCAAGCTTTATAAGCATTACATACTTGGCTACTTGCTACTCCTAATGAAGACACTTCATGAACTAACGTATAAAATCAGTAACCAGAATGACAGGTAAAGCCAACAATTCTGCAAGATAACTGATGTACAAGGGAAATTTTCCAAAAAATATATAAATCAAATAAATGGAAAAAAAAAAAAGCAAAGAATAAACATATAATGTTGCAGGAAATTGTCTATTCTTGGCAAACAAGTATTTAGCCACAAAAAGACTAACCGTTAATGCAAAAGTTGACATCTACCCACCTTTTCCCGGCTGAAAGTAAAGTAGTCGTGAGTTTCGAATAGCTTTTCAAGAAGTTGAAGTTCCTCAACTGGTGAAATGAAGATAATTGATACAGATTCGCGCTGTTCTGCCTGCAACAAAAAAGTTGACAATCATTGAGAGGCGTCTTCCATCAAGGGGTCTCCATAAACAATATTCACACCTCCATTCATATTTCAAATATCACATCAGTATATATATATATATATATATATATATATATATATATATATATATATATATATATATATATATATATATATATATATATATATAGGGGAATGCTCTCGTGAGAATTTTTCTTATATGAGAATTTTTCTTATGTGAGAACACTCTTTATGTTCTAAATTTTTACTCATATGTTCTAAATTTTAAATTTGATGTTTTAAACTTTTCCTTAGGTGTTCTACATTAAATCAAATATTAAAATTTAGTATTCACATGTTCTAAACCATAAATTAGCTAAGTTTGATGTCATAAAGTGTAAATAACTTGTTCCAAAATTTTAACTTATATGTTCTAAATTTTAAAACGTATATTCCAAGATTTTTAATTATATGTTCCAGATTTTAAAGCGTATGTTCTATTTTTTTATACGTATGTTCTAAATTTTTTACTCACACTTTCTATATTCTATATTAGTTTGTTCTACATTTTTATTCACATGTTCATAATCTCAAATCAGATGTTCTAAATTTTACTCATATGTTTAAAATTTCATCAAGCAAATTTTATAAATTTTTAATCATTTGTTCTAATTCTTAAATCAGATGTTCTAAACATATTATTCACACAAATGTTCTAAATTATTACTCATATGTTCAGAATTTTAATTTGAGTCACATGTTCTAAATTTTTACTCACATGTTCTAAATTTTTACTCATATGTTCTAAATTTTAAATCAGTTCTCATATAAGTATAATTGCTCACATATGGACCTATTCTCACCGGATCCCTCCCCTATATATATATATATATATATATATATATATATATATATATACATGGAAATAAAAAATTTACACATATGATTAATTAGTTTTTAGGAATAACTGTTTTTAAATAAATTCAATAGATGTTAGGTACTTGTTTACAGGAGTCATAAGCTTATACGTCATATGTTATTTTCACTATAATTAAGACGTGCAACACAGCTTAGCTTCTGTTATTTAATTGCTGATAAGATTGACACATGGTTAATAAATATTGAAGAATAACTGTATTTAAAATAAATTCAATAGATGTTAGGTACTTGTTTACAGGAGTCATAAACTTATATGTTATTTTCACTACAATCAAGACGTGCAGTACAGAATGCTGATGAATTGCAGCAACATTGAGAAACGGCAGTGCCTTGAGAACATTTTTTTAAAAAAAAACCCATTGAAGCCATAGCAAACCTTTCTTAGTATGTGTGATGAAGTAAATGGATCTTCCATTGACATTCTTCTCTAAAGAGGCCAAAGTGAAGTCTGTATGAAATCAGTAAAACTATCAGCAATTGTCTAATTTGCCCACTACTTCCTCTACCAATTTCAAATGGGCATTTTCCATCCTCTCAATGATTTTACATTGAGGTTCACTTCTGCGTTAGACAACTAAACTATCTCAAAGAGGCATTTGACCTCTAATCATGCAAGTCCCACCTTTTCTAAAATCTAAATTATGTCCAAATATTATTGATAGAAAGTAGAAACTCATTGGTGCCAGTTCATTATTATTCTTTAATAATAGGTCCTTTAAGGGCATATCTATGCTATACTTTATGCAAGCATCAACAGGTGGAGCAAACAAAAACATTTAATTTCAAAGCTCAATATCTTATCAAGTTTGGCAAGAACTCCATACTTTATTAGTAAGCATTTCATTGTGATTGATTTGATCCCAGGTCACCGACTCATCAGGAAATCCATAAGATTAAGGGGCTGAGAGCGATGGTCCCAACTTATCAATTTACTCCGTTAAATATCCTACCTCACTTAGACGGGCTCCTGTTTAGTTTGTGTGTGGCTGTTTCAAGGGAATATCCCCGTGCAATGAACTACCTGCTAGGAATTAGCATGGTTTCTGATCAGATTACAGCTCTAAATATGGCAGAAATTAGGGAAGAACAATGATGATTATATTGATAATAGGCGAATTACACTAATAGAAGGATAATTCCACTTTTGAGAGGTGGATTCTCTCCTAATATGAGCTTTCGAGAGGCTCACTCTCTTCCAATGACATAACCTCAACAATATTCAACATGATCCTTACTCCTCCTAATGAGGTCTATTTATAGAAAAAGTCTCATAACTAACTCTAACTTATTCCTCAAGACACTACTAATAGGCTATGACTAATGTGCCCCTCCCTCAAATACTGATTCCTTGCACTACCACCCACCGTTCTCACCTACTGCAGACAACAGAAGGGACAACAGCAGAGCAGCAGACCAACAACAACAACAAGCCGTGGCCCATACAAAATCAGGGAGGGAACCTAAAGTTGCAGGCAAGCAGTCTGGGTGTTTGTTTGCTACTGTGGTGAAGTAGGAAGAAGACAAGAGTAGTACTTGTAGTAATTAAGGCCTTGTTGCCAACTTATGCAATGTAGTAGTAGTATAAATAGAAGTAGTCTAGAGTAGAGAAAGGCAAGCTGAATATTATTGTAGTGAGTTCTTGGAGAGTGATGGCCTAAAGCCATTATCGTTGTATGAATGCTTAAGCTTATTCAATCAAATTACAATCATTCGACTTATTTAATTTATCGTTCACGCTAGTCCGTTGCACCCCGGAATAATATGGGAAGATCAACAAGACTCATCATAGATTGACCCATATCTAACAATGTTCGATATCTCCTTTCACTGTGGTGTATGGTAGAGTTAATTGTGAAAGGATTCCACAATCCCTTCGATGATCATCGAATTCTTGGCTCAAATATTCACCACCACGATTGGATTGAAATACTTTAGTTGTCTTACCAAGTTGGTTTTGTACTTAATTTTGGAATTCTTTGAACTTTTCAAAGGACTACTTTTGCTTCATCTAAGTAGAGATAGCCACATCGACTTAAATTGTAATAGTAATGAAGTAACTGAGCATTTAAACTCACAACCCACAAACATCTATACGAATGAGTGCCAAAAGATCATTGACCCTTTCACCTTTCCACTAATGAGCAATTTGGTCACGTATCCCAATAAGTATGACTCATAAACATCAAAAGATTCGTAATTGAATGATGTAAGGATTCCACCCTTTTGTAATTTTTTTGATGCGCTTTTGGTTAATGACTCATCCCACAATGCCATAGGTGGGTAGAGTTCAAATCATTTGTTTTTCTTTTCAAACTGTCTATGTTGTAAATTTGTATAGAATTTTCTAGAACATATAAACCATTGATTGACTTTGCACTAGCATATTATTGTATGAAACAAAACAACTTTTGTCTCTTATGTCAAATCAATAAGAGACAAAACTATAGTAATTGCGGTTATAAGCTACAATTTACGACTCTTCAGGTTGTAGTAATTGTTTTGGATTCTGAATATTAATGTTTTGAAATAAGAGACAAAAGTTGTTTTGTTTCATATAATATGCTAGTGTATAGTTAAAACAATGGTTTGTATGTTCTAGTAATTTCTATACAAATTTAAAACATAGACAATAAGAAAAGAAAAACAAATTATTTGAACTCTACCTACCTATGGTATTGTAGGATGAGTCGTTAACCAAAAGCGCATTTAAAAGTTACAAAAGGATGAAACCCTTACATCATTCAATTATGAATCATTTTATGTTTGTGAGTCATGTTTATTGAGAAAGATGACCAAATGCCCTTTATTGGAAATAGTGAAAGAGTCAATGACCTTAGGGTACTTATACATACATATGTTTGTGAGAATACGAGTTTAAATAAGGCGAGAGGTGCGTTTAGTTATTTCATTACTCTTACTAACGATATAAGTCGACTATCTCTACTTGATGAAGCATAGGTCAGAATCCCTTGAAAAGTTCAAAGAATTTTAAAATGAAGTACAAAATCAACTAGGTAAGCCAATTAAGCTTTATGATCTGATCGTGGAGGTGAATATTTGAGCTAAGAATTTGATGACCATCTAAGGGATTGCAGAATACTTTCACAAACTCCACTAGGAACACTATAGTTGAATGATGTGTCAAAAAGGAGAAATCGCACCTAAAATGGATGATCCATGACGAGTCTTGTTGATCTTCCTATAACCGGGGATATGCTCTTGAAACACTAAACAGGGCCCATCAAAAGCTATAGAAAAGACTCCATATGAGTTATGGACCTGAAAAGTTCTAAATTTGTCATTTCTAAAGATTTAGGGTTGTGAAATCTATGTAAAGCGTTTACTTACAAATAAACTCGCAATTAAATTAGAAGAAAGGCCTATCTAGGGCCTCTCCTCATGTGGCTGGCCAAGCAAGGGAAAATAAGGGAAGAGGAGAGTTTTAGGCTTGACCTAATTCAATTTAATTTTACAAGTATTCTTTAAACTATATTAAACCTAAAAAAATTAACTTTATTTGATTGGTTAGTAATTAATTTCTAGAAATCATAGAAGACTTGGTTGATGCTACCATCAAAGCCATCATTTATCAAAGAATCTTTTTCTTATTTTCTTCCAAGGGTGGAAAATAATTCTTCCAAAGGTTCCTTTTTATAGAGAAGAAAATCAGGAATGCCACATACAAAAGAAAATATATCTTGAACCCTGATTTCCTCTAAAAGATGTAGAAATATATAACCAAGAAAAGTCCTGGAGGAACCAGAAACTTACAACATATTCATGTAGATTTAGGATGACGTCACTTGCAATTCACAAGTGCAAGAAGTTCTACATTGAAGCGGGTAGTAACAATCTTAGTGTAGTTAGGGTGGATTAGAAACAGGAGAATTTGTCTTAAGATAGGAGAAGGTTAGTAATAAAGAATATAGAAATGTCACAGATATGTCACATAAAAGTACATAACAATAGCATATGGCATATAATAAATGCAGCAAAGAGTCGAGCAAAATACTTGAATCACCAATAAGTTCATGAAAGTAAACACACACACAAAAAAAAAGGCACCTGTATGAATGTTTGCTTGTCTGAAAGAAAAGTCTCCAGGTGGGAAATGGTTGGATCTTCACCATTTTCAAGGTGCTTCTCTGGATTTTCATTTTTTAAGACTAAGACAGTAGCAACTTTGCCTTTCGATATGAGATGGAATCCTGTTTTTCCATTCTCCGAGTATGCATCAAGTTTCTCTATGCTTATGTTTGTGAGGTACTTTTCTGGTATTTTCAAAGAATTTCCACATTTCCTTGAGGCAACATCTGGCATATTCTCCCCAAGGTTACACCTACAAATATCAAGACAGTCAAATAGAATGAGAAGAAAACTAAAACACCACTGTACAAATTAATAGAATAGACTAGTAGAGAAACCATTTCTGTGCACAGCTGACTGCAAGGGATAAATAGCATAAAATGAAATTACAAGACAATCTGAAAGGCATTATTAAGTATTAACTATAATTTCCTATTAGATACTTAAACATCTTATTACGAATTGGATATGCTATCAGCAAGTTATATATATAATCCCTAGTTCAATTACTTACCTCCAACATGGTTCACTTAAGAAAAAAAATGTGTATCTATGTTTATTTGGAAGGATCAATAAAAGAAAGTTAAGAAGTCTATATGCATCAGAATCAAAACATTTACCAATAATCTTACAACTTACCTGACTATCCAAAACGCCAATTTGGACCAAATGTTAATTTTCTGAATCACCATGTTTTGGAACAATATTCTTTCTAAATAATATTCATGCTTAGCTATTTTATTTTATTTCCCATGTAATTAAGCTCACTTAAGCTATTTGGCATGAATAAATCCCTCTACTCTAATTTCACACCATCAAGCAAAATCCAGATAAGCAAAAAAATGATATCCCTCCATTGTGATTTCCTCTTTTATTTTTCGTTTCATTCCTCTTTCTTACAAATAAAATTTAATTGGATTCATTTTCCAAGTGCGCTAATGCTTCAATGTTTCATAGGCCACTGCATCATCACAGATCATAATAAATCATGCATATTTAATTTATGCATATCATTTAAGCATATTGCATCTAACCTTAATTGTATTGATACTGAGACTGATCCATACAACTACAAGTTTTTCACCAGTGCTTGCAAAATCATATAATAATAATAATAACCTCCCTTTGAAAAGACTAATTCCATTAACATCGCAAAGATTATTAAAAAAAAAAAAAAACTTTAAACGGGATGTACCAATTGCCATAATCTTTTCTGTTTCCCTCGGGAGGTTAGCTGAAAGTGTCGTAATGCTATAAGATACAATGGCTTGAAAATACTTTTAACAATCATAAACCACAAGTCTATTAACTATTACTAAAACAGAAGATGCTGACGTCACCATTGCCCACGTGTAGCTCTCTTAACAAAAAATTTCCCGCCTAAATGTCATCTTTTTTTTTTTTTTTTTTTTTTTTTTTTTTGGTAGAGCTATCATATTTAACATTTTTGAAATTTAAATATCACTCCTTCTACCTTACAACTAAAACCTATCAATTTATTGTAGGAAATTGAAACAATTTTAAATAGCACACTAATAAATGACCTCCTACATTGAACTATAAAAGATTTAAATTACAAAATGTCGTAATTCTTATTTATATTCATGTATAATAGCGATTTATTTTTAAAATGTACAAATTAAAAATAGGTTTTATATAAACCGTGCATCGCACGGGTTCTAACCTAGTAAAACAATATTTGGAGTTTAAAATCGTACTACTCTCAATTTACAGCCTTTGATACGAGTGTATCTTAAAATGCTCAATTATTACTTTCCCATTACTTCATGGTGTGCTGTGCGACCCATAATCTTCAACATACTGGTGCATCTACGTTATTCTTATAAGTGCACTAAAGTTACCATCCACCATTCCTCTAGTTGGTTCTCCATAATTTGTTAAAGAGATCTGCTAATTATTAGAGACTAACATTAACTAATTATTATCACACTTCAATACATACTCACTAATTTGTGAGTAAACAGTAATACAAAAGAATAAAACACCTCAATTGTGGCACTATCTACAGAATTCCCACATTAATGTGTAAAAGAAACAAGCCTCTTCCTTACAGTAGAATGATAATGGCTGTCTCAATTTTGTCATCAAAAAGCATCAGTATGCATTAGCCAAGAGCATCACAACAAACAACATTGAAAAATGTACTCATGTATCTCACCCAACCTCCAGTGATAATAGAAAGTGTGACTCGTTGATAAGTGATGCACAATGATTAAAATTATTATATTATAAACCAATAAAAATAAGAATAAGATGCTCAAACTCACCCATTAATGGGCTTCTTAATAGCTTGTAGTGCCTGCTGAAGCAAATTTAAGTTCACACAAGCAATCTGCTCTGCAAGTAAGGTTCTATAGGACTTTTCTCCATATTGAAGCCCATGAAAGATATGTTGCTGCTCTAATTCACACAATTTCTTTTTGGCAGAAATAAGGCGCCTTTGAAACTTCTTTCTTTCTCTCCATTCCTAAAAAGAAGAAGAAAAATATTACAGGAGTATACATTTACATGGTAGCTGCTAAAAACTCAAATTTCAACTTTAATATGCCAGATATAACATGGAACGACAACAAATCTGACCCAAACAGAGTCATTAGTGGATAAAGAGGTTTCGTAATAGCTAAAAGATTAGGAAATATGGAACTAAGAAAAGTTTTGTACATGACAAATTTATTGTCTACAAGAAAATTAGTAGCTTGTCATTGGGATCACTATTTGTTTATTTTTTTAACAGCTTAGAAATTGCAAATTACGAGAGCTACAAATGACTTACAATTATACGTCTTTCCTTCTTAGACCTTTCATTAGAACGCACATTCAACTCCAAAAGTCCCTTTGGAGGAGTAATCTGCATCTCTCTTTTGTCCATGTCAACATCAGGAACTATTGCTTCAACAAATGGGATCCAAACAAGATGGCCTGACTCGTATTTCTCTGACTTCTGCTTAATACTTTCATCAGGGGATGCAGTGGATGCTTCAAGCAACACTTGTAAGAGATCATTTCCACCACTGTCGATGACACTAACAACAGTTCCCACTGATTCACCTGTCTCCTAGAAAGAGAAAGAAATCACCAATTGCCTTCCTGAAGATTTTACTTGGAGGTCTTGGACTAGAGATACACTCAAAACACCTTTATTGCATAGAATGACATGACAATTGTTATCCAAATTCATTGCAGAAATGTCTATAGCACAAGTAAGAAGTAAAGGTGGATGTCTATACAAATATTTAACAAAACTCTTTCAGGCTTGTGACAAGATGCACATATTTTCATAAAATGCTACATCATATGAAGGCATTAGAAGACTCAAACCTTAAGAACAACCCTCATGCCAATAAGATCACGACTGTAATACTCGCCCTCTTCGAGCTCTGGCCTATCAATATTCCTGACAAGAAAAGTTGCCCCCACAAGCTGTCGAGCCTGATATAAATATAGTGTTAAGAAAAATCTTTAATAGGATAATGGGAATGAAGATAATGAAGATCAGAAGAGAAGAATTGAAATAATTGAGTTACACCACCCTTTACAGTTTTTTTTTTTTGGTCAAAAGGAGCAGAACCCTTTACAGTTTACAGAATATAATTCCCTCTCTCAAATAATTAACCACCCTGCAATCCACTGTAAAAGAGCATGCTAAGCCAACACCTTTACAGTTAGGTAATGCAGAACAGTTTTTCCCTGCATTAACAATGCAATGCAGATGGCAGATAAGGAAGAAGGAAATCTGGATAAGTACTCTATTAATTTTTAGATATAGAAAATGTATAGAATATATTATTGAGAATATTTATGTACGTAATTTTAAGAGTAGTTTATTAGGTTTGTAAAATATCAGAATATTAGTTTATTATGATTAAAAAACTATTAAAGTTACGATTAGATTGTCCAATTAGTGTTATGGCTAAGGAGTAAGGATATACCCCATACCCTTTTAATTTATATGTATATTAGAATTGATTGAATTCAGTATTGTAATTGGGAATATTCTCCCTAGGTAATTAGAGAGGTTAATGAGCCAAATTGAGACACTATTTTGGGTGCTTATAATTTCTAATCATCTTTGTTTACTAGTCCATAACAGTTTATGTTATAAGTATTAGTGACTTTTTTTTCCTTTCAATCATTTTCTTACTGTCATCAATCAAAACTCAAAAACCACCAGACCATCTGAGATTCTGTCAAACCCATCTAAAACACCACCAAATCAATGTTGCTGCCACTGATGCTGCAGATTTAACAATATTTTTACTCTTCTTCAGAAGCTTACATAATACTTCAAACTAAAATGAATTTTACACCCTACAAAATGCCTCAGATTATCTAAGATATCAATGGTTGTGTGTGTGTGTGTGTGTGTGTGTGTGTGTGTATTGGGGGGGGGGGGGGGAATTTCCATAGGTTCACCTGTTTCTGTTGCTGTCTAGATGAGCAAAGATCAAAATTTATAAGCATCTGCATTCAAATTACAAGGGTACATGGCACACAGCAAGCAACTGACTTAAGAAAGTTTGGTGAACCTAAAATGGAGTTAAAGAATGGAACCTTTGAACAATTAGTTATGTTCAAGAAAACCCCTATTTAGAGCTTTACACCTAATAACCACAGAGATCGTCCCCAGATTTTCTCTTTCCGCCTTATTAATGGATACATCTCAGCCCAAGGCTTTGTGTTGCCTTTGCTTACATTAGTTCTTAGATGCAACATCACTAATCATTTGTCTCTTTAAAACTCATGGCCTAGTTTTTTTCAAAATATGGAGAATGATGTGGATAGTATCATAGCAAGGGAAAGATAAGAAATTTTGGATTAATTAGTACCTCTATATTTATTTAATTATATTTTTACTTGTTCCCTTATAATGATGTGTTTACATATCTTACCTTGAAGCTTACCGATATGAGTATTTAGGCATATATTCCACAATTATCGCTAAATTTTCCTAGGAATGTCCTATTAACAAATCTACTCTCATTATTCATTGAAACCTCTCTGTATTATAAAAATTTTTGTGTGTGTGTGTGTGTGTGTGTGTGTGAGAGAGAGAGAGAGAGAGAGAGAGAGAGAGAGAGGGGAAGGTATAACTTTAGTTTAAGAGAATGTGTTTCATATGCAATACAACGATTATTACTTAATTTCGTCTAGATTTTTATTATGCAACCCAAAATCTTCAATTCACCTAGAGAGAGAGAGGGGAAGGTATAACTTTAGTTTAAGAGAATGTGTTTCATATGCAATACAACGATTATTACTTAATTTCGTCTAGATTTTTATTATGCAACCCAAAATCTTCAATTCACCTCTAGCAGCCATATTGGATCTTAGTCTTGAAGAAAAATCATCGAAATGTTTCAAGAAAGCTGAGTCAGGAGATTAGCTCATGCTTGACGTGAGCACCTGAATAACATAAAATTTCTAAAGGTTTTACTAATCCTACGAAGTTAAATATTAGCTTTTTAAGATAAGGATAATAGTATGAGAGTTATATTAAGGATGTTAAATTTTCAATTATTTTTATTCCAACAGTTTAGGCTATATATATCCCTACTATACTTGGTTATGTTGAGAAAATTTGATACAACTTAATTTACAATTTTAATTGGAGATGTTCTACATCACACCATCAACAATACGACATCTTAATCATTCACCTGCATAGCCATATTCAGTACAGTTAGAAAATAACAGATTCATATATTTCTCACATTATTATTTTACAAAAGAGTAACACTGGTAGAATTACTGTTTTTCTTTTCCTCGCTCTTCCTTTACCTTAGGCGGAAATAAATATTCATAGTAGACTCATCAATCTGTCCCTCATGGTACTTGTATCTAGATAGTTAAATTGGCTAGTCACAACACTCCCACCCATTGAACGAATTCTTTTTACTTGCTTAGTGGTTTTTAATTCCCAGATTTATAGAAAGAATTCTCTATAACAATATGACAGGAGATGATGCTTTTAATGAAGTTTGTGAGACAGAAAAATGATAAATACCTGATCTACACTGTCAAAGCCGCTCAATTTAACTATCCAACTCTTACTTCCATGATGACCTCTTCCTTCCTCGATCTCAACTTCAACAACTTCATCTCTTCCAGAATATTGTTGTCGCAGCCACCTTTTTCCCGGCTAAGAAGAATGTAAAACTTATGTTACTGAAACACTAGAGAAAATGAAGTTGCTGAAAGAAATTCTGGCTATCAGGATTGTACATACCGTTCCAAAGCGCAAGTCAGGAAAATCAGTGTTATGCTTTACACGAATCTCTCCGTCAAGCCCATGTACATTAGATACATAGCCAATCTCAACAAAGTCTAAATCTCCATTGTTTTCCTCTATTATCTCTTCAGCAGCTGAAGCGGAAGAAAGAGCTGAGAAAAATGATAATTCATGGTTGAGTGTCATGGTACATTATTTTGGAAATAGCAGTTCTCCAAAACAAAAATGCCTTTATGATGTAAGCAAATGTTTATCATCTAAAGGGGATATTCTGGTCTTTTAAGCTAATCATGGAAGAAATGGCTTAACTTGAGTATAATTATACAAAATACTAATATCTATCATGAGTTAACATATAGATATTAATCATTCATTATCGCCAGGTTCATGACAAACTGAGAATAGACAATCTATGTTACTCTAACTCTTCAACTCACTCCAAGTACCAGTGATCGGATACTCAACACACGGACATGGATATGACACTTTGACACTTCATTGTTCATTCTGAACCAAAATCATGCAAAAATTTCATTAAGACTGCCCTGTCTTACACTTGGACGCGTAAGCATGCCTAACACTACTAAAAAGTCTGTATAAAATACAAGCAGCTAACAACTACAAATTTGATGATTGGGGAATAAGTAACCTCAAATTCTAATTTGGATTAGTAATTTAAAATTTTAAACCTAGGAAGGAAGCAAAAAATTATATGCTTCAAGTGAGACATTCAACTATAATAATCAAACACATACTTTCCTATTTTAACAATTAACTTATTGCTACAACCAAAATAACTCAAAAAAATTCAATTCTTCCACAATTATATACAATAATTATAAAATTATAAGAAACCCACCAGTAAATTCAAATTTTCAAATCAAACTAGCATGAAATTCAACAAACAAAAAAACCCAGAAATGAATAAACCAAGATAACCCAAACAACTTATGTTACAGTAAAATTATTAGAAACCCACCAGAAATACATCAGTTATACTCAAAATTTCAAATCAAATTAGCATGAAATTCAACAAACACAAAACCCAGAAATATAAACAAGCCAAACGATTAAAAGAGAAAAAATAATGCAAAATTACTACAGGAAATTGGAAGTACCAGTGCTTTGTAAGGAAGAAACTTTAAGCCCATGAGTTGGTTGAAGACTAATGAGGCGCCATTGACATGAAATACGAGAAAAAGAAGAAGAAGGGTTGAAAAATCGTGCAGAGTACGAGGATTTAGGTGGTGAGGAGAGAGGATTTGAAGAACAGAGTAGAGAGATAGATGAGCTCTGAGCCATTTCTAACAAGTAAGAAGGAATGGTTGTCAAACAAAAAAAAAAAAAAAGTAAAAAGGAATGAAATGCTAATTTGTATTCAATATTATAGAGTAAATATTATGGAGTTAGGGTCTATTCTAATGGTACTGAACTGAACTGAACTGAAGTTGTATGAGAGAAGGAAATTAAGAACTGAACTGAATTGAGATATCGAGAAAATATAAGTTTAACTTATTCATAGATAAACAAAATACGAAGTATGTTAATCAAATGACAAAATTATAAATACACCAATAGTTTTTTATTAAAATTGGGTCCTGTATTTGTTGATTTATTTACAAATATGTCATGATAACTTGGTAAAATTGCTGATTTATTTACAATTTCGTCACTTAATAAATAAATTTTGGTTATCAAGGAGATAAAGTGAGGCTTCTTCGAAGATATCATGTACAGCTAGCAAAAGATTATTTGCTTAACTTAATAATTTAAAAGATTACAAGATTGATGCGAGTCAAAGTATTACTACGTATATGAAAAAAGATAAGTAAGAGAAGTACATCAATTAACTCCATTATTGATATTCTTGATATCTTTTTCAATATGCCCAGCAAGACAAATGACGATTTAGAAAGTCCGTTCTTAATCAAGAGAACATTGAGTATTTGAAGAACAGAGTAGTGAGATAGAGGAGCTCTAAGCCATCTTTAAGAAGGAATGAAATGGCCTGGTAATTGTATTCAATATAGTATAATAAAGTATAGCCTAAATATATATGCGCAAGGATAATCTAAGGAAAATAATTAAAATTATATGGATAGAAAATGAATATTTGCTTAACTCAATAATTAAAAAGATTAAACGATTATAAAATTAGCTGTTAAAAAAATTAAAAATTGATATAAGTCAAACGTATTATCAAAAATTAAGGAATTTATATCAATTAAGGCCATGCTTACTTCACATTAAAAAATATTAAAATAATTTAAGTCCAATAAAAATAATTTCATTTAAGTGAAAAAAAGTTCAATTTAGTAAAATTAATTTCAGTTAGATAAAATAATTTCAGTTCATTAAAAATCAGTAAATTTGAAGAGGAAATATAAAAAAATCGGTAAAATAATTTAGTTCAACAAAAATAATTTCAATCCATTAAAATTAATTTCAGTTTAATAAAAATAATTTCAGTTAACAAAAATAAAGTGAAGTGAATGAGGCCTAACTCCATTAATCGAGACTCTTGATACTTTTCCAATATGCCTTGACGACAATTCGGCAAGTCTGATCTTGATCAAGGAACATTGAATTGTGGTCGATAGTAGTTCAGTGAGGAAATCGGTAATTAATCAGGCAACACGCGTAATGTCCCATTTTCTACATGCTCATTTTTTTGTTTGATCCCTTTTCTACATGCTCATAAATGAAAATAAATGTGATTTTTAATAATGATTCATCTTTAAATAAAAAAAATGGGATTAGCGCCGAGGTAAGTGGCACTAAGGGTGAAAGTTTGGTGTTTGGTTTAAATTAAATCAGTTTTGAATGTTTCAAACCGAATCCAAGCTAAACATTACCTAAAATTTTAACCAATTCAATCCAATCCAAAATTTAAAAATCTAATTTGGCTTCGGATCAAAAAACAAATTGTTGGTGCTTCTTCCCAAGTTGATGAAAAAATTTAAATAAGAAAATATAATTAAATTTATAATTAATAGGTCTATAACAAAAATAATTTTTTTTTTTTAAAAAAAAGAGAAATACAACTATGATAATTGATAAAATTAAATGGATTAAAACACTAAAATCTACCATAACAATTAAATTAAGGAGATGATAACACACAAAATTTTAAAGCATTTTCTTCCCAATCAGTAAATTATAAAATCATGCATAATGCCAAAGAAAACTAAAAAAATCATGGAATTGATGAGAGAGATGCGAGTATTCAGAGATAAAAAAAATATAAATGAAATAATTTACATATGCGAACAAATTTCATAGATCGAAGTATAACTAAACATACAAAAAAATAAAAAATAATTAAAAAAAAAAAAACAAGCATGCAAATTTCATAGATTGAACTTTTTTATAAAAATAAGTAAATAACTTACCTTTTAAATTAGATAAGAGTTAAAACAAACGTTTGTTGGTTCGAGTCTTTGAGATGCGAATTTGTTTTTTTAGGCAATGTTGAAGATTAATTGATATGATGAGAGAGATTAGGCCCAGGTTTACAGAGAAATAAGAAAAGGAATTGTGTTCGAGAAATTAAGAGGAGGGAGGTTGTAAGAAAGAAGGGAGGTTGTGAGAGAGGAGACAAACCACTACATTAGGGTTACTTTTTAGTTTTATATATGAAAGGGTAGAATTAGAAAGGCTTTAAGTTAAACAGGTTTGGGCTTATGCACTAATGGGCCAATTAGGTTTTTAGTTTTTTACAACCCTAAACTGAAACCAAGCTGAAATCTAGTTTATTAAATTTTTCCAAACCAAATTACTAATTCGGTTTGATTTTCGGTTTGGTTAGGTTTTAATCTGAATTACTTTCACCCCAAAGTGGCAATAATATCATCACAATAAATCATCAAAGTGTGAGTAACCTTAACACCTAGTTTAGCTAGCAAATTTAGGACCTTCATAATTTCAGCAATAGTATTAGCAACAGACCTATACTCTTCCTAAATAGACAAACGAGCTAATGACTTTTGTTTCTTTGAGCACCAAGTAATAAGAGTGCCTAGGGAAGACGGAGTATAGCCTAAATATGTGCAACGATAATCTAAGGAAAGCATATTATTATGTCTAACTAGCAAAGGAATATTTATTTTTTTTTTTGAAGGAAAGAGAGAGCTTTTATTAATACAATTAAATCAAGTCCATTTCCGCCAAAGTCAAGATACTTTGGGGAAAGGAGCACGTTCCACATTCTCACCTGTATCCCCCATCTTGCTATAAGATGAGCAACGGTATTAATTACATGATCGTTTAATGTGTGAAAAAGTCCAAAATTCAAACTTAGCTCTATCAATACGAATATCATCATATATGGAATAGATGGGTGAACGACCCTCTTCCTCTGAGCCCACAATCTTTATAACGTTGATAGCATCCGATTCCACCATAATTCTAGCATGCCCCAATCTACGCGAAAGCTGGAGAGCATAACGTACGGCAAGGGCTTCCACAACTTCAGGTACAGAAATGACGTCCTTCATTTTGCTGCAACAATAATATTCCCTTCAACATCCCTGCCCACAACCCCAAGACCAGCAAAACCATTAATCGGCACATGAGCGTCCACATTAATTTTTAGCGTATTTGCTGGGGGGCAACTCCAACGAGAGAAGCTGCGAGGAGAAAGCACTGTTACGACCCTATGAATTACATTTTTTTATAAGTTTGATACAAGTTGAAATATTATACGAAAAAGATAAACTACTAGAAAAACCGTGTTTTTGAGATGCTTTTTGGCCCAATTTAAAAAGCATAAACGCATCAAGAAAATAAGTTTTGACACTCTTAAAAAGCGTCGAAAAAAGTGAACCGAGAATTTTTCAATGCTTTTTTGCGTCGAGTATTTCAACGCTTTTTATCTAACTAGTTGCCTTTTAACATTGAGATTCTCGACGCTTTTTTGTGTCAAGGTTGTTTTTTGACGTGTTTTGTAGTCGACAATCCTCGACGATGTTTATTGGTCCAATCTTGAATGTTGAAGCTGACTAACAATAAGACATACAAATCCACTATTCATGCAACAAAATTAAAACAACAATTTTGTAATAGCATTTTTGCATTTGGGATTCATTGAAAAAAGGTCAAATTTACATTAATTTAATTAATTTATAACCATAACTTGTACTTCGTACGTATTTACTTGACAACAAGGCTAGAAATGATAAGCAATAATTTTGATAACAATTTTTTCCAAAAGAAGGTTATTTTAAAAAAAGTAATTTACGAGATTGGGTACCTTGTGCCCGACCCAGTATAATGCAATACCCATTTACGGGTCCTAGGATATATTGGATCGGGTCATGGGCTGGGCTATTTAAGTACCTGAAAAGTAGGGCATGTCATTTCGAATATCCGATCCTATTCGATCTGAAATTTCAGATATCCGAAAATTTCAGATCGACAGAAGATCGATCCGAATCTGATCCGGTTTTTGGATATTCGAAATTTCGGATCGGATCACCGGATATCCGAACTAAAGTATTAATTATAAAAAAAAATTTATTAAAATAACAAACTTACTGGCAACAGCTAGGGATGGTAGTGGATCTGGACCCGACCTGGATCCATGGAGATCCACGGATCCAAATCCGTTTTTCACGGATTTGGGTCCTCACATTTTGGACCCGACGGACCTGGGTCCTGCTAGAAAAAACGGATCTGGGTCCGGGTCTAAATACCAGACCCGGACCCGGATCCGTAGATCCATTTTATAAATTTATTCTTTTAAAAAAAAATAAAATTTCTAATACAAGACTTACAAGAGTCATAACTTTAGGCCCATATCAGAAACCAAAATCAACAAACAAAGTTACAAACCCTAACTTTCTCTTTCTCCACCCTCCTTTACTCAGCCTACTCTCCACCACGGTCCTCCATGTCAGATCGGCAGCGAACGAAACGACATCAAAGACCTCCGTACAGACCTGTAAGCCCCTTACTCCCTCCTCCTTTTGGTTTCTTTGTTGTTTACCTTTTACGAGCAAATAAATTAAGGTAGTAGTTCAGATTTGCTTTTGATGTTTTTGTACAATTTCGTGGGTTTATATGCTGCAATTTCGTGGGATTGTTTGTACATGTTTTTGCTGCGATTTTGTGTGTTTTATGTATGCTACAATTTTGTGTAAATTATGTAAGTTGTGTTTATTTGTTTGATTAATTTGTAATGTACTACTGTGAGGTCGATGAGGATTTGCATAGTTACTTATTAGCAATTATTTTCATGAATTAAACCTTAATTACTTCATAAAATCAATTATATTACTGATTTTTTTAAAATAGAATTATATTACTTATTTTATCATTTATAATAATTTCAGTTTATGGATGCATAATCAAATTTTAAAGATAGTAATGATGAACCATAAAGAGGAAGGAAAATTTGAGCGGTTTGTTGAGGTCCAAACTGATACTACTAAAGAAAGTGAGTCTAGTAGTATTAAGAAAAGAAACTAACTTTTGAAGCATGGAACTATTTTGATCTGACTACAATCAGTGGTATACAAAAGGCAGTCTACGGGTTTTGTAAAAGTATGCTCTCTTACTCTAGAAGTTCAGGAACATCTCACCTTCTTAAGCATGCTAAAAAAGTATGTTTGGGAAAGCATTTGAATCTTGCCGCTGGGCAATCACAATTGAAGATTAAGACTGAAGTTGATGGGACTACTTCTTTGGCCCTTAATAAGGAAAAGCAAACGAAAGTGCTATTTGATCAAGAAGTTTCAAGGCAAAAGTTGGTTAAGATGGTAGTAATATAATACATGAGTATCCTTTGTCAATTGTTGATCATATTGCATTTCTGAGCTTTGTGAAGAGTTTAAATGAAAATTTCAAAATGATTTTAAGGAACACATTGAGGAGTGATGTGATGAAAATGTACAACAATGAAAGAGTTTCTCTTAAGGTTTTTTTAGAGGCCAATGATAGTAGAGTGACAATAACAACTGATATGTGGACAGCCTCCAACCAAAAAAGGGGTACATGGCTGTGACTTCACATTTCATTGATCAAAAATGGAATTTGCATAATCGAACACTAAGGTAATTGTTTAATTAATTTATTTCTAATATTAATATGTATACATAATGCAATGTTCAGATTTATCCTTTTATTTTTGGCTATTTGAACTATGCTATTATTTGTGGTGCTAGCTAATTGTTATAGCTAAAGAGTGGATCTTGATTGCAAAACTAGGTGGAATTCTACTTACTTGATGCTTGAATCTGGTTTGCCTTTCAAGGATGTCTTTCATAAGTTGAAGCGTTTAAATAAAAGGCTTAAGTTTTCTATTCCTAGTGATGATGATTGGACTATGCATGGCTACTCTTGTTTGTCAAAAGTTGGAAATATTCTACAAGGCCACTAAGGTTTTTTCTATTAGAAATCATCCAACTGCTAATTTGTTTTTTCGAAATGTTTGTGAGATTAGACTTGCTTTGAATCGTTGGGTGCAAACTGATAATAATAATGAGGTTATTATGACAATTGCTAAGAGTATGGTTGAAAAATTTGACAAATATTGGTCACATATTAATGGAATTTTTGCTATTGCTGCCATTTTAGATCCTAGAAATAAAATGGATTGTGGGGCTCATTATTTTGGAAAATTGTATGGAAGTGATGCCCATGGTGAAATCGCAAGAATAAGAAGGACCTTTGATAATCTTGTCCAAGAATATCAAAATAAGAATGAGGTAGTAGTAGAACAAAGATCACCATTAAAGAGAGGGTTTAATGAGTGTGATGATGAAGATGATTTCGCTAGATCAAAGAGACAAAAAGTTAGAACAACACCTTTGAGGAGTGAGGTAGAACAATACTTGGAGAGTGCCACAATGTCGGAGGATAATGAATTTGATGTTCATAAATGGTGGGGTAGAGATCAAAATTATCCAACTTTGAATAAAATTGCCAAGGATATTCTTGCAATCCCCATATCTTTGGTTGCATCGGAAAGTGCATTTAGCATGGGTGGAAGAGTGGTTAGTGCTCACCGTTCTCGACTTCATTCTCAAACCGTAGAGGCTTTGATGTGCTTACAAAGTTGGATGGTCGTCGATGATGTAAAGGGTAATGTTTTACTTAGTTATCTTTTTTTTTTCCTTCAGTTTATTATAGATTTCACTTCTAATTCTAATACAAAGTAAATTATTTTATTTTATTTATGATAGGCACTTTTGAATGATCACTTTCGTGTTCACTATCACCGAAGATCGTGAGGACGATAATGATAATGATGTACA